>NW_027182444.1:5000000-6250000 GCF_040938575.1 Ambystoma mexicanum | reverse complement strand
TGTTATAGGAAGGATCACAGGTTTGGTATTAGAAGCATTGAGATATCACATCTCATGCTATCGGAAGGGTCTCAGGATTGGAATGGGACGGAGTTGGATATCACATCTCATGCTAAAGGGAGGGTCTCAGGTTTGGAAGGGGAAGGATGTGGATATCACATTTCATGTTAGAGGTAGGATCTCAGGTTTGGTATTGGAGGCATTGAGATATCACATCTCATGCTATCAGAAGGGTCTCAGGATGGGAATGGGAAGGAGTTGGATATCACATCTCATGCTAAAGGGAGGGTCTCAGGTTTGGAAGGGGTAGGATTTGGATATCACATCTCATGTTATCGGAAGGATTTCAGGTTTGGTATTAGAAGCATTGAGATATCACATCTCATGCTATAGGAAGGGTCTCAGGTTTGGTATTAGAAGCATTGAGATATCAAGTCTCATGGTATAGGAAGGGTCTCAGAATTGGAATGGGAAGGAGTTGGATATCTCAAGCTATAGGAAGGGTCTCAGGTTTGGAATGGGAAGGGGTTTGATATCACAACTCATGCCATAGTATGGGTCTCAGGTTTGGTAGAAACATTGGGATATCACATCTCATGCTATCGGAAGGGTATCAGGATTTGATTTGGAAGGAGTTGGATATCCCATCTCATGCTATAGGAAGGGTCTCAGGTTGGAATGGGAAGGAGTTGGATATCACATCTCATGTTATAGGAAGGGTCCCAGGATTGGAATGGGAAGGACTTGGATATCATATCTCATGCTATAGGAAGGCTCTCAGGTTTGGAAGGGGAAGGAGTTGGATATCACATTTCATGTTAGAGGAAGGATCTCAGGTTTGGTATTAGAGGCATTGAGATATCACCTCTTGTTATAGGAAGGGTCTCACGTTTGGTACAAGCATTGAGATATCACATCTCATGCTATAGGAAGGGTCTCAGGATTGGAATGGGAAGGAGTTGTATATCACATCTCAAGCTATAGGAAGGGTCTCACGTTTGGTATAAGCATTGAGATATCACATCTCATGCTATAGGAAAGGTTTCAGGATTGGAATGGGAAGGTGTTGGATATCACATCTCATGTTATAGGAAAGATCTCAGGTTTGGTATTAGAAGCATTGCGACATCACATCTCATGTTATAGGAAGGGTCTCAGGATTGGAATGGGAAGAAGTTGGCTATCACATCTCATGCTATAGGAAGGGTCTCAGGTTTGGTATAAGCATTAAGATATCACATCTCATGCTATAGGAAGGGTCTCAGGATTGGAATGGGAAGGAGTTGTATATGACATCTCATGCCATAGGAAGGGTCTCAGGTTTGGAATAAGCATTGAGATATCACATCTCATGCTATAGGAAGGGTCTCAGGATTGGAATGGGACGGACTTGGATATCACATCTCATGCTATAGGGAGGGTCTCAGGTTTGGAAGGGGAAGGATTTGGATATCACATCGCATGTTATAGGAAGGATCTCAGGTTTGGTAAGGGAAGGAGTTGGATATCACATTTCATGTTAGAGGTAGGATCTCAGGTTTGGTATTACAGGCATTGAGGTATCACATCTCATGCTATCAGAAGGGTCTCAGGATTGGAATGCTAAGGAGTTGGATATCACATCTCATGCTAAAGGGAGGGTCTCAGGTTTGGAAGGGGAAGGATTTGGATATCACATCGCGTGTTATAAGAAGGATCTCAGGTTTGGTATTAGAAGCATTGAGCTATCACATCTCATGCTATCGGAAGGGTCTCAGGATTGGAATGGGAAGGAGTTGGATATCACATCTCATGCTATAGGAAGGGTCTCACGTTTGGTATAAGCAGTGAGATATCACATCTCATGCTATAGGAAGGGTCTCAGGATTGGAATGGGAAGGAGTTGGATATCACATCTCATGTTATAGGAAGGATATCAGGTTTGGTATAAGCATTGAGATATCACATCTCTGCTATCGGAAGGGTCTCAGGATTGGAATGGGAAGGAGTTGGATATTCCCATCTCATGTTATAGGAAGGGTCTCAGGTTTGGTATTAGAAGCATTGAGATATCACATCTCATGCTGTATGAAGGGTCTCAGGATTGGAATGGGAAGGAGTTGGATATCACATCTCATGCTAAAGGGAGGGTCTCAGGTTTGGAAGGGGAAGGATTTGGATATCACATCTCATGTTATAGGAAGGATCACAGGTTTGGTATTAGAAGCATTGAGATATCACATCTCATGCTATCGGAAGGGTCTCAGGATTGGAATGGGAAGGAGTTGGATATCACATCTCATGCTATAGGAAGGGTCTCAGGTTTGGAACGGGAAGGAGTTGGATATCACATCTCATGTTATAGGAAGAGTCTAAGGTTTGGTATAAGCATTGAGATATCACATCTCTGCTATCGGAGGTGTCTCAGGATTGGGATGGGAAGGAGTTGGATATCACATCTCATGCTATAGGAAGGGTATCAGGTATGGAACGGGAAGGAGTTGGATATCCCATCTCATGTTATAGGACGGGTCTCAGGTTTGGTATTAGAAGCATTGAGATATCACATTGCATGCTGTAGGAAGGATCTCAGGTTTGGAATGGGAAGGAATTGGATATCACATCTCATGTCATAGGAAGTATCTCAGGTTTGGTATTAGAAGCATTGAGATATCACATCTCATGCTATAGGAATGGTCTCAGGATTGGAATGGGTAAGAGTTGGATATTACATTCTTGCTATAGGAAGGGTCTCATGTTTGGAATGGGAAGGAGTTGGATATCACATATGCTATAGGAAGGGTCTCAGGTTTGGAACGGGAAGGAGTTGGATATCACATCTCATGTTATAGGAAGGGTCTCAGGTTTGGTATAAGCATTGAGATAGCACATCTCTGCTATCGGAGGTGGCTCAGGATTGGAATGGGAAGGAGTTGGATATCCCATCTCATGTTATAGGACGGGTCTCTGGTTTGGTAATAGAATCATTGAGATATCACATCGCATGCTGTAGGAAGGGTCTAAGGATTGGAATGGGATGGACTTGGATATCACATCTCATGCTATAGGTAGGCTCTCAGGTTTGGTATAAGCATTGAGATATCACATCTCATGCTATAGGAAGGGTCTAGGGATTGGAATGGGAAGGATTTGGATATTACATCTCATGCTATAGGAAGGGTCTCAGGTTTGGTATAAGCATGGAGATATCACTTCTCATGCTATAGGAAGTGTCTCAGGATTGGAATGGGAAGGAGTTGGATATCACATCTCATGTTATAGGAAGGATCTCAGGTTTGGTATTAGAAGCATTGAGACATCACATCTCATGCTATAGGAAGGGTCTCAGGATTGGAATGGGAAGGAGTTGGATATCACATCTCATGCTAAAGGGAGGGTCTCAGGTTTGGAAGGGGAAGGATTTGGATATTACATCTCGTGTTATAGGAATGATCTCAGGTTTGGTATTAGAAGCATTGAGATATCACATCTCATGCTATCGGAAGGATCTCAGGATTGGAATGGGAAGGAGTTCGATATCACATCTCATGCTATAGGAAGGGTCTCAGGATTGGAATGGGAAGGAGTTTTATATGACATCTCATGCCATAGGAAGGATCTCAGTTTTGGTATTAGAAGCATTGAGACATCACATCTCATGTTATAGGAAGGGTCTCAGGATTGGAATGGGAAGGAGTTGGACATCACATCTCATGCTATAGGAAGGGTCTCAGGTTTGGTATAAGCAATGAGATATCACATCTCATGCTATAGGAAGGGTCTCAGGATTGGAATGGGAAGGAGTTGTATATGACATCTCATGCCACAGGAAGGGTCTCAGGTTTGGTATAAGCATTGAGATATCACTTCTCTGCTATCGGAAGGGTCTCAGGATTGCAATGGGAAGTAGTTGGATATCCCATCTTATGTTATAGGAAGGGTCTCAGGTTTGGTATTAGAAGCATTGAGATATCACATCTCATGCTATAGGAAGGGTCTCAGGATTGGAATGGGAAGGACGTGGATATCACATCTCATGCTATAGGGAGGGTCTCACGTTTGGAAAGGGAAGGAGTTGGATATCACATTTCATGTTAGAGGTAGGATCTCAGGTTTGTTATTAGAGGCATTGAGATATCACATCTCATGCTATCAGAAGGGTCTCAGGATTGGAATGGGAAGGAGTTGGATATCACATCTCATGCTAAAGGGAGGGTCTCAGGAATGGAAGGGGAAGGATTTGGATATCACATCTCATGTTATAGGAAGGATCTCAGGTTTGGTATTAGAAGCATTGAGATATCACATCTCATGCTATCGGAAGGATCTCAGGTTTGGTATTAGAGGCATTGAGATATCACATCTCATGCTAAAGGGAGGGTCTCGGGTTTGGAAGGGAAAGGATTTGGATATCACATATCTTGTTATAGGAAGGATCACAGGTTTGGTATTAGAAGCATTGAGATATCACATCTCATGCTATCGGAAGGGTCTCAGGATTGGAATGGGAAGGAGTTGGATATCACAACTCATGCTATAGGAAGGGTCTCAGGTTTGGAACGGGAAGGAGTTGGATATCACATCTCATGTTATAGGAAGAGTCTCAGGTTTGGTATAAGCATTGAGATATCACATCTCTGCTATCGGAGGTGTCTCAGGATTGGGATGGGAAGGAATTGGATATCACATCTCATGCTATAGGAAGGGTATCAGGTTTGGAACAGGATGGAGTTGGATATCCCATCTCATGTTATAGGACGGGTCTCAGGTTTGATATTAGAAGCATTGAGATATGCCATCGCATGCTGTAGGAAGGGTCTCAGGTTTGGTATTAGAAGCATTGAGATATCACATCTCATGCTATCAGAAGGGTCTCAGGATTGGAATGGGAAGCAGTTGGATATCACATCTCATGCTAAAGGGAGGGTCTCAGATTTGGAAGGGGAAGGATTTGGATATCACATCTCATGTTATTGGAAGGATCTCAGGTTTGGTATTAGAAGTATTGAGATATCACATCCCATGCTATAGGACGGGTCTCAGGTTTGATATTAGAAGCATTGAGATATCCCATCGCATGCTGTAGGAAGGGTCTCAGGTTTGGTATTAGAAGCATTGAGATATCACATCTCATGCTATCAGAAGGGTCTCAGGATTGGAATGGGAAGCAGTTGGATATCACATCTCATGCTAAAGGGAGGGTCTCAGGATTGGAATGGGAAGGAGTTGGATATCACATCTCATGCTAAAGGAAGGGTCTCAGGTTTGGTAGAAGCATTGAGATATCACATCTCATGCTATAGGAAGGGTCTCAGGATTGGAATGGGAAGGACTTAGATATCACATATCATGCTATAGGGAGGGTCTCAGTTTTGATATTAGAAGCATTGAGATATCAGATCTCATGCTATCGGAAGTGTCTCAGGATTGGAATGGGAAGGAGCTGGATATCACATCTCATGCTAAAGGAAGGGTCTCAGGTTTGGAACGGGAAGGAGTTGGATATCACATCTCATGTTATAGGAAGGGTCTCAGGTTTGGGATAAAAATTGAGATATCACATCTCTGCTATCGGAAGTGTCTCAGGATTGGAATGGGAAGGAGTTGGATATCCTATCTCATGTTATAGGACGGGTCTCAGGTTTGTTATTAGAATCATTGAGATATCATATTTCATGCTGTAGGAAGGGTCTAAGGATTGGAATGGGAAGGACTTGGATATCACATCTCATGCTATAGATAGGCTCTCAGGTTTGGAAAGGGAAGGAGTTGGATATCACATTTCATGTTAGAGGAAGGATCTCAGGTTTGGTATTAGAGGCATTGAGATATCACATCTCATGCTATAGGAAGGGTCTCAGGTTGGAATGGGAAGGAGTTGGATATCACATCTCATGTTATAGGAAGGCTCTGAGGTTTGGAAGGGGAAAGAGTTGGATATCACATTTCATGTAAGAAGTAGGATCTCAGGTTTGGTATTAGAGGCATTGAGATATCACATCTCATGCTATCAGAAGGGTCTCAGGATTGGAAGGGGAAGGAGTTGGATATCACATCTCATGCTAAAGGGAGGGTCTCAGGTTTGGAAGGGGAAGGATTTGGATATCACATCTCATGTTATAGGAAGGATCTCAGGTTTGGTATTAGAAGCATTGAGATATCACATCTCATGCTATCGGAAGGATCTGAGGTTTGGTATTAGAAGCATTGAGATATCACATCTCATGCTATCAGAAGGGTCTCAGGATTGGAATGGGAAGGAGTTGGATATCACATCTAATGCTAAAGGGAGGGTCTCAGGTTTGGAAGGGGAAGGATTTGGATATCACATCTCATGTTATCGGAAGGATCTCAGGTTTGGTATTAGAAGTATTGAGATATCACATCTCATGCTATAGGAAGGGTCTCAGGATTGGAATGGGAAGGAGTTGGATATCCCATTTCATGCTAAAGGAAGGGTCTCAGGTTTGGTAGAAGCATTGAGATATCACATCCCATGCTATAGGAAGGGTCTCAGGATTGGAATGGGAAGGACTTAGATATCACATATCATGCTATAGGGAGGGTCTCAGTTTTGATAATAGAAGCATTGAGATATCACATCTCATCCTATCGGAAGTGTCTCAGGATTGGAACGGGAAGGAGTTGGATATCCGATCTCATGTTATAGGAAGGGTCTCAGGTTTGGTATAAGCATTGAGATATCACATCTCTGCTATCGGAAGTGTCTCAGGATTGGAATGGGAAGGAGTTGGATATCCCATCTCATGTTATAGGACGGGTCTCAGGATTGTTATTAGAATCATTGAGATATCATATTGCATGCTGTAGGAAGGGTCTAAGGATTGGAATGGGAAGGACTTGGATATCACATCTCATGCTATAGGAAGGGTCTCAGGTTTAGTATAAGCATTGAGATATCACATCTCATGCTATAGGAAGGGTCTCAGGATTGGAATGGAAGGAGTTGGATATCACATCTCATGTTATAGGAAGGATCTCAGGTTTGGTATTAGAAGCATTGAGACATCACATCTCATGCTATAGGAAGGGTCTCAGGATTGGAATGGGAAGGAGTTGGATATCACATCTCATGCTATAGGAAGGGTCTCAGGTTTGGTATAAGCATTGAGATATCACATCTCTTGCTATAGGAAGGGTCTCAGGATTGAAATGGGAAGGAGTTGTATATGACATCTCATGCCGTAGGAATGGTCTCAGGTTTGGTATAAGCATTGAGATATCACATCTCTGCTATCGGAAGGGTCTCAGGATTGGAATGGGAAGGAGTTGGATATCCCATCTCATGTTATAGGAAGAGTCTCAGGTTTGGTATTAGAAGCATTGAGATATCACATCTCATGCTATAGGAAGTGTCTCAGGATTGGAATGGGAAGGACTTGGATATCACATATCATGCTATAGGGAGGGTCTCAAGTTTGTATTAGAAGAATTGAGATATCACATCTCATGCTATAGGAAGGGTCTCAGGATTGGAATGGGAAGGAGTTGGATATCACATCTCATGCTATAGGAAGGGTCTCAGGTTTGGTATAAGCAGTGAGATATCACATCTCATGCTATAGGAAGTGTCTCAGGATTGGAATGGGAAGGACTTGGATATCACATATCATGCTATAGGGAGGGTCTCAAGTTTGTATTAGAAGAATTGAGATATCACATCTCATGCTATAGGAAGGGTCTCAGGATTGGAATGGGAAGGAGTTGGATATCACATCTCATGATATAGGAAGGGTCTCAGGTTTGGTATAAGCAGTGAGATATCACATCTCATGCTATAGGAAGTGTCTCAAGATTGGAATGGGAAGGAGATGGATATCACATCTCATGCTATAGGAAGGGTCTCAGGATTGGAATGGGAAGGAGTTGGATATCACATCTCATGCTATAGGAAGGGTCTCAGGTTTGGTATAAGCAGTGAGATATCATATTTCATGCTGTAGGAAGGGTCTAAGGATTGGAATGGGAAGGACTTGGATATCACATCTCATGCTATAGATAGGCTCTCAGGTTTAGAAAGGGAAGGAGTTGGATATCACATTTCATGTTAGAGGAAGGATCTCAGGTTTGGTATTAGAGGCATTGAGATATCACATCTCATGCTATAGGAAGGGTCTCAGGTTGGAATGGGAAGGAGTTGGATATCACATCTCATGTTATAGGAAGGCTCTGAGGTTTGGAAGGGGAAAGAGTTGGATATCACATTTCATGTAAGAAGTAGGATCTCAGGTTTGGTATTAGAGGCATTGAGATATCACATCTCATGCTATCAGAAGGGTCTCAGGATTGGAAGGGGAAGGAGTTGGATATCACATCTCATGCTAAAGGGAGGGTCTCAGGTTTGGAAGGGGAAGGATTTGGATATCACATCTCATGTTATAGGAAGGATCTCAGGTTTGGTATTAGAAGCATTGAGATATCACATCTCATGCTATAGGAAGGGTCTCAGGATTGGAATGGGAAGGAGTTGGATATCCCATTTCATGCTAAAGGAAGGGTCTCAGGTTTGGTAGAAGCATTGAGATATCACATCCCATGCTATAGGAAGGGTCTCAGGATTGGAATGGGAAGGACTTAGATATCACATATCATGCTATAGGGAGGGTCTCAGTTTTGATAATAGAAGCATTGAGATATCACATCTCATGCTATCGGAAGTGTCTCAGGATTGGAATGGGAAGGAGCTGGATATCACATCTCATGCTAAAGGAAGGGTCTCAGGTTTGGAACGGGAAGGAGTTGGATATCCGATCTCATGTTATAGGAAGGGTCTCAGGTTTGGTATAAGCATTGAGATATCACATCTCTGCTATCGGAAGTGTCTCAGGATTGGAATGGGAAGGAGTTGGATATCCCATCTCATGTTATAGGACGGGTCTCAGGATTGTTATTAGAATCATTGAGATATCATATTGCATGCTGTAGGAAGGGTCTAAGGATTGGAATGGGAAGGACTTGGATATCACATCTCATGCTAAAGGAAGGGTCTCAGGTTTGGAACGGGAAGGAGTTGGATATCCGATCTCATGTTATAGGAAGGGTCTCAGGTTTGGTATAAGCATTGAGATATCACATCTCTGCTATCGGAAGTGTCTCAGGATTGGAATGGGAAGGAGTTGGATATCCCATCTCATGTTATAGGACGGGTCTCAGGATTGTTATTAGAATCATTGAGATATCATATTGCATGCTATCGGAAGTGTCTCAGGATTGGAATGGGAAGGAGCTGGATATCACATCTCATGCTAAAGGAAGGGTCTCAAGATTGGAATGGGAAGGAGATGGATATCACATCTCATGTTATAGGAAGGATCTCAGGTTTGGTATAAGCATTGAGATATCACATCTCTGCTATCGGAAGGGTCTCAGGATTGGAATGGGAAGGAGTTGGATATTCCCATCTCATGTTACAGGAAGGGTCTCAGGTTTGGTATTAGAAGCATTGAGATATCACATCTCATGCTATAGGAAGGGTCTCAGGATTGGAATGGGAAGGACTTGGATATCACATCCCATACTATAGGGAGGGTCTCAAGTTTGATATTAGAAGCATTGAGATATCACATCTCATGATATCGGAAGGGTCTCAGGATTGGAATGGGAAGGAGTTGGATATCACATCTCATGATAAAGGAAGGGTCTAAGGTTTGGAAGGGGAAGGATTTGGATATCACATCTCATGTTATAGGACGGGTCTCAGGTTTGGTATTAGAAGCATTGAGATATCAAGTCTCATGGTATAGGAAGGGTCTCAGAATTGGAATGGGAAGGAGTTGGATATCACATCTCAAGCTATAGGAAGGGTCTCAGGATTGGAATGGGAAGGAGTTTGATATCACATCTCATGCCGTAGTATGGGTCTCAGGTTTGGTAGAAGCATTGGGATATCACATCTCATGCTATCGGAAGGGTATCAGGATTGGATTTGGAAGGAGTTGGATATCCCATCTCATGCTATAGGAAGGGTCTCAGGTTGGAATGGGAAGGAGTTGGATATCACATCTCATGCTAAAGGAAGGGTCTCAGGTTTGGTATTAGAGGCATTGAGATATCACATCTCATGCTATCAGAAGGGTCTCAGGATTGGAATGGGAAGGAGTTGGATATCACATCTCATGCTAAAGGGAGGGTCTCAGGTTTGGAAGGGGAAGGATTTGGATATCACATCTCATGTTATAGGAAGGATCTCAGGTTTGGTATTAGAAGCATTGAGATATCACATCTCATGCTATCGGAAGGATCTCAGGTTTGGTATTAGAAGCATTGAGATATCACATCTCATGCTATCAGAAGGGTCTCAGGATTGGTATGGGAAGGAGTTGGATATCACATCTCATGCTAAAGGGAGGGTCTCAGGTTTGGAAGGGGAAGGATTTGGATATCACATCTCATGTTATCGGAAGGATCTCAGGTTTGGTTTTAGAAGTATTGAGATATCACATCTCATGCTATAGGAAGGGTCTCAGGATTGGAATGGGAAGGAGTTGGATATCACATCTCATGCTAAAGGAAGGGTCTCAGGTTTTGTAGAAGCATTGAGATATCACATCTCATGCTATAGGGAGGGTCTCAGTTTTGATATTAGAAGCATTGAGTTATCACATCTCATGCTATCGGAAGTGTCTCAGGATTGGAATGGGAAGGAGTTGGATGTCACATCTCATGCTAAAGTAAGGGTCTCAGGTTTGGAATGGGAAGGAGTTGGATATCACATCTCATGTTATAGGAAGGGTATCAGGTTTGGTATAAGCATTGAGATATCACATCTCTGCTATCGGAAGTGTCTCAGGATTGGAATGGGAAGGAGTTGGATATCCCATCTCATGTTATAGGACGGGTCTCAGGTTTGTTATTAGAATCATTGAGATATCATATTGCATGCTGTGGGAAGGGTCTAAGGATTGGAATGGGAAGGACTTGGATATCACATCTCATGCTATAGATAGGCTCTCAGGTTTGGAAAGGGAAGGAGTTGGATATCACATTTCATGTTAGAGGAAGGATCTCAGGTTTGGTATTAGAGGCATTGAGATATCACATCTCATGCTATAGGAAGGGTCTCAGGATTGGAATGGGAAGGAGTTGGGTATCACATCTCATGCTATAGGAAGGTCTCAGGTTTGGTATAAGCATTGAGTTATCACATCTCATGCTATAGGAAGGGTCTCAGGATTGGAATGGAAGGAGTTGGATATCACATCTCATGTTATAGGAAGGATCTCAGGTTTGGTATTAGAAGCATTGAGACATCACATCTCATGCTATAGGAAGGGTCTCAGGATTGGAATGGGAAGGAGTTGGATATCACATCTCATGCTATAGGAAGGGTCTCAGGATTGGAATGGAAAGGAGTTGTATATGACATCTCATGCCGTAGGAAGGGTCTCAGGTTTGGTATAAGCATTGAGATATCACATCTCTGCTATCGGAAGGGTCTCAGGATTGGAATGGGAAGGAGTTGGATATCCCATCTCATGTTATAGGAAGAGTCTCAGGTTTGGTATTAGAAGCATTGAGATATCACATCTCATGCTATAGGAAGTGTCTCAGGATTGGAATGGGAAGGACTTGGATATCACATCTCATGCTATAGGGAGGGTCTCAAGTTTGATATTAGAAGCATTGAGATATCACATCTCATGCTATAGGAAGGGTCTCAGGATTGGAATGGGAAGGAGTTGGATATCACATCTCATGCTATAGGAAGGATCTCAGGTTTGGTATAAGCATTGAGATATCACATCTCATGCTATAGGAAGGGTCTCAGGTTGGAATGGGAAGGAGTTGGATATCACATCTCATGTTATAGGAAGGCTCTGAGGTTTGGAAGGGGAAAGAGTTGGATATCACATTTCATGTAAGAAGTAGGATCTCAGGTTTGGTATTAGAGGCATTGAGATATCACATCTCATGCTATCAGAAGGGTCTCAGGATTGGAAGGGGAAGGAGTTGGATATCACATCTCATGCTAAAGGGAGGGTCTCAGGTTTGGAAGGGGAAGGATTTGGATATCACATCTCATGTTATAGGAAGGATCTCAGGTTTGGTATTAGAAGCATTGAGATATCACATCTCATGCTATCGGAAGGATCTCAGGTTTGGTATTAGAAGCATTGAGATATCACATCTCATGCTATCAGAAGGGTCTCAGGATTGGAATGGGAAGGAGTTGGATATCACATCTCATGCTAAAGGGAGGGTCTCAGGTTTGGAAGGGGAAGGATTTGGATATCACATCTCATGTTATCGGAAGGATCTCAGGTTTGGTATTAGAAGTATTGAGATATCACATCTCATGCTATAGGAAGGGTCTCAGGATTGGAATGGGAAGGAGTTGGATATCCCATTTCATGCTAAAGGAAAGGTCTCAGGTTTGGTAGAAGCATTGAGATATCACATCCCATGCTATAGGAAGGGTCTCAGGATTGGAATGGGAAGGACTTAAATATCACATATCATGCTATAGGGAGGGTCTCAGTTTTGATAATAGAAGCATTGAGATATCACATCTCATGCTATCGGAAGTGTCTCAGGATTGGAATGGGAAGGAGCTGGATATCACATCTCATGCTAAAGGAAGGGTCTCAGGTTTGGAACGGGAAGGAGTTGGATATCCGATCTCATGTTATAGGAAGGGTCTCAGGTTTGGTATAAGCATTGAGATATCACATCTCTGCCATCGGAAGTGTCTCAGGATTGGAATGGGAAGGAGTTGGATATCCCATCTCATGTTATAGGACGGGTCTCAGGATTGTTATTAGAATCATTGAGATATCATATTGCATGCTGTAGGAAGGGTCTAAGGATTGGAATGGGAAGGACTTGGATATCACATCTCATGCTATAGGAAGGGTCTCAGGTTTAGTATAAGCATTGAGATATCACATCTCATGCTATAGGAAGGGTCTCAGGATTGGAATGGAAGGAGTTGGATATCACATCTCATGTTATAGGAAGGATCTCAGGTTTGGTATTAGAAGCATTGAGACATCACATCTCATGCTATAGGAAGGGTCTCAGGATTGGAATGGGAAGGAGTTGGATATCACATCTCATGCTATAGGAAGGGTCTCAGGTTTGGTATAAGCATTGAGATATCACATCTCATGCTATAGGAAGGGTCTCAGGATTGAAATGGGAAGGAGTTGTATATGACATCTCATGCCGTAGGAAGGGTCTCAGGTTTGGTATAAGCATTGAGATATCACATCTCTGCTATCGGAAGGGTCTCAGGATTGGAATGGGAAGGACTTAGATATCACATATCATGCTATAGGGAGGGTCTCAGTTTTGATAATAGAAGCATTGAGATATCACATCTCATGCTATCGGAAGTGTCTCAGGATTGGAATGGGAAGGAGCTGGATATCACATCTCATGCTAAAGGAAGGGTCTCAGGTTTGGAACGGGAAGGAGTTGGATATCCGATCTCATGTTATAGGAAGGGTCTCAGGTTTGGTATAAGCATTGAGATATCACATCTCTGCTATCGGAAGTGTCTCAGGATTGGAATGGGAAGGAGTTGGATATCCCATCTCATGTTATAGGACGGGTCTCAGGATTGTTATTAGAATCATTGAGATATCATATTGCATGCTGTAGGAAGGGTCTAAGGATTGGAATGGGAAGGACTTGGATATCACATCTCATGCTAAAGGAAGGGTCTCAGGTTTGGAACGGGAAGGAGTTGGATATCCGATCTCATGTTATAGGAAGGGTCTCAGGTTTGGTATAAGCATTGAGATATCACATCTCTGCTATCGGAAGTGTCTCAGGATTGGAATGGGAAGGAGTTGGATATCCCATCTCATGTTATAGGACGGGTCTCAGGATTGTTATTAGAATCATTGAGATATCATATTGCATGCTATCGGAAGTGTCTCAGGATTGGAATGGGAAGGAGCTGGATATCACATCTCATGCTAAAGGAAGGGTCTCAAGATTGGAATGGGAAGGAGATGGATATCACATCTCATGTTATAGGAAGGATCTCAGGTTTGGTATAAGCATTGAGATATCACATCTCTGCTATCGGAAGGGTCTCAGGATTGGAATGGGAAGGAGTTGGATATTCCCATCTCATGTTACAGGAAGGGTCTCAGGTTTGGTATTAGAAGCATTGAGATATCACATCTCATGCTATAGGAAGGGTCTCAGGATTGGAATGGGAAGGACTTGGATATCACATCCCATACTATAGGGAGGGTCTCAAGTTTGATATTAGAAGCATTGAGATATCACATCTCATGATATCGGAAGGGTCTCAGGATTGGAATGGGAAGGAGTTGGATATCACATCTCATGATAAAGGAAGGGTCTAAGGTTTGGAAGGGGAAGGATTTGGATATCACATCTCATGTTATAGGACGGGTCTCAGGTTTGGTATTAGAAGCATTGAGATATCAAGTCTCATGGTATAGGAAGGGTCTCAGAATTGGAATGGGAAGGAGTTGGATATCACATCTCAAGCTATAGGAAGGGTCTCAGGATTGGAATGGGAAGGAGTTTGATATCACATCTCATGCCGTAGTATGGGTCTCAGGTTTGGTAGAAGCATTGGGATATCACATCTCATGCTATCGGAAGGGTATCAGGATTGGATTTGGAAGGAGTTGGATATCCCATCTCATGCTATAGGAAGGGTCTCAGGTTGGAATGGGAAGGAGTTGGATATCACATCTCATGCTAAAGGAAGGGTCTCAGGTTTGGTATTAGAGGCATTGAGATATCACATCTCATGCTATCAGAAGGGTCTCAGGATTGGAATGGGAAGGAGTTGGATATCACATCTCATGCTAAAGGGAGGGTCTCAGGTTTGGAAGGGGAAGGATTTGGATATCACATCTCATGTTATAGGAAGGATCTCAGGTTTGGTATTAGAAGCATTGAGATATCACATCTCATGCTATCGGAAGGATCTCAGGTTTGGTATTAGAAGCATTGAGATATCACATCTCATGCTATCAGAAGGGTCTCAGGATTGGTATGGGAAGGAGTTGGATATCACATCTCATGCTAAAGGGAGGGTCTCAGGTTTGGAAGGGGAAGGATTTGGATATCACATCTCATGTTATCGGAAGGATCTCAGGTTTGGTTTTAGAAGTATTGAGATATCACATCTCATGCTATAGGAAGGGTCTCAGGATTGGAATGGGAAGGAGTTGGATATCACATCTCATGCTAAAGGAAGGGTCTCAGGTTTTGTAGAAGCATTGAGATATCACATCTCATGCTATAGGGAGGGTCTCAGTTTTGATATTAGAAGCATTGAGTTATCACATCTCATGCTATCGGAAGTGTCTCAGGATTGGAATGGGAAGGAGTTGGATGTCACATCTCATGCTAAAGTAAGGGTCTCAGGTTTGGAATGGGAAGGAGTTGGATATCACATCTCATGTTATAGGAAGGGTATCAGGTTTGGTATAAGCATTGAGATATCACATCTCTGCTATCGGAAGTGTCTCAGGATTGGAATGGGAAGGAGTTGGATATCCCATCTCATGTTATAGGACGGGTCTCAGGTTTGTTATTAGAATCATTGAGATATCATATTGCATGCTGTGGGAAGGGTCTAAGGATTGGAATGGGAAGGACTTGGATATCACATCTCATGCTATAGATAGGCTCTCAGGTTTGGAAAGGGAAGGAGTTGGATATCACATTTCATGTTAGAGGAAGGATCTCAGGTTTGGTATTAGAGGCATTGAGATATCACATCTCATGCTATAGGAAGGGTCTCAGGATTGGAATGGGAAGGAGTTGGGTATCACATCTCATGCTATAGGAAGGTCTCAGGTTTGGTATAAGCATTGAGTTATCACATCTCATGCTATAGGAAGGGTCTCAGGATTGGAATGGAAGGAGTTGGATATCACATCTCATGTTATAGGAAGGATCTCAGGTTTGGTATTAGAAGCATTGAGACATCACATCTCATGCTATAGGAAGGGTCTCAGGATTGGAATGGGAAGGAGTTGGATATCACATCTCATGCTATAGGAAGGGTCTCAGGATTGGAATGGAAAGGAGTTGTATATGACATCTCATGCCGTAGGAAGGGTCTCAGGTTTGGTATAAGCATTGAGATATCACATCTCTGCTATAGGAAGTGTCTCAGGATTGGAATGGGAAGGAGTTGGATATCCCATCTCATGTTATAGGAAGAGTCTCAGGTTTGGTATTAGAAGCATTGAGATATCACATCTCATGCTATAGGAAGTGTCTCAGGATTGGAATGGGAAGGACTTGGATATCACATCTCATGCTATAGGGAGGGTCTCAAGTTTGATATTAGAAGCATTGAGATATCACATCTCATGCTATAGGAAGGGTCTCAGGATTGGAATGGGAAGGAGTTGGATATCACATCTCATGCTATAGGAAGGATCTCAGGTTTGGTATAAGCATTGAGATATCACATCTCATGCTATAGGAAGGGTCTCAGGTTGGAATGGGAAGGAGTTGGATATCACATCTCATGTTATAGGAAGGCTCTGAGGTTTGGAAGGGGAAAGAGTTGGATATCACATTTCATGTAAGAAGTAGGATCTCAGGTTTGGTATTAGAGGCATTGAGATATCACATCTCATGCTATCAGAAGGGTCTCAGGATTGGAAGGGGAAGGAGTTGGATATCACATCTCATGCTAAAGGGAGGGTCTCAGGTTTGGAAGGGGAAGGATTTGGATATCACATCTCATGTTATAGGAAGGATCTCAGGTTTGGTATTAGAAGCATTGAGATATCACATCTCATGCTATCGGAAGGATCTCAGGTTTGGTATTAGAAGCATTGAGATATCACATCTCATGCTATCAGAAGGGTCTCAGGATTGGAATGGGACGGAGTTGGATATCACATCTCATGCTAAAGGGAGGGTCTCAGGTTTGGAAGGGGAAGGATTTGGATATCACATCTCATGTTATCGGAAGGATCTCAGGTTTGGTATTAGAAGTATTGAGATATCACATCTCATGCTATAGGAAGGGTCTCAGGATTGGAATGGGAAGGAGTTGGATATCCCATTTCATGCTAAAGGAAAGGTCTCAGGTTTGGTAGAAGCATTGAGATATCACATCCCATGCTATAGGAAGGGTCTCAGGATTGGAATGGGAAGGACTTAAATATCACATATCATGCTATAGGGAGGGTCTCAGTTTTGATAATAGAAGCATTGAGATATCACATCTCATGCTATCGGAAGTGTCTCAGGATTGGAATGGGAAGGAGCTGGATATCACATCTCATGCTAAAGGAAGGGTCTCAGGTTTGGAACGGGAAGGAGTTGGATATCCGATCTCATGTTATAGGAAGGGTCTCAGGTTTGGTATAAGCATTGAGATATCACATCTCTGCCATCGGAAGTGTCTCAGGATTGGAATGGGAAGGAGTTGGATATCCCATCTCATGTTATAGGACGGGTCTCAGGATTGTTATTAGAATCATTGAGATATCATATTGCATGCTGTAGGAAGGGTCTAAGGATTGGAATGGGAAGGACTTGGATATCACATCTCATGCTATAGGAAGGGTCTCAGGTTTAGTATAAGCATTGAGATATCACATCTCATGCTATAGGAAGGGTCTCAGGATTGGAATGGAAGGAGTTGGATATCACATCTCATGTTATAGGAAGGATCTCAGGTTTGGTATTAGAAGCATTGAGACATCACATCTCATGCTATAGGAAGGGTCTCAGGATTGGAATGGGAAGGAGTTGGATATCACATCTCATGCTATAGGAAGGGTCTCAGGTTTGGTATAAGCATTGAGATATCACATCTCATGCTATAGGAAGGGTCTCAGGATTGAAATGGGAAGGAGTTGTATATGACATCTCATGCCGTAGGAAGGGTCTCAGGTTTGGTATAAGCATTGAGATATCACATCTCTGCTATCGGAAGGGTCTCAGGATTGGAATGGGAAGGAGTTGGATATCCCATCTCATGTTATAGGAAGAGTCTCAGGTTTGGTATTAGAAGCATTGAGATATCACATCTCATGCTATAGGAAGTGTCTCAGGATTGGAATGGGAAGGACTTGGATATCACATATCATGCTATAGGGAGGGTCTCAAGTTTGTATTAGAAGAATTGAGATATCACATCTCATGCTATAGGAAGGGTCTCAGGATTGGAATGGGAAGGAGTTGGATATCACATCTCATGCTATAGGAAGGGTCTCAGGTTTGGTATAAGCAGTGAGATATCACATCTCATGCTATAGGAAGTGTCTCAAGATTGGAATGGGAAGGAGATGGATATCACATCTCATGTTATAGGAAGGATCTCAGGTTTGGTATAAGCATTGAGATATCACATCTCTGCTATCGGAAGGGTCTCAGGATTGGAATGGGAAGGAGTTGGATATTCCCATCTCATGTTACAGGAAGGGTCTCAGGTTTGGTATTAGAAGCATTGAGATATCACATCTCATGCTATAGGAAGGGTCTCAGGATTGGAATGGGAAGGACTTGGATATCACATCTCATACTATAGGTAGGGTCTCAAGTTTGATATTAGAAGCATTGAGATATCACATCTCATGATATCGGAAGGGTCTCAGGATTGGAATGGGAAGGAGTTGGATATCACATCTCATGATAAAGGAAGGGTCTAAGGTTTGGAAGGGGAAGGATTTGGATATCACATCTCATGTTATAGGACGGGTCTCAGGTTTGGTATTAGAAGCATTGAGATATCAAGTCTCATGGTATAGGAAGGGTCTCAGAATTGGAATGGAAAGGAGTTGGATATCACATCTCAAGCTATAGGAAGGGTCTCAGGATTGGAATGGGAAGGAGTTTGATATCACATCTCATGCCATAGTATGGGTCTCAGGTTTGGTAGAAGCATTGGGATATCACATCTCATGCTATCGGAAGGGTATCAGGATTGGATTTGGAAGGAGTTGGATATCCCATCTCATGCTATAGGAAGGGTCTCAGGTTGGAATGGGAAGGAGTTGGATATCACATCTCATGCTAAAGGAAGGGTCTCAGGTTTGGTATTAGAGGCATTGAGATATCACATCTCATGCTATCAGAAGGGTCTCAGGATTGGAATGGGAAGGAGTTGGATATCACATCTCATGCTAAAGGGAGGGTCTCAGGTTTGGAAGGGGAAGGATTTGGATATCACATCTCATGTTATAGGAAGGATCTCAGGTTTGGTATTAGAAGCATTGAGATATCACATCTCATGCTATCGGAAGGATCTCAGGTTTGGTATTAGAAGCATTGAGATATCACATCTCATGCTATCAGAAGGGTCTCAGGATTGGTATGGGAAGGAGTTGGATATCACATCTCATGCTAAAGGGAGGGTCTCAGGTTTGGAAGGGGAAGGATTTGGATATCACATCTCATGTTATCGGAAGGATCTCAGGTTTGGTATTAGAAGTATTGAGATATCACATCTCATGCTATAGGAAGGGTCTCAGGATTGGAATGGGAAGGAGTTGGATATCACATCTCATGCTAAAGGAAGGGTCTCAGGTTTTGTAGAAGCATTGAGATATCACATCTCATGCTATAGGGAGGGTCTCAGTTTTGATATTAGAAGCATTGAGTTATCACATCTCATGCTATCGGAAGTGTCTCAGGATTGGAATGGGAAGGAGCTGGATGTCACATCTCATGCTAAAGTAAGGGTCTCAGGTTTGGAATGGGAAGGAGTTGGATATCACATCTCATGTTATAGGAAGGGTATCAGGTTTGGTATAAGCATTGAGATATCACATCTCTGCTATCGGAAGTGTCTCAGGATTGGAATGGGAAGGAGTTGGATATCCCATCTCATGTTATAGGACGGGTCTCAGGTTTGTTATTAGAATCATTGAGATATCATATTGCATGCTGTGGGAAGGGTCTAAGGATTGGAATGGGAAGGACTTGGATATCACATCTCATGCTACAGATAGGCTCTCAGGTTTGGAAAGGGAAGGAGTTGGATATCACATTTCATGTTAGAGGAAGGATCTCAGGTTTGGTATTAGAGGCATTGAGATATCACATCTCATGCTATAGGAAGGGTCTCAGGATTGGAATGGGAAGGAGTTGGGTATCACATCTCATGCTATAGGAAGGTCTCAGGTTTGGTATAAGCATTGAGTTATCACATCTCATGCTATAGGAAGGGTCTCAGGATTGGAATGGAAGGAGTTGGATATCACATCTCATGTTATAGGAAGGATCTCAGGTTTGGTATTAGAAGCATTGAGACATCACATCTCATGCTATAGGAAGGGTCTCAGGATTGGAATGGGAAGGAGTTGGATATCACATCTCATGCTATAGGAAGGGTCTCAGGATTGGAATGGAAAGGAGTTGTATATGACATCTCATGCCGTAGGAAGGGTCTCAGGTTTGGTATAAGCATTGAGATATCACATCTCTGCTATCGGAAGGGTCTCAGGATTGGAATGGGAAGGAGTTGGATATCCCATCTCATGTTATAGGAAGAGTCTCAGGTTTGGTATTAGAAGCATTGAGATATCACATCTCATGCTATAGGAAGTGTCTCAGGATTGGAATGGGAAGGACTTGGATATCACATCTCATGCTATAGGGAGGGTCTCAAGTTTGATATTAGAAGCATTGAGATATCACATCTCATGCTATAGGAAGGGTCTCAGGATTGGAATGGGAAGGAGTTGGATATCACATCTCATGCTATAGGAAGGATCTCAGGTTTGGTATAAGCATTGAGATATCACATTTCTGCTATCGGACGGGTCTCAGGATTGGAATGGGAAGGAGTTGGATATTCCCATCTCATGTTATAGGAAGGGTCTCAGGTTTGGTATTAGAAGCATTGAGATATCACATCTCATGCTGTAGGAAGGGTCTCAGGATTGGAATGGGAAGGATTTGGATATCACATCTCATGCTAAAGGGAGGGTCTCAGGTTTGGAAGGGGAAGGATTTGGATATCACATCTTATGTTATAGGAAGGATCACAGGTTTGGTATTAGAAGCATTGAGATATCACATCTCATGCTATCGGAAGGGTCTCAGGATTGGAATGGGAAGGAGTTGGATATCACATCTCATGCTATAGGAAGGGTCTCAGGTTTGGAACGGGAAGGAGTTGGATATCACATGTCATGTTATAGGAAGAGTCTCAGGTTTGGTATAAGCATTGAGATATCACATCTCTGCTATCGGAGGTGTCTCAGGATTGGGATGGGAAGGAGTTGGATATCACATCTCATGCTATAGGAAGGGTATCAGGTTTGGAACGGGAAGGAGTTGGATATCCCATCTCATGTTATAGGACGGGTCTCAGGTTTGGTATTAGAAGCATTGAGATATCACATCGCATGCTGTAGGAAGGATCTCAGGTTTGGAATGGGAAGGAATTGGATATCACATCTCATGTCATAGGAAGTATCTCAGGTTTGGTATTAGAAGCATTGAGATATCACATCTCATGCTATAGGAATGGTCTCAGGATTGGAATGGGTAGGAGTTGGATATTACATTCTTGCTATAGGAAGGGTCTCATGTTTGGAATGGGAAGGAGTTGGATATCACATATGCTATAGGAAGGGTCTCAGGTTTGGTATTAGAAGCATTGAGATATCACATCTCATGCTATAGGAAGGGTCTCAGGATTGGAATGGGAAGGACTTGGATATCACATCTCATACTATAGTGAGGGTCTCAAGTTTGATATTAGAAGCATTGAGATATCACATCTCATGATATCGGAAGGGTCTCAGGATTGGAATGGGAAGGAGTTGGATATCACATCTCATGATAAAGGAAGGGTCTAAGGTTTGGAAGGGGAAGGATTTGGATATCACATCTCATGTTATAGGACGGGTCTCAGGTTTGGTATTAGAAGCATTGAGATATCAAGTCTCATGGTATAGGAAGGGTCTCAGAATTGGAATGGGAAGGAGTTGGATATCACATCTCAAGCTATAGGAAGGGTCTCAGGATTGGAATGGGAAGGAGTTTGATATCACATCTCATGCCATAGTATGGGTCTCAGGTTTGGTAGAAGCATTGGGATATCACATCTCATGCTATCGGAAGGGTATCAGGATTGGATTTGGAAGGAGTTGGATATCCCATCTCATGCTATAGGAAGGGTCTCAGGTTGGAATGGGAAGGAGTTGGATATCACATCTCATGCTAAAGGAAGGGTCTCAGGTTTGGTATTAGAGGCATTGAGATATCACATCTCATGCTATCAGAAGGGTCTCAGGATTGGAATGGGAAGGAGTTGGATATCACATCTCATGCTAAAGGGAGGGTCTCAGGTTTGGAAGGGGAAGGATTTGGATATCACATCTCATGTTATAGGAAGGATCTCAGGTTTGGTATTAGAAGCATTGAGATATCACATCTCATGCTATCGGAAGGATCTCAGGTTTGGTATTAGAAGCATTGAGATATCACATCTCATGCTATCAGAAGGGTCTCAGGATTGGTATGGGAAGGAGTTGGATATCACATCTCATGCTAAAGGGAGGGTCTCAGGTTTGGAAGGGGAAGGATTTGGATATCACATCTCATGTTATCGGAAGGATCTCAGGTTTGGTATTAGAAGTATTGAGATATCACATCTCATGCTATAGGAAGGGTCTCAGGATTGGAATGGGAAGGAGTTGGATATCACATCTCATGCTAAAGGAAGGGTCTCAGGTTTTGTAGAAGCATTGAGATATCACATCTCATGCTATAGGGAGGGTCTCAGTTTTGATATTAGAAGCATTGAGTTATCACATCTCATGCTATCGGAAGTGTCTCAGGATTGGAATGGGAAGGAGCTGGATGTCACATCTCATGCTAAAGTAAGGGTCTCAGGTTTGGAATGGGAAGGAGTTGGATATCACATCTCATGTTATAGGAAGGGTATCAGGTTTGGTATAAGCATTGAGATATCACATCTCTGCTATCGGAAGTGTCTCAGGATTGGAATGGGAAGGAGTTGGATATCCCATCTCATGTTATAGGACGGGTCTCAGGTTTGTTATTAGAATCATTGAGATATCATATTGCATGCTGTGGGAAGGGTCTAAGGATTGGAATGGGAAGGACTTGGATATCACATCTCATGCTATAGATAGGCTCTCAGGTTTGGAAAGGGAAGGAGTTGGATATCACATTTCATGTTAGAGGAAGGATCTCAGGTTTGGTATTAGAGGCATTGAGATATCACATCTCATGCTATAGGAAGGGTCTCAGGATTGGAATGGGAAGGAGTTGGGTATCACATCTCATGCTATAGGAAGGTCTCAGGTTTGGTATAAGCATTGCGTTATCACATCTCATGCTATAGGAAGGGTCTCAGGATTGGAATGGAAGGAGTTGGATATCACATCTCATGTTATAGGAAGGATCTCAGGTTTGGTATTAGAAGCATTGAGACATCACATCTCATGCTATAGGAAGGGTCTCAGGATTGGAATGGGAAGGAGTTGGATATCACATCTCATGCTATAGGAAGGGTCTCAGGATTGGAATGGAAAGGAGTTGTATATGACATCTCATGCCGTAGGAAGGGTCTCAGGTTTGGTATAAGCATTGAGATATCACATCTCTGCTATCGGAAGGGTCTCAGGATTGGAATGGGAAGGAGTTGGATATCCCATCTCATGTTATAGGAAGAGTCTCAGGTTTGGTATTAGAAGCATTGAGATATCACATCTCATGCTATAGGAAGTGTCTCAGGATTGGAATGGGAAGGACTTGGATATCACATCTCATGCTATAGGGAGGGTCTCAAGTTTGATATTAGAAGCATTGAGATATCACATCTCATGCTATAGGAAGGGTCTCAGGATTGGAATGGGAAGGAGTTGGATATCACATCTCATGCTATAGGAAGGATCTCAGGTTTGGTATAAGCATTGAGATATCACATTTCTGCTATCGGACGGGTCTCAGGATTGGAATGGGAAGGAGTTGGATATTCCCATCTCATGTTATAGGAAGGGTCTCAGGTTTGGTATTAGAAGCATTGAGATATCACATCTCATGCTGTAGGAAGGGTCTCAGGATTGGAATGGGAAGGATTTGGATATCACATCTCATGCTAAAGGGAGGGTCTCAGGTTTGGAAGGGGAAGGATTTGGATATCACATCTTATGTTATAGGAAGGATCACAGGTTTGGTATTAGAAGCATTGAGATATCACATCTCATGCTATCGGAAGGGTCTCAGGATTGGAATGGGAAGGAGTTGGATATCACATCTCATGCTATAGGAAGGGTCTCAGGTTTGGAACGGGAAGGAGTTGGATATCACATGTCATGTTATAGGAAGAGTCTCAGGTTTGGTATAAGCATTGAGATATCACATCTCTGCTATCGGAGGTGTCTCAGGATTGGGATGGGAAGGAGTTGGATATCACATCTCATGCTATAGGAAGGGTATCAGGTTTGGAACGGGAAGGAGTTGGATATCCCATCTCATGTTATAGGACGGGTCTCAGGTTTGGTATTAGAAGCATTGAGATATCACATCGCATGCTGTAGGAAGGATCTCAGGTTTGGAATGGGAAGGAATTGGATATCACATCTCATGTCATAGGAAGTATCTCAGGTTTGGTATTAGAAGCATTGAGATATCACATCTCATGCTATAGGAATGGTCTCAGGATTGGAATGGGTAGGAGTTGGATATTACATTCTTGCTATAGGAAGGGTCTCATGTTTGGAATGGGAAGGAGTTGGATATCACATATGCTATAGGAAGGGTCTCAGGTTTGGAACGGGAAGGAGTTGGATATCACATCTCATGTTATAGATAGGCTCTCAGGTTTGGAAAGGGAAGGAGTTGGATATCACATTTCATGTTAGAGGAAGGATCTCGGGTTTGGTATTAGAGGCATTGAGATATCACATCTCATGCTATAGGAAGGGTCTCAGGATTGGAATGGGAAGGAGTTGGGTATCACATCTCATGCTATAGGAAGGTCTCAGGTTTGGTATAAGCATTGAGTTATCACATCTCATGCTATAGGAAGGGTCTCAGGATTGGAATGGAAGGAGTTGGATATCACATCTCATGTTATAGGAAGGATCTCAGGTTTGGTATTAGAAGCATTGAGACATCACATCTCATGCTATAGGAAGGGTCTCAGGATTGGAATGGGAAGGAGTTGGATATCACATCTCATGCTATAGGAAGGGTCTCAGGATTGGAATGGAAAGGAGTTGTATATGACATCTCATGCCGTAGGAAGGGTCTCAGGTTTGGTATAAGCATTGAGATATCACATCTCTGCTATCGGAAGGGTCTCAGGATTGGAATGGGAAGGAGTTGGATATCCCATCTCATGTTATAGGAAGAGTCTCAGGTTTGGTATTAGATGCATTGAGATATCACATCTCATGCTATAGGAAGTGTCTCAGGATTGGAATGGGAAGGACTTGGATATCACATCTCATGCTATAGGGAGGGTCTCAAGTTTGATATTAGAAGCATTGAGATATCACATCTCATGCTATAGGAAGGGTCTCAGGATTGGAATGGGAAGGAGTTGGATATCACATCTCATGCTATAGGAAGGATCTCAGGTTTGGTATAAGCATTGAGATATCACATTTCTGCTATCGGGCGGGTCTCAGGATTGGAATGGGAAGGAGTTGGATATTCCCATCTCATGTTATAGGAAGGGTCTCAGGTTTGGTATTAGAAGCATTGAGATATCACATCTCATGCTGTAGGAAGGGTCTCAGGATTGGAATGGGAAGGATTTGGATATCACATCTCATGCTAAAGGGAGGGTCTCAGGTTTGGAAGGGGAAGGATTTGGATATCACATCTTATGTTATAGGAAGGATCACAGGTTTGGTATTAGAAGCATTGAGATATCACATCTCATGCTATCGGAAGGGTCTCAGGATTGGAATGGGAAGGAGTTGGATATCACATCTCATGCTATAGGAAGGGTCTCAGGTTTGGAACGGGAAGGAGTTGGATATCACATGTCATGTTATAGGAAGAGTCTCAGGTTTGGTATAAGCATTGAGATATCACATCTCTGGTATCGGAGGTGTCTCAGGATTGGGATGGGAAGGAGTTGGATATCACATCTCATGCTATAGGAAGGGTATCAGGTTTGGAACGGGAAGGAGTTGGATATCCCATCTCATGTTATAGGACGGGTCTCAGGTTTGGTATTAGAAGCATTGAGATATCACATCGCATGCTGTAGGAAGGATCTCAGGTTTGGAATGGGAAGGAATTGGATATCACATCTCATGTCATAGGAAGTATCTCAGGTTTGGTATTAGAAGCATTGAGATATCACATCTCATGCTATAGGAATGGTCTCAGGATTGGAATGGGTAGGAGTTGGATATTACATTCTTGCTATAGGAAGGGTCTCATGTTTGGAATGGGAAGGAGTTGGATATCACATATGCTATAGGAAGGGTCTCAGGTTTGGAACGGGAAGGAGTTGGATATCACATCTCATGTTATAGGAAGGGTCTCAGGTTTGGTATAAGCATTGAGATATCACATCTCTGCTATCGGAAGTGGCTCAGGATTGGAATGGGAAGGAGTTGGATATCCCATCTCATGTTATAGGACGGGTCTCTGGTTTGGTATTAGAATCATTGAGATATCACATCGCATGCTGTAGGAAGGGTCTAAGGATTGGAATGGGATGGACTTGGATATCACATCTCATGCTATAGGTAGGCTCTCAGGTTTGGTATAAGCATTGAGATATCACATCTCATGCTATAGGAAGGGTCTCAGGATTGGAATGGGAAGGATTTGGATATCACATCTCATGCTATAGGAAGGGTCTCAGGTTTGGTATAAGCATGGAGATATCACTTCTCATGCTATAGGAAGTGTCTCAGGATTGGAATTGGAAGGAATTGGATATCACATCTCATGTTATAGGAAGGATCTCAGGTTTGGTATTAGAAGCATCGAGACATCACATCTCATGCTATAGGAAGTGTCTCAGGATTGGAATGGGAAGGAGTTGGATATCACATCTCATGCTAAAGGGAGGGTCTCAGGTTTGGAAGGGGAAGGATTTGGATATTACATCTCGTGTTATAGGAATGATCTCAGGTTTGGTATTAGAAGCATTGAGATATCACATCTCATGCTATCGGAAGGATCTCACGTTTGGTATTAGAAGCATTGAGATATCAAAACTCATGCTATAGGAAGGGTCTCAGGATTGGAATGGGAAGGAGTTCGATATCACATCTCATGCTATAGGAAGGGTCTCAGGATTGGAATGGGAAGGATTTTTATATGACATCTCATGCCATAGGAAGGATCTCAGGTTTGGTATTAGAAGCATTGAGACATCACATCTCATGCTATAGGAAGGGTCTCAGGATTGGAATGGGAAGGAGTTGTATATGACATCTGTAAGGATATTTGGCGTGTTATAGCACAGAGTACAGCACAACTGCACAGGTAGCATTTTTTTTTCGATGCAGCACCACCACATGGGTGTGGTGCATTGCTATATGTGTTGCCAGAGTGACATGGACATATAAGTAAAGACAGGCTATTCAGTCAAAAACGATTTTTATATATAAGATGCAAATCTATTTTTACAGTTAAAAGCACACATGTGCACATTCAAAATGCACACTATTTTTCACCTGAAATGCCTATGTTGCAAGAGACACATTTGAAAATTAATAACTAACCTTATTAATAACTAACCTGACTAATAAAACTTCATTTAACATAACCCACTAATAAAAATGTGTCTCCACTGCAGAATTAGGCCTACTCTGAAAGTGAACTTTTAAACGCACATTCATTTTTTTTCTCTGCTGCTCTGTCCACATAACTACAGGAAGCAAAGAGCTCGAAGGAACAGGAAATCAGTTTGTTACAATTTTTACTGTAGAAGTGAGCCATTGTGTAGTGAGGGAGGAGATGACATGATTGATTCTGATTGGAGCAGCGTCATAGCAAGTATCATGCTAGAGGCTGTGATTAGAACTTTGCTGGAGAAGCTTGAGGGGAGGGAGAACAATCGAGATCTTGCAGAGCTGGGAGAAGGATCTGTTTCCTGGCTGAGGCATTCCTGCTGCAAAAGCTGAGAGTTCCAGGCAATAACCCCGGTTTGAGAACGGCAGACGCTTGTTCTCACTGGGTTGATTTTCAAGGGAGCCAAATTCAGAAAGAGAATAGCCGAAGAAAACTCATGCTGAACAGATAAGGTAATTACAGAAGCGAGTGGGAGCTGTGCGAAAGTGTGCGAAACTGTTCAGTCAGTGTATTAAAGGGAGTCTCAGTCTCTTATCAGCATATTTAATGTTACCAATTGAATATATTCTCGCAGCTCTCTGTTCATTTTATCACAAATAATGTTGTACCATTTCATTTATTTCTGTAAAAAAAGTTAAACTGTGTTTAAAAGAAATTGCTATAATACAAAAACATTTGAAAACAGATAGCTAGTGTGTATTATTTCTTTCTTTCATTTTGCATGGGAAAAGGTTTAAACGTGGGTAGATTTTTAAACAGTGCAATTGTCATTTTAAAACAGATGTGTGCATGATTCTATTCAGTATGGACAGTTGTGAGTGACTGTTTGTAGCATAGCCTGTTGGAGGTACATGAGTCAACGGGAAGAGAGACTCCCTAAACATAGTTCCCTACCGTATATAAGGTAGTGGAAATTACCACAAAAATACCACAATAGCCCATGGTGGCACACAACACTAACACTGAAAATGTGGTATCCCTAAAATGTAGGCCTGAGGTCTCTCTAGTGATCAAGAACAATCTAGATAAAAAAACAAGGGATGTTGGATATTGGGGCCACAAATAAACCAACCACTATACCAACCAACCACGCAAACTACCGCGCACATCATCTAAATAGGTCTGAATTCTGAAATAATGCAATGTATTATTGTCATGTGTGACCCAATATGAATACAGAGAGTGATTATTGCTAAAGGTATTTTGGCGGTAAGAAAATACCGCAAAGCCCCAAATATCAACAAAATACCCAACACATCTCATGCCACAGGAAGGGTCTCAGGTTTGGTATAAGCATTGAGATATCACATCTCTGCTATCGGAAGGGTCTCAGGATTGGAATGGGAAGGAGTTGGATATCCCATATTATGTTATAGGAAGGGTCTCAGGTTTGGTATTAGAAGCATTGAGATATCACATCTCATGCTATAGGAAGGGTCTCAGGATTGGAATGGGAAGGACTTGGATATCACATCTCATGCTATAGGGAGGGTCTCACGTTTGGAAAGGGAAGGAGTTGGATATCACATTTCATGTTAGAGGTAGGATCTCAGGTTTGGTATTAGAAGCATTGAGATATCACATCTCATGCTATCGGAAGTATCTCAGGTTTGGTATTAGAGGCATTGAGATATCACATCTCATGCTATAGGAAGGGTCTCAGGATTGGAATGGGAAGGAGTTGTATATGACATCTCATGCCATAGGAAGGGTCTCAGGTTTGGTATAAGCATTGAGATATCACATCTCTGCTATCGGAAGGGTCTCAGGATTGGAATGGGAAGGAGTTGGATATCCCATCTCATGTTATAGGAAGAGTCTCAGGTTTGGTATTAGAAGCATTGAGATATCACATCTCATGCTATCGGAAGGGTCTCAGGATTGGAATGGGAAGGAGTTGGATATCACATCTCATGCTAAAGGGAGGGTCTCAGGTTTGGAAGGGGAAGGATTTGGATATCACATCTCATGTTATAGGAAGGATCTCAGGTTTGGTATTAGAAGCATTGAGATATCACATCTCATGCTATCGGAAGTATCTCAGGTTTGGTATTAGAGGCATTGAGATATCACATCTCATGCTATCTATCATAAGGGTCTCAGGATTGGAATGGGAAGGAGTTGGATATCACATCTCATGCTAAAGGGAGGGTCTCAGGTTTGGAAGGGGAAGGATTTGGATATCACATCACATGTTACAAGAAGGATCTCAGGTTTGGTATTAGAAGCATTGAGATATCACATCTCATGCTATCGGAAGGGTCTCAGGATTGGAATGGGAAGGAGTCGGATATCACATCTCATGCTATAGGAAGGCTCTCAGGTTTGGAAGGGGAAAGAGTTGGATATCACATTTCATGTTAGAGGTAGGATCTCAGGTTTGGTATTAGAGGCATTGAGATATCACATCTCATGCTATCAGAAGGGTCTCAGGATTGGAATGGGAAGGAGTTGGATATCACATCTCATGCTAAAGGGAGGGTCTCAGGTTTGGAAGGGGAAGGATTTGGATATCACGTCTCATGTTATAGGAAGGATCTCAGATTTGGTATTAGAAGCATTGAGATATCACATCTCATGCTATCGGAAGGATCTCAGGTTTGGTATTAGAGGCATTGAGATATCACATCTCATGCTAAAAGGAGGGTCTCAGGTTTGGAAGGGGAAGGATTTGGATATCACATCTCTTGTTATAGGAAGGATCACAGGTTTGGTATTAGAAGCATTGAGATATCACATCTCATGCTATCGGAAGGGTCTCAGGATTGGAATGGGAAGGAGTTGGATATCACATCTCATGCTAAAGGGAGGGTCTCAGGTTTGGAAGGGGAAGGATTTGGATATCACATCTCATGTTATAGGAAGGATCTCAGGTTTGGTATTAGAAGCATTGAGATATCACATCTCATGCTATCGGAAGTATCTCAGGTTTGGTATTAGAGGCATTGAGATATCACATCTCATGCTATCTATCATAAGGGTCTCAGGATTGGAATGGGAAGGAGTTGGATATCACATCTCATGCTAAAGGGAGGGGCTCAGGTTTGGAAGGGGAAGGATTTGGATATCACATCACATGTTATAAGAAGGATCTCAGGTTTGGTATTAGAAGCATTGAGATATCACATCTCATGCTATCGGAAGGGTCTCAGGATTGGAATGGGAAGGAGTCGGATATCACATCTCATGCTATAGGAAGGCTCTCAGGTTTGGAAGGGGAAAGAGTTGGATATCACATTTCATGTTAGAGGTAGGATCTCAGGTTTGGTATTAGAGGCATTGAGATATCACATATCATGCTATCAGAAGGGTCTCAGGTTTGGAAAGGGAAGGATTTGGATATCACATCTCTTGTTATAGGAAGGATCACAGGTTTGGTATTAGAAGCATTGAGATATCACAACTCATGCTATCGGAAGGGTCTCAGGATTGGAATGGGACGGAGTTGGATATCACATCTCATGCTAAAGGGAGGGTCTCAGGTTTGGAAGGGGAAGGATGTGGATATCACATTTCATGTTAGAGGTAGGATCTCAGGTTTGGTATTGGAGGCATTGAGATATCACATCTCATGCTATCAGAAGGGTCTCAGGATGGGAATGGGAAGGAGTTGGATATCACATCTCATGCTAAAGGGAGGGTCTCAGGTTTGGAAGGGGAAGGATTTGGATATCACATCTCATGTTATCGGAAGGATCTCAGGTTTGGTATTAGAAGCATTGAGATATCACATCTCATGCTATAGGAAGGGTCTCAGGTTTGGTATTAGAAGCATTGAGATATCAAGTCTCATGGTATAGGAAGGGTCTCAGAATTGGAATGGGAAGGAGTTGGATATCTCAAGCTATAGGAAGGGTCTCAGGATTGGAATGGGAAGGGGTTTGATATCACAACTCATGCCATAGTATGGGTCTCAGGTTTGGTAGAAACATTGGGATATCACATCTCATGCTATCTATCATAAGGGTCTCAGGATTGGAATGGGAAGGAGTTGGATATCACATCTCATGCTAAAGGGAGGGTCTCAGGTTTGGAAGGGGAAGGATTTGGATATCACATCACATGTTATAAGAAGGATCTCAGGTTTGGTATTAGAAGCATTGAGATATCACATCTCATGCTATCGGAAGTATCTCAGGTTTGGTATTAGAGGCATTGAGATATCACATCTCATGCTATCTATCATAAGGGTCTCAGGATTGGAATGGGAAGGAGTTGGATATCACATCTCATGCTAAAGGGAGGGTCTCAGGTTTGGAAGGGGAAGGATTTGGATATCACATCACATGTTATAAGAAGGATCTCAGGTTTGGTATTAGAAGCATTGAGATATCACATCTCATGCTATCGGAAGGGTCTCAGGATTGGAATGGGAAGGAGTCGGATATCACATCTCATGCTATAGGAAGGCTCTCAGGTTTGGAAGGGGAAAGAGTTGGATATCACATTTCATGTTAGAGGTAGGATCTCAGGTTTGGTATTAGAGGCATTGAGATATCACATCTCATGCTATCAGAAGGGTCTCAGGATTGGAATGGGAAGGAGTTGGATATCACATCTCATGCTAAAGGGAGGGTCTCAGGTTTGGAAGGGGAAGGATTTGGATATCACGTCTCATGTTATAGGAAGGATCTCAGATTTGGTATTAGAAGCATTGAGATATCACATCTCATGCTATCAGAAGGATCTCAGGTTTGGCATTAGAGGCATTGAGATATCACATCTCATGCTAAAAGGAGGGTCTCAGGTTTGGAAGGGGAAGGATTTGGATATCACATCTCTTGTTATAGGAAGGATCACAGGTTTGGTATTAGAAGCATTGAGATATCACATCTCATGCTATCGGAAGGGTCTCAGGATTGGAATGGGAAGGAGTTGGATATCACATCTCATGCTAAAGGGAGGGTCTCAGGTTTGGAAGGGGAAGGATTTGGATATCACATCTCATGTTATAGGAAGGATCTCAGGTTTGGTATTAGAAGCATTGAGATATCACATCTCATGCTATCGGAAGTATCTCAGGTTTGGTATTAGAGGCATTGAGATATCACATCTCATGCTATCTATCATAAGGGTCTCAGGATTGGAATGGGAAGGAGTTGGATATCACATCTCATGCTAAAGGGAGGGTCTCAGGTTTGGAAGGGGAAGGATTTGGATATCACATCACATGTTATAAGAAGGATCTCAGGTTTGGTATTAGAAGCATTGAGATATCACATCTCATGCTATCGGAAGGGTCTCAGGATTGGAATGGGAAGGAGTCGGATATCACATCTCATGCTATAGGAAGGCTCTCAGGTTTGGAAGGGGAAAGAGTTGGATATCACATTTCATGTTAGAGGTAGGATCTCAGGTTTGGTATTAGAGGCATTGAGATATCACATATCATGCTATCAGAAGGGTCTCAGGTTTGGAAGGGGAAGGATTTGGATATCACATCTCTTGTTATAGGAAGGATCACAGGTTTGGTATTAGAAGCATTGAGATATCACAACTCATGCTATCGGAAGGGTCTCAGGATTGGAATGGGACGGAGTTGGATATCACATCTCATGCTAAAGGGAGGGTCTCAGGTTTGGAAGGGGAAGGATGTGGATATCACATTTCATGTTAGAGGTAGGATCTCAGGTTTGGTATTGGAGGCATTGAGATATCACATCTCATGCTATCAGAAGGGTCTCAGGATGGGAATGGGAAGGAGTTGGATATCACATCTCATGCTAAAGGGAGGGTCTCAGGTTTGGAAGGGGAAGGATGTGGATATCACATTTCATGTTAGAGGTAGGATCTCAGGTTTGGTATTGGAGGCATTGAGATATCACATCTCATGCTATCAGAAGGGTCTCAGGATGGGAATGGGAAGGAGTTGGATATCACATCTCATGCTAAAGGGAGGGTCTCAGGTTTGGAAGGGGAAGGATTTGGATATCACATCTCATGTTATCGGAAGGATCTCAGGTTTGGTATTAGAAGCATTGAGATATCACATCTCATGCTATAGGAAGGGTCTCAGGTTTGGTATTAGAAGCATTGAGATATCAAGTCTCATGGTATAGGAAGGGTCTCAGAATTGGAATGGGAAGGAGTTGGATATCTCAAGCTATAGGAAGGGTCTCAGGATTGGAATGGGACGGGGTTTGATATCACAACTCATGCCATAGTATGGGTCTCAGGTTTGGTAGAAACATTGGGATATCACATCTCATGCTATCTATCATAAGGGTCTCAGGATTGGAATGGGAAGGAGTTGGATATCACATCTCATGCTAAAGGGAGGGTCTCAGGTTTGGAAGGGGAAGGATTTGGATATCACATCACATGTTATAAGAAGGATCTCAGGTTTGGTATTAGAAGCATTGAGATATCACATCTCATGCTATCGGAAGTATCTCAGGTTTGGTATTAGAGGCATTGAGATATCACATCTCATGCTATCTATCATAAGGGTCTCAGGATTGGAATGGGAAGGAGTTGGATATCACATCTCATGCTAAAGGGAGGGTCTCAGGTTTGGAAGGGGAAGGATTTGGATATCACATCACATGTTATAAGAAGGATCTCAGGTTTGGTATTAGAAGCATTGAGATATCACATCTCATGCTATCGGAAGGGTCTCAGGATTGGAATGGGAAGGAGTCGGATATCACATCTCATGCTATAGGAAGGCTCTCAGGTTTGGAAGGGGAAAGAGTTGGATATCACATTTCATGTTAGAGGTAGGATCTCAGGTTTGGTATTAGAGGCATTGAGATATCACATCTCATGCTATCAGAAGGGTCTCAGGATTGGAATGGGAAGGAGTTGGATATCACATCTCATGCTAAAGGGAGGGTCTCAGGTTTGGAAGGGGAAGGATTTGGATATCACGTCTCATGTTATAGGAAGGATCTCAGATTTGGTATTAGAAGCATTGAGATATCACATCTCATGCTATCGGAAGGATCTCAGGTTTGGTATTAGAGGCATTGAGATATCACATCTCATGCTAAAAGGAGGGTCTCAGGTTTGGAAGGGGAAGGATTTGGATATCACATCTCTTGTTATAGGAAGGATCACAGGTTTGGTATTAGAAGCATTGAGATATCACATCTCATGCTATCGGAAGGGTCTCAGGATTGGAATGGGAAGGAGTTGGATATCACATCTCATGCTAAAGGGAGGGTCTCAGGTTTGGAAGGGGAAGGACTTGGATATCACATCTCATGTTATGGGAAGGATCTCAGGTTTGGTATTAGAAGCATTGAGATATCACATCTCATGCTATAGGAAGGGTCTCAGGTTTGGTATTAGAAGCATTGAGATATCAAGTCTCATGGTATAGGAAGGGTCTCAGAATTGGAATGGGAAGGAGTTGGATATCTCAAGCTATAGGAAGGGTCTCAGGATTGGAATGGGAAGGGGTTTGATATCACAACTCATGCCATAGTATGGGTCTCAGGTTTGGTAGAAACATTGGGATATCACATCTCATGCTATCTATCATAAGGGTCTCAGGATTGGAATGGGAAGGAGTTGGATATCACATCTCATGCTAAAGGGAGGGTCTCAGGTTTGGAAGGGGAAGGATTTGGATATCACATCACATGTTATAAGAAGGATCTCAGGTTTGGTATTAGAAGCATTGAGATATCACATCTCATGCTATCGGAAGTATCTCAGGTTTGGTATTAGAGGCATTGAGATATCACATCTCATGCTATCTATCATAAGGGTCTCAGGATTGGAATGGGAAGGAGTTGGATATCACATCTCATGCTAAAGGGAGGGTCTCAGGTTTGGAAGGGGAAGGATTTGGATATCACATCACATGTTATAAGAAGGATCTCAGGTTTGGTATTAGAAGCATTGAGATATCACATCTCATGCTATCGGAAGGGTCTCAGGATTGGAATGGGAAGGAGTCGGATATCACATCTCATGCTATAGGAAGGCTCTCAGGTTTGGAAGGGGAAAGAGTTGGATATCACATTTCATGTTAGAGGTAGGATCTCAGGTTTGGTATTAGAGGCATTGAGATATCACATCTCATGCTATCAGAAGGGTCTCAGGATTGGAATGGGAAGGAGTTGGATATCACATCTCATGCTAAAGGGAGGGTCTCAGGTTTGGAAGGGGAAGGATTTGGATATCACGTCTCATGTTATAGGAAGGATCTCAGATTTGGTATTAGAAGCATTGAGATATCACATCTCATGCTATCGGAAGGATCTCAGGTTTGGTATTAGAGGCATTGAGATATCACATCTCATGCTAAAAGGAGGGTCTCAGGTTTGGAAGGGGAAGGATTTGGATATCACATCTCTTGTTATAGGAAGGATCACAGGTTTGGTATTAGAAGCATTGAGATATCACATCTCATGCTATCGGAAGGGTCTCAGGATTGGAATGGGAAGGAGTTGGATATCACATCTCATGCTAAAGGGAGGGTCTCAGGTTTGGAAGGGGAAGGATTTGGATATCACATCTCATGTTATAGGAAGGATCTCAGGTTTGGTATTAGAAGCATTGAGATATCACATCTCATGCTATCGGAAGTATCTCAGGTTTGGTATTAGAGGCATTGAGATATCACATCTCATGCTATCTATCATAAGGGTCTCAGGATTGGAATGGGAAGGAGTTGGATATCACATCTCATGCTAAAGGGAGGGTCTCAGGTTTGGAAGGGGAAGGATTTGGATATCACATCACATGTTATAAGAAGGATCTCAGGTTTGGTATTAGAAGCATTGAGATATCACATCTCATGCTATCGGAAGGGTCTCAGGATTGGAATGGGAAGGAGTCGGATATCACATCTCATGCTATAGGAAGGCTCTCAGGTTTGGAAGGGGAAAGAGTTGGATATCACATTTCATGTTAGAGGTAGGATCTCAGGTTTGGTATTAGAGGCATTGAGATATCACATATCATGCTATCAGAAGGGTCTCAGGTTTGGAAGGGGAAGGATTTGGATATCACATCTCTTGTTATAGGAAGGATCACAGGTTTGGTATTAGAAGCATTGAGATATCACAACTCATGCTATCGGAAGGGTCTCAGGATTGGAATGGGACGGAGTTGGATATCACATCTCATGCTAAAGGGAGGGTCTCAGGTTTGGAAGGGGAAGGATGTGGATATCACATTTCATGTTAGAGGTAGGATCTCAGGTTTGGTATTGGAGGCATTGAGATATCACATCTCATGCTATCAGAAGGGTCTCAGGATGGGAATGGGAAGGAGTTGGATATCACATCTCATGCTAAAGGGAGGGTCTCAGGTTTGGAAGGGGAAGGATTTGGATATCACATCTCATGTTATCGGAAGGATCTCAGGTTTGGTATTAGAAGCATTGAGATATCACATCTCATGCTATAGGAAGGGTCTCAGGTTTGGTATTAGAAGCATTGAGATATCAAGTCTCATGGTATAGGAAGGGTCTCAGAATTGGAATGGGAAGGAGTTGGATATCTCAAGCTATAGGAAGGGTCTCAGGATTGGAATGGGAAGGGGTTTGATATCACAACTCATGCCATAGTATGGGTCTCAGGTTTGGTAGAAACATTGGGATATCACATCTCATGCTATCGGAAGGGTATCAGGATTTGATCTGGAAGGAGTTGGATATCCCATCTCATGCTATAGGAAGGGTCTCAGGTTGGAATGGGAAGGAGTTGGATATCACATCTCATGTTATAGGAAGGGTCCCAGGATTGGAATGGGAAGGACTTGGATATCACATTTCATGTTAGAGGAAGGATCTCAGGTTTGGTATTAGAGGCATTAAGATATCACATCTCATGTTATAGGAAGGGTCTCACGTTTGGTATAAGCATTGAGATATCACATCTCATGCTATAGGAAGGGTCTCAGGATTGGAATGGGAAGGAGTTGGATATCACATCTCGAGCTATAGGAAGGGTCTCACGTTTGGTATAAGCATTGAGATATCACATCTCATGCTATAGGAAGGGTCTCAGGATTGGAATGGGAAGGTGTTGGATATCACATCTCATGTTATAGGAAAGATCTCAGGTTTGGTATTAGAAGCATTGCGACATCACATCTCATGTTATAGGAAGGGTCTCAGGATTGGAATGGGAAGAAGTTGGCTATCACATCTCATGCTATAGGAAGGGTCTCAGGTTTGGTATAAGCATTGAGATATCACATCTCATGCTATAGGAAGGGTCTCAGGATTGGAATGGGAAGGAGTTGTATATGACATCTCATGCCATAGGAAGGGTCTCAGGTTTGGAATAAGCATTGAGATATCACATCTCATGCTATAGGAAGGGTCTCAGGATTGGAATGGGACGGACTTGGATATCACATCTCATGCTATAGGGAGGGTCTCAGGTTTGGAACGGGAAGGATTTGGATATCACATCGCATGTTATAGGAAGTATCTCAGGTTTGGTAAGGGAAGGAGTTGGATATCACATTTCATGTTAGAGGTAGGATTTCAGGTTTGGTATTAGAGGCATTGAGGTATCACATCTCATGCTATCAGAAGGGTCTCAGGATTGGAATGGGAAGGAGTTGGATATCACATCTCATGCTAAAGGGAGGGTCTCAGGTTTGGAAGGGGAAGGATTTGGATATCACATCGCATGTTATAGGAAGGATCTCAGGTTTGGTATTAGAATCATTGAGATATCACATCTCATGCTATCAGAAGTATTTCAGGTTTGGTATTAGAGGCATTGAGATATCACATCTCATGCTATCATAAGGGTCTCAGGATTGGAATGGGAAGGAGTTGGATATCACTTCTCATGCTAAAGGGAGGGTCTCAGGTTTGGAAGGGGAAGGATTTGGATATCACATCACATGTTATAAGAAGGATCTCAGGTTTGGTATTAGAAGCATTGAGATATCACATCTCATGCTATCAGAAGGGTCTCAGGATTGGAATGGGAGGGAGTTGGATATCACATCTCATGCTATAGGAAGGGTCTCAGGTTTGGAACGGGAAGGAGTTGGATATCACATCTCATGTTATAGGAAGAGTCTCAGGTTTGGTATAAGCATTGAGATATCACATCTCTGCAATCGGAAGTGTCTCAGGATTGGGATGGGAAGGAGTTGGATATCACATCTCATGCTATAGGAAGGGTCTCAGGTTTGGAACGGGAAGGAGTTGGATATCCCATCTCATGTTATAGGACAGGTCTCAGGTTTGGTATTAGAAGCATTGAGATATCACATCGCATGCTGTAGGAAGGGTCTCAGGATTGGAATGGGAAGGAGTTGGATATTACATCTCATGCTATAGGAAGGGTCTCAGGTTTGGTATAAGCATTGAGATATCACATCTCTGCTATCGGAAGTGTCTCAGGATTGGAATGGGAAGGAGTTGGATATCCCATCTCATGTTATAGGACGGGTCTCAGGTTTGTTATTAGAATCATTGAGATATCATATTGCATGCTGTAGGAAGGGTCTAAGGATTGGAATGGGAAGGTCTTGAATATCACATCTCATGCTATAGGTAGGCTCTCAGGTTTGGAAAGGGAAGGAGTTGGATATCACATTTCATGTTAGAGGAAGGATCTCAGGTTTGGTATTAGAGGCATTGAGATATCACATCTCATGCTATAGGAAGGGTCTCAGGATTGGAATGGGAAGGAGTTGGATATCACATTTCATGCTATAGGAAGGGTCTCAGGTTTGGTATAAGCATTGAGATGTCACATCTCATGCTATAGGAAGGGTCTCAGGATTGGAATGGGAAGGAGTTGGATATCACATCTCATGTTATAGGAAGGATCTCAGGTTTGGTATTAGAAGCATTGAGATATCACATCTCATGCTATAGGAAGGGTCTCAGGATTGGAATGGGAAGGAGTTGTATATGACATCTCATGCCATAGGAAGGGTCTCAGGTTTGGTATAAGCATTGAGATATCACATCTCTGCTATCGGAAGGGTCTCAGGATTGGAATGGGAAGGAGTTGGATATCCCATCTCATGTTATAGGAAGAGTCTCAGGTTTGGTATTAGAAGCATTGAGATATCACATCTGATGCTATAGGAAGTGTCTCAGGATTGGATTGGGAAGGAGTTTGATATCACATCTCATGCCATGTATGGGTCTCAGGTTTTGTAGAAGCATTGGGATATCACATCTCATGCTATCGGAAGGGTATCAGGATTGGATTTGGAAGGAGTTGGATATCACATCTCATGTTATAGGAAGGGTCTCAGGATTGGAATGGGAAGGACTTGGATATCACATCTCATGCTATAGGAAGGCTCTCAGGTTTGGAAGGGGAAGGAGTTGGATATCACATTTCATGTTAGAGGTAGGATCTCAGATTTGGTATTAGAGGCATTGAGATATCACATCTCATGCTATCAGAAGGGTCCCAGGATTGGAATGGGAAGGAGTTGGATATCACATCTCATGCTAAAGGGAGGGTCTCAGGTTTGGAAGGGGAAGGATTTGGATATCACGTCTCATGTTATAGGAAGGATCTCAGGTTTGGTATTAGAAGCATTGAGATATCACATCTCATGCTATCGGAAGGATCTCAGGTTTGGTATTAGAGGCATTGAGATATCACATCTCATGCTAAAGGGAGGGTCTCAGGTTTGGAAGGGGAAGGATTTGGATATCACATCTCTTGTTATAGGAAGGATCACAGGTTTGGTATTAGAAGCATTGAGATATCACATCTCATGCTATCGGAAGGGTCTCAGGATTGGAACGGGAAGGAGTCGGATATCACATCTCATGCTATAGGAAGGCTCTCAGGTTTGGAAGTGGAAAGAGTTGGATATCACATTTCATGTTAGAGGTAGGATCTCAGGTTTGGTATTAGAGGCATTGAGATATCACATCTCATGCTATCTATCATAAGGGTCTCAGGATTGGAATGGGAAGGAGTTGGATATCACATCTCATGCTAAAGGGAGGGTCTCAGGTTTGGAAGGGGAAGGATTTGGATATCACATCACATGTTATAAGAAGGATCTCAGGTTTGGTATTAGAAGCATTGAGATATCACATCTCATGCTATCGGAAGGGTCTCAGGATTGGAATGGGAAGGAGTCGGATATCACATCTCATGCTATAGGAAGGCTCTCAGGTTTGGAAGGGGAAAGAGTTGGATATCACATTTCATGTTAGAGGTAGGATCTCAGGTTTGGTATTAGAGGCATTGAGATATCACATCTCATGCTATCAGAAGGGTCTCAGGATTGGAATGGGAAGGAGTTGGATATCACATCTCATGCTAAAGGGAGGGTCTCAGGTTTGGAAGGGGAAGGATTTGGATATCACGTCTCATGTTATAGGAAGGATCTCAGGTTTGGTATTAGAAGCATTGAGATATCACATCTCATGCTATCGGAAGGATCTCAGGTTTGGTATTAGAGGCATTGAGATATCACATCTCATGCTAAAGGGAGGGTCTCAGGTTTGAAAGGGGAAGGATTTGGATATCACATCTCTTGTTATAGGAAGGATCACAGGTTTGGTATTAGAAGCATTGAGATATCACATCTCATGCTATCGGAAGGGTCTCAGGATTGGAATGGGAAGGAGTTGGATATCACATCTCATGCTAAAGGGAGGGTCTCAGGTTTGGAAGGGGAAGGATTTGGATATCACATCTCATGTTATAGGAAGGATCTCAGGTTTGGTATTAGAAGCATTGAGATATCACATCTCATGCTATCGGAAGTATCTCAGGTTTGGTATTAGAGGCAATGAGATATCACATCTCATGCTATCTATCATAAGGGTCTCAGGATTGGAATTGGAAGGAGTTGGATATCACATCTCATGCTAAAGGGAGGGTCTCAGGTTTGGAAGGGGAAGGATTTGGATATCACATCACAAGTTATAAGAAGGATCTCAGGTTTGGTATTAGAAGCATTGAGATATCACATCTCATGCTATCGGAAGGGTCTCAGGATTGGAATGGGAAGGAGTCGGATATCACATCTCATGCTATAGGAAGGCTCTCAGGTTTGGAAGGGGAAAGAGTTGGATATCACATTTCATGTTAGAGGTAGGATCTCAGGTTTGGTATTAGAGGCATTGAGATATCACATCTCATGCTATCAGAAGGGTCTCAGGATTGGAATGGGAAGGAGTTGGATATCACATCTCATGTTATAGGAAGGGTCCCAGGATTGGAATGGGAAGGACTTGGATATCACATTTCATGTTAGAGGAAGGATCTCAGGTTTGGTATTAGAGGCATTAAGATATCACATCTCATGTTATAGGAAGGGTCTCACGTTTGGTATAAGCATTGAGATATCACATCTCATGCTATAGGAAGGGTCTCAGGATTGGAATGGGAAGGAGTTGGATATCACATCTCGAGCTATAGGAAGGGTCTCACGTTTGGTATAAGCATTGAGATATCACATCTCATGCTATAGGAAGGGTCTCAGGATTGGAATGGGAAGGTGTTGGATATCACATCTCATGTTATAGGAAAGATCTCAGGTTTGGTATTAGAAGCATTGCGACATCACATCTCATGTTATAGGAAGGGTCTCAGGATTGGAATGGGAAGAAGTTGGCTATCACATCTCATGCTATAGGAAGGGTCTCAGGTTTGGTATAAGCATTGAGATATCACATCTCATGCTATAGGAAGGGTCTCAGGATTGGAATGGGAAGGAGTTGTATATGACATCTCATGCCATAGGAAGGGTCTCAGGTTTGGAATAAGCATTGAGATATCACATCTCATGCTATAGGAAGGGTCTCAGGATTGGAATGGGACGGACTTGGATATCACATCTCATGCTATAGGGAGGGTCTCAGGTTTGGAACGGGAAGGATTTGGATATCACATCGCATGTTATAGGAAGGATCTCAGGTTTGGTAAGGGAAGGAGTTGGATATCACATTTCATGTTAGAGGTAGGATTTCAGGTTTGGTATTAGAGGCATTGAGGTATCACATCTCATGCTATCAGAAGGGTCTCAGGATTGGAATGGGAAGGAGTTGGATATCACATCTCATGCTAAAGGGAGGGTCTCAGGTTTGGAAGGGGAAGGATTTGGATATCACATCGCATGTTATAGGAAGGATCTCAGGTTTGGTATTAGAATCATTGAGATATCACATCTCATGCTATCGGAAGTATCTCAGGTTTGGTATTAGAGGCATTGAGATATCACATCTCATGCTATCATAAGGGTCTCAGGATTGGAATGGGAAGGAGTTGGATATCACTTCTCATGCTAAAGGGAGGGTCTCAGGTTTGGAAGGGGAAGGATTTGGATATCACATCACATGTTATAAGAAGGATCTCAGGTTTGGTATTAGAAGCATTGAGATATCACATCTCATGCTATCAGAAGGGTCTCAGGATTGGAATGGGAGGGAGTTGGATATCACATCTCATGCTATAGGAAGGGTCTCAGGTTTGGAACGGGAAGGAGTTGGATATCACATCTCATGTTATAGGAAGAGTCTCAGGTTTGGTATAAGCATTGAGATATCACATCTCTGCAATCGGAAGTGTCTCAGGATTGGGATGGGAAGGAGTTGGATATCACATCTCATGCTATAGGAAGGGTCTCAGGTTTGGAACGGGAAGGAGTTGGATATCCCATCTCATGTTATAGGACAGGTCTCAGGTTTGGTATTAGAAGCATTGAGATATCACATCGCATGCTGTAGGAAGGGTCTCAGGATTGGAATGGGAAGGAGTTGGATATTACATCTCATGCTATAGGAAGGGTCTCAGGTTTGGTATAAGCATTGAGATATCACATCTCTGCTATCGGAAGTGTCTCAGGATTGGAATGGGAAGGAGTTGGATATCCCATCTCATGTTATAGGACGGGTCTCAGGTTTGTTATTAGAATCATTGAGATATCATATTGCATGCTGTAGGAAGGGTCTAAGGATTGGAATGGGAAGGTCTTGAATATCACATCTCATGCTATAGGTAGGCTCTCAGGTTTGGAAAGGGAAGGAGTTGGATATCACATTTCATGTTAGAGGAAGGATCTCAGGTTTGGTATTAGAGGCATTGAGATATCACATCTCATGCTATAGGAAGGGTCTCAGGATTGGAATGGGAAGGAGTTGGATATCACATTTCATGCTATAGGAAGGGTCTCAGGTTTGGTATAAGCATTGAGATGTCCCATCTCATGCTATAGGAAGGGTCTCAGGATTGGAATGGGAAGGAGTTGGATATCACATCTCATGTTATAGGAAGGATCTCAGGTTTGGTATTAGAAGCATTGAGATATCACATCTCATGCTATAGGAAGGGTCTCAGGATTGGAATGGGAAGGAGTTGTATATGACATTTCATGCCATAGGAAGGGTCTCAGGTTTGGTATAAGCATTGAGATATCACATCTCTGCTATCGGAAGGGTCTCAGGATTGGAATGGGAAGGAGTTGGATATCCCATCTCATGTTATAGGAAGAGTCTCAGGTTTGGTATTAGAAGCATTGAGATATCACATCTGATGCTATAGGAAGTGTCTCAGGATTGGATTGGGAAGGAGTTTGATATCACATCTCATGCCATGTATGGGTCTCAGGTTTTGTAGAAGCATTGGGATATCACATCTCATGCTATCGGAAGGGTATCAGGATTGGATTTGGAAGGAGTTGGATATCACATCTCATGTTATAGGAAGGGTCTCAGGATTGGAATGGGAAGGACTTGGATATCACATCTCATGCTATAGGAAGGCTCTCAGGTTTGGAAGGGGAAGGAGTTGGATATCACATTTCATGTTAGAGGTAGGATCTCAGGTTTGGTATTAGAGGCATTGAGATATCACATCTCATGCTATCAGAAGGGTCCCAAGATTGGAATGGGAAGGAGTTGGATATCACATCTCATGCTAAAGGGAGGGTCTCAGGTTTGGAAGGGGAAGGATTTGGATATCACGTCTCATGTTATAGGAAGGATCTCAGGTTTGGTATTAGAAGCATTGAGATATCACATCTCATGCTATCGGAAGGATCTCAGGTTTGGTATTAGAGGCATTGAGATATCACATCCCATGCTAAAGGGAGGGTCTCAGGTTTGGAAGGGGAAGGATTTGGATATCACATCTCTTGTTATAGGAAGGATCACAGGTTTGGTATTAGAAGCATTGAGATATCACATCTCATGCTATCGGAAGGGTCTCAGGATTGGAACGGGAAGGAGTCGGATATCACATCTCATGCTATAGGAAGGCTCTCAGGTTTGGAAGGGGAAAGAGTTGGATATCACATTTCATGTTAGAGGTAGGATCTCAGGTTTGGTATTAGAGGCATTGTGATATCACATCTCATGCTATCTATCATAAGGGTCTCAGGATTGGAATGGGAAGGAGTTGGATATCACATCTCATGCTAAAGGGAGGGTCTCAGGTTTGGAAGGGGAAGGATTTGGATATCACATCACATGTTATAAGAAGGATCTCAGGTTTGGTATTAGAAGCATTGAGATATCACATCTCATGCTATCGGAAGGGTCTCAGGATTGGAATGGGAAGGAGTCGGATATCACATCTCATGCTATAGGAAGGCTCTCAGGTTTGGAAGGGGAAAGAGTTGGATATCACATTTCATGTTAGAGGTAGGATCTCAGGTTTGGTATTAGAGGCATTGAGATATCACATCTCATGCTATCAGAAGGGTCTCAGGATTGGAATGGGAAGGAGTTGGATATCACATCTCATGCTAAAGGGAGGGTCTCAGGTTTGGAAGGGGAAGGATTTGGATATCACGTCTCATGTTATAGGAAGGATCTCAGGTTTGGTATTAGAAGCATTGAGATATCACATCTCATGCTATCGGAAGGATCTCAGGTTTGGTATTAGAGGCATTGAGATATCACATCTCATGCTAAAGGGAGGGTCTCAGGTTTGAAAGGGGAAGGATTTGGATATCACATCTCTTGTTATAGGAAGGATCACAGGTTTGGTATTAGAAGCATTGAGATATCACATCTCATGCTATCGGAAGGGTCTCAGGATTGGAATGGGAAGGAGTTGGATATCACATCTCATGCTAAAGGGAGGGTCTCAGGTTTGGAAGGGGAAGGATTTGGATATCACATCTCATGTTATAGGAAGGATCTCAGGTTTGGTATTAGAAGCATTGAGATATCACATCTCATGCTATCGGAAGTATCTCAGGTTTGGTATTAGAGGCATTGAGATATCACATCTCATGCTATCTATCATAAGGGTCTCAGGATTGGAATTGGAAGGAGTTGGATATCACATCTCATGCTAAAGGGAGGGTCTCAGGTTTGGAAGGGGAAGGATTTGGATATCACATCACAAGTTATAAGAAGGATCTCAGGTTTGGTATTAGAAGCATTGAGATATCACATCTCATGCTATCGGAAGGGTCTCAGGATTGGAATGGGAAGGAGTCGGATATCACATCTCATGCTATAGGAAGGCTCTCAGGTTTGGAAGGGGAAAGAGTTGGATATCACATTTCATGTTAGAGGTAGGATCTCAGGTTTGGTATTAGAGGCATTGAGATATCACATCTCATGCTATCAGAAGGGTCTCAGGATTGGAATGGGAAGTAGTTGGATATCACATCTCATGCTAAAGGGAGGGTCTCAGGTTTGGAAGGGTAAGGATTTGGATATCACGTCTCATGTTATAGGAAGGATCTCAGGTTTGGTATTAGAAGCATTGAGATATCACATCTCATGCTATCGGAAGGATCTCAGGTTTGGTATTAGAGGCATTGAGATATCACATCTCATGCTATCGGAAGGGTCTCAGGATTGGAATGGGACGGAGTTGGATATCACATCTCATGCTAAAGGGAGGGTCTCAGGTTTGGAAGGGGAAGGATGTGGATATCACATTTCATGTTAGAGGTAGGATCTCAGGTTTGGTATTAGAGGCATTGAGATATCACATCTCATGCTATCAGAAGGGTCTCAGGATGGGAATGGGAAGGAGTTGGATATCACATCTCATGCTAAAGGGAGGGTCTCAGGTTTGGAAGGGGAAGGATTTGGATATCACATCTCATGTTATCGGAAGGATCTCAGGTTTGGTATTAGAAGCATTGAGATATCACATCTCAAGCTATAGGATGGGTCTCAGGATTGGAATGGGAAGGGGTTTGATATCACAACTCATGCCATAGTATGGGTCTCAGGTTTGGTAGAAACATTGGGATATCACATCTCATGCTATCGGAAGGGTATCAGGATTTGATCTGGAAGGAGTTGGATATCCCATCTCATGCTATAGGAAGGGTCTCAGGTTGGAATGGGAAGGAGTTGGATATCACATCTCATGTTATAGGAAGGGTCCCAGGATTGGAATGGGAAGGACTTGGATATCACATTTCATGTTAGAGGAAGGATCTCAGGTTTGGTATTAGAGGCATTAAGATATCAAATCTCATGTTATAGGAAGGGTCTCACGTTTGGTATAAGCATTGAGATATCACATCTCATGCTATAGGAAGGGTCTCAGGATTGGAATGGGAAGGAGTTGGATATCACATCTCGAGCTATAGGACGGGTCTCACGTTTGTATAAGCATTGAGATATCACATCTCATGCTATAGGAAGGGTCTCAGGATTGGAATGGGAAGGTGTTGGATATCACATCTCATGTTATAGGAAAGATCTCAGGTTTGGTATTAGATGCATTGCGACATCACATCTCATGTTATAGGAAGGGTCTCAGGATTGGAATGGGAAGGAGTTGTATATGACATCTCATGCCATAGGAAGGGTCTCAGGTTTGGAATAAGCATTGAGATATCACATCTCATGCTATAGGAAGGGTCTCAGGATTGGAATGGGACGGACTTGGATATCACATCTCATGCTATAGTGAGGGTCTCAGGTTTGGAACGGGAAGGATTTGGATATCACATCGCATGTTATAGGAAGGATCTCAGGTTTGGTAAGGGAAGGAGTTGGATATCACATTTCATGTTAGAGGTAGGATCTCAGGTTTGGTATTAGAGGCATTGAGGTATCACATCTCATGCTATCAGAAGGGTCTCAGGATTGGAATGGGAAGGAGTTGGATATCACATCTCATGCTAAAGGGAGGGTCTCAGGTTTGGAAGGGGAAGGATTTGGATATCACATCGCATGTTATAGGAAGGATCTCAGGTTTGGTATTAGAATCATTGAGATATCACATCTCATGCTATCGGAAGTATCTCAGGTTTGGTATTAGAGGCATTGAGATATCACATCTCATGCTATCATAAGGGTCTCAGGATTGGAATGGGAAGGAGTTGGATATCACATCTCATGCTATAGGAAGGGTCTCAGGTTTGGAACGGGAAGGAGTTGGATATCACATCTCATGTTATAGGAAGAGTCTCAGGTTTGGTATAAGCATTGAGATATCACATCTCTGCAATCGGAAGTGTCTCAGGATTGGGATGGGAAGGAGTTGGATATCACATCTCATGCTATAGGAAGGGTCTCAGGTTTGGAACGGGAAGGAGTTGGATATCCCATCTCATGTTATAGGACAGGTCTCAGGTTTGGTATTAGAAGCATTGAGATATCACATCGCATGCTGTAGGAAGGGTCTCAGGATTGGAATGGGAAGGAGTTGGATATTACATCTCATGCTATAGGAAGGGTCTCAGGTTTGGTATAAGCATTGAGATATCACATCTCTGCTATCGGAAGTGTCTCAGGATTGGAATGGGAAGGAGTTGGATATCCCATCTCATGTTATAGGACGAGTCTCAGGTTTGTTATTAGAATCATTGAGATATCATATTGCATGCTGTAGGAAGGGTCTAAGGATTGGAATGGGAAGGTCTTGAATATCACATCTCATGCTATTGGTAGGCTCTCAGGTTTGAAAAGGGAAGGAGTTGGATATCACATTTCATGCTATAGGAAGGGTCTCTGGTTTGGTATAAGCATTGAGATGTCACATCTCATGCTATAGGAAGGGTCTCAGGATTGGAATGGGAAGGAGTTGGATATCACATCTCATGTTATAGGAAGGATCTCAGGTTTGGTATTAGAAGCATTGAGATATCACATCTCATGCTATAGGAAGGGTCTCAGGATTGGAATGGGAAGGAGTTGTATATGACATCTCATGCCATAGGAAGGGTCTCAGGTTTGGTATAAGCATTGAGATATCACATCTCTGCTATCGGAAGGGTCTCAGGATTGGAATGGGAAGGAGTTGGATATCCCATCTCATGTTATAGGAAGAGTCTCAGGTTTGGTATTAGAAGCATTGAGATATCACATCTGATGCTATAGGAAGTGTCTCAGGATTGGAATGGGAAGGAGTTTGATATCACATCTCATGCCATGTATGGGTCTCAGGTTTTGTAGAAGCATTGGGATATCACATCTCATGCTATCGGAAGGGTATCAGGATTGGATTTGGAAGGACTTGGATATCACATCTCATGCTATAGGAAGGCTCTCAGGTTTGGAAGGGGAAGGAGTTGGATATCACATTTCATGTTAGAGGTAGGATCTCAGGTTTGGTATTAGAGGCATTGAGATATCACATCTCATGCTATCAGAAGGGTCCCAGGATTGGAATGGGAAGGAGTTGGATATCACATCTCATGCTAAAGGGAGGGTCTCAGGTTTGGAAGGGGAAGGATTTGGATATCACGTCTCATGTTATAGGAAGGATCTCAGGTTTGGTATTAGAAGCATTGAGATATCACATCTCATGCTATCGGAAGGATCTCAGGTTTGGTATTAGAGGCATTGAGATATCACATCTCATGCTAAAGGGAGGGTCTCAGGTTTGGAAGGGGAAGGATTTGGATATCACATCTCTTGTTATAGGAAGGATCACAGGTTTGGTATTAGAAGCATTGAGATATCACATCTCATGCTATCGGAAGGGTCTCAGGATTGGAATGGGAAGGAGTTGGATATCACATCTCATGCTAAAGGGAGGGTCTCAGGTTTGGAAGGGGAAGGATTTGGATATCACATCTCTTGTTATAGGAAGGATCACAGGTTTGGTATTAGAAGCATTGAGATATCACATCTCATGCTATCGGAAGGGTCTCAGGATTGGAACGGGAATGAATCGGATATCACATCTCATGCTATAGGAAGGCTCTCAGGTTTGGAAGGGGAAAGAGTTGGATATCACATTTCATGTTAGAGGTAGGATCTCAGGTTTGGTATTAGAGGCATTGAGATATCACATCTCATGCTATCAGAAGGGTCTCAGGATTGGAATGGGAAGGAGTTGGATATCACATCTCATGCTAAAGGGAGGGTCTCAGGTTTGGAAGGGGAAGGATTTGGATATCACGTCTCACTTTATAGGAAGGATCTCAGGTTTGGTATTAGAAGCATTGAGATATCACATCTCATGCTATCGGAAGGATCTCAGGTTTGGTTTTGGAGGCATTGAGATATCACATCTCATGCTAAAGGGAGGGTCTCAGGTTTGGAAGGGGAAGGATTTGGATATCACATCTCTTGTTATAGGAAGGATCACAGGTTTGGTATTAGAAGCATTGAGATATCACATCTCATGCTATCGGAAGGGTCTCAGGATTGGAATGGGACGGAGTTGGATATCACATCTCATGCTAAAGGGAGTGTCTCAGGTTTGGAAGGGGAAGGATGTGGATATCACATTTCATGTTAGAGGTAGGATCTCAGGTTTGGTATTGGAGGCATTGAGATATCACATCTCATGCTATCAGAAGGGTCTCAGGATGGGAATGGGAAGGAGTTGGATATCACATCTCATGCTAAAGGGAGGGTCTCAGGTTTGGAAGGGGAAGGATTTGGATATCACATCTCATGTTATCGGAAGGATCTCACGTTTGGTATTAGAAGCATTGAGATATCACATCTCATGCTATAGGAAGGGTCTCAGGTTTGGTATTAGAAGCATTGAGATATCAAGTCTCATGGTATAGGAAGGGTCTCAGAATTGGAATGGGAAGGAGTTGGATATCTCAAGCTATAGGAAGGGTCTCAGGATTGGAATGGGAAGGGGTTTGATATCACAACTCATGCCATAGTATGGGTCTCAGGTTTGGTAGAAACATTGGGATATCACATCTCATGCTATCGGAAGGGTATCAGGATTTGATTTGAAAGGAGTTGGATATCCCATCTCATGCTATAGGAAGGGTCTCAGGTTGGAATGGGAAGGAGTTGGATATCACATCTCATGTTATAGGAAGGGTCCCAGGATTGGAATGGGAAGGACTTGGATATCATATCTCATGCTATAGGAAGGCTCTCAGGTTTGGAAGGGGAAGGAGTTGGATATCACATTTCATGTTAGAGGAAGGATCTCAGGTTTGGTATTAGAGGCATTAAGATATCACATCTCATGTTATAGGAAGGGTCTCACGTTTGGTATAAGCATTGAGATATCACATCTCATGCTATAGGAAGGGTCTCAGGATTGGAATGGGAAGGAGTTGGATATCACATCTCAAGCTATAGGAAGGGTCTCACGTTTGGTATAAGCATTGAGATATCACATCTCATGCTATAGGAAGGGTCTCAGGATTGGAATGGGAAGGAGTTGGATATCACATCTCATGTTATAGGAAGGATCTCAGGTTTGGTATTAGAAGCATTGAGATATCACATCTCATGCTATAGGAAGGGTCTCAGGATTGGAATGGGAAGGAGTTGGATATCACATTTCATGCTATAGGAAGGGTCTCAGGTTTGGTATAAGCATTGAGATGTCACATCTCATGCTATAGGAAGGGTCTCAGGATTGGAATGGGAAGGAGTTGGATATCACATCTCATGTTATAGGAAGGATCTCAGGTTTGGTATTAGAAGCATTGAGATATCACATCTCATGCTATAGGAAGGGTCTCAGGATTGGAATGGGAAGGAGTTGTATATGACATCTCATGCCATAGGAAGGGTCTCAGGTTTGGTATAAGCATTGAGATATCACATCTCTGCTATCGGAAGGGTCTCAGGATTGGAATGGGAAGGAGTTGGATATCCCATCTCATGTTATAGGAAGAGTCTCAGGTTTGGTATTAGAAGCATTGAGATATCACATCTGATGCTATAGGAAGTGTCTCAGGATTGGATTGGGAAGGAGTTTGATATCACATCTCATGCCATGTATGGGTCTCAGGTTTTGTAGAAGCATTGGGATATCACATCTCATGCTATCGGAAGGGTATCAGGATTGGATTTGGAAGGAGTTGGATATCACATCTCATGTTATAGGAAGGGTCTCAGGATTGGAATGGGAAGGACTTGGATATCACATCTCATGCTATAGGAAGGCTCTTAGGTTTGGAAGGGGAAGGAGTTGGATATCACATTTCATGTTAGAGGTAGGATCTCAGGTTTGGTATTAGAGGCATTGAGATATCACATCTCATGCTATCAGAAGGGTCCCAGGATTGGAATGGGAAGGAGTTGGATATCACATCTCATGCTAAAGGGAGGGTCTCAGGTTTGGAAGGGGAAGGATTTGGATATCACGTCTCATGTTATAGGAAGGATCTCAGGTTTGGTATTAGAAGCATTGAGATATCACATCTCATGCTATCGGAAGGATCTCAGGTTTGGTATTAGAGGCATTGAGATATCACATCTCATGCTAAAGGGAGGGTCTCAGGTTTGGAAGGGGAAGGATTTGGATATCACATCTCTTGTTATAGGAAGGATCACAGGTTTGGTATTAGAAGCATTGAGATATCACATCTCATGCTATCGGAAGGGCTCAGGATTGGAACGGGAAGGAGTCGGATATCACATCTCATGCTATAGGAAGGCTCTCAGGTTTGGAAGGGGAAAGAGTTGGATATCACATTTCATGTTAGAGGTAGGATCTCAGGTTTGGTATTAGAGGCATTGAGATATCACATCTCATGCTATCTATCATAAGGGTCTCAGGATTGGAATGGGAAGGAGTTGGATATCACATCTCATGCTAAAGGGAGGGTCTCAGGTTTGGAAGGGGAAGGATTTGGATATCACATCACATGTTATAAGAAGGATCTCAGGTTTGGTATTAGAAGCATTGAGATATCACATCTCATGCTATCGGAAGGGTCTCAGGATTGGAATGGGAAGGAGTCGGATATCACATCTCATGCTATAGGAAGGCTCTCAGGTTTGGAAGGGGAAAGAGTTGGATATCACATTTCATGTTAGAGGTAGGATCTCAGGTTTGGTATTAGAGGCATTGAGATATCACATCTCATGCTATCAGAAGGGTCTCAGGATTGGAATGGGAAGGAGTTGGATATCACATCTCATGCTAAAGGGAGGGTCTCAGGTTTGGAAGGGGAAGGATTTGGATATCACGTCTCATGTTATAGGAAGGATCTCAGGTTTGGTATTAGAAGCATTGAGATATCACATCTCATGCTATCGGAAGGATCTCAGGTTTGGTATTAGAGGCATTGAGATATCACATCTCATGCTAAAGGGAGGGTCTCAGGTTTGGAAGGGGAAGGATTTGGATATCACATCTCTTGTTATAGGAAGGATCACAGGTTTGGTATTAGAAGCATTGAGATATCACATCTCATGCTATCGGAAGGGTCTCAGGATTGGAATGGGAAGGAGTTGGATATCACATCTCATGCTAAAGGGAGGGTCTCAGGTTTGGAAGGGGAAGGATTTGGATATCACATCTCATATTATAGGCAGGATCTCAGGTTTGGTATTAGAAGCATTGAGATATCACATCTCATGCTATCGGAAGGATCTCAGGTTTGGTATAAGAGGCATTGAGATATCACATCTCATGCTATCATAAGGGTCTCAGGATTGGAATGGGAAGGAGTTGGATATCACATCTCATGTTATAGGAAGGATCTCAGGTTTGGTATTAGAAGCATTGAGACATCACATCTCATGCTATAGGAAGGGTCTCAGGATTGGAATGGGAAGGAGTTGGATATCACATCTCATGCTATAGGAAGGCTCTCAGGTTTGGAAGGGGAAAGAGTTGGATATCACATTTCATGTTAGAGGTAGGATCTCAGGTTTGGTATTAGAGGCATTGAGATATCACATCTCATGCTATCAGAAGGGTCTCAGGATTGGAATGGGAAGTAGTTGGATATCACATCTCATGCTAAAGGGAGGGTCTCAGGTTTGGAAGGGGAAGGATGTGGATATCACATTTCATGTTAGAGGTAGGATCTCAGGTTTGGTATTAGAGGCATTGAGATATCACATCTCATGCTATCAGAAGGGTCTCAGGATGGGAATGGGAAGGAGTTGGATATCACATCTCATGCTAAAGGGAGGGTCTCAGGTTTGGAAGGGGAAGGATTTGGATATCACATCTCATGTTATCGGAAGGATCTCAGGTTTGGTATTAGAAGCATTGAGATATCACATCTCATGCTATAGGAAGGGTCTCAGGTTTGGTATTAGAAGCATTGAGATATCAAGTCTCATGGTATAGGAAGGGTCTCAGAATTGGAATGGGAAGGAGTTGGATATCTCAAGCTATAGGAAGGGTCTCAGGATTGGAATGGGAAGGGGTTTGATATCACAACTCATGCCATAGTATGGGTCTCAGGTTTGGTAGAAACATTGGGATATCACATCTCATGCTATCGGAAGGGTATCAGGATTTGATCTGGAAGGAGTTGGATATCCCATCTCATGCTATGGGAAGGGTCTCAGGTTGGAATGGGAAGGAGTTGGATATCACATCTCATGTTATAGGAAGGGTCCCAGGATTGGAATGGGAAGGACTTGGATATCACATTTCATGTTAGAGGAAGGATCTCAGGTTTGGTATTAGAGGCATTAAGATATCACATCTCATGTTATAGGAAGGGTCTCACGTTTGGTATAAGCATTGAGATATCACATCTCATGCTATAGGAAGGGTCTCAGGATTGGAATGGGAAGGAGTTGGATATCACATCTCGAGCTATAGGACGGGTCTCACGTTTGTATAAGCATTGAGATATCACATCTCATGCTATAGGAAGGGTCTCAGGATTGGAATGGGAAGGTGTTGGATATCACATCTCATGTTATAGGAAAGATCTCAGGTTTGGTATTAGAAGCATTGCGACATCACATCTCATGTTATAGGAAGGGTCTCAGGATTGGAATGGGAAGGAGTTGTATATGACATCTCATGCCATAGGAAGGGTCTCAGGTTTGGAATAAGCATTGAGATATCACATCTCATGCTATAGGAAGGGTCTCAGGATTGGAATGGGACGGACTTGGATATCACATCTCATGCTATAGGGAGGGTCTCAGGTTTGGAACGGGAAGGATTTGGATATCACATCGCATGTTATAGGAAGGATCTCAGGTTTGGTAAGGGAAGGAGTTGGATATCACATTTCATGTTAGAGGTAGGATCTCAGGTTTGGTATTAGAGGCATTGAGGTATCACATCTCATGCTATCAGAAGGGTCTCAGGATTGGAATGGGAAGGAGTTGGATATCACATCTCATGCTAAAGGGAGGGTCTCAGGTTTGGAAGGGGAAGGATTTGGATATCAAATCCATGTTATAGGAAGGATCTCAGGTTTGGTATTAGAATCATTGAGATATCACATCTCATGCTATCGGAAGTATCTCAGGTTTGGTATTAGAGGCATTGAGATATCACATCTCATGCTATCATAAGGGTCTCAGGATTGGAATGGGAAGGAGTTGGATATCACATCTCATGCTATAGGAAGGGTCTCAGGTTTGGAACGGGAAGGAGTTGGATATCACATCTCATGTTATAGGAAGAGTCTCAGGTTTGGTATAAGCATTGAGATATCACATCTCTGCAATCGGAAGTGTCTCAGGATTGGGATGGGAAGGAGTTGGATATCACATCTCATGCTATAGGAAGGGTCTCAGGTTTGGAACGGGAAGGAGTTGGATATCCCATCTCATGTTATAGGACAGGTCTCAGGTTTGGTATTAGAAGCATTGAGATATCACATCGCATGCTGTAGGAAGGGTCTCAGGATTGGAATGGGAAGGAGTTGGATATTACATCTCATGCTATAGGAAGGGTCTCAGGTTTGGTATAAGCATTGAGATATCACATCTCTGCTATCGGAAGTGTCTCAGGATTGGAATGGGAAGGAGTTGGATATCCCATCTCATGTTATAGGACGAGTCTCAGGTTTGTTATTAGAATCATTGAGATATCATATTGCATGCTGTAGGAAGGGTCTAAGGATTGGAATGGGAAGGTCTTGAATATCACATCTCATGCTATAGGTAGGCTCTCAGGTTTGAAAAGGGAAGGAGTTGGATATCACATTTCATGCTATAGGAAGGGTCTCTGGTTTGGTATAAGCATTGAGATGTCACATCTCATGCTATAGGAAGGGTCTCAGGATTGGAATGGGAAGGAGTTGGATATCACATCTCATGTTATAGGAAGGATCTCAGGTTTGGTATTAGAAGCATTGAGATATCACATCTCATGCTATAGGAAGGGTCTCAGGATTGGAATGGGAAGGAGTTGTATATGACATCTCATGCCATAGGAAGGGTCTCAGGTTTGGTATAAGCATTGAGATATCACATCTCTGCTATCGGAAGGGTCTCAGGATTGGAATGGGAAGGAGTTGGATATCCCATCTCATGTTATAGGAAGAGTCTCAGGTTTGGTATTAGAAGCATTGAGATATCACATCTGATGCTATAGGAAGTGTCTCAGGATTGGAATGGGAAGGAGTTTGATATCACATCTCATGCCATGTATGGGTCTCAGGTTTTGTAGAAGCATTGGGATATCACATCTCATGCTATCGGAAGGGTCTCAGGATTGGAATGGGAAGGACTTGGATATCACATCTCATGCTATAGGAAGGCTCTCAGGTTTGGAAGGGGAAGGAGTTGGATATCACATTTCATGTTATAGGAAGGGTCTCAGGATTGGAATGGGAAGGACTTGGATATCACATCTCATGCTATAGGAAGGCTCTCAGGTTTGGAAGGGGAAGGAGTTGGATATCACATTTCATGTTAGAGGTAGGATCTCAGGTTTGGTATTAGAGGCATTGAGATATCACATCTCATGCTATCAGAAGTGTCTCAGGATTGGAATGGGAAGGAGTTGGATATCACATCTCATGCTAAAGGGAGGGTCTCAGGTTTGGAAGGGGAAGGATTTGGATATCACGTCTCATGTTATAGGAAGGATCTCAGGTTTGGTATTAGAAGCATTGAGATATCACATCTCATGCTATCGGAAGGATCTCAGGTTTGGTATTAGAGGCATTGAGATATCACATCTCATGCTAAAGGGAGGGTCTCAGGTTTGGAAGGGGAAGGATTTGGATATCACATCTCTTGTTATAGGAAGGATCACAGGTTTGGTATTAGAAGCATTGAGATATCACATCTCATGCTATCGGAAGGGTCTCAGGATTGGAATGGGACGGAGTTGGATATCACATCTCATGCTAAAGGGAGTGTCTCAGGTATGGAAGGGGAAGGATGTGGATATCACATTTCATGTTAGAGGTAGGATCTCAGGTTTGGTATTGGAGGCATTGAGATATCACATCTCATGCTATCAGAAGGGTCTCAGGATGGGAATGGGAAGGAGTTGGATATCACATCTCATGCTAAAGGGAGGGTCTCAGGTTTGGAAGGGGAAGGATTTGGATATCACATCTCATGTTATCGGAAGGATCTCAGGTTTGGTATTAGAAGCATTGAGATATCACATCTCATGCTATAGGAAGGGTCTCAGGTTTGGTATTAGAAGCATTGAGATATCAAGTCTCATGGTATAGGAAGGGTCTCAGAATTGGAATGGGAAGGAGTTGGATATCTCAAGCTATAGGAAGGGTCTCAGGATTGGAATGGGAAGGGGTTTGATATCACAACTCATGCCATAGTATGGGTCTCAGGTTTGGTAGAAACATTGGGATATCACATCTCATGCTATCGGAAGGGTATCAGGATTTGATTTGAAAGGAGTTGGATATCCCATCTCATGCTATAGGAAGGGTCTCAGGTTGGAATGGGAAGGAGTTGGATATCACATCTCATGTTATAGGAAGGGTCCCAGGATTGGAATGGGAAGGACTTGGATATCATATCTCATGCTATAGGAAGGCTCTCAGGTTTGGAAGGGGAAGGAGTTGGATATCACATTTCATGTTAGAGGAAGGATCTCAGGTTTGGTATTAGAGGCATTAAGATATCACATCTCATGTTATAGGAAGGGTCTCACGTTTGGTATAAGCATTGAGATATCACATCTCATGCTATAGAAAGGGTCTCAGGATTGGAATGGGAAGGAGTTGGATATCACATCTCAAGCTATAGGAAGGGTCTCACGTTTGGTATAAGCATTGAGATATCACATCTCATGCTATAGGAAGGGTCTCAGGATTGGAATGGGAAGGTGTTGGATATCACATCTCATGTTATAGGAAAGATCTCAGGTTTGGTATTAGAAGCATTGCGACATCACATCTCATGTTATACGAAGGGTCTCAGGATTGGAATGGGAAGAAGTTGGCTATCAAATCTCATGCTATAGGAAGGGTCTCAGGTTTGGTATAAGCATTGAGATATCACATCTCATGCTATAGGAAGGGTCTCAGGATTGGAATGGGAAGGAGTTGTATATGACATCTCATGCCATAGGAAGGGTCTCAGGTTTGGAATAAGCATTGAGATATCACATCTCATGCTATAGGAAGGGTCTCAGGATTGGAATGGGACGGACTTGGATATCACATCTCATGCTATAGGGAGGGTCTCAGGTTTGGAAGGGGAAGGATTTGGATATCACATCGCATGTTATAGGAAGGATCTCAGGTTTGGTAAGGGAAGGAGTTGGATATCACATTTCATGTTAGAGGTAGGATCTCAGGTTTGGTATTAGAGGCATTGAGGTATCACATCTCATGCTATCAGAAGGGTCTCAGGATTGGAATGGGAAGGAGTTGGATATCACATCTCATGCTAAAGGGAGGGTCTCAGGTTTGGAAGGGGAAGGATTTGGATATCACATCGCATGTTATAGGAAGGATCTCAGGTTTGGTATTAGAATCATTGAGATATCACATCTCATGCTATCGGAAGTATCTCAGGTTTGGTATTAGAGGCATTGAGATATCACATCTCATGCTATCATAAGGGTCTCAGGATTGGAATGGGAAGGAGTTGGATATCACTTCTCATGCTAAAGGGAGGGTCTCAGGTTTGGAAGGGGAAGGTTTTGGATATCACATCACATGTTATAAGAAGGATCTCAGGTTTGGTATTAGAAGCATTGAGATATCACATCTCATGCTATCAGAAGGGTCTCAGGATTGGGATGGGAAGGAGTTGGATATCACATCTCATGCTATAGGAAGGGTCTCAGGTTTGGAACGGGAAGGAGTTGGATATCCCATCTCATGTTATAGGGCGGGTCTCAGGTTTGGTATTAGAAGAATTGAGATATCACATCGCATGCTGTAGGAAGGGTCTCAGGATTGGAATGGGAAGGAGTTGGATATTACATCTCATGCTATAGGAAGGGTCTCAGGTTTGGTATAAGCATTGAGATATCACATCTCTGCTATCGGAAGTGTCTCAGGATTGGAATGGGAAGGAGTTGGATATCCCATCTCATGTTATAGGACGGGTCTCAGGTTTGTTATTAGAATCATTGAGATATCATATTGCATGCTGTAGGAAGGGTCTAAGGATTGGAATGGGAAGGACTTGAATATCACATCTCATGCTATAGGTAGGCTCTCAGGTTTGGAAAGGGAAGGAGTTGGATATCACATTTCATGTTAGAGGAAGGATCTCAGGTTTGGTATTAGAGGCATTGAGATATCACATATCATGCTATAGGAAGGGTCTCAGGATTGGAATGGGAAGGAGTTGGATATCACATCTCATGCTATAGGAAGGGTCTCAGGTGTGGTATAAGCATTGAGATGTCACATCTCATGCTATAGGAAGGGTCTCAGGATTGGAATGGGAAGGAGTTGGATATCACATCTCATGTTATAGGAAGGATCTCAGGCTTGGTATTAGAAGCATTGAGATATCACATCTCATGCTATAGGAAGGGTCTCAGGATTGGAATGGGAAGGAGTTGGATATCACATCTCATGCTAAAGGGAGGGTCTCAGGTTTGGAAGGGGAAGGATTTGGATATCACATCACAAGTTATAAGAAGGATCTCAGGTTTGGTATTAGAAGCATTGAGATATCACATCTCATGCTATCGGAAGGGTCTCAGGATTGGAATGGGAAGGAGTCGGATATCACATCTCATGCTATAGGAAGGCTCTCAGGTTTGGAAGGGGAAAGAGTTGGATATCACATTTCATGTTAGAGGTAGGATCTCAGGTTTGGTATTAGAGGCATTGAGATATCACATCTCATGCTATCAGAAGGGTCTCAGGATTGGAATGGGAAGTAGTTGGATATCACATCTCATGCTAAAGGGAGGGTCTCAGGTTTGGAAGGGTAAGGATTTGGATATCACGTCTCATGTTATAGGAAGGATCTCAGGTTTGGTATTAGAAGCATTGAGATATCACATCTCATGCTATCGGAAGGATCTCAGGTTTGGTATTAGAGGCATTGAGATATCACATCTCATGCTATCGGAAGGGTCTCAGGATTGGAATGGGACGGAGTTGGATATCACATCTCATGCTAAAGGGAGGGTCTCAGGTTTGGAAGGGGAAGGATGTGGATATCACATTTCATGTTAGAGGTAGGATCTCAGGTTTGGTATTAGAGGCATTGAGATATCACATCTCATGCTATCAGAAGGGTCTCAGGATGGGAATGGGAAGGAGTTGGATATCACATCTCATGCTAAAGGGAGGGTCTCAGGTTTGGAAGGGGAAGGATTTGGATATCACATCTCATGTTATCGGAAGGATCTCAGGTTTGGTATTAGAAGCATTGAGATATCACATCTCATGCCATAGGAAGGGTCTCAGGTTTGGTATTAGAAGCATTGAGATATCAAGTCTCATGGTATAGGAAGGGTCTCAGAATTGGAATGGGAAGGAGTTGGATATCTCAAGCTATAGGAAGGGTCTCAGGATTGGAATGGGAAGGGGTTTGATATCACAACTCATGCCATAGTATGGGTCTCAGGTTTGGTAGAAACATTGGGATATCACATCTCATGCTATCGGAAGGGTATCAGGATTTGATCTGGAAGGAGTTGGATATCCCATCTCATGCTATAGGAAGGGTCTCAGGTTGGAATGGGAAGGAGTTGGATATCACATCTCATGTTATAGGAAGGGTCCCAGGATTGGAATGGGAAGGACTTGGATATCACATTTCATGTTAGAGGAAGGATCTCAGGTTTGGTATTAGAGGCATTAAGATATCACATCTCATGTTATAGGAAGGGTCTCACGTTTGGTATAAGCATTGAGATATCACATCTCATGCTATAGGAAGGGTCTCAGGATTGGAATGGGAAGGAGTTGGATATCACATCTCGAGCTATAGGACGGGTCTCACGTTTGTATAAGCATTGAGATATCACATCTCATGCTATAGGAAGGGTCTCAGGATTGGAATGGGAAGGTGTTGGATATCACATCTCATGTTATAGGAAAGATCTCAGGTTTGGTATTAGAAGCATTGCGACATCACATCTCATGTTATAGGAAGGGTCTCAGGATTGGAATGGGAAGGAGTTGTATATGACATCTCATGCCATAGGAAGGGTCTCAGGTTTGGAATAAGCATTGAGATATCACATCTCATGCTATAGGAAGGGTCTCAGGATTGGAATGGGACGGACTTGGATATCACATCTCATGCTATAGGGAGGGTCTCAGGTTTGGAACGGGAAGGATTTGGATATCACATCGCATGTTATAGGAAGGATCTCAGGTTTGGTAAGGGAAGGAGTTGGATATCACATTTCATGTTAGAGGTAGGATCTCAGGTTTGGTATTAGAGGCATTGAGGTATCACATCTCATGCTATCAGAAGGGTCTCAGGATTGGAATGGGAAGGAGTTGGATATCACATCTCATGCTAAAGGGAGGGTCTCAGGTTTGGAAGGGGAAGGATTTGGATATCACATCGCATGTTATAGGAAGGATCTCAGGTTTGGTATTAGAATCATTGAGATATCACATCTCATGCTATCGGAAGTATCTCAGGTTTGGTATTAGAGGCATTGAGATATCACATCTCATGCTATCATAAGGGTCTCAGGATTGGAATGGGAAGGAGTTGGATATCACATCTCATGCTATAGGAAGGGTCTCAGGTTTGGAACGGGAAGGAGTTGGATATCACATCTCATGTTATAGGAAGAGTCTCAGGTTTGGTATAAGCATTGAGATATCACATCTCTGCAATCGGAAGTGTCTCAGGATTGGGATGGGAAGGAGTTGGATATCACATCTCATGCTATAGGAAGGGTCTCAGGTTTGGAACGGGAAGGAGTTGGATATCCCATCTCATGTTATAGGACAGGTCTCAGGTTTGGTATTAGAAGCATTGAGATATCACATCGCATGCTGTAGGAAGGGTCTCAGGATTGGAATGGGAAGGAGTTGGATATTACATCTCATGCTATAGGAAGGGTCTCAGGTTTGGTATAAGCATTGAGATATCACATCTCTGCTATCGGAAGTGTCTCAGGATTGGAATGGGAAGGAGTTGGATATCCCATCTCATGTTATAGGACGAGTCTCAGGTTTGTTATTAGAATCATTGAGATATCATATTGCATGCTGTAGGAAGGGTCTAAGGATTGGAATGGGAAGGTCTTGAATATCACATCTCATGCTATAGGTAGGCTCTCAGGTTTGAAAAGGGAAGAAGTTGGATATCACATTTCATGCTATAGGAAGGGTCTCTGGTTTGGTATAAGCATTGAGATGTCACATCTCATGCTATAGGAAGGGTCTCAGGATTGGAATGGGAAGGAGTTGGATATCACATCTCATGTTATAGGAAGGATCTCAGGTTTGGTATTAGAAGCATTGAGATATCACATCTCATGCTATAGGAAGGGTCTCAGGATTGGAATGGGAAGGAGTTGTATATGACATCTCATGCCATAGGAAGGGTCTCAGGTTTGGTATAAGCATTGAGATATCACATCTCTGCTATCGGAAGGGTCTCAGGATTGGAATGGGAAGGAGTTGGATATCCCATCTCATGTTATAGGAAGAGTCTCAGGTTTGGTATTAGAAGCATTGAGATATCACATCTGATGCTATAGGAAGTGTCTCAGGATTGGAATGGGAAGGAGTTTGATATCACATCTCATGCCATGTATGGGTCTCAGGTTTTGTAGAAGCATTGGGATATCACATCTCATGCTATCGGAAGGGTATCAGGATTGGATTTGGAAGGAGTTGGATATCACATCTCATGTTATAGGAAGGGTCTCAGGATTGGAATGGGAAGGACTTGGATATCACATCTCATGCTATAGGAAGGCTCTCAGGTTTGGAAGGGGAAGGAGTTGGATATCACATTTCATGTTAGAGGTAGGATCTCAGGTTTGGTATTAGAGGCATTGAGATATCACATCTCATGCTATCAGAAGGGTCCCAGGATTGGAATGGGAAGGAGTTGGATATCACATCTCATGCTAAAGGGAGGGTCTCAGGTTTGGAAGGGGAAGGATTTGGATATCACGTCTCATGTTATAGGAAGGATCTCAGGTTTGGTATTAGAAGCATTGAGATATCACATCTCATGCTATCGGAAGGATCTCAGGTTTGGTATTAGAGGCATTGAGATATCACATCTCATGTTAAAGGGAGGGTCTCAGGTTTGGAAGGGGAAGGATTTGGATATCACATCTCTTGTTATAGGAAGGATCACAGGTTTGGTATTAGAAGCATTGAGATATCACATCTCATGCTATCGGAAGGGTCTCAGGATTGGAATGGGAAGGAGTTGGATATCACATCTCATGCTAAAGGGAGGGTCTCAGGTTTGGAAGGGGAAGGATTTGGATATCACATCTCTTGTTATAGGAAGGATCACAGGTTTGGTATTAGAAGCATTGAGATATCACATCTCATGCTATCGGAAGGGTCTCAGGATTGGAACGGGAAGGAATCGGATATCACATCTCATGCTATAGGAAGGCTCTCAGGTTTGGAAGGGGAAAGAGTTGGATATCACATTTCATGTTAGAGGTAGGATCTCAGGTTTGGTATTAGAGGCATTGAGATATCACATCTCATGCTATCAGAAGGGTCTCAGGATTGGAATGGGAAGGAGTTGGATATCACATCTCATGCTAAAGGGAGGGTCTCAGGTTTGGAAGGGGAAGGATTTGGATATCACGTCTCATGTTATAGGAAGGATCTCAGGTTTGGTATTAGAAGCATTGAGATATCACATCTCATGCTATCGGAAGGATCTCAGGTTTGGTATTAGAGGCATTGAGATATCACATCTCATGCTAAAGGGAGGGTCTCAGGTTTGGAAGGGGAAGGATTTGGATATCACATCTCTTGTTATAGGAAGGATCACAGGTTTGGTATTAGAAGCATTGAGATATCACATCTCATGCTATCGGAAGGGTCTCAGGATTGGAATGGGACGGAGTTGGATATCACATCTCATGCTAAAGGGAGTGTCTCACGTATGGAAGGGGAAGGATGTGGATATCACATTTCATGTTAGAGGTAGGATCTCAGGTTTGGTATTGGAGGCATTGAGATATCACATCTCATGCTATCAGAAGGGTCTCAGGATGGGAATGGGAAGGAGTTGGATATCACATCTCATGCTAAAGGGAGGGTCTCAGGTTTGGAAGGGGAAGGATTTGGATATCACATCTCATGTTATCGGAAGGATCTCAGGTTTGGTATTAGAAGCATTGAGATATCACATCTCATGCTATAGGAAGGGTCTCAGGTTTGGTATTAGAAGCATTGAGATATCAAGTCTCATGGTATAGGAAGGGTCTCAGAATTGGAATGGGAAGGAGTTGGATATCTCAAGCTATAGGAAGGGTCTCAGGATTGGAATGGGAAGGGGTTTGATATCACAACTCATGCCATAGTATGGGTCTCAGGTTTGGTAGAAACATTGGGATATCACATCTCATGCTATCGGAAGGGTATCAGGATTTGATTTGAAAGGAGTTGGATATCCCATCTCATGCTATAGGAAGGGTCTCAGGTTGGAATGGGAAGGAGTTGGATATCACATCTCATGTTATAGGAAGGGTCCCAGGATTGGAATGGGAAGGACTTGGATATCATATCTCATGCTATAGGAAGGCTCTCAGGTTTGGAAGGGGAAGGAGTTGGATATCACATTTCATGTTAGAGGAAGGATCTCAGGTTTGGTATTAGAGGCATTAAGATATCACATCTCATGTTATAGGAAGGGTCTCACGTTTGGTATAAGCATTGAGATATCACATCTCATGCTATAGGAAGGGTCTCAGGATTGGAATGGGAAGGAGTTGGATATCACATCTCAAGCTATAGGAAGGGTCTCACGTTTGGTATAAGCATTGAGATATCACATCTCATGCTATAGGAAGGGTCTCAGGATTGGAATGGGAAGGTGTTGGATATCACATCTCATGTTATAGGAAAGATCTCAGGTTTGGTATTAGAAGCATTGCGACATCACATCTCATGTTATAGGAAGGGTCTCAGGATTGGAATGGGAAGAAGTTGGCTATCACATCTCATGCTATAGGAAGGGTCTCAGGTTTGGTATGAGCATTGAGATATCACATCTCATGCTATAGGAAGGGTCTCAGGATTGGAATGGGAAGGAGTTGTATATGACATCTCATGCCATAGGAAGGGTCTCAGGTTTGGAATAAGCATTGAGATATCACATCTCATGCTATAGGAAGGGTCTCAGGATTGGAATGGGACGGACTTGGATATCACATCTCATGCTATAGGGAGGGTCTCAGGTTTGCAAGGGGAAGGATTTGGATATCACATCGCATGTTATAGGAAGGATCTCAGGTTTGGTAAGGGAAGGAGTTGGATATCACATTTCATGTTAGAGGTAGGATCTCAGGTTTGGTATTAGAGGCATTGAGGTATCACATCTCATGCTATCAGAAGGGTCTCAGGATTGGAATGGGAAGGAGTTGGATATCACATCTCATGCTAAAGGGAGGGTCTCAGGTTTGGAAGGGGAAGGATTTGGATATCACATCGCATGTTATAGGAAGGATCTCAGGTTTGGTATTAGAATCATTGAGATATCACATCTCATGCTATCGGAAGTATCTCAGGTTTGTTATTAGAGGCATTGAGATATCACATCTCATGCTATCATAAGGGTCTCAGGATTGGAATGGGAAGGAGTTGGATATCACTTCTCATGCTAAAGGGAGGGTCTCAGGTTTGGAAGGGGAAGGATTTGGATATCACATCACATGTTATAAGAAGGATCTCAGGTTTGGTATTAGAAGCATTGAGATATCACATCTCATGCTATCAGAAGGGTCTCAGGATTGGGATGGGAAGGAGTTGGATATCACATCTCATGCTATAGGAAGGGTCTCAGGTTTGGAACGGGAAGGAGTTGGATATCCCATCTCATGTTATAGGGCGGGTCTCAGGTTTGGTATTAGAAGAATTGAGATATCACATCGCATGCTGTAGGAAGGGTCTCAGGATTGGAATGGGAAGGAGTTGGATATTACATCTCATGCTATAGGAAGGGTCTCAGGTTTGGTATAAGCATTGAGATATCACATCTCTGCTATCGGAAGTGTCTCAGGATTGGAATGGGAAGGAGTTGGATATCCCATCTCATGTTATAGGACGGGTCTCAGGTTTGTTATTAGAATCATTGAGATATCATATTGCATGCTGTAGGAAGGGTCTAAGGATTGGAATGGGAAGGACTTGAATATCACATCTCATGCTATAGGTAGGCTCTCAGGTTTGGAAAGGGAAGGAGTTGGATATCACATTTCATGTTAGAGGAAGGATCTCAGGTTTGGTATTAGAGGCATTGAGATATCACATATCATGCTATAGGAAGGGTCTCAGGATTGGAATGGGAAGGAGTTGGATATCACATCTCATGCTATAGGAAGGGTCTCAGGTGTGGTATAAGCATTGAGATGTCACATCTCATGCTATAGGAAGGGTCTCAGGATTGGAATGGGAAGGAGTTGGATATCACATCTCATGTTATAGGAAGGATCTCAGGCTTGGTATTAGAAGCATTGAGATATCACATCTCATGCTATAGGAAGGGTCTCAGGATTGGAATGGGAAGGAGTTGTATATGACATCTCATGCCATAGGAAGGGTCTCAGGTTTGGTATAAGCATTGAGATATCACATCTCTGCTATCGGAAGGGTCTCAGGATTGGAATGGGAAGGAGTTGGATATCCCATCTCATGTTATAGGAAGAGTCTCAGGTTTGGTATTAGAAGCATTGAGATATCACATCTGATGCTATAGGAAGTGTCTCAGGATTGGAATGGGAAGGAGTTTGATATCACATCTCATGCCATGTATGGGTCTCAGGTTTTGTAGAAGCATTGGGATATCACATCTCATGCTATCGGAAGGGTATCAGGATTGGATTTGGAAGGAGTTGGATATCACATCTCATGTTATAGGAAGGGTCTCAGGATTGGAATGGGAAGGACTTGGATATCACATCTCATGCTATAGGAAGGCTCTCAGGTTTGGAAGGGGAAGGAGTTGGATATCACATTTCATGTTAGAGGTAGGATCTCAGGTTTGGTATTAGAGGCATTGAGATATCACATCTCATGCTATCAGAAGGGTCTCAGGATTGGAATGGGAAGGAGTTGGATATCACATCTCATGCTAAAGGGAGGGTCTCAGGTTTGGAAGGGGAAGGATTTGGATATCACATCTCATGTTATAGGAAGGATCTCAGGTTTGGTATTAGAAGCACTGAGATATCACATCTCATGCTATCGGAAGGATCTCAGGTTTGGTATTAGAGGCATTGAGATATCACATCTCATGCTATCAGAAGGGTCTCAGGATTGGAATGGGAAGGAGTCGGATATCACATCTCATGCTAAAGGGAGGGTCTCAGGTTTGGAAGTGGAAGGATTTGGATATCACATCTCATGTTATAGGAAGGATCTCAGGTTTGGTATTAGAAGCATTGAGATATCACATCTCATGCTATAGGAAGGGTCTCAGGATTGGATTGGGAAGGAGTTGGATATCACATCTCAAGCTATAGAAAGGGTCTCAGGATTGGAATGGGAAGGAGTTGGATATCACATCTCAAGCTATAGTAAGGGTCTCAGGATTGGAATGGGAAGGAGTTGGATATCACATCTCATGCTATAGGAAGGGTCTCAGGTTTGGTATTAGCATTGAGATATCCCATCTCATGCTATAGGAAGGGTCTCAGGTTTGGAATCGGAAGGAGTTGTATATGACATCTCATGCCATAGGTAGGGTCTCAGGTTTGGTATAAGCATTGAGATATCACATCTCTGCTATCGGAAGGGTCTCAGGATTGGAATGGGAAGGAGTTGGATATCCCATCTCGTTATAGGAAGGGTCTCAGGTTTTGTATTAGAAGCATTGAGATATCACATCTCATGGTATAGGACGGTGTTAGGAAAGATTTCGTTATTGTAGGGAACTTTCCTTCCATGTGGCAACCCCTAAACTTTTTGCTATTGTTTTCAACCTGTTTTCTTGACTTTGCCAGAGAAGTACAGCCTTCTGCCGTACTCCTCTGGGCTTTCGCTCCTTTCTTACGGGGAAACTGACATGCCCTTAAGACAGTCAGTACCGGGGAACGCTGTTTCCCGTAGTTTCTTTTACCGTGTCGCCATTTTAGTGCAACACGACACAAGAGGGCACTGTAAGCTAAGTTACAGCTCTCTTGGGTCTCTAGCCTTCTACAGACCCTAGACACTCTTTTAGGATGGTTTTTGGATCGGTGCAAGTCATTCAGGGACTGGGCTGGTGGCAGCGATCATTTGGTTTATTTTGAGCTCCTTTTGCCGTTCTGAGCACCTTTTTGCCGCGAACACAAAAGGGTGGCCCGGCTACCCAAAATGGCCGGACCACGAGGCTCCTTTGTCTCGTCCACTGTCCGTCTTGCTCCCTTTACCTTCCCCCGGGTCAGGCGACCCGGGGCCTTCCTTATTTGGGCATGTAGTTTCCCGCGAAACACGGTTGCTTTCGCGGGCTTCTACATGTCGTTTGAGTGCCCCCAGGATGTGGGCTGGGCTGTCTGGTCCCAATACACATCCTGGGTGCCAGAGAGTCTAGGGTGGTGTGAATGCCTGGGACCACCGTGGTCCGTGATTGGTCCACGTATGGTATGTGTGTTGATGAGCGGATCTCCCATTGGCTCCCCTCCGTTTTGGCGCGAAGGGAACCGTGGATAAGAGGGAGCTGGAAACACCACTGCCAGGTCGATCTCCTGAGTTCTTACGAACCCAGGGATACAGGAGCCAAGTATCCTGCGAACACGAGGCTGGACCGAGGAATCGCTGGTGACCCCCTGAAGAACTTCTGCTCCTCATTGCTGTCGTCCGGTGAAGCCCTTTCCACCTAAGATCGAACAAGAAGGCCTGTACTGGCGCTTCGACCTATTGGAATAGCAGGACCAGCTATTCCCGGCACCTTCATCAACTCCTGCCGTAAGCCTTCGGAAGTGTCTCTGGGCCATCCAGTTGACTGACCAGCTTACTAAGGAGTCCTGCTCTGTAATCGCCGACAGGTTGGGTGGTATTCTGAGTCCGGGGCACGCTCACACGCTTCGTTTGCTTAGCAACCCTAAGCTAGAGGTGAACGGTGCTCGTTTGGCTTGAATACACCCGGCCGTTCCGTTGCCCTGCCGTGGCGACAAAACTGTGCAGGATTCTTCGATCGGGACGTCTTTTTACTCTGCACGACGACGAGACGTTCCCTGCTCTTCAGAACCTGCCAGAAGCTGCATCTATCGAGGAGAAGCTCGGGCCTGCTTGCTTCGGGGACCGGTGAGTAGATTAGCTAGGATCTGGTCGCCCTCCTGCAGTGCCCCTTGCTTTTCCCCGCTGTAAATACAGCACCCCTTGTCCGTACTCGCGCCCTACTTCTGCCTCATAGTGGAGGCTGCGCTAGAGTCGCGGACCGTGTTCTCCTTCATTAGGGCACCCTACAGAGCTGTCCAACGTCCTCCGAAGAGCTTCACCTTCTGCCCATTGGCACCGGCGTGTGCAGGTACTTTTGAGCGCTAGGCTCCACTCTTCGTAGGGATTGGACTACCATCCAGTTAGGGGCCTCAGAAGGCGGACATATCACCCGCATTGGTTCGCACTGCCTGTTTTCCTTCCCCTACAGGTGGATAACATATTTCGTGCTGCTAATGCTGTGAAACTGTGTATTTTGTATATATATTGGGTGGATAGTGTATGTGTTGGTTTAATATCGTTGTATATTGCTGCTTTTACTGTGGTTATTAGTTTCAAGGCCTTATAATAAATGTGTATCTATTTTTGATATAAACAACTGTTTGGAGTAGTTTGTAAGCGCTCTTGCTTTGTGTGCTCACTGCGGGCTTTCAGTCACCCTCACCCCTCTTGAGACCTAGTCTTGACCGCCGCGATCGCTACCTTGATTGGTCTGGCTTGTCCAGAGGTTACCCTGTTCCAAGTAATTAGGTTGGCCTTCTGAACTTCTGCGCCACCAGGACAGAGTTCAGAAATCCGTCTTAACAAATTGGTGTACAGCGGTGGGATACGACTGAAGGTATCCAGTGTTGCGCACGAGCTAAGGCGTTTTCAGGTTATTCCAACCAGGATACGCAGTAAAGTATTGAATATAACGTTAAAAAGGCCATAGTCCTATCAACAGTATGGCAACGAATACTTTATTAACCTTAAATGCTTCGAAATCTGAAACATTGAAGAAGATGTGTGCGGAGAGAGGGGTTTCCTCTCAAGGCACTAAATTGGAAATGATCCAGAGAATCGTGGCGTGGCAAGAAGCGCAGCTTGACGCTATAACTTCCGAGGACAGTGCAGAAGGTGGTGGGGCTGCTCTCACTGGCAGAACCGACGGTTCTGCCGCTGCACTGATCCATCACGACCACGAGGACAGGGAGGATGTAATGTCTAACGTTTCCTCTGCCAGTGTTGATGGGGAGGCTATGCTTGAATTCAAGAAGCAAGAGCTGCGGTTTAGGCAGCAGGAGCTTGAATTCAGCATAGCCAAACTGAAAATCGACCAGGCAGAAAAACAAAAAGACAGGGATCACCAGTTGGAACTGGCCAAGCTTCAGTTCGCAAATGGGTCCAAGGGTCCTGGACATGGTTCTGGGGCTTCCTCTCATCCACGGTTTCCAAAAGATCTGCTCAGTGTGTATGAGGAACGAAATGACATTATGGACTGGTTGAATGCGTTTGAGTATGCATGCGAGGTTCAAGAGGTTGATAATGCGGATAAGATTGCATGGTTACTCAGCAGACTGCCCCATTCTGGTTGCAGTGCCATTATGGAAATGTCGAAGGCTGAGCGCGCTGATTTTGCAATGTTGAAGCAGACTCTCATTTTAAAGTTTGGGAAGACTCCGACCCAATATTTAAAAAGGTTTAGAGAGTATAAGAAAAAGGAAGGTGGTACTTGGGTGTCGTATGTAGCTGAGTCCCTGAAAAACTTGACTGGCTGGGTTGAAGGTTATAAGGTTTCTACCTTCGAAGGCATGATCAATCTGGTCATGCTGGAACACATTTTTGCTTCTTCTTCCCCGGAGCTTAAGCAGCATTTGGCCGATTCGAAGGAGATAGATCCTAAGAAGCTGGCCATTGCAGCAGATTTATGGGTGTCACATCGAGTGTCCCATAAGGACAAAACTCATCCTGGTAAGCAGGAGGAAGGGAAAAAGTCCAAAGATATGGAGGGTGGGGAATCTGCTAAATCTTCTTCCCATAAGGGCCACAAAAAGAAAAATAAGGGTAAGCCATACGAGAACTCACAGGGTAGCGGAGGTTCGCCTCCGAAACAGAACTCTGGTTATAATAAGCCTCCCTACGTAAACAGACCCAATGGGGCTTGTTTTTCTTGTGGAGCAACTGACCATGTGAAGGGGGATCCCCGTTGTAAGGTTAGACCTTTGGGGGTCCACTCCGCTAATCTGGCCTTCTCCTCCTACGAGGAAGAAGAGATTACAGGAGCATCCTTCTCCTCAGACTCATTTCCCAGCGGAATAGAGGCTGAGGTAGTTTTAGTGTCCCTGGGTTCCTGGGAGCCTAAAGTCGCAGAGGCGTATGCTAGGATTCCGGATAATACCAAGCACTACTTTAAAGACAGTGTGCTGATCAATGGAGTAGATACTCCAGCTCTTAGGGATAGTGGGTGCAGTCGAACTGTAGTGGATTCTACCTTGGTAGACTCAGAGGAAGTTGCCAGAGCTCCTCTGATGCCCACTAAGTTGGCTGACGGCCCCCTCCGTATGTTTCCCGTGATCCCTGTTAATCTAACTTTAAATGGTACAGCAGTTAGGATTCCAGTGAGCATTCAGAGAAACGTCCCGGGAAAGGTCTTGTTGGGCAATGATCTCAGAGCTCTAGGGCTCGTAGGAGACACTGCCGAAAGACCCTACACACGGTCTCAAGCACGGGCAGCATTGGCCAAGTCCAATAAGCCGCCCCAGCCGAAGGGGAAACCCAAGGCGAAAGGAGTCAACAAGTCCCGACGGGGGAAAGAGAATATTCCCCCGAGCTCGCCTACCACTGCGGTGGAGGGAGTTGGTCAATCGCCCGAGCCTGACGAGGAGGTGGCGATGCCTGAAGTGTTCGACCCCAACGACCATCCTGAACTAAAAGACTTGTTAGTTGAAGGAGGTCCTGATAGGGACGACTTCAGTAAGGGCCAACGTGAGTGCCCATCTCTGGAAGGCCTAAGGAGACAGGCCTGCTCCCAGCTTGAGGGTGAACCTCCTGGGTTGCATAGGATTTACCAGGAAGGTGGACTCCTGTATAGTGAGCCCACAGAGTCTACAGAAGGAGACCATAGGAGGTTGGTGGTTCCCCTTGCTGTTAGGCCCTTCCTCCTGCAGTTGGCGCATGTCGTTCCCCTTGCTGGTCACCTTGGTATGAGGGGGACCAAGCAAAGGTTATCCATGCACTTCTACTGGCCCAAGATGGGGGAGCAAGTAGAAAGTCACTGCAGGAGTTGTGCCGCCTGCCAGTTGTCTGGTAAGGTTGGCGCGACAATCCAAGCTCCGTTGGTACCGCTCCCAGTTGTGGGGGTACCATTTGAAAGGGTAGGGATCGACATGGTTGGTCCCCTTGACCCGCAAACATCCTCCGGCAATAGGTTTATCCTGGTGCTGGTCGACCATGCAACCAGGTATCCTGAGGCCGTCCCATTTACAACTGTAACTGCCAAGCCAGTTGCAGAAGCTTTACTCGGCATGTTTACTAGGGTTGGCTTCCCTAAAGAAGTTGTGTCAGATCATGGCAGCAACTTTATGTCGAAGTATAGGCAGGCTATGTGGAAAGAATGTGGGGTCACCTACAGGTTCTCTTCTGCATACCGCCCCCAGACCGATAGTCTGGGGGGGCGTTTCAACAGGACGTTAACAAGCATGATTGGGGCTCTGGAGGAGCCTCAGAGAAGAAAATGGGATCTTCTTGCTTCATGCTTACTGTTTACCTACCGAGAGGTACCACAGGAGGGTGTTGGCTTCAGCCCCTTCGAACTTCTGTTCGGTCATCCCGTACGGGGACCCTTAGCCATCATCAAAGAGGGATGGGAGATGCCCACTCCCCCTGTTACTACCAATGTAGTTGATTATGTGCTAGGGCTCAGAAAACGGATGGTACTTCTGATAGGCTTGACTAGTGATAAATTGAAGGCAGGGCAAGCGCTGGTGAAACATTGGTACGACCAGAAAGCTTCCCTCATCAACTTTACACTTGGTCAGCAAGTCCTGATCATGAATCTCATAAGGCCTCGAGCTTTACAGGACAAATGGTCAGGCCCTTACCCAGTGGTGGAGCCCCTGGGTGAGGTTAACTATTCAGTGGACCTTGGAAGGCCTGGACAGGCTCCAAAAGTGTTTCACGTGAATAGGCTGAAGGCTTTCGGCCCAAGCGTCGAAATCGCAGCACTGCTACTGGCTTCAGATGTTGAGGAAGAGGAGTCTGAACCTCTCCCCGACCTGTTCCCAAGCAGTCCTTCAGTTAGCTCTTTTGAGGGTGTCCGAGTGGCCCCTCACCAAAATGGACAAGGCTCAGTGGTTTACCTTGGACATGAAGTAGTTGGAGGGAGGAGACAGCCTCTACTCAGTCAGGTACAAGCAGTACAAGACTGGCCTACCCCCACTACGCAAACCCAAGTGAGAGCCTTCTTAGGCCTCACGGGTTATTACCGCAATTTTGTAGCAGACTATGGCACCATAGCTGCTCCTCTGACTGCCCTCACAACTCCGAAGAAACCCAAGAAGGTAACTTGGACTGACGAGTGTGAGAAGGCCTTCAATGGCTTGAAAGACTCCTTGTGCCAGGCCCCTGTGCTCAGGGCCCCTGATTATCAAAGACATTTTATCGTGCAGACGGATGCCTCTGACACTGGGATAGGAGCTGTACTATCACAAGTAGATGAGAAGGGTAAGGAACACCCTATCGGTTTTATTAGTCGCCAGCTTAAGGACAGAGAGCTCAGATGGTCCACGGTAGAGAAAGAATGTTTCTCTGTTGTGTGGGCCCTAAGGAAGCTGCGGCCCTACCTCTATGGGACCCACTTCACTGTGCAGACTGACCATAAGCCGTTAAAGTGGCTAATGAACATGAAGGGGGAGAATCCAAAGTTGCTTAGGTGGTCCATAAGTCTACAAGGCTTCGACTTCACTATTGAGCATAGGCCAGGTGTCCAACATAGCAATGCTGATGGGTTGTCCAGAATGTTTTACCGACCTGAACAAGAGACTCATCCAGGGGTGGATTAGTTCCCCCTGTCCATAGTCTGGGAGGGGCGAGTGTTAGGAAAGATTTCGTTATTGTAGGGAACTTTCCTTCCATGTGGCAACCCCTAAACTTTTTGCTATTGTTTTCAACCTGTTTTCTTGACTTTGCCAGAGAAGTACAGCCTTCTGCCGTACTCCTCTGGGCTTTCGCTCCTTTCTTACGGGGAAACTGACATGCCCTTAAAACAGTCAGTACCGGGGAACGCTGTTTCCCGTAGTTTCTTTTACCGTGTCGCCATTTTAGTGCAACACGACACAAGAGGGCACTGTAAGCTAAGTTACAGCTCTCTTGGGTCTCTAGCCTTCTACAGACCCTAGACACTCTTTTAGGATGGTTTTTGGATCGGTGCAAGTCATTCAGGGACTGGGCTGGTGGCAGCGATCATTTGGTTTATTTTGAGCTCCTTTTGCCGTTCTGAGCACCTTTTTGCCGCGAACACAAAAGGGTGGCCCGGCTACCCAAAATGGCCGGACCACGAGGCTCCTTTGTCTCGTCCACTGTCCGTCTTGCTCCCTTTACCTTCCCCCGGGTCAGGCGACCCGGGGCCTTCCTTATTTGGGCATGTAGTTTCCCGCGAAACACGGTTGCTTTCGCGGGCTTCTACATGTCGTTTGAGTGCCCCCAGGATGTGGGCTGGGCTGTCTGGTCCCAATACACATCCTGGGTGCCAGAGAGTCTAGGGTGGTGTGAATGCCTGGGACCACCGTGGTCCGTGATTGGTCCACGTATGGTATGTGTGTTGATGAGCGGATCTCCCATTGGCTCCCCTCCGTTTTGGCGCGAAGGGAACCGTGGATAAGAGGGAGCTGGAAACACCACTGCCAGGTCGATCTCCTGAGTTCTTACGAACCCAGGGATACAGGAGCCAAGTATCCTGCGAACACGAGGCTGGACCGAGGAATCGCTGGTGACCCCCTGAAGAATTTCTGCTCCTCATTGCTGTCGTCCGGTGAAGCCCTTTCCACCTAAGATCGAACAAGAAGGCCTGTACTGGCGCTTCGACCTATTGGAATAGCAGGACCAGCTATTCCCGGCACCTTCATCAACTCCTGCCGTAAGCCTTCGGAAGTGTCTCTGGGCCATCCAGTTGACTGACCAGCTTACTAAGGAGTCCTGCTCTGTAATCGCCGACAGGTTGGGTGGTATTCTGAGTCCGGGGCACGCTCACACGCTTCGTTTGCTTAGCAACCCTAAGCTAGAGGTGAACGGTGCTCGTTTGGCTTGAATACACCCGGCCGTTCCGTTGCCCTGCCGTGGCGACAAAACTGTGCAGGATTCTTCGATCGGGACGTCTTTTTACTCTGCACGACGACGAGACGTTCCCTGCTCTTCAGAACCTGCCAGAAGCTGCATCTATCGAGGAGAAGCTCGGGCCTGCTTGCTTCGGGGACCGGTGAGTAGATTAGCTAGGATCTGGTCGCCCTCCTGCAGTGCCCCTTGCTTTTCCCCGCTGTAAATACAGCACCCCTTGTCCGTACTCGCGCCCTACTTCTGCCTCATAGTGGAGGCTGCGCTAGAGTCGCGGACCGTGTTCTCCTTCATTAGGGCACCCTACAGAGCTGTCCAACGTCCTCCGAAGAGCTTCACCTTCTGCCCATTGGCACCGGCGTGTGCAGGTACTTTTGAGCGCTAGGCTCCACTCTTCGTAGGGATTGGACTACCATCCAGTTAGGGGCCTCAGAAGGCGGACATATCACCCGCATTGGTTCGCACTGCCTGTTTTCCTTCCCCTACAGGTGGATAACATATTTCGTGCTGCTAATGCTGTGAAACTGTGTATTTTGTATATATATTGGGTGGATAGTGTATGTGTTGGTTTAATATCGTTGTATATTGCTGCTTTTACTGTGGTTATTAGTTTCAAGGCCTTATAATAAATGTGTATCTATTTTTGATATAAACAACTGTTTGGAGTAGTTTGTAAGCGCTCTTGCTTTGTGTGCTCACTGCGGGCTTTCAGTCACCCTCACCCCTCTTGAGACCTAGTCTTGACCGCCGCGATCGCTACCTTGATTGGTCTGGCTTGTCCAGAGGTTACCCTGTTCCAAGTAATTAGGTTGGCCTTCTGAACTTCTGCGCCACCAGGACAGAGTTCAGAAATCCGTCTTAACAGACGGGTCTCAGAATTGGAATGGGAAGGAGTTAGATATCACTTCTCAAGCTATAGGAAGGGTCTCAGGATTGGAATGGGAAGGAGTTGGATATCACATCTCATGCTAAAGGGAGGGTCTCAGGTTTGGAAGGGGAAGGATTTGGATATCACATCGCATGTTATAGGAAGGATCTCAGGTTTGGTATTAGAATCATTGAGATATCAGATCTCATGCTATCGGAAGTATCTCAGGTTTGGTATTAGAGGCATTGAGATATCACATCTCATGCTATCATAAGGGTCTCAGGATTGGAATGGGAAGGAGTTGGATATCACTTCTCATGCTAAAGGGAGGGTCTCAGGTTTGGAAGGGGAAGGATTTGGATATCACATCACATGTTATAAGAAGGATCTCAGGTTTGGTATTAGAAGCATTGAGATATCACATCTCATGCTATCAGAAGGGTCTCAGGATTGGAATGGGAGGGAGTTGGATATCACATCTCATGCTATAGGAAGGGTCTCAGGTTTGGAACGGGAAGGAGTTGGATATCACATCTCATGTTATAGGAAGAGTCTCAGGTTTGGTATAAGCATTGAGATATCACATCTCTGCAATCGGAAGTGTCTCAGGATTGGGATGGGAAGGAGTTGGATATCACATCTCATGCTATAGGAAGGGTCTCAGGTTTGGAACGGGAAGGAGTTGGATATCCCATCTCATGTTGTAGGACGGGTCTCAGGTTTGGTATTAGAAGCATTGAGATATCACATCGCATGCTGTAGGAAGGGTCTCAGGATTGGAATGGGAAGGAGTTGGATATTACATCTCATGCTATAGGAAGGGTCTCAGGTTTGGTATAAGCATTGAGATATCACATCTCTGCTATCGGAAGTGTCTCAGGATTGGAATGGGAAGGAGTTGGATAACCCATCTCATGTTATAGGACGGGTCTCAGGTTTGTTATTAGAATCATTGAGATATCATATTGCATGCTGTAGGAAGGGTCTAAGGATTGGAATGGGAAGGACTTGAATATCACATCTCATGCTATAGGTAGGCTCTCAGGTTTGGAAAGGGAAGGAGTTGGATATCACATTTCATGTTAGAGGAAGGATCTCAGGTTTGGTATTATAGGCATTGAGATATCACATCTCATGCTATAGGAAGGGTCTCAGGATTGGAATGGGAAGGAGTTGGATATCACATTTCATGCTATAGGAAGGGTCTCAGGTTTGGTATAAGCATTGAGATGTCACATCTCATGCTATAGGAAGGGTCTCAGGATTGGAATGGGAAGGAGTTGGATATCACATCTCATGTTATAGGAAGGATCTCAGGTTTGGTATTAGAAGCATTGAGATATCACATCTCATGCTATAGGAAGGGTCTCAGGATTGGAATGGGAAGGAGTTGTATATGACATCTCATGCCATAGGAAGGGTCTCAGGTTTGGTATAAGCATTGAGATATCACATCTCTGCTATCGGAAGGGTCTCAGGATTGGAATGGGAAGGAGTTGGATATCCCATCTCATGTTATAGGAAGAGTCTCAGGTTTGGTATTAGAAGCATTGAGATATCACATCTGATGCTATAGGAAGTGTCTCAGGATTGGAATGGGAAGGAGTTTGATATCACATCTCATGCCATGTATGGGTCTCAGGTTTTGTAGAAGCATTGGGATATCACATCTCATGCTATCGGAAGGGTATCAGGATTGGATTTGGAAGGAGTTGGATATCACATCTCATGTTATAGGAAGGGTCTCAGGATTGGAATGGGAAGGACTTGGATATCACATCTCATGCTATAGGAAGGCTCTCAGGTTTGGAAGGGGAAGGAGTTGGATATCACATTTCATGTTAGAGGTAGGATCTCAGGTTTGGTATTAGAGGCATTGAGATATCACATATCATGCTATCAGAAGGGTCTCAGGATTGGAATGGGAAGGAGTTGGATATCACATCTCATGCTAAAGGGAGGGTCTCAGGTTTGGAAGGGGAAGGATTTGGATATCACGTCTCATGTTATAGGAAGGATCTCAGGTTTGGTATTAGAAGCATTGAGATATCACATCTCATGCAATCGGAAGTATCTCAGGTTTGGTATTAGAGGCATTGAGATATCACATCTCATGCTAAAGGGAGGGTCTCAGGTTTGGAAGGGGAAGGATTTGGATATCACATCTCTTGTTATAGGAAGGATCACAGGTTTGGTATTAGAAGCATTGAGATATCACATCTCATGCTATCGGAAGGGTCTCACGATTGGAATGGGAAGGAGTTGGATATCACATCTCATGCTAAAGGGAGGGTCTCAGGTTTGGAAGGGGAAGGATTTGGATATCACATCTCATGTTATAGGAAGGATCTCAGGTTTGGTATTAGAGGCATTGAGATATCACATCTCATGCTATCTATCATAAGGGTCTCAGGATTGGAATGGGAAGGAGTTGGATATCACATCTCATGCTAAAGGGAGGGTCTCAGGTTTGGAAGGGGAAGGATTTGGATATCACATCACATGTTATAAGAAGGATCTCAGGTTTGGTATTAGAAGCATTGAGATATCACATCTCATGCTATCGGAAGGGTCTCAGGATTGGAAAGGGAAGGAGTCGGATATCACATCTCATGCTATAGGAAGGCTCTCAGGTTTGGAAGGGGAAAGAGTTGGATATCACATTTCATGTTAGAGGTAGGATCTCAGGTTTGGTATTAGAGGCATTGAGATATCACATCTCATGCTATCAGAAGGGTCTCAGTATTGGAATGGGAAGGAGTTGGATATCACATCTCATGCTAAAGGGAGGGTCTCAGGTTTGGAAGGGGAAGGATTTGGATATCACGTCTCATGTTATAGGAAGGATCTCAGGTTTGGTATTAGAAGCATTGAGATATCACATCTCATGCTATAGGAAGGGTCTCAGGTTTGGTATAAGCATTGAGATATCACATCTCTGCTATCGGAAGTGTCTCAGGATTGGAATGGGAAGGAGTTGGATAACCCATCTCATGTTATAGGACGGGTCTCAGGTTTGTTATTAGAATCATTGAGATATCATATTGCATGCTGTAGGAAGGGTCTAAGGATTGGAATGGGAAGGACTTGAATATCACATCTCATGCTATAGGTAGGCTCTCAGGTTTGGAAAGGGAAGGAGTTGGATATCACATTTCATGTTAGAGGAAGGATCTCAGGTTTGGTATTATAGGCATTGAGATATCACATCTCATGCTATAGGAAGGGTCTCAGGATTGGAATGGGAAGGAGTTGGATATCACATTTCATGCTATAGGAAGGGTCTCAGGTTTGGTATAAGCATTGAGATGTCACATCTCATGCTATAAGAAGGGTCTCAGGATTGGAATGGGAAGGAGTTGGATATCACATCTCATGTTATAGGAAGGATCTCAGGTTTGGTATTAGAAGCATTGAGATATCACATCTCATGCTATAGGAAGGGTCTCAGGATTGGAATGGGAAGGAGTTGTATATGACATCTCATGCCATAGGAAGGGTCTCAGGTTTGGTATAAGCATTGAGATATCACATCTCTGCTATCGGAAGGGTCTCAGGATTGGAATGGGAAGGAGTTGGATATCCCATCTCATGTTATAGGAAGAGTCTCAGGTTTGGTATTAGAAGCATTGAGATATCACATCTGATGCTATAGGAAGTGTCTCAGGATTGGAATGGGAAGGAGTTTGATATCACATCTCATGCCATGTATGGGTCTCAGGTTTTGTAGAAGCATTGGGATATCACATCTCATGCTATCGGAAGGGTATCAGGATTGGATTTGGAAGGAGTTGGATATCACATCTCATGTTATAGGAAGGGTCTCAGGATTGGAATGCGAAGGACTTGGATATCACATCTCATGCTATAGGAAGGCTCTCAGGTTTGGAAGGGGAAGGAGTTGGATATCACATTTCATGTTAGAGGTAGGATCTCAGGTTTGGTATTAGAGGCATTGAGATATCACATATCATGCTATCAGAAGGGTCTCAGGATTGGAATGGGAAGGAGTTGGATATCACATCTCATGCTAAAGGGAGGGTCTCAGGTTTGGAAGGGGAAGGATTTGGATATCACGTCTCATGTTATAGGAAGGATCTCAGGTTTGGTATTAGAAGCATTGAGATATCACATCTCATGCAATCGGAAGGATCTCAGGTTTGGTATTAGAGGCATTGAGATATCACATCTCATGCTAAAGGGAGGGTCTCAGGTTTGGAAGGGGAAGGATTTGGATATCACATCTCTTGTTATAGGAAGGATCACAGGTTTGGTATTAGAAGCATTGAGATATCACATCTCATGCTATCGGAAGGGTCTCAGGATTGGAATGGGAAGGAGTTGGATATCACATCTCATGCTAAAGGGAGGGTCTCAGGTTTGGAAGGGGAAGGATTTGGATATCACATCTCATGTTATAGGAAGGATCTCAGGTTTGGTATTAGAGGCATTGAGATATCACATCTCATGCTATCTATCATAAGGGTCTCAGGATTGGAATGGGAAGGAGTTGGATATCACATCTCATGCTAAAGGGAGGGTCTCAGGTTTGGAAGGGGAAGGATTTGGATATCACATCACATGTTATAAGAAGGATCTCAGGTTTGGTATTAGAAGCATTGAGATATCACATCTCATGCTATCGGAAGGGTCTCAGGATTGGAACGGGAAGGAGTCGGATATCACATCTCATGCTATAGGAAGGCTCTCAGGTTTGGAAGGGGAAAGAGTTGGATATCACATTTCATGTTAGAGGTAGGATCTCAGGTTTGGTATTAGAGGCATTGAGATATCACATCTCATGCTATCAGAAGGGTCTCAGTATTGGAATGGGAAGGAGTTGGATATCACATCTCATGCTAAAGGGAGGGTCTCAGGTTTGGAAGGGGAAGGATTTGGATATCACGTCTCATGTTATAGGAAGGATCTCAGGTTTGGTATTAGAAGCATTGAGATATCACATCTCATGCTATCGGAAGGATCTCAGGTTTGGTGGTTTGGTATTAGAGGCATTGAGATATCACAACTCATGATAAAGGGAGGGTCTCAGGTTTGGAAGGGGAAGGATGTGGATATCAAATTTCATGTTAGAGGTAGGATCTCAGGTTTGGTATTGGAGGCATTGAGATATCACATCTCATGCTAAAGGGAGGGTCTCAGGTTTGGAAGGGGAAGGATTTGGATATCACATCTCATGTTATCGGAAGGATCTCAGGTTTGGTATTAGAAGCATTGAGATATCACATCTCATGCTATAGGAAGGGTCTCAGGTTTGGTATTAGAAGCATTGAGATATCAAGTCTCATGGTATAGGAAGGGTCTCAGAATTGGAATGGGAAGGAGTTGGATATCTCAAGCTATAGGAAGGGTCTCAGGATTGGAATGGGAAGGGGTTTGATATCACAACTCATGCCATAGTATGGGTCTCAGGTTTGGTAGAAACATTGGGATATCACATATCATGCTATCGGAAGGGTATCAGGATTTGATTTGAAAGGAGTTGGATATCCCATCTCATGCTATAGGAAGGGTCTCAGGTTGGAATGGGAAGGAGTTGGATATCACATCTCATGTTATAGGAAGGGTCCCAGGATTGGAATGGGAAGGACTTGGATATCATATCTCATGCTATAGGAAGGCTCTCAGGTTTGGAAGGGGAAGGAGTTGGATATCACATTTCATGTTAGAGGAAGGATCTCAGGTTTGGTATTAGAGGCATTAAGATATCACATCTCATGTTATAGGAAGGGTCTCACGTTTGGTATAAGCATTGAGATATCACATCTCATGCTATAGGAAGGGTCTCAGGATTGGAATGGGAAGGAGTTGTATATGACATCTCATGCCATAGGAAGGGTCTCAGGTTTGGAATAAGCATTGAGATATCACATCTCATGCTATAGGAAGGGTCTCAGGATTGGAATGGGACGGACTTGGATATCACATCTCATGCTATAGGGAGGGTCTCAGGTTTGGAAGGGGAAGGATTTGGATATCACATCGCATGTTATAGGAAGGATCTCAGGTTTGGTAAGGGAAGGAGTTGGATATCACATTTCATGTTAGAGGTAGGATCTCAGGTTTGGTATTAGAAGCATTGCGACATCACATCTCATGTTATAGGAAGGGTCTCAGGATTGGAATGGGAAGAAGTTGGCTATCACATCTCATGCTATAGGAAGGGTCTCAGGTTTGGTATAAGCATTGAGATATCACATCTCATGCTATAGGAAGGGTCTCAGGATTGGAATGGGAAGGAGTTGTATATGACATCTCATGCCATAGGAAGGGTCTCAGGTTTGGAATAAGCATTGAGATATCACATCTCATGCTATCAGAAGGGTCTCAGGATGGGAATGGGAAGGAGTTGGATATCACATCTCATGCTAAACGGAGGGTCTCAGGTTTGGAAGGGGAAGGATTTGGATATCACATCTCATGTTATCGGAAGGATCTCAGGTTTGGTATTAGAAGCATTGAGATATCACATCTCATGCTATAGGAAGGGTCTCAGGTTTGGTATTAGAAGCATTGAGATATCAAGTCTCATGGTATAGGAAGGGTCTCAGAATTGGAATGGGAAGGAGTTGGATATCTCAAGCTATAGGAAGGGTCTCAGGATTGGAATGGGAAGGGGTTTGATATCACAACTCATGCCATAGTATGGGTCTCAGGTTTGGTAGAAACATTGGGATATCACATCTCATGCTATCGGAAGGGTATCAGGATTTGATTTGAAAGGAGTTGGATATCCCATCTCATGCTATAGGAAGGGTCTCAGGTTGGAATGGGAAGGACTTGGATATCATATCTCATGCTATAGGAAGGCTCTCAGGTTTGGAAGGGGAAGGAGTTGGATATCACATTTCATGTTAGAGGAAGGATCTCAGGTTTGGTATTAGAGGTATTAAGATATCACATCTCATGTTATAGGAAGGGTCTCACGTTTGGTATAAGCATTGAGATATCACATCTCATGCTATAGGAAGGGTCTCAGGATTGGAATGGGAAGGAGTTGTATATGACATCTCATGCCATAGGAAGGGTCTCAGGTTTGGAATAAGCATTGAGATATCACATCTCATGCTATAGGAAGGGTCTCAGGATTGGAATGGGACGGACTTGGATATCACATCTCATGCTATAGGGAGGGTCTCAGGTTTGGAAGGGGAAGGATTTGGATATCACATCGCATGTTATAGGAAGGATCTCAGGTTTGGTAAGGGAAGGAGTTGGATATCACATTTCATGTTAGAGGTAGGATCTCAGGTTTGGTATTAGAAGCATTGCGACATCACATCTCATGTTATAGGAAGGGTCTCAGGATTGGAATGGGAAGAAGTTGGCTATCACATCTCATGCTATAGGAAGGGTCTCAGGTTTGGTATAAGCATTGAGATATCACATCTCATGCTATAGGAAGGGTCTCAGGATTGGAATGGGAAGGAGTTGTATATGACATCTCATGCCATAGGAAGGGTCTCAGGTTTGGAATAAGCATTGAGATATCACATCTCATGCTATAGGAAGGGTCTCAGGATTGGAATGGGACGGACTTGGATATCACATCTCATGCTATAGGGAGGGTCTCAGGTTTGGAAGGGGAAGGATTTGGATATCACATCGCATGTTATAGGAAGGATCTCAGGTTTGGTAAGGGAAGGAGTTGGATATCACATTTCATGTTAGAGGTAGGATCTCAGGTTTGGTATTAGAGGCATTGAGATATCACATCTCATGCTATCAGAAGGGTCTCAGGATTGGAATGGGAAGGAGTTGGATATCACATCTCATGCTATAGGAAGGGTCTCAGGTTTGGAAAGGGAAGGAGTTGGATATCACATCTCATGTTATAGGAAGAGTCTCAGGTTTGGTATATGCATTGCGATATCACATCTCTGCAATCAGAAGTGTCTCAGGATTGGGATGGGAAGGAGTTGGATATCACATCTCATGCTATAGGAAGGGTCTCAGGTTTGGAACGGGAAGGAGTTGGATATCCCATCTCATGTTATAGGACGGGTCTCAGGTTTGGTATTAGAAGCATTGAGATATCACATCGCATGCTGTAGGAAGGGTCTCAGGATTGGAATGGGAAGGAGTTGGATATTACATCTCATGCTATAGGAAGGGTCTCAGGTTTGGTATAAGCATTGAGATATCACATCTCTGCTATCGGAAGTGTCTCAGGATTGGAATGGGAAGGAGTTGGATATCCCATCTCATGTTATAGGACGGGTCTCAGGTTTGTTATTAGAATCATTGAGATATCATATTGCATGCTGTAGGAAGGGTCTAAGGATTGGAATGGGAAGGACTTGAATATCACATCTCATGCTATAGGTAGGCTCTCAGGTTTGGAAAGGGAAGGAGTTGGATATCACATTTCATGTTAGAGGAAGGATCTCAGGTTTGGTATTAGAGGCATTGAGATATCACATCTCATGCTATAGGAAGGGTCTCAGGATTGGAATGGGAAGGAGTTGGATATCACATCTCATGCTATAGGAAGGGTCTCAGGTGTGGGATAAGCATTGAGATGTCACATCTCATGCTATAGGAAGGGTCTCAGGATTGGAATGGGAAGGAGTTGGATATCACATCTCATGTTATAGGAAGGATCTCAGGTTTGGTATTAGAAGCATTGAGATATCACATCTCATGCTATAGGAAGGGTCTCAGGATTGGAATGGGAAGGAGTTGTATATGACATCTCATGCCATAGGAAGGGTCTCAGGTTTGGTATAAGCATTGAGATATAACATCTCTGCTATCGGAAGGGTCTCAGGATTGGAATGGGAAGGAGTTGGATATCCCATCTCATGTTATAGGAAGAGTCTCAGGTTTGGTATTAGAAGCATTGAGATATCACATCTGATGCTATAGGAAGTGTCTCAGGATTGGAATGGGAAGGAGTTTGATATCACATCTCATGCCATGTATGGGTCTCAGGTTTTGTAGAAGCATTGGGATATCACATCTCATGCTATCGGAAGGGTATCAGGATTGGATTTGGAAGGAGTTGGATATCACATCTCATGTTATAGGAAGGGTCTCAGGATTGGAATGGGAAGGACTTGGATATCACATCTCATGCTATAGGAAGGCTCTCAGGTTTGGAAGGGGAAGGAGTTGGATATCACATTTCATGTTAGAGGTAGGATCTCAGGTTTGGTATTAGAGGCATTGAGATATCACATCTCATGCTATCAGAAGGGTCTCAGGATTGGAATGGGAAGGAGTTGGATATCACATCTCATGCTAAAGGGAGGGTCTCAGGTTTGGAAGGGGAAGGATTTGGATATCACATCTCATGTTATAGGAAGGATCTCAGGTTTGGTATTAGAAGCACTGAGATATCACATCTCATGCTATCGGAAGGATCTCAGGTTTGGTATTAGAGGCATTGAGATATCACATCTCATGCTATCAGAAGGGTCTCAGGATTGGAATGGGAAGGAGTCGGATATCACATCTCATGCTAAAGGGAGGGTCTCAGGTTTGGAAGTGGAAGGATTTGGATATCACATCTCATGTTATAGGAAGGATCTCAGGTTTGGTATTAGAAGCATTGAGATATCACATCTCATGCTATAGGAAGGGTCTCAGGATTGGAATGGGAAGGAGTTGGATATCACATCTCAAGCTATAGAAAGGGTCTCAGGATTGGAATGGGAAGGAGTTGGATATCACATCTCAAGCTATAGTAAGGGTCTCAGGATTGGAATGGGAAGGAGTTGGATATCACATCTCATGCTATAGGAAGGGTCTCAGGTTTGGTATTAGCATTGAGAGATCCCATCTCATGCTATAGGAAGGGTCTCAGGTTTGGAATCGGAAGGAGTTGTATATGACATCTCATGCCATAGGTAGGGTCTCAGGTTTGGTATAAGCATTGAGATATCACATCTCTGCTATCGGAAGGGTCTCAGGATTGGAATGGGAAGGAGTTGGATATCCCATCTCGTTATAGGAAGGGTCTCAGGTTTGGTATAAGAAGCATTGAGATATCACATCTCATGGTATAGGAGGGGTCTCAGAATTGGAATGGGAAGGAGTTAGATATCACTTCTCAAGCTATAGGAAGGGTCTCAGGATTGGAATGGGAAGGAGTTGGATATCACATCTCATGCTAAAGGGAGGGTCTCAGGTTTGGAAGGGGAAGGATTTGGATATCACATCGCATGTTATAGGAAGGATCTCAGGTTTGGTATTAGAATCATTGAGATATCACATCTCATGCTATCGGAAGTATCTCAGGTTTGGTATTAGAGGCATTGAGATATCACATCTCATGCTATCATAAGGGTCTCAGGATTGGAATGGGAAGGAGTTGGATATCACTTCTCATGCTAAAGGGAGGGTCTCAGGTTTGGAAGGGGAAGGATTTGGATATCACATCACATGTTATAAGAAGGATCTCAGGTTTGGTATTAGAAGCATTGAGATATCACATCTCATGCTATCAGAAGGGTCTCAGGATTGGAATGGGAGGGAGTTGGATATCACATCTCATGCTGTAGGAAGGGTCTCAGGTTTGGAACGGGAAGGAGTTGGATATCACATCTCATGTTATAGGAAGAGTTTCAGGTTTGGTATAAGCATTGAGATATCACATCTCTGCAATCGGAAGTGTCTCAGGATTGGGATGGGAAGGAGTTGGATATCACATCTCATGCTATAGGAAGGGTCTCAGGTTTGGAACGGGAAGGAGTTGGATATCCCATCTCATGTTATAGGACGGGTCTCAGGTTTGGTATTAGAAGCATTGAGATATCACATCGCATGCTGTAGGAAGGGTCTCAGGATTGGAATGGGAAGGAGTTGGATATTACATCTCATGCTATAGGAAGGGTCTCAGGTTTGGTATAAGCATTGAGATATCACATCTCTGCTATCGGAAGTGTCTCAGGATTGGAATGGGAAGGAGTTGGATATCCCATCTCATGTTATAGGACGGGTCTCAGGTTTGTTATTAGAATCATTGAGATATCATATTGCATACTGTAGGAAGGGTCTAAGGATTGGAATGGGAAGGAATTGAATATCACATCTCATGCTATAGGTAGGCTCTCAGGTTTGGAAAGGGAAGGAGTTGGATATCACATTTCATGTTAGAGGAAGGATCTCAGGTTTGGTATTAGAAGCATTGAGATATCACATCTCATGCTATCGGAAGGATCTCAGGTTTGGTATTAGAGGCATTGAGATATCACATCTCATGCTAAAGGGAGGGTCTCAGGTTTGGAAGGGGAAGGATTTGGATATCACATCTCTTGTTATAGGAAGGATCACAGGTTTGGTATTAGAAGCATTGAGATATCACATCTCATGCTATCGGAAGGGTCTCAGGATTGGAATGGGACGGAGTTGGATATCACATCTCATGCTAAAGGGAGTGTCTCAGGTATGGAAGGGGAAGGATGTGGATATCACATTTCATGTTAGAGGTAGGATCTCAGGTTTGGTATTGGAGGCATTGAGATATCACATCTCATGCTATCAGAAGGGTCTCAGGATGGGAATGGGAAGGAGTTGGATATCACATCTCATGCTAAAGGGAGGGTCTCAGGTTTGGAAGGGGAAGGATTTGGATATCACATCTCATGTTATCGGAAGGATCTCAGGTTTGGTATTAGAAGCATTGAGATATCACATCTCATGCTATAGGAAGGGTCTCAGGTTTGGTATTAGAAGCATTGAGATATCAAGTCTCATGGTATAGGAAGGGTCTCAGAATTGGAATGGGAAGGAGTTGGATATCTCAAGCTATAGGAAGGGTCTCAGGATTGGAATGGGAAGGGGTTTGATATCACAACTCATGCCATAGTATGGGTCTCAGGTTTGGTAGAAACATTGGGATATCACATCTCATGCTATCGGAAGGGTATCAGGATTTGATTTGAAAGGAGTTGGATATCCCATCTCATGCTATAGGAAGGGTCTCAGGTTGGAATGGGAAGGAGTTGGATATCACATCTCATGTTATAGGAAGGGTCCCAGGATTGGAATGGGAAGGACTTGGATATCATATCTCATGCTATAGGAAGGCTCTCAGGTTTGGAAGGGGAAGGAGTTGGATATCACATTTCATGTTAGAGGAAGGATCTCAGGTTTGGTATTAGAGGCATTAAGATATCACATCTCATGTTATAGGAAGGGTCTCACGTTTGGTATAAGCATTGAGATATCACATCTCATGCTATAGAAAGGGTCTCAGGATTGGAATGGGAAGGAGTTGGATATCACATCTCAAGCTATAGGAAGGGTCTCACGTTTGGTATAAGCATTGAGATATCACATCTCATGCTATAGGAAGGGTCTCAGGATTGGAATGGGAAGGTGTTGGATATCACATCTCATGTTATAGGAAAGATCTCAGGTTTGGTATTAGAAGCATTGCGACATCACATCTCATGTTATAGGAAGGGTCTCAGGATTGGAATGGGAAGAAGTTGGCTATCAAATCTCATGCTATAGGAAGGGTCTCAGGTTTGGTATAAGCATTGAGATATCACATCTCATGCTATAGGAAGGGTCTCAGGATTGGAATGGGAAGGAGTTGTATATGACATCTCATGCCATAGGAAGGGTCTCAGGTTTGGAATAAGCATTGAGATATCACATCTCATGCTATAGGAAGGGTCTCAGGATTGGAATGGGACGGACTTGGATATCACATCTCATGCTATAGGGAGGGTCTCAGGTTTGGAAGGGGAAGGATTTGGATATCACATCGCATGTTATAGGAAGGATCTCAGGTTTGGTAAGGGAAGGAGTTGGATATCACATTTCATGTTAGAGGTAGGATCTCAGGTTTGGTATTAGAGGCATTGAGGTATCACATCTCATGCTATCAGAAGGGTCTCAGGATTGGAATGGGAAGGAGTTGGATATCACATCTCATGCTAAAGGGAGGGTCTCAGGTTTGGAAGGGGAAGGATTTGGATATCACATCGCATGTTATAGGAAGGATCTCAGGTTTGGTATTAGAATCATTGAGATATCACATCTCATGCTATCGGAAGTATCTCAGGTTTGGTATTAGAGGCATTGAGATATCACATCTCATGCTATCATAAGGGTCTCAGGATTGGAATGGGAAGGAGTTGGATATCACTTCTCATGCTAAAGGGAGGGTCTCAGGTTTGGAAGGGGAAGGATTTGGATATCACATCACATGTTATAAGAAGGATCTCAGGTTTGGTATTAGAAGCATTGAGATATCACATCTCATGCTATCAGAAGGGTCTCAGGATTGGGATGGGAAGGAGTTGGATATCACATCTCATGCTATAGGAAGGGTCTCAGGTTTGGAACGGGAAGGAGTTGGATATCCCATCTCATGTTATAGGGCGGGTCTCAGGTTTGGTATTAGAAGAATTGAGATATCACATCGCATGCTGTAGGAAGGGTCTCAGGATTGGAATGGGAAGGAGTTGGATATTACATCTCATGCTATAGGAAGGGTCTCAGGTTTGGTATAAGCATTGAGATATCACATCTCTGCTATCGGAAGTGTCTCAGGATTGGAATGGGAAGGAGTTGGATATCCCATCTCATGTTATAGGACGGGTCTCAGGTTTGTTATTAGAATCATTGAGATATCATATTGCATGCTGTAGGAAGGGTCTAAGGATTGGAATGGGAAGGACTTGAATATCACATCTCATGCTATAGGTAGGCTCTCAGGTTTGGAAAGGGAAGGAGTTGGATATCACATTTCATGTTAGAGGAAGGATCTCAGGTTTGGTATTAGAGGCATTGAGATATCACATATCATGCTATAGGAAGGGTCTCAGGATTGGAATGGGAAGGAGTTGGATATCACATCTCATGCTATAGGAAGGGTCTCAGGTGTGGTATAAGCATTGAGATGTCACATCTCATGCTATAGGAAGGGTCTCAGGATTGGAATGGGAAGGAGTTGGATATCACATCTCATGTTATAGGAAGGATCTCAGGCTTGGTATTAGAAGCATTGAGATATCACATCTCATGCTATAGGAAGGGTCTCAGGATTGGAATGGGAAGGAGTTGGATATCACATCTCATGCTAAAGGGAGGGTCTCAGGTTTGGAAGGGGAAGGATTTGGATATCACATCACAAGTTATAAGAAGGATCTCAGGTTTGGTATTAGAAGCATTGAGATATCACATCTCATGCTATCGGAAGGGTCTCAGGATTGGAATGGGAAGGAGTCGGATATCACATCTCATGCTATAGGAAGGCTCTCAGGTTTGGAAGGGGAAAGAGTTGGATATCACATTTCATGTTAGAGGTAGGATCTCAGGTTTGGTATTAGAGGCATTGAGATATCACATCTCATGCTATCAGAAGGGTCTCAGGATTGGAATGGGAAGTAGTTGGATATCACATCTCATGCTAAAGGGAGGGTCTCAGGTTTGGAAGGGTAAGGATTTGGATATCACGTCTCATGTTATAGGAAGGATCTCAGGTTTGGTATTAGAAGCATTGAGATATCACATCTCATGCTATCGGAAGGATCTCAGGTTTGGTATTAGAGGCATTGAGATATCACATCTCATGCTATCGGAAGGGTCTCAGGATTGGAATGGGACGGAGTTGGATATCACATCTCATGCTAAAGGGAGGGTCTCAGGTTTGGAAGGGGAAGGATGTGGATATCACATTTCATGTTAGAGGTAGGATCTCAGGTTTGGTATTAGAGGCATTGAGATATCACATCTCATGCTATCAGAAGGGTCTCAGGATGGGAATGGGAAGGAGTTGGATATCACATCTCATGCTAAAGGGAGGGTCTCAGGTTTGGAAGGGGAAGGATTTGGATATCACATCTCATGTTATCGGAAGGATCTCAGGTTTGGTATTAGAAGCATTGAGATATCACATCTCATGCCATAGGAAGGGTCTCAGGTTTGGTATTAGAAGCATTGAGATATCAAGTCTCATGGTATAGGAAGGGTCTCAGAATTGGAATGGGAAGGAGTTGGATATCTCAAGCTATAGGAAGGGTCTCAGGATTGGAATGGGAAGGGGTTTGATATCACAACTCATGCCATAGTATGGGTCTCAGGTTTGGTAGAAACATTGGGATATCACATCTCATGCTATCGGAAGGGTATCAGGATTTGATCTGGAAGGAGTTGGATATCCCATCTCATGCTATAGGAAGGGTCTCAGGTTGGAATGGGAAGGAGTTGGATATCACATCTCATGTTATAGGAAGGGTCCCAGGATTGGAATGGGAAGGACTTGGATATCACATTTCATGTTAGAGGAAGGATCTCAGGTTTGGTATTAGAGGCATTAAGATATCACATCTCATGTTATAGGAAGGGTCTCACGTTTGGTATAAGCATTGAGATATCACATCTCATGCTATAGGAAGGGTCTCAGGATTGGAATGGGAAGGAGTTGGATATCACATCTCGAGCTATAGGACGGGTCTCACGTTTGTATAAGCATTGAGATATCACATCTCATGCTATAGGAAGGGTCTCAGGATTGGAATGGGAAGGTGTTGGATATCACATCTCATGTTATAGGAAAGATCTCAGGTTTGGTATTAGAAGCATTGCGACATCACATCTCATGTTATAGGAAGGGTCTCAGGATTGGAATGGGAAGGAGTTGTATATGACATCTCATGCCATAGGAAGGGTCTCAGGTTTGGAATAAGCATTGAGATATCACATCTCATGCTATAGGAAGGGTCTCAGGATTGGAATGGGACGGACTTGGATATCACATCTCATGCTATAGGGAGGGTCTCAGGTTTGGAACGGGAAGGATTTGGATATCACATCGCATGTTATAGGAAGGATCTCAGGTTTGGTAAGGGAAGGAGTTGGATATCACATTTCATGTTAGAGGTAGGATCTCAGGTTTGGTATTAGAGGCATTGAGGTATCACATCTCATGCTATCAGAAGGGTCTCAGGATTGGAATGGGAAGGAGTTGGATATCACATCTCATGCTAAAGGGAGGGTCTCAGGTTTGGAAGGGGAAGGATTTGGATATCACATCGCATGTTATAGGAAGGATCTCAGGTTTGGTATTAGAATCATTGAGATATCACATCTCATGCTATCGGAAGTATCTCAGGTTTGGTATTAGAGGCATTGAGATATCACATCTCATGCTATCATAAGGGTCTCAGGATTGGAATGGGAAGGAGTTGGATATCACATCTCATGCTATAGGAAGGGTCTCAGGTTTGGAACGGGAAGGAGTTGGATATCACATCTCATGTTATAGGAAGAGTCTCAGGTTTGGTATAAGCATTGAGATATCACATCTCTGCAATCGGAAGTGTCTCAGGATTGGGATGGGAAGGAGTTGGATATCACATCTCATGCTATAGGAAGGGTCTCAGGTTTGGAACGGGAAGGAGTTGGATATCCCATCTCATGTTATAGGACAGGTCTCAGGTTTGGTATTAGAAGCATTGAGATATCACATCGCATGCTGTAGGAAGGGTCTCAGGATTGGAATGGGAAGGAGTTGGATATTACATCTCATGCTATAGGAAGGGTCTCAGGTTTGGTATAAGCATTGAGATATCACATCTCTGCTATCGGAAGTGTCTCAGGATTGGAATGGGAAGGAGTTGGATATCCCATCTCATGTTATAGGACGAGTCTCAGGTTTGTTATTAGAATCATTGAGATATCATATTGCATGCTGTAGGAAGGGTCTAAGGATTGGAATGGGAAGGTCTTGAATATCACATCTCATGCTATAGGTAGGCTCTCAGGTTTGAAAAGGGAAGAAGTTGGATATCACATTTCATGCTATAGGAAGGGTCTCTGGTTTGGTATAAGCATTGAGATGTCACATCTCATGCTATAGGAAGGGTCTCAGGATTGGAATGGGAAGGAGTTGGATATCACATCTCATGTTATAGGAAGGATCTCAGGTTTGGTATTAGAAGCATTGAGATATCACATCTCATGCTATAGGAAGGGTCTCAGGATTGGAATGGGAAGGAGTTGTATATGACATCTCATGCCATAGGAAGGGTCTCAGGTTTGGTATAAGCATTGAGATATCACATCTCTGCTATCGGAAGGGTCTCAGGATTGGAATGGGAAGGAGTTGGATATCCCATCTCATGTTATAGGAAGAGTCTCAGGTTTGGTATTAGAAGCATTGAGATATCACATCTGATGCTATAGGAAGTGTCTCAGGATTGGAATGGGAAGGAGTTTGATATCACATCTCATGCCATGTATGGGTCTCAGGTTTTGTAGAAGCATTGGGATATCACATCTCATGCTATCGGAAGGGTATCAGGATTGGATTTGGAAGGAGTTGGATATCACATCTCATGTTATAGGAAGGGTCTCAGGATTGGAATGGGAAGGACTTGGATATCACATCTCATGCTATAGGAAGGCTCTCAGGTTTGGAAGGGGAAGGAGTTGGATATCACATTTCATGTTAGAGGTAGGATCTCAGGTTTGGTATTAGAGGCATTGAGATATCACATCTCATGCTATCAGAAGGGTCCCAGGATTGGAATGGGAAGGAGTTGGATATCACATCTCATGCTAAAGGGAGGGTCTCAGGTTTGGAAGGGGAAGGATTTGGATATCACGTCTCATGTTATAGGAAGGATCTCAGGTTTGGTATTAGAAGCATTGAGATATCACATCTCATGCTATCGGAAGGATCTCAGGTTTGGTATTAGAGGCATTGAGATATCACATCTCATGCTAAAGGGAGGGTCTCAGGTTTGGAAGGGGAAGGATTTGGATATCACATCTCTTGTTATAGGAAGGATCACAGGTTTGGTATTAGAAGCATTGAGATATCACATCTCATGCTATCGGAAGGGTCTCAGGATTGGAATGGGAAGGAGTTGGATATCACATCTCATGCTAAAGGGAGGGTCTCAGGTTTGGAAGGGGAAGGATTTGGATATCACATCTCTTGTTATAGGAAGGATCACAGGTTTGGTATTAGAAGCATTGAGATATCACATCTCATGCTATCGGAAGGGTCTCAGGATTGGAACGGGAAGGAATCGGATATCACATCTCATGCTATAGGAAGGCTCTCAGGTTTGGAAGGGGAAAGAGTTGGATATCACATTTCATGTTAGAGGTAGGATCTCAGGTTTGGTATTAGAGGCATTGAGATATCACATCTCATGCTATCAGAAGGGTCTCAGGATTGGAATGGGAAGGAGTTGGATATCACATCTCATGCTAAAGGGAGGGTCTCAGGTTTGGAAGGGGAAGGATTTGGATATCACGTCTCATGTTATAGGAAGGATCTCAGGTTTGGTATTAGAAGCATTGAGATATCACATCTCATGCTATCGGAAGGATCTCAGGTTTGGTATTAGAGGCATTGAGATATCACATCTCATGCTAAAGGGAGGGTCTCAGGTTTGGAAGGGGAAGGATTTGGATATCACATCTCTTGTTATAGGAAGGATCACAGGTTTGGTATTAGAAGCATTGAGATATCACATCTCATGCTATCGGAAGGGTCTCAGGATTGGAATGGGACGGAGTTGGATATCACATCTCATGCTAAAGGGAGTGTCTCAGGTATGGAAGGGGAAGGATGTGGATATCACATTTCATGTTAGAGGTAGGATCTCAGGTTTGGTATTGGAGGCATTGAGATATCACATCTCATGCTATCAGAAGGGTCTCAGGATGGGAATGGGAAGGAGTTGGATATCACATCTCATGCTAAAGGGAGGGTCTCAGGTTTGGAAGGGGAAGGATTTGGATATCACATCTCATGTTATCGGAAGGATCTCAGGTTTGGTATTAGAAGCATTGAGATATCACATCTCATGCTATAGGAAGGGTCTCAGGTTTGGTATTAGAAGCATTGAGATATCAAGTCTCATGGTATAGGAAGGGTCTCAGAATTGGAATGGGAAGGAGTTGGATATCTCAAGCTATAGGAAGGGTCTCAGGATTGGAATGGGAAGGGGTTTGATATCACAACTCATGCCATAGTATGGGTCTCAGGTTTGGTAGAAACATTGGGATATCACATCTCATGCTATCGGAAGGGTATCAGGATTTGATTTGAAAGGAGTTGGATATCCCATCTCATGCTATAGGAAGGGTCTCAGGTTGGAATGGGAAGGAGTTGGATATCACATCTCATGTTATAGGAAGGGTCCCAGGATTGGAATGGGAAGGACTTGGATATCATATCTCATGCTATAGGAAGGCTCTCAGGTTTGGAAGGGGAAGGAGTTGGATATCACATTTCATGTTAGAGGAAGGATCTCAGGTTTGGTATTAGAGGCATTAAGATATCACATCTCATGTTATAGGAAGGGTCTCACGTTTGGTATAAGCATTGAGATATCACATCTCATGCTATAGGAAGGGTCTCAGGATTGGAATGGGAAGGAGTTGGATATCACATCTCAAGCTATAGGAAGGGTCTCACGTTTGGTATAAGCATTGAGATATCACATCTCATGCTATAGGAAGGGTCTCAGGATTGGAATGGGAAGGTGTTGGATATCACATCTCATGTTATAGGAAAGATCTCAGGTTTGGTATTAGAAGCATTGCGACATCACATCTCATGTTATAGGAAGGGTCTCAGGATTGGAATGGGAAGAAGTTGGCTATCACATCTCATGCTATAGGAAGGGTCTCAGGTTTGGTATGAGCATTGAGATATCACATCTCATGCTATAGGAAGGGTCTCAGGATTGGAATGGGAAGGAGTTGTATATGACATCTCATGCCATAGGAAGGGTCTCAGGTTTGGAATAAGCATTGAGATATCACATCTCATGCTATAGGAAGGGTCTCAGGATTGGAATGGGACGGACTTGGATATCACATCTCATGCTATAGGGAGGGTCTCAGGTTTGCAAGGGGAAGGATTTGGATATCACATCGCATGTTATAGGAAGGATCTCAGGTTTGGTAAGGGAAGGAGTTGGATATCACATTTCATGTTAGAGGTAGGATCTCAGGTTTGGTATTAGAGGCATTGAGGTATCACATCTCATGCTATCAGAAGGGTCTCAGGATTGGAATGGGAAGGAGTTGGATATCACATCTCATGCTAAAGGGAGGGTCTCAGGTTTGGAAGGGGAAGGATTTGGATATCACATCGCATGTTATAGGAAGGATCTCAGGTTTGGTATTAGAATCATTGAGATATCACATCTCATGCTATCGGAAGTATCTCAGGTTTGTTATTAGAGGCATTGAGATATCACATCTCATGCTATCATAAGGGTCTCAGGATTGGAATGGGAAGGAGTTGGATATCACTTCTCATGCTAAAGGGAGGGTCTCAGGTTTGGAAGGGGAAGGATTTGGATATCACATCACATGTTATAAGAAGGATCTCAGGTTTGGTATTAGAAGCATTGAGATATCACATCTCATGCTATCAGAAGGGTCTCAGGATTGGGATGGGAAGGAGTTGGATATCACATCTCATGCTATAGGAAGGGTCTCAGGTTTGGAACGGGAAGGAGTTGGATATCCCATCTCATGTTATAGGGCGGGTCTCAGGTTTGGTATTAGAAGAATTGAGATATCACATCGCATGCTGTAGGAAGGGTCTCAGGATTGGAATGGGAAGGAGTTGGATATTACATCTCATGCTATAGGAAGGGTCTCAGGTTTGGTATAAGCATTGAGATATCACATCTCTGCTATCGGAAGTGTCTCAGGATTGGAATGGGAAGGAGTTGGATATCCCATCTCATGTTATAGGACGGGTCTCAGGTTTGTTATTAGAATCATTGAGATATCATATTGCATGCTGTAGGAAGGGTCTAAGGATTGGAATGGGAAGGACTTGAATATCACATCTCATGCTATAGGTAGGCTCTCAGGTTTGGAAAGGGAAGGAGTTGGATATCACATTTCATGTTAGAGGAAGGATCTCAGGTTTGGTATTAGAGGCATTGAGATATCACATATCATGCTATAGGAAGGGTCTCAGGATTGGAATGGGAAGGAGTTGGATATCACATCTCATGCTATAGGAAGGGTCTCAGGTGTGGTATAAGCATTGAGATGTCACATCTCATGCTATAGGAAGGGTCTCAGGATTGGAATGGGAAGGAGTTGGATATCACATCTCATGTTATAGGAAGGATCTCAGGCTTGGTATTAGAAGCATTGAGATATCACATCTCATGCTATAGGAAGGGTCTCAGGATTGGAATGGGAAGGAGTTGTATATGACATCTCATGCCATAGGAAGGGTCTCAGGTTTGGTATAAGCATTGAGATATCACATCTCTGCTATCGGAAGGGTCTCAGGATTGGAATGGGAAGGAGTTGGATATCCCATCTCATGTTATAGGAAGAGTCTCAGGTTTGGTATTAGAAGCATTGAGATATCACATCTGATGCTATAGGAAGTGTCTCAGGATTGGAATGGGAAGGAGTTTGATATCACATCTCATGCCATGTATGGGTCTCAGGTTTTGTAGAAGCATTGGGATATCACATCTCATGCTATCGGAAGGGTATCAGGATTGGATTTGGAAGGAGTTGGATATCACATCTCATGTTATAGGAAGGGTCTCAGGATTGGAATGGGAAGGACTTGGATATCACATCTCATGCTATAGGAAGGCTCTCAGGTTTGGAAGGGGAAGGAGTTGGATATCACATTTCATGTTAGAGGTAGGATCTCAGGTTTGGTATTAGAGGCATTGAGATATCACATCTCATGCTATCAGAAGGGTCTCAGGATTGGAATGGGAAGGAGTTGGATATCACATCTCATGCTAAAGGGAGGGTCTCAGGTTTGGAAGGGGAAGGATTTGGATATCACATCTCATGTTATAGGAAGGATCTCAGGTTTGGTATTAGAAGCACTGAGATATCACATCTCATGCTATCGGAAGGATCTCAGGTTTGGTATTAGAGGCATTGAGATATCACATCTCATGCTATCAGAAGGGTCTCAGGATTGGAATGGGAAGGAGTCGGATATCACATCTCATGCTAAAGGGAGGGTCTCAGGTTTGGAAGTGGAAGGATTTGGATATCACATCTCATGTTATAGGAAGGATCTCAGGTTTGGTATTAGAAGCATTGAGATATCACATCTCATGCTATAGGAAGGGTCTCAGGATTGGATTGGGAAGGAGTTGGATATCACATCTCAAGCTATAGAAAGGGTCTCAGGATTGGAATGGGAAGGAGTTGGATATCACATCTCAAGCTATAGTAAGGGTCTCAGGATTGGAATGGGAAGGAGTTGGATATCACATCTCATGCTATAGGAAGGGTCTCAGGTTTGGTATTAGCATTGAGATATCCCATCTCATGCTATAGGAAGGGTCTCAGGTTTGGAATCGGAAGGAGTTGTATATGACATCTCATGCCATAGGTAGGGTCTCAGGTTTGGTATAAGCATTGAGATATCACATCTCTGCTATCGGAAGGGTCTCAGGATTGGAATGGGAAGGAGTTGGATATCCCATCTCGTTATAGGAAGGGTCTCAGGTTTTGTATTAGAAGCATTGAGATATCACATCTCATGGTATAGGACGGTGTTAGGAAAGATTTCGTTATTGTAGGGAACTTTCCTTCCATGTGGCAACCCCTAAACTTTTTGCTATTGTTTTCAACCTGTTTTCTTGACTTTGCCAGAGAAGTACAGCCTTCTGCCGTACTCCTCTGGGCTTTCGCTCCTTTCTTACGGGGAAACTGACATGCCCTTAAGACAGTCAGTACCGGGGAACGCTGTTTCCCGTAGTTTCTTTTACCGTGTCGCCATTTTAGTGCAACACGACACAAGAGGGCACTGTAAGCTAAGTTACAGCTCTCTTGGGTCTCTAGCCTTCTACAGACCCTAGACACTCTTTTAGGATGGTTTTTGGATCGGTGCAAGTCATTCAGGGACTGGGCTGGTGGCAGCGATCATTTGGTTTATTTTGAGCTCCTTTTGCCGTTCTGAGCACCTTTTTGCCGCGAACACAAAAGGGTGGCCCGGCTACCCAAAATGGCCGGACCACGAGGCTCCTTTGTCTCGTCCACTGTCCGTCTTGCTCCCTTTACCTTCCCCCGGGTCAGGCGACCCGGGGCCTTCCTTATTTGGGCATGTAGTTTCCCGCGAAACACGGTTGCTTTCGCGGGCTTCTACATGTCGTTTGAGTGCCCCCAGGATGTGGGCTGGGCTGTCTGGTCCCAATACACATCCTGGGTGCCAGAGAGTCTAGGGTGGTGTGAATGCCTGGGACCACCGTGGTCCGTGATTGGTCCACGTATGGTATGTGTGTTGATGAGCGGATCTCCCATTGGCTCCCCTCCGTTTTGGCGCGAAGGGAACCGTGGATAAGAGGGAGCTGGAAACACCACTGCCAGGTCGATCTCCTGAGTTCTTACGAACCCAGGGATACAGGAGCCAAGTATCCTGCGAACACGAGGCTGGACCGAGGAATCGCTGGTGACCCCCTGAAGAACTTCTGCTCCTCATTGCTGTCGTCCGGTGAAGCCCTTTCCACCTAAGATCGAACAAGAAGGCCTGTACTGGCGCTTCGACCTATTGGAATAGCAGGACCAGCTATTCCCGGCACCTTCATCAACTCCTGCCGTAAGCCTTCGGAAGTGTCTCTGGGCCATCCAGTTGACTGACCAGCTTACTAAGGAGTCCTGCTCTGTAATCGCCGACAGGTTGGGTGGTATTCTGAGTCCGGGGCACGCTCACACGCTTCGTTTGCTTAGCAACCCTAAGCTAGAGGTGAACGGTGCTCGTTTGGCTTGAATACACCCGGCCGTTCCGTTGCCCTGCCGTGGCGACAAAACTGTGCAGGATTCTTCGATCGGGACGTCTTTTTACTCTGCACGACGACGAGACGTTCCCTGCTCTTCAGAACCTGCCAGAAGCTGCATCTATCGAGGAGAAGCTCGGGCCTGCTTGCTTCGGGGACCGGTGAGTAGATTAGCTAGGATCTGGTCGCCCTCCTGCAGTGCCCCTTGCTTTTCCCCGCTGTAAATACAGCACCCCTTGTCCGTACTCGCGCCCTACTTCTGCCTCATAGTGGAGGCTGCGCTAGAGTCGCGGACCGTGTTCTCCTTCATTAGGGCACCCTACAGAGCTGTCCAACGTCCTCCGAAGAGCTTCACCTTCTGCCCATTGGCACCGGCGTGTGCAGGTACTTTTGAGCGCTAGGCTCCACTCTTCGTAGGGATTGGACTACCATCCAGTTAGGGGCCTCAGAAGGCGGACATATCACCCGCATTGGTTCGCACTGCCTGTTTTCCTTCCCCTACAGGTGGATAACATATTTCGTGCTGCTAATGCTGTGAAACTGTGTATTTTGTATATATATTGGGTGGATAGTGTATGTGTTGGTTTAATATCGTTGTATATTGCTGCTTTTACTGTGGTTATTAGTTTCAAGGCCTTATAATAAATGTGTATCTATTTTTGATATAAACAACTGTTTGGAGTAGTTTGTAAGCGCTCTTGCTTTGTGTGCTCACTGCGGGCTTTCAGTCACCCTCACCCCTCTTGAGACCTAGTCTTGACCGCCGCGATCGCTACCTTGATTGGTCTGGCTTGTCCAGAGGTTACCCTGTTCCAAGTAATTAGGTTGGCCTTCTGAACTTCTGCGCCACCAGGACAGAGTTCAGAAATCCGTCTTAACAAATTGGTGTACAGCGGTGGGATACGACTGAAGGTATCCAGTGTTGCGCACGAGCTAAGGCGTTTTCAGGTTATTCCAACCAGGACACGCAGTAAAGTATTGAATATAACGTTAAAAAGGCCATAGTCCTATCAACAGTATGGCAACGAATACTTTATTAACCTTAAATGCTTCGAAATCTGAAACATTGAAGAAGATGTGTGCGGAGAGAGGGGTTTCCTCTCAAGGCACTAAATTGGAAATGATCCAGAGAATCGTGGCGTGGCAAGAAGCGCAGCTTGACGCTATAACTTCCGAGGACAGTGCAGAAGGTGGTGGGGCTGCTCTCACTGGCAGAACCGACGGTTCTGCCGCTGCACTGATCCATCACGACCACGAGGACAGGGAGGATGTAATGTCTAACGTTTCCTCTGCCAGTGTTGATGGGGAGGCTATGCTTGAATTCAAGAAGCAAGAGCTGCGGTTTAGGCAGCAGGAGCTTGAATTCAGCATAGCCAAACTGAAAATCGACCAGGCAGAAAAACAAAAAGACAGGGATCACCAGTTGGAACTGGCCAAGCTTCAGTTCGCAAATGGGTCCAAGGGTCCTGGACATGGTTCTGGGGCTTCCTCTCATCCACGGTTTCCAAAAGATCTGCTCAGTGTGTATGAGGAACGAAATGACATTATGGACTGGTTGAATGCGTTTGAGTATGCATGCGAGGTTCAAGAGGTTGATAATGCGGATAAGATTGCATGGTTACTCAGCAGACTGCCCCATTCTGGTTGCAGTGCCATTATGGAAATGTCGAAGGCTGAGCGCGCTGATTTTGCAATGTTGAAGCAGACTCTCATTTTAAAGTTTGGGAAGACTCCGACCCAATATTTAAAAAGGTTTAGAGAGTATAAGAAAAAGGAAGGTGGTACTTGGGTGTCGTATGTAGCTGAGTCCCTGAAAAACTTGACTGGCTGGGTTGAAGGTTATAAGGTTTCTACCTTCGAAGGCATGATCAATCTGGTCATGCTGGAACACATTTTTGCTTCTTCTTCCCCGGAGCTTAAGCAGCATTTGGCCGATTCGAAGGAGATAGATCCTAAGAAGCTGGCCATTGCAGCAGATTTATGGGTGTCACATCGAGTGTCCCATAAGGACAAAACTCATCCTGGTAAGCAGGAGGAAGGGAAAAAGTCCAAAGATATGGAGGGTGGGGAATCTGCTAAATCTTCTTCCCATAAGGGCCACAAAAAGAAAAATAAGGGTAAGCCATACGAGAACTCACAGGGTAGCGGAGGTTCGCCTCCGAAACAGAACTCTGGTTATAATAAGCCTCCCTACGTAAACAGACCCAATGGGGCTTGTTTTTCTTGTGGAGCAACTGACCATGTGAAGGGGGATCCCCGTTGTAAGGTTAGACCTTTGGGGGTCCACTCCGCTAATCTGGCCTTCTCCTCCTACGAGGAAGAAGAGATTACAGGAGCATCCTTCTCCTCAGACTCATTTCCCAGCGGAATAGAGGCTGAGGTAGTTTTAGTGTCCCTGGGTTCCTGGGAGCCTAAAGTCGCAGAGGCGTATGCTAGGATTCCGGATAATACCAAGCACTACTTTAAAGACAGTGTGCTGATCAATGGAGTAGATACTCCAGCTCTTAGGGATAGTGGGTGCAGTCGAACTGTAGTGGATTCTACCTTGGTAGACTCAGAGGAAGTTGCCAGAGCTCCTCTGATGCCCACTAAGTTGGCTGACGGCCCCCTCCGTATGTTTCCCGTGATCCCTGTTAATCTAACTTTAAATGGTACAGCAGTTAGGATTCCAGTGAGCATTCAGAGAAACGTCCCGGGAAAGGTCTTGTTGGCCAATGATCTCAGAGCTCTAGGGCTCGTAGGAGACACTGCCGAAAGACCCTACACACGGTCTCAAGCACGGGCAGCATTGGCCAAGTCCAATACGCCGCCCCAGCCGAAGGGGAAACCCAAGGCGAAAGGAGTCAACAAGTCCCGACGGGGGAAAGAGAATATTCCCCCGAGCTCGCCTACCACTGCGGTGGAGGGAGTTGGTCAATCGCCCGAGCCTGACGAGGAGGTGGCGATGCCTGAAGTGTTCGACCCCAACGACCATCCTGAACTAAAAGACTTGTTAGTTGAAGGAGGTCCTGATAGGGACGACTTCAGTAAGGGCCAACGTGAGTGCCCATCTCTGGAAGGCCTAAGGAGACAGGCCTGCTCCCAGCTTGAGGGTGAACCTCCTGGGTTGCATAGGATTTACCAGGAAGGTGGACTCCTGTATAGTGAGCCCACAGAGTCTACAGAAGGAGACCATAGGAGGTTGGTGGTTCCCCTTGCTGTTAGGCCCTTCCTCCTGCAGTTGGCGCATGTCGTTCCCCTTGCTGGTCACCTTGGTATGAGGGGGACCAAGCAAAGGTTATCCATGCACTTCTACTGGCCCAAGATGGGGGAGCAAGTAGAAAGTCACTGCAGGAGTTGTGCCGCCTGCCAGTTGTCTGGTAAGGTTGGCGCGACAATCCAAGCTCCGTTGGTACCGCTCCCAGTTGTGGGGGTACCATTTGAAAGGGTAGGGATCGACATGGTTGGTCCCCTTGACCCGCAAACATCCTCCGGCAATAGGTTTATCCTGGTGCTGGTCGACCATGCAACCAGGTATCCTGAGGCCGTCCCATTTACAACTGTAACTGCCAAGCCAGTTGCAGAAGCTTTACTCGGCATGTTTACTAGGGTTGGCTTCCCTAAAGAAGTTGTGTCAGATCATGGCAGCAACTTTATGTCGAAGTATAGGCAGGCTATGTGGAAAGAATGTGGGGTCACCTACAGGTTCTCTTCTGCATACCGCCCCCAGACCGATAGTCTGGGGGGGCGTTTCAACAGGACGTTAACAAGCATGATTGGGGCTCTGGAGGAGCCTCAGAGAAGAAAATGGGATCTTCTTGCTTCATGCTTACTGTTTACCTACCGAGAGGTACCACAGGAGGGTGTTGGCTTCAGCCCCTTCGAACTTCTGTTCGGTCATCCCGTACGGGGACCCTTAGCCATCATCAAAGAGGGATGGGAGATGCCCACTCCCCCTGTTACTACCAATGTAGTTGATTATGTGCTAGGGCTCAGAAAACGGATGGTACTTCTGATAGGCTTGACTAGTGATAAATTGAAGGCAGGGCAAGCGCTGGTGAAACATTGGTACGACCAGAAAGCTTCCCTCATCAACTTTACACTTGGTCAGCAAGTCCTGATCATGAATCTCATAAGGCCTCGAGCTTTACAGGACAAATGGTCAGGCCCTTACCCAGTGGTGGAGCCCCTGGGTGAGGTTAACTATTCAGTGGACCTTGGAAGGCCTGGACAGGCTCCAAAAGTGTTTCACGTGAATAGGCTGAAGGCTTTCGGCCCAAGCGTCGAAATCGCAGCACTGCTACTGGCTTCAGATGTTGAGGAAGAGGAGTCTGAACCTCTCCCCGACCTGTTCCCAAGCAGTCCTTCAGTTAGCTCTTTTGAGGGTGTCCGAGTGGCCCCTCACCAAAATGGACAAGGCTCAGTGGTTTACCTTGGACATGAAGTAGTTGGAGGGAGGAGACAGCCTCTACTCAGTCAGGTACAAGCAGTACAAGACTGGCCTACCCCCACTACGCAAACCCAAGTGAGAGCCTTCTTAGGCCTCACGGGTTATTACCGCAATTTTGTAGCAGACTATGGCACCATAGCTGCTCCTCTGACTGCCCTCACAACTCCGAAGAAACCCAAGAAGGTAACTTGGACTGACGAGTGTGAGAAGGCCTTCAATGGCTTGAAAGACTCCTTGTGCCAGGCCCCTGTGCTCAGGGCCCCTGATTATCAAAGACATTTTATCGTGCAGACGGATGCCTCTGACACTGGGATAGGAGCTGTACTATCACAAGTAGATGAGAAGGGTAAGGAACACCCTATCGGTTTTATTAGTCGCCAGCTTAAGGACAGAGAGCTCAGATGGTCCACGGTAGAGAAAGAATGTTTCTCTGTTGTGTGGGCCCTAAGGAAGCTGCGGCCCTACCTCTATGGGACCCACTTCACTGTGCAGACTGACCATAAGCCGTTAAAGTGGCTAATGAACATGAAGGGGGAGAATCCAAAGTTGCTTAGGTGGTCCATAAGTCTACAAGGCTTCGACTTCACTATTGAGCATAGGCCAGGTGTCCAACATAGCAATGCTGATGGGTTGTCCAGAATGTTTTACCGACCTGAACAAGAGACTCATCCAGGGGTGGATTAGTTCCCCCTGTCCATAGTCTGGGAGGGGCGAGTGTTAGGAAAGATTTCGTTATTGTAGGGAACTTTCCTTCCATGTGGCAACCCCTAAACTTTTTGCTATTGTTTTCAACCTGTTTTCTTGACTTTGCCAGAGAAGTACAGCCTTCTGCCGTACTCCTCTGGGCTTTCGCTCCTTTCTTACGGGGAAACTGACATGCCCTTAAAACAGTCAGTACCGGGGAACGCTGTTTCCCGTAGTTTCTTTTACCGTGTCGCCATTTTAGTGCAACACGACACAAGAGGGCACTGTAAGCTAAGTTACAGCTCTCTTGGGTCTCTAGCCTTCTACAGACCCTAGACACTCTTTTAGGATGGTTTTTGGATCGGTGCAAGTCATTCAGGGACTGGGCTGGTGGCAGCGATCATTTGGTTTATTTTGAGCTCCTTTTGCCGTTCTGAGCACCTTTTTGCCGCGAACACAAAAGGGTGGCCCGGCTACCCAAAATGGCCGGACCACGAGGCTCCTTTGTCTCGTCCACTGTCCGTCTTGCTCCCTTTACCTTCCCCCGGGTCAGGCGACCCGGGGCCTTCCTTATTTGGGCATGTAGTTTCCCGCGAAACACGGTTGCTTTCGCGGGCTTCTACATGTCGTTTGAGTGCCCCCAGGATGTGGGCTGGGCTGTCTGGTCCCAATACACATCCTGGGTGCCAGAGAGTCTAGGGTGGTGTGAATGCCTGGGACCACCGTGGTCCGTGATTGGTCCACGTATGGTATGTGTGTTGATGAGCGGATCTCCCATTGGCTCCCCTCCGTTTTGGCGCGAAGGGAACCGTGGATAAGAGGGAGCTGGAAACACCACTGCCAGGTCGATCTCCTGAGTTCTTACGAACCCAGGGATACAGGAGCCAAGTATCCTGCGAACACGAGGCTGGACCGAGGAATCGCTGGTGACCCCCTGAAGAATTTCTGCTCCTCATTGCTGTCGTCCGGTGAAGCCCTTTCCACCTAAGATCGAACAAGAAGGCCTGTACTGGCGCTTCGACCTATTGGAATAGCAGGACCAGCTATTCCCGGCACCTTCATCAACTCCTGCCGTAAGCCTTCGGAAGTGTCTCTGGGCCATCCAGTTGACTGACCAGCTTACTAAGGAGTCCTGCTCTGTAATCGCCGACAGGTTGGGTGGTATTCTGAGTCCGGGGCACGCTCACACGCTTCGTTTGCTTAGCAACCCTAAGCTAGAGGTGAACGGTGCTCGTTTGGCTTGAATACACCCGGCCGTTCCGTTGCCCTGCCGTGGCGACAAAACTGTGCAGGATTCTTCGATCGGGACGTCTTTTTACTCTGCACGACGACGAGACGTTCCCTGCTCTTCAGAACCTGCCAGAAGCTGCATCTATCGAGGAGAAGCTCGGGCCTGCTTGCTTCGGGGACCGGTGAGTAGATTAGCTAGGATCTGGTCGCCCTCCTGCAGTGCCCCTTGCTTTTCCCCGCTGTAAATACAGCACCCCTTGTCCGTACTCGCGCCCTACTTCTGCCTCATAGTGGAGGCTGCGCTAGAGTCGCGGACCGTGTTCTCCTTCATTAGGGCACCCTACAGAGCTGTCCAACGTCCTCCGAAGAGCTTCACCTTCTGCCCATTGGCACCGGCGTGTGCAGGTACTTTTGAGCGCTAGGCTCCACTCTTCGTAGGGATTGGACTACCATCCAGTTAGGGGCCTCAGAAGGCGGACATATCACCCGCATTGGTTCGCACTGCCTGTTTTCCTTCCCCTACAGGTGGATAACATATTTCGTGCTGCTAATGCTGTGAAACTGTGTATTTTGTATATATATTGGGTGGATAGTGTATGTGTTGGTTTAATATCGTTGTATATTGCTGCTTTTACTGTGGTTATTAGTTTCAAGGCCTTATAATAAATGTGTATCTATTTTTGATATAAACAACTGTTTGGAGTAGTTTGTAAGCGCTCTTGCTTTGTGTGCTCACTGCGGGCTTTCAGTCACCCTCACCCCTCTTGAGACCTAGTCTTGACCGCCGCGATCGCTACCTTGATTGGTCTGGCTTGTCCAGAGGTTACCCTGTTCCAAGTAATTAGGTTGGCCTTCTGAACTTCTGCGCCACCAGGACAGAGTTCAGAAATCCGTCTTAACAGACGGGTCTCAGAATTGGAATGGGAAGGAGTTAGATATCACTTCTCAAGCTATAGGAAGGGTCTCAGGATTGGAATGGGAAGGAGTTGGATATCACATCTCATGCTAAAGGGAGGGTCTCAGGTTTGGAAGGGGAAGGATTTGGATATCACATCGCATGTTATAGGAAGGATCTCAGGTTTGGTATTAGAATCATTGAGATATCAGATCTCATGCTATCGGAAGTATCTCAGGTTTGGTATTAGAGGCATTGAGATATCACATCTCATGCTATCATAAGGGTCTCAGGATTGGAATGGGAAGGAGTTGGATATCACTTCTCATGCTAAAGGGAGGGTCTCAGGTTTGGAAGGGGAAGGATTTGGATATCACATCACATGTTATAAGAAGGATCTCAGGTTTGGTATTAGAAGCATTGAGATATCACATCTCATGCTATCAGAAGGGTCTCAGGATTGGAATGGGAGGGAGTTGGATATCACATCTCATGCTATAGGAAGGGTCTCAGGTTTGGAACGGGAAGGAGTTGGATATCACATCTCATGTTATAGGAAGAGTCTCAGGTTTGGTATAAGCATTGAGATATCACATCTCTGCAATCGGAAGTGTCTCAGGATTGGGATGGGAAGGAGTTGGATATCACATCTCATGCTATAGGAAGGGTCTCAGGTTTGGAACGGGAAGGAGTTGGATATCCCATCTCATGTTGTAGGACGGGTCTCAGGTTTGGTATTAGAAGCATTGAGATATCACATCGCATGCTGTAGGAAGGGTCTCAGGATTGGAATGGGAAGGAGTTGGATATTACATCTCATGCTATAGGAAGGGTCTCAGGTTTGGTATAAGCATTGAGATATCACATCTCTGCTATCGGAAGTGTCTCAGGATTGGAATGGGAAGGAGTTGGATAACCCATCTCATGTTATAGGACGGGTCTCAGGTTTGTTATTAGAATCATTGAGATATCATATTGCATGCTGTAGGAAGGGTCTAAGGATTGGAATGGGAAGGACTTGAATATCACATCTCATGCTATAGGTAGGCTCTCAGGTTTGGAAAGGGAAGGAGTTGGATATCACATTTCATGTTAGAGGAAGGATCTCAGGTTTGGTATTATAGGCATTGAGATATCACATCTCATGCTATAGGAAGGGTCTCAGGATTGGAATGGGAAGGAGTTGGATATCACATTTCATGCTATAGGAAGGGTCTCAGGTTTGGTATAAGCATTGAGATGTCACATCTCATGCTATAGGAAGGGTCTCAGGATTGGAATGGGAAGGAGTTGGATATCACATCTCATGTTATAGGAAGGATCTCAGGTTTGGTATTAGAAGCATTGAGATATCACATCTCATGCTATAGGAAGGGTCTCAGGATTGGAATGGGAAGGAGTTGTATATGACATCTCATGCCATAGGAAGGGTCTCAGGTTTGGTATAAGCATTGAGATATCACATCTCTGCTATCGGAAGGGTCTCAGGATTGGAATGGGAAGGAGTTGGATATCCCATCTCATGTTATAGGAAGAGTCTCAGGTTTGGTATTAGAAGCATTGAGATATCACATCTGATGCTATAGGAAGTGTCTCAGGATTGGAATGGGAAGGAGTTTGATATCACATCTCATGCCATGTATGGGTCTCAGGTTTTGTAGAAGCATTGGGATATCACATCTCATGCTATCGGAAGGGTATCAGGATTGGATTTGGAAGGAGTTGGATATCACATCTCATGTTATAGGAAGGGTCTCAGGATTGGAATGGGAAGGACTTGGATATCACATCTCATGCTATAGGAAGGCTCTCAGGTTTGGAAGGGGAAGGAGTTGGATATCACATTTCATGTTAGAGGTAGGATCTCAGGTTTGGTATTAGAGGCATTGAGATATCACATATCATGCTATCAGAAGGGTCTCAGGATTGGAATGGGAAGGAGTTGGATATCACATCTCATGCTAAAGGGAGGGTCTCAGGTTTGGAAGGGGAAGGATTTGGATATCACGTCTCATGTTATAGGAAGGATCTCAGGTTTGGTATTAGAAGCATTGAGATATCACATCTCATGCAATCGGAAGTATCTCAGGTTTGGTATTAGAGGCATTGAGATATCACATCTCATGCTAAAGGGAGGGTCTCAGGTTTGGAAGGGGAAGGATTTGGATATCACATCTCTTGTTATAGGAAGGATCACAGGTTTGGTATTAGAAGCATTGAGATATCACATCTCATGCTATCGGAAGGGTCTCACGATTGGAATGGGAAGGAGTTGGATATCACATCTCATGCTAAAGGGAGGGTCTCAGGTTTGGAAGGGGAAGGATTTGGATATCACATCTCATGTTATAGGAAGGATCTCAGGTTTGGTATTAGAGGCATTGAGATATCACATCTCATGCTATCTATCATAAGGGTCTCAGGATTGGAATGGGAAGGAGTTGGATATCACATCTCATGCTAAAGGGAGGGTCTCAGGTTTGGAAGGGGAAGGATTTGGATATCACATCACATGTTATAAGAAGGATCTCAGGTTTGGTATTAGAAGCATTGAGATATCACATCTCATGCTATCGGAAGGGTCTCAGGATTGGAAAGGGAAGGAGTCGGATATCACATCTCATGCTATAGGAAGGCTCTCAGGTTTGGAAGGGGAAAGAGTTGGATATCACATTTCATGTTAGAGGTAGGATCTCAGGTTTGGTATTAGAGGCATTGAGATATCACATCTCATGCTATCAGAAGGGTCTCAGTATTGGAATGGGAAGGAGTTGGATATCACATCTCATGCTAAAGGGAGGGTCTCAGGTTTGGAAGGGGAAGGATTTGGATATCACGTCTCATGTTATAGGAAGGATCTCAGGTTTGGTATTAGAAGCATTGAGATATCACATCTCATGCTATAGGAAGGGTCTCAGGTTTGGTATAAGCATTGAGATATCACATCTCTGCTATCGGAAGTGTCTCAGGATTGGAATGGGAAGGAGTTGGATAACCCATCTCATGTTATAGGACGGGTCTCAGGTTTGTTATTAGAATCATTGAGATATCATATTGCATGCTGTAGGAAGGGTCTAAGGATTGGAATGGGAAGGACTTGAATATCACATCTCATGCTATAGGTAGGCTCTCAGGTTTGGAAAGGGAAGGAGTTGGATATCACATTTCATGTTAGAGGAAGGATCTCAGGTTTGGTATTATAGGCATTGAGATATCACATCTCATGCTATAGGAAGGGTCTCAGGATTGGAATGGGAAGGAGTTGGATATCACATTTCATGCTATAGGAAGGGTCTCAGGTTTGGTATAAGCATTGAGATGTCACATCTCATGCTATAGGAAGGGTCTCAGGATTGGAATGGGAAGGAGTTGGATATCACATCTCATGTTATAGGAAGGATCTCAGGTTTGGTATTAGAAGCATTGAGATATCACATCTCATGCTATAGGAAGGGTCTCAGGATTGGAATGGGAAGGAGTTGTATATGACATCTCATGCCATAGGAAGGGTCTCAGGTTTGGTATAAGCATTGAGATATCACATCTCTGCTATCGGAAGGGTCTCAGGATTGGAATGGGAAGGAGTTGGATATCCCATCTCATGTTATAGGAAGAGTCTCAGGTTTGGTATTAGAAGCATTGAGATATCACATCTGATGCTATAGGAAGTGTCTCAGGATTGGAATGGGAAGGAGTTTGATATCACATCTCATGCCATGTATGGGTCTCAGGTTTTGTAGAAGCATTGGGATATCACATCTCATGCTATCGGAAGGGTATCAGGATTGGATTTGGAAGGAGTTGGATATCACATCTCATGTTATAGGAAGGGTCTCAGGATTGGAATGCGAAGGACTTGGATATCACATCTCATGCTATAGGAAGGCTCTCAGGTTTGGAAGGGGAAGGAGTTGGATATCACATTTCATGTTAGAGGTAGGATCTCAGGTTTGGTATTAGAGGCATTGAGATATCACATATCATGCTATCAGAAGGGTCTCAGGATTGGAATGGGAAGGAGTTGGATATCACATCTCATGCTAAAGGGAGGGTCTCAGGTTTGGAAGGGGAAGGATTTGGATATCACGTCTCATGTTATAGGAAGGATCTCAGGTTTGGTATTAGAAGCATTGAGATATCACATCTCATGCAATCGGAAGGATCTCAGGTTTGGTATTAGAGGCATTGAGATATCACATCTCATGCTAAAGGGAGGGTCTCAGGTTTGGAAGGGGAAGGATTTGGATATCACATCTCTTGTTATAGGAAGGATCACAGGTTTGGTATTAGAAGCATTGAGATATCACATCTCATGCTATCGGAAGGGTCTCAGGATTGGAATGGGAAGGAGTTGGATATCACATCTCATGCTAAAGGGAGGGTCTCAGGTTTGGAAGGGGAAGGATTTGGATATCACATCTCATGTTATAGGAAGGATCTCAGGTTTGGTATTAGAGGCATTGAGATATCACATCTCATGCTATCTATCATAAGGGTCTCAGGATTGGAATGGGAAGGAGTTGGATATCACATCTCATGCTAAAGGGAGGGTCTCAGGTTTGGAAGGGGAAGGATTTGGATATCACATCACATGTTATAAGAAGGATCTCAGGTTTGGTATTAGAAGCATTGAGATATCACATCTCATGCTATCGGAAGGGTCTCAGGATTGGAACGGGAAGGAGTCGGATATCACATCTCATGCTATAGGAAGGCTCTCAGGTTTGGAAGGGGAAAGAGTTGGATATCACATTTCATGTTAGAGGTAGGATCTCAGGTTTGGTATTAGAGGCATTGAGATATCACATCTCATGCTATCAGAAGGGTCTCAGTATTGGAATGGGAAGGAGTTGGATATCACATCTCATGCTAAAGGGAGGGTCTCAGGTTTGGAAGGGGAAGGATTTGGATATCACGTCTCATGTTATAGGAAGGATCTCAGGTTTGGTATTAGAAGCATTGAGATATCACATCTCATGCTATCGGAAGGATCTCAGGTTTGGTGGTTTGGTATTAGAGGCATTGAGATATCACAACTCATGCTAAAGGGAGGGTCTCAGGTTTGGAAGGGGAAGGATGTGGATATCAAATTTCATGTTAGAGGTAGGATCTCAGGTTTGGTATTGGAGGCATTGAGATATCACATCTCATGCTAAAGGGAGGGTCTCAGGTTTGGAAGGGGAAGGATTTGGATATCACATCTCATGTTATCGGAAGGATCTCAGGTTTGGTATTAGAAGCATTGAGATATCACATCTCATGCTATAGGAAGGGTCTCAGGTTTGGTATTAGAAGCATTGAGATATCAAGTCTCATGGTATAGGAAGGGTCTCAGAATTGGAATGGGAAGGAGTTGGATATCTCAAGCTATAGGAAGGGTCTCAGGATTGGAATGGGAAGGGGTTTGATATCACAACTCATGCCATAGTATGGGTCTCAGGTTTGGTAGAAACATTGGGATATCACATATCATGCTATCGGAAGGGTATCAGGATTTGATTTGAAAGGAGTTGGATATCCCATCTCATGCTATAGGAAGGGTCTCAGGTTGGAATGGGAAGGAGTTGGATATCACATCTCATGTTATAGGAAGGGTCCCAGGATTGGAATGGGAAGGACTTGGATATCATATCTCATGCTATAGGAAGGCTCTCAGGTTTGGAAGGGGAAGGAGTTGGATATCACATTTCATGTTAGAGGAAGGATCTCAGGTTTGGTATTAGAGGCATTAAGATATCACATCTCATGTTATAGGAAGGGTCTCACGTTTGGTATAAGCATTGAGATATCACATCTCATGCTATAGGAAGGGTCTCAGGATTGGAATGGGAAGGAGTTGTATATGACATCTCATGCCATAGGAAGGGTCTCAGGTTTGGAATAAGCATTGAGATATCACATCTCATGCTATAGGAAGGGTCTCAGGATTGGAATGGGACGGACTTGGATATCACATCTCATGCTATAGGGAGGGTCTCAGGTTTGGAAGGGGAAGGATTTGGATATCACATCGCATGTTATAGGAAGGATCTCAGGTTTGGTAAGGGAAGGAGTTGGATATCACATTTCATGTTAGAGGTAGGATCTCAGGTTTGGTATTAGAAGCATTGCGACATCACATCTCATGTTATAGGAAGGGTCTCAGGATTGGAATGGGAAGAAGTTGGCTATCACATCTCATGCTATAGGAAGGGTCTCAGGTTTGGTATAAGCATTGAGATATCACATCTCATGCTATAGGAAGGGTCTCAGGATTGGAATGGGAAGGAGTTGTATATGACATCTCATGCCATAGGAAGGGTCTCAGGTTTGGAATAAGCATTGAGATATCACATCTCATGCTATCAGAAGGGTCTCAGGATGGGAATGGGAAGGAGTTGGATATCACATCTCATGCTAAACGGAGGGTCTCAGGTTTGGAAGGGGAAGGATTTGGATATCACATCTCATGTTATCGGAAGGATCTCAGGTTTGGTATTAGAAGCATTGAGATATCACATCTCATGCTATAGGAAGGGTCTCAGGTTTGGTATTAGAAGCATTGAGATATCAAGTCTCATGGTATAGGAAGGGTCTCAGAATTGGAATGGGAAGGAGTTGGATATCTCAAGCTATAGGAAGGGTCTCAGGATTGGAATGGGAAGGGGTTTGATATCACAACTCATGCCATAGTATGGGTCTCAGGTTTGGTAGAAACATTGGGATATCACATCTCATGCTATCGGAAGGGTATCAGGATTTGATTTGAAAGGAGTTGGATATCCCATCTCATGCTATAGGAAGGGTCTCAGGTTGGAATGGGAAGGACTTGGATATCATATCTCATGCTATAGGAAGGCTCTCAGGTTTGGAAGGGGAAGGAGTTGGATATCACATTTCATGTTAGAGGAAGGATCTCAGGTTTGGTATTAGAGGTATTAAGATATCACATCTCATGTTATAGGAAGGGTCTCACGTTTGGTATAAGCATTGAGATATCACATCTCATGCTATAGGAAGGGTCTCAGGATTGGAATGGGAAGGAGTTGTATATGACATCTCATGCCATAGGAAGGGTCTCAGGTTTGGAATAAGCATTGAGATATCACATCTCATGCTATAGGAAGGGTCTCAGGATTGGAATGGGACGGACTTGGATATCACATCTCATGCTATAGGGAGGGTCTCAGGTTTGGAAGGGGAAGGATTTGGATATCACATCGCATGTTATAGGAAGGATCTCAGGTTTGGTAAGGGAAGGAGTTGGATATCACATTTCATGTTAGAGGTAGGATCTCAGGTTTGGTATTAGAAGCATTGCGACATCACATCTCATGTTATAGGAAGGGTCTCAGGATTGGAATGGGAAGAAGTTGGCTACCACATCTCATGCTATAGGAAGGGTCTCAGGTTTGGTATAAGCATTGAGATATCACATCTCATGCTATAGGAAGGGTCTCAGGATTGGAATGGGAAGGAGTTGTATATGACATCTCATGCCATAGGAAGGGTCTCAGGTTTGGAATAAGCATTGAGATATCACATCTCATGCTATAGGAAGGGTCTCAGGATTGGAATGGGACGGACTTGGATATCACATCTCATGCTATAGGGAGGGTCTCAGGTTTGGAAGGGGAAGGATTTGGATATCACATCGCATGTTATAGGAAGGATCTCAGGTTTGGTAAGGGAAGGAGTTGGATATCACATTTCATGTTAGAGGTAGGATCTCAGGTTTGGTATTAGAGGCATTGAGATATCACATCTCATGCTATCAGAAGGGTCTCAGGATTGGAATGGGAAGGAGTTGGATATCACATCTCATGCTATAGGAAGGGTCTCAGGTTTGGAAAGGGAAGGAGTTGGATATCACATCTCATGTTATAGGAAGAGTCTCAGGTTTGGTATATGCATTGCGATATCACATCTCTGCAATCAGAAGTGTCTCAGGATTGGGATGGGAAGGAGTTGGATATCACATCTCATGCTATAGGAAGGGTCTCAGGTTTGGAACGGGAAGGAGTTGGATATCCCATCTCATGTTATAGGACGGGTCTCAGGTTTGGTATTAGAAGCATTGAGATATCACATCGCATGCTGTAGGAAGGGTCTCAGGATTGGAATGGGAAGGAGTTGGATATTACATCTCATGCTATAGGAAGGGTCTCAGGTTTGGTATAAGCATTGAGATATCACATCTCTGCTATCGGAAGTGTCTCAGGATTGGAATGGGAAGGAGTTGGATATCCCATCTCATGTTATAGGACGGGTCTCAGGTTTGTTATTAGAATCATTGAGATATCATATTGCATGCTGTAGGAAGGGTCTAAGGATTGGAATGGGAAGGACTTGAATATCACATCTCATGCTATAGGTAGGCTCTCAGGTTTGGAAAGGGAAGGAGTTGGATATCACATTTCATGTTAGAGGAAGGATCTCAGGTTTGGTATTAGAGGCATTGAGATATCACATCTCATGCTATAGGAAGGGTCTCAGGATTGGAATGGGAAGGAGTTGGATATCACATCTCATGCTATAGGAAGGGTCTCAGGTGTGGGATAAGCATTGAGATGTCACATCTCATGCTATAGGAAGGGTCTCAGGATTGGAATGGGAAGGAGTTGGATATCACATCTCATGTTATAGGAAGGATCTCAGGTTTGGTATTAGAAGCATTGAGATATCACATCTCATGCTATAGGAAGGGTCTCAGGATTGGAATGGGAAGGAGTTGTATATGACATCTCATGCCATAGGAAGGGTCTCAGGTTTGGTATAAGCATTGAGATATAACATCTCTGCTATCGGAAGGGTCTCAGGATTGGAATGGGAAGGAGTTGGATATCCCATCTCATGTTATAGGAAGAGTCTCAGGTTTGGTATTAGAAGCATTGAGATATCACATCTGATGCTATAGGAAGTGTCTCAGGATTGGAATGGGAAGGAGTTTGATATCACATCTCATGCCATGTATGGGTCTCAGGTTTTGTAGAAGCATTGGGATATCACATCTCATGCTATCGGAAGGGTATCAGGATTGGATTTGGAAGGAGTTGGATATCACATCTCATGTTATAGGAAGGGTCTCAGGATTGGAATGGGAAGGACTTGGATATCACATCTCATGCTATAGGAAGGCTCTCAGGTTTGGAAGGGGAAGGAGTTGGATATCACATTTCATGTTAGAGGTAGGATCTCAGGTTTGGTATTAGAGGCATTGAGATATCACATCTCATGCTATCAGAAGGGTCTCAGGATTGGAATGGGAAGGAGTTGGATATCACATCTCATGCTAAAGGGAGGGTCTCAGGTTTGGAAGGGGAAGGATTTGGATATCACATCTCATGTTATAGGAAGGATCTCAGGTTTGGTATTAGAAGCACTGAGATATCACATCTCATGCTATCGGAAGGATCTCAGGTTTGGTATTAGAGGCATTGAGATATCACATCTCATGCTATCAGAAGGGTCTCAGGATTGGAATGGGAAGGAGTCGGATATCACATCTCATGCTAAAGGGAGGGTCTCAGGTTTGGAAGTGGAAGGATTTGGATATCACATCTCATGTTATAGGAAGGATCTCAGGTTTGGTATTAGAAGCATTGAGATATCACATCTCATGCTATAGGAAGGGTCTCAGGATTGGAATGGGAAGGAGTTGGATATCACATCTCAAGCTATAGAAAGGGTCTCAGGATTGGAATGGGAAGGAGTTGGATGTCACATCTCAAGCTATAGTAAGGGTCTCAGGATTGGAATGGGAAGGAGTTGGATATCACATCTCATGCTATAGGAAGGGTCTCAGGTTTGGTATTAGCATTGAGAGATCCCATCTCATGCTATAGGAAGGGTCTCAGGTTTGGAATCGGAAGGAGTTGTATATGACATCTCATGCCATAGGTAGGGTCTCAGGTTTGGTATAAGCATTGAGATATCACATCTCTGCTATCGGAAGGGTCTCAGGATTGGAATGGGAAGGAGTTGGATATCCCATCTCGTTATAGGAAGGGTCTCAGGTTTGGTATAAGAAGCATTGAGATATCACATCTCATGGTATAGGAGGGGTCTCAGAATTGGAATGGGAAGGAGTTAGATATCACTTCTCAAGCTATAGGAAGGGTCTCAGGATTGGAATGGGAAGGAGTTGGATATCACATCTCATGCTAAAGGGAGGGTCTCAAGTTTGGAAGGGGAAGGATTTGGATATCACATCGCATGTTATAGGAAGGATCTCAGGTTTGGTATTAGAATCATTGAGATATCACATCTCATGCTATCGGAAGTATCTCAGGTTTGGTATTAGAGGCATTGAGATATCACATCTCATGCTATCATAAGGGTCTCAGGATTGGAATGGGAAGGAGTTGGATATCACTTCTCATGCTAAAGGGAGGGTCTCAGGTTTGGAAGGGGAAGGATTTGGATATCACATCACATGTTATAAGAAGGATCTCAGGTTTGGTATTAGAAGCATTGAGATATCACATCTCATGCTATCAGAAGGGTCTCAGGATTGGAATGGGAGGGAGTTGGATATCACATCTCATGCTGTAGGAAGGGTCTCAGGTTTGGAACGGGAAGGAGTTGGATATCACATCTCATGTTATAGGAAGAGTTTCAGGTTTGGTATAAGCATTGAGATATCACATCTCTGCAATCGGAAGTGTCTCAGGATTGGGATGGGAAGGAGTTGGATATCACATCTCATGCTATAGGAAGGGTCTCAGGTTTGGAACGGGAAGGAGTTGGATATCCCATCTCATGTTATAGGACGGGTCTCAGGTTTGGTATTAGAAGCATTGAGATATCACATCGCATGCTGTAGGAAGGGTCTCAGGATTGGAATGGGAAGGAGTTGGATATTACATCTCATGCTATAGGAAGGGTCTCAGGTTTGGTATAAGCATTGAGATATCACATCTCTGCTATCGGAAGTGTCTCAGGATTGGAATGGGAAGGAGTTGGATATCCCATCTCATGTTATAGGACGGGTCTCAGGTTTGTTATTAGAATCATTGAGATATCATATTGCATACTGTAGGAAGGGTCTAAGGATTGGAATGGGAAGGAATTGAATATCACATCTCATGCTATAGGTAGGCTCTCAGGTTTGGAAAGGGAAGGAGTTGGATATCACATTTCATGTTAGAGGAAGGATCTCAGGTTTGGTATTAGAGGCATTGAGATATCACATCTCATGCTATAGGAAGGGTCTCAGGATTGGAATGGGAAGGAGTTGGATATCACATTTCATGCTATAGGAAGGGTCTCAGGTTTGGTATAAGCATTGAGATGTCACATCTCATGCTATAGGAAGGGTCTCAGGATTGGAATGGGAAGGAGTTGGATATCACATCTCATGTTATAGGAAGGATCTCAGGTTTGGTATTAGAAGCATTGAGATATCACATCTCATGCTATAGGAAGGGTCTCAGGGTTGGAATGGGAAGGAGTTGTATATGACATCTCATGCCATAGGAAGGGTCTCAGGTTTGGTATAAGCATTGAGATATCACATCTCTGCTATCGGAAGTGTCTCAGGATTGGAATGGGAAGGAGTTGGATATCCCATCTCATGTTATAGGACGGGTCTCAGGTTTGTTATTAGAATCATTGAGATATCATATTGCATGCTGTAGGAAGGGTCTAAGGATTGGAATGGGAAGGACTTGAATATCACATCTCATGCTATAGGTAGGCTCTCAGGTTTGGAAAGGGAAGGAGTTGGATATCACATTTCATGTTAGAGGAAGGATCTCAGGTTTGGTATTAGAGGCATTGAGATATCACATCTCATGCTATAGGAAGGGTCTCAGGATTGGAATGGGAAGGAGTTGGATATCACATCTCATGCTATAGGAAGGGTCTCAGGTGTGGTATAAGCATTGAGATGTCACATCTCATGCTATAGGAAGGGTCTCAGGATTGGAATGGGAAGGAGTTGGATATCACATCTCATGTTATAGGAAGGATCTCAGGTTTGGTATTAGAAGCATTGAGATATCACATCTCATGCTATAGGAAGGGTCTCAGGATTGGAATGGGAAGGAGTTGTATATGACATCTCATGCCATAGGAAGGGTCTCAGGTTTGGTATAAGCATTGAGATATCACATCTCTGCTATCGTAAGGGTCTCAGGATTGGAATGGGAAGGAGTTGGATATCCCATCTCATGTTATAGGAAGAGTCTCAGGTTTGGTATTAGAAGCATTGAGATATCACATCTGATGCTATAGGAAGTGTCTCAGGATTGGAATGGGAAGGAGTTTGATATCACATCTCATGCATTGTATGGGTCTCAGGTTTTGTAGAATCATTGGGATATCACATCTCATGCTATCGGAAGGGTATCAGGATTGGATTTGGAAGGAGTTGGATATCACATCTCATGTTATAGGAAGGGTCTCAGGATTGGAATGGGAAGGACTTGGATATCACATCTCATGCTATAGGAAGGCTCTCAGGTTTGGAAGGGGAAGGAGTTGGATATCACATTTCATGTTAGAGGTAGGATCTCAGGTTTGGTATTAGAGGCATTGAGATATCACATCTCATGCTATCAGAAGGGTCTCAGGATTGGAATGGGAAGGAGTTGGATATCACATCTCATGCTAAAGGGAGAGTCTCAGGTTTGGAAGGGGAAGGATTTGGATATCACATCTCATGTTATAGGAAGGATCTCAGGTTTGGTATTAGAAGCAATGAGATATCACATCTCATGCTATCGGAAGGATCTCAGGTTTGGTATTAGAGGCATTGAGATATCACATCTCATGCTATCAGAAGGGTCTCAGGATTGGAATGGGAAGGAGTCGGATATCACATCTCATGCTAAAGGGAGGGTCTCAGGTTTGGAAGTGGAAGGATTTGGATATCACATCTCATGTTATAGGAAGGATCTCAGGTTTGGTATTAGAAGCATTGAGATATCACATCTCATGCTATAGGAAGGGTCTCAGTATTGGAATGGGAAGGAGTTGGATATCACATCTCAAGCTATAGAAAGGGTCTCAGGATTGGAATGGGAAGGAGTTGGATATCACATCTCAAGCTATAGTAAGGGTCTCAGGATTGGAATGGGAAGGAGTTGAATATCACATCTCATGCTATAGGAAGGGTCTCAGGTTTGGTATTAGCATTGAGATATCCCATCTCATGCTATAGGAAGGGTCTCAGGTTTGGAATCGGAAGGAGTTGTATATGACATCTCATGCCATAGGTAGGGTCTCAGGTTTGGTATAAGCATTGAGATATCACATCTCTGCTATCGGAAGGGTCTCAGGATTGGAATGGGAAGGAGTTGGATATCCCATCTCGTTATAGGAAGGGTCTCAGGTTTGGAATAAGAAGCATTGAGATATCACATCTCATGGTATAGGACGGGTCTCAGAATTGGAATGGGAAGGAGTTAGATATCACTTCTCAAGCTATAGGAAGGGTCTCAGGATTGGAATGGGAAGGAGTTGGATATCACATCTCATGCTAAAGGGAGGGTCTCAGGTTTGGAACGGGAAGGATTTGGATATCACATCGCATGTTATAGGAAGGATCTCAGGTTTGGTATTAGAATCATTGAGATATCACATCTCATGCTATCGGAAGTATCTCAGGTTTGGTATTAGAGGCATTGAGATATCACATCTCATGCTATCATAAGGGTCTCAGGATTGGAATGGGAAGGAGTTGGATATCACTTCTCATGCTAAAGGGAGGGTCTCAGGTTTGGAAGGGGAAGGATTTGGATATCACATCACATGTTATAAGAAGGATCTCAGGTTTGGTATTAGAAGCATTGAGATATCACATCTCATGCTATCAGAAGGGTCTCAGGATTGGAATGGGAGGGAGTTGGATATCACATCTCATGCTATAGGAAGGGTCTCAGGTTTGGAACGGGAAGGAGTTGGATATCACATCTCATGTTATAGGAAGAGTCTCAGGTTTGGTATAAGCATTGAGATATCACATCTCTGCAATCAGAAGTGTCTCAGGATTGGGATGGGAAGGAGTTGGATATCACATCTCATGCTATAGGAAGGGTCTCAGGTTTGGAACGGGAAGGAGTTGGATATCCCATCTCATGTTATAGGACGGGTCTCAGGTTTGGTATTAGAAGCATTGAGATATCACATCGCATGCTGTAGGAAGGGTCTCAGGATTGGAATGGGAAGGAGTTGGATATTACATCTCATGCTATAGGAAGGGTCTCAGGTTTGGTATAAGCATTGAGATATCACATCTCTGCTATCGGAAGTGTCTCAGGATTGGAATGGGAAGGAGTTGGATATCCCATCTCATGTTATAGGACGGGTCTCAGGTTTGTTATTAGAATCATTGAGATATCATATTGCATGCTGTAGGAAGGGTCTAAGGATTGGAATGGGAAGGACTTGAATATCACATCTCATGCTATAGGTAGGCTCTCAGGTTTGGAAAGGGAAGGAGTTGGATATCACATTTCATGTTAGAGGAAGGATCTCAGGTTTGGTATTAGAGGCATTGAGATATCACATCTCATGCTATAGGAAGGGTCTCAGGATTGGAATGGGAAGGAGTTGGATATCACATTTCATGCTATAGGAAGGGTCTCAGGTTTGGTATAAGCATTGAGATGTCACATCTCATGCTATAGGAAGGGTCTCAGGATTGGAATGGGAAGGAGTTGGATATCACATCTCATGTTATAGGAAGGATCTCAGGTTTGGTATTAGAAGCATTGAGATATCACATCTCATGCTATAGGAAGGGTCTCAGGGTTGGAATGGGAAGGAGTTGTATATGACATCTCATGCCATAGGAAGGGTCTCAGGTTTGGTATAAGCATTGAGATATCACATCTCTGCTATCGGAAGGGTCTCAGGATTGGAATGGGAAGGAGTTGGATATCCCATCTCATGTTATAGGAAGAGTCTCAGGTTTGGTATTAGAAGCATTGAGATATCACATCTGATGCTATAGGAAGTGTCTCAGGATTGGAATGGGAAGGAGTTTGATATCACATCTCATGCCATGTATGGGTCTCAGGTTTTGTAGAAGCATTGGGATATCACATCTCATGCTATCGGAAGGGTGTCAGGATTGGATTTGGAAGAAGTTGGATATCACATCTCATGTTATAGGAAGGGTCTCAGGATTGGAATGGGAAGGACTTGGATATCACATCTCATGCTATAGGAAGGCTCTCAGGTTTGGAAGGGGAAGGAGTTGGATATCACATTTCATGTTAGAGGTAGGATCTCAGGTTTGGTATTAGAGGCATTGAGATATCACATCTCATGCTATCAGAAGGGTCTCAGGATTGGAATGGGAAGGAGTTGGATATCACATCTCATGCTAAAGGGAGGGTCTCAGGTTTGGAAGGGGAAGGATTTGGATATCACGTCTCATGTTATAGGAAGGATCTCAGGTTTGGTATTAGAAGCATTGAGATATCACATCTCATGCTATCGGAAGGATCTCAGGTTTGGTATTAGAGGCATTGAGATATCACATCTCATGCTAAAGGGAGGGTCTCAGGTTTGGAAGGGGAAGGATTTGGATATCACATCTCTTGTTATAGGAAGGATCACAGGTTTGGTATTAGAAGCATTGAGATATCACATCTCATGCTATCGGAAGGGTCTCAGGATTGGAATGGGAAGGAGTTGGATATCACATCTCATGCTAAAGGGAGGGTCTCAGGTTTGGAAGGGGAAGGATTTGGATATCACATCTCATGTTATAGGAAGGATCTCAGGTTTGGTATTAGAGGCATTGAGATATCACATCTCATGCTATCTATCATAAGGGTCTCAGGATTGGAATGGGAAGGAGTTGGATATCACATCTCATGCTAAAGGGAGGGTCTCAGGTTTGGAAGGGGAAGGATTTGGATATCACATCACATGTTATAAGAAGGATCTCAGGTTTGGTATTAGAAGCATTGAGATATCACATCTCATGCTATCGGAAGGGTCTCAGGATTGGAACGGGAAGGAGTCGGATATCACATCTCATGCTATAGGAAGGCTCTCAGGTTTGGAAGGGGAAAGAGTTGGATATCACATTTCATGTTAGAGGTAGGATCTCAGGTTTGGTATTAGAGGCATTGAGATATCACATCTCATGCTATCAGAAGGGTCTCAGGATTGGAATGGGAAGGAGTTGGATATCACATCTCATGCTAAAGGGAGGGTCTCAGGTTTGGAAGGGGAAGGATTTGGATATCACGTCTCATGTTATAGGAAGGATCTCAGGTTTGGTATTAGAAGCATTGAGATATCACATCTCATGCTATCGGAAGGATCTCAGGTTTGGTATTAGAGGCATTGAGATATCACATCTCATGCTAAAGGGAGGGTCTCAGGTTTGGAAGGGGAAGGATTTGGATATCACATCTCTTGTTATAGGAAGGATCACAGGTTTGGTATTAGAAGCATTGAGATATCACATCTCATGCTATCGGAAGGGTCTCAGGATTGGAATGGGACGGAGTTGGATATCACATCTCATGCTAAAGGGAGGGTCTCAGGTTTGGAAGGGGAAGGATGTGGATATCACATTTCATGTTAGAGGTAGGATCTCAGGTTTGGTATTGGAGGCATTGAGATATCACATCTCATGCTATCAGAAGGGTCTCAGGATGGGAATGGGAAGGAGTTGGATATCACATCTCATGCTAAAGGGAGGGTCTCAGGTTTGGAAGGGGAAGGATTTGGATATCACATCTCATGTTATCGGAAGGATCTCAGGTTTGGTATTAGAAGCATTGAGATATCACATCTCATGCTATAGGAAGGGTCTCAGGTTTGGTATTAGAAGCATTGAGATATCAAGTCTCATGGTATAGGAAGGGTCTCAGAATTGGAATGGGAAGGAGTTGGATATCTCAAGCTATAGGAAGGGTCTCAGGATTGGAATGGGAAGGGGTTTGATATCACAACTCATGCCATAGTATGGGTCTCAGGTTTGGTAGAAACATTGGGATATCACATCTCATGCTATCGGAAGGGTATCAGGATTTGATTTGGAAGGAGTTGGATATCCCATCTCATGCTATAGGAAGGGTCTCAGGTTGGAATGGGAAGGAGTTGGATATCACATCTCATGTTATAGGAAGGGTCTCAGGATTGGAATGGGAAGGACTTGGATATCATATCTCATGCTATAGGAAGGCTCTCAGGTTTGGAACGGGAAGGAGTTGGATATCACATTTCATGTTAGAGGAAGGATCTCAGGTTTGGTATTAGAGGCATTAAGATATCACATCTCATGTTATAGGAAGGGTCTCACGTTTGGTATAAGCATTGAGATATCACATCTCATGCTATAGGAAGGGTCTCAGGATTGGAATGGGAAGGAGTTGGATATCACATCTCAAGCTATAGGAAGGGTCTCACGTTTGGTATAAGCATTGAGATATCACATCTCATGCTATAGGAAGGGTCTGAGGATTGGAATGGGAAGGTGTTGGATATCACATCTCATGTTATAGGAAAGATCTCAGGTTTGGTATTAGAAGCATTGCGACATCACATCTCATGTTATAGGAAGGGTCTCAGGATTGGAATGGGAAGAAGTTGGCTATCACATCTCATGCTATAGGAAGGGTCTCAGGTTTGGTATAAGCATTGAGATATCACATCTCATGCTATAGGAAGGGTCTCAGGATTGGAATGGGAAGGAGTTGTATATGACATCTCATGCCATAGGAAGGGTCTCAGGTTTGGAATAAGCATTGAGATATCACATCTCATGCTATAGGAAGGGTCTCAGGATTGGAATGGGACAGACTTGGATATCACATCTCATGCTATAGGGAGGGTCTCAGGTTTGGAAGGGGAAGGATTTGGATATCACATCGCATGTTATAGGAAGGATCTCAGGTTTGGTAAGGGAAGGAGTTGGATATCACATTTCATGTTAGAGGTAGGATCTCAGGTTTGGTATTAGAGGCATTGAGGTATCACATCTCATGCTATCAGAAGGGTCTCAGGATTGGAATGGGAAGGAGTTGGATATCACATCTCATGCTAAAGGGAGGGTCTCAGGTTTGGAAGGGGAAGGATTTGGATATCACATCGCATGTTATAGGAAGGATCTCAGGTTTGGTATTAGAATCATTGAGATATCACATCTCATGCTATCGGAAGTATCTCAGGTTTGGTATTAGAGGCATTGAGATATCACATCTCATGCTATCATAAGGGTCTCAGGATTGGAATGGGAAGGAGTTGGATATCACTTCTCATGCTAAAGGGAGGGTCTCAGGTTTGGAAGGGGAAGGATTTGGATATCACATCACATGTTATAAGAAGGATCTCAGGTTTGGTATTAGAAGCATTGAGATATCACATCTCATGCTATCAGAAGGGTCTCAGGATTGGAATGGGAAGGAGTTGGATATCACATCTCATGCTATAGGAAGGGTCTCAGGTTTGGAACGGGAAGGAGTTGGATATCACATCTCATGTTATAGGAAGAGTCTCAGGTTTGGTATAAGCATTGAGATATCACATCTCTGCAATCGGAAGTGTCTCAGGATTGGGATGGGAAGGAGTTGGATATCACATCTCATGCTATAGGAAGGGTCTCAGGTTTGGAACGGGAAGGAGTTGGATATCCCATCTCATGTTATAGGACGGGTCTCAGGTTTGGTATTAGAAGCATTGAGATATCACATCGCATGCTGTAGGAAGGGTCTCAGGATTGGAATGGGAAGGAGTTGGATATTACATCTCATGCTATAGGAAGGGACACAGGTTTGGTATAAGCATTGAAATATCACATCTCTGCTATCGGAAGTGTCTCAGGATTGGAATGGGAAGGAGTTGGATATCCCATCTCATGTTATAGGACGGGTCTCAGGTTTGTTATTAGAATCATTGAGATATCATATTGCATGCTGTAGGAAGGGTCTAAGGATTGGAATGGGAAGGACTTGAATATCACATCTCATGCTATAGGTAGGCTCTCAGGTTTGGAAAGGGAAGGAGTTGGATATCACATTTCATGTAAGAGGAAGGATCTCAGGTTTGGTATTAGAGGCATTGAGATATCACATCTCATGCTATAGGAAGGGTCTCAGGAATGGAATGGGAAGGAGTTGGATATCACATCTCATGCTATAGGAAGGGTCTCAGGTGTGGTATAAGCATTGAGATGTCACATCTCATGCTATAGGAAGGGTCTCAGGATTGGAATGGGAAGGAGTTGGATATCACATCTCATGTTATAGGAAGGATCTCAGGTTTGGTATTAGAAGCAATGAGATATCACATCTCATGCTATAGGAAGGGTCTCAGGATTGGAATGGGAAGGAGTTGTATATGACATCTCATGCCATAGGAAGGGTCTCAGGTTTGGTATAAGCATTGAGATATCACATCTCTGCTATTGGAAGGGTCTCAGGATTGGAATGGGAAGGAGTTGGATATCCCATCTCATGTTATAGGAAGAGTCTCAGGTTTGGTATTAGAAGCATTGAGATATCACATCTGATGCTATAGGAAGTGTCTCAGGATTGGAATGGGAAGGAGTTTGATATCACATCTCATGCCATGTATGGGTCTCAGGTTTTGTAGAAGCATTGGCATATCACATCTCATGCTATCGGAAGGGTATCAGGATTGGATTTGGAAGGAGTTGGATATCACATCTCATGTTATAGGAAGGGTCTCAGGATTGGAATGGGAAGGACTTGGATATCACATCTCATGCTATAGGAAGGCTCTCAGGTTTGGAAGGGGAAGGAGTTGGATATCACATTTCATGTTATAGGAAGGATCTCAGGTTTGGTATTAGAAGCATTGAGATATCACATCTCATGCTATAGGAAGGGTCTCAGGATTGGAATGGGAAGGAGTTGGATATCACATCTCATGCTAAAGGGAGGGTCTCAGGTTTGGAAGGGGAAGGATTTGGATATCACATCTCATGTTATAGGAAGGATCTCAGGTTTGGTATTAGAAGCATTGAGATATCACATCTCATGCTATCGGAAGGATCTCAGGTTTGGTATTAGAGGCATTGAGATATCACATCTCATGCTATCAGAAGGGTCTCAGGATTGGAATGGGAAGGAGTCGGATATCACATCTCATGCTAAAGGGAGGGTCTCAGGTTTGGAAGTGGAAGGATTTGGATATCACATCTCATGTTATAGGAAGGATCTCAGGTTTGGTATTAGAAGCATTGAGATATCACATCTCATGCTATAGGAAGGGTCTCAGGATTGGAATGGGAAGGAGTTGGATATCACATCTCAAGCTATAGAAAGGGTCTCAGGATTGGAATGGGAAGGAGTTGGATATCACATCTCAAGCTATAGTAAGGGTCTCAGGATTGGAATGGGAAGGAGTTGGATATCACATCTCATGCTATAGGAAGGGTCTCAGGTTTGGTATTAGCATTGAGATATCCCATCTCATGCTATAGGAAGGGTCTCAGGTTTGGAATCGGAAGGAGTTGTATATGACATCTCATGCCATAGGTAGGGTCTCAGGTTTGGTATAAGCATTGAGATATCACATCTCTGCTATCGGAAGGGTCTCAGGATTGGAATGGGAAGGAGTTGGATATCCCATCTCGTTATAGGAAGGGTCTCAGGTTTGGTATTAGAAGCATTGAGATATCACATCTCATGGTATAGGACGGGTCTCAGAATTGGAATGGGAAGGAGTTAGATATCACATCTCAAGCTATAGGAAGGGTCTCAGGATTGGAATGGGAAGGACTTGGATATCACATCTCATGATATAGGAAGGGTCTCAGGTTTGGTATTAGAAGCATTGAGATATCACATCTCATGCTATAGGAAGGGTCTCAGGATTGGAATGGGAAGGACTTGGATAACACATCTCATGTTATAGGAAGGGTCTCAGGTTTGGTATTAGAAGCATTGAGATATCACATCTCATGCTATAGGAAGGGTCTCAGAATTGGAATGGGAAGGAGTTGGATATCACATCTCAAGCTATAGGAAGGGTCTCAGGATTGGAATGGGAAGGAGTTTGATATCCCATCTCATGATATAGGAAGGGTCTCAGGTTGGAATGGGAAGGAGTTTGATATCCCATCTCATGATATAGGAAGGGTCTCAGGTTGGAATGGGAAGGACTTGGATATCACATCTCATGCTATAGGAAGGCTCTCAGGTTTGGAAGGGGAAGGAGTTGGATATCACACTACATGTTAGAGGTAGGATCTCAGGTTTGGTATTAGAGGCATTGAGATATCACATCTCATGCTATAGGAAGGGTCTCAGGAATGGAATGGGAAGGAGTTGGATATCACATCTCATGCTATAGGAAGGGTCTCAGGTGTGGTATAAGCATTGAGATGTCACATCTCATGCTATAGGAAGGGTCTCAGGATTGGAATGGGAAGGAGTTGGATATCACATCTCATGTTATAGGAAGGATCTCAGGTTTGGTATTAGAAGCAATGAGATATCACATCTCATGCTATAGGAAGGGTCTCAGGATTGGAATGGGAAGGAGTTGTATATGACATCTCATGCCATAGGAAGGGTCTCAGGTTTGGTATAAGCATTGAGATATCACATCTCTGCTATTGGAAGGGTCTCAGGATTGGAATGGGAAGGAGTTGGATATCCCATCTCATGTTATAGGAAGAGTCTCAGGTTTGGTATTAGAAGCATTGAGATATCACATCTGATGCTATAGGAAGTGTCTCAGGATTGGAATGGGAAGGAGTTTGATATCACATCTCATGCCATGTATGGGTCTCAGGTTTTGTAGAAGCATTGGGATATCACATCTCATGCTATCGGAAGGGTATCAGGATTGGATTTGGAAGGAGTTGGATATCACATCTCATGTTATAGGAAGGGTCTCAGGATTGGAATGGGAAGGACTTGGATATCACATCTCATGCTATAGGAAGGCTCTCAGGTTTGGAAGGGGAAGGAGTTGGATATCACATTTCATGTTATAGGAAGGATCTCAGGTTTGGTATTAGAAGCATTGAGATATCACATCTCATGCTATAGGAAGGGTCTCAGGATTGGAATGGGAAGGAGTTGGATATCACATCTCATGCTAAAGGGAGGGTCTCAGGTTTGGAAGGGGAAGGATTTGGATATCACATCTCATGTTATAGGAAGGATCTCAGGTTTGGTATTAGAAGCATTGAGATATCACATCTCATGCTATCGGAAGGATCTCAGGTTTGGTATTAGAGGCATTGAGATATCACATCTCATGCTATCAGAAGGGTCTCAGGATTGGAATGGGAAGGAGTCGGATATCACATCTCATGCTAAAGGGAGGGTCTCAGGTTTGGAAGTGGAAGGATTTGGATATCACATCTCATGTTATAGGAAGGATCTCAGGTTTGGTATTAGAAGCATTGAGATATCACATCTCATGCTATAGGAAGGGTCTCAGGATTGGAATGGGAAGGAGTTGGATATCACATCTCAAGCTATAGAAAGGGTCTCAGGATTGGAATGGGAAGGAGTTGGATATCACATCTCAAGCTATAGTAAGGGTCTCAGGATTGGAATGGGAAGGAGTTGGATATCACATCTCATGCTATAGGAAGGGTCTCAGGTTTGGTATTAGCATTGAGATATCCCATCTCATGCTATAGGAAGGGTCTCAGGTTTGGAATCGGAAGGAGTTGTATATGACATCTCATGCCATAGGTAGGGTCTCAGGTTTGGTATAAGCATTGAGATATCACATCTCTGCTATCGGAAGGGTCTCAGGATTGGAATGGGAAGGAGTTGGATATCCCATCTCGTTATAGGAAGGGTCTCAGGTTTGGTATTAGAAGCATTGAGATATCACATCTCATGGTATAGGACGGGTCTCAGAATTGGAATGGGAAGGAGTTAGATATCACATCTCAAGCTATAGGAAGGGTCTCAGGATTGGAATGGGAAGGACTTGGATATCACATCTCATGATATAGGAAGGGTCTCAGGTTTGGTATTAGAAGCATTGAGATATCACATCTCATGCTATAGGAAGGGTCTCAGGATTGGAATGGGAAGGACTTGGATAACACATCTCATGTTATAGGAAGGGTCTCAGGTTTGGTATTAGAAGCATTGAGATATCACATCTCATGCTATAGGAAGGGTCTCAGAATTGGAATGGGAAGGAGTTGGATATCACATCTCAAGCTATAGGAAGGGTCTCAGGATTGGAATGGGAAGGAGTTTGATATCCCATCTCATGATATAGGAAGGGTCTCAGGTTGGAATGGGAAGGAGTTTGATATCCCATCTCATGATATAGGAAGGGTCTCAGGTTGGAATGGGAAGGACTTGGATATCACATCTCATGCTATAGGAAGGCTCTCAGGTTTGGAAGGGGAAGGAGTTGGATATCACACTACATGTTAGAGGTAGGATCTCAGGTTTGGTATTAGAGGCATTGAGATATCACATCTCATGCTATCAGAAGGATCTCAGGATCGGAATGGGAAGGAGTTGGATGTCACATCTCATGCTAAAGGGAGGGTGTCAGGTTTGGAAGGGGAAGGATTTGGATATCACATCTCATGTTATAGGAAGGATCTCAGGTTTGGTATTAGACACATTGAGATATCACATCTCATGCTATCGGAAGGATCTCAGGTTTGGTATTAGAGGCATTGAGATATCACATCTCATGCTATCAGAAGGGTCTCAGGATTGGAATGGGAAGGAGTCGGATATCACATCTCATGCTAAAGGGAGGGTCTCAGGTTTACTATTAGAAGCATTGAGATATCACATCTCATGTTATAGGAAGGAACTCAGGTTTGGTATTAGAGGCATTGAGATATCATATCTCATGCTATCAGAAGGGTCTCAGGATTGGAATGGGAAGGAGTCGGATATCACATCTCATGCTAAAGGGAGGGTCTCAGGTTTGGAAGGGGAAGGATTTGGATATCACATCTCATGTTATAGGAAGGATCTCAGGTTTGGTATTAAAAGCATTGAGATATCACATCTCATGCTATCGGAAGGATCTCAGGTTTGGTATTAGAGGCATTGAGATATCACATCTCATGCTATCAGAACGGTCTCGGGATTGGAATGGGAAGAAGTTGGATATCACATCTCATGCTAAAGGGAGGGTCTCGAGTTTGGAAGGGGAAGGATTTGGATATCACATCTCATGTTATAGGAAGGATCTCAGGTTTGGTATTAGCATTGAGATATCCCATCTGATGCTATAGGAAGGGTCTCAGGTTTGGAATCGGAAGGAGTTGTATATGACATCTCATGCCATAGGAAGGGTCTCAGGTTTGGTATAAGCATTGAGATATCCCATCTGATGCTATAGGAAGGGTCTCAGGTTTGGAATCGGAAGGAGTTGTATATGACATCTCTGCTATCGGAAGGGTCTCAGGATTGGAATGGGAAGGAGTTGGATATCCCATCTTGTTATAGGAAGGATCTCAGGTTTGGTATTAGAAGCATTGAGATATCACATCTCATGGTATAGGACGGGTCTCAGAATTGGAATGGGAAGGAGTTGGATATCACATCTCAAACTATAGGAAGGGTCTCCGGATTGGAATGGGAAGGACTTGGATATCACATCTCATGTTATAGGAAGGGTCTCAGGTTTGGTATTAGAAGCATTAAGATATCACATCTCATGCTATAGGAAGGGTCTCAGGATTGGAATGGGAAGGACTTGGATATCACATCTCATGTTATAGGAAGGGTCTCAGGTTTGGTATTAGAAGCATTGAGATATCACATCTCATGCTAAAGGAAGGGTCTCTGGATTGGAATGGGAAGGACTTGGATATCACATCTCATGATAAAGGAAGGGTCTAAGGTTTGGAAGGGGAAGGATTTGGATATCACATCTCATGTTATAGGACCGGTCTCAGGTTTGGTATTAGAAGCATTGAGATATCAAGTCTCATGGTATAGGACGGGTCTCAGAATTGGAATGGGAAGCAGTTGGATATCACATCTCAAGCTATAGGAAGGGTCTCAGGATTGGAATGGGAAGGAGTTTGATATCACATCTCATGCCATGTATGGGTCTCAGGTTTTGTAGAAGCATTGGGATATCACATCTCATGCTATCGGAAGGGTATCAGGATTGGATCTGGAAGGAGTTGGATATCCCATCTCATGCTATAGGAAGGGTCTCAGGTTGGAATGGGAAGGAGTTGGATATCACATCTCATGTTATAGGAAGGGTCTCAGGATTGGAATGGGAAGGACTTGGATATCACATCTCATGCTATAGGAAGGCTCTCAGGTTTGGAAGGGGAAGGAGTTGGATATCATATTTCATGTTAGAGGAAGGATCTCAGGTTTGGTATTAGAGGCATTGAGATATCACATCTCATGCTATCAGAAGGGTCTCAGGATTGGAATGGGAAGGAGTTGGATATCACATCTCATGCTAAAGGAAGGGTCTCAGGATTGGAATGGGAAGGAGTTTGATATCACATCTCATGCCATGTATGGGTCTCAGGTTTTGTAGAAGCATTGGGATATCACATCTCATGCTATCGGAAGGGTATCAGGATTGGATCTGGAAGGAGTTGGATATCACATTTCATGTTAGAGGAAGGATCTCAGGTTTGGTATTAGAAGCATTGAGATATCAAGTCTCATGGTATAGGACGGGTCTCAGAATTGGAATGGGAAGGAGTTGGATATCACATCTCAAGCTATAGGAAGGGTCTCAGGATTGGAATGGGAAGGAGTTTGATATCACATCTCATGCCATGTATGGGTCTCAGGTTTTGTAGAAGCATTGGGATATCACATCTCATGCTATCGGAAGGGTATCAGGATTGGATCTGGAAGGAGTTGGATATCCCATCTCATGCTATCAGAAGGGTCTCAGGATTGGAATGGGAAGGTCTTGGATATCACATCTCATGATAAAGGAAGGGTCTAAGGTTTGGAAGGGGAAGGATTTGGATATCACATCTCATGTTATAGGACCGGTCTCAGGTTTGGTATTAGAAGCATTGAGATATCAAGTCTCATGGTATAGGACGGGTCTCAGAATTGGAATGGGAAGGAGTTGGATATCACATCTCAAGCTATAGGAAGGGTCTCAGGATTGGAATGGGAAGGAGTTTGATATCACATCTCATGCCATGTATGGGTCTCAGGTTTTGTAGAAGCATTGGGATATCACATCTCATGCTATCGGAAGGGTATCAGGATTGGATCTGGAAGGAGTTGGATATCCCATCTCATGCTATAGGAAGGGTCTCAGGTTGGAATGGGAAGGAGTTGGATATCACATCTCATGTTATAGGAAGGGTCTCAGGATTGGAATGGGAAGGACTTGGATATCACATCTCATGCTATAAGAAGGCTCTCAGGTTTGGAAGGGGAAGGAGTTGGATATCACATTTCATGTTAGAGGAAGGATCTCAGGTTTGGTATTAGAGGCATTGAGATATCACATCTCATGCTATCAGAAGGGTCTCAGGATTGGAATGGGAAGGAGTTGGATATCACATCTCATGCTAAAGGGAGGGTCTCAGGTTTGGAAGGGGAAGGATTTGGAGATCACATGTCATGTTATAGGAAGGATCTCAGGTTTGGTATTAGAAGCATTGAGATATCACATCTCATGCTATCGGAAGGATCTCAGGTTTGGTATTAGAGGCATTGAGATATCACATCTCATGCTATCCGAAGGGTCTCAGGATTGGAAGGGGAAGGAGTCGGATATCACATCTCATGCTAAATGGAGGGCCTCAGGTTTGGAAGTGGAAGGATCTGGATATCACATCTCATGTTATAGGAAGGATCTCAGGTTTGGTATTAGAAGCATTGAGATATCACATCTCATGCTATAGGAAGGGTCTCAGGATTGGAATGGGAAGGAGTTGGATATCACATCTCAAGCTATAGGAAGGGTATCAGGATTGGAATCGGAAGGAGTTGGATATCACATCTCAAGCTATAGGAAGGGTCTCAGGATTGGAATGGGAAGGAGTTGGATATCACATCTCATGCTATAGGAAGGGTCTCAGGTTTGGTATAAGCATTGAGATATCCCATCTCATTCTATAGGAAGGGTCTCAGGTTTGGAATCGGAAGGAGTTGTATATGACATCTCATGCCATAGGAAGGGTCTCAGGTTTGGTATAAGCATTGAGATATCACATCTCTGCTATCGGAAGGGTCTCAGGATTGGAATGGGAAGGAGTTGGATATCCCATCTCGTTATAGGAAGGGTCTCAGGTTTGGTATTAGAAGCATTGAGATATCACATCTCATGCTATGGGAAGGGTTTCAGAATTGGAATGGGAAGGAGTTGGATATCACATCTCAAGCTATAGGAAGGGTCTCAGGATTGGAATGGGAAGGACTTGGATATCACATCTCATGTTATAGGAAGGGTCTCAGGTTTGGTATTAGAAGCATTGAGATATCACATCTCATGCTATAGGAAGGGTCTCAGGATTGGAATGGGAAGGACTTGGATATCACATCTCATATTATAGGAAGGGTCTCAGGTTTGGTATTAGAAGCATTGAGATATCACATCTCATGCTATGGGAAGGGTCTCAGGATTGGAATGGGAAGGAGTTGATATCAAATCTCATGCCATGTATGGGTCTCAGGTTTTGTAGAAGCATTGGGATATCACATCTCATGCTATCGGAAGGGTATCAGGATTGGATTTGGAAGAAGTTGGATATCCCATCTCATGCTATAGGAAGGGTCTCAGGTTGGAATGGGAAGGAGTTGGATATCACATCTCATGTTATAGGAAGGGTCTCAGGATTGGAATGGGAAGGACTTGGATATCACATCTCATGCTATAGGAAGGCTCTCAGGTTTGGAAGGGGAAGGAGTTGGATATCACATTACATGTTAGAGGTAGGATCTCAGGTTTGGTATTAGAGGCATTGAGATATCACATCACATGCTATCAGAAGGATCTCAGGATCAGAATGGGAAGGAGTTGGATATCACATCTCATGCTAAAGGGAGGGTCTCAGGTTTGGAAGAGGAAGGATTTGGATATCACATCTCATGTTATAGGAAGGATCTCAGGTTTGGTATTAGAAGCATTGAGATATAACATCTCATGCTATAGGAAGGGTCTCAGGATTGGAATGGGAAGGAGTTGGATATCACATCTCAAGCTATAGGAAGGGTCTCAGGATTGGAATCGGAAGGAGTTGGATATCACATCTCAAGCTATAGGAAGGGTCTCAGGATTGGAATGGGAAGGAGTTGGATATCACATCTCATGCTATAGGAAGGGTCTCAGGTTTGGTATTAGAAGCATTGAGATATCACATCTCATGCTATCGGAAGGATCTCAGGTTTGGTATTAGAGGCATTGAGATATCACATCTCATGCTATCCGAAGGGTCTCAGGATTGGAATGGGAAGGAGTCGGATATCACATCTCATGCTAAATGGAGGGCCTCAGGTTTGGAAGTGGAAGGATTTGGATATCACATCTCATGGTATAGGAAGGATCTCAGGTTTGGTATTAGAAGCATTGAGATATCACATCTCATGCTATAGGAAGGGTCTCAGGATTGTAATGGGAAGGAGTTGGATATCACATCTCAAGCTATAGGAAGGGTCTCAGGATTGGAATAGGAAGGAGTTGGATATCACATCTCAAGCTATAGGAAGGGTCTCAGGATTGGAATGGGAAGGAGTTGGATATCACATCTCATGCTATAGGAAGGGTCTCAGGTTTGGTATAAGCATTGAGATATCCCATCTCATTCTATAGGAAGGGTCTCAGGATTGGAATCGGAAGGAGTTGTATATGACATCTCATGCCATAGGAAGGGTCTCAGGTTTGGTATAAGCATTGAGATATCACATCTCTGCTATCGGAAGGGTCTCAGGATTGGAATGGGAAGGAGTTGGATATCCCATCTCGTTATAGGAAGGGTCTCAGGTTTGGTATTAGAAGCATTGAGATATCACATCTCATGCTATGGGAAGGGTTTCAGAATTGGAATGGGAAGGAGTTGGATATCACATCTCAAGCTATAGGAAGGGTCTCAGGATTGGAATGGGAAGGACTTGGATATCACATCTCATGTTATAGGAAGGGTCTCAGGTTTGGTATTAGAAGCATTGAGATATCACATCTCATGCTATAGGAAGGGTCTCAGGATTGGAATGGGAAGGACTTGGATATCACATCTCATGTTATAGGAAGGGTCTCAGGTTTGGTATTAGAAGCATTGAGATATCACATCTCATGCTATGGGAAGGGTCTCAGAATTGGAATGGGAAGGAGTTGGATATCACATCTCAAGCTATAGGAAGGGTCTCAGGATTGGAATGGGAAGGAGTTTGATATCAAATCTCATGCCATGTATGGGTCTCAGGTTTTGTAGAAGCATTGGGATATCACATCTCATGCTATCGGAAGGGTATCAGGATTGGATTTGGAAGAAGTTGGATATCCTATCTCATGCTATAGGAAGGGTCTCAGGTTGGAATGGGAAGGAGTTGGATATCACATCTCATGTTATAGGAAGGGTCTCAGGATTGGAATGGGAAGGACTTGGATATCACATCTCATGCTATAGGAAGGCTCTCAGGTTTGGAAGGGGAAGGAGTTGGATATCACATTACATGTTAGAGGTAGGATCTCAGGTTTGGTGTTAGAGGCATTGAGATATCACATCTCATGCTATCAGAAGGATCTCAGGATCAGAATGGGAAGGAGTTGGATATCACATCTCATGCTAAAGGGAGGGTCTCATGTTTGGAAGAGGAAGGATTTGGATATCACATCTCATGTTATAGGAAGGATCTCAGGTTTGATATTAGACGCATTGAGATATAACATCTCATGCTATCGGAAGGATCTCAGGTTTGGTATTAGAGGCATTGAGATATCACATCTCATGATATCAGAAGGGTATCAGGATTGGAATGGGAAGGAGTCGGATATCACATCTCATGCTAAAGGGAGGGTCTCAGGTTGGGTATTAGAAGCATTGAGATATCACATCTCATGTTATAGGAAGGGTCTCAGGTTTGGTATTAGAAGCATTGAGACATCACATCTCATGCTATCAGAAGGGTCTCAGGATTGGAATGGGAAAGAGTCGGATATCACATCTCATGCTAAAGGGAGGTTCTCAGGTTTGGAAGGGGAAGGATTTGGATATCACATCTCATGTTATAGGAAGGATCTTAGGTTTGGTATTAGAAGCATTGAGATATCAGATCTCATGCTATCGGAAGGATCTCAGGTTTGGTATTAGAGGCATTGAGATATCACATCTCATGCTATCAGAAGGGTCTCGGGATTGGAATGGGAAGGAGTTGGATATCACATCTCATGGGGGTCTCGGGTTTGGAAGGGGAAGTATTTGGATATCACATCTCATGTTACAGGAAGGATCTCAGGTTTGGTATTAGCATTGAGATATCACATCTCATGCTATCGGAAGGGTATCAGGATTGGATCTGGAAAGAGTTGGATATCCCATCTCATGCTATAGGAAGGGTCTCAGGTTTGGTATAAGCATTGAGATATCCCATCTCATGCTATAGGAAGGGTCTCAGGTTTGGAATCGGAAGGAGTCGTATATGACATCTCATGCCATAGGAAGGGTCTCAGGTTTGGTATAAGCATTGATATATCACATCTCTGCTATCTGAAGGGTCTCAGGATTGGAATGGGAAGGAGTTGGATATCCCATCCCGTTATAGGAAGGGTCTCAGGTTTGGTATTAGAAGCATTGAGATATCACATCTCATGGTATAGGACGGGTCTCAGAATTGGAATGGGAAGGAGTTGGATATCACATCTCAAGCTATAGGAAGGGTCTCAGTATTGGAATGGGAAGGACTTGGATATCACATCTCATGTTATAGGAAGGATCTCATGTTTGGTATTAAAAGCATTGAGATATCACATCTCATGCTATAGGAAGGGTCTCAGGATTGGAATGGGAAGGACTTGGATATCACATCTCATGTTATAGGAAGGGTCTCAGGTTTGGTATTAGAAGCATTGAGATATCATATCTCATGCTATGGGAAGGGTCTCAGAATTGGAATGGGAAGGAGTTTGATATCACATCTCATGCCATGTATGGGTCTCAGGTTTTGTAGAAGCATTGGGATATCACATCTCATGCTATCGGAAGGGTATCAGGATTGGATTTGGAAGGAGTTGGATATCCCATCTCATGCTATAGGAAGGGTCTCATGTTTGGTATTAAAAGCATTGAGATATCACATCTCAAGTTATAGGAAGGGTCTCAGGATTGGAATGGGAAGGAGTTTGATATCACATCTCATGCCATGTATGGGTCTCAGGTTTTGTAGAAGCATTGGGATATCACATCTCATGCTATCGGAAGGGTATCAGGATTGGATTTGGAAGGAGTTGGATATCCCATCTCATGCTATAGGAAGGGTCTCAGGTTGGAATGGGAAGGAACTGGATATCACATCTCATGTTATAGGAAGGGTCTCAGGATTGGAATGGGAAGGACTTGGATATCACATCTCATGCTATAGGAAGGCTCTCAGGTTTGGAAGGGGAAGGAGTTGGATATCACATTACATGTTAGAGGTAGGATCTCAGGTTTGGTATTAGAGGCATTGAGATATCACATCTCGTGCTATCAGAAGGATCTCAGGATCGGAATGGGAAGGAGTTGGATATCACATCTCATGCTAAAGGGAGGGTCTCAGGTTTGGAAGGGGAAGGATTTGGATATCACATCTCATGTTATAGGAAGGATCTCAGGTTTGGTATTAGAAGCATTGAGATATCAGATCTCATGCTATCGGAAGGATCTCAGGTTTGGTATTAGAGGCATTGAGATATCACATCTCATGCTATCAGAAGGGTCTCGGGATTGGAATGGGAAGGAGTTGGATATCACATCTCATGTGGGTCTCGGGTTTGGAAGGGGAAGTATTTGGATATCACATCTCATGTTACAGGAAGGATCTCAGGTTTGGTATTAGCATTGAGATATCACATCTCATGCTATCGGAAGGGTATCAGGATTGGATCTGGAAGGAGTTGGATATCCCATCTCATGCTATAGGAAGGGTCTCAGGTTTGGTATAAGCATTGAGATATCCCATCTCATGCTATAGGAAGGGTCTCAGGTTTGGAATCGGAAGGAGTCGTATATGACATCTCATGCCATAGGAAGGGTCTCAGGTTTGGTATAAGCATTGAGATATCACATCTCTGCTATCTGAAGGGTCTCAGGATTGGAATGGGAAGGAGTTGGATATCCCATCTCGTTATAGGAAGGGCCTCAGGTTTGGTATTAGAAGCATTGAGATATCACATCTCATGGTATAGGACGGGTCTCAGAATTGGAATGGGAAGGAGTTGGATATCACATCTCAAGCTATAGGAAGGGTCTCAGTATTGGAATGGGAAGGAGTTGGATATCCCATCTCGTTATAGGAAGGGTCTCAGGTTTGGTATTAGAAGCATTGAGATATCACATCTCATGCTATAGGAAGGGTCTCAGGATTGGAATGGGAAGGACTTGGATATCACATCTCATGTTATAGGAAGGGTCTCAGGTTTGGTATTAGAAGCATTGAGATATCATATCTCATGCTATGGGAAGGGTCTCAGAATTGGCATGGGAAGGAGTTGGATATCACATCTCAAGCTATAGGAAGGGTCTCAGGATTGGAATGGGAAGGAGGTTGATATCACATCTCATGCCATGTATGGGTCTCAGGTTTTGTAGAAGCATTGGGATATCACATCTCATGCTATCGGAAGGGTATCAGGATTGGATTTGGAAGGAGTTGGATATCCCATCTCATGCTATAGGAAGGGTCTCAGGTTGGAATGGGAAGGAGTTGGATATCACATCTCATGTTATAGGAAGGGTCTCAGGATTGGAATGGGAAGGACTTGGATATCACATCTCATGCTATAGGAAGGCTCTCAGGTTTGGAAGCGGAAGGAGTTGGATATCACATTACATGTTAGAGGTAGGATCTCAGGTTTGGTATTAGAGGCATTGAGATATCACATCTCATGCTATCAGAAGGATCTCAGGATCGGAATGGGAAGGAGTTGGATATCACATCTCATGCTAAAGGGAGGGTCTCAGGTTTGGAAGGGGAAGGATTTGGATATCACATCTCATGTTATAGGAAGGATCTCAGGTTTGGTATTAGATGCATTGAGATATCACATCTCATGCTATCGGAAGGATCTCAGGTTTGGTATTAGAGGCATTGAGATATAACATCTCATGCTATCAGAAGGGTCTCAGGATTGGAATGGGAAGGAGTCGGATATCACATCTCATGCTAAAGGGAGGGTCTCAGGTTTGGTATTAGAAGCATTGAGATATCACATCTCATGTTATAGGAAGGATCTCAGGTTTGGTATTAGAGGCATTGAGATATCACATCTCATGCTATCAGAAGGGTCTCAGGATTGGAATGGGAAGGAGTCGGATATCACATCTCATGCTAAAGGGAGGGTCTCAGGTTTGGAAGGGGAAGGATTTGGATATCACATCTCATGTTATAGGAAGGATCTCAGGTTTGGTATTAGAAGCATTGAGATATCACATCTCATGCAATCGGAAGGATCTCAGGTTTCGTATTAGAGGCATTGAGATATCACATCTCATGCTATCAGAAGGGTCTCGGGATTGGAATGGGAAGGAGTTGGATATCACATCTCATGCTAAAGGGAGGGTCTCGGGTTTGGAAGGGGAAGGATTTGGATATCACATCTCATGTTATAGGAAGGACCTCAGGTTTGGTATTAGCATTGAGATATCCCATCTGATGCTATAGGAAGGGTCTCAGGTTTGGAATCGGAAGGAGTTGTATATGACATCTCATGCCATAGGAAGGGTCTCAGGTTTGGAATAAGCATTGAGATATCACATCTCTGCTATCGGAAGGGCCTCAGGATTGGAATGGGAAGGAGTTGGATATCCCATCTCGTTATAGGAAGGGTCTCAGGTTTGGTATTAGAAGCATTGAGATATCACATCTCATGGTATAGGACGGGTCTCAGAATTGGAATGGGAAGGAGTTGGATATCACATCTCAAGCTATAGGAAGGGTTTCAGGATTGGAATGGGAAGGTTTTGGATATCACATCTCATGTTATAGGAAGGGTCTCAGGTTTGGTATTAGAAGCATTGAGATATCACATCCCATGCTATAGGAAGGGTCTCAGGATTGGAATGGGAAGGACTTGGATATCACATCTTATGTTATAGGAAGGGTCTCAGGTTTGGTATTAGAAGCATTGAGATATCACATCTCATGCTATAGGAAGGGTCTCAGGATTGGAATGGGAAGGTCTTGGATATCACATCTCATGATAAAGGAAGGGTCTAAGGTTTGGAAGGGGAAGGATTTGGATATCACATCTCATGTTATAGGACCAGTCTCAGGTTTGGTATTAGAAGCATTGAGATATCAAGTCTCATGGTATAGGATGGGTCTCAGAATTGGAATGGGAAGGAGTTGGATATCACATCTCAAGCTATAGGAAGGGTCTCAGGATTGGAATGGGAAGGAGTTTGATATCACATCTCATGCCATGTATGTGTCTCAGGTTTTGTAGAAGCATTGGGATATCACATCTCATGCTATCGGAAGGGTATCAGGATTGGATCTGGAAGGAGTTGGATATCCCATCTCATGCTATAGGAAGGGTCTCAGGTTGGAATGGGAAGGAGTTGGATATCACATCTCGTGTTATAGGAAGGGTCTCAGGATTGGAATGGGAAGGACTTGGATATCACATCACATGCTATAGGAAGGCTCTCAGGTTTGGAAGGGGAAGGAGTTGGATATCACATTTCATGTTAGAGGAAGGATCTCACGTTTGGTATTAGAGGCATTGAGATATCACATCTCATGCTATCAGAAGCGTCTCAGGATTGGAATGGGAAGGAGTTGGATATCACATCTCATGCTAAAGGGAGGGTCTCAGGTTTGGAAGGGGAAGGATTTGGAGATCACATCTCATGTTATAGGAAGGATCTCAGGTTTGGTATTAGAAGCATTGAGATATCACATCTCATGCTATCGGAAGGATCTCAGGTTTGGTATTAGAGGCATTGAGATATCACATCTCATGCTATCCGAAGGGTCTCAGGTTGGAATGGGAAGGAGTTGGATATCACATCTCATGTTATAGGAAGGGTCTCAGGATTGGAATGGGAAGGACTTGGATATCACATCTCATGCTATAGGAAGGCTCTCAGGTTTGGAAGGGGAAGGAGTTGGATATCATATTTCATGTTAGAGGAAGGATCTCAGGTTTGGTATTAGAGGCATTGAGATATCACATCTCATGCTATCAGAAGGGTCTCAGGATTGGAATGGGAAGGAGTTGGATATCACATCTCATGCTAAAGGAAGGGTCTCAGGATTGGAATGGGAAGGAGTTTGATATCACATCTCATGCCATGTATGGGTCTCAGGTTTTGTAGAAGCATTGGGATATCACATCTCATGCTATCGGAAGGGTATCAGGATTGGATCTGGAAGGAGTTGGATATCACATTTCATGTTAGAGGAAGGATCTCAGGTTTGGTATTAGAAGCATTGAGATATCAAGTCTCATGGTATAGGACGGGTCTCAGAATTGGAATGGGAAGGAGTTGGATATCACATCTCAAGCTATAGGAAGGGTCTCAGGATTGGAATGGGAAGGAGTTTGATATCACATCTCATGCCATGTATGGGTCTCAGGTTTTGTAGAAGCATTGGGATATCACATCTCATGCTATCGGAAGGGTATCAGGATTGGATCTGGAAGGAGTTGGATATCCCATCTCATGCTATCAGAAGGGTCTCAGGATTGGAATGGGAAGGTCTTGGATATCACATCTCATGATAAAGGAAGGGTCTAAGGTTTGGAAGGGGAAGGATTTGGATATCACATCTCATGTTATAGGACCGGTCTCAGGTTTGGTATTAGAAGCATTGAGATATCAAGTCTCATGGTATAGGACGGATCTCAGAATTGGAATGGGAAGGAGTTGGATATCACATCTCAAGCTATAGGAAGGGTCTCAGGATTGGAATGGGAAGGAGTTTGATATCACATCTCATGCCATGTATGGGTCTCAGGTTTTGTAGAAGCATTGGGATATCACATCTCATGCTATCGGAAGGGTATCAGGATTGGATCTGGAAGGAGTTGGATATCCCATCTCATGCTATAGGAAGGGTCTCAGGTTGGAATGGGAAGGAGTTGGATATCACATCTCATGTTATAGGAAGGGTCTCAGGATTGGAATGGGAAGGACTTGGATATCACATCTCATGCTATAAGAAGGCTCTCAGGTTTGGAAGGGGAAGGAGTTGGATATCACATTTCATGTTAGAGGAAGGATCTCAGGTTTGGTATTAGAGGCATTGAGATATCACATCTCATGCTATCAGAAGGGTCTCAGGATTGGAATGGGAAGGAGTTGGATATCACATCTCATGCTAAAGGGAGGGTCTCAGGTTTGGAAGGGGAAGGATTTGGAGATCACATCTCATGTTATAGGAAGGATCTCAGATTTGGTATTAGAAGCATTGAGATATCACATCTCATGCTATCGGAAGGATCTCAGGTTTGGTATTAGAGGCATTGAGATATCACATCTCATGCTATCCGAAGGGTCTCAGGATTGGAAGGGGAAGGAGTCGGATATCACATCTCATGCTAAATGGAGGGCCTCAGGTTTGGAAGTGGAAGGATCTGGATATCACATCTCATGTTATAGGAAGGATCTCAGGTTTGGTATTAGAAGCATTGAGATATCACATCTCATGCTATAGGAAGGGTCTCAGGATTGGAATGGGAAGGAGTTGGATATCACATTTCAAGCTATAGGAAGGGTATCAGGATTGGAATCGGAAGGAGTTGGATATCACATCTCAAGCTATAGGAAGGGTCTCAGGATTGGAATGGGAAGGAGTTGGATATCACATCTCATGCTATAGGAAGGGTCTCAGGTTTGGTATAAGCATTGAGATATCCCATCTCATTCTATAGGAAGGGTCTCAGGTTTGGAATCGGAAGGAGTTGTATATGACATCTCATGCCATAGGAAGGGTCTCAGGTTTGGTATAAGCATTGAGATATCACATCTCTGCTATCGGAAGGGTCTCAGGATTGGAATGGGAAGGAGTTGGATATCCCATCTCGTTATAGGAAGGGTCTCAGGTTTGGTATTAGAAGCATTGAGATATCACATCTCATTCTATGGGAAGGGTTTCAGAATTGGAATGGGAAGGAGTTGGATATCACATCTCAAGCTATAGGAAGGGTCTCAGGATTGGAATGGGAAGGACTTGGATATCACATCTCATGTTATAGGAAGGGTCTCAGGTTTGGTATTAGAAGCATTGAGATATCAAATCTCATGCTATAGGAAGGGTCTCAGGATTGGAATGGGAAGGACTTGGATATCACATCTCATGTTATAGGAAGGGTCTCAGGTTTGGTATTAGAAGCATTGAGATATCACATCTCATGCTATGGGAAGGGTCTCAGGATTGGAATGGGAAGGAGTTGATATCAAATCTCATGCCATGTATGGGTCTCAGGTTTTGTAGAAGCATTGGGATATCACATCTCATGCTATCGGAAGGGTATCAGGATTGGATTTGGAAGAAGTTGGATATCCCATCTCATGCTATAGGAAGGGTCTCAGGTTGGAATGGGAAGGAGTTGGATATCACATCTCATGTTATAGGAAGGGTCTCAGGATTGGAATGGGAAGGACTTGGATATCACATCTCATGCTATAGGAAGGCTCTCAGGTTTGGAAGGGGAAGGAGTTGGATATCACATTACATGTTAGAGGTAGGATCTCAGGTTTGGTATTAGAGGCATTGAGATATCACATCACATGCTATCAGAAGGATCTCAGGATCAGAATGGGAAGGAGTTGGATATCACATCTCATGCTAAAGGGAGGGTCTCAGGTTTGGAAGAGGAAGGATTTGGATATCACATCTCATGTTATAGGAAGGATCTCAGGTTTGGTATTAGAAGCATTGAGATATAACATCTCATGCTATAGGAAGGGTCTCAGGATTGGAATGGGAAGGAGTTGGATATCACATCTCAAGCTATAGGAAGGGTCTCAGGATTGGAATCGGAAGGAGTTGGATATCACATCTCAAGCTATAGGAAGGGTCTCAGGATTGGAATGGGAAGGAGTTGGATATCACATCTCATGCTATAGGAAGGGTCTCAGGTTTGGTATTAGAAGCATTGAGATATCACATCTCATGCTATCGGAAGGATCTCAGGTTTGGTATTAGAGGCATTGAGATATCACATCTCATGCTATCCGAAGGGTCTCAGGATTGGAATGGGAAGGAGTCGGATATCACATCTCATGCTAAATGGAGGGCCTCAGGTTTGGAAGTGGAAGGATTTGGATATCACATCTCATGGTATAGGAAGGATCTCAGGTTTGGTATTAGAAGCATTGAGATATCACATCTCATGCTATAGGAAGGGTCTCAGGATTGTAATGGGAAGGAGTTGGATATCACATCTCAAGCTATAGGAAGGGTCTCAGGATTGGAATCGGAAGGAGTTGGATATCACATCTCAAGCTATAGGAAGGGTCTCAGGATTGGAATGGGAAGGAGTTGGATATCACATCTCATGCTATAGGAAGGGTCTCAGGTTTGGTATAAGCATTGAGATATCCCATCTCATTCTATAGGAAGGGTCTCAGGATTGGAATCGGAAGGAGTTGTATATGACATCTCATGCCATAGGAAGGGTCTCAGGTTTGGTATAAGCATTGAGATATCACATCTCTGCTATCGGAAGGGTCTCAGGATTGGAATGGGAAGGAGTTGGATATCCCATCTCGTTATAGGAAGGGTCTCAGGTTTGGTATTAGAAGCATTGAGATATCACATCTCATGCTATGGGAAGGGTTTCAGAATTGGAATGGGAAGGAGTTGGATATCACATCTCAAGCTATAGGAAGGGTCTCAGGATTGGAATGGGAAGGACTTGGATATCACATCTCATGTTATAGGAAGGGTCTCAGGTTTGGTATTAGAAGCATTGAGATATCACATCTCATGCTATAGGAAGGGTCTCAGGATTGGAATGGGAAGGACTTGGATATCACATCTCATGTTATAGGAAGGGTCTCAGGTTTGGTATTAGAAGCATTGAGATATCACATCTCATGCTATGGGAAGGGTCTCAGAATTGGAATGGGAAGGAGTTGGATATCACATCTCAAGCTATAGGAAGGGTCTCAGGATTGGAATGGGAAGGAGTTTGATATCAAATCTCATGCCATGTATGGGTCTCAGGTTTTGTAGAAGCATTGGGATATCACATCTCATGCTATCGGAAGGGTATCAGGATTGGATTTGGAAGAAGTTGGATATCCCATCTCATGCTATAGGAAGGGTCTCAGGTTGGAATGGGAAGGAGTTGGATATCACATCTCATGTTATAGGAAGGGTCTCAGGATTGGAATGGGAAGGACTTGGATATCACATCTCATGCTATAGGAAGGCTCTCAGGTTTGGAAGGGGAAGGAGTTGGATATCACATTACATGTTAGAGGTAGGATCTCAGGTTTGGTGTTAGAGGCATTGAGATATCACATCTCATGCTATCAGAAGGATCTCAGGATCAGAATGGGAAGGAGTTGGATATCACATCTCATGCTAAAGGGAGGGTCTCATGTTTGGAAGAGGAAGGATTTGGATATCACATCTCATGTTATAGGAAGGATCTCAGGTTTGATATTAGACGCATTGAGATATAACATCTCATGCTATCGGAAGGATCTCAGGTTTGGTATTAGAGGCATTGAGATATCACATCTCATGATATCAGAAGGGTATCAGGATTGGAATGGGAAGGAGTCGGATATCACATCTCATGCTAAAGGGAGGGTCTCAGGTTGGGTATTAGAAGCATTGAGATATCACATCTCATGTTATAGGAAGGGTCTCAGGTTTGGTATTAGAAGCATTGAGACATCACATCTCATGCTATCAGAAGGGTCTCAGGATTGGAATGGGAAAGAGTCGGATATCACATCTCATGCTAAAGGGAGGTTCTCAGGTTTGGAAGGGGAAGGATTTGGATATCACATCTCATGTTATAGGAAGGATCTTAGGTTTGGTATTAGAAGCATTGAGATATCAGATCTCATGCTATCGGAAGGATCTCAGGTTTGGTATTAGAGGCATTGAGATATCACATCTCATGCTATCAGAAGGGTCTCGGGATTGGAATGGGAAGGAGTTGGATATCACATCTCATGGGGGTCTCGGGTTTGGAAGGGGAAGTATTTGGATATCACATCTCATGTTACAGGAAGGATCTCAGGTTTGGTATTAGCATTGAGATATCACATCTCATGCTATCGGAAGGGTATCAGGATTGGATCTGGAAAGAGTTGGATATCCCATCTCATGCTATAGGAAGGGTCTCAGGTTTGGTATAAGCATTGAGATATCCCATCTCATGCTATAGGAAGGGTCTCAGGTTTGGAATCGGAAGGAGTCGTATATGACATCTCATGCCATAGGAAGGGTCTCAGGTTTGGTATAAGCATTGAGATATCACATCTCTGCTATCTGAAGGGTCTCAGGATTGGAATGGGAAGGAGTTGGATATCCCATCCCGTTATAGGAAGGGTCTCAGGTTTGGTATTAGAAGCATTGAGATATCACATCTCATGGTATAGGACGGGTCTCAGAATTGGAATGGGAAGGAGTTGGATATCACATCTCAAGCTATAGGAAGGGTCTCAGTATTGGAATGGGAAGGACTTGGATATCACATCTCATGTTATAGGAAGGATCTCATGTTTGGTATTAAAAGCATTGAGATATCACATCTCATGCTATAGGAAGGGTCTCAGGATTGGAATGGGAAGGACTTGGATATCACATCTCATGTTATAGGAAGGGTCTCAGGTTTGGTATTAGAAGCATTGAGATATCATATCTCATGCTATGGGAAGGGTCTCAGAATTGGAATGGGAAGGAGTTGGATATCACATCTCAAGTTATAGGAAGGGTCTCAGGATTGGAATGGGAAGGAGTTTGATATCACATCTCATGCCATGTATGGGTCTCAGGTTTTGTAGAAGCATTGGGATATCACATCTCATGCTATCGGAAGGGTATCAGGATTGGATTTGGAAGGAGTTGGATATCCCATCTCATGCTATAGGAAGGGTCTCAGGTTGGAATGGGAAGGAACTGGATATCACATCTCATGTTATAGGAAGGGTCTCAGGATTGGAATGGGAAGGACTTGGATATCACATCTCATGCTATAGGAAGGCTCTCAGGTTTGGAAGGGGAAGGAGTTGGATATCACATTACATGTTAGAGGTAGGATCTCAGGTTTGGTATTAGAGGCATTGAGATATCACATCTCGTGCTATCAGAAGGATCTCAGGATCGGAATGGGAAGGAGTTGGATATCACATCTCATGCTAAAGGGAGGGTCTCAGGTTTGGAAGGGGAAGGATTTGGATATCACATCTCATGTTATAGGAAGGATCTCAGGTTTGGTATTAGAAGCATTGAGATATCAGATCTCATGCTATCGGAAGGATCTCAGGTTTGGTATTAGAGGCATTGAGATATCACATCTCATGCTATCAGAAGGGTCTCGGGATTGGAATGGGAAGGAGTTGGATATCACATCTCATGTGGGTCTCGGGTTTGGAAGGGGAAGTATTTGGATATCACATCTCATGTTACAGGAAGGATCTCAGGTTTGGTATTAGCATTGAGATATCACATGTCATGCTATCGGAAGGGTATCAGGATTGGATCTGGAAGGAGTTGGATATCCCATCTCATGCTATAGGAAGGGTCTCAGGTTTGGTATAAGCATTGAGATATCCCATCTCATGCTATAGGAAGGGTCTCAGGTTTGGAATCGGAAGGAGTCGTATATGACATCTCATGCCATAGGAAGGGTCTCAGGTTTGGTATAAGCATTGAGATATCACATCTCTGCTATCTGAAGGGTCTCAGGATTGGAATGGGAAGGAGTTGGATATCCCATCTCGTTATAGGAAGGGCCTCAGGTTTGGTATTAGAAGCATTGAGATATCACATCTCATGGTATAGGACGGGTCTCAGAATTGGAATGGGAAGGAGTTGGATATCACATCTCAAGCTATAGGAAGGGTCTCAGTATTGGAATGGGAAGGAGTTGGATATCCCATCTCGTTATAGGAAGGGTCTCAGGTTTGGTATTAGAAGCATTGAGATATCACATCTCATGCTATAGGAAGGGTCTCAGGATTGGAATGGGAAGGACTTGGATATCACATCTCATGTTATAGGAAGGGTCTCAGGTTTGGTATTAGAAGCATTGAGATATCATATCTCATGCTATGGGAAGGGTCTCAGAATTGGCATGGGAAGGAGTTGGATATCACATCTCAAGCTATAGGAAGGGTCTCAGGATTGGAATGGGAAGGAGGTTGATATCACATCTCATGCCATGTATGGGTCTCAGGTTTTGTAGAAGCATTGGGATATCACATCTCATGCTATCGGAAGGGTATCAGGATTGGATTTGGAAGGAGTTGGATATCCCATCTCATGCTATAGGAAGGGTCTCAGGTTGGAATGGGAAGGAGTTGGATATCACATCTCATGTTATAGGAAGGGTCTCAGGATTGGAATGGGAAGGACTTGGATATCACATCTCATGCTATAGGAAGGCTCTCAGGTTTGGAAGGGGAAGGAGTTGGATATCACATTACATGTTAGAGGTAGGATCTCAGGTTTGGTATTAGAGGCATTGAGATATCACATCTCATGCTATCAGAAGGATCTCAGGATCGGAATGGGAAGGAGTTGGATATCACATCTCATGCTAAAGGGAGGGTCTCAGGTTTGGAAGGGGAAGGATTTGGATATCACATCTCATGTTATAGGAAGGATCTCAGGTTTGGTATTAGATGCATTGAGATATCACATCTCATGCTATCGGAAGGATCTCAGGTTTGGTATTAGAGGCATTGAGATATAACATCTCATGCTATCAGAAGGGTCTCAGGATTGGAATGGGAAGGAGTTGGATATCACATCTCATGCTAAAGGGAGGGTCTCAGGTTTGGTATTAGAAGCATTGAGATATCACATCTCATGTTATAGGAAGGATCTCAGGTTTGGTATTAGAGGCATTGAGATATCACATCTCATGCTATCAGAAGGGTCTCAGGATTGGAATGGGAAGGAGTCGGATATCACATCTCATGCTAAAGGGAGGGTCTCAGGTTTGGAAGGGGAAGGATTTGGATATCACATCTCATGTTATAGGAAGGATCTCAGGTTTGGTATTAGAAGCATTGAGATATCACATCTCATGCAATCGGAAGGATCTCAGGTTTCGTATTAGAGGCATTGAGATATCACATCTCATGCTATCAGAAGGGTCTCGGGATTGGAATGGGAAGGAGTTGGATATCACATCTCATGCTAAAGGGAGGGTCTCGGGTTTGGAAGGGGAAGGATTTGGATATCACATCTCATGTTATAGGAAGGACCTCAGGTTTGGTATTAGCATTGAGATATCCCATCTGATGCTATAGGAAGGGTCTCAGGTTTGGAATCGGAAGGAGTTGTATATGACATCTCATGCCATAGGAAGGGTCTCAGGTTTGGAATAAGCATTGAGATATCACATCTCTGCTATCGGAAGGGTCTCAGGATTGGAATGGGAAGGAGTTGGATATCCCATCTCGTTATAGGAAGGGTCTCAGGTTTGGTATTAGAAGCATTGAGATATCACATCTCATGGTATAGGACGGGTCTCAGAATTGGAATGGGAAGGAGTTGGATATCACATCTCAAGCTATAGGAAGGGTTTCAGGATTGGAATGGGAAGGTTTTGGATATCACATCTCATGTTATAGGAAGGGTCTCAGGTTTGGTATTAGAAGCATTGAGATATCACATCCCATGCTATAGGAAGGGTCTCAGGATTGGAATGGGAAGGACTTGGATATCACATCTTATGTTATAGGAAGGGTCTCAGGTTTGGTATTAGAAGCATTGAGATATCACATCTCATGCTATAGGAAGGGTCTCAGGATTGGAATGGGAAGGTCTTGGATATCACATCTCATGATAAAGGAAGGGTCTAAGGTTTGGAAGGGGAAGGATTTGGATATCACATCTCATGTTATAGGACCAGTCTCAGGTTTGGTATTAGAAGCATTGAGATATCAAGTCTCATGGTATAGGATGGGTCTCAGAATTGGAATGGGAAGGAGTTGGATATCACATCTCAAGCTATAGGAAGGGTCTCAGGATTGGAATGGGAAGGAGTTTGATATCACATCTCATGCCATGTATGTGTCTCAGGTTTTGTAGAAGCATTGGGATATCACATCTCATGCTATCGGAAGGGTATCAGGATTGGATCTGGAAGGAGTTGGATATCCCATCTCATGCTATAGGAAGGGTCTCAGGTTGGAATGGGAAGGAGTTGGATATCACATCTCGTGTTATAGGAAGGGTCTCAGGATTGGAATGGGAAGGACTTGGATATCACATCACATGCTATAGGAAGGCTCTCAGGTTTGGAAGGGGAAGGAGTTGGATATCACATTTCATGTTAGAGGAAGGATCTCACGTTTGGTATTAGAGGCATTGAGATATCACATCTCATGCTATCAGAAGCGTCTCAGGATTGGAATGGGAAGGAGTTGGATATCACATCTCATGCTAAAGGGAGGGTCTCAGGTTTGGAAGGGGAAGGATTTGGAGATCACATCTCATGTTATAGGAAGGATCTCAGGTTTGGTATTAGAAGCATTGAGATATCACATCTCATGCTATCGGAAGGATCTCAGGTTTGGTATTAGAGGCATTGAGATATCACATCTCATGCTATCCGAAGGGTCTCAGGTTGGAATGGGAAGGAGTTGGATATCACATCTCATGTTATAGGAAGGGTCTCAGGATTGGAATGGGAAGGACTTGGATATCACATCTCATGCTATAGGAAGGCTCTCAGGTTTGGAAGGGGAAGGAGTTGGATATCATATTTCATGTTAGAGGAAGGATCTCAGGTTTGGTATTAGAGGCATTGAGATATCACATCTCATGCTATCAGAAGGGTCTCAGGATTGGAATGGGAAGGAGTTGGATATCACATCTCATGCTAAAGGAAGGGTCTCAGGATTGGAATGGGAAGGAGTTTGATATCACATCTCATGCCATGTATGGGTCTCAGGTTTTGTAGAAGCATTGGGATATCACATCTCATGCTATCGGAAGGGTATCAGGATTGGATCTGGAAGGAGTTGGATATCACATTTCATGTTAGAGGAAGGATCTCAGGTTTGGTATTAGAAGCATTGAGATATCAAGTCTCATGGTATAGGACGGGTCTCAGAATTGGAATGGGAAGGAGTTGGATATCACATCTCAAGCTATAGGAAGGGTCTCAGGATTGGAATGGGAAGGAGTTTGATATCACATCTCATGCCATGTATGGGTCTCAGGTTTTGTAGAAGCATTGGGATATCACATCTCATGCTATCGGAAGGGTATCAGGATTGGATCTGGAAGGAGTTGGATATCCCATCTCATGCTATCAGAAGGGTCTCAGGATTGGAATGGGAAGGTCTTGGATATCACATCTCATGATAAAGGAAGGGTCTAAGGTTTGGAAGGGGAAGGATTTGGATATCACATCTCATGTTATAGGACCGGTCTCAGGTTTGGTATTAGAAGCATTGAGATATCAAGTCTCATGGTATAGGACGGATCTCAGAATTGGAATGGGAAGGAGTTGGATATCACATCTCAAGCTATAGGAAGGGTCTCAGGATTGGAATGGGAAGGAGTTTGATATCACATCTCATGCCATGTATGGGTCTCAGGTTTTGTAGAAGCATTGGGATATCACATCTCATGCTATCGGAAGGGTATCAGGATTGGATCTGGAAGGAGTTGGATATCCCATCTCATGCTATAGGAAGGGTCTCAGGTTGGAATGGGAAGGAGTTGGATATCACATCTCATGTTATAGGAAGGGTCTCAGGATTGGAATGGGAAGGACTTGGATATCACATCTCATGCTATAAGAAGGCTCTCAGGTTTGGAAGGGGAAGGAGTTGGATATCACATTTCATGTTAGAGGAAGGATCTCAGGTTTGGTATTAGAGGCATTGAGATATCACATCTCATGCTATCAGAAGGGTCTCAGGATTGGAATGGGAAGGAGTTGGATATCACATCTCATGCTAAAGGGAGGGTCTCAGGTTTGGAAGGGGAAGGATTTGGAGATCACATCTCATGTTATAGGAAGGATCTCAGGTTTGGTATTAGAAGCATTGAGATATCACATCTCATGCTATCGGAAGGATCTCAGGTTTGGTATTAGAGGCATTGAGATATCACATCTCATGCTATCCGAAGGGTCTCAGGATTGGAAGGGGAAGGAGTCGGATATCACATCTCATGCTAAATGGAGGGCCTCAGGTTTGGAAGTGGAAGGATCTGGATATCACATCTCATGTTATAGGAAGGATCTCAGGTTTGGTATTAGAAGCATTGAGATATCACATCTCATGCTATAGGAAGGGTCTCAGGATTGGAATGGGAAGGAGTTGGATATCACATCTCAAGCTATAGGAAGGGTATCAGGATTGGAATCGGAAGGAGTTGGATATCACATCTCAAGCTATAGGAAGGGTCTCAGGATTGGAATGGGAAGGAGTTGGATATCACATCTCATGCTATAGGAAGGGTCTCAGGTTTGGTATAAGCATTGAGATATCCCATCTCATTCTATAGGAAGGGTCTCAGGTTTGGAATCGGAAGGAGTTGTATATGACATCTCATGCCATAGGAAGGGTCTCAGGTTTGGTATAAGCATTGAGATATCACATCTCTGCTATCGGAAGGGTCTCAGGATTGGAATGGGAAGGAGTTGGATATCCCATCTCGTTATAGGAAGGGTCTCAGGTTTGGTATTAGAAGCATTGAGATATCACATCTCATGCTATGGGAAGGGTTTCAGAATTGGAATGGGAAGGAGTTGGATATCACATCTCAAGCTATAGGAAGGGTCTCAGGATTGGAATGGGAAGGACTTGGATATCACATCTCATGTTATAGGAAGGGTCTCAGGTTTGGTATTAGAAGCATTGAGATATCAAATCTCATGCTATAGGAAGGGTCTCAGGATTGGAATGGGAAGGACTTGGATATCACATCTCATGTTATAGGAAGGGTCTCAGGTTTGGTATTAGAAGCATTGAGATATCACATCTCATGCTATGGGAAGGGTCTCAGGATTGGAATGGGAAGGAGTTGATATCAAATCTCATGCCATGTATGGGTCTCAGGTTTTGTAGAAGCATTGGGATATCACATCTCATGCTATCGGAAGGGTATCAGGATTGGATTTGGAAGAAGTTGGATATCCCATCTCATGCTATAGGAAGGGTCTCAGGTTGGAATGGGAAGGAGTTGGATATCACATCTCATGTTATAGGAAGGGTCTCAGGATTGGAATGGGAAGGACTTGGATATCACATCTCATGCTATAGGAAGGCTCTCAGGTTTGGAAGGGGAAGGAGTTGGATATCACATTACATGTTAGAGGTAGGATCTCAGGTTTGGTATTAGAGGCATTGAGATATCACATCACATGCTATCAGAAGGATCTCAGGATCAGAATGGGAAGGAGTTGGATATCACATCTCATGCTAAAGGGAGGGTCTCAGGTTTGGAAGAGGAAGGATTTGGATATCACATCTCATGTTATAGGAAGGATCTCAGGTTTGGTATTAGAAGCATTGAGATATAACATCTCATGCTATAGGAAGGGTCTCAGGATTGGAATGGGAAGGAGTTGGATATCACATCTCAAGCTATAGGAAGGGTCTCAGGATTGGAATCGGAAGGAGTTGGATATCACATCTCAAGCTATAGGAAGGGTCTCAGGATTGGAATGGGAAGGAGTTGGATATCACATCTCATGCTATAGGAAGGGTCTCAGGTTTGGTATTAGAAGCATTGAGATATCACATCTCATGCTATCGGAAGGATCTCAGGTTTGGTATTAGAGGCATTGAGATATCACATCTCATGCTATCCGAAGGGTCTCAGGATTGGAATGGGAAGGAGTCGGATATCACATCTCATGCTAAATGGAGGGCCTCAGGTTTGGAAGTGGAAGGATTTGGATATCACATCTCATGGTATAGGAAGGATCTCAGGTTTGGTATTAGAAGCATTGAGATATCACATCTCATGCTATAGGAAGGGTCTCAGGATTGTAATGGGAAGGAGTTGGATATCACATCTCAAGCTATAGGAAGGGTCTCAGGATTGGAATCGGAAGGAGTTGGATATCACATCTCAAGCTATAGGAAGGGTCTCAGGATTGGAATGGGAAGGAGTTGGATATCACATCTCATGCTATAGGAAGGGTCTCAGGTTTGGTATAAGCATTGAGATATCCCATCTCATTCTATAGGAAGGGTCTCAGGATTGGAATCGGAAGGAGTTGTATATGACATCTCATGCCATAGGAAGGGTCTCAGGTTTGGTATAAGCATTGAGATATCACATCTCTGCTATCGGAAGGGTCTCAGGATTGGAATGGGAAGGAGTTGGATATCCCATCTCGTTATAGGAAGGGTCTCAGGTTTGGTATTAGAAGCATTGAGATATCACATCTCATGCTATGGGAAGGGTTTCAGAATTGGAATGGGAAGGAGTTGGATATCACATCTCAAGCTATAGGAAGGGTCTCAGGATTGGAATGGGAAGGACTTGGATATCACATCTCATGTTATAGGAAGGGTCTCAGGTTTGGTATTAGAAGCATTGAGATATCACATCTCATGCTATAGGAAGGGTCTCAGGATTGGAATGGGAAGGACTTGGATATCACATCTCATGTTATAGGAAGGGTCTCAGGTTTGGTATTAGAAGCATTGAGATATCACATCTCATGCTATGGGAAGGGTCTCAGAATTGGAATGGGAAGGAGTTGGATATCACATCTCAAGCTATAGGAAGGGTCTCAGGATTGGAATGGGAAGGAGTTTGATATCAAATCTCATGCCATGTATGGGTCTCAGGTTTTGTAGAAGCATTGGGATATCACATCTCATGCTATCGGAAGGGTATCAGGATTGGATTTGGAAGAAGTTGGATATCCCATCTCATGCTATAGGAAGGGTCTCAGGTTGGAATGGGAAGGAGTTGGATATCACATCTCATGTTATAGGAAGGGTCTCAGGATTGGAATGGGAAGGACTTGGATATCACATCTCATGCTATAGGAAGGCTCTCAGGTTTGGAAGGGGAAGGAGTTGGATATCACATTACATGTTAGAGGTAGGATCTCAGGTTTGGTGTTAGAGGCATTGAGATATCACATCTCATGCTATCAGAAGGATCTCAGGATCAGAATGGGAAGGAGTTGGATATCACATCTCATGCTAAAGGGAGGGTCTCATGTTTGGAAGAGGAAGGATTTGGATATCACATCTCATGTTATAGGAAGGATCTCAGGTTTGATATTAGACGCATTGAGATATAACATCTCATGCTATCGGAAGGATCTCAGGTTTGGTATTAGAGGCATTGAGATATCACATCTCATGATATCAGAAGGGTATCAGGATTGGAATGGGAAGGAGTCGGATATCACATCTCATGCTAAAGGGAGGGTCTCAGGTTGGGTATTAGAAGCATTGAGATATCACATCTCATGTTATAGGAAGGGTCTCAGGTTTGGTATTAGAAGCATTGAGACATCACATCTCATGCTATCAGAAGGGTCTCAGGATTGGAATGGGAAAGAGTCGGATATCACATCTCATGCTAAAGGGAGGTTCTCAGGTTTGGAAGGGGAAGGATTTGGATATCACATCTCATGTTATAGGAAGGATCTTAGGTTTGGTATTAGAAGCATTGAGATATCAGATCTCATGCTATCGGAAGGATCTCAGGTTTGGTATTAGAGGCATTGAGATATCACATCTCATGCTATCAGAAGGGTCTCGGGATTGGAATGGGAAGGAGTTGGATATCACATCTCATGGGGGTCTCGGGTTTGGAAGGGGAAGTATTTGGATATCACATCTCATGTTACAGGAAGGATCTCAGGTTTGGTATTAGCATTGAGATATCACATCTCATGCTATCGGAAGGGTATCAGGATTGGATCTGGAAAGAGTTGGATATCCCATCTCATGCTATAGGAAGGGTCTCAGGTTTGGTATAAGCATTGAGATATCCCATCTCATGCTATAGGAAGGGTCTCAGGTTTGGAATCGGAAGGAGTCGTATATGACATCTCATGCCATAGGAAGGGTCTCAGGTTTGGTATAAGCATTGAGATATCACATCTCTGCTATCTGAAGGGTCTCAGGATTGGAATGGGAAGGAGTTGGATATCCCATCCCGTTATAGGAAGGGTCTCAGGTTTGGTATTAGAAGCATTGAGATATCACATCTCATGGTATAGGACGGGTCTCAGAATTGGAATGGGAAGGAGTTGGATATCACATCTCAAGCTATAGGAAGGGTCTCAGTATTGGAATGGGAAGGACTTGGATATCACATCTCATGTTATAGGAAGGATCTCATGTTTGGTATTAAAAGCATTGAGATATCACATCTCATGCTATAGGAAGGGTCTCAGGATTGGAATGGGAAGGACTTGGATATCACATCTCATGTTATAGGAAGGGTCTCAGGTTTGGTATTAGAAGCATTGAGATATCATATCTCATGCTATGGGAAGGGTCTCAGAATTGGAATGGGAAGGAGTTGGATATCACATCTCAAGTTATAGGAAGGGTCTCAGGATTGGAATGGGAAGGAGTTTGATATCACATCTCATGCCATGTATGGGTCTCAGGTTTTGTAGAAGCATTGGGATATCACATCTCATGCTATCGGAAGGGTATCAGGATTGGATTTGGAAGGAGTTGGATATCCCATCTCATGCTATAGGAAGGGTCTCAGGTTGGAATGGGAAGGAACTGGATATCACATCTCATGTTATAGGAAGGGTCTCAGGATTGGAATGGGAAGGACTTGGATATCACATCTCATGCTATAGGAAGGCTCTCAGGTTTGGAAGGGGAAGGAGTTGGATATCACATTACATGTTAGAGGTAGGATCTCAGGTTTGGTATTAGAGGCATTGAGATATCACATCTCGTGCTATCAGAAGGATCTCAGGATCGGAATGGGAAGGAGTTGGATATCACATCTCATGCTAAAGGGAGGGTCTCAGGTTTGGAAGGGGAAGGATTTGGATATCACATCTCATGTTATAGGAAGGATCTCAGGTTTGGTATTAGAAGCATTGAGATATCAGATCTCATGCTATCGGAAGGATCTCAGGTTTGGTATTAGAGGCATTGAGATATCACATCTCATGCTATCAGAAGGGTCTCGGGATTGGAATGGGAAGGAGTTGGATATCACATCTCATGTGGGTCTCGGGTTTGGAAGGGGAAGTATTTGGATATCACATCTCATGTTACAGGAAGGATCTCAGGTTTGGTATTAGCATTGAGATATCACATGTCATGCTATCGGAAGGGTATCAGGATTGGATCTGGAAGGAGTTGGATATCCCATCTCATGCTATAGGAAGGGTCTCAGGTTTGGTATAAGCATTGAGATATCCCATCTCATGCTATAGGAAGGGTCTCAGGTTTGGAATCGGAAGGAGTCGTATATGACATCTCATGCCATAGGAAGGGTCTCAGGTTTGGTATAAGCATTGAGATATCACATCTCTGCTATCTGAAGGGTCTCAGGATTGGAATGGGAAGGAGTTGGATATCCCATCTCGTTATAGGAAGGGCCTCAGGTTTGGTATTAGAAGCATTGAGATATCACATCTCATGGTATAGGACGGGTCTCAGAATTGGAATGGGAAGGAGTTGGATATCACATCTCAAGCTATAGGAAGGGTCTCAGTATTGGAATGGGAAGGAGTTGGATATCCCATCTCGTTATAGGAAGGGTCTCAGGTTTGGTATTAGAAGCATTGAGATATCACATCTCATGCTATAGGAAGGGTCTCAGGATTGGAATGGGAAGGACTTGGATATCACATCTCATGTTATAGGAAGGGTCTCAGGTTTGGTATTAGAAGCATTGAGATATCATATCTCATGCTATGGGAAGGGTCTCAGAATTGGCATGGGAAGGAGTTGGATATCACATCTCAAGCTATAGGAAGGGTCTCAGGATTGGAATGGGAAGGAGGTTGATATCACATCTCATGCCATGTATGGGTCTCAGGTTTTGTAGAAGCATTGGGATATCACATCTCATGCTATCGGAAGGGTATCAGGATTGGATTTGGAAGGAGTTGGATATCCCATCTCATGCTATAGGAAGGGTCTCAGGTTGGAATGGGAAGGAGTTGGATATCACATCTCATGTTATAGGAAGGGTCTCAGGATTGGAATGGGAAGGACTTGGATATCACATCTCATGCTATAGGAAGGCTCTCAGGTTTGGAAGGGGAAGGAGTTGGATATCACATTACATGTTAGAGGTAGGATCTCAGGTTTGTTATTAGAGGCATTGAGATATCACATCTCATGCTATCAGAAGGATCTCAGGATCGGAATGGGAAGGAGTTGGATATCACATCTCATGCTAAAGGGAGGGTCTCAGGTTTGGAAGGGGAAGGATTTGGATATCACATCTCATGTTATAGGAAGGATCTCAGGTTTGGTATTAGATGCATTGAGATATCACATCTCATGCTATCGGAAGGATCTCAGGTTTGGTATTAGAGGCATTGAGATATAACATCTCATGCTATCAGAAGGGTCTCAGGATTGGAATGGGAAGGAGTCGGATATCACATCTCATGCTAAAGGGAGGGTCTCAGGTTTGGTATTAGAAGCATTGAGATATCACATCTCATGTTATAGGAAGGATCTCAGGTTTGGTATTAGAGGCATTGAGATATCACATCTCATGCTATCAGAAGGGTCTCAGGATTGGAATGGGAAGGAGTCGGATATCACATCTCATGCTAAAGGGAGGGTCTCAGGTTTGGAAGGGGAAGGATTTGGATATCACATCTCATGTTATAGGAAGGATCTCAGGTTTGGTATTAGAAGCATTGAGATATCACATCTCATGCAATCGGAAGGATCTCAGGTTTCGTATTAGAGGCATTGAGATATCACATCTCATGCTATCAGAAGGGTCTCGGGATTGGAATGGGAAGGAGTTGGATATCACATCTCATGCTAAAGGGAGGGTCTCGGGTTTGGAAGGGGAAGGATTTGGATATCACATCTCATGTTATAGGAAGGACCTCAGGTTTGGTATTAGCATTGAGATATCCCATCTGATGCTATAGGAAGGGTCTCAGGTTTGGAATCGGAAGGAGTTGTATATGACATCTCATGCCATAGGAAGGGTCTCAGGTTTGGAATAAGCATTGAGATATCACATCTCTGCTATCGGAAGGGTCTCAGGATTGGAATGGGAAGGAGTTGGATATCCCATCTCGTTATAGGAAGGGTCTCAGGTTTGGTATTAGAAGCATTGAGATATCACATCTCATGGTATAGGACGGGTCTCAGAATTGGAATGGGAAGGAGTTGGATATCACATCTCAAGCTATAGGAAGGGTTTCAGGATTGGAATGGGAAGGTTTTGGATATCACATCTCATGTTATAGGAAGGGTCTCAGGTTTGGTATTAGAAGCATTGAGATATCACATCCCATGCTATAGGAAGGGTCTCAGGATTGGAATGGGAAGGACTTGGATATCACATCTTATGTTATAGGAAGGGTCTCAGGTTTGGTATTAGAAGCATTGAGATATCACATCTCATGCTATAGGAAGGGTCTCAGGATTGGAATGGGAAGGTCTTGGATATCACATCTCATGATAAAGGAAGGGTCTAAGGTTTGGAAGGGGAAGGATTTGGATATCACATCTCATGTTATAGGACCAGTCTCAGGTTTGGTATTAGAAGCATTGAGATATCAAGTCTCATGGTATAGGATGGGTCTCAGAATTGGAATGGGAAGGAGTTGGATATCACATCTCAAGCTATAGGAAGGGTCTCAGGATTGGAATGGGAAGGAGTTTGATATCACATCTCATGCCATGTATGTGTCTCAGGTTTTGTAGAAGCATTGGGATATCACATCTCATGCTATCGGAAGGGTATCAGGATTGGATCTGGAAGGAGTTGGATATCCCATCTCATGCTATAGGAAGGGTCTCAGGTTGGAATGGGAAGGAGTTGGATATCACATCTCGTGTTATAGGAAGGGTCTCAGGATTGGAATGGGAAGGACTTGGATATCACATCACATGCTATAGGAAGGCTCTCAGGTTTGGAAGGGGAAGGAGTTGGATATCACATTTCATGTTAGAGGAAGGATCTCACGTTTGGTATTAGAGGCATTGAGATATCACATCTCATGCTATCAGAAGCGTCTCAGGATTGGAATGGGAAGGAGTTGGATATCACATCTCATGCTAAAGGGAGGGTCTCAGGTTTGGAAGGGGAAGGATTTGGAGATCACATCTCATGTTATAGGAAGGATCTCAGGTTTGGTATTAGAAGCATTGAGATATCACATCTCATGCTATCGGAAGGATCTCAGGTTTGGTATTAGAGGCATTGAGATATCACATCTCATGCTATCAGAAGGGTCTCAGGATTGGAATGGGAAGGAGTCGGATATCACATCTCATGCTAAAGGGAGGGTCTCAGGTTTGGAAGTGGAAGGATTTGGATATCACATCTCATGTTATAGGAAGGATCTCAGGTTTGGTATTAGAAGCATTGAGATATCACATCTCATGCTATAGGAAAGGTCTCAGGATTGGAATGGGAAGGAGTTGGATATCACATCTCAAGCTATAGGAAGGGTCTCAGGATTGGAATGCGAAGGAGTTGGATATCACATCTCAAGCTATAGGAAGGGTTTCAGGATTGGAATGGGAAGGAGTTGGATATCAAATCTCATGCTATAGGAAGGGTCTCAGGTTTGGTATAAGAATTGAGATATCCCATCTCATGCTATAGGAAGGGTCTCAGGTTTGGAATCGGAAGGAGTTGTATATGACATCTCATGCCATAGGAAGGGTCTCAGGTTTGGTATAAGCATTGAGATATCACATCTCTGCTATCGGAAGGGTCTCAGGATTGGAATGGGAAGGAGTTGGATATCACATCTCATGCTAAAGGGAGGGTCTCAGGTTTGGAAGGGGAAGGATTTGGATATCACATCTCATGTTATAGGAAGGATCTCAGGTTTGGTATTAGATGCATTGAGATATCACATCTCATGCTATCAGAAGGATCTCAGGATCGGAATGGGAAGGAGTTGGATATCACATCTCATGCTAAAGGGAGGGTCTCAGGTTTGGAAGGGGAAGGATTTGGATATCACATCTCATGTTATAGGAAGGATCTCAGGTTTGGTATTAGATGCATTGAGATATCACATCTCATGCTATCGGAAGGATCTCAGGTTTGGTATTAGAGGCATTGAGATATAACATCTCATGCTATCAGAAGGGTCTCAGGATTGGAATGGGAAGGAGTCGGATATCACATCTCATGCTAAAGGGAGGGTCTCAGGTTTGGTATTAGAAGCATTGAGATATCACATCTCATGTTATAGGAAGGATCTCAGGTTTGGTATTAGAGGCATTGAGATATCACATCTCATGCTATCAGAAGTTTCTCAGGATTGGAATGGGAAGGAGTCGGATATCACATCTCATGCTAAAGGGAGGGTCTCAGGTTTGGAAGGGGAAGGATTTGGATATCACATCTCATGTTATAGGAAGGATCTCAGGTTTGGTATTAGAAGCATTGAGATATCACATCTCATGCTATCGAAAGGATCTCAGGTTTCGTATTAGAGGCATTGAGATATCACATCTCATGCTATCAGAAGGGTCTCGGGATTGGAATGGGAAGGAGTTGGATATCACATCTCATGACAAAGGGAGGGTCTCGGGTTTGGAAGGGGAAGGATTTGGATATCACATCTCATGTTATAGGAAGGACCTCAGGTTTGGTATTAGCATTGAGATATCCCATCTGATGCTATAGGAAGGGTCTCAGGTTTGGAATCGGAAGGAGTTGTATATGACATCTCATGCCATAGGAAGGGTCTCAGGTTTGGTATAAGCATTGAGATATCACATCTCTGCTATCGGAAGGGTCTCAGGATTGGAATGGGAAGGAGTTGGATATCCCATCTCGTTATAGGAAGGGTCTCAGGTTTGGTATTAGAAGCATTGAGATATCACATCTCATGGTATAGGACGGGTCTCAGAATTGGAATGGGAAGGAGTTGGATATCACATCTCAAGCTATAGGAAGGGTCTCAGGATTGGAATGGGAAGGTTTTGGATATCACATCTCATGTTATAGGAAGGGTCTCAGGTTTGGTATTAGAAGCATTGAGATATCACATCTCATGCTATAGGAAGGGTCTCAGGATTGGAATGGGAAGGACTTGGATATCACATCTCATGTTATAGGAAGGGTCTCAGGTTTGGTATTAGAAGCATTGAGATATCACATCTCATGCTATAGGAAGGGTCTCAGGATTGGAATGGGAAGGTCTTGGATATCACATCTCATGATAAAGGAAGGGTCTAAGGTTTGGAAGGGGAAGGATTTGGATATCACATCTCATGTTATAGGACCAGTCTCAGGTTTGGTATTAGAAGCATTGAGATATCAAGTCTCATGGTATAGGATGGGTCTCAGAATTGGAATGGGAAGGAGTTGGATATCACATCTCAAGCTATAGGAAGGGTCTCAGGATTGGAATGGGAAGGAGTTTGATATCACATCTCATGCCATGTATGTGTCTCAGGTTTTGTAGAAGCATTGGGATATCACATCTCATGCTATCGGAAGGGTATCAGGATTGGATCTGGAAGGAGTTGGATATCCCATCTCATGCTATAGGAAGGGTCTCAGGTTGGAATGGGAAGGAGTTGGATATCACATCTCATGTTATAGGAAGGGTCTCAGGATTGGAATGGGAAGGACTTGGATATCACATCTCATGCTATAGGAAGGCTCTCAGGTTTGGAAGGGGAAGGAGTTTGATATCACATTTCATGTTAGAGGAAGGATCTCACGTTTGGTATTAGAGGCATTGAGATATCACATCTCATGCTATCAGAAGCGTCTCAGGATTGGAATGGGAAGGAGTTGGATATCACATCTCATGCTAAAGGGAGGGTCTCAGGTTTGGAAGGGGAAGGATTTGGAGATCACATCTCATGTTATAGGAAGGATCTCAGGTTTGGTATTAGAAGCATTGAGATATCACATCTCATGCTATCGGAAGGATCTCAGGTTTGGTATTAGAGGCATTGAGATATCACATCTCATGCTATCAGAAGGGTCTCAGGATTAGAATGGGAAGGAGTCGGATATCACATCGCATGCTAAAGGGAGGGTCTCAGGTTTGGAAGTGGAAGGATTTGGATATCACATCTCATGTTATAGGAAGGATCTCAGGTTTGGTATTAGAAGCATTGAGATATCACATCTCATGCTATAGGAAAGGTCTCAGGATTGGAATGGGAAGGAGTTGGATATCACATCTCAAGCTATAGGAAGGGTCTCAGGATTGGAATGGGAAGGAGTTGGATATCACATCTCAAGCTATAGGAAGGGTCTCAGGATTGGAATGGGAAGGAGTTGGATATCACATCTCATGCTATAGGAAGGGTCTCAGGTTTGGTATAAGCATTGAGATATCCCATCTCATGCTATAGGAAGGGTCTCAGGTTTGGAATCGGAAGGAGTTGTATATGACATCTCATGCCATAGGAAGGGTCTCAGGTTTGGTATAAGCATTGAGATATCACATCTCTGCTATCGGAAGGGTCTCAGGATTGGAATGGGAAGGAGTTGGTTATCCCATCTCGTTATAGGAAGGGTCTCAGGTTTGGTATTAGAAGCATTGAGATATCACATCTCATGGTATAGGACGGGTCTCAGAATTGGAATGGGAAGGAGTTGGATATCACATCTCATGTTATAGGAAGGGTCTCAGGTTTGGTATTAGAAGCATTGAGATATCACATCTCATGCTATAGGAAGTGTCTTAGGATCGGAATGGGAAGGACTTGGATATCACATCTCATGTTATAGGATGGGTCTCAGGTTTGGTATTAGAAGCATTGAGATATCACATCTCATGCTATGGGAAGGGTCTCAGAATTGGAATGGGAAGGAGTTGGATATCACATCTCAAGCTATAGGAAGGGTCTCAGGATTGGAATGGGAAGGAGTTTGATATCACATCTCATGCCATGTATGGGTCTCAGGTTTTGTAGAAGCATTGGGATATCACATCTCATGCTATCGGAAGGGTATCAGGATTGGATTTGGAAGGAGTTGGATATCCCATCTCATGCTATAGGAAGGGTCTCAGGTTGGAATGGGAAGGAGTTGGATATCACATCTCATGTTATAGGAAGGGTCTCAGGATTGGAATGGGAAGGACTTGGATATCACATCTCATGCTATAGGAAGGCTCTCAGGTTTAGAAGGGGAAGGAGTTGGATATCACATTACATGTTAGATGTAGGATCTCAGGTTTGGTATTAGAGGCATTGAGATATCACATCTCCTGCTATCAGAAGGATCTCAGGATCGGAATGGGAAGGAGTTGGATATCACATCTCATGCTAAAGCGAGGGTCTCAGGTTTGGAAGGGGAAGGATTTGGATATCACATCTCATGTTATAGGAAGGATCTCAGGTTTGGTATTAGACGCATTGAGATATCACATATCATGCTATCGGAAGGATCTCAGGTTTGGTATTAGAGGCATTGAGATATCACATCTCATGCTATCAGAAGGGTCTCAGGATTGGAATGGGAAGGAGTCGGATATCACATCTCATGCTAAAGGGAGGGTCTCAGGTTTGGTATTAGAAGCATTGAGATATCACATCTCATGTTATAGGAAGGATCTCAGGTTTGGTATTAGAGACATTGAGATATCACATCTCATGCTATCAGAAGGGTATCAGGATTGGAATGGGAAAGAGTCGGATATCAAATCTCATGCTAAAGGGGGGTCTCAGGTTTGGAAGGGGAAGGATTTGGATATCACATCTCATGTTATAGGAAGGATCTCAGGTTTGGTATTAGAAGCATTAAGAAATCACATCTCATGCTATCGGAAGGATCTCAGGTTTGGTATTAGAGGCATTGAGATATCACATCTCATGCTATCAGAAGGGTCTCGGGATTGGAATGGGAAGGAGTTGGATATCACATCTCATGTTAAAGGGAGGGTCTCCGGTTTGGAAGGGGAAGGATTTGGATATCACATCTCATGTTACAGGAAGGATCTCAGGTTTGGTATTAGCATTGCGATATCCCATCTGATGCTATAGGAAGGGTCTCAGGTTTGGAATCGGAAGGATTTGGATATCACATCTCATGTTATAGGAAGGATCTCAGGTTTGGTATTAGAAGCATTGAGATATCACATCTCATGCAATCGGAAGGATCTCAGGTTTCGTATTAGAGGCATTGAGATATCACATCTCATGCTATCAGAAGGGTCTCGGGATTGGAATGGGAAGGAGTTGGATATCACATCTCATGCTAAAGGGAGGGTGTCGGGTTTGGAAGGGGAAGGATTTGGATATCACATCTCATGTTATAGGAAGGACCTCAGGTTTGGTATTAGCATTGAGATATCCCATCTGATGCTATAGGAAGGGTCTCAGGTTTGGAATCGGAAGGAGTTGTATATGACATCTCATGCCATAGGAAGGGTCTCAGGTTTGGTATAAGCATTGAGATATCACATCTCTGCTATCGGAAGGGTCTCAGGATTGGAATGGGAAGGAGTTGGATATCCCATCTCGTTATAGGAAGGGTCTCAGGTTTGGTATTAGAAGCATTGAGATATCACATCTCATGGTATAGGACGGGTCTCAGAATTGGAATGGGAAGGAGTTGGATATCACATCTCAAGCTATAGGAAGGGTTTCAGGATTGGAATGGGAAGGTTTTGGATATCACATCTCATGTTATAGGAAGGGTCTCAGGTTTGGTATTAGAAGCATTGAGATATCAAATCCCATGCTATAGGAAGGGTCTCAGGATTGGAATGGGAAGGACTTGGATATCACATCTTATGTTATAGGAAGGGTCTCAGGTTTGGTATTAGAAGCATTGAGATATCACATCTCATGCTATAGGAAGGGTCTCAGGATTGGAATGGGAAGGTCTTGGATATCACATCTCATGATAAAGGAAGGGTCTAAGGTTTGGAAGGGGAAGGATTTGGATATCACATCTCATGTTATAGGACCAGTCTCAGGTTTGGTATTATAAGCATTGAGATATCAAGTCTCATGGTATAGGATGGGTCTCAGAATTGGAATGGGAAGGAGTTGGATATCACATCTCAAGCTATAGGAAGGGTCTCAGGATTGGAATGGGAAGGAGTTTGATATCACATCTCATGCCATGTATGTGTCCCAGGTTTTGTAGAAGCATTGGGATATCACATCTCATGCTATCGGAAGGGTATCAGGATTGGATCTGGAAGGAGTTGGATATCCCATCTCATGCTATAGGAAGGGTCTCAGGTTGGAATGGGAAGGAGTTGGATATCACATCTCGTGTTATAGGAAGGGTCTCAGGATTGGAATGGGAAGGACTTGGATATCACATCTCATGCTATAGGAAGGCTCTCAGGTTTGGAAGGGGAAGGAGTTGGATATCACATTTCATGTTAGAGGAAGGATCTCACGTTTGGTATTAGAGGCATTGAGATATCACATCTCATGCTATCAGAAGCGTCTCAGGATTGGAATGGGAAGGAGTTGGATATCACATCTCATGCTAAAGGGAGGGTCTCAGGTTTGGAAGGGGAAGGATTTGGAGATCACATCTCATGTTATAGGAAGGATCTCAGGTTTGGTATTAGAAGCATTGAGATATCACATCTCATGCAATCGGAAGGATCTCAGGTTTGGTATTAGAGGCATTGAGATATCACATCTCATGCTATCAGAAGGGTCTCAGGATTGGAATGGGAAGGAGTCGGATATCACATCTCATGCTAAAGGGAGGGTCTCAGGTTTGGAAGTGGAAGGATTTGGATATCACATCTCATGTTATAGGAAGGATCTCAGGTTTGGTATTAGAAGCATTGAGATATCACATCTCATGCTATAGGAAAGGTCTCAGGATTGGAATGGGAAGGAGTTGAATATCACATCTCAAGCTATAGGAAGGGTCTCAGGATTGGAATGGGAAGGAGTTGGATATCACATCTCAAGCTATAGGAAGGGTTTCATGTTTGGAATGGGAAGGAGTTGGATATCAAATCTCATGCTATAGGAAGGGTCTCAGGTTTGGTATAAGCATTGAGATATCCCATCTCATGCTATAGGAAGGGTCTCAGGTTTGGAATCGGAAGGAGTTGTATATGACATCTCATGCCATAGGAAGGGTCTCAGGTTTGGTATAAGCATTGAGATATCACATCTCTGCTATCGGAAGGGTCTCAGGATTGGAATGGGAAGGAGTTGGATATCACATCTCATGCTAAAGGGAGGGTCTCAGGTTTGGAAGGGGAAGGATTTGGATATCACATCTCATGTTATAGGAAGGATCTCAGGTTTGGTATTAGATGCATTGAGATATCACATCTCATGCTATCAGAAGGATCTCAGGATCGGAATGGGAAGGAGTTGGATATCACATCTCATGCTAAAGGGAGGGTCTCAGGTTTGGAAGGGGAAGGATTTGGATATCACATCTCATGTTATAGGAAGGATCTCAGGTTTGGTATTAGATGCATTGAGATATCACATCTCATGCTATCGGAAGGATCTCAGGTTTGGTATTAGAGGCATTGAGATATAACATCTCATGCTATCAGAAGGGTCTCAGGATTGGAATGGGAAGGAGTCGGATATCACATCTCATGCTAAAGGGAGGGTCTCAGGTTTGGTATTAGAAGCATTGAGATATCACATCTCATGTTATAGGAAGGATCTCAGGTTTGGTATTAGAGGCATTGAGATATCACATCTCATGCTATCAGAAGTTTCTCAGGATTGGAATGGGAAGGAGTCGGATATCACATCTCATGCTAAAGGGAGGGTCTCAGGTTTGGAAGGGGAAGGATTTGGATATCACATCTCATGTTATAGGAAGGATCTCAGGTTTGGTATTAGAAGCATTGAGATATCACATCTCATGCTATCGAAAGGATCTCAGGTTTCGTATTAGAGGCATTGAGATATCACATCTCATGCTATCAGAAGGGTCTCGGGATTGGAATGGGAAGGAGTTGGATATCACATCTCATGACAAAGGGAGGGTCTCGGGTTTGGAAGGGGAAGGATTTGGATATCACATCTCATGTTATAGGAAGGATCTCAGGTTTGGTATTAGACGCATTGAGATATCACATATCATGCTATCGGAAGGATCTCAGGTTTGGTATTAGAGGCATTGAGATATCACATCTCATGCTATCAGAAGGGTCTCAGGATTGGAATGGGAAGGAGTCGGATATCACATCTCATGCTAAAGGGAGGGTCTCAGGTTTGGTATTAGAAGCATTGAGATATCACATCTCATGTTATAGGAAGGATCTCAGGTTTAGAAGGGGAAGGAGTTGGATATCACATTACATGTTAGATGTAGGATCTCAGGTTTGGTATTAGAGGCATTGAGATATCACATCTCCTGCTATCAGAAGGATCTCAGGATCGGAATGGGAAGGAGTTGGATATCACATCTCATGCTAAAGCGAGGGTCTCAGGTTTGGAAGGGGAAGGATTTGGATATCACATCTCATGTTATAGGAAGGATCTCAGGTTTGGTATTAGACGCATTGAGATATCACATATCATGCTATCGGAAGGATCTCAGGTTTGGTATTAGAGGCATTGAGATATCACATCTCATGCTATCAGAAGGGTCTCAGGATTGGAATGGGAAGGAGTCGGATATCACATCTCATGCTAAAGGGAGGGTCTCAGGTTTGGAAGTGGAAGGATTTGGATATCACATCTCATGTTATAGGAAGGATCTCAGGTTTGGTATTAGAAGCATTGAGATATCACATCTCATGCTATAGGAAAGGTCTCAGGATTGGAATGGGAAGGAGTTGAATATCACATCTCAAGCTATAGGAAGGGTCTCAGGATTGGAATGGGAAGGAGTTGGATATCACATCTCAAGCTATAGGAAGGGTTTCATGTTTGGAATGGGAAGGAGTTGGATATCAAATCTCATGCTATAGGAAGGGTCTCAGGTTTGGTATAAGCATTGAGATATCCCATCTCATGCTATAGGAAGGGTCTCAGGTTTGGAATCGGAAGGAGTTGTATATGACATCTCATGCCATAGGAAGGGTCTCAGGTTTGGTATAAGCATTGAGATATCACATCTCTGCTATCGGAAGGGTCTCAGGATTGGAATGGGAAGGAGTTGGATATCACATCTCATGCTAAAGGGAGGGTCTCAGGTTTGGAAGGGGAAGGATTTGGATATCACATCTCATGTTATAGGAAGGATCTCAGGTTTGGTATTAGATGCATTGAGATATCACATCTCATGCTATCAGAAGGATCTCAGGATCGGAATGGGAAGGAGTTGGATATCACATCTCATGCTAAAGGGAGGGTCTCAGGTTTGGAAGGGGAAGGATTTGGATATCACATCTCATGTTATAGGAAGGATCTCAGGTTTGGTATTAGATGCATTGAGATATCACATCTCATGCTATCGGAAGGATCTCAGGTTTGGTATTAGAGGCATTGAGATATAACATCTCATGCTATCAGAAGGGTCTCAGGATTGGAATGGGAAGGAGTCGGATATCACATCTCATGCTAAAGGGAGGGTCTCAGGTTTGGTATTAGAAGCATTGAGATATCACATCTCATGTTATAGGAAGGATCTCAGGTTTGGTATTAGAGGCATTGAGATATCACATCTCATGCTATCAGAAGTTTCGCAGGATTGGAATGGGAAGGAGTCGGATATCACATCTCATGCTAAAGGGAGGGTCTCAGGTTTGGAAGGGGAAGGATTTGGATATCACATCTCATGTTATAGGAAGGATCTCAGGTTTGGTATTAGAAGCATTGAGATATCACATCTCATGCTATCGAAAGGATCTCAGGTTTCGTATTAGAGGCATTGAGATATCACATCTCATGCTATCAGAAGGGTCTCGGGATTGGAATGGGAAGGAGTTGGATATCACATCTCATGACAAAGGGAGGGTCTCGGGTTTGGAAGGGGAAGGATTTGGATATCACATCTCATGTTATAGGAAGGATCTCAGGTTTGGTATTAGACGCATTGAGATATCACATATCATGCTATCGGAAGGATCTCAGGTTTGGTATTAGAGGCATTGAGATATCACATCTCATGCTATCAGAAGGGTCTCAGGATTGGAATGGGAAGGAGTCGGATATCACATCTCATGCTAAAGGGAGGGTCTCAGGTTTGGTATTAGAAGCATTGAGATATCACATCTCATGTTATAGGAAGGATCTCAGGTTTAGAAGGGGAAGGAGTTGGATATCACATTACATGTTAGATGTAGGATCTCAGGTTTGGTATTAGAGGCATTGAGATATCACATCTCCTGCTATCAGAAGGATCTCAGGATCGGAATGGGAAGGAGTTGGATATCACATCTCATGCTAAAGCGAGGGTCTCAGGTTTGGAAGGGGAAGGATTTGGATATCACATCTCATGTTATAGGAAGGATCTCAGGTTTGGTATTAGACGCATTGAGATATCACATATCATGCTATCGGAAGGATCTCAGGTTTGGTATTAGAGGCATTGAGATATCACATCTCATGCTATCAGAAGGGTCTCAGGATTGGAATGGGAAGGAGTCGGATATCACATCTCATGCTAAAGGGAGGGTCTCAGGTTTGGTATTAGAAGCATTGAGATATCACATCTCATGTTATAGGAAGGATCTCAGGTTTGGTATTAGAGGCATTGAGATATCACATCTCATGCTATCAGAAGGGTATCAGGATTGGAATGGGAAAGAGTCGGATATCACATCTCATGCTAAAGGGGGGTCTCAGGTTTGGAAGGGGAAGGATTTGGATATCACATCTCATGTTATAGGAAGGATCTCAGGTTTGGTATTAGAAGCATTGAGAAATCACATCTCATGCTATCGGAAGGATCTCAGGTTTGGTATTAGAGGCATTGAGATATCACATCTCATGCTATCAGAAGGGTCTCGGGATTGGAATGGGAAGGAGTTGGATATCACATCTCATGTTAAAGGGAGGGTCTCCGGTTTGGAAGGGGAAGGATTTGGATATCACATCTCATGTTACAGGAAGGATCTCAGGTTTGGTATTAGCATTGCGATATCCCATCTGATGCTATAGGAAGGGTCTCAGGTTTGGAATCGGAAGGATTTGTATATGACATCTCATGCCATAGGAAGGGTCTCAGGTTTGGTATAAGCATTGAGATATCACATCTCTGCTATCGGAAGGGTCTCAGGATTGGAATGGGAAGGAGTTGGATATCCCATCTCGTTATAGGAAGGGTCTCAGGTTTGGTATTAGAAGCATTAGGATATCACATCTCATGGTATAGGACGGGTCTCAAATTGGAATGGGAAGGAGTTGGATATCACATCTCAAGCTATAGGAAGGGTCTCAGGATTGGAATGGGAAGGAGTTGGATATCACATCTCATGCTATAGGAAGGGTCTCAGGAATGGAATGGGAAGGAGTTTTATATGACATCTCATGCCATAGGAAGGATCTCAGGTTTGGTATTAGAAGCATTGAGACATCACATCTCATGTTATAGGAAGGGTCTCAGGATTGGAATGGGAAGGAGTTGGATATCACATCTCATGCTATAGGAAGGGTCTCAGGTTTGGTATTAGAAGCATTGAGATATCACATCTCATGCTATAGGAAGGGTCTCAGGATTGGAATGGGAAGGACTTGGATATCACATCTCATGATAAAGGAAGGGTCTAAGGTTTGGAAGGGAAAGGATTTGGATATCACATCTCATGTTATAGGAGCGGTCTCAGGTTTGGTATTAGAAGCATTGAGATATCAAGTCTCATGGTATAGGACGGGTCTCAGAATTGGAATGGGAAGGAGTTGGATATCACATCTCAAGCTATAGGAAGGGTCTCAGGATGGGAATGGGAAGGTGTTTGATATCACATCTCATGCCATGGTATGGGTCTCAGGTTTTGTAGAAGCATTGGGATATCACATCTCATGCTATCGGAAGGGTATCAGGATTGGATTTGGAAGGAGTTGGATATCCCATCTCATGCTATAGGAAGGGTCTCAGGTTGGAATGGGAAGGAGTTGGATATCACATCTCATGTTATAGGAAGGGTATCAGGATTGGAATGGGAAGGACTTGGATATCACATCTCATGCTATAGGAAGGCTCCCAGGTTTGGAAGGGGAAGGAGTTGGATATCACATTTCATGTTAGAGGTAGGATCTCAGGTTTGGTATTAGAGGTATTGAAATATCACATCTCATGCTATCAAAAGGGTCTCAGGATTGGAATGGGAAGGAGTTGGATATCACATCTCACGCTAAAGGGAGGGTCTCAGGATTGGAAAGGGAAGGAGTTGGATATCACATTTCATGTTAGAGGAAGGATCTCAGGTTTGGTATTAGAGGCATTGAGATATCACATCTCATGCTATAGGAAGGGTCTCAGGATTGGAATGGGAAGGATTTGGATATCACATCTCATGCTATAGGAAGGATCTCAGGTTTGGTATAAGCATTGAGATATCACATCTCATGCTATAGGAAGGGTCTCAGGATTGGAATGGGAAGGAGTTGGATATCACATCTCAGGTTATAGGAAGGATCTCAGATTTGGTATTAGAAGCATTGAGACATCACATCTCATGCTATAGGAAGGGTCTCAGAATTGGAATGGGAAGGAGTTGGATATCACATCTCATGTTATAGGAAGGGTCTCAGGATTGGAATGGGAAGGACTTCGATATTACATCTCATGTTATAGGAAGGCTCCCAGGTTTGGAAGGGGAAGGAGTTGGATATCGCATTTCATGTTAGAGGTAGGATCTCACGTTTGGTATTAGAGGCATTGAGATATAACATCTCATGCTATCAGAAGGGTCTCAGGATTGGAATGGGAAGGAATTGGATATCACATCTCATGCTAAAGGGAGGGTCTCAGGTTTGGAAGGGGAAGGATTTGGATATCACACCTCGTGTTATAGGAAGGATCTCAGGTTTGGTATTAGAAGAATTGAAATATCACATCTCATGCTATCGGAAGGATCTCAGGTTTCGTATTAGAAGCATTGAGATATCACATCTCATGCTATCAGAACGGTCTCAGGATTGTAATGGGAAAGAGTTGAATATCACATCTCATGCTAAAGGGAGGGTCTCTGGTTTGGAAGGGGAAGATTTGGATATCACATTTCATGTTATAGGAAGGATCTCAGGTTTGGTATTAGAAGCATTGAGATATCACATCTCATGCTATAGGAAGGGTCTCAGGATTGGAATGGGAAGGAGTTGGATATCACATCTCATGCTATAGGAAGGGTCTCAGGAATGGAATGGGAAGGAGTTTTATATGACATCTCATGCCATAGGAAGGATCTCAGGTTTGGTATTAGAAGCATTGAGACATCACATCTCATGTTATAGGAAGGGTCTCAGGATTGGAATGGGAAGGAGTTGGATATCACATCTCATGCTATAGGAAGGGTCTCAGGTTTGGTATAAGCATTGAGATATCACATCTCATGCTATAGGAAGGGTCTCAGGAATGGAATGGGAAGGAGTTGTATATGACATCTCATGCCATAGGAAGGGTCTCAGGTTTGGTATAAGCATTGAGATATCACATCTCTGCTATCGGAAGGGTCTCAGGATTGGAATGAGAAGGAGTTGGGTATCCCATCTTATGTTATAGGAAGGGTCTCAGGTTTGGTATTAGAAGCATTGAGATATCACATCTCATGCTATAGGAAGGGTCTCAGGATTGGAATGGGAAGGACGTGAATATCACATCTCATGCTATAGGGAGGCTCTCACGTTTGGAAAGGGAAGGAGTTGGATATCACATTTCATGTTAGAGGTAGGATCTCAGGTTTGGTATTAGAGGCATTGAATATCACATCTCATGCTATCAGAAGGGTCTCAGGATTGGAATGGGAAGGAGTTGGATATCACATCTCATGCTAAAGGGAGGGTCTCAGGTTTGGAAGGGGAAGGATTTTGATATCACATCTCATGTTATAGGAAGGATCTCAGGTTTGGTATTAGAAGCATTGAGATATCACATCTCATGCTATCGGAAGGATCTCAGGTTTGGTATTAGAGGGATTGAGATATCCCATCTCATGCTATCGGAAGGGTATCAGGATTGGATTTGGAAGTAGTTGGATATCCCATCTCATGCTATAGGAAGGGTCTCAGGTTGGAATGGGAAGGAGTTGGATATCACATCTCATGTTATAGGAAGGGTCTCAGGATTGGAATGGGAAGGACTTCGATATCACATCTCATGTTATAGGAAGGCTCCCAGGTTTGGAAGGGGAAGGAGTTGGATATCGCATTTCATGTTAGAGGTAGGATCTCACGTTTGGTATTAGAGGCATTGAGATATAACATCTCATGCTATCAGAAGGGTCTCAGGATTGGAATGGGAAGGAATTGGATATCACATCTCATGCTAAAGGGAGGGTCTCAGGTTTGGAAGGGGAAGGATTTGGATATCACATCTCGTGTTATAGGAAGGATCTCAGGTTTGGTATTAGAAGAATTGAAATATCACATCTCATGCTATCGGAAGGATCTCAGGTTTGGTATTAGAAGCATTGAGATATCACATCTCATGCTATCAGAACGGTCTCAGGATTGGAATGGGAAGGAGTTGAATATCACATCTCATGCTAAAGGGAGGGTCTCTGGTTTGGAAGGGGAAGATTTGGATATCACATTTCATGTTATAGGAAGGATCTCAGGTTTGGTATTAGAAGCATTGAGATATCACATCTCATGCTATAGGAAGGGTCTCAGGATTGGAATGGGAAGGAGTTGGATATCACATCTCATGCTATAGGAAGGGTCTCAGGAATGGAATGGGAAGGAGTTTTATATGACATCTCATGCCATAGGAAGGATCTCAGGTTTGGTATTAGAAGCATTGAGACATCACATCTCATGTTATAGGAAGGGTCTCAGGATTGGAATGGGAAGGAGTTGGATATCACATCTCATGCTATAGGAAGGGTCTCAGGTTTGGTATAAGCATTGAGATATCACATCTCATGCTATAGGAAGGGTCTCAGGAATGGAATGGGAAGGAGTTGTATATGACATCTCATGCCATAGGAAGGGTCTCAGGTTTGGTATAAGCATTGAGATATCACATCTCTGCTATCGGAAGGGTCTCAGGATTGGAATGAGAAGGAGTTGGGTATCCCATCTTATGTTATAGGAAGGGTCTCAGGTTTGGTATTAGAAGCATTGAGATATCACATCTCATGCTATAGGAAGGGTCTCAGGATTGGAATGGGAAGGACGTGAATATCACATCTCATGCTATAGGGAGGCTCTCACGTTTGGAAAGGGAAGGAGTTGGATATCACATTTCATGTTAGAGGTAGGATCTCAGGTTTGGTATTAGAGGCATTGAATATCACATCTCATGCTATCAGAAGGGTCTCAGGATTGGAATGGGAAGGAGTTGGATATCACATCTCATGCTAAAGGGAGGGTCTCAGGTTTGGAAGGGGAAGGATTTTGATATCACATCTCATGTTATAGGAAGGATCTCAGGTTTGGTATTAGAAGCATTGAGATATCACATCTCATGCTATCGGAAGGATCTCAGGTTTGGTATTAGAGGGATTGAGATATCCCATCTCATGCTATCGGAAGGGTATCAGGATTGGATTTGGAAGTAGTTGGATATCCCATCTCATGCTATAGGAAGGGTCTCAGGTTGGAATGGGAAGGAGTTGGATATCACATCTCATGTTATAGGATGGGTCTCAGGATTGGAATGGGAAATACTTCAATATCACATCTCATGCTATAGGAAGGCTATCAGGTTTGGCAGGGGAACGAGTTGGATATCACATTTCATGTTAGAGGTAGGATCTCAGGTTTGGTATTAGAGGCATTGAGATATCACATCTCATGCTATCAGAAGGGTCTCAGGATTGGAATGGGAAGGGCTTGGATATCACATCTCATGCTAAAGGGAGGGTCTCAGGTTTGGAAGGGGAAGGATTTGGCTATCACATCTCGTGTTATAGGAATGATCTAAGGTTTGGTATTAGAAGCATTGAGATATCAAATCTCATGCTATAGGAAGGGTCTCAGGATTGGAATCGGAAGGAATTGCATATCACATCTCATGCTATAGGAAGGGTCTCAGGATTGGAATGGGAAGGAGTTTTATATGACATCTCATGCCATAGGAACGATCTCAGGTTTGGTATTAGAAGCATTGAGACATCACATCTCTGCTATCGGAAGGGTCTCAGGATTGGAATGGGAAGGAGATGGATATCCCATCTCATGTTATAGGAAGGGTCTCAGGATTGGAATGGGAAGGAGTTCGATATCACATCTCTTGCTATAGGAAGGGCCTCAGGTTTTGTATTAGAAGCATTGAGACATCACATCTCATGCTATAGGAAGGGTCTCAGGTTTGGTATAAGCATTGAGATATCACATCTCTGCTATCGGAAGGGTCTCAGGATTGGAATGGGAAGGAGTTGGATATCCCATCTCATGTTATAGGAAGGGTCTCAGGTTTGGTATTAGAAGCATTGAGATATCACATCTCATGCTATAGGAAGGGTCTCAGGATTGGAATGGGAAGGCCTTGGATATCACATCTCATGCTATAGGGAGTGTGTCAAGTTTGATATTAGAAGCATTAAGATAAACAATCTCATGATATTGGAAGGGTCTCAGGATTGGAATGGGAAGGAGTTGGATATCACATCTCATGATAAAGTAAGGGTCTAAGGTTTGGAAGGGGAAGGATTTGGATATCACATCTCATGTTATAGGAAGGGTCTCAGGATTGGAATGGGAAGGAGTTTGATATCACATCTCATGCCATAGTATGGGTCTCAGGTTTGGTAGAAGCATTGAGATATCAAGTCTCATGGTATAGGAAGGGTCTCAGAATTGGAAAGAGAAGGAGTTGGATATCACATCTCAAGCTATAGGAAGGGTCTCAGGATTGGAATGGGAAGGAGTTTGATATCAGATCTCATGTCATAGTATGGGTCTCAGGTTTGGTAGAAGCATTGGGATATCACATCTCATGCTATCGGAAGAGTATCAGGATTGGATTTGGAAGGAGTTGGATATCCCATCTCATGCTATAGGAAGGGTCTCAGGTTGGAATCGGAAGGAGTTGGATATCACATCTCATGTTATAGGAAGGGTCTCCGGATTGGAATGAGAAGGACTTGGATATCACATATCATGCTATAGGAAGGCTCTCAGGTTTGGAAAGGGAAGGAGTTGGATATCACATTTCAAGTTAGAGGTAGGATCTCAGGTTTGGTATTAGAGGAATTGAGATATCACATCTCATGCTATCAGAAGGGTCTCAGGATTGGAATGGGAACGAGTTGGATATCACATCTCATGCTAAAGGGAAGGTCTCAGGTTTGGAAGGGGAAGGATTTGGATATCACATCTCATGTTATAGGAAGGATCTCAGGTTTGGTATTAGAAGCATTGAGATATCACATCTCATGCTATCGGAAGGATCTCAGGTTTGATATCACATCTCATGCTATCGGAAGGGTCTCAGGATTGGAATGGGAAGGAGTTGGATATCACATCTCATGGTATAGGAAGGTTCTCAGGTTTGGAACGGGGAGGAGTTGGATATCACATCTCATGTTATAGGAAGGGTCTCATGTTTGGTATAAGAATTGAGATATCACATCTCTGCTATCGAAAGTGTCTCAGTATTGGGATGGGAAGGAATTGGATATCACATCTCATGTCATAGGAAGGATCTCAGGTTTGGTATTAGAAGCATTGAGATATCACATCTCATGCTATAGGAATGGTCTCAGGATTGGAATGGGAAGGAGTTGGATATTACATTCTTGCTATAGGAAAGGGTCTCATGTTTGTAATGGGAATCATTTGGATATCACATATGCTATAGGAAGGGTCTCAGGTTTGGAACGGGAAGGAGTTGGATATCACATCTCATGTTATAGGAAGGGTCTCGGGTTTGGTATAAGCATTGAGATATCACATCTCTGATATCGGAAGTGTCTCAGGATTGAAATGGGAAGGAGTTGGATATCCCATCTCAGGTTATAGGACGGGTCTCAGGTTTGGTATTAGAATCATTGAGATATCACATCTCATGCTGTAGGAAGTGTCTAAGGATTGGAATGGGAAGGACTTGGATATCACATCTAATGCTATAGGTAGGCTCTCAGGTTTGGAAAGGGAAGGAGTTGGATATCACATTTCATGTTAGAGGAAGGATCTCAGGTTTGGTATTAGAGGCATTGAGATATCACATCTCATGCTATAGGAAGGGTCTCAGGATTGGAATGGGAAGGATTTGGATATCACATCTCATGCTATAGGAAGGGTCTCAGGTTTGGTATAAGCATTGAGATATCACATCTCATGCTATAGGAAGGGTCTCAGGATTGGAATGGGAAGGAGTTGGATATCACATCTCATGATATAGGTAGGCTCTCAGGTTTGGAAAGGGAAGGAGTTGGATATCACATTTCATGTTAGAGGAAGGATCTCAGGTTTGGTATTAGAGGCATTGAGATATCACATCTCATGCTATAGGAAGGGTCTCAGGATTGGAATGGGAAGGATTTGGATATCACATCTCATGCCATAGGAAGGGTCTCAGGATTGGAATGGGAACGAGTTGGATATCAGATCTCATGCTAAAGGGAAGATCTCAGGTTTGGAAGGAAAAGGATTTGGATATCACATCTCATGTTATAGGAAGGATCTCAGGTTTGGTATTAGAAGCATTGAGATATCACATCTCATGCTATCGGAAGGATCTCAGGTTTGGTATTAGAGGCATTGAGATATCACATCTCATGCTATCGGAAGGGTCTCAGGATTGGAATGGGAAGGAGTTGGATATCACATCTCATGCTATAGGAAGGTTCTCAGGTTTGGAACGGGAAGGAGTTGGATATCACATCTCATGTTAGAGGAAGGGTCTCAGGTTTGGTATAAGAATTGAGATATCACATCTCTGCTATCGAAAGTGTCTCAGTATTGGGATGGGAAGGAGTTGGATATCACATCTCATTTTATAGGACGGGTCTCAGGTTTGGTATTAGAAGCATTCTCATGCTATAGGAATGGTCTCAGGATTGGAATGGGAAGGAGTTGGATATCACATATGCTATAGGAAGGGTCTCAGGTTTGGTTTAAGCATTGAGATATCACATATCATGCTATAGGAAGGGTCTCAGGATTGGAATGGGAAGGAGTTGGATATCACATCTCATGTTATAGGAAGGATCTCAGATTTGGTATTAGAACCATTGAGACATCACATCTCATGATATAGGAAGGGTCTCAGGATTGGAATGGGAAGAAGTTGGATATCACATCTCATGTTATAGGAAGGGTCTCAGGATTGGAATGGGAAGGACTTCGATATCACATCTCATGTTATAGGAAGGCTCCCAGGTTTGGAAGTGGAAGGAGTTGGATATCACATTTCATGTTAGAGGTAGGATCTCAGGTTTGGTATTAGAGGCATTGAGATATAACATCTCATGCTATCAGAAGGGTCTCAGGATTGGAATGGGAAGGAGTTGGATATCACATCTCATGCTAAAGGGAGGGTCTCAGGTTTGGAAGGGGAAGGATTTGGATATCACATCTCATGTTATAGGAAGGATCTCAGGTTTATTATTAGAAGCATTGAGATATCACATCTCATGCTATAGGAAAGGTCTCAGGATTGGAATGGGAAGGAGTTGGATATCACATCTCATGCTATAGGAAGGGTCTCAGGTTTGGAAGGGGAAGGATTTGGATATCACATCTCGTGTTATAGGAATGATCTCAGGTTTGGTATTAGAAGCATTGAGATATCACATCTCATGTTATAGGAAGGGTCTCAGGATTGGAATGGGAAGGAGTTGGATATCACATTTCATGTTAGAGGAAGGATCTCAGGTTTGGTATTAGAGGCATTGAGATATCACATCTCATGCTATAGGAAGGGTCTCAGGATTGGAATAGGAAGGATTTGGATATCACATCTCATGCTATAGGAAGGGTCTCAGGTTTGGTATAAGCATTGAGATATCACATCTCATGCTATAGGAAGGGTCTCAGGATTGGAATGGGAAGGAATTGGATATCACATCTCATGCTATAGGAAGGGTCTCAGGTTTGGTATAAGCATTGAGATATCACATCTCATGCTATAGGAAGGGTCTCAGGATTGGAATGGGAAGGAGTTGGATATCACATCTCATGTTATAGGAAGGATCTTAGATTTGGTATTAGAAGCATTGAGACATCACATCTCATGCTATAGGAAGGGTCTCAGGATTGGAATGGGAAGGAGTTGGATATCACATCTCATGTTATAGGAAGGGTCTCAGGATTGGAATGGGAAGGACTTCGATATCACATCTCATGTTATAGGAAGGCTCCCAGGTTTGGAAGGGGAAGGAGTTGGATATCACATTTCATGTTAGAGGTAGTATCTCAGGTTTGGTATTAGAGGCATTGAGATATAACATCTCATGCTATCAGAAGGGTCTCAGGATTGGAATGGGAAGGAGTTGGATATCACATCTCATGCTAAAGGGAGGGTCTCAGGTTTGGAAGGGGAAGGATTTGGATATCACATCTCGTGTTATAGGAAGGATCTCAGGTTTGGTATTAGAAGAATTGAAATATCACATCTCATGCTATCAAAAGGATATCAGGTTTGGTATTAGAAGCATTGAGATATCACATTTCATGCTATCAGAACGGTCTCAGGATTGGAATGGGAAGGAGTTGGATATCACATCTCATGCTAAAGGGAGGGTCTCTGGTTTGGAAGGGGAAGGATTTGGATATCACATCTCATGTTATAGGAAGGATCTCAGGTTTGTTGTTAGAAGCATTGAGATATAACATCTCATGCTATAGGAAGGGTCTCAGGATTGGAATGGTAAGGAGTTGGATATCACATCTCATGCTATAGGAAGGGTCTCAGGAATGGAATGGGAAGGAGTTTTATATGACATCTCATGCCATAGGAAGGATCTCAGGTTTGGTATTAGAAGCATTGAGACATCACATCTCATGTTATAGGAAGGGTCTCAGGATTGGAATGGGAAGGAGTTGGATATCACATCTCATGCTATAGGAAGGGTCTCAGGTTTGGTATAAGCATTGAGATATCACATCTCATGCTATAGGAAGGGTCTCAGGATTGGAATGGGAAGGAGTTGTATATGACATCTCATGCCATAGGAAGGGTCTCAGGTTTGGTATAAGCATTGAGATATCACATCTCTGCTATTGGAAGGGTCTCAGGATTGGAATGGGAAGGAGTTGGATATCCCATCTTATGTTATAGGAAGGGTCTCAGGTTTTGTATTAGAAGCATTGAGATATCACATCTCATGCTATAGGAAGGGTCTCAGGATTGGAATGGGAAGGACTTGAATATCACATCTCATGCTATATGGAGGCTCTCACATTTGGAAAGGGAAGGAGTTGGATATCACATTTCATGTTAGAGGTAGGATCTGAGGTTTGGTATTAGAGGCATTGAAAATCACATCTCATGCTATCAGAAGGGTCTCAGGATTGGAATGGGAAGGAGTTGGATATCACATCTCATGCTAAAGGGAGGGTCTCAGGTTTGGAAGGGGAAGGATTTTGATATCACATCTCATGTTATAGGAAGGATCTCAGGTTTGGTATTAGAAGCATTGAGATATCACATCTCATGCTATCGGAAGGATCTCAGGTTTGGTATTAGAGGGATTGAGATATCACATCTCATGCTATCGGAAGGGTATCAGGATTGGACTTGGAAGTAGTTTGATATCCCATCTCATGCTATAGGAAGGGTCTCAGGTTGGAATGGGAAGGAGTTGGATATCACATCTCATGTTATAGGAAGGGTCTCAGGATTGGAATGGGAAATACTTCGATATCACATCTCATGCTATAGGAAGGCTCCAGGTTTGGAAGGGGAAGGAGTTGGATATCACATTTCATGTTAGAGGTAGGATCTCAGGTTTGGTATTAGAGGCATTGAGATATCACATCTCATGCTATAGGAAGGGTCTCAGGATTGGAATGGGAAGGATTTGAATATCACATCTCATGCTATAGGAAGGGTCTCAGGTTTGGTATAAGCATTGAGCTATCACATCTCATGCTATAGGAAAAGTCTCAGGATTGGAATGGGAAGGAGTAGGATATCACATCTCATGCTATAGGTAGGCTCTCAGGTTTGGAAAGGGAAGGAGTTGGATATCACATTTCATGTTAGAGGAAGGATCTCAGGTTTGGTATTAGAGGCATTGAGATATCACATCTCATGCTATAGGAAGGGTCTCAGGATTGGAATGGGGAGGATTTGGATATCACATCTCATGCTATAGGAAGGGTCTCAGGTTTGGTATAAGCATTGAGATATCACATCTCATGCTATAGGAAGGGTCTCAGGATTGGAATGGGAAGGAGTTGGATATCACATCTCATGTTATAGGAAGGATCTCAGATTTGGTATTGGAAGCATTGAGACATCACATCTCATGCTATAAGAAGGGTCTCAGGATTGGAATGAGAAGGAGTTGGATATCACATCTCATGTTATAGGAAGGGTCTCAGGATGGGAATGGGAAGGACTTCGATATCACATCTCATGTTATAGGAAGGGTCTCAGGATTGGAATGGGAAGGCCTTGGATATCACATCTCATGCTATAGGGAGTGTGTCAAGTTTGATATTAGAAGCATTAAGATAAACAATCTCATGATATTGGAAGGGTCTCAGGTTTGGAATGGGAAGGAGTTGGATATCACATCTCATGATAAAGTAAGGGTCTAAGGTTTGGAAGGGGAAGGATTTGGATATCACATCTCATGTTATAGGAAGGGTCTCAGGATTGGAATGGGAAGGAGTTTGATATCACATCTCATGCCATAGTATGGGTCTCAGGTTTGGTAGAAGCATTGAGATATCAAGTCTCATGGTATAGGAAGGGTCTCAGAATTGGAAAGAGAAGGAGTTGGATATCACATCTCAAGCTATAGGAAGGGTCTCAGGATTGGAATGGGAAGGAGTTTGATATCAGATCTCATGTCATAGTATGGGTCTCAGGTTTGGTAGAAGCATTGGGATATCACATCTCATGCTATCGGAAGAGTATCAGGATTGGATTTGGAAGGAGTTGGATATCCCATCTCATGCTATAGGAAGGGTCTCAGGTTGGAATCGGAAGGAGTTGGATATCACATCTCATGTTATAGGAAGGGTCTCCGGATTGGAATGAGAAGGACTTGGATATCACATCTCATGCTATAGGAAGGCTCTCAGGTTTGGAAAGGGAAGGAGTTGGATATCACATTTCAAGTTAGAGGTAGGATCTCAGGTTTGGTATTAGAGGAATTGAGATATCACATCTCATGCTATCAGAAGGGTCTCAGGATTGGAATGGGAACGAGTTGGATATCACATCTCATGCTAAAGGGAAGTTCTCAGGTTTGGAAGGGGAAGGATTTGGATATCACATCTCATGTTATAGGAAGGATCTCAGGTTTGGTATTAGAAGCATTGAGATATCACATCTCATGCTATCGGAAGGATCTCAGGTTTGATATCACATCTCATGCTATCGGAAGGGTCTCAGGATTGGAATGGGAAGGAGTTGGATATCACATCTCATGGTATAGGAAGGTTCTCAGGTTTGGAACGGGGAGGAGTTGGATATCACATCTCATGTTATAGGAAGGGTCTCATGTTTGGTATAAGAATTGAGATATCACATCTCTGCTATCGAAAGTGTCTCAGTATTGGGATGGGAAGGAATTGGATATCACATCTCATGTCATAGGAAGGATCTCAGGTTTGGTATTAGAAGCATTGAGATATCACATCTCATGCTATAGGAATGGTCTCAGGATTGGAATGGGAAGGAGTTGGATATTACATTCTTGCTATAGGAAAGGGTCTCATGTTTGTAATGGGAATCATTTGGATATCACATATGCTATAGGAAGGGTCTCAGGTTTGGAACGGGAAGGAGTTGGATATCACATCTCATGTTATAGGAAGGGTCTCGGGTTTGGTATAAGCATTGAGATATCACATCTCTGATATCGGAAGTGTCTCAGGATTGAAATGGGAAGGAGTTGGATATCCCATCTCAGGTTATAGGACGGGTCTCAGGTTTGGTATTAGAATCATTGAGATATCACATCTCATGCTGTAGGAAGTGTCTAAGGATTGGAATGGGAAGGACTTGGATATCACATCTAATGCTATAGGTAGGCTCTCAGGTTTGGAAAGGGAAGGAGTTGGATATCACATTTCATGTTAGAGGAAGGATCTCAGGTTTGGTATTAGAGGCATTGAGATATCACATCTCATGCTATAGGAAGGGTCTCAGGATTGGAATGGGAAGGATTTGGATATCACATCTCATGCTATAGGAAGGGTCTCAGGTTTGGTATAAGCATTGAGATATCACATCTCATGCTATAGGAAGGGTCTCAGGATTGGAATGGGAAGGTGTTGGATATCACATCTCATGATATAGGTAGGCTCTCAGGTTTGGAAAGGGAAGGAGTTGGATATCACATTTCATGTTAGAGGAAGGATCTCAGGTTTGGTATTAGAGGCATTGAGATATCACATCTCATGCTATAGGAAGGGTCTCAGGATTGGAATGGGAAGGATTTGGATATCACATCTCATGCCATAGGAAGGGTCTCAGGATTGGAATGGGAACGAGTTGGATATCACATCTCATGCTAAAGGGAAGATCTCAGGTTTGGAAGGAGAAGGATTTGGATATCACATCTCATGTTATAGGAAGGATCTCAGGTTTGGTATTAGAAGCATTGAGATATCACATCTCATGCTATCGGAAGGATCTCAGGTTTGGTATTAGAGGCATTGAGATATCACATCTCATGCTATCGGAAGGGTCTCAGGATTGGAATGGGAAGGAGTTGGATATCACATCTCATGCTATAGGAAGGTTCTCAGGTTTGGAACGGGAAGGAGTTGGATATCACATCTCATGTTAGAGGAAGGGTCTCAGGTTTGGTATAAGAATTGAGATATCACATCTCTGCTATCGAAAGTGTCTCAGTATTGGGATGGGAAGGAGTTGGATATCACATCTCATTTTATAGGACGGGTCTCAGGTTTGGTATTAGAAGCATTCTCATGCTATAGGAATGGTCTCAGGATTGGAATGGGAAGGAGTTGGATATCACATATGCTATAGGAAGGGTCTCAGGTTTGGTTTAAGCATTGAGATATCACATATCATGCTATAGGAAGGGTCTCAGGATTGGAATGGGAAGGAGTTGGATATCACATCTCATGTTATAGGAAGGATCTCAGATTTGGTATTAGAACCATTGAGACATCACATCTCATGATATAGGAAGGGTCTCAGGATTGGAATGGGAAGAAGTTGGATATCACATCTCATGTTATAGGAAGGGTCTCAGGATTGGAATGGGAAGGACTTCGATATCACATCTCATGTTATAAGATTGCTCCCAGGTTTGGAAGGGGAAGGAGTTGGATATCACATTTCATGTTAGAGGTAGGATCTCAGGTTTGGTATTAGAGGCATTGAGATATAACATCTCATGCTATCAGAAGGGTCTCAGGATTGGAATGGGAAGGAGTTGGATATCACATCTCATGCTAAAGGGAGGGTCTCAGGTTTGGAAGGGGAAGGATTTGGATATCACATCTCATGTTATAGGAAGGATCTCAGGTTTATTATTAGAAGCATTGAGATATCACATCTCATGCTATAGGAAGGGTCTCGATATTGGAATGGGAAGGAGTTGGATATCACATCTCATGCTATAGGAAGGGTCTCAGGTTTGGAAGGGGAAGGATTTGGATATCACATCTCGTGTTATAGGAATGATCTCAGGTTTGGTATTAGAAGCATTGAGATATCACATCTCATGTTATAGGAAGGGTCTCAGGATTGGAATGGGAAGGAGTTGGATATCACATTTCATGTTAGAGGAAGGATCTCAGGTTTGGTATTAGAGGCATTGAGATATCACATCTCATGCTATAGGAAGGGTCTCAGGATTGGAATGGGAAGGATTTGGATATCACATCTCATGCTATAGGAAGGGTCTCAGGTTTGGTATAAGCATTGAGATATCACATCTCATGCTATAGGAAGGGTCTCAGGATTGGAATGGGAAGGAATTGGATATCACATCTCATGCTATAGGAAGGGTCTCAGGTTTGGTATAAGCATTGAGATATCACATCTCATGCTATAGGAAGGGTCTCAGGATTGGAATGGGAAGGAGTTGGATATCACATCTCATGTTATAGGAAGGATCTTAGATTTGGTATTAGAAGCATTGAGACATCACATCTCATGCTATAGGAAGGGTCTCAGGATTGGAATGGGAAGGAGTTGGATATCACATCTCATGTTATAGGAAGGGTCTCAGGATTGGAATGGGAAGGACTTCGATATCACATCTCATGTTATAGGAAGGCTCCCAGGTTTGGAAGGGGAAGGAGTTGGATATCACATTTCATGTTAGAGGTAGTATCTCAGGTTTGGTATTAGAGGCGTTGAGATATAACATCTCATGCTATCAGAAGGGTCTCAGGATTGGAATGGGAAGGAGTTGGATATCACATCTCATGCTAAAGGGAGGGTCTCAGGTTTGGAAGGGGAAGGATTTGGATATCACATCTCGTGTTATAGGAAGGATCTCAGGTTTGGGGTTAGAAGCTTTGAGATATCACATTTCATGCTATCAGAACGGTCTCAGGATTGGAATGGGAAGGAGTTGGATATCACATCTCATGCTAAAGGGAGGGTCTCTGGTTTGGAAGGGGAAGGATTTGGATATCACATCTCATGTTATAGGAAGGATCTCAGGTTTGTTGTTAGAAGCATTGAGATATAACATCTCATGCTATAGGAAGGGTCTCAGGATTGGAATGGGAAGGAGTTGGATATTACATCTCATGCTATAGGAAGGGTCTCAGGAATGGAATGGGAAGGAGTTTTATGTGACATCTCATGCCATAGGAAGGATCTCAGGTTTGGTATTAGAAGCATTGCGGGAATCACATCTAATGTTATATGAAGGGTCTCAGGATTGGAATGGGAAGGAGTTGGATATCACATCTCATGCTATAGGAAGGGTCTCAGGTTTGGTATAAGCATTGAGATATCACATCTCATGCTATAGGAAGGGTCTCAGGATTGGAATGGGAAGGAGTTGTATATGACATCTCATGCCATAGGAAGGGTCTCAGGTTTGGTATAAGCATTGAGATATCACATCTCTGCTATTGGAAGGGTCTCAGGATTGGAATGGGAAGGAGTTGGATATCCCATCTTATGTTATAGGAAGGGTCTCAGGTTTTGTATTAGAAGCATTGAGATATCACATCTCATGCTATAGGAAGGGTCTCAGGATTGGAATGGGAAGGACTTGAATATCACATCTCATGCTATATGGAGGCTCTCACGTTTGGAAAGGGAAGGAGTTGGATATCACATTTCATGTTAGAGGTAGGATCTCAGGTTTGGTATTAGAGGCATTGAAAATCACATCTCATGCTATCAGAAGGGTCTCAGGATTGGAATGGGAAGGAGTTGGATATCACATCTCATGCTAAAGGGAGGGTCTCAGGTTTGGAAGGGGAAGGATTTTGATATCACGTCTCATGTTATAGGAAGGATCTCAGGTTTGGTATTAGAAGCATTGAGATATCACATCTCATGCTATCGGAAGGATCTCAGGTTTGGTATTAGAGGGATTGAGATATCCCATCTCATGCTATAGGAAGGGTCTCAGGTTGGAATGGGTAGGAGTTGGATATCACATCTCATGTTATAGGAAGGGTCTCAAGATTGGAATGGGAAATACTTCGATATCACATCTCATGCTATAGGAAGGCTCCAGGTTTGGAAGGGGAAGGAGTTGGATATCACATTTCATGTTAGAGGTAGGATCTCAGGTTTGGTATTAGAGGCATTGAGATATCACATCTCATGCTATAGGAAGGGTCTCAGGATTGGAATGGGAAGGATTTGAATATCACATCTCATGCTATAGGAAGGGTCTCAGGTTTGGTATAAGCATTGAGCTATCACATCTCATGCTATAGGAAAAGTCTCAGGATTGGAATGGGAAGGAGTAGGATATCACATCTCATGCTATAGGTAGGCTCTCAGGTTTGGAAAGGGAAGGAGTTGGATATCACATTTCATGTTAGAGGAAGGATCTCAGGTTTGGTATTAGAGGCATTGAGATATCACATCTCATGCTATAGGAAGGGTTTCAGGATTGGAATGGGAAGGATTTGGATATCACATCTCATGCTATAGGAAGGGTCTCAGGTTTGGTATAAGCATTGAGATATCACATCTCATGCTATAGGAAGGGTCTCAGGATTGGAATGGGAAGGAGTTGGACATCACATCTCATGTTATAGGAAGGATCTCAGATTTGGTATTGGAAGCATTGAGACATCACATCTCATGCTATAAGAAGGGTCTCAGGATTGGAATGAGAAGGAGTTGGATATCACATCTCATGTTAGAGGTAGGATCTCAGGTTTGGTATTAGAGGCATTGAGATATAACATCTCATGCTATCAGAAGGGTCTCAGGATTGGAATGGGAAGGAGTTGGATATCACATCTCATGCTAAAGGGAGGGTCTCAGGTTTGGAAGGGGAAGGATTTGGATATCACATCTCGTGTTACAGGAAGGATCTCCGGTTTGGTATTAGAAGAATTGAAATATCACATCTCATGCTATCGGAAGGATCTCAGGTTTGGTATTGGAAGCATTGAGATATCACATCTCATACTATCAGAACGGTCTCAGGATTGGAATGGGAAGGAGTTGGATATGACATCTCATGCTAAAGGGAGGGTCTCTGGTTTGGAAGGGGAAGGATTTGGATATCACATCTCATGTTATAGGAAGGATCTCAGGTTTGGTATTCGAAGCATTGAGATATCACATCTCATGCTATAGGAAGGGTCTCAGGTTTGGAATGGGAATGAATTGGATATCACATCTCATGTCATAGGAAGGATCTCAGGTTTGGTATTGGAAGCATTGAGATATCACATCTCATGCTATAGGAATGGTCTCAGGATTGGAATGGGAAGGAGTTGGATATTACATTCTTGCTATAGAAAGGGTCTCATGTTTGTAATGGGAAGGAGTTGGATATCACATATGCTATAGGAAGGGTCTCAGGTTTGGAACGGGAAGGAGTTGGATATCACATCTCATGTTATAGGAAGGGTCTCAGGTTTGGTATAAGCTTTGAGATATCACATCTCTGATATCGGAAGTGTCTCAGGATTGAAATGGGAAGGTGTTGGATATCCCATCTCATGTTATAGGACGGGTCTCAGGTTTGGTATTAGAATCATTGAGATATCACATCTTATGCTGTAGGAAGTGTCTAAGGATTGGAATGGGAAGGACTTGGATATCACATCTAATGCTATAGGTAGGCTCTCAGGTTTGGAAAGGGAAGGAGTTGGATATCACATTTCATGTTAGAGGAAGGATCTCAGGTTTGGTTTAGAGGCATTGAGATATCACATCTCATGCTATAGGAAGGGTCTCAGGATTGGAATGGGAAGGATTTGGATATCACAGCTCATGTTATAGGAAGGGTCCCAGGTTTGGTATAAGCATTGAGATATCACATCTCATGCTATAGGAAGGGTCTCAGGATTGGAATGGGAAGGAGTTGGATATCACATCTCATGATATAGGTAGGCTCTCAGGTTTGGAAAGGGAAGTAGTTGGATATCACATTTCATGTTAGAGGAAGGATCTCAGGTTTGGTATTAGAGGCATTGAGATATCACATCTCATGCTATAGGAAGGGTCTCAGGATTGGAATGGGAAGGATTTGGATATCACATCTCATGCTATAGGAAGGGTCTCAGGATTGGAATGGGAACGAGTTGGATATCACATCTCATGCTAAAGGGAAGGTCTCAGGTTTGGAAGGGGAAGGATTTGGATATCACATCTCATGTTATAGGAAGGATCTCAGGTTTGGTATTAGAAGCATTGAGATATCACATCTCATGCTATCGGAAGGATCTCAGGTTTGGTATTAGAGGCATTGAGATATCACATCTCATGCTATCGGAAGGGTCTCAGGATTGGAATGGGAAGGAGTTGGATATCACATCTCATGCTATAGGAAGGTTCTCAGGTTTGGAACGGGAAGCAGTTGGATATCACATCTCATGTTATAGGAAGGGTCTCAGGTTTGGTATAAGCATTGAGATATCACATCTCTGCTATCGGAAGTGTCTCAGGATTGAAATGGGAAGGAGTTGGATATCCCATCTCATGTTATAGGACGGGTCTCAGGTTTGGTATTAGAATCATTGAGATATCACATCTCATGCTGTAGGAAGTGTCTAAGGATTGGAATGGGAAGGACTTGGATATCACATCTCATGCTATAGGTAGTCTCTCAGGTTTGGAAAGGGAAGGAGTTGGATATCACATTTCATGTTAGAGGAAGGATCTCAGGTTTGGTATTAGAGGCATTGAGATATCACATCTCATGCTATAGGAAGGGTCTCAGGATTGGAATGGGAAGGATTTGGATATCACATCTCATGCTATAGGAAGGGTCTCAGGTTTGGTATAAGCATTGAGATATCACATATCATGCTATAGGAAAAGTCTCAGGATTGGAATGGGAAGGAGTTGGATATCACATCTCATGCTATAGGTAGGCTCTCAGGTTTGGAAAGGGAAGGAGTTGGATATCACATTTCATGTTAGAGGAAGGATCTCAGGTTTGGTATTAGAGGCATTGATATATCACATCTCATGCTATAGGAAGGGTCTCAGGATTGGAATGGGAAGGATTTGGATATCACATCTCATGCTATAGGAAGGGTCTCAGGTTTGGTATAAGCATTGAGATATCACATCTCATGCTATAGGAAGGGTCTCAGGATTGGAATGGGAAGGAGTTGGATATCACATCTCATGCTATAGATAGGCTCTCAGGTTTGGAAAGGGAAGGATTTGGATATCACATTTCATGTTAGAGGAAGGATCTCAGGTTTGGTATTAGAGGCATTGAGATATCACATCTCATGCTATAGGAAGGGTCTCAGGATTGGAATGGGAAGGATTTGGATATCACATCTCATGCTATAGGAAGGGTCTCAGGTTTGGTATAAGCATTGAGATATCACATATCATGCTATAGGAAAAGTCTCAGGATTGGAATGGGAAGGAGTTGGATATCACATCTCATGCTATAGGTAGGCTCTCAGGTTTGTAAAGGGAAGGAGTTGGATATCACATTTCATGTTAGAGGAAGGATCTCAGGTTTGGTATTAGAGGCATTGATATATCACATCTCATGCTATAGGAAGGGTCTCAGGATTGGAATGGGAAGGATTTGGATATCACATCTCATGCTATAGGAAGGGTCTCAGGTTTGGTATAAGCATTGAGATATCACATCTCATGCTATAGGAAGGGTCTCAGGATTGGAATGGGAAGGAGTTGGATATCACATCTCATGTTATAGGAAGGATCTCAGATTTGGTATTGGAAGCATTGAGACATCACATCTCATGCTATAAGAAGGGTCTCAGGATTGGAATGAGAAGGAGTTGGATATCACATCTCATGTTATAGGAAGGGTCTCAGGATGGGAATGGGAAGGACTTCGATATAACATCTCATGTTATAGGAAGGCTCCCAGGGTTGGAAGGGGAAGGAGTTGGATATCACATTTCATGTTAGAGGTAGGATCTCAGGTTTGGTATTAGAGGCATTGAGATATAACATCTCATGCTATCAGAAGGGTCTCAGGATTGGAATGGGAAGGAGTTGGATATCACATCTCATGCTAAAGGGAGGGTCTCAGGTTTGGAAGGGGAAGGATTTGGATATCACATCTCGTGTTATAGGAAGGATCCCCGGTTTGGTATTAGAAGAATTGAAATATCACATCTCATGCTATCGGAAGGATCTCAGGTTTGGTATTGGAAGCATTGAGATATCACATCTCATACTATCAGAACGGTCTCAGGATTGGAATGGGAAGGAGTTGGATATCACATCTCATGCTAAAGGGAGGGTCTCTGGTTTGGAAGGGGAAGGATTTGGATATCACATCTCATGTTATAGGAAGGATCTCAGGTTTGGTATTCGAAGCATTGAGATATCACATCTCATGCTATAGGAAGGGTCTCAGGTTTGGAATGGGAATGAATTGGATATCACATCTAATGTCATAGGAAGGATCTCAGGTTTGGTATTAGAAGCATTGAGATATCACATCTCATGCTATAGGAATGGTCTCAGGATTGGAATGGGAAGGAGTTGGATATTACATTCTTGCTATAGAAAGGGTCTCATGTTTGTAATGGGAAGGAGTTGGATATCACATATGCTATAGGAAGGGTCTCAGGTTTGGAACGGGAAGGAGTTGGATATCACATCTCATGTTATAGGAAGGGTCTCAGGTTTGGTATAAGCATTGAGATATCACATCTCTGCTAACGGAAGTGTCTCAGGATTGAAATGGGAAGGAGTTGGATATCCCATCTCATGTTATAGGACGGGTCTCAGGTTTGGTATTAGAATCATTGAGATATCACATCTCATGCTGTAGGAAGTGTCTAAGGATTGGAATGGGAAGGACTTGGATGTCACATCTCATGCTATAGGTAGTCTCTCAGGTTTGGAAAGGGAAGGAGTTGGATATCACATTTCATGTTAGAGGAAGGATCTCAGGTTTGGTATTAGAGGCATTGAGATATCACATCTCATGCAATAGGAAGGGTCTCAGGATTGGAATGGGAGGATTTGGATATCACATCTCATGCTATAGGAAGGGTCTCAGGTTTGGTATAAGCATTGAGATATCACATCTCATGCTATAGGAAGGGTCTCAGGATTGGAATGGGAAGGAGTTGGATATCACATCTCATGCTATAGATAGGCTCTCAGGTTTGGAAAGGGAAGGATTTGGATATCACATTTCATGTTAGAGGAAGGATCTCAGGTTTGGTATTAGAGGCATTGAGATATCACATCTCATGCTATAGGAAGGGTCTCAGGATTGGAATGGGAAGGATTTGGATATCACATCTCATGCTATAGGAAGGGTCTCAGGTTTGGTATAAGCATTGAGATATCACATATCATGCTATAGGAAGGGTCTCAGGATTGGAATGGGAAGGAGTTGGATATCACATCTCATGTTATAGGAAGGATCTCAGATTTGGTATTAGAACCATTGAGACATCACATCTCATGCTATAGGAAGGGTCTCAGGATTGGAATGGGAAGAAGTTGGATATCACATCTCATGTTATAGGAAGGCTCCCAGGTTTGGAAGGGGAAGGAGTTGGATATCACATTTCATGCTATAGGAAGGGTCTCAGGTTTGGTATAAGCATTGAGATATCACATCTCATGCTATAGGAAGGGTCTCAGGATTGGAATGGGAAGGAGTTGGATATCACATCTCATGCTATAGATAGGCTCTCAGGTTTGGAAAGGGAAGGATTTGGATATCACATTTCATGTTAGAGGAAGGATCTCAGGTTTGGTATTAGAGGCATTGAGATATCACATCTCATGCTATAGGAAGGTTCTCAGGATTGGAATGGGAAGGATTTGGATATCACATCTCATGCTATAGGAAGGGTCTCAGGTTTGGTATAAGCATTGAGATATCACATATCATGCTATAGGAAGGGTCTCAGGATTGGAATGGGAAGGAGTTGGATATCACATCTCATGTTATAGGAAGGATCTCAGATTTGGTATTAGAACCATTGAGACATCACATCTCATGCTATAGGAAGGGTCTCAGGATTTGAATGGGAAGAAGTTGGATATCACATCTCATGTTATAGGAAGGCTCCCAGGTTTGGAAGGGGAAGGAGTTGGATATCACATTTCATGTTAGAGGTAGGATCTCAGGTTTGGTATTAGAGGCATTGAGATATAACATCTCATGCTATCAGAAGGGTCTCAGGATTGTAATGGGAAGGAGTTGGATATCACATCTCATGCTAAAGGGAGGGTCTCAGGTTTGGAAGGGGAAGGATTTGGATATCACATCTCATGTTATAGGAAGGATCTCAGGTTTATTATTAGAAGCATTGAGATATCACATCTCATGCTATAGGAAGGGTCTCAGGATTGGAATGGGAAGGAGTTGGATATCACATCTCATGCTATAGGAAGGGTCTCAGGTTTGGAAGGGGAAGGATTTGGATATCACATCTCGTGTTATAGGAATGATCTCAGGTTTGGTATTAGAAGCATTGAGATATCACATCTCATGTTATAGGAAGGGTCTCAGGATTGGAATGGGAAGGAGTTGGATATCACATCTCATGCTATAGGAAGGGTCTCAGGTTTGGTATAAGCATTGAGATATCACATCTCATGCTATAGGAAGGGTCTCAGGATTGGAATGGGAAGGAGTTGGATATCACATCTCATGCTATAGGAAGGGTCTCAGGTTTGGTATAAGCATTGAGATATCACATCTCATGCTATAGGAAGGGTCTCAGGATTGGAATGGGAAGGAGTTGGATATCACATCTCATGTTATAGGAAGGATCTTAGATTTGGTATTAGAAGCATTGAGACATCACATCTCATGCTATAGGAAGGGTCTCAGGATTGGAATGGGAAGGAGTTGGATATCACATCTCATGTTATAGGAAGGGTCTCAGGATTGGAATGGGAAGGACTTCGATATCACATCTCATGTTATAGGAAGGCTCCCAGGTTTGGAAGGGGAAGGAGTTGGATATCACATTTCATGTTAGAGGTAGTATCTCAGGTTTGGTATTAGAGGCATTGAGATATAACATCTCATGCTATCAGAAGGGTCTCAGGATTGGAATGGGAAGGAGTTGGATATCACATCTCATGCTAAAGGAAGGGTCTCAGGTTTGGAAGGGGAAGGATTTGGATATCACATCTCGTGTTATAGGAAGGATCTCAGGTTTGGTATTAGAAGAATTGAAATATCACATCTCATGCTATCAAAAGGATCTCAGGTTTGGTATTAGAAGCATTGAGATATCACATCTCATGCTATCAGAACGGTCTCAGGATTGGAATGGGAAGGAGTTGGATATCACATCTCATGCTAAAGGGAGGGTCTCTGGTTTGGAAGGGGAAGGATTTGGATATCACATCTCATGTTATAGGAAGGATCTCAGGTTTGTTGTTAGAAGCATTGAGATATCACATCTCATGCTATAGGAAGGGTCTCAGGATTGGAATGGGAAGGAGTTGGATATCACATCTCATGCTATAGGAAGGGTCTCAGGTTTGGTATAAGCATTGAGATATCACATCTCATGCTATAGGAAGGGTCTCAGGATTGGAATGGGAAGGAGTTGTATATGACATCTCATGCCATAGGAAGGGTCTCAGGTTTGGTATAAGCATTGAGATATCACATCTCTGCTATTGGAAGGGTCTCAGGATTGGAATAGGAAGGAGTTGGATATCCCATCTTATGTTATAGGAAGGGTCTCAGGTTTGGTATTAGAAGCATTGAGATATCACATCTCATGCTATAGGAAGGGTCTCAGGATTGGAATGGGAAGGACTTGAATATCACATCTCATGCTATATGGAGGCTCTCACGTTTGGAAAGGGAAGGAGTTGGATATCACATTTCATGTTAGAGGTAGGATCTCAGGTTTGGTATTAGAGGCATTGAGATATAACATCTCATGCTATCAGAAGGGTCTCAGGATTGGAATGGGAAGGAGTTGGATATCACATCTCATGCTAAAGGAAGGGTCTCAGGATTGGAATGGGAAGGACTTGAATATCACATCTCATGCTATATGGAGGCTCTCACGTTTGGAAAGGGAAGGAGTTGGATATCACATTTCATGTTAGAGGTAGTATCTCAGGTTTGGTATTAGAGGCATTGAGATATAACATCTCATGCTATCAGAAGGGTCTCAGGATTGGAATGGGAAGGAGTTGGATATCACATCTCATGTTATAGGAAGGATCTTAGATTTGGTATTAGAAGCATTGAGACATCACATCTCATGCTATAGGAAGGGTCTCAGGATTGGAATGGGAAGGAGTTGGATATCACATCTCATGTTATAGGAAGGGTCTCAGGATTGGAATGGGAAGGACTTCGATATCACATCTCATGTTATAGGAAGGCTCCCAGGTTTGGAAGGGGAAGGAGTTGGATATCACATTTCATGTTAGAGGTAGTATCTCAGGTTTGGTATTAGAGGCATTGAGATATAACATCTCATGCTATCAGAAGGGTCTCAGGATTGGAATGGGAAGGAGTTGGATATCACATCTCATGCTAAAGGAAGGGTCTCAGGTTTGGAAGGGGAAGGATTTGGATATCACATCTCGTGTTATAGGAAGGATCTCAGGTTTGGTATTAGAAGAATTGAAATATCACATCTCATGCTATCAAAAGGATCTCAGGTTTGGTATTAGAAGCATTGAGATATCACATCTCATGCTATCAGAACGGTCTCAGGATTGGAATGGGAAGGAGTTGGATATCACATCTCATGCTAAAGGGAGGGTCTCTGGTTTGGAAGGGGAAGGATTTGGATATCACATCTCATGTTATAGGAAGGATCTCAGGTTTGTTGTTAGAAGCATTGAGATATCACATCTCATGCTATAGGAAGGGTCTCAGGATTGGAATGGGAAGGAGTTGGATATCACATCTCATGCTATAGGAAGGGTCTCAGGAATGGAATGGGAAGGAGTTTTATATGACATCTCATGCCATAGGAAGGATCTCAGGTTTGGTATTAGAAGCATTGAGACATCACATCTCATGTTATAGGAAGGGTCTCAGGATTGGAATGCGAAGGAGTTGGATATCACATCTCATGCTATAGGAAGGGTCTCAGGTTTGGTATAAGCATTGAGATATCACATCTCATGCTATAGGAAGGGTCTCAGGATTGGAATGGGAAGGAGTTGTATATGACATCTCATGCCATAGGAAGGGTCTCAGGTTTGGTATAAGCATTGAGATATCACATCTCTGCTATTGGAAGGGTCTCAGGATTGGAATAGGAAGGAGTTGGATATCCCATCTTATGTTATAGGAAGGGTCTCAGGTTTGGTATTAGAAGCATTGAGATATCACATCTCATGCTATAGGAAGGGTCTCAGGATTGGAATGGGAAGGACTTGAATATCACATCTCATGCTATATGGAGGCTCTCACGTTTGGAAAGGGAAGGAGTTGGATATCACATTTCATGTTAGAGGTAGGATCTCAGGTTTGGTATTAGAGGCATTGAAAATCACATCTCATGCTATCAGAAGGGTCTCAGGATTGGAATGGGAAGGAGTTGGATATCACATCTCATGCTAAAGGGAGGGTCTCAGGTTTGGAAGGGGAAGGATTTTGATATCACATCTCATGTTATAGGAAGGATCTCAGGTTTGGTATTAGAAGCATTGAGATATCACATCTCATGTTATCGGAAGGATCTCAGGTTTGGTATTAGAGGGATTGAGATATCACATCTCATGCTATCGGAAGGGTATCAGGATTGGAATGGGAAGGAGTTGGATATCACATCTCATGTTATAGGAAGGGTCTCAGGATTGGAATGGGAAATACTTCGATATCACATCTCATGCTATAGGAAGGCTCCAGGTTTGGAAGGGGAAGGAGTTGGATATCACATTTCATGTTATAGGTAGGATCTCAGGTTTGGTATTAGAGGCATTGAGATATCACATCTCATGCTATAGGAAGGGTCTCAGGATTGGAATGGGAAGGAGTTGGATATCACATTTCATGTTAGAGGAAGGATCTCAGGTTTGGTATTAGAGGCATTGAGATATCACATCTCATGCTATAGGAAGGGTCTCAGGATTGGAATGGGAAGGATTTGGATATCACATCTCATGCTATAGGAAGGGTCTCAGGTTTGGTATAAGCATTGAGATATCACATCTCATGTTATAGGAAGGGTCTCAGGATTGGAATGGGAAGGAGTTGGATATCACATTTCATGTTAGAGGAAGGATCTCAGGTTTGGTATTAGAGGCATTGAGATATCACATCTCATGCTATAGGAAGGGTCTCAGGATTGGAATGGGAAGGATTTGGATATCACATCTCATGCTATAGGAAGGGTCTCAGGTTTGGTATAAGCATTGAGATATCACATCTCATGCTATAGGAAGGGTCTCAGGATTGGAATGGGAAGGAGTTGGATATCACATCTCATGTTATAGGAAGGATCTTAGATTTGGTATTAGAAGCATTGAGACATCACATCTCATGCTATATGAAGGGTCTCAGGATTGGAATGGGAAGGAGTTGGATATCACATCTCATGTTATAGGAAGGGTCTCAGGATTGGAATGGGAAGGACTTCGATATCACATCTCATGTTATAGGAAGGCTCCCAGGTTTGGTATAAGCATTGAGATATCACATCTCATGCTATAGGAAGGGTCTCAGGATTGGAATGGGAAGGAGTTGGATATCACATCTCATGTTATAGGAAGGATATTAGATTTGGTGTTAGAAGCATTGGGATATCACATCTCATGCCATCGGAAGGGTATCAGGATTGGATTTGGAAGGAGTTGGATATCCCATCTCATGCTATAGGAAGGGTCTCAGGTTGGAATCGGAAGGAGTTGGATATCACATCTCATGTTACAGGAAGGGTCTCCGGATTGGAATGAGAAGGACTTGGATATCACATCTCATGCTATAGGAAGGCTCTCAGGTTTGGAAAGGGAAGGAGTTGGATATCACATTTCATGTTAGAGGTAGTATCTCAGGTTTGGTATTAGAGGCATTGAGATATAACATCTCATGCTATCAGAAGGGTCTCAGGATTGGAATGGGAAGGAGTTGGATATCACATCTCATGCTAAAGGGAGGGTCTCAGGTTTGGAAGGGGAAGGATTTGGATATCACATCTCGTGTTATAGGAAGGATCTCAGGTTTGGTATTAGAAGAATTGAAATATCACATCTCATGCTATCAAAAGGATCTCAGGTTTGGTATTAGAAGCATTGAGATATCACATCTCATGCTATCAGAACGGTCTCAGGATTGGAATGGGAAGGAGTTGGATATCACATCTCATGCTAAAGGGAGGGTCTCTGGTTTGGAAGGGGAAGGATTTGGATATCACATCTCATGTTATAGGAAGGATCTCAGGTTTGTTGTTAGAAGCATTGAGATATCACATCTCATGCTATAGGAAGGGTCTCAGGATTGGAATGGGAAGGAGTTGGATATCACATCTCATGCTATAGGAAGGGTCTCAGGAATGGAATGGGAAATACTTCGATATCACATCTCATGCTATAGGAAGGCTCCAGGTTTGGAAGGGGAAGGAGTTGGATATCACATTTCATGTTATAGGAAGGGTCTCAGGATTGGAATGGGAAATACTTCAATATCACATCTCATGCTATAGGAAGGCTCCAGGTTTGGAAGGGGAAGGAGTTGGATATCACATTTCATGTTAGAGGTAGGATCTCAGGTTTGGTATTAGAGGCATTGAGATATCACATCTCATGCTATAGGAAGGGTCTCAGGATTGGAATGGGAAGGAGTTGGATATCACATTTCATGTCAGAGGAAGGATCACAGGTTTGGTATTAGAGGCATTGAGATATCACATCTCATGCTATAGGAAGGGTCTCAGGATTGGAATGGGAAGGATTTGGATATCACATCTCATGCTATAGGAAGGGTCTCAGGTTTGGTATAAGCATTGAGATATCACATCTCATGTTATAGGAAGGGTCTCAGGATTGGAATGGGAAGGAGTTGGATATCACATTTCATGTTAGAGGAAGGATCTCAGGTTTGGTATTAGAGGCATTGAGATATCACATCTCATGCTATAGGAAGGGTCTCAGGATTGGAATGGGAAGGATTTGGATATCACATCTCATGCTATAGGAAGGGTCTCAGGTTTGGTATAAGCATTGAGATATCACATCTCATGCTATAGGAAGGGTCTCAGGATTGGAATGGGAAGGAGTTGGATATCACATCTCATGTTATAGGAAGGATCTTAGATTTGGTATTAGAAGCATTGAGACATCACATCTCATGCTATATGAAGGGTCTCAGGATTGGAATGGGAAGGAGTTGGATATCACATCTCATGTTATAGGAAGGGTCTCAGGATTGGAATGGGAAGGACTTCGATATCACATCTCATGTTATAGGAAGGCTCCCAGGTTTGGTATAAGCATTGAGATATCACATCTCATGCTATAGGAAGGGTCTCAGGATTGGAATGGGAAGGAGTTGGATATCACATCTCATGTTATAGGAAGGATCTTAGATTTGGTATTAGAAGCATTGGGATATCACATCTCATGCCATCGGAAGGGTATCAGGATTGGATTTGGAAGGAGTTGGATATCCCATCTCATGCTATAGGAAGGGTCTCAGGTTGGAATCGGAAGGAGTTGGATATCACATCTCATGTTACAGGAAGGGTCTCCGGATTGGAATGAGAAGGACTTGGATATCACATCTCATGCTATAGGAAGGCTCTCAGGTTTGGAAAGGGGAGGAGTTGGATATCACATTTCATGTTAGAGATAGTATCTCAGGTTTGGTATTAGAGGCATTGAGATATAACATCTCATGCTATCAGAAGGGTCTCAGGATTGGAATGGGAAGGAGTTGGATATCACATCTCATGCTAAAGGGAGGGTCTCAGGTTTGGAAGGGGAAGGATTTGGATATCACATCTCGTGTTATAGGAAGGATCTCAGGTTTGGTATTAGAAGAATTGAAATATCACATCTCATGCTATCAAAAGGATCTCAGGTTTGGTATTAGAAGCATTGAGATATCACATCTCATGCTATCAGAACGGTCTCAGGATTGGAATGGGAAGGAGTTGGATATCACATCTCATGCTAAAGGGAGGGTCTCTGGTTTGGAAGAGGAAGGATTTGGATATCACATCTCATGTTATAGGAAGGATCTCAGGTTTGTTGTTAGAAGCATTGAGATATCACATCTCATGCTATAGGAAGGGTCTCAGGATTGGAATGGGAAGGAGTTGGATATCACATCTCATGCTATAGGAAGGGTCTCAGGAATGGAATGGGAAGGAGTTTTATATGACATCTCATGCCATAGGAAGGATCTCAGGTTTGGTATTAGAAGCATTGAGACATCACATCTCATGTTATAGGAAGGGTCTCAGGATTGGAATGGGAAGGAGTTGGATATCACATCTCATGCTATAGGAAGGGTCTCAGGATTGGAATGGGAAGGAGTTGTATATGACATCTCATGCCATAGGAAGGGTCTCAGGTTTGGTATAAGCATTGAGATATCACATCTCTGCTATTGGAAGGGTCTCAGGATTGGAATGGGAAGGAGTTGGATATCCCATCTTATGTTATAGGAAGGGTCTCAGGTTTGGTATTAGAAGCATTGAGATATCACATCTCATGCTATAGGAAGGGTCTCAGGATTGGAATGGGAAGGACTTGAATATCACATCTCATGCTATATGGAGGCTCTCACGTTTGGAAAGGGAAAGAGTTGGATATCACATTTCATGTTAGAGGTAGGATCTCAGGTTTGGTATTAGAGGCATTGAAAATCACATCTCATGCTATCAGAAGGGTCTCAGGATTGGAATGGGAAGGAGTTGGATATCACATCTCATGCTAAAGGGAGGGTCTCAGGTTTGGAAGGGGAATGATTTTGATATCACATCTCATGTTATAGGAAGGATCTCAGGTTTGGTATTAGAAGCATTGAGATATCACATCTCATGCTATCGGAAGGATCTCAGGTTTGGTATTAGAGGGATTGAGATATCACATCTCATGCTATCGGAAGGGTATCAGGATTGGACTTGGAAGTAGTTTGATATCCCATCTCATGCTATAGGAAGGGTCTCAGGTTGGAATGGGAAGGAGTTGGATATCACATCTCATGTTATAGGAAGGGTCTCAGGATTGGAATGGGAAATACTTCGATATCACATCTCATGCTATAGGAAGGCTCCAGGTTTGGAAGGAGAAGGAGTTGGATATCACATTTCATGTTAGAGGTAGGATCTCAGGTTTGGTATTAGAGGCATTGAGATATCACATCTCATGCTATCAGAAGGGTCTCAGGATTGGAATGGGAAGGAGTTGGATATCACATCTCATGCTAAAGGGAGGGTCTCAGGTTTGGACGGGGAAGGATTTGGATATCACATCTCATGTTATAGGAAGGATCTCAGGTTTGTTGTTAGAAGCATTGAGATATCACATATCATGCTATAGGAAGGGTCTCAGGATCGGAATGGGAAGGAGTTGGATATCACATCTCATGCTATAGGAATGGTCTCAGGAAAGGAATGGGAAGGCGTTTTAAATGACATCTCATGCCATAGGAAGGATCTCAGGTTTGGTATTAGAAGCATTGAGACATCACATCTCATGTTATAGGAAGGGTCTCAGGATTGGAATGGGAAGGAGTTGGATATCACATCTCATGCTATAGGAAGGGTCTCAGGTTTGGTATAAGCATTGAGATATCACATCTCATGCTATAGGAAGGGTCTCAGGATTGGAATGGGAAGGAGTTGTATATGACATCTCATGCCATAGGAAGGTTCTCAGGTTTGGTATAAGCATTGAGATATCACATCTCTGCTATCGGAAGGGTCTCAGGATTGGAATGGGAAGGAGTTGGATATCCCATCTCATGCTATAGGAAGGGTCTCAGGTTTGGAAGGGGAAGGATTTGGATATCACATCTCGTGTTATAGGAATGATCTCAGGTTTGGTATTAGAAGCATTGAGATATCACATCTCATGTTATAGGAAGGGTCTCAGGATTGGAATGGGAAGGAGTTGGATATCACATTTCATGTTAGAGGAAGGATCTCAGGTTTGGTATTAGAGGCATTGAGATATCACATCTCATGCTATAGGAAGGGTCTCAGGATTGGAATGGGAGGGATTTGGATATCACATCTCATGCTATAGGAAGGGTCTCAGGTTTGGTATAAGCATTGAGATATCACATCTCATGCTATAGGAAGGGTCTCAGGATTGGAATGGGAAGGAATTGGATATCACATCTCATGCTATAGGAAGGGTCTCAGGCTTGGTATAAGCATTGAGATATCACATCTCATGCTATAGGAAGGGTCTCAGGATTGGAATGGGAAGGAGTTGGATATCACATCTCATGTTATAGGAAGGATCTTAGATTTGGTATTAGAAGCATTGAGACATCACATCTCATGCTATAGGAAGGGTCTCAGGATTGGAATGGGAAGGAGTTGGATATCACATCTCATGTTATAGGAAGGGTCTCAGGATTGGAATGGGAAGGACTTCGATATCACATCTCATGTTATAGGAAGGCTCCCAGGTTTGGAAGGGGAAGGAGTTGGATATCACATTTCATGTTAAAGGTAGTATCTCAGGTTTGGTATTAGAGGCATTGAGATATAACATCTCATGCTATCAGAAGGGTCTCAGGATTGGAATGGGAAGGAGTTGGATATCACATCCCATGCTAAAGGGAGGGTCTCAGGTTTGGAAGGGGAAGGATTTGGATATCACATCTCGTGTTATAGGAAGGATCTCAGGTTTGGTATTAGAAGAATTGAAATATCACATCTCATGCTATCAAAAGGATCTCAGGTTTGGTATTAGAAGCATTGAGATATCACATTTCATGCTATCAGAACGGTCTCAGGATTGGAATGGGAAGGAGTTGGATATCACATCTCATGCTAAAGGGAGGGTCTCTGGTTTGGAAGGGGAAGGATTTGGATATCACATCTCATGTTATAGGAAGGATCTCAGGTTTGTTGTTAGAAGCATTGAGATATAACATCTCATGCTATAGGAAGGGTCTCAGGATTGGAATGGGAAGGAGTTGGATATCACATCTCATGCTATAGGAAGGGTCTCAGGAATGTAATGGGAAGGAGTTTTATATGACATCTCATGCCATAGGAAGGATCTCAGGTTTGGTATTAGAAGCATTGAGACATCACATCTCATGTTATAGGAAGGGTCTCAGGATTGGAATGGGAAGGAGTTGGATATCACATCTCATGCTATAGGAAGGGTCTCAGGTTTGGTATAAGCATTGAGATATCACATCTCATGCTATAGGAAGGGTCTCAGGATTGGAATGGGAAGGAGTTGTATATGACATCTCATGCCATAGGAAGGGTCTCAGGTTTGGTATAAGCATTGAGATATCACATCTCTGCTATTGGAAGGGTCTCAGGATTGGAATGGGAAGGAGTTGGATATCCCATCTTATGTTATAGGAAGGGTCCCAGGTTTTGTATTAGAAGCATTGAGATATCACATCTCATGCTATAGGAAGGGTCTCAGGATTGGAATGGGAAGGACTTGAATATCACATCTCATGCTATATGGAGGCTCTCACGTTTGGAAAGGGAAGGAGTTGGATATCACATTTCATGTTAGAGGTAGGATCTCAGGTTTGGTATTAGAGGCATTGAAAATCACATTTCATGCTATCAGAAGGGTCTCAGGATTGGAATGGGAAGGAGTTGGATATCACATCTCATGCTAGAGGGAGGGTCTCAGGTTTGGAAGGGGAAGGATTTTGATATCACGTCTCATGTTATAGGAAGGATCTCAGGTTTGGTATTAGAAGCATTGAGATATCACATCTCATGCTATCGGAAGGATCTCAGGTTTGGTATTAGAGGGATTGAGATATCACATCTCATGCTATCGGAAGGGTATCAGGATTGGACTTGGAAGTAGTTTGATATCCCATCTCATGCTATAGGAAGGGTCTCAGGTTGGAATGGGAAGGAGTTGGATATCACATCTCATGTTATAGGAAGGGTCTAAGGATTGGAATGGGAAATACTTCGATATCACATCTAATGCTATAGGAAGGCTCCAGGTTTGGAAGGGGAAGGAGTTGGATATCACATTTCATGTTAGAGGTAGGATCTCAGGTTTGGTATTGGAGGCATTGAGATATCACATCTCATGCTATAGGAAGGGTCTCAGGATTGGAATGGGAAGGATTTGAATATCACATCTCATGCTATAGGAAGGGTCTCAGGTTTGGTATAAGCATTGAGCTATCACATCTCATGCTATAGGAAAAGTCTCAGGATTGGAATGGGAAGGAGTAGGATATCACATCTCATGCTATAGGTAGGCTCTCAGGTTTGGAAAGGGAAGGAGTTGGATATCACATTTCATGTTAGAGGAAGGATCTCAGGTTTGGTATTAGAGGCATTGAGATATCACATCTCATGCTATAGGAAGGGTCTCAGGATTGGAATGGGAAGGGTTTGGATATCACATCTCATGCTATAGGAAGGGTCTCAGGTTTGGTATAAGCATTGAGATATCACATCTCATGCTATAGGAAGGGTCTCAGGATTGGAATGGGAAGGAGTTGGATATCACATCTCATGTTATAGGAAGGATCTCAGATTTGGTATTGGAAGCATTGAGACATCACATCTCATGCTATAAGAAGGGTCTCAGGATTGGAATGAGAAGGAGTTGGATATCACATCTCATGTTATAGGAAGGGTCTCAGGATGGGAATGGGAAGGACTTCGATATCACATCTCATGTTATAGGAAGGCTCCCAGGTTTGGAAGGGGAAGGAGTTGGATATCACATTTCATGTTAGAGGTAGGATCTCAGGTTTGGTATTAGAGGCATTGAGATATAACATCTCATGCTATCAGAAGGGTCTCAGGATTGGAATGGGAAGGAGTTGGATATCACATCTCATGCTAAAGGGAGGGTCTCAGGTTTGGAAGGGGAAGGATTTGGATATCACATCTCGTGTTACAGGAAGGATCTCCGGTTTGGTATTAGAAGAATTGAAATATCACATCTCATGCTATCGGAAGGATCTCAGGTTTGGTATTGGAAGCATTGAGATATCACATCTCATACTATCAGAACGGTCTCAGGATTGGAATGGGAAGGAGTTGGATATCACATCTCATGCTAAAGGGAGGGTCTCTGGTTTGGAAGGGGAAGGATTTGGATATCACATCTCATGTTATAGGAAGGATCTCAGGTTTGGTATTCGAAGCATTGAGATATCACATCTCATGCTATAGGAAGGGTCTCAGGTTTGGAATGGGAATGAATTGGATATCACATCTCATGTCATAGGAAGGATCTCAGGTTTGGTATTGGAAGCATTGAGATATCACATCTCATGCTATAGGAATGGTCTCAGGATTGGAATGGGAAGGAGTTGGATATTACATTCTTGCTATAGAAAGGGTGTCATGTTTGTAATGGGAAGGAGTTGGATATTACATATGCTATAGGAAGGGTCTCAGGTTTGGAACGGGAAGGAGTTGGATATCACATCTCATGTTATAGGAAGGGTCTCAGGTTTGGTATAAGCTTTGAGATATCACATCTCTGATATCGGAAGTGTCTCAGGATTGAAATGGGAAGGTGTTGGATATCCCATCTCATGTTATAGGACGGGTCTCAGGTTTGGTATTAGAATCATTGAGATATCACATCTTATGCTGTAGGAAGTGTCTAAGGATTGGAATGGGAAGGACTTGGATATCACATCTAATGCTATAGGTAGGCTCTCAGGTTTGGAAAGGGAAGGAGTTGGATATCACATTTCATGTTAGAGGAAGGATCTCAGGTTTGGTTTAGAGGCATTGAGATATCACATCTCATGCTATAGGAAGGGTCTCAGGATTGGAATGGGAAGGATTTGGATATCACAGCTCATGTTATAGGAAGGGTCCCAGGTTTGGTATAAGCATTGAGATATCACATCTCATGCTATAGGAAGGGTCTCAGGATTGGAATGGGAAGGAGTTGGATATCACATCTCATGATATAGGTAGGCTCTCAGGTTTGGAAAGGGAAGGAGTTGGATATCACATTTCATGTTAGAGGAAGGATCTCAGGTTTGGTATTAGAGGCATTGAGATATCACATCTCATGCTATAGGAAGGGTCTCAGGATTGGAATGGGAAGGATTTGGATATCACATCTCATGCTATAGGAAGGGTCTCAGGATTGGAATGGGAACGAGTTGGATATCACATCTCATGCTAAAGGGAAGGTCTCAGGTTTGGAAGGGGAAGGATTTGGATATCACATCTCATGTTATAGGAAGGATCTCAGGTTTGGTATTAGAAGCATTGAGATATTACATCTCATGCTATCGGAAGGATCTCAGGTTTGGTATTAGAGGCATTGAGATATCACATGTCATGCTATCGGAAGGGTCTCAGGATTGGAATGGGAAGGAGTTGGATATCACATCTCATGCTATAGGAAGGTTCTCAGGTTTGGAACGGGAAGCAGTTGGATATCACATCTCATGTTATAGGAAGGGTCTCAGGTTTGGTATAAGCATTGAGATATCACATCTCTGCTATCGGAAGTGTCTCAGGATTGAAATGGGAAGGAGTTGGATATCCCATCTCATGTTATAGGACGGGTCTCAGGTTTGGTATTAGAATCATTGAGATATCACATCTCATGCTGTAGGAAGTGTCTAAGGATTGGAATGGGAAGGACTTGGATATCACATCTCATGCTATAGGTAGTCTCTCAGGTTTGGAAAGGGAAGGAGTTGGATATCACATTTCATGTTAGAGGAAGGATCTCAGGTTTTGTATTAGAGGCATTGAGATATCACATCTCATGCAATAGGAAGGGTCTCAGGATTGGAATGGGAGGATTTGGATATCACATCTCATGCTATAGGAAGGGTCCCAGGTTTGGTATAAGCATTGAGATATCACATCTCATGCTATAGGAAGGGTCTCAGGATTGGAATGGGAAGGAGTTGGATATCACATCTCATGCTATAGATAGGCTCTCAGGTTTGGAAAGGGAAGGATTTGGATATCACATTTCATGTTAGAGGAAGGATCTCAGGTTTGGTATTAGAGGCATTGAGATATCACATCTCATGCTATAGGAAGGGTCTCAGGATTGGAATGGGAAGGATTTGGATATCACATCTCATGCTATAGGAAGGGTCTCAGGTTTGGTATAAGCATTGAGATATCACATATCATGCTATAGGAAAAGTCTCAGGATTGGAATGGGAAGGAGTTGGATATCACATCTCATGCTATAGGTAGGCTCTCAGGTTTGGAAAGGGAAGGAGTTGGATATCACATTTCATGTTAGAGGAAGGATCTCAGGTTTGGTATTAGAGGCATTGAGATATCACATCTCATGCTATAGGAAGGGTCTCAGGATTGGAATGGGAAGGATTTGGATATCACATCTCATGCTATAGGAAGGGTCTCAGGTTTGGTATAAGCATTGAGATATCACATCTCATGCTATAGGAAGGGTCTCAGGATTGGAATGGGAAGGAGTTGGATATCACATCTCATGTTATAGGAAGGATCTCAGATTTGGTATTGGAAGCATTGAGACATCACATCTCATGCTATAAGAAGGGTCTCAGGATTGGAATGAGAAGGAGTTGGATATCACATCTCATGTTATAGGAAGGGTCTCAGGATGGGAATGGGAAGGACTTTGATATAACATCTCATGTTATAGGAAGGCTCCCAGGTTTGGAAGGGGAAGGAGTTGGATATCACATTTCATGTTAGAGGTAGGATCTCAGGTTTGGTATTAGAGGCATTGAGATATAACATCTCATGCTATCAGAAGGGTCTCAGGATTGGAATGGGAAGGAGTTGGATATCACATCTCATGCTAAAGGGAGGGTCTCAGGTTTGGAAGGGGAAGGATTTGGATATCACATCTCGTGTTATAGGAAGGATCCCCGGTTTGGTATTAGAAGAATTGAAATATCACATCTCATGCTATCTGAAGGATCTCAGGTTTGGTATTGGAAGCATTGAGATATCACATCTCATACTATCAGAACGGTCTCAGGATTGGAATGGGAAGGAGTTGGATATCACATCTCATGCTAAAGGGAGGGTCTCTGGTTTGGAAGGGGAAGGATTTGGATATCACATCTCATGTTATAGGAAGGATCTCAGGTTTGGTATTCGAAGCATTGAGATATCACATCTCATGCTATAGGAAGGGTCTCAGGTTTGGAATGGGAATGAATTGGATATCACATCTCATGTCATAGGAAGGATCTCAGGTTTGGTATTAGAAGCATTGAGATATCACATCTCATGCTATAGGAATGGTCTCAGGATTGGAATGGGAAGGAGTTGGATATTACATTCTTGCTATAGAAAGGGTCTCATGTTTGTAATGGGAAGGAGTTGGATATCACATATGCTATAGGAAGGGTCTCAGGTTTGGAACGGGAAGGAGTTGGATATCACATCTCATGTTATAGGAAGGGTCTCAGGTTTGGTATAAGCATTGAGATATCACATCTCTGCTATCGGAAGTGTCTCAGGATTGAAATGGGAAGGAGTTGGATATCCCATCTCATGTTATAGGACGGGTCTCAGGTTTGGTATTAGAATCATTGAGATATCACATCTCATGCTGTAGGAAGTGTCTAAGGATTGGAATGGGAAGGACTTGGATATCACATCTCATGCTATAGGTAGTCTCTCAGGTTTGGAAAGGGAAGGAGTTGGATATCACATTTCATGTTAGAGGAAGGATCTCAGGTTTGGTATTAGAGGCATTGAGATATCACATCTCATGCAATAGGAAGGGTCTCAGGATTGGAATGGGAGGATTTGGGTATCACATCTCATGCTATAGGAAGGGTCTCAGGTTTGGTATAAGCATTGAGATATCACATCTCATGCTATAGGAAGGGTCTCAGGATTGGAATGGGAAGGAGTTGGATATCACATCTCATGCTATAGATAGGCTCTCAGGTTTGGAAAGGGAAGGATTTGGATATCACATTTCATGTTAGAGGAAGGATCTCAGGTTTGGTATTAGAGGCATTGAGATATCACATCTCATGCTATAGGAAGGGTCTCAGGATTGGAATGGGAAGGATTTGGATATCACATCTCATGCTATAGGAAGGGTCTCAGGTTTGGTATAAGCATTGAGATATCACATATCATGCTATAGGAAGGGTCTCAGGATTGGAATGGGAAGGAGTTGGATATCACATCTCATGTTATAGGAAGGATCTCAGATTTGGTATTAGAACCATTGAGACATCACATCTCATGCTATAGGAAGGGTCTCAGGATTGGAATGGGAAGAAGTTGGATATCACATCTCATGTTATAGGAAGGCTCCCAGGTTTGGAAGGGGAAGGAGTTGGATATCACATTTCATGCTATAGGAAGGGTCTCAGGTTTGGTATAAGCATTGAGATATCACATCTCATGCTATAGGAAGGGTCTCAGGATTGGAATGGGAAGGAGTTGGATATCACATCTCATGCTATAGATAGGCTCACAGGTTTGGAAAGGGAAGGATTTGGATATCACATTTCATGTTAGAGGAAGGATCTCAGGTTTGGTATTAGAGGCATTGAGATATCACATCTCATGCTATAGGAAGGTTCTCAGGATTGGAATGGGAAGGATTTGGATATCACATCTCATGCTATAGGAAGGGTCTCAGGTTTGGTATAAGCATTGAGATATCACATATCATGCTATAGGAAGGGTCTCAGGATTGGAATGGGAAGGAGTTGGATATCACATCTCATGTTATAGGAAGGATCTCCGATTTGGTATTAGAACCATTTAGACATCACATCTCATGCTATAGGAAGGGTCTCAGGATTTGAATGGGAAGAAGTTGGATATCACATCTCATGTTATAGGAAGGCTCCCAGGTTTGGAAGGGGAAGGAGTTGGATATCACATTTCATGTTAGAGGTAGGATCTCAGGTTTGGTATTAGAGGCATTGAGATATAACATCTCATGCTATCAGAAGGGTCTCAGGATTGGAATGGGAAGGAGTTGGATATCACATCTCATGCTAAAGGGAGGGTCTCAGGTTTGGAAGGGGAAGGATTTGGATATCACATCTCATGTTATAGGAAGGATCTCAGGTTTATTATTAGAAGCATTGAGATATCACATCTCATGCTATAGGAAGGGTCTCAGGATTGGAATGGGAAGGAGTTGGATATCACATCTCATGCTATAGGAAGGGTCTCAGGTTTGGAAGGGGAAGGATTTGGATATCACATCTCGTGTTATAGGAATGATCTCAGGTTTGGTATTAGAAGCATTGAGATATCACATCTCATGTTATAGGAAGGGTCTCAGGATTGGAATGGGAAGGAGTTGGATATCACATTTCATGTTAGAGGAAGGATCTCAGGTTTGGTATTAGAGGCATTGAGATATCACATCTCATGCTATAGGAAGGGTCTCAGGATTGGAATGGGAAGGATTTGGATATCACATCTCATGCTATAGGAAGGGTCTCAGGTTTGGTATAAGCATTGAGATATCACATCTCATGCTATAGGAAGGGTCTCAGGATTGGAATGGGAAGGTGTTGGATATCACATCTCATGCTATAGGAAGGGTCTCAGGTTTGTTATAAGCATTGAGATATCACATCTCATGCTATAGGAAGGGTCTCAGGATTGGAATGGGAAGGAGTTGGATATCACATCTCATGTTATAGGAAGGATTTTCGATTTGGTATTAGAAGCATTGAGACATCACATCTCATGCTATAGGAAGGGTCTCAGGATTGGAATGGGAAGGAGTTGGATATCACATCTCATGTTATAGGAAGGGTCTCAGGATTGGAATGGGAAGGACTTCGATATCACATCTCATGTTATAGGAAGGCTCCCAGGTTTGGAAGGGGAAGGAGTTGGATATCACATTTCATGTTAGAGGTAGTATCTCAGGTTTGGTATTAGAGGCATTGAGATATAACATCTCATGCTATCAGAAGGGTCTCAGGATTGGAATGGGAAGGAGTTGGATATCACATCTCATGCTAAAGGAAGGGTCTCAGGTTTGGTATAAGCATTGAGATATCACATATCATGCTATAGGAAGGGTCTCAGGATTGGAATGGGAAGGAGTTGGATATCACATCTCATGTTATAGGAAGGATCTCAGATTTGGTATTAGAACCATTGAGACATCACATCTCATGCTATAGGAAGGGTCTCAGGATTGGAATGGGAAGAAGTTGGATATCACATCTCATGTTATAGGAAGGCTCCCAGGTTTGGAAGGGGAAGGAGTTGGATATCACATTTCATGCTATAGGAAGGGTCTCAGGTTTGGTATAAGCATTGAGATATCACATCTCATGCTATAGGAAGGGTCTCAGGATTGGAATGGGAAGGAGTTGGATATCCCATCTCATGCTATAGATAGGCTCTCAGGTTTGGAAAAGGGAAGGATTTGGATATCACATTTCATGTTAGAGGAAGGATCTCAGGTTTGGTATTAGAGGCATTGAGATATCACATCTCATGCTATAGGAAGGTTCTCAGGATTGGAATGGGAAGGATTTGGATATCACATCTCATGCTATAGGAAGGGTCTCAGGTTTGGTATAAGCATTGAGATATCACATATCATGCTATAGGAAGGGTCTCAGGATTGGAATGGGAAGGAGTTGGATATCACATCTCATGTTATAGGAAGGATCTCCGATTTGGTATTAGAACCATTTAGACATCACATCTCATGCTATAGGAAGGGTCTCAGGATTTGAATGGGAAGAAGTTGGATATCACATCTCATGTTATAGGAAGGCTCCCAGGTTTGGAAGGGGAAGGAGTTGGATATCACATTTCATGTTAGAGGTAGGATCTCAGGTTTGGTATTAGAGGCATTGAGATATAACATCTCATGCTATCAGAAGGGTCTCAGGATTGGAATGGGAAGGAGTTGGATATCACATCTCATGCTAAAGGGAGGGTCTCAGGTTTGGAAGGGGAAGGATTTGGATATCACATCTCATGTTATAGGAAGGATCTCAGGTTTATTATTAGAAGCATTGAGATATCACATCTCATGCTATAGGAAGGGTCTCAGGATTGGAATGGGAAGGAGTTGGATATCACATCTCATGCTATAGGAAGGGTCTCAGGTTTGGAAGGGGAAGGATTTGGATATCACATCTCGTGTTATAGGAATGATCTCAGGTTTGGTATTAGAAGCATTGAGATATCACATCTCATGTTATAGGAAGGGTCTCAGGATTGGAATGGGAAGGAGTTGGATATCACATTTCATGTTAGAGGAAGGATCTCAGGTTTGGTATTAGAGGCATTGAGATATCACATCTCATGCTATAGGAAGGGTCTCAGGATTGGAATGGGAAGGATTTGGATATCACATCTCATGCTATAGGAAGGGTCTCAGGTTTGGTATAAGCATTGAGATATCACATCTCATGCTATAGGAAGGGTCTCAGGATTGGAATGGGAAGGAGTTGGATATCACATCTCATGCTATAGGAAGGGTCTCAGGTTTGGTATAAGCATTGAGATATCACATCTCATGCTATAGGAAGGGTCTCAGGATTGGAATGGGAAGGAGTTGGATATCACATCTCATGTTATAGGAAGGATCTTAGATTTGGTATTAGAAGCATTGAGACATCACATCTCATGCTATAGGAAGGGTCTCAGGATTGGAATGGGAAGGAGTTGGATATCACATCTCATGTTATAGGAAGGGTCTCAGGATTGGAATGGGAAGGACTTCGATATCACATCTCATGTTATAGGAAGGCTCCCAGGTTTGGAAGGGGAAGGAGTTGGATATCACATTTCATGTTAGAGGTAGTATCTCAGGTTTGGTATTAGAGGCATTGAGATATAACATCTCATGCTATCAGAAGGGTCTCAGGATTGGAATGGGAAGGAGTTGGATATCACATCTCATGCTAAAGGAAGGGTCTCAGGTTTGGAAGGGGAAGGATTTGGATATCACATCTCGTGTTATAGGAAGGATCTCAGGTTTGGTATTAGAAGAATTGAAATATCACATCTCATGCTATCAAAAGGATCTCAGGTTTGGTATTAGAAGCATTGAGATATCACATCTCATGCTATCAGAACGGTCTCAGGATTGGAATGGGAAGGAGTTGGATATCACATCTCATGCTAAAGGGAGGGTCTCTGGTTTGGAAGGGGAAGGATTTGGATATCACATCTCATGTTATAGGAAGGATCTCAGGTTTGTTGTTAGAAGCATTGAGATATCACATCTCATGCTATAGGAAGGGTCTCAGGATTGGAATGGGAAGGAGTTGGATATCACATCTCATGCTATAGGAAGGGTCTCAGGAATGGAATGGGAAGGAGTTTTATATGACATCTCATGCCATAGGAAGGATCTCAGGTTTGGTATTAGAAGCATTGAGACATCACATCTCATGTTATAGGAAGGGTCTCAGGATTGGAATGCGAAGGAGTTGGATATCACATCTCATGCTATAGGAAGGGTCTCAGGTTTGGTATAAGCATTGAGATATCACATCTCATGCTATAGGAAGGGTCTCAGGATTGGAATGGGAAGGAGTTGTATATGACATCTCATGCCATAGGAAGGGTCTCAGGTTTGGTATAAGCATTGAGATATCACATCTCTGCTATTGGAAGGGTCTCAGGATTGGAATAGGAAGGAGTTGGATATCCCATCTTATGTTATAGGAAGGGTCTCAGGTTTGGTATTAGAAGCATTGAGATATCACATCTCATGCTATAGGAAGGGTCTCAGGATTGGAATGGGAAGGACTTGAATATCACATCTCATGCTATATGGAGGCTCTCACGTTTGGAAAGGGAAGGAGTTGGATATCACATTTCATGTTAGAGGTAGGATCTCAGGTTTGGTATTAGAGGCATTGAAAATCACATCTCATGCTATCAGAAGGGTCTCAGGATTGGAATGGGAAGGAGTTGGATATCACATCTCATGCTAAAGGGAGGGTCTCAGGTTTGGAAGGGGAAGGATTTTGATATCACATCTCATGTTATAGGAAGGATCTCAGGTTTGGTATTAGAAGCATTGAGATATCACATCTCATGTTATCGGAAGGATCTCAGGTTTGGTATTAGAGGGATTGAGATATCACATCTCATGCTATCGGAAGGGTATCAGGATTGGACTTGGAAGTAGTTTGATATCCCATCTCATGCTATAGGAAGGGTCTCAGGTTGGAATGGGAAGGAGTTGGATATCACATCTCATGTTATAGGAAGGGTCTCAGGATTGGAATGGGAAATACTTCGATATCACATCTCATGCTATAGGAAGGCTCCAGGTTTGGAAGGGGAAGGAGTTGGATATCACATTTCATGTTAGAGGTAGGATCTCAGGTTTGGTATTAGAGGCATTGAGATATCACATCTCATGCTATAGGAAGGGTCTCAGGATTGGAATGGGAAGGAGTTGGATATCACATTTCATGTTAGAGGAAGGATCTCAGGTTTGGTATTAGAGGCATTGAGATATCACATCTCATGCTATAGGAAGGGTCTCAGGATTGGAATGGGAAGGATTTTGATATCACATCTCATGCTATAGGAAGGGTCTCTGGTTTGGTATAAGCATTGAGATATCACATCTCATGTTATAGGAAGGGTCTCAGGATTGGAATGGGAAGGAGTTGGATATCACATTTCATGTTAGAGGAAGGATCTCAGGTTTGGTATTAGAGGCATTGAGATATCACATCTCATGCTATAGGAAGGGTCTCAGGATTGGAATGGGAAGGATTTGGATATCACATCTCATGCTATAGGAAGGGTCTCAGGTTTGGTATAAGCATTGAGATATCACATCTCATGCTATAGGAAGGGTCTCAGGATTGGAATGGGAAGGAGTTGGATATCACATCTCATGTTATAGGAAGGATCTTAGATTTGGTATTAGAAGCATTGAGACATCACATCTCATGCTATATGAAGGGTCTCAGGATTGGAATGGGAAGGAGTTGGATATCACATCTCATGTTATAGGAAGGGTCTCAGGATTGGAATGGGAAGGACTTCGATATCACATCTCATGTTATAGGAAGGCTCCCAGGTTTGGTATAAGCATTGAGATATCACATCTCATGCTATAGGAAGGGTCTCAGGATTGGAATGGGAAGGAGTTGGATATCACATCTCATGTTATAGGAAGGATCTTAGATTTGGTATTAGAAGCATTGGGATATCACATCTCATGCCATCGGAAGGGTATCAGGATTGGATTTGGAAGGAGTTGGATATCCCATCTCATGCTATAGGAAGGGTCTCAGGTTGGAATCGGAAGGAGTTGGATATCACATCTCATGTTACAGGAAGGGTCTCCGGATTGGAATGAGAAGGACTTGGATATCACATCTCATGCTATAGGAAGGCTCTCAGGTTTGGAAAGGGAAGAAGTTGGATATCACATTTCATGTTAGAGGTAGTATCTCCGGTTTGGTATTAGAGGCATTGAGATATAACATCTCATGCTATCAGAAGGGTCTCAGGATTGGAATGGGAAGGAGTTGGATATCACATCTCATGCTAAAGGGAGGGTCTCAGGTTTGGAAGGGGAAGGATTTGGATATCACATCTCGTGTTATAGGAAGGATCTCAGGTTTGGTATTAGAAGAATTGAAATATCACATCTCATGCTATCAAAAGGATCTCAGGTTTGGTATTAGAAGCATTGAGATATCACATCTCATGCTATCAGAACGGTCTCAGGATTGGAATGGGAAGGAGTTGGATATCACATCTCATGCTAAAGGGAGGGTCTCTGGTTTGGAAGGGGAAGGATTTGGATATCACATCTCATGTTATAGGAAGGATCTCAGGTTTGTTGTTAGAAGCATTGAGATATCACATCTCATGCTATAGGAAGGGTCTCAGGATTGGAATGGGAAGGAGTTGGATATCACATCTCATGCTATAGGAAGGGTCTCAGGAATGGAATGGGAAGGAGTTTTATATGACATCTCATGCCATAGGAAGGATCTCAGGTTTGGTATTAGAAGCATTGAGACATCACATCTCATGTTATAGGAAGGGTCTCAGGATTGGAATGGGAAGGAGTTGGATATCACATCTCATGCTATAGGAAGGGTCTCAGGAATGGAATGGGAAGGAGTTTTATATGACATCTCATGCCATAGGAAGGATCTCAGGTTTGGTATTAGAAGCATTGAGACATCACATCTCATGTTATAGGAAGGGTCTCAGGTTTGGAATGGGAATGAATTGGATATCACATCTCATGTCATAGGAAGGATCTCAGGTTTGGTATTGGAAGCATTGAGATATCACATCTCATGCTATAGGAATGGTCTCAGGATTGGAATGGGAAGGAGTTGGATATTACATTCTTGCTATAGAAAGGGTCTCATGTTTGTAATGGGAAGGAGTTGGATATTACATATGCTATAGGAAGGGTCTCAGGTTTGGAACGGGAAGGAGTTGGATATCACATCTCATGTTATAGGAAGGGTCTCAGGTTTGGTATAAGCTTTGAGATATCACATCTCTGATATCGGAAGTGTCTCAGGATTGAAATGGGAAGGTGTTGGATATCCCATCTCATGTTATAGGACGGGTCTCAGGTTTGGTATTAGAATCATTGAGATATCACATCTTATGCTGTAGGAAGTGTCTAAGGATTGGAATGGGAAGGACTTGGATATCACATCTAATGCTATAGGTAGGCTCTCAGGTTTGGAAAGGGAAGGAGTTGGATATCACATTTCATGTTAGAGGAAGGATCTCAGGTTTGGTTTAGAGGCATTGAGATATCACATCTCATGCTATAGGAAGGGTCTCAGGATTGGAATGGGAAGGATTTGGATATCACAGCTCATGTTATAGGAAGGGTCCCAGGTTTGGTATAAGCATTGAGATATCACATCTCATGCTATAGGAAGGGTCTCAGGATTGGAATGGGAAGGAGTTGGATATCACATCTCATGATATAGGTAGGCTCTCAGGTTTGGAAAGGGAAGGAGTTGGATATCACATTTCATGTTAGAGGAAGGATCTCAGGTTTGGTATTAGAGGCATTGAGATATCACATCTCATGCTATAGGAAGGGTCTCAGGATTGGAATGGGAAGGATTTGGATATCACATCTCATGCTATAGGAAGGGTCTCAGGATTGGAATGGGAACGAGTTGGATATCACATCTCATGCTAAAGGGAAGGTCTCAGGTTTGGAAGGGGAAGGATTTGGATATCACATCTCATGTTATAGGAAGGATCTCAGGTTTGGTATTAGAAGCATTGAGATATTACATCTCATGCTATCGGAAGGATCTCAGGTTTGGTATTAGAGGCATTGAGATATCACATCTCATGCTATCGGAAGGGTCTCAGGATTGGAATGGGAAGGAGTTGGATATCACATCTCATGCTATAGGAAGGTTCTCAGGTTTGGAACGGGAAGCAGTTGGATATCACATCTCATGTTATAGGAAGGGTCTCAGGTTTGGTATAAGCATTGAGATATCACATCTCTGCTATCGGAAGTGTCTCAGGATTGAAATGGGAAGGAGTTGGATATCCCATCTCATGTTATAGGACGGGTCTCAGGTTTGGTATTAGAATCATTGAGATATCACATCTCATGCTGTAGGAAGTGTCTAAGGATTGGAATGGGAAGGACTTGGATATCACATCTCATGCTATAGGTAGTCTCTCAGGTTTGGAAAGGGAAGGAGTTGGATATCACATTTCATGTTAGAGGAAGGATCTCAGATTTGGTATTAGAACCATTGAGACATCACATCTCATGCTATAGGAAGGGTCTCAGGATTGGAATGGGAAGAAGTTGGATATCACATCTCATGTTATAGGAAGGCTCCCAGGTTTGGAAGGGGAAGGAGTTGGATATCACATTTCATGCTATAGGAAGGGTCTCAGGTTTGGTATAAGCATTGAGATATCACATCTCATGCTATAGGAAGGGTCTCAGGATTGGAATGGGAAGGAGTTGGATATCACATCTCATGCTATAGATAGGCTCACAGGTTTGGAAAGGGAAGGATTTGGATATCACATTTCATGTTAGAGGAAGGATCTCAGGTTTGGTATTAGAGGCATTGAGATATCACATCTCATGCTATAGGAAGGTTCTCAGGATTGGAATGGGAAGGATTTGGATATCACATCTCATGCTATAGGAAGGGTCTCAGGTTTGGTATAAGCATTGAGATATCACATATCATGCTATAGGAAGGGTCTCAGGATTGGAATGGGAAGGAGTTGGATATCACATCTCATGTTATAGGAAGGATCTCCGATTTGGTATTAGAACCATTTAGACATCACATCTCATGCTATAGGAAGGGTCTCAGGATTTGAATGGGAAGAAGTTGGATATCACATCTCATGTTATAGGAAGGCTCCCAGGTTTGGAAGGGGAAGGAGTTGGATATCACATTTCATGTTAGAGGTAGGATCTCAGGTTTGGTATTAGAGGCATTGAGATATAACATCTCATGCTATCAGAAGGGTCTCAGGATTGGAATGGGAAGGAGTTGGATATCACATCTCATGCTAAAGGGAGGGTCTCAGGTTTGGAAGGGGAAGGATTTGGATATCACATCTCATGTTATAGGAAGGATCTCAGGTTTATTATTAGAAGCATTGAGATATCACATCTCATGCTATAGGAAGGGTCTCAGGATTGGAATGGGAAGGAGTTGGATATCACATCTCATGCTATAGGAAGGGTCTCAGGTTTGGAAGGGGAAGGATTTGGATATCACATCTCGTGTTATAGGAATGATCTCAGGTTTGGTATTAGAAGCATTGAGATATCACATCTCATGTTATAGGAAGGGTCTCAGGATTGGAATGGGAAGGAGTTGGATATCACATTTCATGTTAGAGGAAGGATCTCAGGTTTGGTATTAGAGGCATTGAGATATCACATCTCATGCTATAGGAAGGGTCTCAGGATTGGAATGGGAAGGATTTGGATATCACATCTCATGCTATAGGAAGGGTCTCAGGTTTGGTATAAGCATTGAGATATCACATCTCATGCTATAGGAAGGGTCTCAGGATTGGAATGGGAAGGAGTGGGTATCACATCTCATGCTATAGGAAGGGTCTCAGGTTTGGTATAAGCATTGAGATATCACATCTCATGCTATAGGAAGGGTCTCAGGATTGGAATGGGAAGGAGTTGGATATCACATCTCATGTTATAGGAAGGATCTTCGATTTGGTATTAGAAGCATTGAGACATCACATCTCATGCTATAGGAAGGGTCTCAGGATTGGAATGGGAAGGAGTTGGATATCACATCTCATGTTATAGGAAGGGTCTCAGGATTGGAATGGGAAGGACTTCGATATCACATCTCATGTTATAGGAAGGCTCCCAGGTTTGGAAGGGGAAGGAGTTGGATATCACATTTCATGTTAGAGGTAGTATCTCAGGTTTGGTATTAGAGGCATTGAGATATAACATCTCATGCTATCAGAAGGGTCTCAGGATTGGAATGGGAAGGAGTTGGATATCACATCTCATGCTAAAGGAAGGGTCTCAGGTTTGGTATAAGCATTGAGATATCACATATCATGCTATAGGAAGGGTCTCAGGATTGGAATGGGAAGGAGTTGGATATCACATCTCATGTTATAGGAAGGATCTCAGATTTGGTATTAGAACCATTGAGACATCACATCTCATGCTATAGGAAGGGTCTCAGGATTGGAATGGGAAGAAGTTGGATATCACATCTCATGTTATAGGAAGGCTCCCAGGTTTGGAAGGGGAAGGAGTTGGATATCACATTTCATGCTATAGGAAGGGTCTCAGGTTTGGTATAAGCATTGAGATATCACATCTCATGCTATAGGAAGGGTCTCAGGATTGGAATGGGAAGGAGTTGGATATCACATCTCATGCTATAGATAGGCTCTCAGGTTTGGAAAGGGAAGGATTTGGATATCACATTTCATGTTAGAGGAAGGATCTCAGGTTTGGTATTAGAGGCATTGAGATATCACATCTCATGCTATAGGAAGGTTCTCAGGATTGGAATGGGAAGGATTTGGATATCACATCTCATGCTATAGGAAGGGTCTCAGGTTTGGTATAAGCATTGAGATATCACATATCATGCTATAGGAAGGGTCTCAGGATTGGAATGGGAAGGAGTTGGATATCACATCTCATGTTATAGGAAGGATCTCCGATTTGGTATTAGAACCATTTAGACATCACATCTCATGCTATAGGAAGGGTCTCAGGATTTGAATGGGAAGAAGTTGGATATCACATCTCATGTTATAGGAAGGCTCCCAGGTTTGGAAGGGGAAGGAGTTGGATATCACATTTCATGTTAGAGGTAGGATCTCAGGTTTGGTATTAGAGGCATTGAGATATAACATCTCATGCTATCAGAAGGGTCTCAGGATTGGAATGGGAAGGAGTTGGATATCACATCTCATGCTAAAGGGAGGGTCTCAGGTTTGGAAGGGGAAGGATTTGGATATCACATCTCATGTTATAGGAAGGATCTCAGGTTTATTATTAGAAGCATTGAGATATCACATCTCATGCTATAGGAAGGGTCTCAGGATTGGAATGGGAAGGAGTTGGATATCACATCTCATGCTATAGGAAGGGTCTCAGGTTTGGAAGGGGAAGGATTTGGATATCACATCTCGTGTTATAGGAATGATCTCAGGTTTGGTATTAGAAGCATTGAGATATCACATCTCATGTTATAGGAAGGGTCTCAGGATTGGAATGGGAAGGAGTTGGATATCACATTTCATGTTAGAGGAAGGATCTCAGGTTTGGTATTAGAGGCATTGAGATATCACATCTCATGCTATAGGAAGGGTCTCAGGATTGGAATGGGAAGGATTTGGATATCACATCTCATGCTATAGGAAGGGTCTCAGGTTTGGTATAAGCATTGAGATATCACATCTCATGCTATAGGAAGGGTCTCAGGATTGGAATGGGAAGGAGTTGGATATCACATCTCATGCTATAGGAAGGGTCTCAGGTTTGGTATAAGCATTGAGATATCACATCTCATGCTATAGGAAAAGTCTCAGGATTGGAATGGGAAGGAGTTGGATATCACATCTCATGCTATAGGTAGGCTCTCAGGTTTGGAAAGGGAAGGAGTTGGATATCACATTTCATGTTAGAGGAAGGATCTCAGGTTTGGTATTAGAGGCATTGAGATATCACATCTCATGCTATAGGAAGGGTCTCAGGATTGGAATGGGAAGGATTTGGATATCACATCTCATGCTATAGGAAGGGTCTCAGGTTTGGTATAAGCATTGAGATATCACATCTCATGCTATAGGAAGGGTCTCAGGATTGGAATGGGAAGGAGTTGGATATCACATCTCATGTTATAGGAAGGATCTCAGATTTGGTATTGGAAGCATTGAGACATCACATCTCATGCTATAAGAAGGGTCTCAGGATTGGAATGAGAAGGAGTTGGATATCACATCTCATGTTATAGGAAGGGTCTCAGGATGGGAATGGGAAGGACTTTGATATAACATCTCATGTTATAGGAAGGCTCCCAGGTTTGGAAGGGGAAGGAGTTGGATATCACATTTCATGTTAGAGGTAGGATCTCAGGTTTGGTATTAGAGGCATTGAGATATAACATCTCATGCTATCAGAAGGGTCTCAGGATTGGAATGGGAAGGAGTTGGATATCACATCTCATGCTAAAGGGAGGGTCTCAGGTTTGGAAGGGGAAGGATTTGGATATCACATCTCGTGTTATAGGAAGGATCCCCGGTTTGGTATTAGAAGAATTGAAATATCACATCTCATGCTATCGGAAGGATCTCAGGTTTGGTATTGGAAGCATTGAGATATCACATCTCATACTATCAGAACGGTCTCAGGATTGGAATGGGAAGGAGTTGGATATCACATCTCATGCTAAAGGGAGGGTCTCTGGTTTGGAAGGGGAAGGATTTGGATATCACATCTCATGTTATAGGAAGGATCTCAGGTTTGGTATTCGAAGCATTGAGATATCACATCTCATGCTATAGGAAGGGTCTCAGGTTTGGAATGGGAATGAATTGGATATCACATCTCATGTCATAGGAAGGATCTCAGGTTTGGTATTAGAAGCATTGAGATATCACATCTCATGCTATAGGAATGGTCTCAGGATTGGAATGGGAAGGAGTTGGATATTACATTCTTGCTATAGAAAGGGTCTCATGTTTGTAATGGGAAGGAGTTGGATATCACATCTCATGTTATAGGAAGGGTCTCAGGTTTGGTATAAGCATTGAGATATCACATCTCTGCTATCGGAAGTGTCTCAGGATTGAAATGGGAAGGAGTTGGATATCCCATCTCATGTTATAGGACGGGTCTCAGGTTTGGTATTAGAATCATTGAGATATCACATCTCATGCTGTAGGAAGTGTCTAAGGATTGGAATGGGAAGGACTTGGATATCACATCTCATGCTATAGGTAGTCTCTCAGGTTTGGAAAGGGAAGGAGTTGGATATCACATTTCATGTTAGAGGAAGGATCTCAGGTTTGGTATTAGAGGCATTGAGATATCACATCTCATGCAATAGGAAGGGTCTCAGGATTGGAATGGGAGGATTTGGGTATCACATCTCATGCTATAGGAAGGGTCTCAGGTTTGGTATAAGCATTGAGATATCACATCTCATGCTATAGGAAGGGTCTCAGGATTGGAATGGGAAGGAGTTGGATATCACATCTCATGCTATAGATAGGCTCTCAGGTTTGGAAAGGGAAGGATTTGGATATCACATTTCATGTTAGAGGAAGGATCTCAGGTTTGGTATTAGAGGCATTGAGATATCACATCTCATGCTATAGGAAGGGTCTCAGGATTGGAATGGGAAGGATTTGGATATCACATCTCATGCTATAGGAAGGGTCTCAGGTTTGGTATAAGCATTGAGATATCACATATCATGCTATAGGAAGGGTCTCAGGATTGGAATGGGAAGGAGTTGGATATCACATCTCATGTTATAGGAAGGATCTCAGATTTGGTATTAGAACCATTGAGACATCACATCTCATGCTATAGGAAGGGTCTCAGGATTGGAATGGGAAGAAGTTGGATATCACATCTCATGTTATAGGAAGGCTCCCAGGTTTGGAAGGGGAAGGAGTTGGATATCACATTTCATGCTATAGGAAGGGTCTCAGGTTTGGTATAAGCATTGAGATATCACATCTCATGCTATAGGAAGGGTCTCAGGATTGGAATGGGAAGGAGTTGGATATCACATCTCATGCTATAGATAGGCTCACAGGTTTGGAAAGGGAAGGATTTGGATATCACATTTCATGTTAGAGGAAGGATCTCAGGTTTGGTATTAGAGGCATTGAGATATCACATCTCATGCTATAGGAAGGTTCTCAGGATTGGAATGGGAAGGATTTGGATATCACATCTCATGCTATAGGAAGGGTCTCAGGTTTGGTATAAGCATTGAGATATCACATATCATGCTATAGGAAGGGTCTCAGGATTGGAATGGGAAGGAGTTGGATATCACATCTCATGTTATAGGAAGGATCTCCGATTTGGTATTAGAACCATTTAGACATCACATCTCATGCTATAGGAAGGGTCTCAGGATTTGAATGGGAAGAAGTTGGATATCACATCTCATGTTATAGGAAGGCTCCCAGGTTTGGAAGGGGAAGGAGTTGGATATCACATTTCATGTTAGAGGTAGGATCTCAGGTTTGGTATTAGAGGCATTGAGATATAACATCTCATGCTATCAGAAGGGTCTCAGGATTGGAATGGGAAGGAGTTGGATATCACATCTCATGCTAAAGGGAGGGTCTCAGGTTTGGAAGGGGAAGGATTTGGATATCACATCTCATGTTATAGGAAGGATCTCAGGTTTATTATTAGAAGCATTGAGATATCACATCTCATGCTATAGGAAGGGTCTCAGGATTGGAATGGGAAGGAGTTGGATATCACATCTCATGCTATAGGAAGGGTCTCAGGTTTGGAAGGGGAAGGATTTGGATATCACATCTCGTGTTATAGGAATGATCTCAGGTTTGGTATTAGAAGCATTGAGATATCACATCTCATGTTATAGGAAGGGTCTCAGGATTGGAATGGGAAGGAGTTGGATATCACATTTCATGTTAGAGGAAGGATCTCAGGTTTGGTATTAGAGGCATTGAGATATCACATCTCATGCTATAGGAAGGGTCTCAGGATTGGAATGGGAAGGATTTGGATATCACATCTCATGCTATAGGAAGGGTCTCAGGTTTGGTATAAGCATTGAGATATCACATCTCATGCTATAGGAAGGGTCTCAGGATTGGAATGGGAAGGAGTGGGTATCACATCTCATGCTATAGGAAGGGTCTCAGGTTTGGTATAAGCATTGAGATATCACATATCATGCTATAGGAAGGGTATCAGGATTGGAATGGGAAGGAGTTGGATATCACATCTCATGTTATAGGAAGGATCTCAGATTTGGTATTAGAACCATTGAGACATCACATCTCATGCTATAGGAAGGGTCTCAGGATTGGAATGGGAAGAAGTTGGATATCACATCTCATGTTATAGGAAGGCTCCCAGGTTTGGAAGGGGAAGGAGTTGGATATCACATTTCATGCTATAGGAAGGGTCTCAGGTTTGGTATAAGCATTGAGATATCACATCTCATGCTATAGGAAGGGTCTCAGGATTGGAATGGGAAGGAGTTGGATATCACATCTCATGCTATAGATAGGCTCACAGGTTTGGAAAGGGAAGGATTTGGATATCACATTTCATGTTAGAGGAAGGATCTCAGGTTTGGTATTAGAGGCATTGAGATATCACATCTCATGCTATAGGAAGGTTCTCAGGATTGGAATGGGAAGGATTTGGATATCACATCTCATGCTATAGGAAGGGTCTCAGGTTTGGTATAAGCATTGAGATATCACATATCATGCTATAGGAAGGGTCTCAGGATTGGAATGGGAAGGAGTTGGATATCACATCTCATGTTATAGGAAGGATCTCCGATTTGGTATTAGAACCATTTAGACATCACATCTCATGCTATAGGAAGGGTCTCAGGATTTGAATGGGAAGAAGTTGGATATCACATCTCATGTTATAGGAAGGCTCCCAGGTTTGGAAGGGGAAGGAGTTGGATATCACATTTCATGTTAGAGGTAGGATCTCAGGTTTGGTATTAGAGGCATTGAGATATAACATCTCATGCTATCAGAAGGGTCTCAGGATTGGAATGGGAAGGAGTTGGATATCACATCTCATGCTAAAGGGAGGGTCTCAGGTTTGGAAGGGGAAGGATTTGGATATCACATCTCATGTTATAGGAAGGATCTCAGGTTTATTATTAGAAGCATTGAGATATCACATCTCATGCTATAGGAAGGGTCTCAGGATTGGAATGGGAAGGAGTTGGATATCACATCTCATGCTATAGGAAGGGTCTCAGGTTTGGAAGGGGAAGGATTTGGATATCACATCTCGTGTTATAGGAATGATCTCAGGTTTGGTATTAGAAGCATTGAGATATCACATCTCATGTTATAGGAAGGGTCTCAGGATTGGAATGGGAAGGAGTTGGATATCACATTTCATGTTAGAGGAAGGATCTCAGGTTTGGTATTAGAGGCATTGAGATATCACATCTCATGCTATAGGAAGGGTCTCAGGATTGGAATGGGAAGGATTTGGATATCACATCTCATGCTATAGGAAGGGTCTCAGGTTTGGTATAAGCATTGAGATATCACATCTCATGCTATAGGAAGGGTCTCAGGATTGGAATGGGAAGGAGTGGGTATCACATCTCATGCTATAGGAAGGGTCTCAGGTTTGGTATAAGCATTGAGATATCACATCTCATGCTATAGGAAGGGTCTCAGGATTGGAATGGGAAGGAGTTGGATATCACATCTCATGTTATAGGAAGGATCTTCGATTTGGTATTAGAAGCATTGAGACATCACATCTCATGCTATAGGAAGGGTCTCAGGATTGGAATGGGAAGGAGTTGGATATCACATCTCATGTTATAGGAAGGGTCTCAGGATTGGAATGGGAAGGACTTCGATATCACATCTCATGTTATAGGAAGGCTCCCAGGTTTGGAAGGGGAAGGAGTTGGATATCACATTTCATGTTAGAGGTAGTATCTCAGGTTTGGTATTAGAGGCATTGAGATATAACATCTCATGCTATCAGAAGGGTCTCAGGATTGGAATGGGAAGGAGTTGGATATCACATCTCATGCTAAAGGAAGGGTCTCAGGTTTGGTATAAGCATTGAGATATCACATATCATGCTATAGGAAGGGTCTCAGGATTGGAATGGGAAGGAGTTGGATATCACATCTCATGTTATAGGAAGGATCTCAGATTTGGTATTAGAACCATTGAGACATCACATCTCATGCTATAGGAAGGGTCTCAGGATTGGAATGGGAAGAAGTTGGATATCACATCTCATGTTATAGGAAGGCTCCCAGGTTTGGAAGGGGAAGGAGTTGGATATCACATTTCATGCTATAGGAAGGGTCTCAGGTTTGGTATAAGCATTGAGATATCACATCTCATGCTATAGGAAGGGTCTCAGGATTGGAATGGGAAGGAGTTGGATATCACATCTCATGCTATAGATAGGCTCTCAGGTTTGGAAAGGGAAGGATTTGGATATCACATTTCATGTTAGAGGAAGGATCTCAGGTTTGGTATTAGAGGCATTGAGATATCACATCTCATGCTATAGGAAGGTTCTCAGGATTGGAATGGGAAGGATTTGGATATCACATCTCATGCTATAGGAAGGGTCTCAGGTTTGGTATAAGCATTGAGATATCACATATCATGCTATAGGAAGGGTCTCAGGATTGGAATGGGAAGGAGTTGGATATCACATCTCATGTTATAGGAAGGATCTCCGATTTGGTATTAGAACCATTTAGACATCACATCTCATGCTATAGGAAGGGTCTCAGGATTTGAATGGGAAGAAGTTGGATATCACATCTCATGTTATAGGAAGGCTCCCAGGTTTGGAAGGGGAAGGAGTTGGATATCACATTTCATGTTAGAGGTAGGATCTCAGGTTTGGTATTAGAGGCATTGAGATATAACATCTCATGCTATAGGAAGGGTCTCAGGATTGGAATGGGAAGGAGTTGGATATCACATCTCATGCTATAGGAAGGGTCTCAGGTTTGGAAGGGGAAGGATTTGGATATCACATCTCGTGTTATAGGAATGATCTCAGGTTTGGTATTAGAAGCATTGAGATATCACATCTCATGTTATAGGAAGGGTCTCAGGATTGGAATGGGAAGGAGTTGGATATCACATTTCATGTTAGAGGAAGGATCTCAGGTTTGGTATTAGAGGCATTGAGATATCACATCTCATGCTATAGGAAGGGTCTCAGGATTGGAATGGGAAGGATTTGGATATCACATCTCATGCTATAGGAAGGGTCTCAGGTTTGGTATAAGCATTGAGATATCACATCTCATGCTATAGGAAGGGTCTCAGGATTGGAATGGGAAGGAGTTGGATATCACATCTCATGCTATAGGAAGGGTCTCAGGTTTGGTATAAGCATTGAGATATCACATCTCATGCTATAGGAAAAGTCTCAGGATTGGAATGGGAAGGAGTTGGATATCACATCTCATGCTATAGGTAGGCTCTCAGGTTTGGAAAGGGAAGGAGTTGGATATCACATTTCATGTTAGAGGAAGGATCTCAGGTTTGGTATTAGAGGCATTGAGATATCACATCTCATGCTATAGGAAGGGTCTCAGGATTGGAATGGGAAGGATTTGGATATCACATCTCATGCTATAGGAAGGGTCTCAGGTTTGGTATAAGCATTGAGATATCACATCTCATGCTATAGGAAGGGTCTCAGGATTGGAATGGGAAGGAGTTGGATATCACATCTCATGTTATAGGAAGGATCTCAGATTTGGTATTGGAAGCATTGAGACATCACATCTCATGCTATAAGAAGGGTCTCAGGATTGGAATGAGAAGGAGTTGGATATCACATCTCATGTTATAGGAAGGGTCTCAGGATGGGAATGGGAAGGACTTTGATATAACATCTCATGTTATAGGAAGGCTCCCAGGTTTGGAAGGGGAAGGAGTTGGATATCACATTTCATGTTAGAGGTAGGATCTCAGGTTTGGTATTAGAGGCATTGAGATATAACATCTCATGCTATCAGAAGGGTCTCAGGATTGGAATGGGAAGGAGTTGGATATCACATCTCATGCTAAAGGGAGGGTCTCAGGTTTGGAAGGGGAAGGATTTGGATATCACATCTCGTGTTATAGGAAGGATCCCCGGTTTGGTATTAGAAGAATTGAAATATCACATCTCATGCTATCGGAAGGATCTCAGGTTTGGTATTGGAAGCATTGAGATATCACATCTCATACTATCAGAACGGTCTCAGGATTGGAATGGGAAGGAGTTGGATATCACATCTCATGCTAAAGGGAGGGTCTCTGGTTTGGAAGGGGAAGGATTTGGATATCACATCTCATGTTATAGGAAGGATCTCAGGTTTGGTATTCGAAGCATTGAGATATCACATCTCATGCTATAGGAAGGGTCTCAGGTTTGGAATGGGAATGAATTGGATATCACATCTCATGTCATAGGAAGGATCTCAGGTTTGGTATTAGAAGCATTGAGATATCACATCTCATGCTATAGGAATGGTCTCAGGATTGGAATGGGAAGGAGTTGGATATTACATTCTTGCTATAGAAAGGGTCTCATGTTTGTAATGGGAAGGAGTTGGATATCACATCTCATGTTATAGGAAGGGTCTCAGGTTTGGTATAAGCATTGAGATATCACATCTCTGCTATCGGAAGTGTCTCAGGATTGAAATGGGAAGGAGTTGGATATCCCATCTCATGTTATAGGACGGGTCTCAGGTTTGGTATTAGAATCATTGAGATATCACATCTCATGCTGTAGGAAGTGTCTAAGGATTGGAATGGGAAGGACTTGGATATCACATCTCATGCTATAGGTAGTCTCTCAGGTTTGGAAAGGGAAGGAGTTGGATATCACATTTCATGTTAGAGGAAGGATCTCAGGTTTGGTATTAGAGGCATTGAGATATCACATCTCATGCAATAGGAAGGGTCTCAGGATTGGAATGGGAGGATTTGGGTATCACATCTCATGCTATAGGAAGGGTCTCAGGTTTGGTATAAGCATTGAGATATCACATCTCATGCTATAGGAAGGGTCTCAGGATTGGAATGGGAAGGAGTTGGATATCACATCTCATGCTATAGATAGGCTCTCAGGTTTGGAAAGGGAAGGATTTGGATATCACATTTCATGTTAGAGGAAGGATCTCAGGTTTGGTATTAGAGGCATTGAGATATCACATCTCATGCTATAGGAAGGGTCTCAGGATTGGAATGGGAAGGATTTGGATATCACATCTCATGCTATAGGAAGGGTCTCAGGTTTGGTATAAGCATTGAGATATCACATATCATGCTATAGGAAGGGTCTCAGGATTGGAATGGGAAGGAGTTGGATATCACATCTCATGTTATAGGAAGGATCTCAGATTTGGTATTAGAACCATTGAGACATCACATCTCATGCTATAGGAAGGGTCTCAGGATTGGAATGGGAAGAAGTTGGATATCACATCTCATGTTATAGGAAGGCTCCCAGGTTTGGAAGGGGAAGGAGTTGGATATCACATTTCATGCTATAGGAAGGGTCTCAGGTTTGGTATAAGCATTGAGATATCACATCTCATGCTATAGGAAGGGTCTCAGGATTGGAATGGGAAGGAGTTGGATATCACATCTCATGCTATAGATAGGCTCACAGGTTTGGAAAGGGAAGGATTTGGATATCACATTTCATGTTAGAGGAAGGATCTCAGGTTTGGTATTAGAGGCATTGAGATATCACATCTCATGCTATAGGAAGGTTCTCAGGATTGGAATGGGAAGGATTTGGATATCACATCTCATGCTATAGGAAGGGTCTCAGGTTTGGTATAAGCATTGAGATATCACATATCATGCTATAGGAAGGGTCTCAGGATTGGAATGGGAAGGAGTTGGATATCACATCTCATGTTATAGGAAGGATCTCCGATTTGGTATTAGAACCATTTAGACATCACATCTCATGCTATAGGAAGGGTCTCAGGATTTGAATGGGAAGAAGTTGGATATCACATCTCATGTTATAGGAAGGCTCCCAGGTTTGGAAGGGGAAGGAGTTGGATATCACATTTCATGTTAGAGGTAGGATCTCAGGTTTGGTATTAGAGGCATTGAGATATAACATCTCATGCTATCAGAAGGGTCTCAGGATTGGAATGGGAAGGAGTTGGATATCACATCTCATGCTAAAGGGAGGGTCTCAGGTTTGGAAGGGGAAGGATTTGGATATCACATCTCATGTTATAGGAAGGATCTCAGGTTTATTATTAGAAGCATTGAGATATCACATCTCATGCTATAGGAAGGGTCTCAGGATTGGAATGGGAAGGAGTTGGATATCACATCTCATGCTATAGGAAGGGTCTCAGGTTTGGAAGGGGAAGGATTTGGATATCACATCTCGTGTTATAGGAATGATCTCAGGTTTGGTATTAGAAGCATTGAGATATCACATCTCATGTTATAGGAAGGGTCTCAGGATTGGAATGGGAAGGAGTTGGATATCACATTTCATGTTAGAGGAAGGATCTCAGGTTTGGTATTAGAGGCATTGAGATATCACATCTCATGCTATAGGAAGGGTCTCAGGATTGGAATGGGAAGGATTTGGATATCACATCTCATGCTATAGGAAGGGTCTCAGGTTTGGTATAAGCATTGAGATATCACATCTCATGCTATAGGAAGGGTCTCAGGATTGGAATGGGAAGGAGTGGGTATCACATCTCATGCTATAGGAAGGGTCTCAGGTTTGGTATAAGCATTGAGATATCACATCTCATGCTATAGGAAGGGTCTCAGGATTGGAATGGGAAGGAGTTGGATATCACATCTCATGTTATAGGAAGGATCTTCGATTTGGTATTAGAAGCATTGAGACATCACATCTCATGCTATAGGAAGGGTCTCAGGATTGGAATGGGAAGGAGTTGGATATCACATCTCATGTTATAGGAAGGGTCTCAGGATTGGAATGGGAAGGACTTCGATATCACATCTCATGTTATAGGAAGGCTCCCAGGTTTGGAAGGGGAAGGAGTTGGATATCACATTTCATGTTAGAGGTAGTATCTCAGGTTTGGTATTAGAGGCTTTGAGATATAACATCTCATGCTATCAGAAGGGTCTCAGGATTGGAATGGGAAGGAGTTGGATATCACATCTCATGTTATAGGAAGGGTCTCAGGATTGGAATGGGAAGGACTTCGATATCACATCTCATGTTATAGGAAGGCTCCCAGGTTTGGAAGGGGAAGGAGTTGGATATCACATTTCATGTTAGAGGTAGTATCTCAGGTTTGGTATTAGAGGCATTGAGATATAACATCTCATGCTATCAGAAGGGTCTCAGGATTGGAATGGGAAGGAGTTGGATATCACATCTCATGCTAAAGGAAGGGTCTCAGGTTTGGTATAAGCATTGAGATATCACATATCATGCTATAGGAAGGGTCTCAGGATTGGAATGGGAAGGAGTTGGATATCACATCTCATGTTATAGGAAGGATCTCAGATTTGGTATTAGAACCATTGAGACATCACATCTCATGCTATAGGAAGGGTCTCAGGATTGGAATGGGAAGAAGTTGGATATCACATCTCATGTTATAGGAAGGCTCCCAGGTTTGGAAGGGGAAGGAGTTGGATATCACATTTCATGCTATAGGAAGGGTCTCAGGTTTGGTATAAGCATTGAGATATCACATCTCATGCTATAGGAAGGGTCTCAGGATTGGAATGGGAAGGAGTTGGATATCACATCTCATGCTATAGATAGGCTCTCAGGTTTGGAAAGGGAAGGATTTGGATATCACATTTCATGTTAGAGGAAGGATCTCAGGTTTGGTATTAGAGGCATTGAGATATCACATCTCATGCTATAGGAAGGTTCTCAGGATTGGAATGGGAAGGATTTGGATATCACATCTCATGCTATAGGAAGGGTCTCAGGTTTGGTATAAGCATTGAGATATCACATATCATGCTATAGGAAGGGTCTCAGGATTGGAATGGGAAGGAGTTGGATATCACATCTCATGTTATAGGAAGGATCTCCGATTTGGTATTAGAACCATTTAGACATCACATCTCATGCTATAGGAAGGGTCTCAGGATTTGAATGGGAAGAAGTTGGATATCACATCTCATGTTATAGGAAGGCTCCCAGGTTTGGAAGGGGAAGGAGTTGGATATCACATTTCATGTTAGAGGTAGGATCTCAGGTTTGGTATTAGAGGCATTGAGATATAACATCTCATGCTATCAGAAGGGTCTCAGGATTGGAATGGGAAGGAGTTGGATATCACATCTCATGCTAAAGGGAGGGTCTCAGGTTTGGAAGGGGAAGGATTTGGATATCACATCTCATGTTATAGGAAGGATCTCAGGTTTATTATTAGAAGCATTGAGATATCACATCTCATGCTATAGGAAGGGTCTCAGGATTGGAATGGGAAGGAGTTGGATATCACATCTCATGCTATAGGAAGGGTCTCAGGTTTGGAAGGGGAAGGATTTGGATATCACATCTCGTGTTATAGGAATGATCTCAGGTTTGGTATTAGAAGCATTGAGATATCACATCTCATGTTATAGGAAGGGTCTCAGGATTGGAATGGGAAGGAGTTGGATATCACATTTCATGTTAGAGGAAGGATCTCAGGTTTGGTATTAGAGGCATTGAGATATCACATCTCATGCTATAGGAAGGGTCTCAGGATTGGAATGGGAAGGATTTGGATATCACATCTCATGCTATAGGAAGGGTCTCAGGTTTGGTATAAGCATTGAGATATCACATCTCATGCTATAGGAAGGGTCTCAGGATTGGAATGGGAAGGAGTTGGATATCACATCTCATGCTATAGGAAGGGTCTCAGGTTTGGTATAAGCATTGAGATATCACATCTCATGCTATAGGAAGGGTCTCAGGATTGGAATGGGAAGGAGTTGGATATCACATCTCATGTTATAGGAAGGATCTTAGATTTGGTATTAGAAGCATTGAGACATCACATCTCATGCTATAGGAAGGGTCTCAGGATTGGAATGGGAAGGAGTTGGATATCACATCTCATGTTATAGGAAGGGTCTCAGGATTGGAATGGGAAGGACTTCGATATCACATCTCATGTTATAGGAAGGCTCCCAGGTTTGGAAGGGGAAGGAGTTGGATATCACATTTCATGTTAGAGGTAGTATCTCAGGTTTGGTATTAGAGGCATTGAGATATAACATCTCATGCTATCAGAAGGGTCTCAGGATTGGAATGGGAAGGAGTTGGATATCACATCTCATGCTAAAGGAAGGGTCTCAGGTTTGGAAGGGGAAGGATTTGGATATCACATCTCGTGTTATAGGAAGGATCTCAGGTTTGGTATTAGAAGAATTGAAATATCACATCTCATGCTATCAAAAGGATCTCAGGTTTGGTATTAGAAGCATTGAGATATCACATCTCATGCTATCAGAACGGTCTCAGGATTGGAATGGGAAGGAGTTGGATATCACATCTCATGCTAAAGGGAGGGTCTCTGGTTTGGAAGGGGAAGGATTTGGATATCACATCTCATGTTATAGGAAGGATCTCAGGTTTGTTGTTAGAAGCATTGAGATATCACATCTCATGCTATAGGAAGGGTCTCAGGATTGGAATGGGAAGGAGTTGGATATCACATCTCATGCTATAGGAAGGGTCTCAGGAATGGAATGGGAAGGAGTTTTATATGACATCTCATGCCATAGGAAGGATCTCAGGTTTGGTATTAGAAGCATTGAGACATCACATCTCATGTTATAGGAAGGGTCTCAGGATTGGAATGCGAAGGAGTTGGATATCACATCTCATGCTATAGGAAGGGTCTCAGGTTTGGTATAAGCATTGAGATATCACATCTCATGCTATAGGAAGGGTCTCAGGATTGGAATGGGAAGGAGTTGTATATGACATCTCATGCCATAGGAAGGGTCTCAGGTTTGGTATAAGCATTGAGATATCACATCTCTGCTATTGGAAGGGTCTCAGGATTGGAATAGGAAGGAGTTGGATATCCCATCTTATGTTATAGGAAGGGTCTCAGGTTTGGTATTAGAAGCATTGAGATATCACATCTCATGCTATAGGAAGGGTCTCAGGATTGGAATGGGAAGGACTTGAATATCACATCTCATGCTATATGGAGGCTCTCACGTTTGGAAAGGGAAGGAGTTGGATATCACATTTCATGTTAGAGGTAGGATCTCAGGTTTGGTATTAGAGGCATTGAAAATCACATCTCATGCTATCAGAAGGGTCTCAGGATTGGAATGGGAAGGAGTTGGATATCACATCTCATGCTAAAGGGATGGTCTCAGGTTTGGAAGGGGAAGGATTTTGATATCACATCTCATGTTATAGGAAGGATCTCAGGTTTGGTATTAGAAGCATTGAGATATCACATCTCATGTTATCCGAAGGATCTCAGGTTTGGTATTAGAGGGATTGAGATATCACATCTCATGCTATCGGAAGGGTATCAGGATTGGACTTGGAAGTAGTTTGATATCCCATCTCATGCTATAGGAAGGGTCTCAGGTTGGAATGGGAAGGAGTTGGATATCACATCTCATGTTATAGGAAGGGTCTCAGGATTGGAATGGGAAATACTTCGATATCACATCTCATGCTATAGGAAGGCTCCAGGTTTGGAAGGGGAAGGAGTTGGATATCACATTTCATGTTAGAGGTAGGATCTCAGGTTTGGTATTAGAGGCATTGAGATATCACATCTCATGCTATAGGAAGGGTCTCAGGATTGGAATGGGAAAGAGTTGGATATCACATTTCATGTTAGAGGAAGGATCTCAGGTTTGGTATTAGAGGCATTGAGATATCACATCTCATGCTATAGGAAGGGTCTCAGGATTGGAATGGGAAGGATTTTGATATCACATCTCATGCTATAGGAAGGGTCTCTGGTTTGGTATAAGCATTGAGATATCACATCTCATGTTATAGGAAGGGTCTCAGGATTGGAATGGGAAGGAGTTGGATATCACATTTCATGTTAGAGGAAGGATCTCAGGTTTGGTATTAGAGGCATTGAGATATCACATCTCATGCTATAGGAAGGGTCTCAGGATTGGAATGGGAAGGATTTGGATATCACATCTCATGTTATAGGAAGGATCTTAGATTTGGTATTAGAAGCATTGAGACATCACATCTCATGCTATATGAAGGGTCTCAGGATTGGAATGGGAAGGAGTTGGATATCACATCTCATGTTATAGGAAGGGTCTCAGGATTGGAATGGGAAGGACTTCGATATCACATCTCATGTTATAGGAAGGCTCCCAGGTTTGGTATAAGCATTGAGATATCACATCTCATGCTATAGGAAGGGTCTCAGGATTGGAATGGGAAGGAGTTGGATATCACATCTCATGTTATAGGAAGGATCTTAGATTTGGTATTAGAAGCATTGGGATATCACATCTCATGCCATCGGAAGGGTATCAGGATTGGATTTGGAAGGAGTTGGATATCCCATCTCATGCTATAGGAAGGGTCTCAGGTTGGAATCGGAAGGAGTTGGATATCACATCTCATGTTACAGGAAGGGTCTCCGGATTGGAATGAGAAGGACTTGGATATCACATCTCATGCTATAGGAAGGCTCTCAGGTTTGGAAAGGGAAGAAGTTGGATATCACATTTCATGTTAGAGGTAGTATCTCCGGTTTGGTATTAGAGGCATTGAGATATAACATCTCATGCTATCAGAAGGGTCTCAGGATTGGAATGGGAAGGAGTTGGATATCACATCTCATGCTAAAGGGAGGGTCTCAGGTTTGGAAGGGGAAGGATTTGGATATCACATCTCGTGTTATAGGAAGGATCTCAGGTTTGGTATTAGAAGAATTGAAATATCACATCTCATGCTATCAAAAGGATCTCAGGTTTGGTATTAGAAGCATTGAGATATCACATCTCATGCTATCAGAACGGTCTCAGGATTGGAATGGGAAGGAGTTGGATATCACATCTCATGCTAAAGGGAGGGTCTCTGGTTTGGAAGGGGAAGGATTTGGATATCACATCTCATGTTATAGGAAGGATCTCAGGTTTGTTGTTAGAAGCATTGAGATATCACATCTCATGCTATAGGAAGGGTCTCAGGATTGGAATGGGAAGGAGTTGGATATCACATCTCATGCTATAGGAAGGGTCTCAGGAATGGCATGGGAAGGAGTTTTATATGACATCTCATGCCATAGGAAGGATCTCAGGTTTGGTATTAGAAGAATTGAGACATCACATCTCATGTTATAGGAAGGGTCTCAGGATTGGAATGGGAAGGAGTTGGATATCACATCTCATGCTATAGGAAGGGTCTCAGGATTGGAATGGGAAGGAGTTGTATATGACATCTCATGCCATAGGAAGGGTCTCAGGTATGGTATAAGCATTGAGATATCACATCTCTGCTATTGGAAGGGTCTCAGGATTGGAATGGGAAGGAGTTGGATATCCCATCTTATGTTATAGGAAGGGTCTCAGGTTTGGTATTAGAAGCATTGAGATATCACATCTCATGCTATAGGAAGGGTCTCAGGATTGGAATGGGAAGGACTTGAATATCACATCTCATGCTATATGGAGGCTCTCACGTTTGGAAAGGGAAGGAGTTGGATATCACATTTCATGTTAGAGGTAGGATCTCAGGTTTGGTATTAGAGGCATTGAAAATCACATCTCATGCTATCAGAAGGGTCTCAGGATTGGAATGGGAAGGAGTTGGATATCACATCTCATGCTAAAGGGAGGGTCTCAGATTTGGAAGGGGAAGGATTTTGATATCACATCTCATGTTATAGGAAGGATCTCAGGTTTGGTATTAGAAGCATTGAGATATCACATCTCATGCTATCGGAAGGATCTCAGGTTTGGTATTAGAGGGATTGAGATATCACATCTCATGCTATCGGAAGGGTATCAGGATTGGACTTGGAAGTAGTTTGATATCCCATCTCATGCTATAGGAAGGGTCTCAGGTTGGAATGGGAAGGAGTTGGATATCACATCTCATGTTATAGGAAGGGTCTCAGGATTGGAATGGGAAATACTTCGATATCACATCTCATGCTATAGGAAGGCTCCAGGTTTGGAAGGAGAAGGAGTTGGATATCACATTTCATGTTAGAGGTAGGATCTCAGGTTTGGTATTAGAGGCATTGAGATATCACATCTCATGCTATCAGAAGGGTCTCAGGATTGGAATGGGAAGGAGTTGGATATCACATCTCATGCTAAAGGGAGGGTCTCAGGTTTGGACGGGGAAGGATTTGGATATCACATCTCATGTTATAGGAAGGATCTCAGGTTTGTTGTTAGAAGCATTGAGATATCACATATCATGCTATAGGAAGGGTCTCAGGATCGGAATGGGAAGGAGTTGGATATCACATCTCATGCTATAGGAATGGTCTCAGGAATGGAATGGGAAGGCGTTTTAAATGACATCTCATGCCATAGGAAGGATCTCAGGTTTGGTATTAGAAGCATTGAGACATCACATCTCATGTTATAGGAAGGGTCTCAGGATTGGAATGGGAAGGAGTTGGATATCACATCTCATGCTATAGGAAGGGTCTCAGGTTTGGTATAAGCATTGAGATATCACATCTCATGCTATAGGAAGGGTCTCAGGATTGGAATGGGAAGGAGTTGTATATGACATCTCATGCCATAGGAAGGGTCTCAGGTTTGGTATAAGCATTGAGATATCACATCTCTGCTATCGGAAGGGTCTCAGGATTGGAATGGGAAGGAGTTGGATATCCCATCTTATGTTATAGGAAGGGTCTCAGGTTTGGTATTAGAAGCATTGAGATATCACATCTCATGCTATAGGAAGGGTCTCAGGATTGGAATGGGAAGGACTTGAATATCACATCTCATGCTATATGGAGGCTCTCACGTTTGGAAAGGGAAGGAGTTGGATATCACATTTCATTTTAGAGGTAGGATCTCAGGTTTGGTATTAGAGGCATTAAATATCACATCTCATGCTATCAGAAGGGTCTCAGGATTGGAATGGGAAGGAGTTGGATATCACATCTCATGCTAAAGGGAGGGTTTCAGGTTTGGAAGGGGAAGCATTTTGATATCCCATCTCATGTTATAGGAAGGATCTCAGGTTTGGTATTAGAAGCATTGAGATATCACATCTCATGCTATCGGAAGGATCTCAGGTTTGGTATTAGAGGGATTGAGATATCACATCTCATGCTATCGGAAGGGTATCAGAATTGGATTTGGAAGTAGTTGGATATCCCATCTCATGCTATAGGAAGGGTCTCAGGTTGGAATAGGAAGGAGTTGGATATCACATCTCATGTTATAGGAAGGGTCTCAGGATTGGAATGGGAAATACTTCGATATCACATCTCATGCTATAGGAAGGCTCTCAGGTTTGGAAGGGGAAGGAGTTGGATATCAAATTTCATGTTAGAGGTAGGATCTCAGGTTTGGTATTAGAGGCATTGAGATATCACATCTCATGCTATCAGAAGGGTCTCAGGATTGGAATGGGAAGAAGTTGGATATCACATCTCATGCTAAAGGGAGGGTCTCAGGTTTGGAAGGCGAAGGATTTGGATATCACATCACGTGTTATAGGAATGATCTCAGGTTTGGTATTAGAAGCATTGAGATATCACATCTCATGCTATCGGAAGGATCTCAGGTTTGGTATTAGAAGCATTGAGATATCAAATCTCATGCTATAGGAAGGGTCTCAGGATTGGAATGGGAAGGAGTTGGATATCACATCTCATGCTATAGGAAGGGTCTCAGGATTGGAATGGGAAGGAGTTTTATATGACATCTCATGCCATAGGAAGGATCTCAGGTTTGGTATTAGAAGCATTGAGACATCACATCTCATGTTATAGGAAGGGTCTCAGGATTGGAATTGGAAGGAATTGGATATCACATCTCATGCTATAGGAAGGGTCTCAGGTTTGGTATAAGCATTGAGATATCACATCTCATGCTATAGGAAGGGTCTCAGGATTGGAATGGGAAGGAGTTGTATATGACATCTCATGCCATAGGAAGGGTCTCAGGTTTGGTATAAGCATTGAGATATCACATCTCTGCTATCGGAAGGGTCTCAGGATTGGAATGGGAAGGAGTTGGATATCACATCTCTTGCTATAGGAAGGGCCTCAGGTTTTGAATTAGAAGCATTGAGACATCACATCTCATGCTATAGGAAGGGTCTCAGGTTTGGTATAAGCATTGAGATATCACATCTCTGCTATCGGAAGGGTCTCAGGATTGGAATGGGAAGGAGTTGGATATCCCATCTCATGTTATAGGAAGAGTCACAGGTTTGGTATTAGAAGCATTGAGATATCACATCTCATGCTATAGGAAGGGTCTCAGGATTGGAATGGGAAGGACTTGGATATCACATCTCATGCTATAGGGAGGGTGTCAAGTTTGATATTAGAAACATTGAGATAACAAATCTCATGATATCGGAAGGGTCTCAGGATTGGAATGGGAAGGAGTTGGATATCACATCTCATGATAAAGTAAGGGTCTAAGGTTTGGAAGGGGAAGGATTTGGATATCACATCTCATGTTAGAGGAAGGGTCTCAGGATTGGAATGGGAAGGAGTTTGATATCACATCTCATGCCATAGTATGGGTCTCAGGTTTGGTAGAAGCATTGAGATATCACATCTCTGCTATTGGAAGGGTCTCAGGATTGGAATGGGAAGGAGTTGGATATCCCATCTTATGTTATAGGAAGGGTCTCAGGTTTGGAATGGGAAGGACTTGAATATCACATCTCATGCTATATGGAGGCTTTCACGTTTGGAAAGGGAAGGAGTTGGATATCACATTTCATGTTAGAGGTAGGATCTCAGGTTTGGTATTAGAGGCATTGAAAATCACATCTCATGCTATCAGAAGGGTCTCAGGATTGGAATGGGAAGGATTTTGATATCACATCTCATGCTATAGGAAGGGTCTCTGGTTTGGTATAAGCATTGAGATATCACATCTCATGTTATAGGAAGGATCTCAGGTTTGGTATTAGAAGCATTGAGATATCACATCTCATGCTATCGAAAGGATCTCAGGATCGGAATGGGAAGGAGTTGGATATCACATCTCATGCTATAGAAAGGGTCTCAGGAATGGAATGGGAAGGCGTTTTAAATGACATCTCATGCCATAGGAAGGATCTCAGGTTTGGTATTAGAAGCATTGAGACATCACATCTCATGTTATAGGAAGGGTCTCAGGATTGGAATGGGAAGGAGTTGGATATCACATCTCATGCTATAGGAAGGGTCTCAGGTTTGGTATAAGCATTGAGATATCACATCTCATGCTATAGGAAGGGTCTCAGGATTGGAATGGGAAGGAGTTGTATATGACATCTCATGCCATAGGAAGGGTCTCAGGTTTGGTATAAGCATTGAGATATCACATCTCTGCTATCGGAAGGGTCTCAGGATTGGAATGGGAAGGAGTTGGATATCCCATCTTATGTTATAGGAAGGGTCTCAGGTTTGGTATTAGAAGCATTGAGATATCACATCTCATGCTATAGGAAGGGTCTCAGGATTTGAATGGGAAGGACTTGAATATCACATCTCATGCTATATGGAGGCTTTCACGTTTGGAAAGGGAAGGAGTTGGATATCACATTTCATGTTAGAGGTAGGATCTCAGGTTTGGTATTAGAGGCATTGAAAATCACATCTCATGCTATCAAAAGGGTCTCAGGATTGGAATGGGAAGGAGTTGGATATCACATCTCATGCTAAAGGGAGGGTCTCAGGTTTGGTATTAGAAGCATTGAGATATCACATCTCATGCTATCGGAAGGATCTCAGGATCGGAATGGGAAGGCGTTGGATATCACATCTCATGCTATAGAAAGGGTCTCAGGAATGGAATGGGAAGGCGTTTTAAATGACATCTCATGCCATAGGAAGGATCTCAGGTTTGGTATTAGAAGCATTGAGACATCACATCTCATGTTATAGGAAGGGTCTCAGGATTGGAATGGGAAGGAGTTGGATATCACATCTCATGCTATAGGAAGGGTCTCAGGTTTGGTATAAGCATTGAGATATCACATCTCATGCTATAGGAAGGATCTCAGGTTTGGTATTAGAAGCATTGAGATATCACATCTCATGCTATCGGAAGGATCTCAGGATCGGAATGGGAAGGCGTTGGATATCACATCTCATGCTATAGAAAGGGTCTCAGGAATGGAATGGGAAGGCGTTTTAAATGACATCTCATGCCATAGGAAGGATCTCAGGTTTGGTATTAGAAGCATTGAGACATCACATCTCATGTTATAGGAAGGGTCTCAGGATTGGAATGGGAAGGAGTTGGATATCACATCTCATGCTATAGGAAGGGTCTCAGGTTTGGTATAAGCATTGAGATATCACATCTCATGCTATAGGAAGGGTCTCAGGATTGGAATGGGAAGGAGTTGTATATGACATCTCATGCCATAGGAAGGGTCTCAGGTTTGGTATAAGCATTGAGATATCACATCTCTGCTATCGGAAGGGTCTCAGGATTGGAATGGGAAGGAGTTGGATATCCCATCTTATGTTATAGGAAGGGTCTCAGGTTTGGTATTAGAAGCATTGAGATATCACATCTCATGCTATAGGAAGGGTCTCAGGATTGGAATGGGAAGGACTTGAATATCACATCTCATGCTATATGGAGGCTCTCACGTTTGGAAAGGGAAGGAGTTGGATATCACATTTCATGTTAGAGGTAGGATCTCAGGTTTGGTATTAGAGGCATTGAATATCACATCTCATGCTATCAGAAGGGTCTCAGGATTGGAATGGGAAGGAGTTGGATATCACATCTCATGCTAAAGGGAGGGTCTCAGGTTTGGAAGGGGAAGGATTTTGATATCACATCTCATGTTATAGGAAGGATCTCAGGTTTGGTATTAGAAGCATTGAGATATCACATCTCATGCTATCGGAAGGATCTCAGGTTTGGTATTAGCGGGAATGAGATATCACATCTCATGCTATCGGAAGGGTATCAGAATTGGATTTGGAAGTAGTTGGATATCCCATCTCATGCTATAGGAAGGGTCTCAGGTTGGAATGGGAAGGAGTTGGATATCACATCTCATGTTATAGGAAGGGTCTCAGGATTGGAATGGGAAATACTTCGATATCACATCTCATGCTATAGGAAGGCTCTCAGGTTTGGAATGGGAAGGAGTTGGATATCACATCTCATGCTAAAGGGAGGGTCTCAGGTTTGGAAGGCGAAGGATTTGGATATCACATCTCGTGTTATAGGAATGATCTCAGGTTTGGTATTAGAAGCATTGAGATATCACATCTCATGCTATCGGAAGGATCTCAGGTTTGGTATTAGAAGCATTGAGATATCAAATCTCATGCTATAGGAAGGGTCTCAGGATTGGAATGGGAAGGAGTTGGATATCACATCTCATGCAATAGGAAGGGTCTCAGGATTGGAATGGGAAGGAGTTTTATATGACATCTCATGCCATAGGAAGGATCTCAGGTTTGGTCTCAGAAGCATTGAGACATCACATCTCATGTTATAGGAAGGGTCTCAGGATTGGAATGGGAAGAAGTTGGATATCACATCTCATGCTATAGGAAGGGTCTCAGGTTTGGTATAAGCATTGAGATATCACATCTCATGCTATAGGAAGGGTCTCAGGATTGGAATGGGAAGGAGTTGTATATGACATCTCATGCCATAGGAAGGGTCTCAGGTTTGGTATAAGCATTGAGATATCACATCTCTGCTATCGGAAGGGTCTCAGGATTGGAATGGGAAGGAGTTGGATATCACATCTCTTGCTATAGGAAGGGCCTCAGGTTTTGAATTAGAAGCATTGAGACATCACATCTCATGCTATAGGAAGGGTCTCAGGTTTGGTATAAGCATTGAGATATCACATCTCTGCTATCGGAAGGGTCTCAGGATTGGAATGGGAAGGAGTTGGATATCCCATCTCATGTTATATTAAGAGTCTCAGGTTTGGTATTAGAAGCATTGAGATATCACATCTCATGCTATAGGAAGGGTCTCAGGATTGGAATGGGAAGGACTTGGATATCACATCTCATGCTATAGGGAGGGTGTCAAGTTTGATATTAGAAGCATTGAGATAACAAATCTCATGATATCGGAAGGGTCTCAGGATTGGAATGGGAAGGAGTTGGATATCACATCTCATGATAAAGTAAGGGTCTAAGGTTTGGTAGGGGAAAAATTTGGATATCACATCTCATGTTAGAGGAAGGGTCTCAGGATTGGAATGGGAAGGAGTTTGATATCACATCTCATGCCATAGTATGGGTCTCAGGTTTGGTAGAAGCATTGAGATATCAAGTCTCATGGTATAGGAAGGGTCTCCGAATTGGAAAGGGAAGGAGTTGGATATCACATCTCAAGCTATAGGAAGGGTCTCAGGATTGGAATGGGAAGGAGTTTGATATCAGATCTCATGTCATAGTATGGGTCTCAGGTTTGGTAGAAGCATTGGGATATCACATCTCATGCCATCGGAAGGGTATCAGGATTGGATTTGGAAGTAGTTGGATATCCCATCTCATGCTATAGGAAGGGTCTCAGGTTGGAATGGGAAGGAGTTGGATATCACATCTCATGTTATAGGAAGGGTCTCAGGATTGGAATGGGAAATACTTCGATATCACATCTCATGCTATAGGAACGCTCTCAGGTTTGGAAGGGGAAGGAGTTGGATATCAAATTTCATGTTAGAGGTAGGATCTCAGGTTTGGTATTATAGGCATTGAGATATCACATCTCATGCTATCAGAAGGGTCTCAGGATTGGAATGGGAAGGAGTTGGATATCACATACCCATGCTAAAGGGAGGGTCTCAGGTTTGGAAGGCGAAGGATTTGAATATCACATCTCGTGTTATAGGAATGGTCTCAGGTTTGGTATTAGAATCATTGAGATATCACATCTCATGCTATCGGAAGGATCTCAGGTTTGGTATTAGAAGCATTGAGATATCAAATCTCATGCTATAGGAAGGGTCTCAGGATTGGAATGGGAAGGAGTTGGATATCACATCTCATGCTATAGGAAGGGTCTCAGGATTGGAATGGGAAGGAGTTTTATATGACATCTCATGCCATAGGAAGGATCTCAGGTTTGGTATTAGAAGCATTGAGACATCACATCTCATGTTATAGGAAGGGTCTCAGGATTGGAATGGGAAGGAGTTGGATATCACATCTCATGCTATAGGAAGGGTCTCAGGTTTGGAAGGGGAAGGATTTGGATATCACATCTCGTGTTATAGGAATGATCTCAGGTTTGGTATTAGAAGCATTGAGATATCACATCTCATGTTATAGGAAGGGTCTCAGGATTGGAATGGGAAGGAGTTGGATATCACATTTCATGTTAGAGGAAGGATCTCAGGTTTGGTATTAGAGGCATTGAGATATCACATCTCATGCTATAGGAAGGGTCTCAGGATTGGAATGGGAAGGATTTGGATATCACATCTCATGCTATAGGAAGGGTCTCAGGTTTGGTATAAGCATTGAGATATCACATCTCATGCTATAGGAAGGGTCTCAGGATTGGAATGGGAAGGAGTTGGATATCACATCTCATGCTATAGGAAGGGTCTCAGGTTTGGTATAAGCATTGAGATATCACATCTCATGCTATAGGAAGGGTCTCAGGATTGGAATGGGAAGGAGTTGGATATCACATCTCATGTTATAGGAAGGATCTTAGATTTGGTATTAGAAGCATTGAGACATCACATCTCATGCTAAAGGAAGGGTCTCAGGTTTGGAAGGGGAAGGATTTGGATATCACATCTCGTGTTATAGGAAGGATCTCAGGTTTGGTATTAGAAGAATTGAAATATCACATCTCATGCTATCAAAAGGATCTCAGGTTTGGTATTAGAAGCATTGAGATATCACATCTCATGCTATCAGAACGGTCTCAGGATTGGAATGGGAAGGAGTTGGATATCACATCTCATGCTAAAGGGAGGGTCTCTGGTTTGGAAGGGGATGGATTTGGATATCACATCTCATGTTATAGGAAGGATCTCAGGTTTGTTGTTAGAAGCATTGAGATATCACATCTCATGCTATAGGAAGGGTCTCAGGATTGGAATGGGAAGGAGTTGGATATCACATCTCATGCTATAGGAAGGGTCTCAGGAATGGAATGGGAAGGAGTTTTATATGACATCTCATGCCATAGGAAGGATCTCAGGTTTGGTATTAGAAGCATTGAGACATCACATCTCATGTTATAGGAAGGGTCTCAGGATTGGAATGCGAAGGAGTTGGATATCACATCTCATGCTATAGGAAGGGTCTCAGGTTTGGTATAAGCATTGAGATATCACATCTCATGCTATAGGAAGGGTCTCAGGATTGGAATGGGAAGGAGTTGTATATGACATCTCAGGCCATAGGAAGGGTCTCAGGTTTGGTATAAGCATTGAGATATCACATCTCTGCTATTGGAAGGGTCTCAGGATTGGAATAGGAAGGAGTTGGATATCCCATCTTATGTTATAGGAAGGGTCTCAGGTTTGGTATTAGAAGCATTGAGATATCACATCTCATGCTATAGGAAGGGTCTCAGGATTGGAATGGGAAGGACTTGAATATCACATCTCATGCTATATGGAGGCTCTCACGTTTGGAAAGGGAAGGAGTTGGATATCACATTTCATGTTAGAGGTAGGATCTCAGGTTTGGTATTAGAGGCATTGAAAATCACATCTCATGCTATCAGAAGGGTCTCAGGATTGGAATGGGAAGGAGTTGGATATCACATCTCATGCTAAAGGGAGGGTCTCAGGTTTGGAAGGGGAAGGATTTTGATATCACATCTCATGTTATAGGAAGGATCTCAGGTTTGGTATTAGAAGCATTGAGATATCACATCTCATGTTATCGGAAGGATCTCAGGTTTGGTATTAGAGGGATTGAGATATCACATCTCATGCTATCGAAGGGTATCAGGATTGGACTTGGAAGTAGTTTGATATCCCATCTCATGCTATAGGAAGGGTCTCAGTTTGGAATGGGAAGGAGTTGGATATCACATCTCATGTTATAGGAAGGGTCTCAGGATTGGAATGGGAAATACTTCGATATCACATCTCATGCTATAGGAAGGCTCCAGGTTTGGAAGGGGAAGGAGTTGGATATCACATTTCATGTTAGAGGTAGGATCTCAGGTTTGGTATTAGAGGCATTGAGATATCACATCTCATGCTATAGGAAGGGTCTCAGGATTGGAATGGGAAGGAGTTGGATATCACATTTCATGTTAGAGGAAGGATCTCAGGTTTGGTATTAGAGGCATTGAGATATCACATCTCATGCTATAGGAAGGGTCTCAGGATTGGAATGGGAAGGATTTTGATATCACATCTCATGCTATAGGAAGGGTCTCTGGTTTGGTATAAGCATTGAGATATCACATCTCATGTTATAGGAAGGGTCTCAGGATTGGAATGGGAAGGAGTTGGATATCACATTTCATGTTAGAGGAAGGATCTCAGGTTTGGTATTAGAGGCATTGAGATATCACAACTCATGCTATAGGAAGGGTCTCAGGATTGGAATGGGAAGGATTTGGATATCACATCTCATGCTATAGGAAGGGTCTCAGGTTTGGTATAAGCATTGAGATATCACATCTCATGCTATAGGAAGGGTCTCAGGATTGGAATGGGAAGGAGTTGGATATCACATCTCATGTTATAGGAAGGATCTTAGATTTGGTATTAGAAGCATTGAGACATCACATCTCATGCTATATGAAGGGTCTCAGGATTGGAATGGGAAGGAGTTGGATATCACATCTCATGTTATAGGAAGGGTCTCAGGATTGGAATGGGAAGGACTTCGATATCACATCTCATGTTATAGGAAGGCTCCCAGGTTTGGTATAAGCATTGAGATATCACATCTCATGCTATAGGAAGGGTCTCAGGATTGGAATGGGAAGGAGTTGGATATCACATCTCATGTTATAGGAAGGATCTTAGATTTGGTATTAGAAGCATTGGGATATCACATCTCATGCCATCGGAAGGGTATCAGGATTGGATTTGGAAGGAGTTGGATATCCCATCTCATGCTATAGGAAGGGTCTCAGGTTGGAATCGGAAGGAGTTGGATATCACATCTCATGTTACAGGAAGGGTCTCCGGATTGGAATGAGAAGGACTTGGATATCACATCTCATGCTATAGGAAGGCTCTCAGGTTTGGAAAGGGAAGAAGTTGGATATCACATTTCATGTTAGAGGTAGTATCTCCGGTTTGGTATTAGAGGCATTGAGATATAACATCTCATGCTATCAGAAGGGTCTCAGGATTGGAATGGGAAGGAGTTGGATATCACATCTCATGCTAAAGGGAGGGTCTCAGGTTTGGAAGGGGAAGGATTTGGATATCACATCTCGTGTTATAGGAAGGATCTCAGGTTTGGTATTAGAAGAATTGAAATATCACATCTCATGCTATCAAAAGGATCTCAGGTTTGGTATTAGAAGCATTGAGATATCACATCTCATGCTATCAGAACGGTCTCAGGATTGGAATGGGAAGGAGTTGGATATCACATCTCATGCTAAAGGGAGGGTCTCTGGTTTGGAAGGGGAAGGATTTGGATATCACATCTCATGTTATAGGAAGGATCTCAGGTTTGTTGTTAGAAGCATTGAGATATCACATCTCATGCTATAGGAAGGGTCTCAGGATTGGAATGGGAAGGAGTTGGATATCACATCTCATGCTATAGGAAGGGTCTCAGGAATGGAATGGGAAGGAGTTTTATATGACATCTCATGCCATAGGAAGGATCTCAGGTTTGGTATTAGAAGCATTGAGACATCACATCTCATGTTATAGGAAGGGTCTCAGGATTGGAATGGGAAGGAGTTGGATATCACATCTCATGCTATAGGAAGGGTCTCAGGATTGGAATGGGAAGGAGTTGTATATGACATCTCATGCCATAGGAAGGGTCTCAGGTATGGTATAAGCATTGAGATATCACATCTCTGCTATTGGAAGGGTCTCAGGATGATTGGAATGGGAAGGAGTTGGATATCCCATCTTATGTTATAGGAAGGGTCTCAGGTTTGGTATTAGAAGCATTGAGATATCACATCTCATGCTATAGGAAGGGTCTCAGGATTGGAATGGGAAGGACTTGAATATCACATCTCATGCTATATGGAGGCTCTCACGTTTGGAAAGGGAAGGAGTTGGATATCACATTTCATGTTAGAGGTAGGATCTCAGGTTTGGTATTAGAGGCATTGAAAATCACATCTCATGCTATCAGAAGGGTCTCAGGATTGGAATGGGAAGGAGTTGGATATCACATCTCATGCTAAAGGGAGGGTCTCAGGTTTGGAAGGGGAAGGATTTTGATATCACATCTCATGTTATAGGAAGGATCTCAGGTTTGGTATTAGAAGCATTGAGATATCACATCTCATGCTATCGGAAGGATCTCAGGTTTGGTATTAGAGGGATTGAGATATCACATCTCATGCTATCGGAAGGGTATCAGGATTGGACTTGGAAGTAGTTTGATATCCCATCTCATGCTATAGGAAGGGTCTCAGGTTGGAATGGGAAGGAGTTGGATATCACATCTCATGTTATAGGAAGGGTCTCAGGATTGGAATGGGAAATACTTCGATATCACATCTCATGCTATAGGAAGGCTCCAGGTTTGGAAGGAGAAGGAGTTGGATATCACATCTCATGCTATCGGAGGAATCTCAGGTTTGGTATTAGAGGCATTGAGATATCACATCTCATGCTATCAGAAGGGTCTCAGGATTGGAATGGGAAGGAGTTGGATATCACATCTCATGCTAAAGGGAGGGTCTCAGGTTTGGACGGGGAAGGATTTGGATATCACATCTCATGTTATAGGAAGGATCTCAGGTTTGTTGTTAGAAGCATTGAGATATCACATATCATGCTATAGGAAGGGTCTCAGGATCGGAATGGGAAGGAGTTGGATATCACATCTCATGCTATAGGAATGGTCTCAGGAATGGAATGGGAAGGCGTTTTAAATGACATCTCATGCCATAGGAAGGATCTCAGGTTTGGTATTAGAAGCATTGAGACATCACATCTCATGTTATAGGAAGGGTCTCAGGATTGGAATGGGAAGGAGTTGGATATCACATCTCATGCTATAGGAAGGGTCTCAGGTTTGGTATAAGCATTGAGATATCACATCTCATGCTATAGGAAGGGTCTCAGGATTGGAATGGGAAGGAGTTGTATATGACATCTCATGCCATAGGAAGGGTCTCAGGTTTGGTATAAGCATTGAGATATCACTTCTCTGCTATCGGAAGGGTCTCAGGATTGGAATGGGAAGGAGTTGGATATCCCATCTTATGTTATAGGAAGGGTCTCAGGTTTGGTATTAGAAGCATTGAGATATCACATCTCATGCTATAGGAAGGGTCTCAGGATTGGAATGGGAAGGACTTGAATATCACATCTCATGCTATATGGAGGCTCTCACGTTTGGAAATGGAAGGAGTTGGATATCACATTTCATTTTAGAGGTAGGATCTCAGGTTTGGTATTAGAGGCATTAAATATCACATCTCATGCTATCAGAAGGGTCTCAGGATTGGAATGGGAAGGAGTTGGATATCACATCTCATGCTAAAGGGAGGGTTTCAGGTTTGGAAGGGGAAGCATTTTGATATCCCATCTCATGTTATAGGAAGGATCTCAGGTTTGGTATTAGAAGCATTGAGATATCACATCTCATGCTATCGGAAGGATCTCAGGTTTGGTATTAGAGGGATTGAGATATCACATCTCATGCTATCGGAAGGGTATCAGAATTGGATTTGGAAGTAGTTGGATATCCCATCTCATGCTATAGGAAGGGTCTCAGGTTGGAATAGGAAGGAGTTGGATATCACATCTCATGTTATAGGAAGGGTCTCAGGATTGGAATGGGAAATACTTCGATATCACATCTCATGCTATAGGAAGGCTCTCAGGTTTGGAAGGGGAAGGAGTTGGATATCAAATTTCATGTTAGAGGTAGGATCTCAGGTTTGGTATTAGAGGCATTGAGATATCACATCTCATGCTATCAGAAGGGTCTCAGGATTGGAATGGGAAGAAGTTGGATATCACATCTCATGCTAAAGGGAGGGTCTCAGGTTTGGAAGGCGAAGGATTTGGATATCACATCACGTGTTATAGGAATGATCTCAGGTTTGGTATTAGAAGCATTGAGATATCACATCTCATGCTATCGGAAGGATCTCAGGTTTGGTATTAGAAGCATTGAGATATCAAATCTCATGCTATAGGAAGGGTCTCAGGATTGGAATGGGAAGGAGTTGGATATCACATCTCATGCTATAGGAAGGGTCTCAGGATTGGAATGGGAAGGAGTTTTATATGACATCTCATGCCATAGGAAGGATCTCAGGTTTGGTATTAGAAGCATTGAGACATCACATCTCATGTGATAGGAAGGGTCTCAGGATTGGAATTGGAAGGAATTGGATATCACATCTCATGCTATAGGAAGGGTCTCAGGTTTGGTATAAGCATTGAGATATCACATCTCATGCTATAGGAAGGGTCTCAGGATTGGAATGGGAAGGAGTTGTATATGACATCTCATGCCATAGGAAGGGTCTCAGGTTTGGTATAAGCATTGAGATATCACATCTCTGCTATCGGAAGGGTCTCAGGATTGGAATGGGAAGGAGTTGGATATCACATCTCTTGCTATAGGAAGGGCCTCAGGTTTTGAATTAGAAGCATTGAGACATCACACCTCATGTTATAGGAAGGGTCTCAGGTTTGGTATAAGCATTGAGATATCACATCTCTGCTATCGGAAGGGTCTCAGGATTGGAATGGGAAGGAGTTGGATATCCCATCTCATGTTATAGGAAGAGTCACAGGTTTGGTATTAGAAGCATTGAGATATCACATCTCATGCTATAGGAAGGGTCTCAGGATTGGAATGGGAAGGACTTGGATATCACATCTCATGCTATAGGGAGGGTGTCAAGTTTGATATTAGAAGCATTGAGATAACAAATCTCATGATATCGGAAGGGTCTCAGGATTGGAATGGGAAGGAGTTGGATATCACATCTCATGATAAAGTAAGGGTCTAAGGTTTGGAAGGGGAAGGATTTGGATATCACATCTCATGTTAGAGGAAGGGTCTCAGGATTGGAATGGGAAGGAGTTTGATATCACATCTCATGCCATAGTATGGGTCTCAGGTTTGGCAGAAGCATTGAGATATCACATCTCTGCTATTGGAAGGGTCTCAGGATTGGAATGGGAAGGAGTTGGATATCCCATCTTATGTTATAGGAAGGGTCTCAGGTTTGGAATGGGAAGGACTTGAATATCACATCTCATGCTATATGGAGGCTTTCACGTTTGGAAAGGGAAGGAGTTGGATATCACATTTCATGTTAGAGGTAGGATCTCAGGTTTGGTATTAGAGGCATTGAAAATCACATCTCATGCTATCAGAAGGGTCTCAGGATTGGAATGGGAAGGAGTTGGATATCACATCTCATGCAAAAGGGAGGGTCTCAGGTTTGGAAGGGGAAGGATTTTGATATCACATCTCATGTTATAGGAAGGATCTCAGGTTTGGTATTAGAAGCATTGAGATATCACATCTCATGCTATCGGAAGGATCTCAGGATCGGAATGGGAAGGAGTTGGATATCACATCTCATGCTATAGAAAGGGTCTCAGGAATGGAATGGGAAGGCGTTTTAAATGACATCTCATGCCATAGGAAGGATCTCAGGTTTGGTATTAGAAGCATTGAGACATCACATCTCATGTTATAGGAAGGGTCTCAGGATTGGAATGGGAAGGAGTTGGATATCACATCTCATGCTATAGGAAGGGTCTCAGGTTTGGTATAAGCATTGAGATATCACATCTCATGCTATAGGAAGGGTCTCAGGATTGGAATGGGAAGGAGTTGTATATGACATCTCATGCCATAGGAAGGGTCTCAGGTTTGGTATAAGCATTGAGATATCACATCTCTGCTATCGGAAGGGTCTCAGGATTGGAATGGGAAGGAGTTGGATATCCCATTTTATGTTATAGGAAGGGTCGCAGGTTTGGTATTAGAAGCATTGAGATATCACATCTCATGCTATAGGAAGGGTCTCAGGATTGGAATGGGAAGGACTTGAATATCACATCTCATGCTATATGGAGGCTTTCACGTTTGGAAAGGGAAGGAGTTGGATATCACATTTCATGTTAGAGGTAGGATCTCAGGTTTGGTATTAGAGGCATTGAAAATCACATCTCATGCTATCAGAAGGGTCTCAGGATTGGAATGGGAAGGAGTTGGATATCACATCTCATGCTAAAGGGAGGGTCTCAGGTTTGGAAGGGGAAGGATTTTGATATCACATCTCATGTTATAGGAAGGATCTCAGGTTTGGTATTAGAAGCATTGAGATATCACATCTCATGCTATCGGAAGGATCTCAGGATCGGAATGGGAAGGCGTTGGATATCACATCTCATGCTATAGAAAGGGTCTCAGGAATGGAATGGGAAGGCGTTTTAAATGACATCTCATGCCATAGGAAGGATCTCAGGTTTGGTATTAGAAGCATTGAGACATCACATCTCATGTTATAGGAAGGGTCTCAGGATTGGAATGGGAAGGAGTTGGATATCACATCTCATGCTATAGGAAGGGTCTCAGGTTTGGTATAAGCATTGAGATATCACATCTCATGCTATAGGAAGGGTCTCAGGATTGGAATGGGAAGGAGTTGTATATGACATCTCATGCCATAGGAAGGGTCTCAGGTTTGGTATAAGCATTGAGATATCACATCTCTGCTATCGGAAGGGTCTCAGGATTGGAATGGGAAGGAGTTGGATATCCCATCTTATGTTATAGGAAGGGTCTCAGGTTTGGTATTAGAAGCATTGAGATATCACATCTCATGCTATAGGAAGGGTCTCAGGATTGGAATGGGAAGGACTTGAATATCACATCTCATGCTATATGGAGGCTCTCACGTTTGGAAAGGGAAGGAGTTGGATATCACATTTCATGTTAGAGGTAGGATCTCAGGTTTGGTATTAGAGGCATTGAATATCACATCTCATGCTATCAGAAGGGTCTCAGGATTGGAATGGGAAGGAGTTGGATATCACATCTCATTCTAAAGGGAGGGTCTCAGGTTTGGAAGGGGAAGGATTTTGATATCACATCTCATGTTATAGGAAGGATCTCAGGTTTGGTATTAGAAGCATTGAGATATCACATCTCATGCTATCGGAAGGATCTCAGGTTTGGTATTAGCGGGAATGAGATATCACATCTCATGCTATCGGAAGGGTATCAGAATTGGATTTGGAAGTAGTTGGATATCCCATCTCATGCTATAGGAAGGGTCTCAGGTTGGAATGGGAAGGAGTTGGATATCACATCTCATGTTATAGGAAGGCTCTCAGGTTTGGAAGGGGAAGGAGTTGGATATCAAATTTCATGTTAGAGGTAGGATCTCAGGTTTGGTATTAGAGGCATTGAGATATCACATCTCATGCTATCAGAAGGGTCTCAGAATTGGATTTGGAAGTAGTTGGATATCCCATCTCATGCTATAGGAAGGGTCTCAGGATTGGAATGGGAAATACTTCGATATCACATCTCATGCTATAGGAAGGCTCTCAGGTTTGGAAGGGGAAGGAGTTGGATATCAAATTTCATGTTAGAGGTAGGATCTCAGGTTTGGTATTAGAGGCATTGAGATATCACATCTCATGCTATCAGAAGGGTCTCAGGATTGGAATGGGAAGGAGTTGGATATCACATCTCATGCTAAAGGGAGGGTCTCAGGTTTGGAAGGCGAAGGATTTGGATATCACATCTCGTGTTATAGGAATGATCTCAGGTTTGGTATTAGAAGCATTGAGATATCACATCTCATGCTATCGGAAGGATCTCAGGTTTGGTATTAGAAGCATTGAGATATCAAATCTCATGCTATAGGAAGGGTCTCAGGATTGGAATGGGAAGGAGTTGGATATCACATCTCATGCAATAGGAAGGGTCTCAGGATTGGAATGGGAAGGAGTTTTATATGACATCTCATGCCATAGGAAGGATCTCAGGTTTGGTCTCAGAAGCATTGAGACATCACATCTCATGTTATAGGAAGGGTCTCAGGATTGGAATGGGAAGAAGTTGGATATCACATCTCATGCTATAGGAAGGGTCTCAGGTTTGGTATAAGCATTGAGATATCACATCTCATGCTATAGGAAGGGTCTCAGGATTGGAATGGGAAGGAGTTGTATATGACATCTCATGCCATAGGAAGGGTCTCAGGTTTGGTATAAGCATTGAGATATCACATCTCTGCTATCGGAAGGGTCTCAGGATTGGAATGGGAAGGAGTTGGATATCACATCTCTTGCTATAGGAAGGGCCTCAGGTTTTGAATTAGAAGCATTGAGACATCACATCTCATGCTATAGGAAGGGTCTCAGGTTTGGTATAAGCATTGAGATATCACATCTCTGCTATCGGAAGGGTCTCAGGATTGGAATGGGAAGGAGTTGGATATCCCATCTCATGTTATATTAAGAGTCTCAGGTTTGGTATTAGAAGCATTGAGATATCACATCTCATGCTATAGGAAGGGTCTCAGGATTGGAATGGGAAGGACTTGGATATCACATCTCATGCTATAGGGAGGGTGTCAAGTTTGATATTAGAAGCATTGAGATAACAAATCTCATGATATCGGAAGGGTCTCAGGATTGGAATGGGAAGGAGTTGGATATCACATCTCATGATAAAGTAAGGGTCTAAGGTTTGGTAGGGGAAAAATTTGGATATCACATCTCATGTTAGAGGAAGGGTCTCAGGATTGGAATGGGAAGGAGTTTGATATCACATCTCATGCCATAGTATGGGTCTCAGGTTTGGTAGAAGCATTGAGATATCAAGTCTCATGGTATAGGAAGGGTCTCCGAATTGGAAAGGGAAGGAGTTGGATATCACATCTCAAGCTATAGGAAGGGTCTCAGGATTGGAATGGGAAGGAGTTTGATATCAGATCTCATGTCATAGTATGGGTCTCAGGTTTGGTAGAAGCATTGGGATATCACATCTCATGCCATCGGAAGGGTATCAGGATTGGATTTGGAAGTAGTTGGATATCCCATCTCATGCTATAGGAAGGGTCTCAGGTTGGAATGGGAAGGAGTTGGATATCACATCTCATGTTATAGGAAGGGTCTCAGTATTGGAATGGGAAATACTTCGATATCACATCTCATGCTATAGGAACGCTCTCAGGTTTGGAAGGGGAAGGAGTTGGATATCAAATTTCATGTTAGAGGTAGGATCTCAGGTTTGGTATTATAGGCATTGAGATATCACATCTCATGCTATCAGAAGGGGCTCAGGATTGGAATGGGAAGGAGTTGGATATCACATCTCATGCTAAAGGGAGGGTCTCAGGTTTGGAAGGCGAAGGATTTGAATATCACATCTCGTGTTATAGGAATGGTCTCAGGTTTGGTATTAGAATCATTGAGATATCACATGTCATGCTATCGGAAGGATCTCAGGTTTGGTATTAGAAGCATTGAGATATCAAATCTCATGCTATAGGAAGGGTCTCAGGATTGGAATGGGAAGGAGTTGGATATCACATCTCATGCTATAGGAAGTTTCTCAGGATTGGAATGGGAAGGAGTTTTATATGACATCTCATGCCATAGGAAGGATCTCAGGTTTGGTATTAGAAGCATTGAGACATCACATCTCATGTTATAGGAAGGGTCTCAGGATTGGAATGGGAAGAAGTTGGATATCACATCTCATGCTATAGGAAGGGTCTCAGGTTTGGTATAAGCATTGAGATATCACATCTCATGCTATAGGAAGGGTCTCAGGATTGGAATGGGAAGGAGTTGTATATGACATCTCATGCCATCGGAAGTGTCTCAGGTTTGGTATAAGCATTGAGATATCACATCTCTGCTATCGGAAGGGTCTCAGGATTGGAATGGGAAGGAGTTGGATATCACATCTCTTGCTATAGGAAGGGCCTCAGGTTTTGAATTAGAAGCATTGAGACATCACATCTCATGCTATAGGAAGGGTCTCAGGTTTGGTATAAGCATTGAGATATCACATCTCTGCTATCGGAAGGGTCTCAGGATTGGAATGGGAAGGAGTTGGATATCCCATCTCATGTTATAGGAAGAGTCTCAGGTTTGGTATTAGAAGCATTGAGATATCACATCTCATGCTATAGGAAGGGTCTCAGGATTGGAATTGGAAGGATTTGGATATCACATCTCATGCTATAAGGAGGGTGTCAAGTTTGATATTAGAAGCATTGAGATAACACATCTCATGATATCGGAAGGGTCTCAGGATTGGAATGGGAAGGAGTTGGATATCACATCTCATGATAAATTAAGGGTCTAAGGTTTGGAAGGGGAAGGATTTGGATATCACATCTCATGTTAGAGGAAGGGTCTCAGGATTGGAATGGGAAGGAGTTTGATATCACATCTCATGCCATAGTATGGGTCTCAGGTTTGGTAGAAGCATTGAGATATCAAGTCTCATGTTATAAGAAGGGTCTCCGAATTGGAAAGGGAAGGAGTTGGATATCACATCTCAAGCTATAGGAAGGGTCTCAGGATTGGAATGGGAAGGAGTTTGATATCAGATCTCATGTCATAGTATGGGTCTCAGTTTTGGTAGAAGCATTGGGATATCACATCTCATGCCATCGGAAGGGTATCAGGATTGGATTTGGAAGGAGTTGGATATCCCATCTCATGCTACAGGAAGGGTCTCAGGTTGGAATCGGAAGGAGTTGGATATCACATCTCATGTTATAGGAAGGGTCTCCGGATTGGAATGAGAAGGACTTGGATATCACATCTCATGCTATAGGAAGGCTCTCAGGTTTGGAAAGGGAAGGAGTTGGATATCACATTTCATGTTAGAGGTAGGATCTCAGGTTTGGTATTAGAGGCATTGAGATATCACATCTCATGCTATCAGAAGGGTCTCAGGATTAGAATGGGAACGAGTTGGATATCAAATCTCATGCTAAAGGGAAGGTCTCAGGTTTGGAAGGGGAAGGATTTGTATATCACATCTCATGTTACAGGAAGGATCTCAGGTTTGGTATTAGAAGCATTGAGATATCACATCTCATGCTATCGGAAGGATCTCAGGTTTGGTATTAGAGGCATTGAGATATCACATCTCATGCTATCGGAAGGGTCTCAAATTGGAATGGGAAGGAGTTGGATATCACATCTCATGCTATAGGAAGGTTCTCAGGTTTGGAACGGGAAGGAGTTGGATATCACATCTCATGTTATAGGAAGGGTCTCAGGTTTGGTATAAGAATTGAGATATCACATCTCTGCTATCGAAAGTGTCTCAGTATTGGGATGGGAAGGAGTTGAATATCACATCTCATGCTATAGGAAGGGTCTCAGGTTTTGAACGGGAAGGAGTTGGATATCCCAACTCATGTTATAGGACAGGTCTCAGGTTTGGTATTAGAAGCATTGAGATATCACATCACATGCTGTAGGAAGGGTCTCAGGTTTGGAATGGGAAGGAATTGGATATCACATCTCATGTAATAGGAAGGATCTCAGGTTTGGTATTAGAAGCATTGAGATATCACATCTCATGCTATAGGAATGGTCTCAGGATTGGAATGGTAAGGAGTTGGATATTACATTCTTGCCATAGGAAGGGTCTCATGTTTGGAATGGGAAGGAGTTGGATATCACATATGCTATAGGAAGGGTCTCAGGTTTGGAACGGGAAGGAGTTGGATATCACATCTCATGTTATAGGAAGGGTCTCAGGTTTGGTATAAGCATTGAGATATCACATTTCTGCTATCGGAAGTGTCTCAGGATTGAAATGGGAAGGAGTTGGATATCCCATCTCATGTTATAGGAAGCGTCTCAGGTTTGGTATTAGAATCATTGAGATATCACATCTCATGCTGTAGGAAGTGTCTAAGGATTGGAATGGGAAGGACTTGGATATCACATCTCATGCTATACGTAGGCTCTCAGGTTTGGAAAGGGAAGGAATTGGATATCACATTTCATGTTAGAGGAAGGATCTCAGGTTTGGTATTAGAGGCATTGAGATATCACATCTCATTCTATAGGAAGGGTCTCACGATTGGAATGGGAAGGAGTTGGATATCACATCTCATGCTATAGGAAGGGTCTCAGGTTTGGTATAAGCATTGAGATATCACATCGAATGCTATAGGAAGGGTCTCAGGATTGGAATGGGAAGGAGTTGTATATGACATCTCAGGCCATAGCAAGGGTCTCAGGTTTGGTATAAGCATTGAGAGATCACATCTCTGCTATCGGAAGGGTCTCAGGATTGGCATGGGAAGGAGTTGGATATCCCATCTCATGTTATAGGAAGGGTCTCAGGTTTGGTATTAGAAGCATTGAGATATCACATCTCATGCTATAGGAAGGGTCTCAGGATTGGAATGGGAAGGAGTTGGATATCCCATCTTATGTTATAGGAAGGGTCTCAGGTTTGGTATTAGAAGCATTGAGATATCACATCTCATGCTATAGGAAGGGTCTCAGGATTGGAATGGGAAGGACTTGAATATCACATCTCATGCTATATGGAGGCTCTCACGTTTGGAAAGGGAAGGAGTTGGATATCACATTTCATGTTAGAGGTAGGATCTCAGGTTTGGTATTAGAGGCATTGAAAATCACATCTCATGCTATCAGAAGGGTCTCAGGATTGGAATGGGAAGGAGTTGGATATCACATCTCATGCTAAAGGGAGGGTCTCAGGTTTGGAAGGGGAAGGATTTTGATATCACATCTCATGTTATAGGAAGGATCTCAGGTTTGGTATTAGAAGCATTGAGATATCACATCTCATGCTATCGGAAGGATCTCAGGTTTGGTATTAGAGGGATTGAGATATCACATCTCATGCTATCGGAAGGGTATCAGGATTGGACTTGGAAGTAGTTTGATATCCCATCTCATGCTATAGGAAGGGTCTCAGGTTGCAATGGGAAGGAGTTGGATATCACATCTCATGTTATAGGAAGGGTCTCAGGATTGGAATGGGAAATACTTCGATATCACATCTCATGCTATAGGAAGGCTCCAGGTTTGGAAGGGGAAGGAGTTGGATATCACATTTCATGTTAGAGGTAGGATCTCAGGTTTGGTATTAGAGGCATTGAGATATCACATCTCATGCTATCAGAAGGGTCTCAGGATTGGAATGGGAAGGAGTTGGATATCACATCTCATGCTAAAGGGAAGGTCTCAGGTTTGGACGGGGAAGGATTTGGATATCACATCTCATGTTATAGGAAGGATCTCAGGTTTGTTGTTAGAAGCATTGAGATATCACATATCATGCTATAGGAAGGGTCTCAGGATCGGAATGGGAAGGAGTTGGATATCACATCTCATGCTATAGGAAGGGTCTCAGGAATGGAATGGGAAGGCGTTTTAAATGACATCTCATGCCATAGGAAGGATCTCAGGTTTGGTATTAGAAGCATTGAGACATCACATCTCATGTTATAGGAAGGGTCTCAGGATTGGAATGGGAAGGAGTTGGATATCACATCTCATGCTATAGGAAGGGTCTCAGGTTTGGTATAAGCATTGAGATATCACATCTCATGCTATAGGAAGGGTCTCAGGATTGGAATGGGAAGGAGTTGTATACGACATCTCATGCCATAGGAAGGGTCTCAGGTTTGGTATAAGCATTGAGATATCACATCTCTGCTATCGGAAGGGTCTCAGGATTGGAATGGGAAGGAGTTGGATATCCCATCTTATGTTATAGGAAGGGTCTCAGGTTTGGTATTAGAAGCATTGAGATATCACATCTCATGCTATAGGAAGGGTCTCAGGATTGGAATGGGAAGGACTTGAATATCACATCTCATGCTATATGGAGGCTCTCACGTTTGGAAAGGGAAGGAGTTGGATATCACATTTCATGTTAGAGGTAGGATCTCAGGTTTGGTATTAGAGGCATTGAATATCACATCTCATGCTATCAGAAGGGTCTCAGGATTGGAATGGGAAGGAGTTGGATATCACATCTCATGCTAAAGGGAGGGTTTCAGGTTTGGAAGGGGAATCATTTTGATATCACATCTCATGTTATAGGAAGGATCTCAGGTTTGGTATTAGAAGCATTGAGATATCACATCTCATGCTATCGGAAGGATCTCAGGTTTGGTATTAGAGGGATTGAGATATCACATCTCTGCTATCGGAAGGGTCTCAGGATTGGATTTGGAAGTAGTTGGATATCCCATCTCTTGCTATAGGAAGGGCCTCAGGTTTTGAATTAGAAGCATTGAGACATCACATCTCATGCTATAGGAAGGGTCTCAGGTTTGGTATAAGCATTGAGATATCACATCTCTGCTATCGGAAGGGTCTCAGGTTGGAATGGGAAGGAGTTGGATATCACATCTCATGTTATAGGAAGGGTCTCAGGATTGGAATGGGAAATACTTCGATATCACATCTCATGCTATAGGAACGCTCTCAGGTTTGGAAGGGGAAGGAGTTGGATATCAAATTTCATGTTAGAGGTAGGATCTCAGGTTTGGTATTATAGGCATTGAGATATCACATCTCATGCTATCAGAAGGGGCTCAGGATTGGAATGGGAAGGAGTTGGATATCACATCTCATGCTAAAGGGAGGGTCTCAGGTTTGGAAGGCGAAGGATTTGAATATCACATCTCGTGTTATAGGAATGGTCTCAGGTTTGGTATTAGAATCATTGAGATATCACATCTCATGCTATCGGAAGGATCTCAGGTTTGGTATTAGAAGCATTGAGATATCAAATCTCATGCTATAGGAAGGGTCTCAGGATTGGAATGGGAAGGAGTTGGATATCACATCTCATGCTATAGGAAGTTTCTCAGGATTGGAATGGGAAGGAGTTTTATATGACATCTCATGCCATAGGAAGGATCTCAGGTTTGGTATTAGAAGCATTGAGACATCACATCTCATGTTATAGGAAGGGTCTCAGGATTGGAATGGGAAGAAGTTGGATATCACATCTCATGCTATAGGAAGGGTCTCAGGTTTGGTATAAGCATTGAGATATCACATCTCATGCTATAGGAAGGGTCTCAGGATTGGAATGGGAAGGAGTTGTATATGACATCTCATGCCATCGGAAGTGTCTCAGGTTTGGTATAAGCATTGAGATATCACATCTCTGCTATCGGAAGGGTCTCAGGATTGGAATGGGAAGGAGTTGGATATCACATCTCTTGCTATAGGAAGGGCCTCAGGTTTTGAATTAGAAGCATTGAGACATCACATCTCATGCTATAGGAAGGGTCTCAGGTTTGGTATAAGCATTGAGATATCACATCTCTGCTATCGGAAGGGTCTCAGGATTGGAATGGGAAGGAGTTGGATATCCCATCTCATGTTATAGGAAGAGTCTCAGGTTTGGTATTAGAAGCATTGAGATATCACATCTCATGCTATAGGAAGGGTCTCAGGATTGGAATTGGAAGGATTTGGATATCACATCTCATGCTATAAGGAGGGTGTCAAGTTTGATATTAGAAGCATTGAGATAACACATCTCATGATATCGGAAGGGTCTCAGGATTGGAATGGGAAGGAGTTGGATATCACATCTCATGATAAATTAAGGGTCTAAGGTTTGGAAGGGGAAGGATTTGGATATCACATCTCATGTTAGAGGAAGGGTCTCAGGATTGGAATGGGAAGGAGTTTGATATCACATCTCATGCCATAGTATGGGTCTCAGGTTTGGTAGAAGCATTGAGATATCAAGTCTCATGTTATAAGAAGGGTCTCCGAATTGGAAAGGGAAGGAGTTGGATATCACATCTCAAGCTATAGGAAGGGTCTCAGGATTGGAATGGGAAGGAGTTTGATATCAGATCTCATGTCATAGTATGGGTCTCAGTTTTGGTAGAAGCATTGGGATATCACATCTCATGCCATCGGAAGGGTATCAGGATTGGATTTGGAAGGAGTTGGATATCCCATCTCATGCTACAGGAAGGGTCTCAGGTTGGAATCGGAAGGAGTTGGATATCACATCTCATGTTATAGGAAGGGTCTCCGGATTGGAATGAGAAGGACTTGGATATCACATCTCATGCTATAGGAAGGCTCTCAGGTTTGGAAAGGGAAGGAGTTGGATATCACATTTCATGTTAGAGGTAGGATCTCAGGTTTGGTATTAGAGGCATTGAGATATCACATCTCATGCTATCAGAAGGGTCTCAGGATTAGAATGGGAACGAGTTGGATATCAAATCTCATGCTAAAGGGAAGGTCTCAGGTTTGGAAGGGGAAGGATTTGGATATCACATCTCATGTTACAGGAAGGATCTCAGGTTTGGTATTAGAAGCATTGAGATATCACATCTCATGCTATCGGAAGGATCTCAGGTTTGGTATTAGAGGCATTGAGATATCACATCTCATGCTATCGGAAGGGTCTCAAATTGGAATGGGAAGGAGTTGGATATCACATCTCATGCTATAGGAAGGTTCTCAGGTTTGGAACGGGAAGGAGTTGGATATCACATCTCATGTTATAGGAAGGGTCTCAGGTTTGGTATAAGAATTGAGATATCACATCTCTGCTATCGAAAGTGTCTCAGTATTGGGATGGGAAGGAGTTGAATATCACATCTCATGCTATAGGAAGGGTCTCAGGTTTTGAACGGGAAGGAGTTGGATATCCCAACTCATGTTATAGGACAGGTCTCAGGTTTGGTATTAGAAGCATTGAGATATCACATCACATGCTGTAGGAAGGGTCTCAGGTTTGGAATGGGAAGGAATTGGATATCACATCTCATGTAATAGGAAGGATCTCAGGTTTGGTATTAGAAGCATTGAGATATCACATCTCATGCTATAGGAATGGTCTCAGGATTGGAATGGTAAGGAGTTGGATATTACATTCTTGCCATAGGAAGGGTCTCATGTTTGGAATGGGAAGGAGTTGGATATCACATATGCTATAGGAAGGGTCTCAGGTTTGGAACGGGAAGGAGTTGGATATCACATCTCATGTTATAGGAAGGGTCTCAGGTTTGGTATAAGCATTGAGATATCACATTTCTGCTATCGGAAGTGTCTCAGGATTGAAATGGGAAGGAGTTGGATATCCCATCTCATGTTATAGGAAGCGTCTCAGGTTTGGTATTAGAATCATTGAGATATCACATCTCATGCTGTAGGAAGTGTCTAAGGATTGGAATGGGAAGGACTTGGATATCACATCTCATGCTATACGTAGGCTCTCAGGTTTGGAAAGGGAAGGAATTGGATATCACATTTCATGTTAGAGGAAGGATCTCAGGTTTGGTATTAGAGGCATTGAGATATCACATCTCATTCTATAGGAAGGGTCTCACGATTGGAATGGGAAGGAGTTGGATATCACATCTCATGCTATAGGAAGGGTCTCAGGTTTGGTATAAGCATTGAGATATCACATCGAATGCTATAGGAAGGGTCTCAGGATTGGAATGGGAAGGAGTTGTATATGACATCTCAGGCCATAGCAAGGGTCTCAGGTTTGGTATAAGCATTGAGAGATCACATCTCTGCTATCGGAAGGGTCTCAGGATTGGCATGGGAAGGAGTTGGATATCCCATCTCATGTTATAGGAAGGGTCTCAGGTTTGGTATTAGAAGCATTGAGATATCACATCTCATGCTATAGGAAGGGTCTCAGGATTGGAATGGGAAGGAGTTGGATATCCCATCTTATGTTATAGGAAGGGTCTCAGGTTTGGTATTAGAAGCATTGAGATATCACATCTCATGCTATAGGAAGGGTCTCAGGATTGGAATGGGAAGGACTTGAATATCACATCTCATGCTATATGGAGGCTCTCACGTTTGGAAAGGGAAGGAGTTGGATATCACATTTCATGTTAGAGGTAGGATCTCAGGTTTGGTATTAGAGGCATTGAAAATCACATCTCATGCTATCAGAAGGGTCTCAGGATTGGAATGGGAAGGAGTTGGATATCACATCTCATGCTAAAGGGAGGGTCTCAGGTTTGGAAGGGGAAGGATTTTGATATCACATCTCATGTTATAGGAAGGATCTCAGGTTTGGTATTAGAAACATTGAGATATCACATCTCATGCTATCGGAAGGATCTCAGGTTTGGTATTAGAGGGATTGAGATATCACATCTCATGCTATCGGAAGGGTATCAGGATTGGACTTGGAAGTAGTTTGATATCCCATCTCATGCTATAGGAAGGGTCTCAGGTTGCAATGGGAAGGAGTTGGATATCACATCTCATGTTATAGGAAGGGTCTCAGGATTGGAATGGGAAATACTTCGATATCACATCTCATGCTATAGGAAGGCTCCAGGTTTGGAAGGGGAAGGAGTTGGATATCACATTTCATGTTAGAGGTAGGATCTCAGGTTTGGTATTAGAGGCATTGAGATATCACATCTCATGCTATCAGAAGGGTCTCAGGATTGGAATGGAAAGGAGTTGGATATCACATCTCATGCTAAAGGGAAGGTCTCAGGTTTGGACGGGGAAGGATTTGGATATCACATCTCATGTTATAGGAAGGATCTCAGGTTTGTTGTTAGAAGCATTGAGATATCACATATCATGCTATAGGAAGGGTCTCAGGATCGGAATGGGAAGGAGTTGGATATCACATCTCATGCTATAGGAAGGGTCTCAGGAATGGAATGGGAAGGCGTTTTAAATGACATCTCATGCCATAGGAAGGATCTCAGGTTTGGTATTAGAAGCATTGAGACATCACATCTCATGTTATAGGAAGGGTCTCAGGATTGGAATGGGAAGGAGTTGGATATCACATCTCATGCTATAGGAAGGGTCTCAGGTTTGGTATAAGCATTGAGATATCACATCTCATGCTATAGGAAGGGTCTCAGGATTGGAATGGGAAGGAGTTGTATACGACATCTCATGCCATAGGAAGGGTCTCAGGTTTGGTATAAGCATTGAGATATCACATCTCTGCTATCGGAAGGGTCTCAGGATTGGAATGGGAAGGAGTTGGATATCCCATCTTATGTTATAGGAAGGGTCTCAGGTTTGGTATTAGAAGCATTGAGATATCACATCTCATGCTATAGGAAGGGTCTCAGGATTGGAATGGGAAGGACTTGAATATCACATCTCATGCTATATGGAGGCTCTCACGTTTGGAAAGGGAAGGAGTTGGATATCACATTTCATGTTAGAGGTAGGATCTCAGGTTTGGTATTAGAGGCATTGAATATCACATCTCATGCTATCAGAAGGGTCTCAGGATTGGAATGGGAAGGAGTTGGATATCACATCTCATGCTAAAGGGAGGGTTTCAGGTTTGGAAGGGGAATCATTTTGATATCACATCTCATGTTATAGGAAGGATCTCAGGTTTGGTATTAGAAGCATTGAGATATCACATCTCATGCTATCGGAAGGATCTCAGGTTTGGTATTAGAGGGATTGAGATATCACATCTCTGCTATCGGAAGGGTCTCAGGATTGGATTTGGAAGTAGTTGGATATCCCATCTCTTGCTATAGGAAGGGCCTCAGGTTTTGAATTAGAAGCATTGAGACATCACATCTCATGCTATAGGAAGGGTCTCAGGTTTGGTATAAGCATTGAGATATCACATCTCTGCTATCGGAAGGGTCTCAGGTTGGAATGGGAAGGAGTTGGATATCACATCTCATGTTATAGGAAGGGTCTCAGGATTGGAATGGGAAATACTTCGATATCACATCTCATGCTATAGGAACGCTCTCAGGTTTGGAAGGGGAAGGAGTTGGATATCAAATTTCATGTTAGAGGTAGGATCTCAGGTTTGGTATTATAGGCATTGAGATATCACATCTCATGCTATCAGAAGGGGCTCAGGATTGGAATGGGAAGGAGTTGGATATCACATCTCATGCTAAAGGGAGGGTCTCAGGTTTGGAAGGCGAAGGATTTGAATATCACATCTCGTGTTATAGGAATGGTCTCAGGTTTGGTATTAGAATCATTGAGATATCACATCTCATGCTATCGGAAGGATCTCAGGTTTGGTATTAGAAGCATTGAGATATCAAATCTCATGCTATAGGAAGGGTCTCAGGATTGGAATGGGAAGGAGTTGGATATCACATCTCATGCTATAGGAAGTTTCTCAGGATTGGAATGGGAAGGAGTTTTATATGACATCTCATGCCATAGGAAGGATCTCAGGTTTGGTATTAGAAGCATTGAGACATCACATCTCATGTTATAGGAAGGGTCTCAGGATTGGAATGGGAAGAAGTTGGATATCACATCTCATGCTATAGGAAGGGTCTCAGGTTTGGTATAAGCATTGAGATATCACATCTCATGCTATAGGAAGGGTCTCAGGATTGGAATGGGAAGGAGTTGTATATGACATCTCATGCCATCGGAAGTGTCTCAGGTTTGGTATAAGCATTGAGATATCACATCTCTGCTATCGGAAGGGTCTCAGGATTGGAATGGGAAGGAGTTGGATATCACATCTCTTGCTATAGGAAGGGCCTCAGGTTTTGAATTAGAAGCATTGAGACATCACATCTCATGCTATAGGAAGGGTCTCAGGTTTGGTATAAGCATTGAGATATCACATCTCTGCTATCGGAAGGGTCTCAGGATTGGAATGGGAAGGAGTTGGATATCCCATCTCATGTTATAGGAAGAGTCTCAGGTTTGGTATTAGAAGCATTGAGATATCACATCTCATGCTATAGGAAGGGTCTCAGGATTGGAATTGGAAGGACTTGGATATCACATCTCATGCTATAAGGAGGGTGTCAAGTTTGATATTAGAAGCATTGAGATAACACATCTCATGATATCGGAAGGGTCTCAGGATTGGAATGGGAAGGAGTTGGATATCACATCTCATGATAAATTAAGGGTCTAAGGTTTGGAAGGGGAAAGATTTGGATATCACATCTCATGTTAGAGGAAGGGTCTCAGGATTGGAATGGGAAGGAGTTTGATATCACATCTCATGCCATAGTATGGGTCTCAGGTTTGGTAGAAGCATTGAGATATCAAGTCTCATGTTATAAGAAGGGTCTCCGAATTGGAAAGGGAAGGAGTTGGATATCACATCTCAAGCTATAGGAAGGGTCTCAGGATTGGAATGGGAAGGAGTTTGATATCAGATCTCATGTCATAGTATGGGTCTCAGTTTTGGTAGAAGCATTGGGATATCACATCTCATGCCATCGGAAGGGTATCAGGATTGGATTTGGAAGGAGTTGGATATCCCATCTCATGCTACAGGAAGGGTCTCAGGTTGGAATCGGAAGGAGTTGGATATCACATCTCATGTTATAGGAAGGGTCTCCGGATTGGAATGAGAAGGACTTGGATATCACATCTCATGCTATAGGAAGGCTCTCAGGTTTGGAAAGGGAAGGAGTTGGATATCACATTTCATGTTAGAGGTAGGATCTCAGGTTTGGTATTAGAGGCATTGAGATATCACATCTCATGCTATCAGAAGGGTCTCAGGATTAGAATGGGAACGAGTTGGATATCAAATCTCATGCTAAAGGGAAGGTCTCAGGTTTGGAAGGGGAAGGATTTGGATATCACATCTCATGTTACAGGAAGGATCTCAGGTTTGGTATTAGAAGCATTGAGATATCACATCTCATGCTATCGGAAGGATCTCAGGTTTGGTATTAGAGGCATTGAGATATCACATCTCATGCTATCGGAAGGGTCTCAAATTGGAATGGGAAGGAGTTGGATATCACATCTCATGCTATAGGAAGGTTCTCAGGTTTGGAACGGGAAGGAGTTGGATATCACATCTCATGTTATAGGAAGGGTCTCAGGTTTGGTATAAGAATTGAGATATCACATCTCTGCTATCGAAAGTGTCTCAGTATTGGGATGGGAAGGAGTTGAATATCACATCTCATGCTATAGGAAGGGTCTCAGGTTTTGAACGGGAAGGAGTTGGATATCCCAACTCATGTTATAGGACAGGTCTCAGGTTTGGTATTAGAAGCATTGAGATATCACATCACATGCTGTAGGAAGGGTCTCAGGTTTGGAATGGGAAGGAATTGGATATCACATCTCATGTAATAGGAAGGATCTCAGGTTTGGTATTAGAAGCATTGAGATATCACATCTCATGCTATAGGAATGGTCTCAGGATTGGAATGGTAAGGAGTTGGATATTACATTCTTGCCATAGGAAGGGTCTCATGTTTGGAATGGGAAGGAGTTGGATATCACATATGCTATAGGAAGGGTCTCAGGTTTGGAACGGGAAGGAGTTGGATATCACATCTCATGTTATAGGAAGGGTCTCAGGTTTGGTATAAGCATTGAGATATCACATTTCTGCTATCGGAAGTGTCTCAGGATTGAAATGGGAAGGAGTTGGATATCCCATCTCATGTTATAGGAAGTGTCTCAGGTTTGGTATTAGAATCATTGAGATATCACATCTCATGCTGTAGGAAGTGTCTAAGGATTGGAATGGGAAGGACTTGGATATCACATCTCATGCTATACGTAGGCTCTCAGGTTTGGAAAGGGAAGGAATTGGATATCACATTTCATGTTAGAGGAAGGATCTCAGGTTTGGTATTAGAGGCATTGAGATATCACATCTCATTCTATAGGAAGGGTCTCACGATTGGAATGGGAAGGAGTTGGATATCACATCTCATGCTATAGGAAGGGTCTCAGGTTTGGTATAAGCATTGAGATATCACATCGAATGCTATAGGAAGGGTCTCAGGATTGGAATGGGAAGGAGTTGTATATGACATCTCAGGCCATAGCAAGGGTCTCAGGTTTGGTATAAGCATTGAGAGATCACATCTCTGCTATCGGAAGGGTCTCAGGATTGGCATGGGAAGGAGTTGGATATCCCATCTCATGTTATAGGAAGGGTCTCAGGTTTGGTATTAGAAGCATTGAGATATCACATCTCATGCTATAGGAAGGGTCTCAGGATTGGAATGGGAAGGAGTTGGATATCCCATCTTATGTTATAGGAAGGGTCTCACGTTTGGAAAGGGAAGGAGTTGGATATCACATTTCATGTTAGAGGTAGGATCTCAGGTCTGGTATTAGAGGCATTGAAAATCACATCTCATGCTATCAGAAGGGTCTCAGGATTGGAATGGGAAGGAGTTGGATATCACATCTCATGCTAAAGGGAGGGTCTCAGGTTTGGAAGGGGAAGGATTTTGATATCACATCTCATGTTATAGGAAGGATCTCAGGTTTGGTATTAGAAGCATTGAGATATCACATCTCATGCTATCGGAAGGATCTCAGGTTTGGTATTAGAGGGATTGAGATATCACATCTCATGCTATCGGAAGGGTATCAGGATTGGACTTGGAAGTACTTTGATATCCCATCTCATGCTATAGGAAGGGTCTCAGGTTGCAATGGGAAGGAGTTGGATATCACATCTCATGTTATAGGAAGGGTCTCAGGATTGGAATGGGAAATACTTCGATATCACATCTCATGCTATAGGAAGGCTCCAGGTTTGGAAGGGGAAGGAGTTGGATATCACATTTCATGTTAGAGGTAGGATCTCAGGTTTGGTATTAGAGGCATTGAGATATCACATCTCATGCTATCAGAAGGGTCTCAGGATTGGAATGGGAAGGAGTTGGATATCACATCTCATGCTAAAGGGAAGGTCTCAGGTTTGGACGGGGAAGGATTTGGATATCACATCTCATGTTATAGGAAGGATCTCAGGTTTGTTGTTAGAAGCATTGAGATATCACATATCATGCTATAGGAAGGGTCTCAGGATCGGAATGGGAAGGAGTTGGATATCACATCTCATGCTATAGGAAGGGTCTCAGGAATGGAATGGGAAGGCGTTTTAAATGACATCTCATGCCATAGGAAGGATCTCAGGTTTGGTATTAGAAGCATTGAGACATCACATCTCATGTTATAGGAAGGGTCTCAGGATTGGAATGGGAAGGAGTTGGATATCACATCTCATGCTATAGGAAGGGTCTCAGGTTTGGTATAAGCATTGAGATATCACATCTCATGCTATAGGAAGGGTCTCAGGATTGGAATGGGAAGGAGTTGTATACGACATCTCATGCCATAGGAAGGGTCTCAGGTTTGGTATAAGCATTGAGATATCACATCTCTGCTATCGGAAGGGTCTCAGGATTGGAATGGGAAGGAGTTGGATATCCCATCTTATGTTATAGGAAGGGTCTCAGGTTTGGTATTAGAAGCATTGAGATATCACATCTCATGCTATAGGAAGGGTCTCAGGATTGGAATGGGAAGGACTTGAATATCACATCTCATGCTATATGGAGGCTCTCACGTTTGGAAAGGGAAGGAGTTGGATATCACATTTCATGTTAGAGGTAGGATCTCAGGTTTGGTATTAGAGGCATTGAATATCACATCTCATGCTATCAGAAGGGTCTCAGGATTGGAATGGGAAGGAGTTGGATATCACATCTCATGCTAAAGGGAGGGTTTCAGGTTTGGAAGGGGAATCATTTTGATATCACATCTCATGTTATAGGAAGGATCTCAGGTTTGGTATTAGAAGCATTGAGATATCACATCTCATGCTATCGGAAGGATCTCAGGTTTGGTATTAGAGGGATTGAGATATCACATCTCTGCTATCGGAAGGGTCTCAGGATTGGATTTGGAAGTAGTTGGATATCCCATCTCTTGCTATAGGAAGGGCCTCAGGTTTTGAATTAGAAGCATTGAGACATCACATCTCATGCTATAGGAAGGGTCTCAGGTTTGGTATAAGCATTGAGATATCACATCTCTGCTATCGGAAGGGTCTCAGGATTGGAATGGGAAGGAGTTAGATATCCCATCTCATGTTATAGGAAGAGTCACAGGTTTGTTATTAGAAGCATTGAGATATCACATCTCATGCTATAGGAAGGGTCTCAGGATTGGAATGGGAAGGACTTGGATATCACATCTCATGCTATAGGGAGGGTGTCAAGTTTGATATTAGAAGCATTGAGATAACAAATCTCATGATATCGGAAGGGTCTCAGGATTGGAATGGGAAGGAGTTGGATATCACATCTCATGATAAAGTAAGGGTCTAAGGTTTGGAAGGGGAAGGATTTGGATATCACATCTCATGTTAGAGGAAGGATCTCAGGATAGGAATGGGAAGGAGTTTGATATCACATCTCATGCCATAGTATGGGTCTCAGGTTTGGTAGAAGCATTGAGATATCACATCTCTGCTATTGGAAGGGTCTCAGGATTGGAATGGGAAGGAGTTGGATATCCCATCTTATGTTATAGGAAGGGTCTCAGGTTTGGTATTAGAAGCATTGAGATATCACATCTCATGCTATAGGAAGGGTCTCAGGATTGGAATGGGAAGGACTTGAATATCACATCTCATGCTATATGGAGGCTCTCACGTTTGGAAAGGGAAGGAGTTGGATATCACATTTCATGTTAGAGGTAGGATCTCAGGTTTGGTATTAGAGGCATTGAAAATCACATCTCATGCTATCAGAAGGGTCTCAGGATTGGAATGGGAAGGAGTTGGATATCACATCTCATGATAAAGTAAGGGTCTAAGGTTTGGAAGGGGAAGGATTTGGATATCACATCTCATGTTAGAGGAGAGGTCTCAGGATTGGAATGGGAAGGAGTTTGATATCACATCTCATGCCATAGTATGGGTCTCAGGTTTGGTAGAAGCATTGAGATATCACATCTCTGCTATTGGAAGGATCTCAGGATTGGAATGGGAAGGAGTTGGATATCCCATCTTATGTTATAGGAAGGGTCTCAGGTTTGGTATTAGAAGCATTGAGATATCACATCTCATGCTATAGGAAGGGTCTCAGGATTGGAATGGGAAGGACTTGAATATCACATCTCATGCTATATGGAGGCTCTCACGTTTGGAAAGGGAAGGAGTTGGATATCACATTTCATGTTAGAGGTAGGATCTCAGGTTTGGTATTAGAGGCATTGAAAATCACATCTCATGCTATCAGAAGGGTCTCAGGATTGGAATGGGAAGGAGTTGGATATCACATCTCATGCTATAGGAAGGGTCTCAGGTTTGGTATAAGCATTGAGATATCACATCTCATGCTATAGGAAGGGTCTCAGGATTGGAATGGGAAGGAGTTGTATATGACATCTCATGCCATACGAAGGGTCTCAGGTTTGGTATAAGCATTGAGATATCACATCTCTGCTATCGGAAGGGTCTCAGGATTGGAATGGGAAGGAGTTGGATATCCCATCTTATGTTATAGGAAGGGTCTCAGGTTTGGTATTAGAAGGACTTGAATATCACATCTCATGCTATATGGAGGCTCTCACGTTTGGAAAGGGAAGGAGTTGGATATCACATTTCATGTTAGAGGTAGGATCTCAGGTTTGGTATTAGAGGCATTGAATATCACATCTCATGCTATCAGAAGGGTCTCAGGATTGGAATGGGAAGGAGTTGGATATCACATCTCATGCTAAAGGGAGGGTCTCAGGTTTGGAAGGGGAAGGATTTGGATATCACATCTCATGTTATAGGAAGGATCTCAGGTTTGGTATTAGAAGCATTGAGATATCACATCTCATGCTATCGGAAGGATCTCAGGTTTGGTATTAGCGGGAATGAGATATCACATCTCATGCTATCAGAAGGGTATCAGAATTGGATTTGGAAGTAGTTGGATATGCCATCTCATGCTATAGGAAGGGTCTCAGGTTGGAATGGGAAGGAGTTGGATATCACATCTCATGTTATAGGAAGGGTCTCAGGATTGGAATGGGAAATACTTCGATATCACATCTCATGCTATAGGAAGGCTCTCAGGTTTGGAAGGGGAAGGAGTTGGATATCAAATTTCATGTTAGAGGTAGGATCTCAGGTTTGGTATTAGAGGCATTGAGATATCACATCTCATGCTATCAGAAGGGTCTCAGGATTGGAATGGGAAGGAGTTGGATATCACATCTCATGCTAAAGGGAGGGTCTCAGGTTTGGAAGGCGAAGGATTTGGATATCACATCTCGTGTTATAGGAATGATCTCAGGTTTGGTATTAGAAGCATTGAGATATCACATCTCATGCTATCAGAAGGATCTCAGGTTTGGTATTAGAAGCATTGAGATATCAAATCTCATGCTATAGGAAGGGTCTCAGGATTGGAATGGGAAGGAGTTGGATATCACATCTCATGCAATAGGAAGGGTCTCAAGATTGGAATGGGAAGGAGTTTTATATGACATCTCATGCCATAGGAAGGATCTCAGGTTTGGTCTCAGAAGCATTGAGACATCACATCTCATGTTATAGGAAGGGTCTCAGGATTGGAATGGGAAGAAGTTGGATATCACATCTCATGCTATAGGAAGGGTCTCAGGTTTGGTATAAGCATTGAGATATCACATCTCATGCTATAGGAAGGGTCTCAGGATTGGAATGGGAAGGAGTTGTATATGACATCTCATGCCATAGGAAGGGTCTCAGGTTTGGTATAAGCATTGAGATATCACATCTCTGCTATCGGAAGGGTCTCAGGATTGGAATGGGAAGGAGTTGGATATCACATCTCTTGCTATAGGAAGGGCCTCAGGTTTTGAATTAGAAGCATTGAGACATCACATCTCATGCTATAGGAAGGGTCTCAGGTTTGGTATAAGCATTGAGATATCACATCTCTGCTATCGGAAGGGTCTCAGGATTGGAATGGGAAGGAGTTGGATATCCCATCTCATGTTATATTAAGAGTCTCAGGTTTGGTATTAGAAGCATTGAGATATCACATCTCATGCTATAGGAAGGGTCTCAGGATTGGAATGGGAAGGACTTGGATATCACATCTCATGCTATAGGGAGGGTGTCAAGTTTGATATTAGAAGCATTGAGATAACAAATCTCATGATATCGGAAGGGTCTCAGGATTGGAATGGGAAGGAGTTGGATATCACATCTCATGATAAAGTAAGGGTCTAAGGTTTGGTAGGGGAAGAATTTGGATATCACATCTCATGTTAGAGGAAGGGTCTCAGGATTGGAATGGGAAGGAGTTTGATATCACATCTCATGCCATAGTATGGGTCTCAGGTTTGGTAGAAGCATTGAGATATCAAGTCTCATGGTATAGGAAGGGTCCCCGAATTGGAAAGGGAAGGAGTTGGATATCACATCTCAAGCTATAGGAAGGGTCTCAGGGTTGGAATGGGAAGGAGTTTGATATCAGATCTCATGTCATAGTATGGGTCTCAGGTTTGGTAGAAGCATTGGGATATCACATCTCATGCCATCGGAAGGGTATCAGGATTGGATTTGGAAGTAGTTGGATATCCCATCTCATGCTATAGGAAGGGTCTCAGGTTGGAATGGGAAGGAGTTGGATATCACATCTCATGTTATAGGAAGGGTCTCAGGATTGGAATGGGAAATATTTCGATATCACATCTCATGCTATAGGAACGCTCTCAGGTTTGGAAGGGGAAGGAGTTGGATATCAAATTTCATGTTAGAGGTAGGATCTCAGGTTTGGTATTATAGGCATTGAGATATCACATCTCATGCTATCAGAAGGGTCTCAGGATTGGAATGGGAAGGAGTTGGATATCACATCTCATGCTAAAGGGAGGGTCTCAGGTTTGGAAGGCGAAGGATTTGAATATCACATCTCGTGTTATAGGAATGATCTCAGGTTTGGTATTAGAATCATTGAGATATCACATCTCATGCTATCGGAAGGATCTCAGGTTTGGTATTAGAAGCATTGAGATATCAAATCTCATGCTATAGGAAGGGTCTCAGGATTGGAATGGGAAGGAGTTGGATATCACATCTCATGCTATAGGAAGGGTCTCAGGATTGGAATGGGAAGGAGTTTTATATGACATCTCATGCCATAGGAAGGATCTCAGGTTTGGTATTAGAAGCATTGAGACATCACATCTCATGTTATAGGAAGGGTCTCAGGATTGGAATGGGAAGAAGTTGGATATCACATCTCATGCTATAGGAAGGGTCTCAGGTTTGGTATAAGCATTGAGATATCACATCTCATGCTATAGGAAGGGTCTCAGGATTGGAATGGGAAGGAGTTGTATATGACATCTCATGCCATAGGAAGGGTCTCAGGTTTGGTATAAGCATTGAGATATCACATCTCTGCTATCAGAAGGGTCTCAGGATTGGAATGGGAAGGAGTTGGATATCACATCTCTTGCTATAGGAAGGGCCTCAGGTTTTGAATTAGAAGCATTGAGACATCACATCTCATGCTATAGGAAGGGTCTCAGGTTTGGTATAAGCATTGAGATATCACATCTCTGCTATCGAAAGTGTCTCAGTATTGGGATGGGAAGGAATTGAATATCACATCTCATGCTATAGGAAGGGTCTCAGGTTTTGAACGGGAAGGAGTTGGATATCCCAACTCATGTTATAGGACAGGTCTCAGGTTTGGTATTAGAAGCATTGAGATATCACATCACATGCTGTAAGAAGGGTCTCAGGTTTGGAATGGGAAGGAATTGGATATCACATCTCATGTAATAGGAAGGATCTCAGGTTTGGTATTAGAAGCATTGAGATATCACATCTCATGCTATAGGAATGGTCTCAGGATTGGAATGGTAAGAAGTTGGATATTACATTCTTGCCATAGGAAGGGTCTCATGTTTGGAATGGGAAGGAGTTGGATATCACATATGCTATAGGAAGGGTCTCAGGTTTGGAACGGGAAGGAGTTGGATATCACATCTCATGTTATAGGAAGGGTCTCAGGTTTGGTATAAGCATTGAGATATCACATTTCTGCTATCGGAAGTGTCTCAGGATTGAAATGGGAAGGAGTTGGATATCCCATCTCATGTTATAGGACGGGTCTCAGGTTTGGTATTAGAATCATTGAGATATCACATCTCATGCTATAGGAAGGGTCTCAGGATTGGAATGGGAAGGACTTGGATATCACATCTCATGCTATAGGGAGGGTGTCAAGTTTGATATTAGAAGCATTGAGATAACAAATCTCATGATATCGGAAGGGTCTCAGGATTGGAATGGGAAGGAGTTGGATATCACATCTCATGATAAAGTAAGGGTCTAAGGTTTGGAAGGGGAAGGATTTGGATATCACATCTCATGTTAGAGGAAGGGTCTCAGGATAGGAATGGGAAGGAGTTTGATATCACATCTCATGCCATAGTATGGGTCTCAGGTTTGGTAGAAGCATTGAGATATCACATCTCTGCTATTGGAAAGGTCTCAGGATTGGAATGGGAAGGAGTTGGATATCCCATCTTATGTTATAGGAAGGGTCTCAGGTTTGGTATTAGAAGCATTGAGATATCACATCTCATGCTATAGGAAGGGTCTCAGGATTGGAATGGGAAGGACTTGAATATCACATCTCATGCTATATGGAGGCTCTCACGTTTGGAAAGGGAAGGAGTTGGATATCACATTTCATGTTAGAGGTAGGATCTCAGGTTTGGTATTAGAGGCATTGAAAATCACATCTCATGCTATCAGAAGGGTCTCAGGATTGGAATGGGAAGGAGTTGGATATCACATCTCATGATAAAGTAAGGGTCTAAGGTTTGGAAGGGGAAGCATTTGGATATCACATCTCATGTTAGAGGAAGGGTCTCAGGATTGGAATGGGAAGGAGTTTGATATCACATCTCATGCCATAGTATGGGTCTCAGGTTTGGTAGAAGCATTGAGATATCACATCTCTGCTATTGGAAGGATCTCAGGATTGGAATGGGAAGGAGTTGGATATCCCATCTTATGTTATAGGAAGGGTCTCAGGTTTGGTATTAGAAGCATTGAGATATCACATCTCATGCTATAGGAAGGGTCTCAGGATTGGAATGGGAAGGACTTGAATATCACATCTCATGCTATATGGAGGCTCTCACGTTTGGAAAGGGAAGGAGTTGGATATCACATTTCATGTTAGAGGTAGGATCTCAGGTTTGGTATTAGAGGCATTGAAAATCACATCTCATGCTATCAGAAGGGTCTCAGGATTGGAATGGGAAGGAGTTGGATATCACATCTCATGCTATAGGAAGGGTCTCAGGTTTGGTATAAGCATTGAGATATCACATCTCATGCTATAGGAAGGGTCTCAGGATTGGAATGGGAAGGAGTTGTATATGACATCTCATGCCATAGGAAGGGTCTCAGGTTTGGTATAAGCATTGAGATATCACATCTCTGCTATCGGAAGGGTCTCAGGATTGGAATGGGAAGGAGTTGGATATCCCATCTTATGTTATAGGAAGGGTCTCAGGTTTGGTATTAGAAGGACTTGAATATCACATCTCATGCTATATGGAGGCTCTCACGTTTGGAAAGGGAAGGAGTTGGATATCACATTTCATGTTAGAGGTAGGATCTCAGGTTTGGTATTAGAGGCATTGAATATCACATCTCATGCTATCAGAAGGGTCTCAGGATTGGAATGGGAAGGAGTTGGATATCACATCTCATGCTAAAGGGAGGGTCTCAGGTTTGGAAGGGGAAGGATTTGGATATCACATCTCATGTTATAGGAAGGATCTCAGGTTTGGTATTAGTAGCATTGAGATATCACATCTCATGCTATCGGAAGGATCTCAGGTTTGGTATTAGCGGGAATGAGATATCACATCTCATGCTATCGGAAGGGTATCAGAATTGGATTTGGAAGTAGTTGGATATCCCATCTCATGCTATAGGAAGGGTCTCAGGTTGGAATGGGAAGGAGTTGGATATCACATCTCATGTTATAGGAAGGGTCTCAGGATTGGAATGGGAAATACTTCGATATCACATCTCATGCTATAGGAAGGCTCTCAGGTTTGGAAGGGGAAGGAGTTGGATATCAAATTTCATGTTAGAGGTAGGATCTCAGGTTTGGTATTAGAGGCATTGAGATATCACATCTCATGCTATCAGAAGGGTCTCAGGATTGGAATGGGAAGGAGTTGGATATCACATCTCATGCTAAAGGGAGGGTCTCAGGTTTGGAAGGCGAAGGATTTGGATATCACATCTCGTGTTATAGGAATGATCTCAGGTTTGGTATTAGAAGCATTGAGATATCACATCTCATGCTATCAGAAGGATCTCAGGTTTGGTATTAGAAGCATTGAGATATCAAATCTCATGCTATAGGAAGGGTCTCAGGATTGGAATGGGAAGGAGTTGGATATCACATCTCATGCAATAGGAAGGGTCTCAAGATTGGAATGGGAAGGAGTTTTATATGACATCTCATGCCATAGGAAGGATCTCAGGTTTGGTCTCAGAAGCATTGAGACATCACATCTCATGTTATAGGAAGGGTCTCAGGATTGGAATGGGAAGAAGTTGGATATCACATCTCATGCTATAGGAAGGGTCTCAGGTTTGGTATAAGCATTGAGATATCACATCTCATGCTATAGGAAGGGTCTCAGGATTGGAATGGGAAGGAGTTGTATATGACATCTCATGCCATAGGAAGGGTCTCAGGTTTGGTATAAGCATTGAGATATCACATCTCTGCTATCGGAAGGGTCTCAGGATTGGAATGGGAAGGAGTTGGATATCACATCTCTTGCTATAGGAAGGGCCTCAGGTTTTGAATTAGAAGCATTGAGACATCACATCTCATGCTATAGGAAGGGTCTCAGGTTTGGTATAAGCATTGAGATATCACATCTCTGCTATCGGAAGGGTCTCAGGATTGGAATGGGAAGGAGTTGGATATCCCATCTCATGTTATATTAAGAGTCTCAGGTTTGGTATTAGAAGCATTGAGATATCACATCTCATGCTATAGGAAGGGTCTCAGGATTGGAATGGGAAGGACTTGGATATCACATCTCATGCTATAGGGAGGGTGTCAAGTTTGATATTAGAAGCATTGAGATAACAAATCTCATGATATCGGAAGGGTCTCAGGATTGGAATGGGAAGGAGTTGGATATCACATCTCATGATAAAGTAAGGGTCTAAGGTTTGGTAGGGGAAGAATTTGGATATCACATCTCATGTTAGAGGAAGGGTCTCAGGATTGGAATGGGAAGGAGTTTGATATCACATCTCATGCCATAGTATGGGTCTCAGGTTTGGTAGAAGCATTGAGATATCAAGTCTCATGGTATAGGAAGGGTCCCCGAATTGGAAAGGGAAGGAGTTGGATATCACATCTCAAGCTATAGGAAGGGTCTCAGGGTTGGAATGGGAAGGAGTTTGATATCAGATCTCATGTCATAGTATGGGTCTCAGGTTTGGTAGAAGCATTGGGATATCACATCTCATGCCATCGGAAGGGTATCAGGATTGGATTTGGAAGTAGTTGGATATCCCATCTCATGCTATAGGAAGGGTCTCAGGTTGGAATGGGAAGGAGTTGGATATCACATCTCATGTTATAGGAAGGGTCTCAGGATTGGAATGGGAAATATTTCGATATCACATCTCATGCTATAGGAACGCTCTCAGGTTTGGAAGGGGAAGGAGTTGGATATCAAATTTCATGTTAGAGGTAGGATCTCAGGTTTGGTATTATAGGCATTGAGATATCACATCTCATGCTATCAGAAGGGTCTCAGGATTGGAATGGGAAGGAGTTGGATATCACATCTCATGCTAAAGGGAGGGTCTCAGGTTTGGAAGGCGAAGGATTTGAATATCACATCTCGTGTTATAGGAATGATCTCAGGTTTGGTATTAGAATCATTGAGATATCACATCTCATGCTATCGGAAGGATCTCAGGTTTGGTATTAGAAGCATTGAGATATCAAATCTCATGCTATAGGAAGGGTCTCAGGATTGGAATGGGAAGGAGTTGGATATCACATCTCATGCTATAGGAAGGGTCTCAGGATTGGAATGGGAAGGAGTTTTATATGACATCTCATGCCATAGGAAGGATCTCAGGTTTGGTATTAGAAGCATTGAGACATCACATCTCATGTTATAGGAAGGGTCTCAGGATTGGAATGGGAAGAAGTTGGATATCACATCTCATGCTATAGGAAGGGTCTCAGGTTTGGTATAAGCATTGAGATATCACATCTCATGCTATAGGAAGGGTCTCAGGATTGGAATGGGAAGGAGTTGTATATGACATCTCATGCCATAGGAAGGGTCTCAGGTTTGGTATAAGCATTGAGATATCACATCTCTGCTATCAGAAGGGTCTCAGGATTGGAATGGGAAGGAGTTGGATATCACATCTCTTGCTATAGGAAGGGCCTCAGGTTTTGAATTAGAAGCATTGAGACATCACATCTCATGCTATAGGAAGGGTCTCAGGTTTGGTATAAGCATTGAGATATCACATCTCTGCTATCGAAAGTGTCTCAGTATTGGGATGGGAAGGAATTGAATATCACATCTCATGCTATAGGAAGGGTCTCAGGTTTTGAACGGGAAGGAGTTGGATATCCCAACTCATGTTATAGGACAGGTCTCAGGTTTGGTATTAGAAGCATTGAGATATCACATCACATGCTGTAAGAAGGGTCTCAGGTTTGGAATGGGAAGGAATTGGATATCACATCTCATGTAATAGGAAGGATCTCAGGTTTGGTATTAGAAGCATTGAGATATCACATCTCATGCTATAGGAATGGTCTCAGGATTGGAATGGTAAGAAGTTGGATATTACATTCTTGCCATAGGAAGGGTCTCATGTTTGGAATGGGAAGGAGTTGGATATCACATATGCTATAGGAAGGGTCTCAGGTTTGGAACGGGAAGGAGTTGGATATCACATCTCATGTTATAGGAAGGGTCTCAGGTTTGGTATAAGCATTGAGATATCACATTTCTGCTATCGGAAGTGTCTCAGGATTGAAATGGGAAGGAGTTGGATATCCCATCTCATGTTATAGGACGGGTCTCAGGTTTGGTATTAGAATCATTGAGATATCACATCTCATGCTGTAGGAAGTGTCTAAGGATTGGAATGGGAAGGACTTGGATATCACATCTCATGCTATACGTAAGCTCTCAGGTTTGGAAAGGGAAGGAATTGGATATCACATTTCATGTTAGAGGAAGGATCTCAGGTTTGGTATTAGAGGCATTGAGATATCACATCTCATTCTATAGGAAGGGTCTCACGATTGGAATGGGAAGGAGTTGGATATCACATCTCATGCTATAGGAAGGGTCTCAGGTTTGGTATAAGCATTGAGATATCACATCGAATGCTATAGGAAGGGTCTCAGGATTGGAATGGGAAGGAGTTGTATATGACATCTCAGGCCATAGCAAGGGTCTCAGGTTTGGTATAAGCATTGAGAGATCACATCTCTGCTATCGGAAGGGTCTCAGGATTGGCATGGGAAGGAGTTGGATATCCCATCTCATGTTATAGGAAGGGTCTCAGGTTTGGTATTAGAAGCATTGAGATATCACATCTCATGCTATAGGAAGGGTCTCAGGATTGGAATGGGAAGGACTTGGATGTCACATCTCATGCTATAGGGAGGGTCTCAAGTTTGATATTAGAAGCATTGAGATAACAAATCTCATGATATCGGAAGGGTCTCAGGATTGGAATGGGAAGGAGTTGGATATCACATCTCATGATAAAGTAAGGGTCTAAGGTTTGGAAGGGGAAGGATTTGGATATCACATCTCATGTTAGAGGAAGGGTCTCAGGATTGGAATGGGAAGGAGTTTGATATCACATCTCATGCCATAGTATGGGTCTCAGGTTTGGTAGAAGCATTGAGATATCAAGTCTCATGGTATAGGAAGGGTCTCCGAATTGGAAAGGGAAGGAGTTGGATATCACATCTCAAGCTATAGGAAGGGTCTCAGGATTGGAATGGGAAGGAGTTTGATATCAGATCTCATGTCATAGTATGGGTCTCAGGTTTGGTAGAAGCATTGGGATATCACATCTCATGACATCGGAAGGGTATCAGGATTGGATTTGGAAGGAGTTGGATATCCCATCTCATGCTATAGGAAGGGTCTCAGGTTGGAATCGGAAGGAGTTGGATATCACATCTCATGTTATAGGAAGGGTCTCCGGATTGGAATGAGAAGGACTTGGATATCACATCTCATGCTATAGGAAGGCTCTCAGGTTTGGAAAGGGAAGGAGTTGGATATCACATTTCATGTTAGAGGTAGGATCTCAGGTTTGGTATTAGAGGCATTGAGATATCACATCTCATGCTATCAGAAGGGTCTCAGGATTAGAATGGGAACGAGTTGGATATCAAAACTCATGCTAAAGGGAAGGTCTCAGGTTTGGAAGGGGAAGGATTTGGATATCACATCTCATGTTACAGGAAGGATCTCAGGTTTGGTATTAGAAGCATTGAGATATCACATCTCGTGCTATCGGAAGGATCTCAGGTTTGGTATTAGAGGCATTGAGATATCACATCTCATGCTATCGGAAGGGTCTCAAATTGGAATGGGAAGGAGTTGGATATCACATCTCATGCTATAGGAAGGTTCTCAGGTTTGGAACGGGAAGGAGTTGGATATCACATCTCATGTTATAGGAAGGGTCTCAGGTTTGGTATAAGAATTGAGATATCATATCTCTGCTATCGAAAGTGTCTCAGTATTGGGATGGGAAGGAGTTGAATATCACATCTCATGCTATAGGAAGGGTCTCAGGTTTTGAACGGGATGGAGTTGGATATCCCAACTCATGTTATAGGACGGGTCTCAGGTTTGGTATTAGAAGCATTGAGATATCACATCACATGCTGTAGGAAGGGTCTCAGGTTTGGAATGGGAAGGAATTGGATATCACATCTCATGTCATAGGAAGGATCTCAGGTTTGGTATTAGAAGCATTGAGATATCACATCTCATGCTATAGGAATGGTCTCAGGATTGGAATGGTAAGGAGATGGATATTACATTCTTGCCATAGGAAGGGTCTCATGTTTGGAATGGGAAGGAGTTGGATATCACATATGCTATAGGAAGGGTCTCAGGTTTGGAACGGGAAGGAGTTGGATATCACATCTCATGTTATAGGAAGGGTCTCAGGTTTGGTATAAGAATTGAGATATCACATCTCTGCTATCGGAAGTGTCTCAGGATTGAAATGGGAAGGAGTTGGATATCCCATCTCATGTTATAGGACGGGTCTCAGGTTTGGTATTAGAATCATTGAGATATCACATCTCATGCTGTAGGAAGTGTCTAAGGATTGGAATGGGAAGGACTTGGATATCACATCTCATGCTATACGTAGGCTCTCAGGTTTGGAAAGGGAAGGAATTGGATATCACATTTCATGTTAGAGGAAGGATCTCAGGTTTGGTATTAGAGGCATTGAGATATCACATCTCATTCTATAGGAAGGGTCTCACGATTGGAATGGGAAGGAGTTGGATATCACATCTCATGCTATAGGGAGAGTCTCAGGTTTGGTATAAGCATTGAGATATCACATCTCATGCTATAGGAAGGGTCTCAGGATTGGAATGGGAAGGAGTTGTATATGACATCTCAGGCCATAGCAAGGGTCTCAGGTTTGGTATAAGCATTGAGATATCACATCTCTGCTATCGGAAGGATCTCAGGATTGGCATGGGAAGGAGTTGGATATCCCATCTCATGTAATAGGAAGGGTCTCAGGTTTGGTATTAGAAGCATTGAGATATCACATCTCATGCTATAGGAAGGGTCTCAGGATTGGAATGGGAAGGACTTGGATGTCACATCTCATGCTATAGGGAGGGTCTAAGGTTTGGAAAAGGAAGGATTTGAATATCACATCTCATGTTATAGGAAGCATTGAGATATCACATCTCATGCTATAGGAAGTGTCTCAGGATTGGAATGGGAAGGAGTTTGATATCACATCTCATGCCATGTATGGGTCTCAGGTTTTGCAGAAGCATTGGGATATCACATCTCATGCTATCGGAAGGGTATCAGGATTGGATTTGGAAGGAGTTGGATATCCCATCTCATGCTATAGGAAGGGTCTCAGGTTGGAATGGGAAGGAGTTGGATATCACATCTGATGTTATAGGAAGGGTCTCAGGATTGGAATGGGACGGACTTGGATATCACATCTCATGCTATAGGAAGGCTCTCAGGTTTGGAAGGGGAAGGAGTTGGATATCACATTTCATGTTAGAGGTAGGATCTCAAGTTTGGTAAAGAGGCATTGAGATATCACATCTCATGCTATAGGAAGGGTCTCAGGATTGGAATGGGAAGGAGTTGGATATCACATCTCATGTTATAGGAAAGATCTCAGGTTTGGTATTAGAAGCATTGAGACATCACATCTCATGTTATAGGAAGGGTCTCAGGATTGGAATGGGAAGGACTTGGATATCACATCTCATGCTATAGGAAGGCTCTCAGGTTTGGAAGGGGAAGGAGTTGGATATCACATTTCATGTTAGAGGTAGGATCTCAGGTTTGGTAAAGAGGCATAGAGATAATACATCTCATGCTATCGGAAGGGTCTCAGGATTGGAATGGGAAGGAGTTGGATATCACATCTCATGCTATAGGAAGGGTCTCAGGTTTGGAACAGGAAGGAGTTGGATATCCCATCTCATGTTATAGGAAGAGTCTCAGGTTTGGTATAAGCATTGAAATATCACATCTCTGCAATCGGAAGTGTCTCAGGATTGGGATGGGAAGGAGTTGGATATCACATCTCATGCTATAGGAAGGGTCTCAGGTTTGGTATAAGCATTGAGATATCACATCTCATTCTATAGGAAGGGTCTCAGGATTGGAATGGGAAGGAGTTGTATATGACATCTCATGGCGTAGGAAGGGTCTCAGGTTTGGTATAAGCATTGAGATATCACATCTCTGCTATCGGAAGGGTCTCGGGCTTGGAATGGGAAGGAGTTGGATATCCCATCTCATGTTATAGGAAGAGTCTTAGGTTTGGTATTAGAAGCATTGAGATATCACATCTCATGCTATAGGAAGTGTCTCAGGATTGGAATGGGAAGGACTTGGATATCACATCTCATGCTATAGGGAGGGTCTCAAGTTTGATATTAGAAGCATTGAGATATCACATCTCATGCTATAGGAATGGTCTCAGGATTGGAATGGGAAGGAGTTGGATATCACATCTCATGCTATAGGAAGGGTCTCAGGTTTGGTAAAGCAGTGAGATATAACATATCATGCTATAGGAAGGGTCTCAGGATTGGAATGGGAAGGAGTTGGATATTCCCATCTCATGTTGTAGGAAGGGTCTCAGGATTGGAATGGGAAGGAGTTGGATATCACATCTCATGCTATAGGAAGGTTCTCAGGTTTGGAACGGGAAGGAGTTGGATATCACATCTCATGTTATAGTAAGAGTCTCAGGTTTGGTATAAGCATTGAGATATCACATCTCTGCTATCAGAGGTGTCTCAGGATTGGGATGGGAAGGAATTGGCTATCACATCTCATGCTATAGGAAGGGTATCAGGTTTGGAATGGGAAGGATTTGAATATCACATATCATGTCATAGGAAGGATCTCAGGTTTGGTATTAGAAGCATTGATATATCACATCTCATGCTATAGGAATGGTCTCAGGATTGGAATGGGTAGGAGTTGGATATTACATTCTTGCTATAAGAAGGGTCTCATGTTTGGAATGGGAAGGAGTTGGATATCACATATGCTATAGGAAGTGTCTCAGGTTTGGAACGGGAATGAGTTGAATATCACATCTCATGTTATAGGAAGGGTCTCAGGTTTGGTATAAGCATTGAGATATCACATCTCTGCTATTGGAAGTGGCTCAGGATTGGAATGGGAAGGAGTTGGATATCCCATCTCATGTTATAGGATGGGTCTCTGGTTTGGTAAGCATTGAGATATCACATCTCATGCTATCGGAAGGGTATCATGATTGGATTTGGAAGGAGTTGGATATCCCATCTCATGCTATAGGAAGGGTCTCAAGTTGGAATGGGAAGGAGTTGGATATCACATCTGATGTTATAGGAAGGGTCTCAGGATTGGAATGGGACGGACGGGTCTCAGGTTTGGTATTAGAAGCATTGAGATATCAAGTCTCATGGTATAGGAAGGGTCTCAGAATTGGAATGGGAAGGAGTTGGATATCACATCTCAAGCTATAGGAAGGGTCTCAGGATTGGAATGGGAAGGAGTTTGATATCACATCTCATGCCATAGTATGGGTCTCAGGTTTGGTAGAAGCATTGGGATATCACATCTCATGCTATCGGAAGGGTATCAGGATTGGATTTGGAAGGAGTTGGATATCCCATCTCATGCTATAGGAAGGGTCTCAGGTTGGAATGGGAAGGAGTTGGATATCACATCTCATGTTATAGGAAGGGTCTCAGGATTGGAATGGGAAGGACTTGGATATCACATTTCATGTTAGAGGAAGGATCTCAGGTTTGGTGTTAGGAAAGATTTCGTAATTGTAGGGAATTTTCCTTCCATGTGGCAACCCCTAAACTTTTTGCTATTGTTTTTAACCTTGTTCTTGACTTTGCCAGAGAAGTACAGCCTTCTGCCGCACTTCTCTGGGCTTTCGCTCCTTTCTTACGGGGAAACTGACATGCCCTTAAGACAGTCAGTACCGGGGAACGTTGTTTCCCGTAGTTTCTTTTATCGTGTCGCAGCTTTAGTGCAACACGACACAAGAGGGCACTGTAAGCTAAGTTACAGCTCTCTTGGGTCTCTAGCCTTCTACAGGCCCTAGATACTCTTTTAGGATGGTATTTGATCGGTGCAAGTCATTCAGGGACTGGAATGGTGGCAGCGATCGTTTTGTATATTTTGAGCTCCTTTTGCCGTTCTGAGCACGTTTTTGCACTGAACCCAAAATGGTGGCCTGGCTCCCCAAAATGGCCAGACCACGAGGCTCCCTTGTCCTGTCCACTGTCCGTCTTGCTCCCTTCACCTTCCCCAGGTCCAGCGACCCGGGGCCTTCCTTATATGGGCATGTACTTTCCCGCGAAACACCGATGCTTTCGCGGGCTTCTACATGTCGTTTGTGTGCCTCCAGGGTGTGGGCTGGGATGTCTGGTCCCAATACACATCCTGGGTGCCAGAGAGTCTAGGGTGGTGTGAATGCCTGGGACCACCGTGGTCCGTGATTGGTCCACGTATGGTATGTGTTTTGATGAGCGGATCTCCCATTGGTTCCTCTCCGTTTTGGCGCGAAGGGAACCGTGGATAAGAGGGGGCTGGAAACACCACTACCATGTCGATCTCCTGAGTTCTCACGAACGAAGGAATACAGGAGCCAAGTATCCTGCAACCAAGAGGCTGGACTGAGGAATCGCTGGTGACCCGCTGAAGGAATCCTCCTTTGCACTGCTGTCGTCCGGAGAGCCCCTGTCCTCCTTTGATCGAACCAGAAGGCCTGTACTGGTGCTTCGACCTTTGGAATAGCAGGACCAGCTATTCCCGGCATCTTCAACCATCTCCTGCCAAGTAAGCCTTCGGAAGCGTCTCTGGGCCATCCAGTTGACTGACCAGCTTACAAAGGAGTTTGGCTCTGCAACCGCCGCCAGGTTGTGTTGTATTGCGAGTCCTTGTCACTCTCCCACGCTTCGTGCACTTGGCGTTCCCAGGTCTGAAGGGAGGAGTGTTCATTTGGCTCGAATACACACGGCCGCTCCGTTGTCCTGTGCGGCAACAAAACTGTGCCGGTTTCGTCGATTGGGACGTCTTTTTGCTCTACACGACTACAAGGCGTTCCCTGCTCTTCTGAACCTGCCAGCTGCTGAAACTAACGTGGAGAAGCCTGGGTCTGCTTGCTTCGGGGACCGGTGAGTAGTATATCTAGGATCTGGTCGCCCTCCTGCAGTATCCCATTGCTTTTCCCTGCTGTGTAAAAACAGCACCCTTTTCGTCCGTACTCGCGCTCTGCTTCTGCCCGCTGTGGAGGCTGCGCTTGAGTTGCGGAACCTGTTCTTCTTCTGCTGTGCACTAACGTGAATTGCCTGACTTCCTCCGAAGAGCTTCCCCTTTTGCCCGTTGGCACCGGCGTGGCAGGTACTTTGAGCACAAGGCTCCACTCTTCGCAGGGCTCGGACTTCCATCTAGTTAGGTGCCTATGAAGGCGAACTAAGTCGAAAGCATTATCGCACTGCCTGTTTTCCTTCCCTTTCAGGTGGACTACATATTTCGTGCTTTAAACGCTTGCGACTGTGTATTTGTATATATATTGTGTTGATATGGTATGTGTTGGTTTAATATTGTGATATTGTGATTTTCTCGCTACGGTCGTTGTTTTAAAGGCCTTAAAATAAATGTGTGTATATTTTTGATATAACAACTGTTTGGAGTAGTTTGTTAGCGCTCTTGCTTCGTGTGCTCATTGAGAGCTTTCAGTCACCCTCACCCCTCTTGAGATCTAGTCTTGACCGCCGCGATCGCTACCTTGATTGGTCTGGCTTGTCCAGAGGTTACCCTGTTCCAAGTAATTAGGTTGGCCTTCTGAACTTCTGCGCCACCAGGACAGAGTTCAGAAATCCGTCTTAACAAATTGGTGTACAGCGGTGGGATACGACTGAAGGTATCCAGTGTTGCGCTCGAACTAGGGCATTTCAGGTTATTCCAACCAGTGCACGTAGTGAATTGTTATAGTATAACTTTAAAAAGGCCATAGTCCTATCACACAGTATGGAAACAAGTACGTTGTTAACTTTAAATGCTTCCAAATCAGAAACGCTGAAAAAGATGTGTGCAGAGAAAGGTGTTTCCTCTCAAGGCACAAAATTGGAAATGATCCAGAGAATCGTGGCGTGGCAAGAAGCGCAGCTTGACGCTATTACTTCTGAGGACAGTGCGGAAGGTGGTGGGGCTGCTCTCACTGGTAGAACCGACGGTTCTGCCGCCGCACTGATCCACCGCGACCACGAGGACAGGGAGGACGAGATGTCTAATGTTTCCTCTGCCAGTGCTGATGGGGAGGCTATGCTTGAATTCAAGAAGCAAGAGCTGCGGTTTAGGCAGCAGGAGCTTGAATTCAGCATGAAGAACGGAATGACATTATGGACTGGCTGAATGCGTTTGAGTATGCATGCGAAGTCCAGAAAGTTGACAATGCTGATAAGATTGCGTGGTTGCTCAGTAGACTGCCCCATTCTGGCTGTAGTGCCATTATGGAGATGTCGAAGGCTGAGCGAGCTGATTTAGCAATGTTGAAGCAGACTCTCATTTTAAAGTTTGGGAAGACTCCGGCCCAATATTTAAAGCGTTTTCGAGAGTATAAGAAAAAGGAAGGTGGTACTTGGGTATCTTATGTCGCTGAATCTTTGAAAAACTTAACTGGCTGGGTCGAAGGCTATAAGGTTTCTACCTTCGACGGCATGATAAATCTTGTCATGCTGGAACACATTTTTGCTTCTTCTTCCCCGGAGCTTAAGCAGCATTTGGCCGAATCGAAGGAGATAGATCCTAAGAAGCTGGCCATGGCAGCAGACTTATGGGTGTCACATCGAGAGTCCCATAAGGACAAAACTCATCCTGGTAAGCAGGAGGAGGGGAAAAAGTCCAAAGATATGGAGGGTGGGGAATCTGCTAAATCTTCTTCCCAAAAGGGCCACAAAAAGAAAAACAAGGGTAAGACACAAGAGAACTCACAGGGTAGTGGAGGTCCGCCTCCGAAACAGAACTCCGGTTACAATAAGCCTCCCTACGTAAACAGACCCATTGGATCTTGTTTTGCTTGTGGAGCAACTGACCATGTGAAGGGGGATCCCCGTTATAAGGTTAGACCTTTGGGGGTCCACTCGGCTAATCTGGCCTTCTCCTCCTACGAGGAAGAAGATATTACAGGAGCATCCTTCTCCTCAGACTCATTTCCCAGTGGAATAGAGGCTGAGGTAGTTTTAGTGTCCCTGGGTTCCTGGGAGCCTAAAGTCGCAGAGGCGTATGCTAGGATTCCGGATAATACCAAGCACTACTTTAAAGACAGTGTGCTGATCAATGGAGTAGATACTCCAGCTCTTAGGGATAGTGGGTGCAGTCGCACTGTAGTGGATTCTACCTTGGTAGACTCAGAGGAAGTTGCCAGAGCTACTCTGATGCCCACTAAGTTGGCTGACGGCCCCCTCCGTATGTTTCCCGTGATCCCTGTAAATCTTACTTTAAATGGTACAGCAGTTAGGATTCCAGTGAGCATTCAGAGAAACGTCCCGGGAAAGGTCTTACTAGGTAATGATCTCAGAGCTCTAGGGCTCGTAGGAGACACTGCCGAACGACCCTACACACGGTCTCAAGCACGGGCAGCATTGGCCAAGTTCAATACGCCGCCCCAGCCGAAGGGGAAACCCAAGGCGAAAGGAGTCAACAAGTCACGACGAGGGAAAGAGAATATTCCCCCGAGCTCGCCTACCACTGCGGTGGAGGAAGTTGGTCGATCGCCCGAGCCTGACGAGGAAGTGGCGATGCCTGAAGTATTCGACCCCAACGATCATCCTGAACTAAACGACTTGTTAGTTGAAGGAGGTCCTGATAGGGACGAATTCAGTAAAGGCCAACGCGAGTGCCCATCTCTGGAAGGCCTAAGGAGACAGGCCTGCTCCCAGCTTGAGGGTGAACCTCATGGGACGCATAGGATTTATTGGGAAGGTGGACTCCTGTATAGTGAGCCCACAGAGTCTACAGAAGGAGACCATAGGAGGTTGGTGGTTCCCCTTGCTGTTAGACCCTTCCTCCTGCAGTTGGCGCATGAAGTTCCCCTTGCTGGTCACCTTGGTAGGAAGAGGACCAAGCAAAGGTTATCCATGCACTTCTACTGGCCCAAGATGGGGGTGCAAGTAGAAAGTCACTGCAGGAGTTGTGCCTCCTGCCAGTTGTCTGGCAAGGTTGGCGCGACAATCCAAGCTCCGTTGGTACCGCTCCCAGTTGTGGGGGTACCATTTGAAAGGGTAGGGATCGACATCGTTGATCCCCTTGACCCGCAAACATCCTCGGGCAATAGGTTTATCCTGGTGCTGGTCGACCATGCAACCAGGTATCCTGAGGCCATCCCATTAAAAACCGTAACTGCCAAGTCAGTTGCAAAAGCTTTACTCGGCATATTTACTAGGGTTGGCTTCCCTAAAGAAGTTGTGTCAGATCGTGGCAGCAACTTTATGTCGAAGTATATGCAGGCTATGTGGAAAGAATGTGGGGTAACCTACAAGTTCTCTTCTGCATACCACCCCCAGACCAATGGTCTGGTGGAACGCTTCAACAGAACGTTAAAGAGCATGATTGGGGCTCTGGAGGAGCCCCAGAGAAGAAAATGGGATCTTCTTTTACCATGCTTGCTGTTTGCCTACCGAGAGGTACCACAGGAGGGTGTTGGCTTCAGCCCCTTCGAACTTCTGTTCGGTCATCCCGTACGGGGACCCTTAGCCATTGTCAAGGAGGGATGGGAGATGCCCACTCCCCCTGTTACTACCAATGTAGTTGACTATGTGCTAGGGCTCAGAAAACGGATGGTACTTCTGATGGGCTTGGCTAGTGATAAATTGAAGGCAGGGCAAGCGCTGGTGAAACATTGGTACGACCAGAAAGCTTCCCTCATCAACTTTACACCTGGTCAGCAAGTCCTGATCATGAATCCCATAAGGCCTCGCGCTTTACAGGACAAATGGTCAGGCCCTTACACAGTGGTGGAGCCCCTGGGTGAGGTGAACTATTTAGTGGACCTTGGAAGGCCTGGACAGGCTCCAAAAGTGTTCCACGTAAATAGGCTGAAGGCTTTCGTCCCAAGAGTCGAAATCGCAGCACTGCTACTGGCTTCAGACGTTGAGGAAGAGGAGTCAGAACCTCTCCCCGACCTGTTCCACGGCGGTCCTTCAGATAGCTCCATTGAGGGTGTCCGAGTGGCCCCTCACCTGACTTCTGATCAGCAGGTTGAGGTGAAAAATTTGCTTAGGCAGTTTTCCCCCCTGTTTTCACAGTCGCCTGGTTTGACACCTTGGTGCAAACATAACATTGACACAGGAGACAGTGTACCTACCAAAAGTAGGGGATACAGAATGTCGGATAAAGTACGGTCTTATATTAAGACCGAGGTCAACAAGATGTTAGACCTTGGGGTGATTGAACCCTCTAGTAGTCCTTGGTCCAGCCCTGTGGTCTTGGTTCCAAAGGCAGGCACTTCTGAATTGAGGTTCTGCGTGGATTACAGGGCTCTGAATGCTGTCACCAAGACAGATGCCCACCCCTTGCCTCGAACAGATGAGCTGGTGGATACTTTGGGTGCCTCCAAGTACCTCAGCACGTTTGACCTCACTGCTGGCTATTGGCAAATAGCTTTAGCAGAACATGCCAGGGAGAAGACAGCATTTTCTACTCCAGACGGCCTTTACCAATTCCGGGTAATGCCGTTCGGGTTGAAGAATGCACCTGCCACTTTCCAGAGGCTTGTGAATCATGTGTTGAATGGGTTGGACGAATTCTGTCTTGCATATCTGGACGATATAGCAGTTTTCAGTGCCACCTGGGAAGACCATGTGAAACACCTCGGGATTGTGCTCCAGGCTCTTCAGAAAGCCCACTTGACCATAAAGGCTAGTAAATGCCAGATTGGACAAGGCTCAGTGGTTTACCTTGGACATGAAGTAGGTGGAGGGAGGATACAGCCTCTACCCAGTAAAGTACAAGCAGTACAAGACTGGCCTACCCCCACTACGCAAACCCAAGTGAGAGCCTTCTTAGGACTCACGGGGTATTATCGGAATTTTATGGCAGACTATGGCACCATAGCTGCTCCTCTGACTGCCCTCACAACTCCGAAGAAACCCAAGAAGGTAACTTGGACCGACGAGTGTGAGAAGGCCTTCAATGGCTTGAAAGACTCCTTGTGCCAGGCCCCTGTCCTCAGGGCCCCTGATTATCAAAGACCTTTTATCGTGCAGACGGACGCCTCTGACACTGGGATAGGAGCTGTACTATCACAAGTAGATGAGAAGGGTAAGGAACACCCTATCGGTTTTATTAGTCGCCAGCTTAAGGACAGAGAGCTCAGATGGTCCACGGTAGAGAAAGAATGTTTCTCTGTTGTGTGGGCCCTAAGGAAGCTGAGGCCCTACCTCTATGGGACCCACTTCACTGTGCAAACTGACCATAAGCCGTTAAAGTGGCTAATGAACGTGAAGGGGGAGAATCCAAAGTTGCTTAGGTGGTCCATAAGTCTTCAAGGCTTCGACTTCACTATTGAGCATAGGCCAGGTGTCCAACATAGCAATGCTGATGGGTTGTCCAGAATGTTTAACCGACCTGAACATGAGACTCATCCAGGGGTGGATTAGTTCCCCCTGTCCATAGTCTGGGAGGGGCGAGTGTTAGGAAAGATTTCGTAATTTTAGGGAATTTTCCTTCCATGTGGCAACCCCTAAACTTTTTGCTATTGTTTTTAACCTTGTTCTTGACTTTGCCAGAGAAGTACAGCCTTCTGCCGCACTTCTCTGGGCTTTCGCTCCTTTCTTACGGGGAAACTGACATGCCCTTAAGACAGTCAGTACCGGGGAACGTTGTTTCCCGTAGTTTCTTTTATCGTGTCGCAGCTTTAGTGCAACACGACACAAGAGGGCACTGTAAGCTAAGTTACAGCTCTCTTGGGTCTCTAGCCTTCTACAGGCCCTAGATACTCTTTTAGGATGGTATTTGATCGGTGCAAGTCATTCAGGGACTGGAATGGTGGCAGCGATCGTTTTGTATATTTTGAGCTCCTTTTGCCGTTCTGAGCACGTTTTTGCACTGAACCCAAAATGGTGGCCTGGCTCCCCAAAATGGCCAGACCACGAGGCTCCCTGGTCCTGTCCACTGTCCGTCTTGCTCCCTTCACCTTCCCCAGGTCCAGCGACCCGGGGCCTTCCTTATTTGGGCATGTACTTTCCCGCGAAACACCGATGCTTTCGCGGGCTTCTACATGTCGTTTGTGTGCCTCCAGGGTGTGGGCTGGGATGTCTGGTCCCAATACACATCCTGGGTGCCAGAGAGTCTAGGGTGGTGTGAATGCCTGGGACCACCGTGGTCCGTGATTGGTCCACGTATGGTATGTGTTTTGATGAGCGGATCTCCCATTGGTTCCTCTCCGTTTTGGCGCGAAGGGAACCGTGGATAAGAGGGGGCTGGAAACACCACTACCATGTCGATCTCCTGAGTTCTCACGAACGAAGGAATACAGGAGCCAAGTATCCTGCAACCAAGAGGCTGGACCGAGGAATCGCTGGTGACCCGCTGAAGGAATCCTCCTTTGCACTGCTGTCGTCCGGAGAGCCCCTGTCCTCCTTTGATCGAACCAGAAGGCCTGTACTGGTGCTTCGACCTTTGGAATAGCAGGACCAGCTATTCCCGGCATCTTCAACCATCTCCTGCCAAGTAAGCCTTCGGAAGCGTCGCTGGGCCATCCAGTTGACTGACCAGCTTACAAAGGAGTTTGGCTCTGCAACCGCCGCCAGGTTGTGTTGTATTGCGAGTCCTTGTCACTCTCCCACGCTTCGTGCACTTGGCGTTCCCAGGTCTGAAGGGAGGAGTGTTCATTTGGCTCGAATACACACGGCCGCTCCGTTGTCCTGTGCGGCAACAAAACTGTGCCGGTTTCGTCGATTGGGACGTCTTTTTGCTCTACACGACTACAAGGCGTTCCCTGCTCTTCTGAACCTGCCAGCTGCTGAAACTAACGTGGAGAAGCCTGGGTCTGCTTGCTTCGGGGACCGGTGAGTAGTATATCTAGGATCTGGTCGCCCTCCTGCATTATCCCATTGCTTTTCCCTGCTGTGTAAAAACAGCACCCTTTTCGTCCGTACTCGCGCTCTGCTTCTGCCCGCTGTGGAGGCTGCGCTTGAGTTGCGGAACCTGTTCTTCTTCTGCTGTGCACTAACGCGAACTGCCTGACTTCCTCCGAAGAGCTTCCCCTTTTGCCCGTTGGCACCGGCGTGGCAGGTACTTTGAGCACAAGGCTCCACTCTTCGCAGGGCTCGGACTTCCATCTAGTTAGGTGCCTATGAAGGCGAACTAAGTCGAAAGCATTATCGCACTGCCTGTTTTCCTTCCCTTTCAGGTGGACTACATATTTCGTGCTTTAAACGCTTGCGACTGTGTATTTGTATATATATTGTGTTGATATGGTATGTGTTGGTTTAATATTGTGATATTGTGATTTTCTCGCTACGGTCGTTGTTTTAAAGGCCTTAAAATAAATGTGTGTATATTTTTGATATAACAACTGTTTGGAGTAGTTTGTTAGCGCTCTTGCTTCGTGTGCTCATTGAGAGCTTTCAGTCACCCTCACCCCTCTTGAGATCTAGTCTTGACCGCCACGATCGCTACCTTGATTGGTCTGGCTTGTTCAGAGGTTACCCTGTTCCAAGTAATTAGGTTGGCCTTCTGAACTTCTGCGCCACCAGGACAGAGTTCAGAAATCCGTCTTAACATTTGGTATTAGAGGCATTGAGATATCACATCTCATGCTATAGGAAGGGTCTCAGGATTGGAATTTAAAGGAGTTGGATATCACATCTCAAGCTATAGGAAGGGTCTCAGGTTTGGTATAAGCATTGAGATATCACATCTCATGCTATAGGAAGGGTCTCAGGATTTTAATGGGAAGGAGTTGGATATCACATCTCATGTTATAGGAAAGATCTCAGGTATGGTATTAGAAGCATTGAGACATCACATCTCATGTTATAGGAAGGGTCTCAGGATTGGAATGGGAAGAAGTTGGATATCACATCTCATGCTATAGGAAGGGTCTCAGGTTTGGTATAAGCATTGAGATATCACATCTCATGCTATAGGAAGGGTCTCAGGATTGGAATGGGAACGACTTGGATATCACATCTCATGCTATAGTCAGGGTCTCAGGTTTGGAAAGGGAAGGAGTTGGATATCACATTTCATGTTAGAGGTAGGATCTCAGGTTTGGTATTAGAGGCATTGAGATAGCAAATCTCATGCTATCAGAAGGGTCTCAGGATTGGAATGGGAAGGAGTTGGATATCACATCTCATGCTAAAGGGAGGGTCTCAGGTTTGGAAGGGGAAGGATTTGGATATCACATCTCATGTTATAGGAAGGATCTCAGGTTTGGTATTAGAAGCATTGAGATATCAAATCTCATGCTATCGGAAGTATCTCAGGTTTGGTATTAGAGGTATTGAGATATCACATCTCATGCTATCATAATGGTCTCAGGATTGGAATGGGAAGGAGTTGGATATCACATCTCATGCTAAAGGGAGCGTCTCAGGTTTGGAAGGGGAAGGATTTGGATATCACATATGCTATAGGAAGGGTCTCAGGATTGGAATGGGAAGGAGTTTGATATCACATCTCATGCCATAGTATGGGTCTCAGGTTTGGTAGAAGCATTGGGATATCACATCTCATGCTATCGGAAGGGTATCAGGATTGGATTTGGAAGGAGTTGGATATCCCATCTCATGCTATAGGAAGGGTCTCAGGTTGGAATGGGAAGGAGTTGGATATCACATCTCATGTTATAGGAAGGGTCTCAGGATTGGAATGGGAAGGACTTGGATATCATATCTCATGCTATAGGAAGGCTCTCAGGTTTGGAAGGGGAAGGAGTTGGATATCACATTTCATGTTAGAGGAAGGATCTCAGGTTTGGTATTAGAGGCATTGAGATATCACATCTCATGCTATAGGAAGGGTCTCAGGATTGGAATGGGAAGGAGTTGGATATCACATCTCAAGCTATAGGAAGGGTCTCAGGTTTGGTATAAGCATTGAGATATCACATCTCATGCTATAGGAAGGGTCTCAGGATTGGAATGGGAAGGAGTTGGATATCACATCTCATGTTATAGGAAAGATCTCAGGTTTGGTATTAGAAGCATTGAGACATCACATCTCATGTTATAGGAAGGGTCTCAGGATTGGAATGGGAAGGAGTTGTATATGACATCTCATGCCGTAGGAAGGGTCTCAGGTTTGGTATAAGCATTGAGATATCACATCTCTGCTATCGGAAGGGTCTCGGGCTTGGAATGGGAAGGAGTTGGATATCCCATCTCATGTTATAGGAAGAGTCTCAGGTTTGGTATTAGAAGCATTGAGATATCACATCTCATGCTATAGGAAGTGTCTCAGGATTGGAATGGGAAGGACTTGGATATCACATCTCATGCTATAGGGAGGGTCTCAAGTTTGATATTAGAAGCATTGAGATGTCACATCTCATGCTATAGGAATGGTCTCAGGATTGGAATGGGAAGGAGTTGGATATCACATCTCATGCTATAGGAAGGGTCTCAGGTTTGGTATAAGCAGTGAGATATAACATCTCATGCTATAGGAAGGGTCTCAGGATTGGAATGGGAAGGAGTTGGATATTCCCATCTCATGTTGTAGGAAGGGTCTCAGGATTGGAATGGGAAGGAGTTGGATATCACATCTCATGCTATAGGAAGGGTCTCAGGTTTGGAACGGGAAGGAGTTGGATATCATATCTCATGTTATAGGAAGAGTCTCAGGTTTGGTATAAGCATTGAGATATCACATCTCTGCTATCGGAGGTGTCTCAGGATTGGGATGGGAAGGAATTGGATATCACATCTCATGCTATAGGAAGGGTATCAGGTTTGGAATGGGAAGGAGTTGGATATCCCATCTCATGTTATAGGACGGGTCTCAGGTTTGTTATTAGAATCATTGAGATATCATATTGCATGCTGTAGGAAGGGTCTAAGGATTGGAATGGGAAGGTCTTGGATATCACATCTCATGCTATAGCTAGGCTCTCAGGTTTGGAAAGGGAAGGAGTTGGATATCACATTTCATGTTAGAGGAAGGATCTCAGGTTTGGTATTAGAGGCATTGAGATATCACATCTCATGCTAGAGGAAGGGTCTCAGGATTGGAATGGGAAGGAGTTGGATATCACATCTCATGCTATCGGAAGGGTCTCAGGATTGGAATGGGAAGGAGTTGGATATCACATCTGATGTTATAGGAAGGATCTCAGGTTTGGTATTAGAAGCATTGAGACATCACATCTTTGCTATCGGAAGGGTCTCAGGATTGGAATGGGAAGGAGTTGGATATCCCATCTCATGTTATAGGAAGAGTCTCAGGTTTAAAACCAAACATGAGAACCATCCTATAACATGAGATGTGAAATCCAAATCCTTCCCTTTCCAAACCTGAGACCCTTCCTATAGCTTGAGATGTGATATCAAACTCCTTCCCATTCCAATCCTGTGATAGCTTGAGATGTGATATCCAACTCCTTCCCATTCCAAACTTGAGACCCTTCCAATAGCATGAAATGTGATATCTCAATGCTTCTAATATCAAAACTGAGACCCTCCCTATAGCATGAGATGTGATATCTAAGTCCTTCCCATTCCTATTGTAGGGTATTTTGTGGAGATTTGGGGCCTGACGGTATTTTCTTACCGCCGAAAAATAACTTAGCAACAATCACTCCTTGTATTCAGATTGGGCCATGTACAACAATAATACAGTGGACATGCATTATTTCAGCACACACACATGCGTGGTTGGTATAGATTTTTCGTGTAATCACTAGAGAGACCTCAGGCTTGCATTTCAGGAACACCACATTTTCATTTTTAGTGTGCCACCATGGGCAATTTCTCTCTGTCTTATCTACGGCAGCGAGCTATCATGTGGTATTTTCACTATCTTATATACGGTAGTGAACTATGTCCCGGGCCTCCCTTTTTGTCGGCTCATAGACCTCCGACAAACTACAACACACACAGTTAGTTATAATTGCTCATACTGAATTACATTGTGCACACGGCTGCAACCAAACCTGATGTTTAGCTACCTTGAAAAAGACAATTGCACTGTCTAAACATCTCCCCACATCATCAGCACTGTATTGGTAAATATAAAGCACACCACCCGTCTGCTTTCAAATATTTTTGTGTATTATAAAAGTTGCATTTAAACACGATCTCACTCTTTACAGAAATAAATAAAATAGCACAGTAACAGCATTATCTGTGATAAACTGAAAAGAGAGTGGCGGAGACAAGAACTCAATTTGCAACATTAAACACGTGAGTAAAGCACGGGAATCTCCTTTCCTACACTGACTGAATATTCTCGTACACACTCAGCCCCCACACTTCTGTAATTACCTTATCTGTTCAGCATGAATTTTTCTCCGGCTATTCTCTTTCTGAATTTGGCTCCCTTGAAGATTAACCCCAGTGAAAACAAGCGTCTGTCGTTCTCAAACGGGGTTATTGCCTGGAATTCTCAGCTTTTGCAGCAGGAATGCTTCAGCCAGGAAACAGGTCCTTCTCTCAGCTCTGCCAAATCTCGATTGTCCTCCCCCTCTCCTCAAGCTTCCCCAGCAAAACTCTAATCACTGCCTCTAGCATGACACTTGCTATGACGCTGCTCCAATCAGAATCAATCATGCCATCTCCTCCCTCACTACACAATGGCTTATTTCTACAATAACAATTTGTAACCAACTGATTTCCTGTTCCTTCGAGTCTTTTGCTTCCTGTAGTTATGTGGACAGAGCAGCAGAGAAAACGAAAAAAAAAATGAATGTGCGTTTAAAAGTTCACTTTCAGAGTAGGCCTAATTCTGCGGTGGAGACACATTTTTATTAGTGGGTTATGTTAAGTGCAGTTTTATTAGTCAGGTTAGTTATTAATGAGGTTAGTTATTAATTTTCAAATGTGTCTCTTGCACCATAGGCATTTCAGGTGAAAAACAGTGTGCATTTTTAAATGTGCACGTGTGCTTTTAACTGTAAAATAGATTTGCTTTACTTATATGTCCATGTTACTCTGGCGACACATATAGCAATGCACCACACCCATGTGGTGGTGCTGCAAAAAAAAAATTGCTACCTGTGCAGTAGTGCTGTACTCTGTGCTGTAACACGCCAAATATCCTTACACTATCCTGAGACCCTTCCGATAGCAGAGATGTGATATCTCAATGCTTATACCAAACCTGAGACCCTTCCTATGGCATGAGATGTGATATCCAACTCCTTCCCATTCCAATCCTGAGACCCTTCCTATAGCATGAGATGTGATATCTCAATGCTTCTATCAAACCTCAGACCCTTCCTTTAGCATGAGATGTGATATCCAACTCCTTCCCATTCCAATCCTGCGACCCTTCCGATAGCATGAGATGTGATATCTCAAAGCTTCTAATACCAAACCTGGGACCCGTCCTATAACATGAGATATGATATCCAAATCCTTCCCCTTCCAAACCTGAGACCCTTCCTATAGCAAGAGATGTGATATCCAAATCCTTCCCATTCCAATCCTGAGACCCTTCCATTAACATGAGATGTGATATCTGTTAAGACGGATTTCTGAACTCTGTCCTGGCGGCGCAGAAGTTCAGAAGGCCAACCTAATTACTTGGAACAGGGTAACCTCTGGACAAGCCAGACCAATCAGGGTAGCGATCGCGGCGGTCAAGACTAGGTCTCAAGAGGGGTGAGGGTGACTGAAAGCCCGCAATGAGCACACAAAGCAAGGACACTTACAAACTACTCCAAACAGGTGTTATATTAAAAATATATACACATTTATTCCAAGGCCTTTAAAACAATGACCGTAGCGAGAAATCACAATACAACTCTAGTAACCCAACACATACCATACCAATACAATATATATATACAAATACAAACAAGTCTCAAGCGTTAGATGCATGAAATGTGTAGTCCACCTAAACGGGAAGGAAAACAGGCAGTGCGAAAATAATGCTTAGACCCAGTCCGCCTTCAGAGGCACCTAACTAAAAGGAAGTCCGAGCCCTACGAAGAGTGGAGCCTTGTGCTCAAAAGTACCTGCACACGCTGGTGCCAACGGGCAAAAGGGGAGTCTCTTCGAGGGAAATCAGGCAGTTCAGTTTAGTGCACAAATGAAGAACAGTGTTCCGCGACTCAAGCGCAGCCTCCACTGTGGGCAGAAGCAGAGCGCGAGTATGGAAAGGCGTGCTGTTTTGACACAGCAGGGAAAAGCTATGGGCTCCAGCAGGAGGGCGTCCAGTTCCTAGCTATGCTACTCACCGGTCCCCGATGCAAGCAGACCCAGGCTTCTCCGCGTCAGTTTCAGTCGCTGGCAGGTTCAGAAGAGCAGGGGATGTCTCGTCGTCGTGTTGAGTCTGCAGCAGCAGAGTTGAGTAAAAGACGTCCCAAACGAAGGAACCCGCACAGTTTGTTACCACAGCAGGGCAACGGAGCGGCCGTGTGTATCTGAGCCAAATGTCCACTACTCACTTCAGACCTGGGAACGCCAAGTGTACGAATCGTGTGAGAGTGACAAGGACTCGAAATACTACACAACCTGGCGGCGGTTACAGAGCAAGACTCCTGTGTAGGCTGGTCAGTCTGCTGGATGGCCCAGAGACGCTTCCGAAGGCTTACTAGCAGGAGATGGTGAAGATGCCGAGAATAGCTGTCCCCGCTATTCCAAGGGTCGAAGTACCAGTACAGGCCTTCTGGTTCGATCAAAGGTGAAAAGGGTTTCACAAGGCGACAGCAGTGCAGAGGAGCAGTCCTTCAGCGGGTCACAAGCGATTCCTCGGTTCAGCCTCTTGGTTGCAGGATACTTGGCTCCTGTATTCCTTCGTTAGTGAGAACTCAGGAGATCGACATGGTAGTGGTGTTTCCAGCCCCCTCTTATCCACGGTTCCATTCACGCCAAAACGGAGGGGACCCAATGGGAGATCCGCTCATCAACACTCACACCATACGTGGACCTATCACGGACCACGGTGGTCCCAGGCATTCATACCACCCTAGACTCTCTGGCACCCAGGATGTGTATTGGGACCAGACATCCCAGCCCACATCCTGGAGGCACACACCAGGCATGTAGAAGCCTGTGAAAGCATCCGTGTTTCGCGGGAAAGTACATGCCCAAATAAGGAAGGCCCCGGGTCGGCTCGACCTGGGGAAGGTGAAGGGAGCAAGACGGTCAGCGGACAGTACAAAGGAGCCTCGTGGTCTGGCCATTTTGGGAGCCAGGCCACCATTTTGGGTTAAGCGCGAGAAACGCGCCTAAAACGCCAAAAGGAGCTCAAAACACAAGAAACGATCGCTGCCACCATTCCCGTCCGTGAATCACTTGCACCGATCAGTTACAATCCTAAACGAGTATATAGGGCCTGTAGAAGGCTAGAGACCCAAGAGAGCAGTAACTTAGCTTACAGTGCCCTCTTGTGTCATGTTGCACGAAAGCCGCAACATGATAAAAGAAACTATGGAAAACAGCGTTTCCTGGTACTGACTGTTTTAAGGGCATATCAGTTTCCCCGTAAGAATGGAGCGAAAGCCCAGAGGAGTGCGGCAGAAGGCTGCACTTCTCTGACAAAGTCGAGAACAAGGTGAAAAACAACAGCAAAAAGTTTAGGGGTTGCCACATGGAAGGAAAATTACCTACAATTACGAAATCTTTCCTAACACTCGCCCCTCCCAGACTATGGACAGGGGGAACTAATCCACCCCTGGATGAGTCTCTTGTTCAGGTCGGTTAAACATTCTGGACAACCCATCAGCATTGCTATGTTGGACACCTGGCCTATGCTCAATAGTGAAGTCGAAGCCTTGAAGACTTATGGACCACCTAAGCAACTTTGGATTCTCCCCCTTCATGTTCATTAGCCACTTTAAGGGCTTATGGTCAGTTTCCACAGTGAAGTGGGTCCCATAGAGGTAGGGCCTCAGCTTCCTTAGGGCCCACACAACAGAGAAACATTCTTTCTCCACTGTGGACCCTCTGAGCTCTCTGTCCTTAAGCTGGCGACTAATAAAACCAATAGGGTGTTCCTTACCCTTCTCATCTACTTGTGATAGTACAGCTCCTATCCCAGTGTCAGAGGCGTCCGTCTGCACGATAAAAGGTCTTTGATAATCAGGGGCCCTGAGGACAGGGGCCTGGCACAAGGAGTCTTTTAAGCCATTGAAGGCCTTCTCACACTCGTCGGTCCAGGTTACCTTCTTGGGTTTCTTCGGATTGGTGAGGGCAGTCAGAGGGCAGCTATGGTGCCATAGTCTGCCACAAAATTGCGGTAATACCCCGTGAGTCCTAAGAAGGCCCTCACTTGGGTCTGTCTAGTGGGGGTAGGCCAGTCTTGTACTGCTTGTACTTTACTGGGAAGAGGCTGTATCCTCCCTCCACCTACTTCATGTCCAAGGTAAACCACTGAGCCTTGTCCAATCTGGCATTTACTAGCCTTTATGGTCAAGTGTGCTTTCTGAAGAGCCTGGAGCACAATCCCGAGGTGTTTCACATGGTCTTCCCAGGTGGCACTGAAAACTGCTATATCGTCCAGATATGCAAGACAGAATTCGTCTAACCCATTCAAAACATGATTCACAAGCCTCTGGAAAGTGGCAGGTGCATTCTTCAACCCGAACGGCATTACCCGGAATTGGTAAAGGCCGTCTGGAGTAGAAAACGCTGTCTTCTCCTTGGCATGTTCTGCTAAAGCTATTTGCCAATAGCAAGCAGTGAGGTCAAACGTGCTGAGGTACTTGGAGGCACCCAAAGTATCCACCAGCTCATCTGTTCGAGGCAAGGGGTGTGCATCTGTCTTGGTGACAGCATTCAAAGCCCTGTAGTCCACGCAGAACCTCAATTCAGAAGTGCCTGCCTTTGGAACCAAAACCACAGGGCTGGACCAAGGACTACTAGAGGGTTCAATCACCCCAAGGTCTAACATCTTGTTGACCTAGGTCTTAATATAAGACCGTACTTTGTCTGACATCCTGTATCCCCTACTTTTGGTAGGTACACTGTCTCCTGTGTCTATGTTATGTTTGCACCAAGATGTCAAACCAGGCGACTGTGAAAACAGGGGGGAAAACTGCCTAAGCAAACTTTTCACCTCTGCCTGCTGATCAGAAGTCAAGTGAGGGGCCACTCGGACACCCTCGAAGGAGCTATCTGAAGGACCGCTTTGGAACAGGTCGGGGATAGGTTCAGACTCCTCTTCCTCAACATCTGAAGCCAGTAGCAGTGCTGCGATTTCGACTCTTGGGACGAAAGCCTTCAGCCTATTCATGTGAAACACTTTTGGAGCCTGTCCAGGCCTTCCAAGGTCCACTAAATAGTTAACCTCACCCAGGGGCTCCACCACTCTGTAAGGGCCTGACCATTTGTCCTGTAAAGCTCGAGGCCTTATGGGATTCATGATCAGGACTTGCTGACCAGGTGTAAAGTTGATGAGGGAAGCTTTCTGGTCGTACCAATGTTTCACCAGCGCTTGTCCTGCCTTCAATTTATCACTAGCCAAGCCCATCAGAAGTACCACCCGTTTTCTGAGCCCTAGCACATAATCAACTACGTTGGTAGTAACAGGGGGAGTGGGCATCTCCCATCCCTCTTTGACTATGGCTAAGGGTCCCCGTACAGGATGACCGAACAGAGGTTCGAAGGGGCTGAAGCCAACACCCTCCTGTGGTACCTCTCGGTAGGCGAACAGTAAGCATGGTAAAAGAAGATCCCATTTTCTTCTCTGAGGCTCTTCCAGAGCCCCGATCATGCTCTTTAACGTTCTGTTGAAACGTTCCACCAGACCATTGGTATGGGGGTGGTATGCAGAAGAGAACTTGTAGGTGACCCCACATTCTTTCCACATAGCCTGCATATACTTCGACATAAAGTTGCTGCCACGATCCGACACAACTTCTTTAGGGAAGCCAACCCTAGTAAATATGCCAAGTAAAGCTTTTGCAACTGACTTGGCAGTTACAGTTTTCAATGGGATGGCCTCAGGATATCTGGTTGCATGGTCGACCAGCACCAGGATAAACCTATTGCCCGAGGATGTTTGCGGGTCAAGGGGACCAACGATGTCGATCCCTACCCTTTCGAATGGTACCCCCACAACTGGGAGTGGTACCAATGGAGCTTGGATTGTCGAGCCAACCTTACCAGATAACTGGCAGGAGGCAAAACTCCTGCAGTGACTTGCTACTTGCACCCCCATCTTGGGCCAGTAGAAGTGCATGGATAACCTTTGCTTGGTCCTCTTAATACCAAGGTGACCAGCAAGGGGCACTTCATGCGCCAACTGCAGGAGGAAGGGTCTTAAAGCAAGGGGAACCACCAACCTCCTATGGTCTCCTTCTGTAGACTCTGTGGGCTCACTATACAGGAGTCCACCTTCCCAATAAATCCTATGCGTCCCAGGAGGTTCACCCTCAACCTGGGAGCAGGCCTGTCTCCTTAGGCCTTCCAGAGATGGGCACTCACGTTGGCCTTTACTGAATTTGTCCCTATCAGGACCACCTTCTACTAACAAGTCTTTTAGTTCAGGATGGTCATTGGGGTCAAATACTTCAGGCATCGCCACCTCCTCGTCAGGCCCGGGCGATTGACCAACTTCCTCCACCGCAGTGGTAGGCGAGCTCGGGGGAATATTCTCTTTCCCTCGTCTTGACTTGATTACTCCTTTCACCTTGGGTTTCCCCTTCGACTGGGGCGGCGTATTGGTCTTGGCCAATGCTGCCCGTGCTTGAGACCGTGTGTAGGGTCTTTCGGCAGTGTCTCCTACGAGCCCTAAAGCTCTGAGATCACCTAACAAGACCTTTCCCGGGACGTTTCTCTGAATACTCACTGGAATCCTGACTGCTGTACCATTTAAAATAAGATTTACAGGTATTACTGGGAACATACGGAGTGGGCCGTCAGCCAACTTAGGCATCAGAGTAGCTCTGGCAACTTCCTCTGAGTCTACCAAGGTAGAATCCACTACAGTTCGACTGCACTCACTATCCCTAAGAGCTGGAGTATCGACTCCATTGATTAAAGTAGTGCTTGGTATTATCTGGAATCCTAGCATAAGCCTCTGCGACTTTAGGCTCCCAGGAACCCAGGGAAACTAAAACTACCTCAGCTTCTATCCCGCTGGGAAATGAGTCTGAGGAGAAGGATGCTCCTGTAATCTCTTCTTCCTCGTAGAAGGAGAAGGCCAGATTAGCGGAGTGGACCCCCAAAAGGTCTAACCTTACACCGGGGATCCCCCTTCATGTGGTCAGTTGCTCCACAAGCAAAACAAGATCCATTGGGTCTGTTTACATAGGGAGGCTTATTGTAACCAGAGTTCTGTTTCGGAGGCTGACCTCCACTACCCTGTGAGTTCTCTTGTGTCTTACCCTTATTTTTCTTTTTGTGGCCCTTTTGAGAAGAAGATTTATCAGATTCTCCACCCTCCTTATCTTTGGACTTTTTCCCTTCCTCCTGCTTACCAGGATGAGTTTTGTCCTTATGTGACACCCATAAGTCTGCTGCAATGGCTAGCTTCTTAGGATCTATCTCCTTCGAATCGGCCAAATGCTGCTTAAGCTCCGGGGAAGAAGATGCAAAAATGTGTTCCAGCATGACAAGATTTATCATGCCTTCGAAGGTAGAAACCTTATAACCTTCGACCCAGCCAGTTAAGTTTTTCAAGGATTCGGTGACATAAGATACCCAAGTACCACATTCCTTTTTCTTATACTCTCTGAATCGTTTCAAATATTGGGCCGGAGTCTTCCCAAACTTTAAAATGAGAGTTTGCTTTAACATTGCGAAATGAGCTCGCTCAGCCTTCAACATTTCCATAATGGCACTACAGCCAGAATGGGGCAGTCTGCTGAATAACCAGGCAATCTTATCAGCATTGTCAACTTGTTGAACTTCGCATGCATACTCAAACGCATTCAGCCAGTCCATAATGTCATTCCTTTCCTCATACACACTGAGCAGATCTTTCGGAAACCGTGGATGAGAGGAGGCCCCAGACCCATGTCCTGGACCCTTGGAACCATTTGCAACCTGAAGCTTGGCCAGTTCCAACTGGTGATCCCCATCTTTCTGTTTTTCTGCCTGTTCGATTTTTAGTTTGGCTATGCTGAATTCAAGCTCCTTCTGCCTAAACCGCAGCTCTTGCTTCTTGAATTCAAGCATAGCCTCCGCATCAGCACTGGCAGAGGAAACATTAGACATCTCATCCTCCCTGTCCTCGTGGTCGGGGTGGATCAGTGCAGCGGCAGAACCGTCGGTTCTACCAGTGAGAGCAGCCCCACCTCCTTCTGCACTGTCCTCAGAAGTTATAGCGTCAAGCTGCGCTTCTTGCCACGCCACGATTCTTTGGATCATATCCAATTTCGTGCCTTGAGAGGAAACACCTCTCTCCGTACACATCTTTTTCAATGTTTCTGATTTGGAAGCATTTAAAGTTAACAAGGTATTTGTTTCCATACTGTTAGATAGGACTATGGACTTTTTAAAGTTATACTACCCAATTCACTACGTGTCCTGGTAGGAATAACTTGAAATGGCTTAGTTTGTGCGCAACACTGGATGCCTTCAGTCATATCCCACCGCTGTACACCAATTTGTTAAGACGGATTTCTGAACTCTGTCCTGGCGGCGCAGAAGTTCAGAAGGCCAACCTAATTACTTGGAACAGGGTAACCTCTGGACAAGCCAGACCAATCAGGGTAGCGATCGCGGCGGTCAAGACTAGGTCTCAAGAGGGGTGAGGGTGACTGAAAGCCCGCAATGAGCACACAAAGCAAGGACACTTACAAACTACTCCAAACAGGTGTTATATTAAAAATATATACACATTTATTCCAAGGCCTTTAAAACAATGACCGTAGCGAGAAATCACAAGACAGCTCTAGTAACCCAAAACATACCATACCAATACAATATATATACAAATACAAACAAGTCTCAAGCGTTAGATGCACGAAATGTGTAGTCCACCTAAACGGGAAGGAAAACAGGCAGTGCGAAATAATGCTTAGACCCAGTCCGCCTTCAGAGGCACCTAACTAAAAGGAAGTCCGAGCCCTACGAAGAGTGGAGCCTTGTGCTCAAAAGTACCTGCACACGCTGGTGCCAACGGGCAAAAGGGGAGTCTCTTCGAGGGAAATCAGGCAGTTCAGTTTAGTGCACAAATGAAGAAGAACAGTGTTCCTCGACTCAAGCACAGCCTCCACTGTGGGCAGAAGCAGAGCGCGAGTACGGAAAGGCGTGCTGTTTTGACACAGCGGGGAAAAGCTATGGGCTCCTGCAGGAGGGCGACCAGTTCCTAGCTATGCTACTCACCGGTCCCCGATGCAAGCAGACCCAGACTTCTCCGCGTCAGTTTCAGTCGCTGGCAGGTTCAGAAGAGCAGGGGACGTCTCGTCGTCGTGTTGAGTCTGCAGCAGCAGAGTTGAGTAAAAGACGTCCCAAACGAAGGAACCCGCAGAGTTTGTTACAACAGCAGGGCAGCGGAGCGGCCGTGTGTATCTGAGCCAAATGTCCACTACTCACTTCAGACCTGGGAACGCCAAGTGTACGAATCATGTGAGAGTGACAAGGACTCGAAATACTACACAACCTGGCGGCGGTTACAGAGCAAGACTCCTGTGTAGGCTGGTCAGTCTGCTGGATGGCCCAGAGACGCTTCCGAAGGCTTACTAGCAGGAGATGGTGAAGATGCCGAGAATAGCTGTCCCCGCTATTCCAAGGGTCGAAGTACCAGTACAGGCCTTCTGGTTCGATCAAAGGTGAAAAGGGTTTCACAAGGCGACAGCAGTGCAGAGGAGGAGTCCTTCAGCGGGTCACCAGCGATTCCTCGGTCCAGCCTCTTGGTTGCAGGATACTTGGCTCCTGTATTCCTTCGTTCGTGAGAACTCAGGAGATCGACATGGTAGTGGTGTTTCCAGCCCCCTGGTCCCAGGCATTCATACCACCCTAGACACTCTGGCACCCAGGATGTGTATTGGGACCAGACATCCCAGCCCACATCCTGGAGGCACACACCAGGCATGTAGAAGCCTGTGAAAGCATCCGTGTTTCGCGGGAAAGTACATGCCCAAATAAGGAAGGCCCCGGGTCGGCTCGGCCTGGGGAAGGTGAAGGGAGCAAGACGGTCAGCGGACAGGACAAAGGAGCCTCGTGGTCTGGCCATTTTGGGAGCCAGGCCACCATTTTGGGTTAAGCGCGAGAAACGCGCCTAAAACGCCAAAAGGAGCTCAAAACACAAGAAACGATCGCTGCCACCATTCCCGTCCGTGAATCACTTGCACCGATCAGTTACAATCCTAAACGAGTATCTAGGGCCTGTAGAAGGCTAGAGACCCAAGAGAGCAGTAACTTAGCTTACAGTGCCCTCTTGTGTCATGTTGCACGAAAGCCGCAACATGATAAAAGAAACTACGGAAAACAGCGTTTCCAGGTACTGACTGTCTTAAGGGCATGTCAGTTTCCCCGTAAGAATGGAGCGAAAGCCCAGAGGAGTGCGGCAGAAGGCTGCACTTCTCTGGCAAAGTCGAGAACAAGGTGAAAAACAACAGCAAAAAGTTTAGGGGTTGCCACATGGAAGGAAAATTACCTACAATTACGAAATCTTTCCTAAAAATATCCAACTCCTTCCCATTCCAACCTGAGACCCTTCCTATAGCATGAGAAGGGATATCCAACTCCTTCCCATTCCAATCCTGAGACCCTTCCTATAGCATGAGATGTGATATACAACTCCTTCCAAATCCAATCCTGATACCCTTCCGATAGCATGAGATGTGATATCCCAATGCTTCTACAAAACCTGAGACCCATACATGGCATGAGATGTGATATCAAACTCCTTCCCATTCCAATCCTGAGACCCTTCCTATAGCTTGAGATGTGATATCCAACTCCTTCCCATTCCGATTCTGAGACCCTTCCCATAGCATGAGATGTGATATCTCAATGCTTCTAATACCAAACCTGAAACCCTTCCTATAACATGAGATGTGATATCCAAATCCTTCCCATTCCAATCCTGAGACCCTTCCTATAGCTTGAGATGTGATATCCAACTCCTTCCCATTCCAATTCTGAGACCCGTCCTATACCATGAGATGTGATATCTCAATGCTTCTAATACCAAACCTGAGACCTTTCCTATAACGAGATGGGATATCCAACTCCTTCCCATTCCAATCCTGAGACCCTTCCGATAGCAGAGATGTGATATCTCAATGCTTATACCAAACCTGAGACCCTTCCTATGGCATGAGATGTCATATACAACTCCTTCCGATTCCAAACCTGAGACCCTTCCTATAGCATGAGATGGTTTATCTCAATGCTTATACCAAACCTGAGACCCTTCCTATAGCATGAGATGTGATATCTCAATGCTTCTAATACCAAACCTGAGATCCTTCCTATAACATGAGATGTGATATCCAAATCCTTCCCCTTCCAAACCTGAGACCCTCCCTTTAGCATGAGATGTGATGTCCAACTCCTTCCCATTCCAATCCTGAGATCCTTCTGATAGCATGAGATGTGATATCTCAATGCCTCTAATACCAAACCTCAGACCCTACCTCTAACATGAAATGTGATATCCAACTCCTTCCCCTTCCAAACCTGAGAGCCTTCCTATAGCATGAGATGTCATATCCAAGCCCTTCCCATTCCAATCCTGAGACTCTTCCTATAACATGAGATGTGATATCCAACTCCTTCCCATTCCAACCTGAGACCCTTCCTATAGCATGAGATGGGATATCCAACTCCTTCCAAATCCAATCCTGATACCCTTCCGATAGCATGTGATGTGATATCCCAATGCTTCTACAAAACCTGAGACCCATACATGGCATGAGATGTGATATCAAACTCCTTCCCATTCCAATCCTGAGACCCTTCCTATAGCTTGAGATGTGATATCCAACTCCTTCCCATTCCGATTCTGAGACCCTTCCCATAGCATGAGATGTGATATCTCAATGCTTCTAATAACAAACCTGAGACCCTTCCTATAACATGAGATGTGATATCCAAGTCCTTCCCATTACAATCCTGAGACCCTTCCTATCGCATGAGATGTGATATCTCAATGCTTCTAATACCAAACCAGAGACCCTTCCTATAACATGAGATGTGATATCCAAGTCCTTCCCATTCCAACTCTGAGACACGTCCTATACCATGAGATGTGATATCTCAATGCTTCTAATACCAAACCTGAGACCCTTCCTATAACGAGATGGGATATCCAACTCCTTCCCATTCCAATCCTGAGACCCTTCCGATAGCAGAGATGTGATATCTCAATGCTTATACCAAACCTGAGACCCTTCCTATGGCATGAGATGTCATATACAACTCCTTCCGATTCCAAACCTGAGACCCTTCCTATAGCATGAGATGGGATATCTCAATGCTTATACCAAACCTGAGACCCTTCCTATAGCATGAGATGTGATATCCAACTCCTTCCCATTCCAATCCTGAGACCCTTCCTATAGCTTCAGATGTGATATCCAACTCCTTCCCATTCCAATCCTGAGACCCTTCCTATAGCTTGAGATGTGATATCCAACTCCTTCCCATTCCAATCCTGAGACCTTTCCTATAGCATGAGATGTGATATCTCAATGCTTCTAATACCAAACCTGAGATCCTTCCTATAACATGAGATGTGATCTCCAAATCCTTCCCCTTCCAAACCTGAGACCCTCCCTTTAGCATGAGATGTGATATCCGACTCCTTCCCATTCCAATCCTGAGACCCTTCTGATAGCATGAGATGTGACATCTCAATGCCTCTAATACCAAACCTGAGATCCTTCCGATAGCATGAGATGTGATATCTCAATGCTTCTAATACCAAACCTGAGATCCTTCCTATAACATGAGATGTGATCTCCAAATCCTTCCCCTTTCAAACCTGACACCCTCCCTTTAGCATGAGATGTGATATCCAACTCCTTCCCATTCCAATCCTGAGACCCTTCTGATAGCATGAGATGTGATATCTCAATGCCTCTAATACCAAACCTGAGATCCTTCCTCTAACATGAAATGTGATATCCAACTCCTTCCCCTTCCAAACCTGAGAGCCTTCCTATAGCATGAGATGTGATATCCAAGTCCTTCCCATTCCAATCCTGAGACCCTTCCTATAACATGAGATGTGATATCCAACTCCTTCCCATTCCAACCTGAGACCCTTCCTATAGCATGAGATGGGATATCCAACTCCTTCCAGATCCAATCCTGATACCCTTCCGATAGCATGAGATGTGATATCCCAATGTTTCTACAAAACCTGAGACCCATACATGGCATGAGATGTGATATCAAACTCCTTCCCATTCCAATCCTGAGACCCTTCCTATAGCTTGAGATGTGATATCCAACTCCTTCCCATTCCAATTCTGAGACCCTTCCCATAGCATGAGATGTGATATCTCAATGCTTCTAATACCAAACCTGAGAGCCTTCCTATAACATGAGATGTGATATCCAAGTCCTTCCCATTCCAATCCTGAGACCCTTCCTATAGCATGAGATGTGATATCTCAATGCTTCTAATACCAAACCTGAGACCCTTCCGATAACATGAGATGTGATATCCAAGTCCTTCCCATTCCAATCCTGAGACCCTTCCTATAGCTTGAGATGTGATATCCAACTCCTTCCCATTCCAATTCTGAGACCCGTCCTATACCATGAGATGTGATATCTCAATGCTTCTAATACCAAACCTGAGAGCCTTCCTATAACATGAGATGTGATATCCAAGTCCTTCCCATTCCAATCCTGAGACCCTTCCTATAGCATGAGATGTGATATCTCAATGCTTCTAATACCAAACCTGAGACCCTTCCGATAACATGAGATGTGATATCCAACTCCTTCCCATTCCAATCCTGAGACCCTTCCGATAGCAGAGATGTGATATCTCAATGCTTATACCAAACCTGAGACCCTTCCTATGGCATGAGATGTCATATACAACTCCTTCCGATTCCAAACCTGAGACCCTTCCTATAGCATGAGATGGGATATCTCAATGCTTATACCAAACCTGAGACCCTTCCTATAGCATGAGATGGGATATCCAACTCCTTCCAGATCCAATCCTGATACCCTTCCGATAGCATGAGATGTGATATCCCAATGCTTGTACAAAACCTGAGACCCATACATGGCATGAGATGTGATATCAAACTCCTTCCCATTCCAATCCTGAGACCCTTCCTATAGCTTGAGATGTGATATCCAACTCCTTCCCATTCCAATTCTGAGACCCGTCCTATACCATGAGACTTGATATCTCAATGCTTCTAATACCAAACCTGAGACCGGTCCTATAACATGAGATGTGATATCCAAATCCTTCCCCTTCCAAACCTTAGACCCTTCCTTTATCATGAGATGTGATATCCAAGTCCTTCCCATTCCAATCCTGAGACCCTTCCTATAGCATGAGATGTGATATCTCAATGCTTCTAATACCAAACCTAAGACCCTTCCTATAACATGAGATGTGATATCCAAGTCCTTCCCATTCCAATCCTGAGACCCTTCCTATAGCTTGAGATGTGATATCCAACTCCTTCCCATTCCAATTTGAGACCCGTCCTATACCATGAGATGTGATATCTCAATGCTTCTAATACCAAACCTGAGACCCTTCCTATAACGAGATGGGATATCCAACTCCTTCCCATTCCAATCCTGAGACCCTTTCGATAGCAGAGATGTGATATCTCAATGCTTATACCAAACCTGAGACCCTTCCTATGGCATGAGATGTCATATACAACTCCTTCCGATTCCAAACCTGAGACCCTTCCTATAGCATCAGATGGGATATCTCAATGCTAATACCAAACCTGAGATCCTTCCTGTAACATGAGATGTGATATCCAAATCCTTCCCCTTCCAAACCGGAGACCCTCCCTTTAGCATGAGATGTGATATCCAACTCCTTCCCATTCCAATCCCAAGACCCTTCTGATAGCATGAGATGTGATATCTCAATGCCTCTAATACCAAACCTGAGATCCTTCCGATAGCATGAGATGTGATTTCTCAATGCTTCTAATACCAAACCTGAGATCCTTCCTATAACATGAGATGTGATATCCAAATCCTTCCCCTTCCAAACCTGAGACCCCCCTTTAGCATGAGATGTGATATCCGACTCTTTCCCATTCCAATCCTGAGACCCTTCTGATAGCATGAGATGTGATATCTCAATGCCTCTAATACCAAACCTGAGATCCTTCCTATAACATGAGATGTGATATCTCAATGCTTCTAATACCAAACCTGAGACCCTCCCTTTAGCATGAGATGTGATATCCGACTCCTTCCCATTCCAATCCTGAGACCCTTCTGATAGCATGAGATGTGATATCTCAATACCTCTAATACCAAACCTGAGATCCTTCCGATAGCATGATATGTGATATCTCAATGCGTCTAATACCAAACCTGAGATCCTTCCTATAACATGAGATGTGATATCCAAATCCTTCCCCTTCCAAACCTGAGACCCTCGCTTTAGCATGAGATGTGATATCCAACTCCTTCCCATTCCGATCCTGAGATCCTTCTGATAGCAGGAGATGTGATATCTCAATGCCTCTAATACCAAACCTGAGATCCTACATCTAACATGTAATGTGATATCAAATTCCTTCCCCTTCTAAACCTGAGAGCCTTCCTATAGCATGAGATGTGATATCCAAGTCCTTCCCATTCCAATCCTGAGACCCTTCCTATAACATGAGATGTGATATCCAACTCCTTCCCATTCCAACCTGAGACCCTTCCTATAGCATGAGATGGGATATCCAACTCCTTCCAAATCCAATCCTGATACCCTTCCGATAGCATGAGATGTGATATCCCAATGCTTCTACAAAACCTGAGACCCATACATGGCATGAGATGTGATATCAAACTCCTTCCCATTCCAATCCTGAGACCCTTCCTATAGCTTGAGATGTGATATCCAACTCCTTCCCATTCCAATTCTGAGACCCTTCCCATAGCATGAGATGTGATATCTCAATGCTTCTAATACCAAACCTGAGACCCATCCTATAACATGAGATGTGATATCCAAGTCTTTCCCATTCCAATCCTAAGACACTTCCTATAGCATGAGATGTGATATCTCAATGCTTCTAATACCAAACCTGAGACCCTTCCTATAACATGAGATGTGATATCCAACTCCTTCCCATTCCAATTCTGAGACCCGTCCTATACAATGAGATGTGATATCTCAATGCTTCTAATACCAAACCTGAGACCCTTCCTATAACGAGATAGGATATCCAACTCCTTCCGATTCCAAACCTGAGACCCTTCCTATAGCATGAGATGGGATATCTCAATGCTTATACCAAACCTGAGACCCTTCCTATAGCATGAGATGTGATATCCAACTCCTTCCCATTCCAATCCTGAGACCCTTCCTATAGCTTGAGATGTGATATCCAACTCCTTCCCATTCCAATCCTGAGACCCTTCCTATAGCTTGAGATGTGATATCCAACTCCTTCCCATTCCAATCCTGAGACCTTTCCTATAGCATGAGATGTGATATCTCAATGCTTCTAATACCAAACCTGAGATCCTTCCTATAACATGAGATGTGATATCCAAATCCTTCCACTTCCAAACCTGAGACCCTCCCTTTAGCATGAGATGTGATATCCGACTCCTTCCCATTCCAATCCTGAGACCCTTCTGATAGCATGAGATGTATTATCTCAATGCCTCTAATACCAAACCTGAGATCCTTCCGATAGCATGAGATGTGATATCTCAATGCTTCTAATACCAAACCTGAGATCCTTCCTATAACATGAGATGTGATCTCCAAATCCTTCCCCTTCCAAACCTGAGACCCTCCCTTTATCATGAGATGTGATATCCAACTCCTTCCCATTCCAATCCTGAGACGCTTCTGATAGCATGAGATGTGATATCTCAATGCCTCTAATACCAAACGTGAGATCCTTCCTCTAACATGAAATGTGATATCCAACTCCTTCCCCTTCCAAACCTGAGAGCCTTCCTATAGCATGAGATGTGATATCCAAGTCCTTCCCATTCCAATCCTGAGACCCTTCCTAGAACATGAGATGTTATATCCAACTCCTTCCCATTCCAACCTGAGACCCTTCCTATAGCATGAGATGGGATATCCAACTCCTTCAAGATCCAATCCTGATACCCTTCCGATAGCATGAGATGTGATATCCCAATGCTTCTACAAAACCTGAGACACATACATGGCATGAGATGTGATATCAAACTCCTTCCCATTCCAATCCTGAGACCCTTCCTATAGCTTGAGATGTGATATCCAACTCCTTCCCATTCCAATTCTGAGACCCATCCTATACCATGAGACTTGATATCTCAATGCTTCTAATACCAAACCTGAGACTGGTCCTATAACATGAGATGTGATATCCAAATCCTTCCCCTTCCAAACCTTAGACCCTTCCTTTATCATGAGATGTGATATCCAAGACCTTCCCATTCCAATCCTGAGACCCTTCCTATAGCATGAGATGTGATATCTCAATGCTTCTAATACCAAACCTGAGACCCTTCCTATAACATGAGATGTGATATCCAAGTCCTTCCCATTCCAATCCTGAGACCCTTCCTATAGCATGAGATGTGATATCTCAATGCTTCTAATACCAAACCTGAGACCCTTCCTATAACATGAGATGTGATATCCAAAACCTTCCCATTCCAATCCTGAGACCCTTCCTATAGCTTGAGATGTGATATCCAACTCCTTCCCATTCCAATTCTGAGACCCGTCCTATACCATGAGATGTGATATCTCAATGCTTCTAATACCAAACCTGAGACCCTTCCTATAACGAGATGGGATATCCAACTCCTTCCCATTCCAATCCTGAGACCCTTCCGATAGCAGAGATGTGATATTTCAATGCTTATACCAAACCTGAGACCCTTCCTATGGCATGAGATGTCATATACAACTCCTTCCGATTCCAAACCTGAGACCCTTCCTATAGCATCAGATGGGATATCTCAATGCCAAAACCAAACCTGAGGTCCTTCCTATAACATGAGATGTGATATCCAAATCCTTCCCCTTCCAAACCCGAGACCCTCCCTTTGTCATGAGATGTGATATCCAACTCCTTCCCATTCCAATCCTGAGACCCTTCTGATAGCATGAGATGTGGTATCTCAATGCCTCTAATACGAAACCTGAGATCCTTCCGATAGCATGAGATGTGATATCTCAATGCTTCTAATACCAAACCTGAGATCCTTCCTATAACATGAGATGTGATATCCAAATCCTTCCCCTTCCAAACCTGAGACCCTCCCTTTAGCATGAGATGTGAGATCCGACTCCTTCCCATTCCAATCCTGAGACCCTTCTGATAGCATGAGATGTGATATCTCAATGCCTCTAATACCAAACCTGAGATCCTTCCTATAACATGAGATGTGATATCTCAATGCTTCTAATACCAAACCTGAGACCCTCCCTTTAGCATGAGATGTGATATCCGACTCCTTCCCATTCCAATCCTGAGACCCTTCTGATAGCATGAGATGTTATATCTCAATGCCTCTAATACCAAACCTGAGATCCTTCCGATAGCATGAGATGTGATATCTCAATGCATCTAATACCAAACCTGAGATCCTTCCTATAACATGAGATGTGATATCCAAATCCTTCCCCTTCCAAACCTGAGACCGTCCCTTTAGCATGAGATGTGATATCCAACTCCTTCCCATTCCGATCCTGAGATCCTTCTGATAGCATGAGATGTGATATCTCAATGCCTCTAATACCAAACCTGAGATCCTACCTCTAACATGTAATGTGATATCCAACTCCTTCCCCTTTAAAACCTGAGAGCCTTCCTATAGCATGAGATGTGATATCCAAGTCCTTCCCATTCCAATCCTGAGACCCTTCCTATAACATGAGATGTGATATCTCAATGCTTCTAATACCAAACCTGAGACCCTTCCTATAACGAGATGGGATATCCAACTCCTTCCCATTCCAATCCTGAGACCCTTCCGATAGCAGAGATGTGATATCTCAATGCTTATACCAAACCTGAGACCCTTCCTATGGCATGAGATGTCATATATGTTAAGACGGATTTCTGAACTCTGTCCTGGTGGCGCAGAAGTTCAGAAGGCCAACCTAATTACTTGGAACAGGGTAACCTCTGGACAAGCCAGACCAATCAAGGTAGCGATCGCGGCGGTCAAGACTAGGTCTCAAGAGGGGTGAGGGTGACTGAAAGCCCGCAATGAGCACACAAAGCAAGAGCGCTTACAAACTACTCCAAACAGGTGTTATATCAAAAATATAAACACATTTATTTTAAGGCCTTTAAAACAATGACCGTAGCAAGAAAATCACAATAACACAGTATTAAGCCAACACATACCAAATCAACACAATATATATACAAATACACAGTCGCAAGCGTTTAAAGCACGAAATATGTAGTCCACCTGAAAGTGAAGGAAAACAGGCAGTGCGATAATGCTTTCGACTCAGTTCGCCTTCAGAGGCACCTAACTAGATGGAAGTCCGAGCCCTGAGAAGAGTGGAGCCTTGTGCTCAATGTACCTGCACGCGCTGGTGCCAACGGGCAAAAGGAGAAGCTCTTCGGAGGAAGTCAGGCAGTTTGTATTAGTGCACAGCAGAAGAAGAACAGGTTCCGCAACTCAAGCGCAGCCTCCACAGCTAGCAGAAGCAAAGCGCGAGTACGGACGAAAAGGGTGCTGTTTTACACAGCGGGGAAAAGCAATGGGTTACTGCAGGAGGGCGACCAGATCCTAGCTAATCTACTCACCGGTCCCCGAAGCAAGCAGACCCAGGCTTCTCCACGTTAGTTTCAGCAGCTGGCGGGTTCAGAAGAGCAGGGAACGCTTTCCAGTCGTGTAGATCAAAAAGACGTCCCAATCGATGAAACCAGCACAGTTTTGTTGCCGCAGCAGGACAACGAAGCGGCCGTGCGTATCTGAGTCAAAAGTACACTCCTCCCTTCAGACTTGGGAACGCCAAGTGTACGAAGCGTGGGAGAGTGACAAGGACTCGAGATACGGCACAACCTGGCGGCGGTTACAGAGCAGGACTCCCTTGTAAGCTGGTCAGTCAACTGGATGGCCCAGAGACGCTTCCGAAGGCTTACTGCGAGGAGTTGATGAAGATGCCGGGAATAGCTGTTCCTGCTATTCCAATAGGTCGAAGCACCAGTACAGGCCTTCTGGTTCGATCAAAGGAGGACAGTGGCTCACAGGACGACAGCAGTGCAAAGGAGGATTCCTTCAGCGGGTCACCAGCGATTCCTCGGTCCAGCCTCTTGGTTGCAGGATACTTGGCTCCTGTATTCCTTCGTTCGTGAGAACTCAGGAGATCGACCTGGTAGTGGTGTTTCCAGCCCCCTCTTATCCACGGTTCCCTTCGCGCCAAAACGGAGGGGAACCAATGGGAGATCCGCTCATCAAAACACATACCATACGTGGACCAATCACGGACCACGGTGGTCCCAGGCATTCACACCACCCTAGACTCTCTGGCACCCAGGATGTGTATTGGGACCAGACATCCCAGCCCACACCCTGGAGGCACACAAACGACATGTAGAATCCCGCGAAAGCAACCACGTTTCGCGGGAAAGTACATGCCCAAATAAGGAAGGCCCCGGGTCGCTGGACCTGGGGAAGGTGAAGGGAGCAAGACGGACAGTGGACAGGACAAAGGAGCCTCGTGGTCTGGCCATTTTGGGGAGCCAGGCCACCATTTTGGGTTCAGTGCAAAAACGTGCTCAGAACGGCAAAAGGAGCTCAAAATATACAAAACGATCGCTGCCACCATTCCAGTCCCTGAATGACTTGCACCTATCAAATACCATCCTAAAAGAGTATCTAGGGCCTGTAGAAGGCTAGAGACCCAAGAGAGCTGTAACTTAGCTTACAGTGCTCTCTTGTGTCGTGTTGCACTAAAGCGGCGACACGATAAAAGAAATTACGGGAAACAACGTTCCCCGGTACTGACTGTCATAAGGGCATGTCAGTTTCCCCGTAAGAAAGGAGCGAAAGCCCAGAGAAGTGCGGCAGAAGGCTGTACTTCTCTGGCAAAGTCAAGAACAAGGTTAAAAACAATAGCAAAAAGTTTAGGGGTTGCCACATGGAAGGAAATTTCCCTACAATAACGAAATCTTTCCTAACACTCGCCCCTCCCAGACTATGGACAGAGGGAACTAATCCACCCCTGGATGAGTCTCATGTTCAGGTCGGTTAAACATTCTGGACAACCCATCAGCATTGCTATGTTGGACACCTGGCCTATGCTCAATAGTGAAGTCGAAGCCTTGTAGACTTATGGACCACCTAAGCAACTTTGGATTCTCCCCCTTCATGTTCATTAGCCACTTTAACGGCTTATGGTCAGTTTGCACAGTGAAGTGGGTCCCATAGAGGTAGGGCCTCAGCTTCCTTAGGGCCCACACAACAGAGAAACATTCTTTCTCTACCGTGGACCATCTGAGCTCTCTGTCCTTAAGCTGGCGACTAATAAAACCGATAGGGTGTTCCTTACCCTTCTCATCTACTTGTGATAGTACAGCTCCTATCCCAGTGTCAGAGGCGTCCGTCTGCATGATAAAAGGTCTTTGATAATCAGGAGCCCTGAGCACAGGGGCCTGGCACAAGGAGTCTTTCAAGCCATTGAAGGCCTTCTCACACTCGTCGGTCCAAGTTACCTTCTTGGGTTTCTTCCGAGTTGTGAGGGCAGTCAGAGGAGCAGCTATGGTGCCATAGTCTGCCATAAAATTGCGATAATACCCCGTGAGTCCTAAGAAGGCTCTCACTTGGGTTTGCGTAGTGGGGGTAGGCCAGTCTTGTACTGCTTGTACTTTACTGGGAAGAGGCTGTATCCTCCCTCCACCTACTTCATGTCCAAGGTAAACCACTGAGCCTTGTCCAATCTGGCATTTACTAGCCTTTATGGTCAAGTGGGCTTTCTGAAGAGCCTGGAGCACAATCCCGAGGTGTTTCACATGGTCTTCCCAGGTGGCACTGAAAACTGCGATATCGTCCAGATATGCGAGACAGAATTCGTCCAACCCATTCAACACATGATTCACAAGCCTCTGGAAAGTGGCAGGTGCATTCTTCAACCCGAACGGCATTACCCGGAATTGGTAAAGGCCGTCTGGAGTAGAAAATGCTGTCTTCTCCTTAGCATGTTCTGCTAACGCTATTTGCCAATAGCCAGCAGTAAGGTCAAACGTGCTGAGGTACTTGGAGGCACCCAAAGTATCCACCAGCTCATCTGTTCGAGGCAAGGGGTGTGCATCTGTCTTGGTGACAGCATTCAGAGCCCTGTAATCCACGCAGAACCTCAATTCAGAAGTGCCTGCCTTTGGAACCAAAACCACAGGGCTGGACCAAGGACTACTAGAGGGTTCAATCACCCCAAGGTCTAACATCTTGTTGACCTCGGTCTTAATATAAGACCGTACTTTATCCGACATTCTGTATCCCCTACTTTTGGTAGGTACACTGTCTCCTGTGTCTATGTTATGTTTGCACCAAGGTGTCAAACCAGGCGACTGTGAAAACAGGGGGGAAAACTGCCGAAGCAAACTTTTCACCTCAGCCTGCTGATCAGAAGTCAGGTGAGGGGCCACACGGACACCCTCAAAGGAGCAATCTGAAGGACCGCCTTGGAACAGGTCGGGGAGAGGTTCAGACTCCTCTTCCTCAACGTCTGAAGCCAGTAGCAGTGCTGCGATTTCGACGCTTGGGACGAAAGCCTTCAGCCTATTCACGTGAAACACTTTTGGAGCCTGTCCAGGCCTTCCAAGGTCCACTAAATAGTTCACCTCACCCAGGGTCTCCACCACTGTGTAAGGGCCTGACCATTTGTCCTGTAAAGCTCGAGGCCTTATTGGATTCATGATCAGGACTTGCTGACCAGGTGTGGAGTTGATGAGGGAAGCTTTCTGGTCGTACCAATGTTTCACCAGCGCTTGCCCTGCCTTCAATTTCTCACTAGCCAAGCCCATCAGAAGTACCATCCGTTTTCTGAGCCCTAGCACATAATCAACTACGTTGGTAGTAACAGGGGGAGTGGGCATCTCCCATCCCTCTTTGACGATGGCTAAGGGTCCCCGTACGGGATGACCGAACAGAAGTTCGAAGGGGCTGAAGCCAACACCCTCCTGTGGTACCTCTCGGTAGGCAAACAGCAAGCATGGTAAAAGAAGATCCCATTTTCTTCTCTGAGGCTCCTCCAGAGCCCCAATCATGCTCCTTAACGTTCTGTTGAAACGTTCCACCAGACCATTGGTCTGGGGGTGGTATGCAGAAGAGAACTTGTAGGTGACCCCACATTCTTTCCACATAGCCTGCATATACTTCGACATAAAGTTGCTGCCACGATCTGACACAACTTCTTTAGGGAAGCCAACCCTAGTAAATATGCCGAGTAAAGCTTTTGCAACTGACTTGGCAGTTACAGTTTTCAATGGGATGGCCTCAGGATACCTGGTTGCATGGTCGACCAGCACCAGGATAAACCTATTGCTGAGGATGTTTGCGGGTCAAGGGGACCAACGATGTCGATCCCTACCCTGTCAAATGGTACCCCCACAACTGGGAGCGGTACCAACGGAGCTTGGATTGTCGCGCCAACCTTACCAGACAACTGGCAGGAGGTACAACCCCTGCAGTGACTTTCTACTCGCACCCCCATCTTGGGCCAGTAGAAGTGCATGGATAACTTTTGCTTGGTCCTCCTCATACCAAGGTGACCAGCAAGGGGAACTTCATGCGCCAACTGCAGGAGGAAGGGCCTAACAGCAAGGGGAACCACCAACCTCCTATGGTCTCCTTCTGTAGACTCTGTGGGCTCACTATAGAGGAGTCCACCTTCCCAATAAATCCTATGCATCCCAGGAGGTTCACCCTCAAGCTGGGAGCAGGCCTGTCTCCTTAGGCCTTCCAGAGATGGGCACTCACGTTGGCCTTTACTGAATTCGTCCCTATCAGGACCTCCTTCAACTAACAAGTCTTTTAGTTCAGGATGATCGTTGGGGTCGAATACTTCAGGCATCGCCACTATCTCGTCAGGCCCGGGTGATTGACCAACTTCCTCCACCGCAGTGGTAGGCGAGCTCGGGGGAATATTCTCTTTCCCTCGTCGTGACTTGTTGACTCCTTTCGCCTTGGGTTTCCCCTTCGGCTGGGGCGGTGTATTGGACTTGGCCAATGCTGCCCGTGCTTGAGACCGTGTGTAGGGTCTTTCGGCAGTGTCTCCTACGAGCCCTAAAGCTCTGAGATCATTACCTAACAAGACCTTTCCCGGGACGTTTCTCTGAATGCTCACTGGAATCCTGACTGCTGTACCATTTAAAGTAAGATTTACAGGGATCACGGGAAACATACGGAGGGGGCCGTCAGCCAACTTAGTGGGCATCAGAGTAGCTCTGGCAACTTCCTCTGAGTCTACCAAGGTAGAATCCACTACAGTGCGACTGCACCCACTATCCCTAAGAGCTGGAGTATCTACTCCATTGATCAGCACACTGTCTTTAAAGTAGTGCTTGGTATTATCCGGAATCCTAGCATACGCCTCTGCGACTTTAGGCTCCCAGGAACCCAGGGACACTAAAACTACCTCAGCCTCTATTCCGCTGGGAAAGGAGTCTGAGGAGAAGGATGCTCCTGTAATCTCTTCTTCCTCGTAGGAGGAGAAGGCCAGATTAGCGGAGTGGACCCCCAAAGGTCTAACCTTACAACGGGGATCCCCCTTCACATGGTCAGTTGCTCCACAAGCAAAACAAGATCCAATGGGTCTGTTTACATAGGGAGGCTTATTGTAACCAGAGTTCTGTTTCGGAGGCGGACCTCCACTACCCTGTGAGTTCTCTTGTGTCTTACCCTTGTTTTTCTTTTTGTGGCCCTTTTGGGAAGAAGATTTAGCAGATTCTCCACCCTCCATATCTTTGGACTTTTTCCCTTCCTCCTGCTTACCAGGATGAGTTTTGTCCTTATGGGACACTCGATGTGACACCCATAAGTCGGCGGCCATGGCCAGCTTCTTAGTATCTATCTCCTTCGAATCGGCTAAGTGCTGCTTAAGCTCCGGGGAAGAAGAAGCAAAAATGTGTTCCAGCATGACAAGATTTATCATGCCGGCGAAGGTAGAAACCTTATAGCCTTCGACCTAGCCAGTTAAGTTTTTCAAGGATTCAGTGACATAAGATACCCAAGTACCACCTTCCTTTTTCTTATACTCTCTAAAACGTTTTAAATATTGGGCCGGAGTCTTCCCAAACTTTAAAATGAGAGTTTGCTTCAACATTGCGAAATCAGCTCGCTCAGCCTTCGACATCTCCATAATGGCACTACAGCCAGAATGGGGCAGTCTGCTGAGTAACCACGCAATCTTATCAGCATTGTCAACTTTCTGAACTTCGCATGCATACTCAAACGCATTCAGCCAGTCCATAATGTCATTCCGCTCCTCATACACACTGAGCAGATCTTTTGGAAACCGTGGATGAGAGGAGGCCCCAGACCCATGTCCAGGACCCGTGGACCCATTTGCAACCTGAAGCTTGGCCAGTTCCAACTGGTGATCCCTGTCTTTTTGTTTTTCTGCCTGTTCGATTTTTAGTTTGGCTATGCTGAATTCAAGCTCCTGCTGCCTAAACCGCAGCTCTTGCTTCTTGAATTCAAGCATAGCCTCCCCATCAGCACTGGCAGAGGAAACATTAGACATCTCGTCCTCCCTGTCCTCGTGGTCGCGGTGGATCAGTGCGGCGGCAGAACCGTCGGTTCTGCCAGTGAGAGCAGCCCCACCACCTTCCGCACTGTCCTCAGAAGTAATAGCGTCAAGCTGCGCTTCTTGCCACGCCACGATTCTTTGGATCATTTCCAATTTTGTGCCTTGAGAGGAAACACCTCTCTCCGCACACATCTTTTTCAGCGTTTCTGATTTGGAAGCATTTAAAGTTAACAACGTACTTGTTTCCATACTGTGTGATAGGACTATGGCCTTTTTAAAGTTATACTACAACAATTCACTACGTGTACTGGTTGGAATAACCTGAAATGCCCTAGTTCATGCGCAACACTGGATACCTTCAGTCGTATCCCACCGCTGTACACCAATTTGTTAAGACGGATTTCTGAACTCTGTCCTGGTGGCGCAGAAGTTCAGAAGGCCAACCTAATTACTTGGAACACGGTAACCTCTGGACAAGCCAGACCAATCAAGGTAGCGATCGCGGCGGTCAAGACTAGGTCTCAAGAGGGGTGAGGGTGACTGAAAGCCCGCAATGAGCACACAAAGCAAGAGCGCTTACAAACTACTCCACACAGGTGTTATATCAAAAATATAAACACATTTATTTTAAGGCCTTTAAAACAATGACCGTAGCAAGAAAATCACAATAACACAGTATTAAGCCAACACATACCAAATCAACACAATATATATACAAATACACAGTCGCAAGCGTTTAAAGCACGAAATATGTAGTCCACCTGAAAGGGAAGGAAAACAGGCAGTGCGATAATGCTTTCGACTCAGCTCGCCTTCAGAGGCACCTAACTAGATGGAAGTCCGAGCCCTGAGAAGAGTGGAGCCTTGTGCTCAATGTACCTGCACGCGCTGGTGCCAACGGGCAAAAGGAGAAGCTCTTCGGAGGAAGTCAGGCAGTTCGTATTAGTGCACAGCAGAAGAAGAACAGGTTCCGCAACTCAAGCGCAGCCTCCACAGCTAGCAGAAGCAAAGCGCGAGTACGGACGAAAAGTGTGCTGTTTTACACAGTGGGGAAAAGCAATGGGTTACTGCAGGAGGGCGACCAGATCCTAGCTAATCTACTCACCGGTCCCCGAAGCAAGCAGACCCAGGCTTCTCCACGTTAGTTTCAGCAGCTGGCGGGTTCAGAAGAGTAGGGAACGCTTTCCAGTCGTGTAGATCAAAAAGACGTCCCAATCGACGAAACCAGCACAGTTTTGTTGCCGCAGCAGGACAATGAAGCGGCCGTGCGTATCTGAGTCAAAAGTACACTCCTCCCTTCAGACTTGGGAACGCCAAGTGTACGAAGCGTGGGAGAGTGACAAGGACTCGAGATACGGCACAACCTGGCAGCGGTTACAGAGCAGGACTCCCTTGTAAGCTGGTCAGTCAACTGGATGACCCAGAGACGCTTCCGAAGGCTTACTGCGAGGAGTTGATGAAGATGCCGGGAATAGCTGTTCCTGCTATTCCAATAGGTCGAAGCACCAGTACAGGCCTTCTGGTTCGATCAAAGGAGGACAGTGGCTCACAGGACGACAGCAGTGCAAAGGAGGATTCCTTCAGCGGGTCACCAGCGATTCCTCGGTCCAGCCTCTTGGTTGCAGGATACTTGGCTCCTGTATTCCTTCGTTCGTGAGAACTCAGGAGATCGACCTGGTAGTGGTGTTTCCAGCCCCCTCTTATCCACGGTTCCCTTCGCGCCAAAACGGAGGGGAACCAATGGGAGATCCGCTCATCAAAACACATACCATACGTGGACCAATCACGGACCACGGTGGTCCCAGGCATTCACACCACCCTAGACTCTCTGGCACCCAGGATGTGTATTGGGACCAGACATCCCAGCCCACACCCTGGAGGCACAGAAACGACATGTAGAAGCCCGCGAAAGCAACCACGTTTCGCGGGAAAGTACATGCCCAAATAAGGAAGGCCCCGGGTCGCTGGACCTGGGGAAGGTGAAGGGAGCAAGACGGACAGTGGACAGGACAAAGGAGCCTCGTGGTCTGGCCATTTTGGGGAGCCAGGCCACCATTTTGGGTTCAGTGCAAAAACGTGCTCAGAACGGCAAAAGGAGCTCAAAATATACAAAACGATCGCTGCCACCATTCCAGTCCCTGAATGACTTGCACCGATCAAATACCATCCTAAAAGAGTATCTAGGGCCTGTAGAAGGCTAGAGACCCAAGAGAGCTGTAACTTAGCTTACAGTGCTCTCTTGTGTCGTGTTGCACTAAAGCGGCGACACGATAAAAGAAACTACGGGAAACAACGTTCCCCGGTACTGACTGTCATAAGGGCATGTCAGTTTCCCCGTAAGAAAGGAGCGAAAGCCCAGAGAAGTGCGGCAGAAGGCTGTACTTCTCTGGCAAAGTCAAGAACAAGGTTAAAAACAATAGCAAAAAGTTTAGGGGTTGCCACATGGAAGGAAATTTCCCTACAATAACGAAATCTTTCCTAACAATATACAACTCCTTCCGATTCCAAACCTGAGACCCTTCCTATAGCATCAGATGGGATATCTCAATGCTAAAACCAAACCTGAGGTCCTTCCTATAACATGAGATGTGATATCCAAATCCTTCCCCTTCCAAACCCGAGACCCTCCCTTTGTCATGAGATGTGATATCCAACTCCTTCCCATTCCAATCCCGAGACCCTTCTGATAGCATGAGATGTGATATCTCAATGCCTCTAATACGAAACCTGAGATCCTTCCGATAGCATGAGATGTGATATCTCAATTCTTCTAATACCAAACCTGAGATCCTTCCTATAACATGAGATGTGATATCCAAATCCTTCCCCTTCCAAACCTGAGACCCTCCCTTTAGCATGAGATGTGATATCCGACTCCTTCCCATTCCAATCCTGAGACCCTTCTGATAGCATGAGATGTGATATCTCAATGCCTCTAATACCAAACCTGAGATCCTTCCTATAACATGAGATGTGATATCTCAATGCTTCTAATACCAAACCTGAGACCCTCCCTTTAGCATGAGATGTGATATCCGACTCCTTCCCATTCCAATCCTGAGACCCTTCTGATAGCATGAGATGTTATATCTCAATGCCTCTAATATTAAACCTGAGATCCTTCCGATAGCATGAGATGTGATATCTCAATGCATCTAATACCAAACCTGAGATCCTTCCTATAACATGAGATGTGATATCCAAATCCTTCCCCTTCCAAACCTGAGACCCTCCCTTTAGCATGAGATGTGATATCCAACTCCTTCCCATTCCGATCCTGAGATCCTTCTGATAGCATGAGATGTGATATCTCAATGCCTCTAATACCAAACCTGAGATCCTACCTCTAACATGTAATGTGATATCCAACTCCTTCCCCTTCCAAACCTGAGAGCCTTCCTATAGCATGAGATGTGATATCCAAGTCCTTCCCATTCCAATCCTGAGACCCTTCCTATAACATGAGATGCGATATCCAACTCCTTCCCATTCCAACCTGAGACCCTTCCTATAGCATGAGATGGGATATCCAACTCCTTCCAAATCGAATCCTGATACCCTTCCGATAGCATGAGATGTGATATCCCAATGCTTCTACAAAACCTGAGACCCATACATGGCATGAGATGTGATATCAAACTCCTTCCCATTCCAATCCTGAGACCCTTCCTATAGCTTGAGATGTGATATCCAACTCCTTCCCATTCCAATTCTGAGACCCATCCTATACCATGAGACTTGATATCTCAATGCTTCTAATACCAAACCTGAGACTGGTCCTATAACATGAGATGTGTTATCCAAATCCTCCCCCTTCCAAACCTTAGACCCTTCCTTTATCATGAGATGTGATATCAAAGACCTTCCCATTCCAATCCTGAGACCCTTCCTATAGCATGAGATGTGATATCTCAATGCTTCTAATACCAAACCTGAGACCCTTCCTATAACATGAGATGTGATATTCAAGTCCTTCCCATTCCAATCCTGAGACCCTCGCTTTAGCATGAGATGTGATATCCAACTCCTTCCCATTCCGATCCTGAGATCCTTCTGATAGCAGGAGATGTGATATCTCAATGCCTCTAATACCAAACCTGAGATCCTACATCTAACATGTAATGTGATATCCAACTCCTTCCCCTTCTAAACCTGAGAGCCTTCCTATAGCATGAGATGTGATATCCAAGTCCTTCCCATTCCAATCCTGAGACCCTTCCTATAACATAAGATGTGATATCCAACTCCTTCCCATTCCAACCTGAGACCCTTCCTATAGCATGAGATGGGATATCCAAATCCTTCCAAATCCAATCCTGATACCCTTCCGATAGCATGAGATGTGATATCTCAATGCTTCTAATACCAAACCTGAGACCCATCCTATAACATGAGATGTGATATCCAAGTCCTTCCCATTCCAATCCTAAGACCCTTCCTATAGCATGAGATGTGATATCTCAATGCTTCTAATACCAAACCTGAGACCCTTCCTATAACATGAGATGTGATATCCAAGTCCTTCCCATTCCAATCCCGAGACCCTTCCTATAGCTTGAGATGTGATATCCAACTCCTTCCCATTCCAATTCTGAGACCCGTCCTATACCATGAGATGTGATATCTCAATGCTTCTAATACCAAACCTGAGACCCATCCTATAACATGAGATGTGATATCCAAGTCCTTCCCATTCCAATCCTAAGACCCTTCCTATAGCATGAGATGTGATATCTCAATGCTTCTAATACCAAACCTGAGACCCTTCCTATAACATGAGATGTGATATCCAAGTCCTTCCCATTCCAATCCCGAGACCCTTCCTATAGCTTGAGATGTGATATCCAACTCCTTCCCATTCCAATTCTGAGACCCTTCCCATAGCATGAGATGTGATATCTCAATGCTTCTAATACCAAACCTGAGACCCATCCTATAACATGAGATGTGATATCCAAGTCCTTCCCATTCCAATCCTAAAACCCTTCCTATAGCATGAGATGTGATATCTCAATGCTTCTAATACCAAACCTGAGACCCTTCCTATAACATGAGATGTGATATCCAAGTCCTTCCCATTCCAATCCCGAGACCCTTCCTATAGCTTGAGATGTGATATCCAACTCCTTCCCATTCCAATTCTGAGACCCGTCCTATACCATGAGATGTGATATCTCAATGCTTCTAATACCAAACCTGAGACCCTTCCTATAACGAGATGGGATATCCAACTCCTTCCCATTCCAATCCTGAGACCCTTCCGATAGCAGAGATGTGATATCTCAATGCTTATACCAAACCTGAGACCCTTCCTATGGCATGAGATGTCATATACAACTCCTTCCGATTCCAAACCTGAGACCCTTCCTATAGCATGAGATGGGATATCTCAATGCTTATACCAAACCTGAGACCCTTCCTATAGCATGAGATTTGATATCCAACTCCTTCCCATTCCAATCCTGAAACCCTTCCTATAGCTTGAGATGTGATATCCAACTCCTTCCCATTCCAATCCTGAGACCCTTCCTATAGCTTGAGATGTGATATCCAACTCATTCCCATTCCAATCCTGAGACCTTTCCTATAGCATGAGATGTGATATCTCAATGCTTCTAATACCAAACCTGAGATCCTTCCTATAACATGAGATGTGATATCCAAATCCTTCCACTTCCAAACCTGAGACCCTCCCTTTAGCATGAGATGTGATATCCGACTCCTTCCCATTCCAATCCTGAGACCCTTCTGATAGCATGAGATGTGATATCTCAATGCCTCTAATACCAAACCTGAGATCCTTCCGATAGCATGAGATGTGATATCTCAATGCTTCTAATACCAAACCTGAGATCCTTCCTATAACATGAGATGTGATCTCCAAATCCTTCCCCTTCCAAACCTGAGACCCTCCCTTTAGCATGAGATGTGATATCCAACTCCTTCCCATTCCAATCCTGAGACGCTTCTGATAGCATGAGATGTGATATCTCAATGCCTCTAATACCAAACGTGAGATCCTTCCTCTAACATGAAATGTGATATCCAACTCCTTCCCCTTCCAAACCTGAGAGCCTTCCTATAGCATGAGATGTGATATCCAAGTCCTTCCCATTCCAATCCTGAGACCCTTCCTATAACATGAGATGTGATATCCAACTCCTTCCCATTCCAACCTGAGACCCTTCCTATAGCATGAGATGGGATATCCAACTCCTTCCAGATCCAATCCTGATACCCTTCCGATAGCATGAGATGTGATATCCCAATGCTTCTACAAAACCTGAGACACATACATGGCATGAGATGTGATATCAAACTCCTTCCCATTCCAATCCTGAGACCCTTCCTATAGCTTGAGATGTGATATCCAACTCCTTCCCATTCCAATTCTGAGACCCATCCTATACCATGAGACTTGATATCTCAATGCTTCTAATACCAAACCTGAGACTGGTCCTATAACATGAGATGTGATATCCAAATCCTTCCCCTTCCAAACCTTAGACCCTTCCTTTATCATGAGATGTGATATCCAAGACCTTCCCATTCCAATCCTGAGACCCTTCCTATAGCATGAGATGTGATATCTCAATGCTTCTAATACCAAACCTGAGACCCTTCCTATAACATGAGATGTGATATCCAAGTCCTTCCCATTCCAATCCTGAGACCCTTCCTATAGCATGGGATGTGATATCTCAATGCTTCTAATACCAAACCTGAGACCCTTCCTATAACGTGAGATGTGATATCCAAAACCTTCCCATTCCAATCCTGAGACCCTTCCTATAGCTTGAGATGTGATATCCAACTCCTTCCCATTCCAATTCTGAGACCCGTCCTATACCATGAGATGTGATATCTCAATGCTTCTAATACCAAACCTGAGACCCTTCCTATAACGAGATGGGATATCCAACTCCTTCCCATTCCAATCCTGAGACCCTTCCGATAGCAGAGATGTGATATCTCAATGCTTATACCAAACCTGAGACCCTTCCTATGGCATGAGATGTTATATACAACTCCTTCCGATTCCAAACCTGAGACCCTTCCTATAGCATCAGATGGGATATCTCAATGCTAATACCAAACCTGAGGTCCTTCCTATAACATGAGATGTGATATCAAAAACCTTCCCCTTCCAAACCCGAGACTCTCCCTTTAGCATGAGATGTGATATCCAACTCCTTCCCATTCCAATCCCGAGACCCTTCTGATAGCATGAGATGTGATATCTCAATGCCTCTAATACGAAACCTGAGATCCTTCCGATAGCATGAGATGTGATATCTCAATGCTTCTAATACCAAACCTGAGATCCTTCCTATAACATGAGATGTGATATCCAAATCCTTCCCCTTCCAAACCTGAGACCCTCCCTTTAGCATGAGATGTGATATCCGACTCCTTCCCATTCCAATCCTGAGACCCTTCTGATAGCATGAGATGTGATATCTCAATGCCTCTAATACCAAACCTGAGATCCTTCCTATAACATGAGATGTGATATCTCAATGCTTCTAATACCAAACCTGAGACCCTCCCTTTAGCATGAGATGTGATATCCGACTCCTTCCCATTCCAATCCTGAGACCCTTCTGATAGCATGAGATGTTATATCTCAATGCCTCTAATACCAAACCTGAGATCCTTCCGATAGCATGAGATGTGATATCTCAATGCATCTAATACCAAACCTGAGATCCTTCCTATAACATGAGATGTGATATCCAAATCCTTCCCCTTCCAAACCTGAGACCCTCCCTTTAGCATGAGATGTGATATCCAACTCCTTCCCATTCCGATCCTGAGATCCTTCTGATAGCATGAGATGTGATATCTCAATGCCTCTAATACCAAACCTGAGATCCTACCTCTAACATGTAATGTGATATCCAACTCCTTCCCCTTCCAAACCTGAGAGCCTTCCTATAGCATGAGATGTGATATCCAAGTCCTTCCCATTCCAATCCTGAGACCCTTCCTATAACATGAGATGTGATATCCAACTCCTTCCCATTCCAACCTGAGACCCTTCCTATAGCATGAGATGGGATATCCAACTCCTTCCAAATCCAATCCTGATACCCTTCCGATAGCATGAGATGTGATATCCCAATGCTTCTACAAAACCTGAGACCCATACATGGCATGAGATGTGATATCAAACTCCTTCCCATTCCAATCCTGAGACCCTTCCTATAGCTTGAGATGTGATATCCAACTCCTTCCCATGCCAATTCTGAGACCCTTCCCATAGCATGAGATATGATATCTCAATGCTTCTAATACCAAACCTGAGACCCTTCCTATAACATGAGATGTGATATCCAAGTCCTTCCCATTCCAATCCTGAGACCCTTCCTATAGCATGAGATGTGATATCTCAATGCTTCTAATACCAAACCTGAGATCCTTCCTATAACATGAGATGTGATATCCAAGTCCTTCCCATTCCAATACTGAGACCCTTCCTATAGCTTGAGATGTGATATCCAACTCCTTCCCATTCCAATTCTGAGACCCGTCCTATACCATGAGATGTGATATCTCAATGCTTCTAATACCAAACCTGAGACCCTTCCTATAACGAGATGGGATATCCAACTCCTTCCCATTCCAATCCTGAGACCCTTCAGATAGCAGAGATGTGATATCTCAATGCTTATACCAAACCTGAGACCCTTCCTATGGCATGAGATGTCATATACGACTCCTTCCGATTCCAAACCTGAGACCCTTCCTATAGCATGAGATGGGATATCTCAATGCTTATACCAAACCTGAGACCCTTCCTATAGCATGAGATGGGATATCCAACTCCTTCCAGATCCAATCCTGATACCCTTCCGATAGCATGAGATGTGATATCTCAATGCTAATACCAAACCTGAGATCCTTCCTGTAACATGAGATGTGATATCCAAATACTTCCCCTTCCAAACCCGAGACCCACATGAGATGTGATATCCAACTCCTTCCCATTCCAATCCCGAGACCCTTCTGATAGCATGAGATGTGATATCTCAATGCCTCTAATACCAAACCTGAGATCCTTCCGATAGCATGAGATCTGATATCTCAATGCTTCTAATACCAAACCTGAGATCCTTCCTATAACATGAGATGTGATATCCAAATCCTTCCCCTTCCAAACCTGAGACCCTCCCTTTAGCATGAGATGTGATATCCAACTCCTTCCCATTCCGATCCTGAGATCCTTCTGATAGCATGAGATGTGATATCTCAATGCCTCTAATACCAAACCTGAGATCCTACCTCTAACATGTAATGTGATATCCAACTCCTTCCCCTTCCAAACCTGAGAGCCTTCCTATAGCATGAGATGTGATATCCAAGTCCTTCCCATTCCAATCCTGAGACCCTTCCTATAACATGAGATGTGATATCCAACTCCTTCCCATTCCAACCTGAGACCCTTCCTATAGCATGAGATGGGACATCCAACTCCTTCCAAATCCAATCCTGATACCCTTCCGATAGCATGAGATGTGATATCCCAATGCTTCTACAAATCCTGAGACCCATACATGACATGAGATGTGATATCAAACTCCTTCCCGTTCCAATCCTGAGACCCTTCCTATAGCTTGAGATGTGATATCCAACTCCTTCCCATTCCAATTCTGAGACCCTTCCCATAGCATGAGATATGATATCTCAATGCTTCTAATACCAAACCTGATACCCTTCCTATAACATGAGATGTGATATCCAAGTCCTTCCCATTCCAATCCTGAGACCCTTCCTATAGCATGAGATGTGATATCTCAATGCTTCTAATACCAAACCTGAGATCCTTCCTATAACATGAGATGTGATATCCAAGTCCTTCCCATTCCAATACTGAGACCCTTCCTATAGCTTGAGATGTGATATCCAACTCCTTCCCATTCCAATTCTGAGACCCGTCCTATACCATGAGATGTGATATCTCAATGCTTCTAATACCAAACCTGAGACCCTTCCTATAACGAGATGGGATATCCAACTCCTTCCCATTCCAATCCTGAGACCCTTCAGATAGCAGAGATGTGATATCTCAATGCTTATACCAAACCTGAGACCCTTCCTATGGCATGAGATGTCATATACGACTCCTTCCGATTCCAAACCTGAGACCCTTCCTATAGCATGAGATGGGATATCTCAATGCTTATACCAAACCTGAGACCCTTCCTATAGCATGAGATGGGATATCCAACTCCTTCGAGATCCAATCCTGATACCCTTCCGATAGCATGAGATGTGATATCTCAATGCTAATACCAAACCTGAGATCCTTCCTGTAACATGAGATGTGATATCCAAATACTTCCGCTTCCAAACCCGAGACCCACATGAGATGTGATATCCAACTCCTTCCCATTCCAATCCCGAGACCCTTATGATAGCATGAGATGTGATATCTCAATGCCTCTAATACCAAACCTGAGATCCTTCCGATAGCATGAGATCTGATATCTCAATGCTTCTAATACCAAACCTGAGATCCTTCCTATAACATGAGATGTGATATCCAAATCCTTCCCCTTCCAAACCTGAGAACCTCCCTTTAGCATGAGATGTGATATCCGACTCTTTCCCATTCCAATCCTGAGACCCTTCTGATAGCATGAGATGTGATGTCTCAATGCTTCTAATACCAAACCTGAGACCCTTCCTATAACATGAGATGTGATATCTCAATGCTTCTAATACCCAACCTGAGACCCTCCCTTTAGCATGAGATGTGATATCCGACTCCTTCCCATTCCAATCCTGAGACCCTTCTGATATCATGAGATGTGATATCTCAATGCCTCTAATACCAAACCTGAGATCCTTCCGATAGCATGAGATGTTATATCTCAATGCTTCTAATACCAAACCTGAGATCCTTCCTATAACATGAGATGTGATATCCAAATCCTTCCTCTTCCAAACCTGAGACCCTCCCTTTAGCATGAGATGTGATATCCAACTCCTTCCCATTCTGATCCTGAGATCCTTCTGATAGCATGAGATGTGATATCTCAATGCCTCTAATACCAAACCTGAGATCCTACCTCTAACATGTAATGTGATATCCAACTCCTTCCCCTTCCAAACCTGAGAGCCTTCCTATAGCATGAGATGTGATATCCAAGTCCTTCCCATTCCAATCCTGAGACCCTTCCTATAACATGAGATGTGATATCCAACTCCTTCCCATTCCAACCTGAGACCCTTCCTATAGCATGAGATGGGATATCCAACTTCTTCCAAATCCAATCCTGATACCCTTCCGATAGCATGAGATGTGATATCCCAATGCTTCTACAAAACCTGAGACCCATACATGGCATGAGATTTGATATCAAACGCCTTCCCATTCCAATCCTGAGACCCTTCCTATAGCTTGAGATGTGATATCCAACTCCTTCCCATTCCAATTCTGAGACCCTTCCCATAGCATGAGATGTGATATCTCAATGCTTCTAATACCAAACCTGAGACCCTTCCTATAACATGAGATGTGATATCCAAGTCCTTCCCATTCCAATCCTGAGACCCTTCCTATAGCTTGAGATGTGATATCCAACTCCTTCCCATTCCAATTCTGAAACCCGTCCTATACCATGAGATGTGATATCTCAATGCTTCTAATACCAAACCTGAGACCCTTCCTATAACGAGATGGGATATCCAACTCCTTCCCATTCCAATCCTGAGACCCTTCCGATAGCAGAGATGTGATATCTCAATGCTTATACCAAACCTGAGACCCTTCCTATGGCATGAGATGTCATATACAACTCCTTCCGATTCCAAACCTGAGACCCTTCCTATAGAATGAGATGGGATATCTCAATGCTTATACCAAACCTGAGACCCTTCCTATAGCATGAGATGTGATATCCAACTCCTTCCCATTCCAATCCTGAGACCCTTCCTATAGCTTGAGATGTGATATCCAACTCCATCCGATTCCAATCCTGAGACCCTTCCTATAGCTTGAGATGTGATATCCAACTCCTTCCCATTCCAATCCTGAGACCCTTCCTATAGCATGAGATGTGATATCTCAATGCTTCTAATACCAAACCTGAGATCCATCCTATAACATGAGATGTGATATCCAAATCCTTCCACTTCCAAACCTGAGGCCCTCCATTTAGCATGAGATGTGATATCCGACTCCTTCCCATTCCAATCCTGAGACCCTTCGGATAGCATGAGATGTGATATCTCAATGCCTCTAATAGCAAACCTGAGATCCTTCCGATAGCATGAGATCTGATATCTCAATGCTTCTAATACCAAACCTGAGATCCTTCCTATAACATGAGATGTGATATCCAAATCCTTCCCCTTCCAAACCTGAGAACCTCCCTTTAGCATGAGATGTGATATCCGACTCTTTCCCATTCCAATCCTGAGACCCTTCTGATAGCATGAGATGTGATGTCTCAATGCTTCTAATACCAAACCTGAGACCCTTCCTATAACATGAGATGTGATATCTCAATGCTTCTAATACCCAACCTGAGACCCTCCCTTTAGCATGAGATGTGATATCCGACTCCTTCCCATTCCAATCCTGAGACCCTTCTGATATCATGAGATGTGATATCTCAATGCCTCTAATACCAAACCTGAGATCCTTCCGATAGCATGAGATGTTATATCTCAATGCTTCTAATACCAAACCTGAGATCCTTCCTATAACATGAGATGTGATATCCAAATCCTTCCTCTTCCAAACCTGAGACCCTCCCTTTAGCATGAGATGTGATATCCAATTCCTTCCCATTCTGATCCTGAGATCCTTCTGATAGCATGAGATGTGATATCTCAATGCCTCTAATACCAAACCTGAGATCCTTCCGATAGCATGAGATGTGATATCTCAATGCTTCTAATACCAAACCTGAGATCCTTCCTATAACATGAGATGTGATCTCCAAATCCTTCCCCTTCCAAACCTGAGACCCTCCCTTTAGCATGAGATGTGATATCCAACTCCTTCCCATTCCAATCCTGAGAGCCTTCCTATAGCATGAGATGTGATATCCAAGTCCTTCCCCTTCCAAACCTGAGAGCCTTCCTATAGCATGAGATGTGATATCCAAGTCCTTCCCATTCCAATCCTGAGACCCTTCCTATAACATGAGATGTGATATCCAACTCCTTCCCATTCCAACCTGAGACCCTTCCTATAGCATTAGATGGGATATCCAACTTCTTCCAAATCCAATCCTGATACCCTTCCGATAGCATGAGATGTGATATCCCAATGCTTCTACAAAACCTGAGACCCATACATGGCATGAGATTTGATATCAAACTCCTTCCCATTCCAATCCTGAGACCCTTCCTATAGCTTGAGATGTGATATCCAACTCCTTCCCATTCCAATTCTGAGACCCTTCCCATAGCATGAGATGTGATATCTCAATGCTTCTAATACCAAACCTGAGACCCTTCCTATAACATGAGATGTGATATCCAAGTCCTTCCCATTCCAATCCTGAGACCCTTCCTATAGCATGAGATGTGATATCTCAATGCTTCTAATACCAAACCTGAGACCCTTCCTATAACATGAGATGTGATATCCAAGTCCTTCCCATTCCAATCCTGAGACCCTTCCTATAGCTTGAGATGTGATATCCAACTCCTTCCCATTCCAATTCTGAAACCCGTCCTATACCATGAGATGTGATATCTCAATGCTTCTAATACCAAACCTGAGACCCTTCCTATAACGAGATGGGATATCCAACTCTTTCCCATTCCAATCCTGAGACCCTTCCGATAGCAGAGATGTGATATCTCAATGCTTATACCAAACCTGAGACCCTTCCTATGGCATGAGATGTCATATACAACTCCTTCCGATTCCAAACCTGAGACCCTTCCTATAGAATGAGATGGGATATCTCAATGCTTATACCAAACCTGAGACCCTTCCTATAGCATGAGATGTGATATCCAACTCCTTCCCATTCCAATCCTGAGACCCTTCCTATAGCTTGAGATGTGATATCCAACTCCTTCCGATTGCAATCCTGAGACCCTTCCTATAGCTTGAGATGTGATATCCAACTCCTTCCCATTCCAATCCTGAGACCCTTCCTATAGCATTAGATGTGATATCTCAATGCTTCTAATACCAAACCTGAGATCCCTCCTATAACATGAGATGTGATATCCAAATCCTTCCACTTCCAAACCTGAGGCCCTCCATTTAGCATGAGATGTGATATCCGACTCCTTCCCATTCCAATCCTGAGACCCTTCGGATAGCATGAGATGTGATATCTCAATGCCTCTAATACCAAACCTGAGATCCTTCCGATAGCATGAGATGTGATATCTCAATGCTTCTAATACCAAACCTGAGATCCTTCCTATAACATGAGATGTGATCTCCAAATCCTTCCCCTTCCAAACCTGAGACCCTCCCTTTAGCATGAGATGTGATATCCAACTCCTTCCCATTCCAATCCTGAGACCCTTCTGATAGCATGAGATGTGATATCTCAATGCCTCTAATACCAAACCTGAGATCCTTCCTCTAACATGAAATGTGATATCCAACTCCTTCCCCTTCCAAACCTGAGAGCCTTCCTATAGCATGAGATGTGATATCCAAGTCCTTCCCATTCCAATCCTGAGACCCTTCCTATAACATGAGATGTGATATCCAACTCCTTCCCATTCCAACCTGAGACCCTTCCTATAGCATGAGATGGGATATCCAACTCCTTCCAGATCCAATCCTGATACCCTTCCGATAGCATGAGATGTGATATCCCAATGCTTCTACAAAACCTGAGACCCATACATGGCATGAGATGTGATATCAAACTCCTTCCCATTCCAATCCTGAGACCCTTCCTATAGCTTGAGATGTGATATCCAACTCCTTCCCATTCCAATTCTGAGACCCGTTCTATACCATGAGACTTGATATCTCAATGCTTCTAATACCAAACCTGAGACCGGTCCTATAACATGAGATGTGATATCCAAATCCTTCCCCTTCCAAACCTTAGACCCTTCCTTTATCATGAGATGTGATATCCAAGACCTTCCCATTCCAATCCTGAGACCCTTCTGATAGCATGAGATGGGATATCCAACTCCTTCCAGATCCAATCCTGATACCCTTCCGATAGCATGAGATGTGATATCCCAATGCTTCTACAAAACCTGAGACCCATACATGGCATGAGATGTGATATCAAACTCCTTCCCATTCCAATCCTGAGAACCTTCCTATAGATTGAGATGTGATATCCAAGTGCTTCCCATTCCAATTCTGAGACCCGTCCTATACCATGAGACTTGATATCTCAATGCTTCTAATACCAAACCTGAGACCGGTCCTATAACATGAGATGTGATATCCAAATCCTTCCCCTTCCAAACCTTAGACCCTTCCTTTATCATGAGATGTGATATCCAAGTCCTTCCCATTCCAATCCAGAGACCCTTCCTATAGCATGAGATGTGATATCTCAATGCTTCTAATACCAAACCTGAGACCCTTCCTATAACATGAGATGTGATATCCAAGTCCTTCCCATTCCAATCCTGAGACCCTTCCTATAGCATGAGATGTGATATCTTAATGCTTCTAATACCAAACCTGAGACCCTTCCTATAACATGAGATGTGATATCCAAGTCCTTCCCATTCCAATCCGGAGACCCTTCCTATAGTTTGAGATGTGATATCCAACTCCTTCCCATTCCAATTCTGAGACCCGTCCTATACCATGAGATGTGATATCTCAATGCTTCTAATACCAAACCTGAGATCCTTCCTATAACGAGATGGGATATCCAACTCCTTCCCATTCCAATCCTGAGACCCTTCCGATAGCAGAGATGTGATATCTCAATGCTTATACCAAACCTGAGACCCTTCCTATGGCATGAGATGTCATATACAACTCCTTCCGATTCCAAACCTGAGACCCTTCCTATAGCATCAGATGGGATATATCAATGCTAATACCAAACCTGAGATCCTTCCTATAACATGAGATGTGATATCCAAATCCTTCCCCTTCCAAACCCGAGACCCTCCCTTTAGCATGAGATGTGATATCCAACTCCTTCCCATTCCAATCCCGAGACCCTTCTGATAGCATGAGATGTGATATCTCAATGCCTCTAATACCAAACCTGAGATCCTTCCGATAGCATGAGATGTGATATCTCAATGCTTCTAATACCAAACCTAAGATCCTTCCCATAACATGAGATGTGATATCCAAATCCTTCCCCTTCCAAACCTGAGACCCTCCCTTTAGCATGAGATGTGATATCCGACTCCTTCCCATTCCAATCCTGAAACCCTTCTGATAGCATGAGATGTGATATCTCAATGCCTCTAATACCAAACCTGAGTTCCTTCCTATAACATGAGATGTGATATCTCAATGCTTCTAATAGTAAACCTGAGACCCTCCCTTTAGCATGAGATGTGATATCCGACTCCTTCCCATTCCAATCCTGAGACCCTTCTGATAGCATGAGATGTGATATCTCAATGCCTCTAATACCAAACCTGAGATCCTTCCGATAGCATGAGATGTGATATCTCAATGTGTCTAATACCAAACCTGAGATCCTTCCTATAACATGAGATGTGATATCCAAATCCTTCCCCTTCCAAACCTGAGACGCTCCCTTTAGCATGAGATGTGATATCCAACTCCTTCCCATTCCGATCCTGAGATCCTTCTGATAGTATGAGATGTGATATCTCAATGCCTCTAATACCAAACCTGAGATCCTACCTCTAACATGTAATGTGATATCCAACTCCTTCCCCTTCCAAACCTGAGAGCCTTCCTATAGCATGAGATGTGATATCCAAGTCCTTCCCATTCCAATCCTGAGACCCTTCCTATAACATGAGATGTGATATCCAACTCCTTCCCATTCCAACCTGAGACCCTTCCTATATCATGAGATGGGATATCCAACTCCTTCCAAATCCAATCCTGATACCCTTCCGATAGCATGAGATGTGATATCCCAATGCTTCTACAAAACCTGAGACCCATACATCGCATGAGATGTGATATCAAACTCCTTCCCATTCCAATCCTGAGACCCTTCCTATAGCTTGAGATGTGATATCCAAGTCCGTCCCATTCCAATCCTGAGACCCTTCCTATAGCATGAGATGTGATATCTCAATGCTTATTCCAAACCTGAGACCCTTCCTATGGCATGAGATGTCATATACAACTCCTTCCCATTCCAATCCTGAGACCCTTCCTATAGCATGAGATGTGATATCTCAATGCTTATACCAAACCTGAGACCCTTCCTATAGCATGAGATGTGATAGCCAACTTCTTCCCATTCCAATCCTGAGACCCTTCCTATAACATGAGATATGATGTCGCAATGCTTCTAATACCAAACCTGAGATCTTTCCTATAACATGAGATGTGATATCCAACATCTTCCCATTCCAATCCTGAGACCCTTCCTATAGCATGAGATGTGATATCTCAATGCTTATTCCAAACCTGAGACCCTTCCTATGGCATGAGATGTCATATACAACTCCTTCCCATTCCAATCCTGAGACCCTTCCTATAGCATGAGATGTGATATCTCAATGCTTATACCAAACGTGAGACCCTTCCTATAGCTTGAGATGTGATATCCAACTCCTTCCCATTCCAATCCTGAGACCCTTCCTATAGCATGAGATGTGATATCTCAATGCTTATACCAAACGTGAGACCCTTCCTATAACATGAGATGTGATATCTTAATGCCTCTAATACCAAACCTGAGACCCTTCCTTTAGCATGAGATGGGATATCCAACTCCTTCCCATTCCAATCCTGAGACCCTTCCTATAGCATGAGATGTGATATCTCAATACTTCTAATACCAAACCTGAGATCCTTCCGATAACATGAGATGTGATATCCAAATCCTTCCCCTTCCAAACCTGAGACCCTCCCTTTAGCATGAGATGTGATATCCAACTCCTTCCCATTCCAATCCTGAGACCCTTCTGATAGCATGAGATGTGATATCTCAATGCTTCTAATACCAAACCTGAGATCCTTCCGATAGCATGAGATGTGATATCTCAATGCTTCTAATACCAAACCTGAGATCCTTCCTATAACATGAGATGTGATATCCAAATCCTTCACCTTCCAAACCTGAGACCCTCCCTTTAGCATGAGATGTGATATCCAACTCCTTCCCCTTCCAATCCTGAGACCCTTCTGATAGCATGAGATGTGATATCTCAATGCCTCTAATACCAAACCTGAGATCCTACTTCTAACATGAAATGTGATATCCAACTCTTTCCCCTTCCAAACCTCAGAGCCTTCCTATAACATGAGATGTGATATCCAACTCCTTCCCATTCCAACCTGAGACCCTTCCTATAGCATGAGATGTGATATCTCAATGCCTCTAATACCAAACCTGAGATCCTTCCTCTAACATGAAATGTGATATCCAACTCCTTCCCTTTCCAAACCTGAGAGCCTATCTATAGCATGAGATGTGATATCCAAGTCCTTCCCATTCCAATCCTTAGACCCTTCCTACAGCATGAAATATGATATCTCAATGATTCTAATAACAAACCTGAGACCCGTCCTATAACATGAGATAGGATATCCAACTCCTTCCCATTCCAATCCTGAGACACTTCCGATAGCAGAGATGTGATATCTCAATGCTTATCCCAAACCTGAGACCCTTCCTATAGCATGAGATGTGATATCTCAATTCTTCTAATATCAAACTTGAGACCCTCCCTATAGCATGAGATGTGATATCCAAGTCCTTCCCATTCCAATCCTGAGACACTTCCTATAGCATGAGATGTGATATCTCAATGCTTCTAATACCAAACCTGAGACTCTTCCTATAACATGAGATGGGATATCCAACTCCTTCCCATTCCAATCCTGAGACCCTTCCGATAGCAGAGATGTGATATCTCAATGCTTATACCAAACCTGAGACCCTTCCTACGGCATGAGATGTCATATACAACTCCTTCCCATTTCAATCCTGAGACCCTTCCTATAGCATGAGATGTGATATCTCAATGCTTATACCAAACCTGAGACCCTTCCTATAGCATGAGATGTGATATCCAACTCCTTCCCATTCCAATCCTGAGACCCTTCCTATAGCATGAGATGTGATGTCTCAATGCTTCTAATACCAAACCTGAGATCCTCCCTATAACATGAGATGTGATATCCAACTCCTTCCATTCCAATCCTGAGACCCTTCCTATAGCATGAGATGTGATATCTCAATGCTTATACCAAACCTGAGACCCTTCCTATAGCATGAGATGTGATATCCAAGTCCTTCCCATTCCAATCCTTAGACCCTTCCTACAGCATGCAATATGATATCTCAATGATTCTAATAACAATCCTGAGACCCGTCCTATAACATGAGATGGGATATCCAACTCCTTCCCATTCCAATCCTGAGACACTTCCGATAGCAGAGATGTGATATCTCAATGCTTATACCAAACCTGAGACCCTTCCTATAACATGAGATCGGACATCCAGCTCCTTCCCATTCCAATCCTGAGACACTTCCGATAGCATGAGATGTGATATCTCAATGCTTCTAATATCAAAACTGAGACCCTCCCTATAGCATGATATGTGATATCTAAGTCCTTCCCATTCCAATCCTGAGACCCTTCCTATAGCATGAGATGTGATATCTCAATGCTTCTACCAAACCTGAGACCCTTCCTTTAGCATGAGATGGGATATCCAACTCCTTCCCATTCCAATCCTGAGACCCTTCCTATAGCATGAGATGTGATATCTCAATACTTCTAATACCAAACCTGAGATCCTTCCGATAACATGAGATGTGATATCCAAATCCTTCCCCTTCCAAACCTGAGACCCTCCCTTTAGCATGAGATGTGATATCCAACTCCTTCCCATTCCAATCCTGAGACCCTTCTGATAGCATGAGATGTGATATCTCAATGCTTCTAATACCAAACCTGAGATCCTTCCGATAGCATGAGATGTGATATCTCAATGCTTCTAATACCAAACCTGAGATCCTTCCTATAACATGAGATGTGATATCCAAATCCTTCACCTTCCAAACCTGAGACCCTCCCTTTAGCATGAGATGTGATATCCAACTCCTTCCCCTTCCAATCCTGAGACCCTTCTGATAGCATGAGATGTGATATCTCAATGCCTCTAATACCAAACCTGAGATCCTACTTCTAACATGAAATGTGATATCCAACTCTTTCCCCTTCCAAACCTCAGAGCCTTCCTATAACATGAGATGTGATATCCAACTCCTTCCCATTCCAACCTGAGACCCTTCCTATAGCATGAGATGTGATATCTCAATGCCTCTAATACCAAACCTGAGATCCTTCCTCTAACATGAAATGTGATATCCAACTCCTTCCCTTTCCAAACCTGAGAGCCTATCTATAGCATGAGATGTGATATCCAAGTCCTTCCCATTCCAATCCTTAGACCCTTCCTACAGCATGAAATATGATATCTCAATGATTCTAATAACAAACCTGAGACCCGTCCTATAACATGAGATAGGATATCCAACTCCTTCCCATTCCAATCCTGAGACACTTCCGATAGCAGAGATGTGATATCTCAATGCTTATCCCAAACCTGAGACCCTTCCTATAACATGAGATGTGATATCCAACTCCTTCCCGTTCCAAACCTGAGACCCTTCCTTTAGCATGAGATGTGATATCCAGCTCCTTCCCATTCCAATCCTGAGACACTTCCGATAGCATGAGATCTGATATCTCAATGCTTCTAATATCAAAACTGAGACCCTCCCTATAGCATGATATGTGATATCTAAGTCCTTCCCATTCCAATCCTGAGACCCTTCCTATAGCATGAGATGTGATATCTCAATGCTTCTACCAAACCTGAGACCCTTCCTTTAGCATGAGATGTGATATCCAACCCCTTCCCATTCCAATCCTGAGACCCTCCCTTTAGCATGAGATGTGATATCCAACTGCTTCCCATTCCAATCCTGAGACCCTTCTGATAGCATGAGATGTGATATCTCAATGCTTCTAATACCAAACCTGAGACCCTTCCTACAGCATGCGATGGGATATCTCAATGCTTCTAATATCAAACATGAGACCCGTCCTATAGCATGGGATGTGATATCTCAATACTTCTAATACCAAACCTGAGATCCTTCCGATAACATGAGATGTGATATCCAAATCCTTCCCCTTCCAAACCTGAGACCCTCCCTTTAGCATGAGATGTGATATCCAACTGCTTCCCATTCCAATCCTGAGACCCTTCTGATAGCATGAGATGTGATATCTCAATGCTTCTAATACCAAACCTGAGACCCTTCCTACAGCATGCAATGGGATATCTCAATGCTTCTAATATCAAACCTGAGACCCGTCCTATAACATGAGATGGGATATCCAACTCCTTCCCGTTCCAAACCTGATATCCTTCCTATAGCATGAGATGTGATATCCAATTCCTTCCCATCCCAATCCTGAGACACCTCCGATAGCAGAGATGTGATATCTCAATGCTTATACCAAACCTGAGACTCTTCCTATAACATGAGATGTGATATCCAACTCCTTCCCGTTCCAAACCTGAGACCCTTCCTATAGCATGAGATGTGATATCCAACTCCTTCCCATTCCAATCCTGAGACCCTTCCGATAGCATGAGATGTGATATCTCAATGCTTCTAATACCAAACCTGTGATCCTTCCTATAACAAGAGATGTGATATCCAAATCCTTTCCCTTCCAAACCCGAGACCCTCCCTTTAGCATGAGATGTGATATCTCAATGCCTCTAATACCAAACCTGAGATCCTTCCGATAGCATGAGATGTGATATCTCAATGCTTCTAATACCAAACCTGAGATCCTTCCTATAACATGAGATGTGATATCCAAAACCTTCCCCTTCCATTCCTGAGACCCTCCCTTTAGCATGAGATGTGATATCCAACTCCTTCCCATTCCAATCCTGAGACACTTCCGATAGCAGAGATGTGATATCTCAATGCTTATACCAAACCTGAGACCCTTCCTATAACATGAGATCGGACATCCAACTCCTTCCCGTTCCAAACCTGAGACCCTTCCTTTAGCATGAGATGTGATATCCAGCTCCTTCCCATTCCAATCCTGAGACACTTCCGATAGCATGAGATGTGATATCTCAATGCTTCTAATATCAAAACTGAGACCCTCCCTATAGCATGATATGTGATATCCAACTCCTTCCCATTCCAATCCTGAGACACTTCCGATAGCAGAGATGTGATATCTCAATGCTTATACCAAACCTGAGACCCTTCCTATAACATGAGATCGGATATCCAACAACTCCTTCCCGTTCCAAACCTGAGACCCTTCCTTTAGCATGAGATGTGATATCCAGCTCCTTCCCATTCCAATCCTGAGACCCTTCCTATAGCATGAGATGTGATATCTCAATGCTTCTACCAAACCTGAGACCCTTCCTTTAGCATGAGATGGGATATCCAACTCCTTCCCATTCCAATCCTGAGACCCTTCCTATAGCATGAGATGTGATATCTCAATACTTCTAATACCAAACCTGAGATCCTTCCGATAACATGAGATGTGATATCCAAATCCTTCCCCTTCCAAACCTGAGACCCTCCCTTTAGCATGAGATGTGATATCCAACTCCTTCCCATTCCAATCCTGAGACCCTTCTGATAGCATGAGATGTGATATCTCAATGCTTCTAATACCAAACCTGAGATCCTTCCGATAGCATGAGATGTGATATCTCAATGCTTCTAATACCAAACCTGAGATCCTTCCTATAACATGAGATGTGATATCCAAATCCTTCCCCTTCCAAACCTGAGACCCTCCCTTTAGCATGAGATGTGATATCCAACTCCTTCCCCTTCCAATCCTGAGACCCTTCTGATAGCATGAGATGTGATATCTCAATGCCTCTAATACCAAACCTGAGATCCTACTTCTAACATGAAATGTGATATCCAACTCTTTCCCCTTCCAAACCTCAGAGCCTTCCTATAACATGAGATGTGATATCCAACTCCTTCCCATTCCAACCTGAGACCCTTCCTATAGCATGAGATGTGATATCTCAATGCCTCTAATACCAAACCTGAGATCCTTCCTCTAACATGAAATGTGATATCCAACTCCTTCCCTTTCCAAACCTGAGAGCCTATCTATAGCATGAGATGTGATATCCAAGTCCTTCCCATTCCAATCCTTAGACCCTTCCTACAGCATGAAATATGATATCTCAATGATTCTAATAACAAACATGAGACCCGTCCTATAACATGAGATAGGATATCCAACTCCTTCCCATTCCAATCCTGAGACACTTCCGATAGCAGAGATGTGATATCTCAATGCTTATCCCAAACCTGAGACCCTTCCTATAACATGAGATGTGATATCCAACTCCTTCCCGTTCCAATCCTGAGACCCTTCCTATAGCATGAGATTTGATATCTCAATACTTCTAATACCAAACCTGAGATCCTTCCGATAACATGAGATGTGATATCCAAATCCTTCCCCTTCCAATCCTGAGACCCTTCTGATAGCATGAGATGTAATATCTCAATGCTTCTAATACCAAACCTGAGATCCTTCCGATAGCTTGAGATGTGATATCTCAATGCTTCTAATACCAAACCTGAGATCCTTCCTATAACATGAGATGTGATATCCAAATCCTTCCCCTTCCAAACCTGAGACCCTCCCTTTAGCATGAGATGTGATATCCAACTCCTTCCCATTCCAATTCTGAGCCCCTTCCTATACCATGAGACTTGATATCCAACTCCTTCCCATTCCAATTCTTAGCCCCTTCCTATACCATGAGACTTGATATCTCAATGCTTCTAATACCAAACCTGAGACCCGTCCTATAACATGAGATGTGATATCCAAATCCTTCCCCTTCCAAACCTTAGACCCTTCCTTTATCATGAGATGTGATATCCAACTCCTTCCCATTCCAATCCTGAGACCCTTCCGATATCATGAGATGTGATATCTCAATGCTTCTAATATCAAACTTGAGACACTCCCTATAGCATGAGATGTGATATCCAAGTCCTTCCCATTCCAATCCTGAGACCCTTCCTATAGCATGAGATGTGATATCTCAATACTTCTAATACCAAACCTGAGATCCTTCCGATAACATGAGATGTGATATCCAAATCCTTCCCCTTCCAAACCTGAGACCCTCCCTTTAGCATGAGATGTGATATCCAACTCCTTCCCATTCCAATCCTGAGACCCTTCTGATAGCATGAGATGTGATATCTCAATGCTTCTAATACCAAACCTGAGATCCTTCCGATAGCATGAGATGTGATATCTCAATGCTTCTAATACCAAACCTGAGATCCTTCCTATAACATGAGATGTGATATCCAAATCCTTCACCTTCCAAACCTGAGACCCTCCCTTTAGCATGAGATGTGATATCCAACTCCTTCCCCTTCCAATCCTGAGACCCTTCTGATAGCATGAGATGTGATATCTCAATGCCTCTAATACCAAACCTGAGATCCTACTTCTAACATGAAATGTGATATCCAACTCTTTCCCCTTCCAAACCTCAGAGCCTTCCTATAACATGAGATGTGATATCCAACTCCTTCCCATTCCAACCTGAGACCCTTCCTATAGCATGAGATGTGATATCTCAATGCCTCTAATACCAAACCTGAGATCCTTCCTCTAACATGAAATGTGATATCCAACTCCTTCCCTTTCCAAACCTGAGAGCCTATCTATAGCATGAGATGTGATATCCAAGTCCTTCCCATTCCAATCCTTAGACCCTTCCTACAGCATGAAATATGATATCTCAATGATTCTAATAACAAACCTGAGACCCGTCCTATAACATGAGATAGGATATCCAACTCCTTCCCATTCCAATCCTGAGACACTTCCGATAGCAGAGATGTGATATCTCAATGCTTATCCCAAACCTGAGACCCTTCCTATAGCATGAGATGTGATATCTCAATTCTTCTAATATCAAACTTGAGACCCTCCCTATAGCATGAGATGTGATATCCAAGTCCTTCCCATTCCAATCCTGAGACACTTCCTATAGCATGAGATGTGATATCTCAATGCTTCTAATACCAAACCTGAGACTCTTCCTATAACATGAGATGGGATATCCAACTCCTTCCCATTCCAATCCTGAGACCCTTCCGATAGCAGAGATGTGATATCTCAATGCTTATACCAAACCTGAGACCCTTCCTACGGCATGAGATGTCATATACAACTCCTTCCCATTTCAATCCTGAGACCCTTCCTATAGCATGAGATGTGATATCTCAATGCTTATACCAAACCTGAGACCCTTCCTATAGCATGAGATGTGATATCCAACTCCTTCCCATTCCAATCCTGAGACCCTTCCTATAGCATGAGATGTGATGTCTCAATGCTTCTAATACCAAACCTGAGATCCTCCCTATAACATGAGATGTGATATCCAACTCCTTCCATTCCAATCCTGAGACCCTTCCTATAGCATGAGATGTGATATCTCAATGCTTATACCAAACCTGAGACCCTTCCTATAGCATGAGATGTGATATCCAAGTCCTTCCCATTCCAATCCTTAGACCCTTCCTACAGCATGCAATATGATATCTCAATGATTCTAATAACAATCCTGAGACCCGTCCTATAACATGAGATGGGATATCCAACTCCTTCCCATTCCAATCCTGAGACACTTCCGATAGCAGAGATGTGATATCTCAATGCTTATACCAAACCTGAGACCCTTCCTATAACATGAGATCGGACATCCAGCTCCTTCCCATTCCAATCCTGAGACACTTCCGATAGCATGAGATGTGATATCTCAATGCTTCTAATATCAAAACTGAGACCCTCCCTATAGCATGATATGTGATATCTAAGTCCTTCCCATTCCAATCCTGAGACCCTTCCTATAGCATGAGATGTGATATCTCAATGCTTCTACCAAACCTGAGACCCTTCCTTTAGCATGAGATGGGATATCCAACTCCTTCCCATTCCAATCCTGAGACCCTTCCTATAGCATGAGATGTGATATCTCAATACTTCTAATACCAAACCTGAGATCCTTCCGATAACATGAGATGTGATATCCAAATCCTTCCCCTTCCAAACCTGAGACCCTCCCTTTAGCATGAGATGTGATATCCAACTCCTTCCCATTCCAATCCTGAGACCCTTCTGATAGCATGAGATGTGATATCTCAATGCTTCTAATACCAAACCTGAGATCCTTCCGATAGCATGAGATGTGATATCTCAATGCTTCTAATACCAAACCTGAGATCCTTCCTATAACATGAGATGTGATATCCAAATCCTTCACCTTCCAAACCTGAGACCCTCCCTTTAGCATGAGATGTGATATCCAACTCCTTCCCCTTCCAATCCTGAGACCCTTCTGATAGCATGAGATGTGATATCTCAATGCCTCTAATACCAAACCTGAGATCCTACTTCTAACATGAAATGTGATATCCAACTCTTTCCCCTTCCAAACCTCAGAGCCTTCCTATAACATGAGATGTGATATCCAACTCCTTCCCATTCCAACCTGAGACCCTTCCTATAGCATGAGATGTGATATCTCAATGCCTCTAATACCAAACCTGAGATCCTTCCTCTAACATGAAATGTGATATCCAACTCCTTCCCTTTCCAAACCTGAGAGCCTATCTATAGCATGAGATGTGATATCCAAGTCCTTCCCATTCCAATCCTTAGACCCTTCCTACAGCATGAAATATGATATCTCAATGATTCTAATAACAAACCTGAGACCCGTCCTATAACATGAGATAGGATATCCAACTCCTTCCCATTCCAATCCTGAGACACTTCCGATAGCAGAGATGTGATATCTCAATGCTTATCCCAAACCTGAGACCCTTCCTATAACATGAGATGTGATATCCAACTCCTTCCCGTTCCAAACCTGAGACCCTTCCTTTAGCATGAGATGTGATATCCAGCTCCTTCCCATTCCAATCCTGAGACACTTCCGATAGCATGAGATCTGATATCTCAATGCTTCTAATATCAAAACTGAGACCCTCCCTATAGCATGATATGTGATATCTAAGTCCTTCCCATTCCAATCCTGAGACCCTTCCTATAGCATGAGATGTGATATCTCAATGCTTCTACCAAACCTGAGACCCTTCCTTTAGCATGAGATGTGATATCCAACCCCTTCCCATTCCAATCCTGAGACCCTCCCTTTAGCATGAGATGTGATATCCAACTGCTTCCCATTCCAATCCTGAGACCCTTCTGATAGCATGAGATGTGATATCTCAATGCTTCTAATACCAAACCTGAGACCCTTCCTACAGCATGCGATGGGATATCTCAATGCTTCTAATATCAAACATGAGACCCGTCCTATAGCATGGGATGTGATATCTCAATACTTCTAATACCAAACCTGAGATCCTTCCGATAACATGAGATGTGATATCCAAATCCTTCCCCTTCCAAACCTGAGACCCTCCCTTTAGCATGAGATGTGATATCCAACTGCTTCCCATTCCAATCCTGAGACCCTTCTGATAGCATGAGATGTGATATCTCAATGCTTCTAATACCAAACCTGAGACCCTTCCTACAGCATGCAATGGGATATCTCAATGCTTCTAATATCAAACCTGAGACCCGTCCTATAACATGAGATGGGATATCCAACTCCTTCCCGTTCCAAACCTGATATCCTTCCTATAGCATGAGATGTGATATCCAATTCCTTCCCATCCCAATCCTGAGACACCTCCGATAGCAGAGATGTGATATCTCAATGCTTATACCAAACCTGAGACTCTTCCTATAACATGAGATGTGATATCCAACTCCTTCCCGTTCCAAACCTGAGACCCTTCCTATAGCATGAGATGTGATATCCAACTCCTTCCCATTCCAATCCTGAGACCCTTCCGATAGCATGAGATGTGATATCTCAATGCTTCTAATACCAAACCTGTGATCCTTCCTATAACAAGAGATGTGATATCCAAATCCTTTCCCTTCCAAACCCGAGACCCTCCCTTTAGCATGAGATGTGATATCTCAATGCCTCTAATACCAAACCTGAGATCCTTCCGATAGCATGAGATGTGATATCTCAATGCTTCTAATACCAAACCTGAGATCCTTCCTATAACATGAGATGTGATATCCAAAACCTTCCCCTTCCATTCCTGAGACCCTCCCTTTAGCATGAGATGTGATATCCAACTCCTTCCCATTCCAATCCTGAGACACTTCCGATAGCAGAGATGTGATATCTCAATGCTTATACCAAACCTGAGACCCTTCCTATAACATGAGATCGGACATCCAACTCCTTCCCGTTCCAAACCTGAGACCCTTCCTTTAGCATGAGATGTGATATCCAGCTCCTTCCCATTCCAATCCTGAGACACTTCCGATAGCATGAGATGTGATATCTCAATGCTTCTAATATCAAAACTGAGACCCTCCCTATAGCATGATATGTGATATCCAACTCCTTCCCATTCCAATCCTGAGACACTTCCGATAGCAGAGATGTGATATCTCAATGCTTATACCAAACCTGAGACCCTTCCTATAACATGAGATCGGATATCCAACAACTCCTTCCCGTTCCAAACCTGAGACCCTTCCTTTAGCATGAGATGTGATATCCAGCTCCTTCCCATTCCAATCCTGAGACCCTTCCTATAGCATGAGATGTGATATCTCAATGCTTCTACCAAACCTGAGACCCTTCCTTTAGCATGAGATGGGATATCCAACTCCTTCCCATTCCAATCCTGAGACCCTTCCTATAGCATGAGATGTGATATCTCAATACTTCTAATACCAAACCTGAGATCCTTCCGATAACATGAGATGTGATATCCAAATCCTTCCCCTTCCAAACCTGAGACCCTCCCTTTAGCATGAGATGTGATATCCAACTCCTTCCCATTCCAATCCTGAGACCCTTCTGATAGCATGAGATGTGATATCTCAATGCTTCTAATACCAAACCTGAGATCCTTCCGATAGCATGAGATGTGATATCTCAATGCTTCTAATACCAAACCTGAGATCCTTCCTATAACATGAGATGTGATATCCAAATCCTTCCCCTTCCAAACCTGAGACCCTCCCTTTAGCATGAGATGTGATATCCAACTCCTTCCCCTTCCAATCCTGAGACCCTTCTGATAGCATGAGATGTGATATCTCAATGCCTCTAATACCAAACCTGAGATCCTACTTCTAACATGAAATGTGATATCCAACTCTTTCCCCTTCCAAACCTCAGAGCCTTCCTATAACATGAGATGTGATATCCAACTCCTTCCCATTCCAACCTGAGACCCTTCCTATAGCATGAGATGTGATATCTCAATGCCTCTAATACCAAACCTGAGATCCTTCCTCTAACATGAAATGTGATATCCAACTCCTTCCCTTTCCAAACCTGAGAGCCTATCTATAGCATGAGATGTGATATCCAAGTCCTTCCCATTCCAATCCTTAGACCCTTCCTACAGCATGAAATATGATATCTCAATGATTCTAATAACAAACATGAGACCCGTCCTATAACATGAGATAGGATATCCAACTCCTTCCCATTCCAATCCTGAGACACTTCCGATAGCAGAGATGTGATATCTCAATGCTTATCCCAAACCTGAGACCCTTCCTATAACATGAGATGTGATATCCAACTCCTTCCCGTTCCAATCCTGAGACCCTTCCTATAGCATGAGATTTGATATCTCAATACTTCTAATACCAAACCTGAGATCCTTCCGATAACATGAGATGTGATATCCAAATCCTTCCCCTTCCAATCCTGAGACCCTTCTGATAGCATGAGATGTAATATCTCAATGCTTCTAATACCAAACCTGAGATCCTTCCGATAGCTTGAGATGTGATATCTCAATGCTTCTAATACCAAACCTGAGATCCTTCCTATAACATGAGATGTGATATCCAAATCCTTCCCCTTCCAAACCTGAGACCCTCCCTTTAGCATGAGATGTGATATCCAACTCCTTCCCATTCCAATTCTGAGCCCCTTCCTATACCATGAGACTTGATATCCAACTCCTTCCCATTCCAATTCTTAGCCCCTTCCTATACCATGAGACTTGATATCTCAATGCTTCTAATACCAAACCTGAGACCCGTCCTATAACATGAGATGTGATATCCAAATCCTTCCCCTTCCAAACCTTAGACCCTTCCTTTATCATGAGATGTGATATCCAACTCCTTCCCATTCCAATCCTGAGACCCTTCCGATATCATGAGATGTGATATCTCAATGCTTCTAATATCAAACTTGAGACACTCCCTATAGCATGAGATGTGATATCCAAGTCCTTCCCATTCCAATCCTGAGACCCTTCCTATAGCTTGAGAGGTGATATCCAACTCCTTCCCATTCCAATTCTGAGCCCCTTCCTATACCATGAGACTTGATATCTCAATGCTTCTAATACCAAACCTGAGACCCGTCCTATAACATGAGATGTGATATACAAATCCTTCCACTTCCAAACCTTAGACCCTTCCTTTATCATGAGATGTGATATCCAACTCCTTCCCATTCCAATCCTGAGACCCTTCCGATATCATGAGATGTGATATCTCAATGCTTCTAATATCAAACTTGAGACCCTCCCTATAGCATGAGATGTGATATCCAAGTCCTTCCCATTCCAATCCTGAGACCCTTCCTATAGCATGAGATGTGATATCTCAATGCTTCTAATACCAAACCTGAGACCCTTCCTATAACATGAGATTGGAATATCCAACTCCTTCACATTCCAACCCTGAGACCCTTCCGATAGCAGAGATGTGATATCTCAATTCTTATACCAAACCTGAGATCCTTCCTATAACATGAGATGTGATATCCAACTCCTTCCCATTCCAATCCTGAGACACTTCCTATAGCATGAGATGTGATATCTCACTGCTTATACCAAACCTGAGACCCTTCCTATAGCATGAGATGTGATATCCAACTCCTTCCCATTCCAATCCTGAGACCCTTCCTATAGCATGAGATGTGATATCTCAATGCTTCTAATATCAAACTTGAGAGCCTCCCTATAGCATGAGATGTGATATCCAAGTACTTCCCATTCCAATCCTGAGACACTTCCTATAGCATGAGATGTGATATCTCAATGCTTCTAATACAAAACCTGAGACTCTTCCTATAACATGAGATGGGATATCCAACTCCTTCCCATTCCAATCCTGAGACCCTTCCGATAGCAGAGATGTGATATCTCAATGCTTATATCAAACCTGAGACCCTTCCTACGGCATGAGATGTCATATACAACTCCTTCCCATTCCAATCCTGAGACCCTTCCTATAGCATGAGATGTGATATCTCAATGCTTATACCAAACCTGAGACCCTTCCTATAGCATGAGATGTTATATCCAACTCCTTCCCATTCCAATCCTGAGACCGTTCCTATAGCATGAGATGTGATATCTCAATGCTTATACCAAACCTGAGACCCTTCCTACGGCATGAGATGTCATATACAACTCCTTCCCATTCCAATCCTGAGACCCTTCCTATAGCATGAGATGTGATATCTCAATGCTTATACCAAACCTGAGACCCTTCCTATAGCATGAGATGTGATATCCAACTCCTTCCCATTCCAATCCTCAGACCCTTCCTATAGCATGAGATTTGATATCTCAATGCTTCTACCAAACCTGAGACCCTTCCTTTAGCATGAGATGTGATATCCAACTCCTTCCCATTCCAATCCTGAGACCCTTCCTATAGCATGAGATGTGATATCTCAATACTTCTAATATCAAACCTGAGATCCTTCCGATAACATGAGATGTGATATCCAAATCCTTCCCCTTCCAATCCTGAGACCCTTCTGATAGCATGAGATGTGATATCTCAATGCTTCTAATACCAAACCTGAGATCCTTCCGATAGCATGAGATGTGATATCTCAATGCTTCTAATACCAAACCTGAGATCCTTCCTATAACATGAGATGTGATATCCAAATCCTTCCCCTTCCAAACCTGAGACCCTCCCTTTAGCATGAGATGTGATATCCAACTCCTTCCCATTCCAATTCTGAGCCCCTTCCTATACCATGAGACTTGATATCCAACTCCTTCCCATTCCAATTCTGAGCCCCTTCCTATACCATGAGACTTGATATCTCAATGCTTCTAATACCAAACCTGAGACCCGTCCTATAACATGAGATGTGATATCCAAATCCTTCCCCTTCCAAACCTTAGACCCTTCCTTTATCATGAGATGTGATATCCAACTCCTTCCCATTCCAATCCTGAGACCCTTCCGATATCATGAGATGTGATATCTCAATGCTTCTAATATCAAACTTGAGACCCTCCCTATAGCATGAGATGTGATATCCAAGTCCTTCCCATTCCAATCCTGAGACCCTTCCTATAGCTTGAGATGTGACATCCAACTCCTTCCCATTCCAATTCTGATCCCCTTCCTATACCATGAGACTTGATATCTCAATGCTTCTAATACCAAACCTGAGACCCGTCCTAAAACATAAGATTTGATATCCAAATCCTTCCGCTTCCAAACCTTAGACCCTTCCTTTATCATGAGATGTGATATCCAACTCCTTCCCATTCCAATCCTGAGACCCTTCCGATATCATGAGATGTAATATCTCAATGCTTCTAATATCAAACTTGAGACCCTCCCTATAGCATGAGATGTGATATCCAAGTCCTTCCCATTCCAATCCTGAGACCCTTCCTATAGCATGAGATGTGATATCTCAATGCTTCTAATACCAAACCTGAGACCCTTCCTATAACATGAGATTGGAATATCCAACTCCTTCCCATTCCAATCCTGAGACCCTTCCGATAGCAGAGATGTGATATCTCAATTCTTATATCAAACCTGAGATCCTTCCTATAACATGAGATGTGATATCCAACTCCTTCCCATTCCAATCCTGAGACACTTCCTATAGCATGAGATGTGATATCTCACTGCTTATACCAAACCTGAGACCCTTCCTATAGCATGAGATGTGATATCCAACTCCTTCCCATTCCAATCCTGAGACCCTTCCTATAGCATGAGATGTGATATCTCAATGCTTATACCAAACCTGAGACCCTTCCTATAACATGAGATGGGATATCCAACTCCTTCCCATTCCAATCCTGAGACACTTCCGATAGCAGAGATGTGATATCTCAATGCTTATACCAGACCTTAGACCCTTCCTATAACATGAGATCGGATATCCAACTCCTTCCCGTTCCAATCCGGAGACCCTTCCTATAGCTTGAGATGTGATATCCAGCTCCTTCCCATTCCAATCCTGAGACACTTCCGATAGCATGAGATGTGATATCTCAATGCTTCTAATATCAAAACGGAAACCCTCCCTATAGCATGATATGTGATATCCAACTCCTTCCCATTCCAATCCTGAGACCCTTCCGATAGCAGAGATGTGATATCTCAATGCTTATACCAAACCTGAGACCCTTCCTATGGCATGAGATGTCATATACAACTCCTTCCGATTCCAAACCTGAGACCCTTCCTATAGCATCAGATGGGATATCTCAATGCTAATACCAAACCTGAGATCCTTCCTATAACATGAGAGGTGATATCCAAATCCTTCCCCTTCCAAACCCGAGACCCTCCCTTTAGCATGAGATGTGATATCCAACTCCTTCCCATTCCAATCCCGAGACCCTTCTGATAGCATGCGATGTGATATCTCAATGCCTCTAATACCAAACCTGAGATCCTTCCGATAGCATGAGATGTGATATCTCAATGCTTCTAATACCAAACCTGAGATCCTTCCTATAACATGAGATGTGATATTCAAATCCTTCCCCTTCCAAAACTGAGACCCTCCCTTTAGCATGAGATGTGATATCCGACTCCTTCCCATTCCAATCCTGAGACCCTTCTGATAGCATGAGATGTGATATCTCAATGCCTCTAATACCAAACCTGAGATCCTTCCGATAGCATGAGATGTGATATCTCAATGCTTCTAATACCAAACCTGAGACCCTTCCTATAACATGAGATGTGATATCCAAGTCCTTCCCATTCCAATCCTGAGACCCTTCCTATAGCATGAGATGTGATATCGCAATGCTTCTAATACCAAACCTGAGACCCTTCCTATAACATGAGATGTGATATCCAAGTCCTTCCCATTCCAATCCTGAGACCCTTCCTATAGCTTGAGATGTGATATCCAACTCCTTCCCATTCCAATTCTGAAACCCGTCCTATACCATGAGATGTGATATCTCAATGCTTCTAATACCAAACCTGAGACCCTTCCTATAACGGGATGGGATATCCAACTCCTTCCCATTCCAATCCTGAGACCCTTCCGATAGCATGAGATGTGATATCTCAATGCTTATACCAAACCTGAGACCCTTCCTATAGCATGAGATGTGATATCCAACTCCTTCCCATTCCAATCCTGAGACCCTTCCTATAGCATGAGATGTGATATCTCAATGCTTATACCAAACCTGAGACCCTTCCTACGGCATGAGATGTCATATACAACTCCTTCCCATTCCAATCCTGAGACCCTTCCTATAGCATGAGATGTGATATCTCAATGCTTATACCAAACCTGAGACCCTTCCTATAGCATGAGATGTGATATCCAACTCCTTCCCATTCCAATCCTGAGACCCTTCCTATAGCATGAGATGTGATATCTCAATGCTTATACCAAACCTGAGACCCTTCCTATAACATGAGATGGGATATCCAACTCCTTCCCATTCCAATCCTGAGACACTTCCGATAGCAGAGATGTGATATCTCACTGCTTATACCAGACCTTAGACCCTTCCTATAACATGAGATCGGATATCCAACTCCTTCACGTTCCAATCCGGAGACCCTTCCTATAGCTTGAGATGTGATATCCAGCTCCTTCCCATTCCAATCCTGAGACACTTCCGATAGCATGAGATGTGATATCTCAATTCTTCTAATATCAAAACGGAAACCCTCCCTATAGCATGATATGTGATATCCAACTCAATCCCATTCCAATCCTGAGACCCTTCCGATAGCAGAGATGTGATATCTCAATGCTTATACCAAACCTGAGACCCTTCCTATGGCATGAGATGTCATATACAACTCCTTCCGATTCCAAACCTGAGACCCTTCCTATAGCATCAGATGGGATATCTCAATGCTAATACCAAACCTGAGATCCTTCCTATAACATGAGAGGTGATATCCAAATCCTTCCCCTTCCAAACCCGAGACCCTCCCTTTAGCATGAGATGTGATATCCAACTCCTTCCCATTCCAATCCCGACACCCTTCTGATAGCATGCGATGTGATATCTCAATGCCTCTAATACCAAACCTGAGATCCTTCCGATAGCATGAGATGTGATATCTCAATGCTTCTAATACCAAACCTGAGATCCTTCCTATAACATGAGATGTGATATCCAAATCCTTCCCCTTCCAAACCTGAGACCCTCCCTTTAGCATGAGATGTGATATCCGACTCCTTCCCATTCCAATCCTGAGACCCTTCTGATAGCATGAGATGTGATATCTCAATGCCTCTAATACCAAACCTGAGTTCCTTCCTATAACATGAGATGTGATATCTCAATGCTTCTAATAGTAAACCTGAGACCCTCCCTTTAGCATGAGATGTGATATCCGACTCCTTCCCATTCCAATCCTGAGACCCTTCTGATAGCATGAGATGTGATATCTCAATGCCTCTAATACCAAACCTGAGATCCTTCCGATAGCATGAGATGTGATATCTCAATGCTTCTAATACCAAACCTGAGACCCTTCCTATAACATGAGATGTGATATCCAAGTCCTTCCCATTCCAATCCTGAGACCCTTCCTATAGCATGAGATGTGATATCGCAATGCTTCTAATACCAAACCTGAGACCCTTCCTATAACATGAGATGTGATATCCAAGTCCTTCCCATTCCAATCCTGAGACCCTTCCTATAGCTTGAGATGTGATATCCAACTCCTTACCATTCCAATTCTGAAACCCGTCCTATACCATGAGATGTGATATCTCAATGCTTCTAATACCAAACCTGAGACCCTTCCTATAACGAGATGGGATATCCAACTCCTTCCCATTCCAATCCTGAGACCCTTCCGATAGCAGAGATGTGATATCTCAATGCTTATACCAAACCTGAGACCCTTCCTATGGCAAGAGATGTCATATACAACTCCTTCCGATTCCAAACCTGAGACCCTTCCTATAGCATGAGATGGGATATCTCAATGCTTATACCAAACCTGAGACCCTTCCTATAGCATGAGATGTGATATCCAACTCCTTCCCATTCCAATCCTGAGACCCTTCCTATAGCTTGAGATGTGATATCCAACTCCTTCCCATTCCAATCCTGAGACCCTTCCTATAGCATGAGATGTGATATCTCAATGCTTCTACCAAACCTGAGACCCTTCCTTTAGCATGAGATGTGATATCCAGCTCCTTCCCATTCCAATCCTGAGACCCTTCCTATAGCATGAGATGTGATATCTCAATGCTTCTACCAAACCTGAGACCCTTCCTTTAGCATGAGATGTGATATCCAACTCCTTCCCATTCCAATCCTGAGACCCTTCCTATAGCATGAGATGTGATATCTCAATACTTCTAATATCAAACCTGAGATCCTTCCGATAACATGAGATGTGATATCCAAATCCTTCCCCTTCCAATCCTGAGACCCTTCTGATAGCATGAGATGTGATATCTCAATGCTTCTAATACCAAACCTGAGATCCTTCCGATAGCATGAGATGTGATATCTCAATGCTTCTAATACCAAACCTGAGATCCTTCCTATAACATGAGCTGTGATATCCAAATCCTTCCCCTTCCAAACCTGAGACCCTCCCTTTAGCATGAGATGTGATATCCAACTCCTTCCCATTCCAATTCTGAGCCCCTTCCTATACCATGAGACTTGATATCCAACTCCTTCCCATTCCAATTCTGAGCCCCTTCCTATACCATGAGACTTGATATCTCAATGCTTCTAATACCAAACCTGATACCCGTCCTATAACATGAAATGTGATATCCAAATCCTTCCCCTTCCAAACCTTAGACCCTTCCTTTATCATGAGATGTGATATCCAACTCCTTCCCATTCCAATCCTGAGACCCTTCCGATATCATGAGATGTGATATCTCAATGCTTCTAATATCAAACTTGAGACCCTCCCTATAGCATGAGATGTGATATCCAAGTCCTTCCCATTCCAATCCTGAGACCCTTCCTATAGCTTGAGATGTGACTTCCAACTCCTTCCCATTCCAATTCTGATCCCCTTCCTATACCATGAGACTTGATATCTCAATGCTTCTAATACCAAACCTGAGACCCGTCCTATAACATGAGATTTGATATCCAAATCCTTCCCCTTCCAAACCTTAGACCCTTCCTTTATCATGAGATGTGATATCCAACTCCTTCCCATTCCAATCCTGAGACCCTTCCGATATCATGAGATGTAATATCTCAATGCTTCTAATATCAAACTTGAGACCCTCCCTATAGCATGAGATTTGATATCCAAGTCCTTCCCATTCCAATCCTGAGACCCTTCCTATAGCATGAGATGTGATATCTCAATGCTTCTAATACCAAACCTGAGACCCTTCCTATAACATGAGATTGGAATATCCAACTCCTTCCCATTCCAATCCTGAGACCCTTCCGATAGCAGAGATGTGATATCTCAATTCTTATACCAAACCTGAGATCCTTCCTATAACATGAGATGTGATATCCAACTCCTTCCCATTCCAATCCTGAGACACTTCCTATAGCATGAGATGTGATATCTCACTGCTTATACCAAACCTGAGACCCTTCCTATAGCATGAGATGTGATATCCAACTCCTTCCCATTCCAATCCTGAGACCCTTCCTATAGCATGAGATGTGATATCTCAATGCTTATACCAAACCTGAGACCCTTCCTATAACATGAGATGGGATATCCAACTCCTTCCCATTCCAATCCTGAGACACTTCCGATAGCAGAGATGTGATATCTCAATGCTTATACCAGACCTTAGACCCTTCCTATAACATGAGATCGGATATCCAACTCCTTCCCGTTCCAATCCGGAGACCCTTCCTATAGCTTGAGATGTGATATCCAGCTCCTTCCCATTCCAATCCTGAGACACTTCCGATAGCATGAGATGTGATATCTCAATGCTTCTAATATCAAAACGGAAACCCTCCCTATAGCATGATATGTTATATCCAACTCCTTCCCATTCCAATCCTGAGACCCTTCCGATAGCAGAGATGTGATATCTCAATGCTTCTACCAAACCTGAGACCCTTCCTATGGCATGAGATGTCATATACAACTCATTCCGATTCCAAACCTGAGACCCTTCCTATAGCATCAGATGGGATATCTCAATGCTAATACCAAACCTGAGATCCTTCCTATAACATGAGAGGTGATATCCAAATCCTTCCCCTTCCAAATCCTTCCCCTTCCAAACCTGAGACCCTCCCTTTAGCATGAGATGTGATATCCGACTCATTCCCATTCCAATCCTGAGACCCTTCTGATAGCATGAGATGTGATATCTCAATGCCTCTAATACCAAACCTGAGATCCTTCCGATAGCATGAGATGTGATATCTCAATGCTTCTAATACCAAACCTGAGACCCTTCCTATAACATGAGATGTGATATCCAAGTCCTTCCCATTCCAATCCTGAGACCCTTCCTATAGCATGAGATGTGATATCGCAATGCTTCTAATACCAAACCTGAGACCCTTCCTATAACATGAGATGTGATATCCAAGTCCTTCCCATTCCAATCCTGAGACCCTTCCTATAGCTTGAGATGTGATATCCAACTCCTTCCCATTCCAATTCTGAAACCCGTCCTATACCATGAGATGTGATATCTCAATGCTTCTAATACCAAACCTGAGACCCTTCCTATAACGGGATGGGATATCCAACTCCTTCCCATTCCAATCCTGAGACCCTTCCGATAGCATGAGATGTGATATCTCAATGCTTATACCAAACCTGAGACCCTTCCTATAGCATGAGATGTGATATCCAACTCCTTCCCATTCCAATCCTGAGACCCTTCCTATAGCATGAGATGTGATATCTCAATGCTTATACCAAACCTGAGACCCTTCCTACGGCATGAGATGTCATATACAACTCCTTCCCATTCCAATCCTGAGACCCTTCCTATAGCATGAGATGTGATATCTCAATGCTTATACCAAACCTGAGACCCTTCCTATAGCATGAGATGTGATATCCAACTCCTTCCCATTCCAATCCTGAGACCCTTCCTATAGCATGAGATGTGATATCTCAATGCTTATACCAAACCTGAGACCCTTCCTATAACATGAGATGGGATATCCAACTCCTTCCCATTCCAATCCTGAGACACTTCCGATAGCAGAGATGTGATATCTCAATGCTTATACCAGACCTTAGACCCTTCCTATAACATGAGATCGGATATCCAACTCCTTCGCGTTCCAATCCGGAGACCCTTCCTATAGCTTGAGATGTGATATCCAGCTCCTTCCCATTCCAATCCTGAGACACTTCCGATAGCATGAGATGTGATATCTCAATGCTTCTAATATCAAAACGGAAACCCTCCCTATAGCATGATATGTGATATCCAACTCCTTCCCATTCCAATCCTGAGACCCTTCCGATAGCAGAGATGTGATATCTCAATGCTTATACCAAACCTGAGACCCTTCCTATGGCATGAGATGTCATATACAACTCCTTCCGATTCCAAACCTGAGACCCTTCCTATAGCATCAGATGGGATATCTCAATGCTAATACCAAACCTGAGATCCTTCCTATAACATGAGAGGTGATATCCAAATCCTTCCCCTTCCAAACCCGAGACCCTCCCTTTAGCATGAGATGTGATATCCAACTCCTTCCCATTCCAATCCCGACACCCTTCTGATAGCATGCGATGTGATATCTCAATGCCTCTAATACCAAACCTGAGATCCTTCCGATAGCATGAGATGTGATATCTCAATGCTTCTAATACCAAACCTGAGATCCTTCCTATAACATGAGATATGATATCCAAATCCTTCCCCTTCCAAACCTGAGACCCTCCCTTTAGCATGAAATGTGATATCCAACTCCTTCCCATTCCAATCCTGAGACCCTTCTGATAGCATGAGATGTGATATCTCAATGCCTCTAATACCAAACCTGAGTTCCTTCCTATAACATGAGATGTGATATCTCAATGCTTCTAATAGTAAACCTGAGACCCTCCCTTTAGCATGAGATGTGATATCCGACTCCTTCCCATTCCAATCCTGAGACCCTTCTGATAGCATGAGATGTGATATCTCAATGCCTCTAATACCAAACCTGAGATCCTTCCGATAGCATGAGATGTGATATCTCAATGCTTCTAATACCAAACCTGAGACCCTTCCTATAACATGAGATGTGATATCCAAGTCCTTCCCATTCCAATCCTGAGACCCTTCCTATAGCATGAGATGTGATATCGCAATGCTTCTAATACCAAACCTGAGACCCTTCCTATAACATGAGATGTGATATCCAAGTCCTTCCCATTCCAATCCTGAGACCCTTCCTATAGCTTGAGATGTGATATCCAACTCCTTACCATTCCAATTCTGAAACCCGTCCAATACCATGATATGTGATATCTCAATGCTTCTAATACCAAACCTGAGACCCTTCCTATAACGAGATGGGATATCCAACTCCTTCCCATTCCAATCCTGAGACCCTTCCGATAGCAGAGATGTGATATCTCAATGCTTATACCAAACCTGAGACCCTTCCTATGGCAAGAGATGTCATATACAACTCCTTCCGATTCCAAACCTGAGACCCTTCCTATAGCATGAGATGGGATATCTCAATGCTTATACCAAACCTGAGACCCCTCCTATAGCATAGATGTGATATCCAACTCCTTCCCATTCCAATCCTGAGACCCTTCCTATAGCTTGAGATGTGATATCCAACTCCTTCCCATTCCAATCCTGAGATCCTTCCTATAGCTTGAGATGTGATATCCAACTCCTTCCCATTCCAATCCTGAGACCCTTCCTATAGCATGAGATGTGATATCTCAATGTTTCTAATACCAAATCTGAGACCCTTCCTATAACATGAGATGTGATATCCAAGTCCTTCCCATTCCAATCCTGAGACCCTTCCTATAACATGAGATGTGATATCCAACTCTTTCCCATTCCAACCTGAGACCCTTCCTACAGCATGAGATGGGATATCCAACTCCTTCCAAATCCAATCCTGATACCCTTCCGATAGCATGAGATGTGATATCCCAATGCTTCTACAAAACCTGAGACCCATACATGGCATGAGATGTGATATCAAACTCCTTCCCATTCCAATCCTGAGACCCTTCCTATAGCTTGAGATGTGATATCCAACTCCTTCCCATTCCAATTCTGAGACCCTTCCCATAGCATGAGATGTGATATCTCAATGCTTCTAATACCAAACCTGAGACCCATCCTATAACATGAGATGTGATATCCAAGTCCTTCCCATTCCAATCCTAAGACCCTTCCTATAGCATGAGATGTGATATCTCAATGCTTCTAATACCAAACCTGAGTCCCTTCCTATAACATGAGATGTGATATCCAAGTCCTTCCCATTCTAATCCCGAGACCCTTCCTATAGCTTGAGATGTGATATCCAACTCCTTCCCATTCCAATTCTGAGACCCGTCCTATGCCATGAGATGTGATATCTCAATGCTTCTAATACCAAACCTGAGACCCTTCCTATAACGAGATGGGATATCCAACTCCTTCCCATTCCAATCCCGAGACCCTTCCCATAGCAGAGATGTGATATCTCAATGCTTATACCAAAACTGAGACCCTTCCTATGGCATGAGATGTCATATACAACTCCTTCCGATTCCAAACCTGAGACCCTTCCTATAGCATGAGATGTGATATCCAACTCCTTCCCATTCCAATCCTGAGACCCTTCCTATAGCTTGAGATGTGATATCCAACTCCTTCCCATTCCAATCCTGAGACCCTTCCTATAGCTTGAGATGTGATATCCAACTCCTTCCCATTCCAATCCTGAGACCTTTCCTATAGCATGAGATGTGATATCTCAATGCTTCTAATACCAAACCTGAGATCCTTCCTATAACATGAGATGTGATATCCAAATCCTTCCACTTCCAAACCTGAGACCCTCCCTTTAGCATGAGATGTGATATCCGACTCCTTCCCATTCCAATCCTGAGACCCTTCTGATAGCATGAGATGTGATATCTCAATGCCTCTAATACCAAACCTGAGATCCTTCCGATAGCATGAGATGTGATATCTCAATGCCTCTAATACCAAACGTGAGATCCTTCCTCTAACATGAAATGTGATATCCAACTCCTTCCCCTTCCAAACCTGAGAGCCTTCCTATAGCATGAGATGTGATATCCAAGTCCTTCCCATTCCAATCCTGAGACCCTTCCTATAACATGAGATGTGATATCCAACTCCTTCCCATTCCAACCTGAGACCCTTCCTATAGCATGAGATGTGATATCTCAATGCTTCTACCAAACCTGAGACCCTTCCTTTAGCATGAGATGTGATATCCAACACCTTCCCATTCCAATCCTGAGACCCTTCCTATAGCATGAGATGTGATATCTCAATGCTTCTACCAAACCTGAGACCCTTCCTTTAGCATGAGATGTGATATCCAACTCCTTCCCATTCCAATCCTGAGACCCTTCCTATAGCATGAGATGTGATATCTCAATACTTCTAATATCAAACCTGAGATCCTTCCGATAACATGAGATGTGATATCCAAATCCTTCCCCTTCCAATCCTGAGACCCTTCTGATAGCATGAGATGTGATATCTCAATGCTTCTAATACCAAACCTGAGATCCTTCCGATAGCATGAGATGTGATATCTCAATGCTTCTAATACCAAACCTGAGATCCTTCCTATACCATGAGACTTGATATCCAACTCCTTCCCATTCCAATTCTGAGCCCCTTCCTATACCATGAGACTTGATATCTCAATGCTTCTAATACCAAACCTGAGACCCGTCCTATAACATGAGATGTGATATCCAAATCCTTCCCCTTCCAAACCTTAGACCCATCCTTTATCATGAGATGTGATATCCAACTCCTTCCCATTCCAATCTTGAGACCCTTCCGATATCATGAGATGTGATATCTCAATGCTTCTAATATCAAACTTGAGACCCTCCCTATAGCATGAGATGTGATATCCAAGTCCTTCCCATTCCAATCCTGAGACCCTTCCTATAGCTTGAGATGTGACATCCAACTCCTTCCCATTCCAATTCTGATCCCCTTCCTATACCATGAGACTTGATATCTCAATGCTTCTAATATCAAACCTGAGACCCGTCCTATAACATGAGATTTGATATCCAAATCCTTCCCCTTCCAAACCTTAGACCCTTCCTTTATCATGAGATGTGATATCCAACTCCTTCCCATTCCAATCCTGAGACCCTTCCGATATCATGAGATGTAATATCTCAATGCTTCTAATATCAACCTTGAGACCCTCCCTATAGCATGAGATTTGATATCCAAGTCCTTCCCATTCCAATCCTGAGACCCTTCCTATAGCATGAGATGTGATATCTCAATGCTTCTAATACCAAACCTGAGACCCTTCCTATAACATGAGATTGGAATATCCAACTCCTTCCCATTCCAATCCTGAGACCCTTCCGATAGCAGAGATGTGATATCTCAATTCTTATACCAAACCTGAGATCCTTCCTATAACATGAGATGTGATATCCAACTCCTTCCCATTCCAATCCTGAGACACTTCCTATAGCATGAGATGTGATATCTCACTGCTTATACCAAACCTGAGACCCTTCCTATAGCATGAGATGTGATATCCAACTCCTTCCCATTCCAATCCTGAGACCCTTCCTATAGCATGAGATGTGATATCTCAATGCTTATACCAAACCTGAGACCCTTCCTATAACATGAGATGGGATATCCAACTCCTTCCCATTCCAATCCTGAGACACTTCCGATAGCAGAGATGTGATATCTCAATGCTTATACCAGACCTTAGACCCTTCCTATAACATGAGATCGGATATCCAACTCCTTCCCGTTCCAATCCGGAGACCCTTCCTATAGCTTGAGATGTGATATCCAGCTCCTTCCCATTCCAATCCTGAGACACTTCCGATAGCATGAGATGTGATATCTCAATGCTTCTAATATCAAAACGGAAACCCTCCCTATAGCATGATATGTGATATCCAACTCCTTCCCATTCCAATCCTGAGACCCTTCCGATAGCAGAGATGTGATATCTCAATGCTTATACCAAACCTGAGACCCTTCCTATGGCATGAGATGTCATATACAACTCCTTCCGATTCCAAACCTGAGACCCTTCCTATAGCATCAGATGGGATATCTCAATGCTAATACCAAACCTGAGATCCTTCCTATAACATGAGAGGTGATATCCAAATCCTTCCCCTTCCAAACCCGAGACCCTCCCTTTAGCATGAGATGTGATATCCAACTCCTTCCCATTCCAATCCCGAGACCCTTCTGATAGCATGCGATGTGATATCTCAATGCCTCTAATACCAAACCTGAGATCCTTCCGATAGCATCAGATGTGATATCTCAATGCTTCTAATACCAAACCTGAGATCCTTCCTATAACATGAGATGTGATATCCAAATCCTTCCCCTTCCAAACCTGAGACCCTCCCTTTAGCATGAGATGTGATATCCGACTCATTCCCATTCCAATCCTGAGACCCTTCTGATAGCATGAGATGTGATATCTCAATGCCTCTAATACCAAACCTGAGATCCTTCCGATAGCATGAGATGTGATATCTCAATGCTTCTAATACCAAACCTGAGACCCTTCCTATAACATGAGATGTGATATCCAAGTCCTTCCCATTCCAATCCTGAGACCCTTCCTATAGCATGAGATGTGATATCGCAATGCTTCTAATACCAAAACTGAGACCCTTCCTATAACATGAGATGTGATATCCAAGTCCTTCCCATTCCAATCCTGAGACCCTTCCTATAGCTTGAGATGTGATATCCAACTCCTTCCCATTCCAATTCTGAAACCCGTCCTATACCATGAGATGTGATATCTCAATGCTTCTAATACCAAACCTGAGACCCTTCCTATAACGGGATGGGATATCCAACTCCTTCCCATTCCAATCCTGAGACCCTTCCGATAGCATGAGATGTGATATCTCAATGCTTATACCAAACCTGAGACCCTTCCTATAGCATGAGATGTGATATCCAACTCCTTCCCATTCCAATCCTGAGACCCTTCCTATAGCATGAGATGTGATATCTCAATGCTTATACCAAACCTGAGACCCTTCCTACGCCATGAGATGTCATATACAACTCCTTCCCATTCCAATCCTGAGACCCTTCCTATAGCATGAGATGTGATATCTCAATGCTTATACCAAACCTGAGACCCTTCCTATAGCATGAGATGTGATATCCAACTCCTTCCCATTCCAATCCTGAGACCCTTCCTATAGCATGAGATGTGATATCTCAATGCTTATACCAAACCTGAGACCCTTCCTATAACATGAGATGGGATATCCAACTCCTTCCCATTCCAATCCTGAGACACTTCCGATAGCAGAGATGTGATATCTCAATGCTTATACCAGACCTTAGACCCTTCCTATAACATGAGATCGGATATCCAACTCCTTCCCGTTTCAATCCGGAGACCCTTCCTATAGCTTGAGATGTGATATCCAGCTCCTTCCCATTCCAATCCTGAGACACTTCCGATAGCATGAGATGTGATATCTCAATGCTTCTAATATCAAAACGGAAACCCTCCCTATAGCATGATATGTGATATCCAACTCCTTCCCATTCCAATCCTGAGACCCTTCCGATAGCAGAGATGTGATATCTCAATGCTTATACCAAACCTGAGACCCTTCCTATGGCATGAGATGTCATATACAACTCCTTCCGATTCCAAACCTGAGACCCTTCCTATAGCATCAGATGGGATATCTCAATGCTAATACCAAACCTGAGATCCTTCCTATAACATGAGAGGTGATATCCAAATCCTTCCCCTTCCAAACCCGAGACCCTCCCTTTAGCATGAGATGTGATATCCAACTCCTTCCCATTCCAATCCCGACACCCTTCTGATAGCATGCGATGTGATATCTCAATGCCTCTAATACCAAACCTGAGATCCTTCCGATAGCATGAGATGTGATATCTCAATGCTTCTAATACCAAACCTGAGATCCTTCCTATAACATGAGATATGATATCCAAATCCTTCCCCTTCCAAACCTGAGACCCTCCCTTTAGCATGAAATGTGATATCCAACTCCTTCCCATTCCAATCCTGAGACCCTTCTGATAGCATGAGATGTGATATCTCAATGCCTCTAATACCAAACCTGAGTTCCTTCCTATAACATGAGATGTGATATCTCAATGCTTCTAATAGTAAACCTGAGACCCTCCCTTTAGCATGAGATGTGATATCCGACTCCTTCCCATTCCAATCCTGAGACCCTTCTGATAGCATGAGATGTGATATCTCAATGCCTCTAATACCAAACCTGAGATCCTTCCGATAGCATGAGATGTGATATCTCAATGCTTCTAATACCAAACCTGAGACCCTTCCTATAACATGAGATGTGATATCCAAGTCCTTCCCATTCCAATCCTGAGACCCTTCCTATAGCATGAGATGTGATATCGCAATGCTTCTAATACCAAACCTGAGACCCTTCCTATAACATGAGATGTGATATCCAAGTCCTTCCCATTCCAATCCTGAGACCCTTCCTATAGCTTGAGATGTGATATCCAACTCCTTACCATTCCAATTCTGAAACCCGTCCAATACCATGATATGTGATATCTCAATGCTTCTAATACCAAACCTGAGACCCTTCCTATAACGAGATGGGATATCCAACTCCTTCCCATTCCAATCCTGAGACCCTTCCGATAGCAGAGATGTGATATCTCAATGCTTATACCAAACCTGAGACCCTTCCTATGGCAAGAGATGTCATATACAACTCCTTCTGATTCCAAACCTGAGACCCTTCCTATAGCATGAGATGGGATATCTCAATGCTTATACCAAACCTGAGACCCTTCCTATAGCATAGATGTGATATCCAACTCCTTCCCATTCCAATCCTGAGACCCTTCCTATAGCTTGAGATGTGATATCCAACTCCTTCCCATTCCAATCCTGAGATCCTTCCTATAGCTTGAGATGTGATATCCAACTCCTTCCCATTCCAATCCTGAGACCCTTCCTATAGCATGAGATGTGATATCTCAATGTTTCTAATACCAAATCTGAGACCCTTCCTATAACATGAGATGTGATATCCAAGTCCTTCCCATTCCAATCCTGAGACCCTTCCTATAACATGAGATGTGATATCCAACTCTTTCCCATTCCAACCTGAGACCCTTCCTACAGCATGAGATGGGATATCCAACTCCTTCCAAATCCAATCCTGATACCCTTCCGATAGCATGAGATGTGATATCCCAATGCTTCTACAAAACCTGAGACCCATACATGGCATGAGATGTGATATCAAACTCCTTCCCATTCCAATCCTGAGACCCTTCCTATAGCTTGAGATGTGATATCCAACTCCTTCCCATTCCAATTCTGAGACCCTTCCCATAGCATGAGATGTGATATCTCAATGCTTCTAATACCAAACCTGAGACCCATCCTATAACATGAGATGTGATATCCAAGTCCTTCCCATTCCAATCCTAAGACCCTTCCTATAGCATGAGATGTGATATCTCAATGCTTCTAATACCAAACCTGAGTCCCTTCCTATAACATGAGATGTGATATCCAAGTCCTTCCCATTCTAATCCCGAGACCCTTCCTATAGCTTGAGATGTGATATCCAACTCCTTCCCATTCCAATTCTGAGACCCGTCCTATGCCATGAGATGTGATATCTCAATGCTTCTAATACCAAACCTGAGACCCTTCCTATAACGAGATGGGATATCCAACTCCTTCCCATTCCAATCCCGAGACCCTTCCCATAGCAGAGATGTGATATCTCAATGCTTATACCAAAACTGAGACCCTTCCTATGGCATGAGATGTCATATACAACTCCTTCCGATTCCAAACCTGAGACCCTTCCTATAGCATGAGATGTGATATCCAACTCCTTCCCATTCCAATCCTGAGACCCTTCCTATAGCTTGAGATGTGATATCCAACTCCTTCCCATTCCAATCCTGAGACCCTTCCTATAGCTTGAGATGTGATATCCAACTCCTTCCCATTCCAATCCTGAGACCTTTCCTATAGCATGAGATGTGATATCTCAATGCTTCTAATACCAAACCTGAGATCCTTCCTATAACATGAGATGTGATATCCAAATCCTTCCACTTCCAAACCTGAGACCCTCCCTTTAGCATGAGATGTGATATCCGACTCCTTCCCATTCCAATCCTGAGACCCTTCTGATAGCATGAGATGTGATATCTCAATGCCTCTAATACCAAACCTGAGATCCTTCCGATAGCATGAGATGTGATATCTCAATGCCTCTAATACCAAACGTGAGATCCTTCCTCTAACATGAAATGTGATATCCAACTCCTTCCCCTTCCAAACCTGAGAGCCTTCCTATAGCATGAGATGTGATATCCAAGTCCTTCCCATTCCAATCCTGAGACCCTTCCTATAACATGAGATGTGATATCCAACTCCTTCCCATTCCAACCTGAGACCCTTCCTATAGCATGAGATGTGATATCTCAATGCTTCTACCAAACCTGAGACCCTTCCTTTAGCATGAGATGTGATATCCAACACCTTCCCATTCCAATCCTGAGACCCTTCCTATAGCATGAGATGTGATATCTCAATGCTTCTACCAAACCTGAGACCCTTCCTTTAGCATGAGATGTGATATCCAACTCCTTCCCATTCCAATCCTGAGACCCTTCCTATAGCATGAGATGTGATATCTCAATACTTCTAATATCAAACCTGAGATCCTTCCGATAACATGAGATGTGATATCCAAATCCTTCCCCTTCCAATCCTGAGACCCTTCTGATAGCATGAGATGTGATATCTCAATGCTTCTAATACCAAACCTGAGATCCTTCCGATAGCATGAGATGTGATATCTCAATGCTTCTAATACCAAACCTGAGATCCTTCCTATACCATGAGACTTGATATCCAACTCCTTCCCATTCCAATTCTGAGCCCCTTCCTATACCATGAGACTTGATATCTCAATGCTTCTAATACCAAACCTGAGACCCGTCCTATAACATGAGATGTGATATCCAAATCCTTCCCCTTCCAAACCTTAGACCCATCCTTTATCATGAGATGTGATATCCAACTCCTTCCCATTCCAATCTTGAGACCCTTCCGATATCATGAGATGTGATATCTCAATGCTTCTAATATCAAACTTGAGACCCTCCCTATAGCATGAGATGTGATATCCAAGTCCTTCCCATTCCAATCCTGAGACCCTTCCTATAGCTTGAGATGTGACATCCAACTCCTTCCCATTCCAATTCTGATCCCCTTCCTATACCATGAGACTTGATATCTCAATGCTTCTAATACCAAACCTGAGACCCGTCCTATAACATGAGATTTGATATCCAAATCCTTCCCCTTCCAAACCTTAGACCCTTCCTTTATCATGAGATGTGATATCCAACTCCTTCCCATTCCAATCCTGAGACCCTTCCGATATCATGAGATGTAATATCTCAATGCTTCTAATATCAACCTTGAGACCCTCCCTATAGCATGAGATTTGATATCCAAGTCCTTCCCATTCCAATCCTGAGACCCTTCCTATAGCATGAGATGTGATATCTCAATGCTTCTAATACCAAACCTGAGACCCTTCCTATAACATGAGATTGGAATATCCAACTCCTTCCCATTCCAATCCTGAGACCCTTCCGATAGCAGAGATGTGATATCTCAATTCTTATACCAAACCTGAGATCCTTCCTATAACATGAGATGTGATATCCAACTCCTTCCCATTCCAATCCTGAGACACTTCCTATAGCATGAGATGTGATATCTCACTGCTTATACCAAACCTGAGACCCTTCCTATAGCATGAGATGTGATATCCAACTCCTTCCCATTCCAATCCTGAGACCCTTCCTATAGCATGAGATGTGATATCTCAATGCTTATACCAAACCTGAGACCCTTCCTATAACATGAGATGGGATATCCAACTCCTTCCCATTCCAATCCTGAGACACTTCCGATAGCAGAGATGTGATATCTCAATGCTTATACCAGACCTTAGACCCTTCCTATAACATGAGATCGGATATCCAACTCCTTCCCGTTCCAATCCGGAGACCCTTCCTATAGCTTGAGATGTGATATCCAGCTCCTTCCCATTCCAATCCTGAGACACTTCCGATAGCATGAGATGTGATATCTCAATGCTTCTAATATCAAAACGGAAACCCTCCCTATAGCATGATATGTGATATCCAACTCCTTCCCATTCCAATCCTGAGACCCTTCCGATAGCAGAGATGTGATATCTCAATGCTTATACCAAACCTGAGACCCTTCCTATGGCATGAGATGTCATATACAACTCCTTCCGATTCCAAACCTGAGACCCTTCCTATAGCATCAGATGGGATATCTCAATGCTAATACCAAACCTGAGATCCTTCCTATAACATGAGAGGTGATATCCAAATCCTTCCCCTTCCAAACCCGAGACCCTCCCTTTAGCATGAGATGTGATATCCAACTCCTTCCCATTCCAATCCCGAGACCCTTCTGATAGCATGCGATGTGATATCTCAATGCCTCTAATACCAAACCTGAGATCCTTCCGATAGCATCAGATGTGATATCTCAATGCTTCTAATACCAAACCTGAGATCCTTCCTATAACATGAGATGTGATATCCAAATCCTTCCCCTTCCAAACCTGAGACCCTCCCTTTAGCATGAGATGTGATATCCGACTCATTCCCATTCCAATCCTGAGACCCTTCTGATAGCATGAGATGTGATATCTCAATGCCTCTAATACCAAACCTGAGATCCTTCCGATAGCATGAGATGTGATATCTCAATGCTTCTAATACCAAACCTGAGACCCTTCCTATAACATGAGATGTGATATCCAAGTCCTTCCCATTCCAATCCTGAGACCCTTCCTATAGCATGAGATGTGATATCGCAATGCTTCTAATACCAAAACTGAGACCCTTCCTATAACATGAGATGTGATATCCAAGTCCTTCCCATTCCAATCCTGAGACCCTTCCTATAGCTTGAGATGTGATATCCAACTCCTTCCCATTCCAATTCTGAAACCCGTCCTATACCATGAGATGTGATATCTCAATGCTTCTAATACCAAACCTGAGACCCTTCCTATAACGGGATGGGATATCCAACTCCTTCCCATTCCAATCCTGAGACCCTTCCGATAGCATGAGATGTGATATCTCAATGCTTATACCAAACCTGAGACCCTTCCTATAGCATGAGATGTGATATCCAACTCCTTCCCATTCCAATCCTGAGACCCTTCCTATAGCATGAGATGTGATATCTCAATGCTTATACCAAACCTGAGACCCTTCCTACGCCATGAGATGTCATATACAACTCCTTCCCATTCCAATCCTGAGACCCTTCCTATAGCATGAGATGTGATATCTCAATGCTTATACCAAACCTGAGACCCTTCCTATAGCATGAGATGTGATATCCAACTCCTTCCCATTCCAATCCTGAGACCCTTCCTATAGCATGAGATGTGATATCTCAATGCTTATACCAAACCTGAGACCCTTCCTATAACATGAGATGGGATATCCAACTCCTTCCCATTCCAATCCTGAGACACTTCCGATAGCAGAGATGTGATATCTCAATGCTTATACCAGACCTTAGACCCTTCCTATAACATGAGATCGGATATCCAACTCCTTCCCGTTTCAATCCGGAGACCCTTCCTATAGCTTGAGATGTGATATCCAGCTCCTTCCCATTCCAATCCTGAGACACTTCCGATAGCATGAGATGTGATATCTCAATGCTTCTAATATCAAAACGGAAACCCTCCCTATAGCATGATATGTGATATCCAACTCCTTCCCATTCCAATCCTGAGACCCTTCCGATAGCAGAGATGTGATATCTCAATGCTTATACCAAACCTGAGACCCTTCCTATGGCATGAGATGTCATATACAACTCCTTCCGATTCCAAACCTGAGACCCTTCCTATAGCATCAGATGGGATATCTCAATGCTAATACCAAACCTGAGATCCTTCCTATAACATGAGATGTGATATCCAACTCCTTCCCATTCCAAACCCGAGACCCTCCCTTTAGCATGAGATGTGATATCCAACTCCTTCCCATTCCAATCCCGACACCCTTCTGATAGCATGCGATGTGATATCTCAATGCCTCTAATACCAAACCTGAGATCCTTCCGATAGCATGAGATGTGATATCTCAATGCTTCTAATACCAAACCTGAGATCCTTCCTATAACATGAGATATGATATCCAAATCCTTCCCCTTCCAAACCTGAGACCCTCCCTTTAGCATGAAATGTGATATCCGACTCCTTCCCATTCCAATCCTGAGACCCTTCTGATAGCATGAGATGTGATATCTCAATGCCTCTAATACCAAACCTGAGTTCCTTCCTATAACATGAGATGTGATATCCAACTCCTTCCCATTCCAATCCTGAGACCCTTCCTATAGCATGAGATGTGATATCTCAATGCTTATACCAAACCTGAGACCCTTCCTATAGCATGAGATGTGATATCCAACTCCTTCCCATTCCAATCCTGAGACCCTTCCTATAGCATGAAATGTGATATCTCAATGCTTATACCAAACCTGAGACCCTTCCTACGGCATGAGATGTCATATACAACTCCTTCCCATTCCAATCCTGAGACCCTTCCTATAGCATGAGATGTGATATCTCAATGCTTATACCAAACCTGAGACCCTTCCTATAGCATGAGATGTGATATCCAACTCCTTCCCATTCCAATCCTGAGACCCTTCCTATAGCATGAGATGTGATATCTCAATGCTTATACCAAACCTGAGACCCTTCCTATAACATGAGATGGGATATCCAACTCCTTCCCATTCCAATCCTGAGACACTTCCGATAGCAGAGATGTGATATCTCAATGCTTATACCAGACCTTAGACCCTTCCTATAACATGAGATCGGATATCCAACTCCTTCCCGTTCCAATCCGGAGACCCTTCCTATAGCTTGAGATGTGATATCAAGCTCCTTCCCATTCCAATCCTGAGACACTTCCGATAGCATGAGATGTGATATCTCAATGCTTCTAATATCAAAACGGAAACCCTCCCTATAGCATGATATGTGATATCCAACTCCTTCCCATTCCAATCCTGAGACCCTTCCGATAGCAGAGATGTGATATCTCAATGCTTATACCAAACCTGAGACCCTTCCTATGGCATGAGATGTCATATACAACTCCTTCCGATTCCAAACCTGAGACCCTTCCTATAGCATCAGATGGGATATCTCAATGCTAATACCAAACCTGAGATCCTTCCTATAACATGAGATGTGATATCCAACTCCTTCCCATTCCAAACCCGAGACCCTCCCTTTAGCATGAGATATGATATCCAACTCCTTCCCATTCCAATCCCGACACCCTTCTGATAGCATGCGATGTGATATCTCAATGCCTCTAATACCAAACCTGAGATCCTTCCGATAGCATGAGATGTGATATCTCAATGCTTCTAATACCAAACCTGAGATCCTTCCTATAACATGAGATATGATATCCAAATCCTTCCCCTTCCAAACCTGAGACCCTGCCTTTAGCATAAAATGTGATATCCGACTCCTTCCCATTCCAATCCTGAGACCCTTCTGATAGCATGAGATGTGATATCTCAATGCCTCTAATACCAAACCTGAGTTCCTTCCTATAACATGAGATGTGATATCTCAATGCTTCTAATAGTAAACCTGAGACCCTCCCTTTATCATGAGATGTGATATCCGACTCCTTCCCATTCCAATCCTGAGACCCTTCTGATAGCATGAGATGTGATATCTCAATGCCTCTAATACCAAACCTGAGATCCTTCCGATAGCATGAGATGTGATATCTCAATGCTTCTAATACCAAACCTGAGACCCTTCCTATAACATGAGATGTGATATCCAAGTCCTTCCCATTCCAATCCTGAGACCCTTCCTATAGCATGAGATGTGATATCGCAATGCTTCTAATACCAAACCTGAGACCCTTCCTATAACATGAGATGTGATATCCAAGTCCTTCCCATTCCAATCCTGAGACCCTTCCTATAGCTTGAGATGTGATATACAACTCCTTACCATTCCAATTCTGAAACCCGTCCAATACCATGATATGTGATATCTCAATGCTTCTAATACCAAACCTGAGACCCTTCCTATAACGAGATGGGATATCCAACTCCTTCCCATTCCATTCCTGAGACCCTTCCGATAGCAGAGATGTGATATCTCAATGCTTATACCAAACCTGAGACCCTTCCTATGGCAAGAGATGTCATATACAACTCCTTCCGATTCCAAACCTGAGACCCTTCCTATAGCATGAGATGGGATATCTCAATGCTTATACCAAACCTGAGACCCTTCCTATAGCATGAGATGTGATATCCAACTCCTTCCCATTCCAATCCTGAGACCCTTCCTATAGCTTGAGATGTGATATCCAACTCCTTCCCATTCCAATCCTGAGACCCTTCCTATAGCTTGAGATGTGATATCCAACTCCTTCCCATTCCAATCCTGAGACCCTTCCTATAGCATGAGATGTGATATCTCAATGTTTCTAATACCAAATCTGAGACCCTTCCTATAACATGAGATGTGATATCCAAGTCCTTCCCATTCCAATCCTGAGACCCTTCCTATAACATGAGATGTGATATCCAACTCTTTCCCATTCCAACCTGAGACCCTTCCTACAGCATGAGATGGGATATCCAACTCCTTCCAAATCCAATCCTGATACCCTTCCGATAGCATGAGATGTGATATCCCAATGCTTCTACAAAACCTGAGACCCATACATGGCATGAGATGTGATATCAAACTCCTTCCCATTCCAATCCTGAGACCCTTCCTATAGCTTGAGATGTGATATCCAACTCCTTCCCATTCCAATTCTGAGACCCTTCCCATAGCATGAGATGTGATATCTCAATGCTTCTAATACCAAACCTGAGACCCATCCTATAACATGAGATGTGATATCCAAGTCCTTCCCATTCCAATCCTAAGACCCTTCCTATAGCATGAGATGTGATATCTCAATGCTTCTAATACCAAACCTGAGTCCCTTCCTATAACATGAGATGTGATATCCAAGTCCTTCCCATTCTAATCCCGAGACCCTTCCTATAGCTTGAGATGTGATATCCAACTCCTTCCCATTCCAATTCTGAGACCCGTCCTATGCCATGAGATGTGATATCTCAATGCTTCTAATACCAAACCTGAGACCCTTCCTATAACGAGATGGGATATCCAATTCCTTCCCATTCCAATCCCGAGACCCTTCCCATAGCAGAGATGTGATATCTCAATGCTTATACCAAACCTGAGACCCTTCCTATGGCATGAGATGTCATATACAACTCCTTCCGATTCCAAACCTGAGACCCTTCCTATAGCATGAGATGTGATATCCAACTCCTTCCCATTCCAATCCTGAGACCCTTCCTATAGCTTGAGATGTGATATCCAACTCCTTCCCATTCCAATCCTGAGACCCTTCCTATAGCTTGAGATGTGATATCCAACTCCTTCCCATTCCAATCCTGAGACCTTTCCTATAGCATGAGATGTGATATCTCAATGCTTCTAATACCAAACCTGAGATCCTTCCTATAACATGAGATGTGATATCCAAATCCTTCCACTTCCAAACCTGAGACCCTCCCTTTAGCATGAGATGTGATATCCGACTCCTTCCCATTCCAATCCTGAGACCCTTCTGATAGCATGAGATGTGATATCTCAATGCCTCTAATACCAAACCTGAGATCCTTCCGATAGCATGAGATGTGATATCTCAATGCCTCTAATACCAAACGTGAGATCCTTCCTCTAACATGAAATGTGATATCCAACTCCTTCCCCTTCCAAACCTGAGAGCCTTCCTATAGCATGAGATGTGATATCCAAGTCCTTCCCATTCCAATCCTGAGACCCTTCCTATAACATGAGATGTGATATCCAACTCCTTCCCATTCCAACCTGAGACCCTTCCTATAGCATGAGATGGGATATCCAACTCCTTCCAGATCCAATCCTGATACCCTTCCGATAGCATGAGATGTGATATCCCAATGCTTCTACAAAACCTGAGACCCATACATGGCATGAGATGTGATATCAAACTCCTTCCCATTCCAATCCTGAGACCCTTCCTATAGCTTGAGATGTGATATCCAACTCCTTCCCATTCCAATTCTGAGACCCGTCCTATACCATGAGACTTGATATCTCAATGCTTCTAATACCAAACCTGAGACTGGTCCTATAACATGAGATGTGATATCCAAATCCTTCCCCTTCCAAACCTTAGACCCTTCCTTTATCATGAGATGTGATATCCAAGTCCTTCCCATTCCAATCCTGAGACCCTTCCTATAGCATGAGATGTGATATCTCAATGCTTCTAATACCAAACCTGAGACCCTTCCTATAACATGAGATGTGATATCCAAAACCTTCCCATTCCAATCCTGAGACCCTTCCTATAGCTTGAGATGTGATATCCAACTCCTTCCCATTCCAATTCTGAGACCCGTCCTATACCATGAGATGTGATATCTCAATGCTTCTAACACCAAACCTGAGACCCTTCCTATAACATGAGATGTGATATCCAAGTCCTTCCCATTCCAATCCTGAGACCCTTCCTATAGCATGAGATGTGATATCTCAATGCTTGTAATACCAAACATGAGACCCTTCCTATAGCATGAGATGGGATATCCAACTCCTTCCCATTCCAATCCTGAGACCCTTCCGATAGCAGAGATGTGATATCTCAATGCTTATACCAAACCTGAGACCCTTCCTATGGCATGAGATGTCATATACAACTCCTTCTGATTCCAAACCTGAGACCCTTCCTGTAGCATCAGATGGGATATCTCAATGCTAATACCAAACCTGAGATCCTTCCTATAACATGAGATGTGATATCCAAATCCTTCCCCTTCCAAACCCGAGACCCTCCCTTTAGCATGAGATGTGATATCCAACTCCTTCCCATTCCAATCCCGAGACCCTTCTGATAGAATGAGATGTGATATCTCAATGCCTCTAATACCAAACCTGAGATCCTTCCGATAGCATGAGATGTGATATCTCAATGATTCTAATACCAAACCTGAGATCCTTCCTGTAACATGAGATGTGATATCCAAATCCTTCCCCTTCCAAACCTGAGACCCTCCCTTTAGCATGAGATGTGATATCCGACTCCTTCCCATTCCAATCCTGAGACCCTTCTGATAGCATGAGATGTGATATCTCAATGCCTCTAATACCAAACCTGAGATCCTTCCTATAACATGAGATGTGATATCTCAATGCTTCTAATACCCAACCTGAGACCCTCCCTTTAGCATGAGATGTGATATCCGACTCCTTCCCATTCCAATCCTGAGACCCTTCTGATATCATGAGATGTGATATCTCAATGCCTCTAATACCAAACCTGAGATCCTTCCGATAGCATGAGATGTGATATCTCAATGCATCTAATACCAAACCTGAGATCCTTCCTATAACATGAGATGTGATATCCAAATCCTTCCCCTTCCAAACCTAAGACCCTCCCTGTAGCATGAGATGTGATATCCAACTCCTTCCCATTCCGATCCTGAGATCCTTCTGATAGCATGAGATGTGATATCTCAATGCATCTAATACCAAACCTGAGATCCTACCTATAACATGAGATGTGATATCCAACTCCTTCCCATTCCAACCTGAGACCCTTCCTATAGCATGAGATGGGATATCCAACTCCTTCCAAATCCAATCCTGATACCCTTCCGATAGCATGAGATGTGATATCCCAATGCTTCTACAAAACCTGAGACCCATACATGGCATGAGATGTGATATCAAACTCCTTCCCATTCCAATCCTGAGACCCTTCCTATAGCTTGAGATGTGATATCCAACTCCTTCCCATTCCAATTCTGAGACCCTTCTCATAGCATGAGATGTGATATCTCAATGCTTCTAATACCAAACCTGAGACCCTTCCTATAACATGAGATGTGATATCCAAGTCCTTCCCATTCCAATCCTGAGACCCTTCCTATAGCATGAGATGTGATATCTCAATGCTTCTAATACCAAACCTGAGATCCTTCCTATAACATGAGATGTGATATCCAAGTCCTTCCCATTCCAATACTGAGACCCTTCCTATAGCTTGAGATGTGATATCCAACTCCTTCCCATTCCAATTCTGAGACCCGTCCTATAACATCAGATGTGATATCTCAATGCTTCTAATACCAAACCTGAGACCCTTCCTATAACGAGATGGGATATCCAACTCCTTCCCATTCCAATCCTGAGACCCTTCAGATAGCAGAGATGTGATATCTCAATGCTTATACCAAACCTGAGACCCTTCCTATGGCATGAGATGTCATATACGACTCCTTCCGATTCCAAACCTGAGACCCTTCCTATAGCATGAGATGGGATATCTCAATGCTTATACCAAACCTGAGACCCTTCCTATAGCATGAGATGGGATATCCAACTCCTTCCAGATCCAATCCTGATACCCTTCCGATAGCATGAGATGTGATATCCCAATGCTTGTACCAAACCTGAGACCCATACATGGCATGAGATGTGATATCAAACTCCTTCCCATTCCAATTCTGAGACCCGTCCTATACCATGAGACTTGATATCTCAATGCTTCTAATACCAAACCTGTGACCAGTCCTATAACATGAGATGTGATATCCAAATCCTTCCCCTTCCAAACCTTAGACCCTTCCTTTATCATGAGATGTGATATCCAAGTCCTTCCCATTCCAATCCTGAGACCTTTCCTATAGCATGAGATGTGATATCTCAATGCTTCTAATACCAAACCTGAGACCCTTCCTATAACATGAGACGTGATATCCAAAACCTTCCCATTCCAATCCTGAGACCCTTCCTATAGCTTGAGATGTGATATCCAACTCCTTCCCATTCCAATTCTGAGACCAGTCCTATACCATGAGATGTGATATCTCAATGCTTCTAATACCAAACCTGAGACCCTTCCTATAACGAGATGGGATATCCAACTCCTTCCCATTCCAATCCTAAGACCCTTCCGATAGCAGAGATGCGATATCTCAATGCTTATACCAAACCTGAGACCCTTCCTATGGCATGAGATGTCATATACAACTCCTTCCGATTCCAAACCTGGACCCTTCCTATAGCATCAGATGGGATATCTCAATGCTAATACCAAACCTGAGATCCTTCCTGTAACACGAGATGTGATATCCAAATCCTTCCCCTTCCAAACCCGAGACCCTCCCTTTAGCATGAGATGTGATATCCAACTCCTTCCCATTCCAATCCCGAGACCCTTCTGATAGCATGAGATGTGATATCTCAATGCCTCTAATACCAAACCTGAGATCCTTCCGATAGCATGAGACGTGATATCTCAATGCTTCTAATACCAAACCTGAGATCCTTCCTATAACATGAGATGTGATATCCAAATCCTTCCCCTTCCAAACCTGAAACCCTCCCTTTAGCATGAGATGTGATATCCGACTCCTTCCCATTCCAATCCTGAGACCCTTCTGGTAGCATGAGATGTGATATCTCAATGCCTCTAATACCAAACCTGAGATCCTTCCTATAACATGAGATGTGATATCTCAATGCTTCTAATACCCAACCTGAGACCCTCCCTTTAGCATGAGATGTGATATCCGACTCCTTCCCATTCCAATCCTGAGACCCTTCTGATATCATGAGATGTGATATCTCAATGCCTCTAATACCAAACCTGAGATCCTTCCGATAGCATGAGATGTTATATCTCAATGCATCTAATACCAAACCTGAGATCCTTCCTATAACATGGGATGTGATATCCAAATCCTTCCCCTTCCAAACCTGAGACCCTCCCTTTAGCATGAGATGTGATATCCAACTCCTTCCCATTCCAATCCTGAGATCCTTCTGATAGCATGAGATGTGATATCTCAATGCCTCTAATACCAAACCTGAGATCCTACCTCTAACATGTAATGTGATATCCAACTCCTTCCCCTTCCAAACCTGAGAGCCTTCCTATAGCATGAGATGTGATATCCAAGTCCTTCCCATTCCAATCCTGAGACCCTTCCTATAACTTGAGATGTGATATCCAACTCCTTCCCATTCCAACCTGAGACCCTTCCTATAGCATGAGATGGGATATCCAACTTCTTCCAAATCCAATCCTGATACCCTTCCGATAGCATGAGATGTGATATCCCAATGCTTCTACAAAACCTGAGACCCATACATGGCATGAGATGTGATATCAAACTCCTTCCCATTCCAATCCTGAGACCCTTCCTATCGCTTGAGATGTGATATCCAACTCCTTCCCATTCCAATTCTGAGACCCTTCCCATAGCATGAGATGTGATATCTCAATGCTTCTAATACCAAACCTGAGACCCTTCCTATAACATGAGATGTGATATCCAAGTCATTCCCATTCCAATCCTGAGACCCTTCCTATAGCATGAGATGTGATATCTCAATGCTTCTAATACCAAACCTGAGACCCTTCCTATTACATGAGATGTGATATCCAAGTCCTTCCCATTCCAATCCTGAGACCCTTCCTATAGCTTGAGATGTGATATCCAACTCCTTCCCATTCCAATTCTGAAACCCGTCCTATACCATGAGATGTGATATCTCAATGCTTCTAATACCAAACCTGAGACCCTTCCTATAACGAGATGGGATATCCAACTCCTTCCCATTCCAATCCTGAGACCCTTCCGATAGCAGAGATGTGATATCTCAATGCTTATACCAAACCTGAGACCCTTCCTATGGCATGAGATGTCATATACAACTCCTTCCGATTCCAAAACTGAGACCCTTCCTATAGCATGAGATGGGATATCTCAATGCTTATACCAAACCTGAGACCCTTCCTATAGCATGAGATGTGATATCCAACTCCTTCCCATTCCAATCCTGAGACCCTTCCTATAGCTTGAGATGTGATATCCAACTCCTTCCCATTCCAATCCTGAGACCCTTCCTATAGCTTGAGATGTGATACCCAACTCCTTCCCATTCCAATCCTGAGACCCTTCCTATAGCATGAGATGTGATATCTCAATGCTTCTAATACCAAACCTGAGATCCTTCCTATAACATGAGATGTGATATCCAAATCCTTCCACTTCCAAACCTGAGACCCTCCATTTAGCATGAGATGTGATATCCGACTCCTTCCCATTCCAATCCTGAGACCCTTCTGATAGCATGAGATGTGATATCTCAATGCCTCTAATACCAAACCTGATATCCTTCCGATAGCATGAGATGTGATATCTCAATGCTTCTAATACCAAACCTGAGATCCTTCCTATAACATGAGATGTGATCTCCAAATCCTTCCCCTTCCAAACCTGAGACCCTCCCTTTAGCATGAGATGTGATATCCAACTCCTTCCCATTCCAATCCTGAGACCCTTCTGATAGCATGAGATGTGATATCTCAATGCCTCTAATACCAAACCTGAGATCCTTCCTCTAACATGAAATGTGATATCCAACTCCTTCCCCTTCCAAACCTGAGAGCCTTCCTATAGCATGAGATGTGATATCCAAGTCCTTCCCATTCCAATCCTGAGACCCTTCCTATAACATGAGATGTGATATCCAACTCCTTCCCATTCCAACCTGAGACCCTTCCTATAGCATGAGATGGGATATCCAACTCCTTCCAGATCCAATCCTGATACCCTTCCGATAGCATGAGATGTGATATACCAATGCTTCTACAAAACCTGAGACCCATACACGGCATGAGATGTGATATCAAACTCCTTCCCATTCCAATCCTGAGACCCTTCCTATAGCTTGAGAAGTGATATCCAACTCCTTCCCATTCCAATTCTGAGACCCGTCCTATACCATGAGACTTGATATCTCAATGCTTCTAATACCAAACCTGAGACCGGTCCTATAACATGAGATGTGATATCCAAATCCTTCCCCTTCCAAACCTTAGACCCTTCCTTTATAATGAGATGTGATATCCAAGTCCTTCCCATTTCAATCCATAGACCCTTCCTATAGCATGAGATGTGATATCTCAATGCTTCTAATACCAAACCTGAGACCCTTCCTATAACATGAGATGTGATATCCAAGTCCTTCCCATTCCAATCCTGAGACCCTTCCTATAGCATGAGATGTGATATCTCAATGCTTCTAATACCAAACCTGAGACCCTTCCTATAACATGAGATGTGATATCCAAGTCCTTCCCATTCCAATACGGAGACCCTTCCTATAGCTTGAGATGTGGTATCCAACTCCTTCCCATTCCTATTCTGAGACCCGTCCTATACCATGAGATGTGATATCTCAATGCTTCTAATACCAAACCTGAGATCCTTCCTATAACGAGATGGGATATCCAACTCCTTCCCATTCCAATCCTGAGACCCTTCCGATAGCAGAGATGTGATGTCTCAATGCTTATACCAAACCTGAGACCCTTCCTATGGCATGAGATGTGATATCCAACTCCTTCCCATTCCAATCCCGAGACCCTTCTGATAGCATGAGATGTGATATCTCAATGCCTCTAATACCAAACCTGAGATCCTTCCGATAGCATGAGATGTGATATCTCAATGCTTCTAATACCAAACCTGAGACCCTTCCTATAACGAGATGGGATATCCAACTCCTTCCCATTCCAATCCTGAGACCCTTCCGATAGCAGAGATGTGATATCTCAATGCTTATACCAAACCTGAGACCCTTCCTATGGCATGAGATGTCATATGCAACTCCTTCCGATTCCAAACCTGAGACCCTTCCCATAGCATCAGATGGGATACCTCAATGCTAATACCAAACCTGAGATCCTTCCTGTAACATGAGATGTGATATCCAAATCCTTCCCCTTCCAAACCCGAGACCCTCCCTTTAGCATGAGATGTGATATCCAACTCCTTCCCATTCCAATCCCGAGACCCTTCTGATAGCATGAGATGTGATATCTCAATGCCTCTAATACCAAACCTGAGATCCTTCCGATAGCATGAGATGTGATATCTCAATGCTTCTAATACCAAACCTGAGATCCTTCCTATAACATGAGATGTGATATCCAAATCCTTCCCCTTCCAAACCTGAGACCCTCCCTTTAGCATGAGATGTGATATCCGACTCCTTCCCATTCCAATCCTGAGACCCTTCTGATAGCATGAGATGTGATATCTCAATGCCTCTAATACCAAACCTGAGATCCTTCCTATAACATGAGATGTGATATCTCAATGCTTCTAATACCCAACCTGAGACCCTCCCTTTAGCATGAGATGTGATATAAGACTCCTTCCCATTCCAATCCTGAGACCCTTCTGATATCATGAGATGTGATATCTCAATGCCTCTAATACCAAACCTGAGATCCTTCCGATAGCATGAGATGTTATATCTCAATGCATCTAATACCAAACCTGAGATCCTTCCTATAACATGAGATGTGATATCCAAATCCTTCCCCTTCCAAACCTGAGACCCTCCCTTTAGCATGAGATGTGATATCCAACTCTGTTGCCGAGCACTCAGGGGTTAAGGAGTGCCTGCCCCCACCGTTGTGGGGGCGGAGCGATGATACAGCGGGAGGAGGAAGGGAGAGGGGAGTTATGGGAAAAGGCGCGCTAGCGCCAGTTGGTTTTACAGTTTACGAAATAAAAGGAAGCACTGATACGATCTCCGTGTGTGCGCGTCCTCTTTCAACACTGGCGACGAGGTTTTCTCCCTGAGCGCCCACGGAGTCCTCCGCGGCAATCCGCCGCTCCTCCTTTGGCTTTCCGCGAGTCCTCCGCGGCAATCCGCCGCTCCTCCTTTGGTTTTCCGCCACTCACCGCGCCGCGAGCGCGCACGTCCGCATTTGGCTACCCGCCAACTTTCGCGCCCTGATTGCCCTGGGCCTCCTCCGAGCGCGCACAACACGTCCGCATTGGCAGTCCGCCAATTTTCGCACTCTGAAGGCCCCGGGCCTCCTCCTCCTACATCCTGGTGTCCCACATGGGCGGAAGCCCTCTTCCTCCTCGCAGTACCTCCATCATCACGCCCTGAAGGCTCCCAAGTTCTCCTCCTCCCATATCCGGACATCCTTTTCTCATCCACACCCCTAGAAGGTCGTCGGTGGACCAAAGGAGCCCGTGGGCCCAACATAACAGCGCAGGGAAGTGGTCGGACATCTCCTGCGACACCCCACACGCCGGAGGCCGGTGAGTCTGGCCTACCCATATAAGGCATTTAAATACATAGTTGGCCGGCACCATGAGCACGCCAGCCTCCGCGTCAGGGTCCAACCCAGGTTCGCCTACGCCGACTCACGTGGTGCAGCCGATTCAATTGCGATTACCGCCCCCTTTCACCATGACCCCATAAGTAACGAAAGGTCCCAGATGGACCGATTGGATGGAAGATTTCCAGCATTACGTCAGGGGATCTGGGGATGGAAATTCCCCCAACATCAGAGACATTTTCCTTAATCTGGTGGGGGGCGAGATAAAGACTGTGGTCAAAACTATTCCTGCAGCTGAACAGAACACTTTCAAGGACTTAATAAAGGCCCTCGACAAACTTCTCATCATCGAAGTCAATCGCGACTATGAACGCTACCTTTTCAACAAGTGCACTCAAATGCCACAGGAAACAGTCGACGAATTCATAACCCGTCTGAGAGTAAAAGGTGCAAATTGTCAATTCGACGCATTTTCTCTGGAAGAAGCCATAAGATTAAGAGTAATTGAAGGTTGCTTGTCCCCTGCCCTCAAGAAACAGCTCTTAAAGAAACCCCTCTCCATCCAGGAAGTGAGCGAGCTCGCTCGCATACATGAGAGGGTCGATGCCCAGGCCACATCCATGGCCAGCCCAAGCAACCCCAAACATGACGCTGCGGAACTCATCGCAACCATACAACCATCTCGTCCAGGCGACAGGGTGCCTCAGCCATACAGAACTCAAAACATCCAAACACCCCGCCTTCAGAGACAATGTTATCGCTGCGGAATGTCTTTTCCGCACGCAGGATCTTGTCCCGCTCTGTCGCAACGATGCACAAACTGCGGAAGAGAAGGTCATTTCCACTCAGTGTGCAGGGAAGGCATACCATTTCCTCCCGTGAGACCCCAAACGCCAGTAAGGACTTTCGTCCGTCCGCCACCTCCCAGACATTTTCAACCCCGATCCTACCAACAGAGCCAAGGACAGAGACGGTACGTCAGAGCCATTGACGAATACCACATGACGGGATACCCACCACAGCCAGAGCAGACGGATCGGACCAGATATGTCACCGATGAATATGATCACCCACCAGAAGAATATGGGCCTGAAACTTTCTACCAGGAGATGCAGGGAGCTGCATATGACACACCGTATGACTCATATGACCAAGATGAGTTTGTCAATCTCATACTCGACACCGAAGAGGCCAGAGAAGCCCCGAAAATCCCCATCAAAATGGGAAATAGACAGTTCCAGTTCATGATTGACTCAGGCGCTACTGTTAACATCATGGGCGAACAGGACTATGCCATGCTACCGAACCCACCTGAACTCCAACAGTCCCGCTCAAGAATATTTCAGTGGGGCGCCACCACCCCCCTACCGACAGTAGGATGTTTCACACAACGCCTTCTCCTGAATGGCCGGAAAGTAGACACTACAATACACATCATCCGGTCACTTGCTAGAAGCCGATGCCTGCTCAGTTATCACACGGCGTCCCGCTTGGGCCTAATTGAAATACATGTGAAGGCAGGAGACTCCATCACAGCAACCTCTGAGAGCATGAACACGAGAGATGCAGTCAGCGCCGTCGCATGCCACCAGATGCAGAACCTGTTGACGCAGGCTGACATCACAAGAGACTTCCCCAACCTCTGCAGGGGGCTGGGCAAACTCAAGGCCCCTCCCATCCGACTACACATTGACACCTCAGTGAGGCCGGTACCGCAACACCCCTGGAGAGTGTGGTTCCACCTGCAAACGGCAGTATCAGACGCACTCCAACAACTATTGTCTGATGGTATTATTGAACCAGCCACAGGTCCGACACCATGGGTTTCCCCTCTCGTGATTGTACCAAAAGAGGGAGGAAAGATACGTTTGTGTGTGGACATGAGGGTGGCAAACACGGCCATTCAGCGCGAGAGGCACCCGGGCCCTTGCATCGAGGACATGATTGTGCAACTGAACAACGCCCAGATGTTCTCCAAACTCGACCTCAACCAAGGATACCATCAGCTGGAGCTACATCCGGAATCCAGACCCATCACGACATTCGCGACCCATGACGGTCTATCCAGATATAGACGTCTAAATTTCGGCATCTCATCAGCCGCAGAAATATTCCAAGAAGCCATCCGGCAGGTGATCAGACCCATCAAAGGCACACTGAATTACAGTGACGACATCCTCGTCTTCGGATCATCACAGGAGGCTCACGACAAGGCTCTGCTCGCTACATGTGCAGCACTCCAAGAAGCGGGCCTCACCCTCAACATTGCAAAATGCCGTTTCAGCAAGACCAAGCTGAAATTTTTCGGACACATTTTCTCCAGCGAGGGTATGCTGCCAGATCCTGACAAGGTTGACACCATCACCAACCTGGAAGAACCGCGACAAGTCGCTGACGTCTGCTCATTCCTCGGCATGGCTGGCTACTGTGCGCGGTACATACCGCACTACGCGTCCCTCACCGACCCCCTACGGAAACTCCTCCAGAAAGACACGGTGTTTGAGTGGACCCCCGCATGCCTCCAGGCTTTCTCCGACATCAAGCGAGCTTTGATGGAAGCACACCGGTTGGCATACTTCAATCCCGCATGGCACACTGAAATTGTGGTGGACGCGAGCCCGGTGGGCCTTGGTGCCATCCTAGCCCAAACCAGCGGGGCGGATGTCCACCCGAGACACGTTGTCGCATACGCGAGCAGGGCCCTGTCCACCCCGGAAATGGCCTACTCCCAGGCGGAAAAAGAGAGCTTAGCTGCCATCTGGGCGTGCGAACATTTCCATGACTTCATCATTGGGAAGAAGTTTACTCTAATAACCGACCACCAAGCTTTGCTCTCACTGTTTGGCAACCCGCACACCAAGATGCCTCCGAGAATCGAGCGGTGGGGAATCCGCCTACAGGAATATGACTATGACATCGTGCATCGCCCCGGGGGTGACCTTAACCCCGCTGACTACCTGTCACATCACCCAGTGGGGGCCCCACTGACTCGTGAGGGAGACATCGCCTATGTACAGTACATAGCGTCGAACTCGCTACCTCCGACGCTGTCCCTGGAGAGAGTGGCTGCCGCATCCGCCGCCGACCCCACCATGGCACTCGCAATCAGTCTCACATTGTCCAGCAAATGGAGAGACCACCATAGAGCGACGCTGGCACACCCAGGAGCGTGCAAACAAGAAATTGAAAGATTGGCCAGGGTACACAGCGAATTGGCCGTCAAGGACAACGACATCCTCCTCAGAGGGTGCAAAATAGTCATCCCCGCCACGCTCAGGAATGAAGTGGTAAGCACAGCCCATGAGGGCCATAGAGGAGCAGAAAACACTAAGAGGCAGCTGAGGCGCCATGTCTGGTTCCCGTTCCTGGATGCGGCAGTGGAAGAATGGGTAAAAAACTGCCACGCCTGTCAGTGCACAGCCCCTGCGGAACATCCACCCCCGCTCCAACACACACAGATACCCGAACGACCATGGGAACGGGTAGCCATGGACTTCTACGGACCCACGGAAGAGGGTGACTACCTCTTGCTCATAATAGACGAACACTCACGCTTCCCAATAGTCAAAACGGTCAACACCACCGCATTCCCCCAAGTAGCGGCGGCGATAGAAGAAGTATTCAGCGAGTGGGGGATCCCCAAGATAGTCAAATCCGACAATGGGCCCCCATTCAGTGGCCATGAATTTGGAACACTGGCAGAACATCTAGGGTTTACACATACGAAAATAACTCCTCGCCAACCTCAAGCGAACGGAATGGCTGAACGATTCATGGCATCAATCAAAAAAACGAGACAAAGAGCAAGAGTGGAAGCGGTCGACCCACATCAGGCGCTGTGCCATCTCCTACGGGACTACAGAAACACTCCTCACGAAGCCACCAATAAGACACCTGCCGAACTCATAACTCCTTCCCATTCCGATCCTGAGATCCTTCTGATAGCATGAGATGTGATATCTCAATGCCTCTAATACCAAACCTGAGATCCTACCTCTAACATGTAATGTGATATCCAACTCCTTCCCCTTCCAAACCTGAGAGCCTTCCTATAGCATGAGATGTGATATCCAAGTCCTTCCCATTCCAATCCTGAGACCCTTCCTATAACATGAGATGTGACATCCAACTCCTTCCCATTCCAACCTGAGACCCTTCCTATAGCATGAGATGGGATATCCAACTTCTTCCAAATCCAATCCTGATACCCTTCCGATAGCATGAGATGTGATATCCCAATGCTTCTACAAAACCTGAGACCCATACATGGCATGAGATGTGATATCAAACTCCTTCCCATTCCAATCCTGAGACCCTTCCTATAGCTTCAGATGTGATATCCAACTCCTTCCCATTCCAATTCTGAGTCCCTTCCCATAGCATGAGATGTGATATCTCAATGCTTCTAATACCAAACCTGAGACCCTTCCTTTAACATGAGATGTGATATCCAAGTCCTTCCCATTCCAATCCTGAGACCCTTCCTATAGCATGAGATGTGATATCTCAATGCTTCTAATACCAAACCTGAGACCCTTCCTATAACATGAGATGTGATATCCAAGTCCTTCCCATTCCAATCCTGAGACCCTTCCTATAGCTTGAGACGTGATATCCAACTCCTTCCCATTCCAATTCTGAGACCCGTCCTATACCATGAGATGTGATATCTCAATGCTTCTAATACCAAACCTGAGACCCTTCCTATGGCATGAGATGTCATATACAACTCCTTCCGATTCCAAACCTGAGACCCTTCCTATAGCATGAGATGGGATATCTCAATGCTTATACCAAACCTGAGACCCTTCCTATAGCATGAGATGTGATATCCAACTCCTTCCCATTCCAATCCTGAGACCCTTCCTATAGCTTGAGATGTGATATCCAACTCCTTCCCATTCCAATCCTGAGACCCTTCCTATAGCTTGAGATGTGATATCCAACTTCTTCCCATTCCAATCCTGAGACCTTTCCTATAGCATGAGATGTGATATCTCAATGCTTCTAATACCAAACCTGAGATCCTTCCTATAACATGAGATGTGATATCCAAATCCTTCCACTTCCAAACCTGAGACCCTCCATTTAGCATGAGATGTGATATCCGACTCCTTCCCATTCCAATCCTGAGACCCTTATGATAGCATGAGATGTGATATCTCAATGCCTCTAATACCAAACCCGAGATCCTTCCTCTAACATGAAATGTGATATCCAACTCCTTCCCCTTCCAAACCTGAGAGCCTTCCTATAGCATGAGATGTGATATCCAAGTCCTTCCCATTCCAATCCTGAGACCCTTCCTATAACATGAGATGTGATATCCAACTCCTTCCCATTCCAACCTGAGACCCTTCCTATAGCATGAGATGGGATATCCAATTCCTTCCAGATCCAATCCTGATACCCTTCCGATAGCATGAGATGTGATATCCCAATGCTTCTACAAAACCTGAGACCCATACATGGCATGAGATGTGATATCAAACTCCTTCCCATTCCAATCCTGAGACCCTTCCTATAGCTTGAGATGTGATATCCAACTCCTTCCCATTCCAATTCTGAGACCCGTCCTATACCATGAGACTTGATATCTCAATGCTTCCAATACCAAACCTGAGACCGGTCCTATAACATGAGATGTGATATCCAAATCCTTCCCCTTCCAAACCTTAGACCCTTCCTTTATCATGAGATGTGATATCCAAGTCCTTCCCATTCCAATCCAGAGACCCTTCCTATAGCATGAGATGTGATATCTCAATGCTTCTAATACCAAACCTGAGACCCTTCCTATAACATGAGATGTGATATCCAAGTCCTTCCCATTCCAATCCTGAGACCCTTCCTATAGCATGAGATGTGATATCTCAATGCTTCTAATACCAAACCTGAGACCCTTCCTATAACATGAGATGTGATATCCAAGTCCTTCCCATTCCAATCCGGAGACCCTTCCTATAGCTTGAGATGTGATATCCAACTCCTTCCCATTCCAATTCTGAGACCCGTCCTATACCATGAGATGTGATATCTCAATGCTTCTAATACCAAACCTGAGATCCTTCCTATAACGAGATGGGATATCCAACTCCTTCCCATTCCAATCCTGAGACCCTTCCGATAGCAGAGATGTGATATCGCAATGCTTATACCAAACCTGAGACCCTTCCTATGGCATGAGATGTCATATACAACTCCTTCCGATTCCAAACCTGAGACCCTTCCTATAGCATCAGATGGGATATCTCAATGCTAATACCAAACCTGAGATCCTTCCTATAACATGAGAGGTGATATCCAAATCCTTCCCCTTCCAAACCCGAGACCCTCCCTTTAGCATGAGATGTGATATCCAACTCCTTCCTATTCCAATCCCGAGACCCTTCTGATAGCATGCGATGTGATATCTCAATGCCTCTAATACCAAACCTGAGATCCTTCCGATAGCATGAGATGTGATATCTCAATGCTTCTAATACCAAACCTGAGATCCTTCCTATAACATGAGATGTGATATCCAAATCCTTCCCCTTCCAATCCTGAGACCCTCCCTTTAGCATGAGATGTGATATCCGAATCCTTCCCATTCCAATCCTGAGACCCTTCTGATAGCATGAGATGTGATATCTCAATGCCCCATAGAGGTAGGGCCTCAGCTTCCTTAGGGCCCACACAACAGAGAAACATTCTTTCTCTACCGTGGACCATCTGAGCTCTCTGTCCTTAAGCTGGCGACTAATAAAACCGATAGGGTGTTCCTTACCCTTCTCATCTACTTGTGATAGTACAGCTCCTATCCCAGTGTCAGAGGCGTCCGTCTGCACGATAAAAGTTCTTTGATAATCAGGGGCCCTGAGCACAGGGGCCTGGCACAAGGAGTCTTTCAAGCCATTGAAGGCCTTCTCACACTCGTCAGTCCAAGTTACCTTCTTGGGTTTCTTCGGAGTTGTGAGGGCAGTCAGAGGAGCAGCTATGGTGCCATAGTCTGCCATAAAATTCCGGTAATACCCCGTGAGTCCTAAGAAGGCTCTCACTTGGGTTTGCGTAGTGGGGGTAGGCCAGTCTTGTACTGCTTGTACTTTACTGGGTAGAGGCTGTATCCTCCCTCCACCTACTTCATGTCCAAGGTAAACCACTGAGCCTTGTCCAATCTGGCATTTACTAGCCTTTATGGTCAAGTGGGCTTTCTGAAGAGCCTGGAGCACAATCCCGAGGTGTTTCACATGGTCTTCCCAGGTGGCACTGAAAACTGCGATATCGTCCAGATATGCGAGGCAGAATTCGTCCAACCCATTCAACACATGGTTCACAAGCCTCTGGAAAGTGGCAGGTGCATTCTTCAACCCGAACGGCATTACCCGGAATTGGTAAAGGCCGCCTGGAGTAGAAAATGCTGTCTTCTCCTTAGCATGTTCTGCTAACGCTATTTGCCAATAGCCAGCAGTAAGGTCAAACGTGCTGAGGTACTTGGAGGCAAACAAAGTATCCACCAGCTCATCTGTTCGAGGCAAGGGGTGTGCATCTGTCTTGGTGACAGCATTCAGAGCCCTGTAATCCACGCAGAACCTCAATTCAGAAGTGCCTGCCTTTGGAACCAAAACCACAGGGCTGGACCAAGGACTACTAGAGGGTTCAATCACCACAAGGTCTAACATTTTGTTGACCTTGGTCTTAATATAAGACCGTACTTTATCCGACATCCTGTATCCCCTACTTTTGGTAGGTACACTGTCTCTGTGTCAATGTTATGTTTGCACCAAGGTGTCAAACCAGGGGACTGTGAAAACAGGGGGGAAAACTGCCGAAGCAAACTTTTCACCTCAGCCTGCTGATCAGAAGTCAGGTGAGGGGCCACTCGGACACCCTCAATGGAGCTATCTGAAGGACCGCCGTGGAACAGGTCGGGGAGAGGTTCTGACTCCTCTTCCTCAACGTCTGAAGCCAGTAGCAGTGCTGCGATTTCGACTCTTGGGACGAAAGCCTTCAGCCTATTCATGTGGAACACTTTTGGAGCCTGTCCAGGCCTTCCAAGGTCCACTAAATAGTTCACCTCACCCAGGGGCTCCACCACTGTGTAAGGGCCTGACCATTTGTCCTGTAAAGCGCGAGGCCTTATAGGATTCATGATCAGGACTTGCTGACCAGGTGTAAAGTTGATGAGGGAAGCTTTCTGGTCGTACCAATGTTTCACCAGCGCTTGCCCTGCCTTCAATTTCTCACTAGCCAAGCCCATCAGAAGTACCATCCGTTTTCTGAGCCCTAGCACATAGTCAACTATGTTGGTAGTAACAGGGGGAGTGGGCATCTCCCATCCCTCCTTGACGATGGCTAAGGGTCCCCGTACGGGATGACCGAACAGAAGTTCGAAGGGGCAAAAGCCAACTCCCTCCTGTCGTACCTCTCGGTAGGCAAACAGCAAACATGGTAAAAGAAGATCCCATTTTCTTCTCTGGGGCTCCTCCAGAGCCCCAATCATGCTTTTTAACGTTCTGTTGAAGCGTTCCACCAGACCATTGGTCTGGGGGTGGTATGCAGAAGAGAACTTGTAGGTGACCCCGCATTCTTTCCACATAGCCTGCATATACTTCGACATGAAGTTGCTGCCACGATCTGACACAACTTCTTTAGGGAAGCCAACCCTAGTAAATATGCCGAGTAAAGCTTTTGCAACTGACTTGGCAGTTACAGTTTTTAATGGGATGGCCTCAGGATACCTGGTTGCATGGTCGACCAGCACCAGGATAAACCTATTGCCCGAGGATGTTTGCGGGTCAAGGGGACCGACGATGTCGATCCCTACCCTTTCAAATGGTACCCCCACAACTGGGAGCGGTACCAACGGAGCTTGGATTGTCGCGCCAACCTTACCAGACAACTGGCAGGAGGCGCAACTCCTGCAGTGACTTTCTACTTGCACCCCCATCTTGGGCCAGTAGAAGTGCATGGATAACCTTTGCTTGGTCCTCTTCATACCAAGGTGACCAGCAAGGGGAACTTCATGCGCCAACTGCAGGAGGAAGGGCCTAACAGCAAGGGGAACCACCAACCTCCTATGGTCTCCTTCTGTAGACTCTGTGGGCTCGCTATACAGGAGTCCACCTTCCCAATAAATCCTATGCGTCCCATGAGGTTCACCCTCAAGCTGGGAGCAGGCCTGTCTCCTTAGGCCTTACAGAGATGGGCACTCACGTTGGCCTTTACTGAATTCGTCCCTATCAGGACCTCCTTCAACTAACAAGTCTTTTAGTTCAGGATGATCGTTGGGGTCGAATACTTCAGGCATCGCCACTTCCTCGTCAGGCTCGGGCGATCGACCAACTTCCTCCACCGCAGTGGTAGGCGAGCTCGGGGGAATATTTTCTTTCCCTCGTCGTGACTTGTTGACTCCTTTCGCCTTGGGTTTCCCCTTCGGCTGGGGCGGCGTATTGGACTTGGCCAATGCTGCCCGTGCTTGAGACCGTGTGTAGGGTCGTTCGGCAGTGTCTCCTACGAGCCCTAGAGCTCTGAGATCATTACCTAGTAAGACCTTTCCCGGGACGTTTCTCTGAATGCTCACTGGGATCCTGACTGCTGTACCATTTAAAGTAAGATTAACAGGGATCACAGGAAACATGCGGAGGGGGCCGTCAGCCAACTTAGTGGGCATCAGAGTAGCTCTGGCAACTTCCTCTGAGTCTACCAAGGTAGAATCCACTACAGTTCGACTGCACCCACTATCCCTAAGAGCTGGAGTATCTACTCCATTGATCAGCACACTGTCTTTAAAGTAGTGCTTGGTATTATCTGGAATCCTAGCATACACCTCTGCGACTTTAGGCTTCCAGGAACCCAGGGACACTAAAACTACCTCGGCCTCTATTCCGCTGGGAAATGAGTCCGAGGAGAAGGATGCTCCTGTAATCTCTTCTTCCTCGTAGGAGGAGAAGGCCAGATTAGCGGAGTGGACCCCAAAGGTCTAACCTTACAACGGGGATCCCCCTTCACATGGTCAGTTGCTCCACAAGAAAAACAAGCCCCAGTGGGTCTGTTTACGTAGGGAGGCTTATTGTAACCAGAGTTCTGTTTCGGAGGCGCACCTCCACTACCCTGTGAGTTCTCTTGTGTCTTACCCTTGTTTTTCTTTTTGTGGCCCTTTTGGGAAGAAGATTTAGCAGATTCCCCACCCTCCATATCTTTGGACTTGTTCCCCTCCTCCTGCTTACCAGGATGAGTTTTGTCCTTATGGGACACTCGATGTGACACCCATAAGTCGGCTGCAATGGCCAGCTTCTTAGGATCTATCTCCTTCGAATCGGCCAAATGCTGCTTAAGCTCCGGGGAAGAAGAAGCAAAAATGTGTTCCAGCATGACAAGATTTATCATGCCGGCGAAGGTAGAAACCTTATAACCTTCGACCCAGCCAGTTAAGTTTTTCAAAGATTCAGCGACATAAGATACCCAAGTACCACCTTCCTTTTTCTTATACTCTCGAAAACGCTTTAAATATTGGGCCGGAGTCTTCCCAAACTTTAAAATGAGAGTCTGCTTCAACATTGCGAAATCAGCTCGCTCAGCCTTCGACATCTCCATAATGGCACTACAGCCAGAATGGGGCAGTCTACTGAGCAACCACGCAATCTTGTCAGCATTGTCAACTTTCTGAACTTCGCATGCATACTCAAACGCATTCAGCCAGTCCAAAATGTCATTCCGTTCCTCATACACACTGAGCAGATCTTTTGGAAACCGTGGATGAGAGGAGGCCCCAGACCCATGTCCAAGACCCGTGGACCCATTTGCAACCTGAAGCTTGGCCAGTTCCAACTGGTGATCCCTGTCTTTTTGTTTTTCTGCCTGTTCGATTTTCAGTTTGGCTATGCTGAATTCAAGCTCCTGCTGCCTAAACCGCAGCTCTTGCTTCTTGAATTCAAGCCTAGCCTCCCCGTCAGCACTGGCAGAGGAAACATTAGACATCTCGTCCTCCCTGTCCTCGTGGTCGCGGTGGAACAGTGCGGCGACAGAACCGTCGGTTCTGCCAGTGAGAGCAGCCCCACCACCTTCCGCACTGTCCTCAGAAGTAATAGCGTCAAGCTGTGCTTCTTGCCACGCCACGATTCTTTGGATCATTTCCAATTTTGTGCCTTGAGAGGAAACACCTCTCTCCGCACACATCTTTTTCAGCATTTCTGATTTGGAAGCATTTAAAGTTAACAATGTACTTGTTTCCATACTGTGTGATAGGACTATGGCCTTTTTATAGTTATATTACAACAATCCACTACGTGTACTGGTTGGAATAACCTGAAATGCCTTAGCCCGTGCGCAACACTGGATACCTTCAGTCGTATCCCACCGCTGTACACCAATTTGTAAAGACGGATTTCTGAACTCTGTCCTGGTGGCGCAGAAGTTCAGAAGGCCAACCTAATTACTTGGAACAGGGTAACCTCTGGACAAGCCAGACCAATCAAGGTAGCGATCGCGGCGGTCAAGACTAGGTCTCAAGAGGGGTGCGGGTGACTGAAAGCCCGCAATGAGCACACAAAGCAAGAGCGCTTACAAACTACTCCAAACAGGTGTTATATCAAAAATATAAACACATTTATTTTAAGGCCTTTAAAACAACGACCGTAGCAAGAAAATCACAATAACACAGTATTAAGCCAACACATACCAAATCAACACAATATATATATACAAATACACAGTCGCAAGCGTTTAAAGCACGAAATATGTAGTCCACCTAAAAGAGAAGGAAAACAGGCAGTGCGATATTGCTTTAGACTTAGTTCGCCTTCATAGGCACCTAACTAGATGGAAGTCCGAGCCCTGCGAAGAGTGGAGCCTTGTGCTCAAAGTACCTGCACACGCTGGTGCCAACGGGCAAAAGGAGAAGCTCTTCGGAGGAAGTCAGGCAGTTCGGGTTAGTGCACAGCAGAAGAAGAACAGGGTCCGCAACTCAAGCGCAGCCTCCACAGCGGGCAGAAGCAGAGCGCGAGTACGGGCGAAAAGGGTGCTGTTTTACACAGCGGGGAAAAGCAATGGGTTACTGCAGGAGGGCGACCAGATCCTAGATATACTACTCACCGGTCCCCGAAGCAAGCAGTCCCAGGCTTCTCCACGTTCGTATCAGCAGCTGGCAGGTTTCAGAAGAGCAGGGGATGCTTTGTAGTCGTGTAGATCAAAAAGACGTCCCAATCGACGAAACCGGCACAGTTTGTTGCCGCAGCAGGACAACGGAGCGGCGGTGCGTATCTGAGTCAAAAGTACACTCCTCCCTTCAGACTTGGGAACGCCAAGGGCACGAAGTGTGGGAGAGTGACAAGGACTCGAGATACGGCACAACCTGGCGGCGGTTACAGAACAAGGCTCCCTTGTAAGCTGGTCAGTCAACTGGATGGCCCAGAGACGCTTCCGAAGGCTTACTTGGCGGGAGATGTTGTAGATGCCGGGAATAGCTGTTCCTGCTATTCCAAAGGTCGAAGCACCAGTACAGGCCTTCTGGTTCGATCAAAGGAGGACAGTGGCTCTCAGGACGACAGCAGTGCAAAGGAGGATTCCTTCAGCGGGTCACCAGCGATTCCTCGGTCCAGCCTCTTGGTTGCAGGATACTTGGCTCCTGTATTCCTTCGTTCGTGAGAACTCAGGAGATCGACATGGTAGTGGTGTTTCCAGCCCCCTCTTATCCACGGTTCCCTTCGCGCCAAAACGGAGAGGAACCAATGGGAGATCCGCTCATCAAAACACATACCATACGTGGACCAATCACGGACCACGGTGGTCCCAGGCATTCATACCACTCTAGACTCTCTGGCACCCAGGATGTGTATTGGGACCAGACATCCCAGCCCACACCCTGGAGGCACACAAACGACATGTAGAAGCCCGCGAAAGCAACCACGTTTCGCGGGAAAGTACATGCCCAAATAAGGAAGGCCCCGGGTCGCTGAACCTGGGGAAGGTGAAAGGAGCAAGACGGACGGTGGACAGGACAAAGGAGCCTCGCGGCCTGGCCATTTTGGGAGCCAGGCCACCATTTTGGGTTCAGGGCAAAAACGTGCTCAGAACGCCAAAAGGAGCTCAAAATAAACAATACGATCGCTGCCACCATTCCAGTCCCTGAATGACTTGCACCGATCAAATACCATCCTAAAAGAGTATCTAGGGCCTGTAGAAGGCTAGAGACCCAAGAGAGCTGTAACTTAGCTTACAGTGCTCTCTTGTGTCGTGTTGCACTAAAGCTGCGACACGATAGAAGAAACTACGGGAAACAACGTTCCCCGGTACTGACTGTCTTAAGGGCATGTCAGTTTCCCCGTAAGAAAGGAGCGAAAGCCCAGAGAAGTGCGGCAGAAGGCTGTACTTCTCTGGCAAAGTCAAGAACGAGGTTAAAAACAATAGCAAAAAGTTTAGGGGTTGCCACATGGAAGGAAAATTCCCTACAATAACGAAATCTTTCCTAACAATTACAATCCTGATACCCTTCTGATAGCATGAGATGTGATATCTCAATGCCTCTAATACCAAACCTGAGATCCTACCTCTAACATGAAAAGTGATATCCAACTCCTTCCCTTTCCAAACCTGAGAGCCTTCCTACAGCATGAGATGTGATATCCAAGTCCTTCCCATTCCAATCCTGAGACCCTTCCTATAACATGAGATGTGACATCCAACTCTTTCCCATTCCAACTTGAGACCCTTCCTATAGCATGAGATGGGATATCCAACTCCTTCCAAATCCAATCCTGATACCCTTCCGATAGCATGAGATGTGATATCCCAATGCTTCTACAAAACCTGAGACCCATACCATGGCATGATGTGATATCAAACTCCCGTCCTATACCATGAGACTTGATATCTCAATGCTTCTAATACCAAACCTGAGACCGGTCCAATAACATGAGATGTGATATCCAAATCCTTCCCCTTCCAAACCTGAGACCCTTCCTTTAGCATGAGATGTGATATCCAAATCCTTCCCATTCCAATCCTTAAACCCTTCCTATAGCATGAGATGTGATATCTCAATGTTTCTAATAAAAAACCTGAGACCCTTCCTATAGCAAGAGATTTGATATCCAAATCCTTCCCATTCCAACCTGAGACCCTTCCTATAGCATGAGAAGGGATATCCAACTCCTTCCCATTCCAATCCTGAGACCCTTCCTATACCATGAGATGTGATATCTCAATGCTTCTAATAAAAAACCTGAGACCCTTCCTATAGCAAGAGATGTGATATCCAAATCCTTCCCATTCCAATCCTGAGATCCTTCCTATAACATGAGATGTGATATCCAATCCCTTCCCATTCCAAACCTGAGACCCTTCCTATTGGATGAGATGTGATATCCAACTCCTTCCCATTCCAATCCTGAGACCCTTCCTATAACATAAGATGTGATATCTCAATGCTTCTAATACCAAACCTGGGACCCGTCCTATAACATGAGATATGATATCCAAATCCTTCCCCTTCCAAACCTGAGAGCCTTCCTTTAGCATGAGATGTGATATCTAAATCCTTCCCATTCCAATCCTGAAACCCTTCCTATAGCATGAGATGTGATATCTCAATGTTTCTAATAAAAAACCTGAGACCCTTCCTATAGCAAGAGATGTGATATCCAAATCCTTCCCATTTCAATCTTGAGACCCTTCCTATGACATGAGATGTGATATCCAACTCCTTCCCATTCCAACATGAGACCCTTCCTATAGCATGAGAAGGGATATCCAACTCCTTCCCAATCCAATCCTGAGACCCTTCCGATAGCAGAGATGTGATATCTCAATGCTTATACCAAACCTGAGACCCTTCCTTTAGCATGAGATGTGATATCCAAATCCTTCACATTCCAATCCTGAGACCCTTCCTATAGCATGAGATGTGATATCTCAATGCTTCTAATACCAAACCTGAGATGCTTCCTATAACATGAGATGTGATATCCAACTCCTTCCCATTCCAAACCTGAGACCCTTCCGATAGCATGAGATGTGATATCTCAATGCTTCTAAAACCAAACATGAGAACCATCCTATAACATGAGATGTGAAATCCCAATCCTTCCCTTCCCAAACCTGAGACCCTTCCTATAGCTTGAGATGTGATATCAAACTCCTTCCCATTCCAATCCTGAAATAGCTTGAGATGTGATATCCAACTCCTTCCCATTCCAATCCTGAGACCCTTATTATACCATGAGATGTGATATCTCAAGGCTTCTAATACCAAACCTGAGACCCGTCCTAAAACATGAGATGTGAGATCCAAATCCTTCCCCTTCCAAACCTGAGACCTTTCCTTTAGCATATGTGATATCCAATTCTTCCTCGTAGGAGGAGAAGGCCAGATTTCCAATTCCAACTTCCCATTCCAATCCTGAGACCCTTCCGATAGCATGAGATGTGATATCTCAATGCTTCTAATATCAAACCTGAGAACCTCCCTATAGCACGAGATGTGCTATCCAACTCCTTCTAATTCCAATTCTGAGACCCTTCCAATAGCATGTGATATCTCAATGCTTCTAATATCAAAACTGAGACCCTCCGTATAGCATGAGATGTGATATCCAACTCCTTCCCATTCCAATCGAGACCCTTCCTATAACATGAGATGTGATATCTCTATGCTTCTAATACCAAACCTGAGCCCCTTCCCGTAGTATATGTGATATCCAACTCCTTCCCATTCCAAACTTGTGACCCTTCCTGTAGCATGAAATGTGATTTCTCACCCCTTCCAATACCAAACCCGAGACCCTTCCCACAGCATGAGATTTGAAATCTCATTTCTTCCAATACCAAACCCGATACCCTTCCGATAGGATGAGATTTACTATCTCACTCCTTAAAATACCAAACTCGAGTCCCTTCCGAAAGGATGTGATTTGATATCTCAGTGCTTCTAATACCAAACCTGAGACCCTCCCTATAACAAGAGATGTCATATCCAACTCCTTCCCATTCCATTCCTGAGACTCTTCCTATAGCATGACATGTGATATCGAACTTCCCATTCCAATCCTGAGACTCAGACCTCCCCATCTAACCTTCTCACCACTCCTAGCTCCCGGATTGATCATGCACTCCTGCTGTCTCTTCTCTCCCTTCTTTTGCTTTCTTTCCTCTCTCCGTCCTCATCTGCCCTAGGTCAGGCTCCTTCTACACCTCAGCAGGGATTACTGATTTGTACCCCTCCCCACTCTCAACTCTCACTCAGTTTCAAACACTCATCTGACATCTGCCATTTCCTGGAAGAACCCGACCTTGATGTCCTTGGTCTAACCGAGACATGGTTGACGGCCAGCGCTGTCTCGAGCTTTGACACTTTCCTCCCTGATGACAAGTTCCTCTCCATGCCCAGATTTCTTGAGGGGGAGTATCCTTGATTCCTGTAGTAAATTGCTTTCCTTTGCAGGCCGACTCCTCTCACGAATGTCTTGTCTGCATGCATTCTCTCTTTCCTGGTCATTCTCTCACCGTGGCTATTTGCCTAACCCCTTCCTCTCTCAGTGGATGGACTTCTCCATCCTAGCCTCCTACCACTCAACTCAGCCTACTTGGAGAATTCAACATGAACCTGTATACTTCCTGACCTGGACTTTTACGAGCTCTGCAACTCTACATGTCGCTGGCCCTACACACTGCAGGGAATACTCAGGATTTTCTGATCTCAGACCTCCCCCTCTGTAACCCTCTCAACAATCCTCTCCCGTGGTGATCAAGTTCTCATCTCCAAAGAAGGCTAACTACCAGCTGTTCCTCCTCAGTGGAGTTCTCCCTTTCTGTCCCTGCTCCCTGCACCGTTTCGCGTTGCAAACACTCGCTTCCCAGCTCTCTGGTTTAGACGCGTGTTCCCTGCCTTCTCTCCTCTTCCCGCTGCCTTCAAATCAACAAATGAGCTTCAAAAGATACACGGTGCTCAGAATGCTTTATAACACCCATTATTCATCATAAAGCCGTAACCCGCTAGACGTATTGAAATGTGCTGTAAACTAGCAAAACCAGCTAGAAAATGTACTGTCCTCGCGTTCTTGTAAATGCGAATTCTGATGGGTTCCCATGTATGTACTGTGTCCGTGCGTTTGTTGTCGAATCCTGAAGTTTTTAGCCACTGTTCTCCCATACAAAGAGGTGGGTCAACATCTACTGCTGTTCACAGGCTGAATGTATACGGCTGAAATCTTCAAGGCATTATCAGGTTTCGTGACTGTTTTGGAACGTGTATTTGCCATCTGTTAATGCAGTCGCCTTGTGGTCATCGTCCCTTTTAGTTTACAGGCTGCATTCCCCTGGTGATCACATTCTCCTCTCCAGAGCAGGCTAACTACCAGCTGCTCTTCAGAGGCGTTCCTTCTTTCTGTCCCTGCTCTCTGCACCGTTTCGCGTTGCATGTACTCGCTTCCCAGCTCTCTGGTTAGATGCGTATTCCCTGCCTTCTCTCCTCTTCCTACAGCCTTCCAATGAGCTCCACAAGATAGTGTTCAGAATGCTTTATAACCCCATTATTCAACATTAGCTCCCGCTAGACGTATTGAAACGTGCTAAAAACTAGCAAAAGTAGCTAGAAAATGTACTTCCCTCGCGTTTTTGTAAATGCGAATTCTGGTGGGTTCCCATGTTGTATGTACTGTGTCCGTGCGTTTGTTGTCGAATCCTGAAGTTTTTAACCATTGTTCTCCCATACTAAGGGGGGTCAACATCTACTGCTGTTCACAGTCTGAATGTATACGGCTGAAATCTTCAATGCATTATCAGCTTTCCTGACTGTTTTGGAACGTGTATTTGCCATCTGTTAATGCAGTCGCCCTGTGTTCATCGTCCCTTCTACTTTACAGGCTGCACTCCCCTGGTGATCACATTCTCCTCTCCAGAGCAGGCTAACTACCAGCTTTTCCTCCTCATAGGCGTTCATCCTTTCTGTCCCTGATCCCTGCTCCGTTTCGCGTTGCATGTACACGCTTCCCAGCTCTCTGGTTTAGATGCGTGTTCCCTGCTTCTCTCCTCTTCCTAAAGCCTTCCAATGAGCTCCACAAGATACAGTGTTCAGAATGCTTTATAACACCCATTATTCAACATATAGCCGTAACTCGCTAGACGTATTGAAACGTTCTAAAATCTAGCAAAAACAGCTAGAAAATGTACTTTCCTCGCGTTTTGGTAAATGCGAATTCTGGTGGATTCCCATTTTGTACTCTGTTCGTGCGTTTGTTCAGTCGAATCCTGATCTTTTGAACCACTCTTCTCCCATAAAAGGGAGGATCAAAATGTGTTGTTCACAGGCTGAATTTATACTGCTGAAATGCTCGCTTCCCTGCTCTCTGGTTTAGACGCGTGTGCCCTGCATTTACCAAAAAGCGAGGAAGTACATTTTCTAGCTGTTTTTGCTAGTTTTTAGCACGTTTCAATACGTCTAGCGGGTTACAGCAATATGTTGAATAATGGGGTTATAAAGCATTCTGAACACTATCTTGTGGAGCTCATTGGAAGGCTGTAGGAAGAGGAGAGAAGGCAGGGAATACGCATCTAACCAGAGAGCTGGGAAGCGAGAACCTGCAACGCGAAACGGTGCAGGGAGCAGGGACAGAAAGAAGGAACGCCTCTGAGGAGGAGCAGCTGGTAGTTAGCCTGCTCTGGAGAGGAGAATGTGATCACCAGGGGAGTGCAGCCTGTAAATTAAAAGGGACGATGACCACAAGGCGACTGCATTAACAGATGGCAAATACACGTTCCAAAACAGTCAGGAAAGCTGATAATGCCTTGAAGATTTCAGCCGTATACATTCAGCCTGTGAACAGCAGTAGATGTTAACCCCCCTTAGTATGGGAGAACAGTGGTTAAAAACTTCAGGATTCGACAACAAACGCACGGACACAGTACATACAACATGGGAACCCACCAGAATTCGCATTTACAAAAACGCGAGGGAAGTACATTTTCTAGCTATTTTTGCTAGTTTTTAGCACGTTTCAATACGTCTAGCGGGTTACAGCTATATGTTGAATAATGGGGTTATGAAGCATTCTGAACACTATCTTGTGGAGCTCATTGGAAGGCTGTAGGAAGAGGAGAGAAGGCAGGGAACACACATCTAAACCAGAGAGGTGGGAAGCGAGTATATGCAACGCGAAATGGTGCAGGGAGCAGGGACAGAAAGAAGGAACGCCTCTGAGGAGGAGCAGCTGGTAGTTAGCCTGCTCTGGAGAAGAGAATGTGATCACCAGGGGAGTGCAGCCTGTAAACTAAAAGGGACGATGACCACAAGGCGACTGCATTAACAGATGGCAAATACACGTTCCAAAACAGTCAGGAAAGCTGATAATGCCTTGAAGATTTCAGCCGTATACAATCAGCCTGTGAACAGCAGTAGATGTTGACCCCCCCTTGTATGAGAGAACAGTGGTTAAAAACGTCAGGATTCGACAACAAACGCACGGACACAGTACATACACCGTGTATCTTTTGAAGCTCATTTGTTGATTTGAAGGCAGCGGGAAGAAGAGAGAAGGCAGGGAACACGCGTCTAAACCAGAGAGCTGGGAAGCGAGTACTTGCAACGCGAAACGGTGCAGGGAGCAGGGACAGAAAGGGAGAACTCCACTGAGGAGGAACAGCTGGCAGTTAGCCTTCTTTGGAGATGAGAACTTGATCACCACGGGAGAGGATTGTTGAGAGGGTTACAGAGGGGGAGGTCTGAGATCTGAAAATCCTGAGTATTTCCTGCAGTGTGTAGGGCCAGCGACATGAAGAGTTGCAGATCTCGTAAAAGTCCAGGTCAGGAAGCATACAGGTTCATGTTGAATTCTCCAAGTAGGCGGAGTTGAGTGGTAGGAGGCTAGGATGGAGAAGTCCATCCACTGAGAGGAAGGGGGTAGGCAAATAGCCACGGTGAGAGATTCGCCAGGAAAGAGAGAATGCATGCAGACAAGGCATTCGTGAGAGGAGTCGGCCTGCAAAGGAAAGCAATTTACTACAGGAAACAAGGATACTCCCCCTCAAGAACGGTTGGATCTGGGCATGGAGAGGAACTTGTCATCAGGGAGGAAAGTGTCAAAGCTCGAGACAGCGCTGGCCGTCAACCATGTCTCGGTTAGACCAAGAACATCAAGGTCGGGTACTTCCAGGAAATGGCAGATGTCAGATGAGTGTTTGAAACTGAGTGAGAGTTGAGAGTGGGGAGGGGTACAAATCAGTAATCCCTGCGGAGGTGTAGAAGGAGCCTGACCTAGGGCAGATGAGGAAGGAGAGAGGAAAGGAAGCAGAAGAAGGGAGAGAAGAGACAGCAGGAGTGCATGATCAATCCGGGAGCTAGGAGTGGTGAGAAGGTTAGACGGGGAGGTCTGAGTCTCAGGATTGGAATGGGAAGTTCGATATCACATGTCATGCTATAGGAAGAGTCTCAGGAATGGAATGGGAAGGAGTTGGATTTGACATCTCTTGTTATAGGGAGAGTCTCAGGTTTGGTATTAGAATCACATCCTTTAGGAAGGGACTCGAGGTTGGTATTTTAAGGAGTGAGATAGTAAATCTCATCCTATCGGAAGGGTCTCGAGTTTGGTATTGGAAGAAATGAGATTTCAAATCTCAGGCTGTGGGAATGGTCTCAGGTTTGGTATTAGGAGCCTAGAGATATCACATCTCATGTTATAGGAAGGGTCTCGATTGGAATGGGAAGGATTTGGATATCACATCTCATGTTATAGGGCGGGTCCCAGGTTTGGTATTAGAAGCATTGAGATATCACATCTCATGCTATAGGGAGGGTCTCAGTTTTGATATTAGAAGCATTGAGATATCACATATGCTATTGGAAGGGTCTCAGTATTGGAATTGGAAGGAGTTGGATATCACATATGCTATAGGGAGGTTCTCAGGTTTGATATTAGAAGCATTGAGATATCACATCTCATGCTATCGGAAGGGTCTCAGGATTGGAATGGGAAGGAGTTGGATATCACATATGCTAAAGGAAAGATCTCAGGTTTGGAAGGGGAAGGATTTGGATCTCACATCTCATGTTTTAGGACGGGTCTCAGGTTTGGTATTAGAAGCCTTGAGATATCACATCTCATGGTATAATAAGGGTCTCAGGATTGGAATGGGAAGGAGTTGGATATCACATCTAAAGCTATCTCAGGATTGGAATGGGAAGGAGTTTGATATCACATCTCGAGCTATAGGAAGGGTCTCAGGTTTGGGAAGGGAAGGATTGGGATTTCACATCTCATGTTATAGGATGGTTCTCATGTTTAATTTTAGAAGCATTGAGATATCACATCTCATGCTATCGGAAGGGTCTCAGGTTTGGAATGGGAAGGAGTTGGATATCACATCTCATGTTATAGGAAGGATCTCAGGTTTTCTTATTAGAAGCATTGAGATATCACATCTCATGTTATAGGAAGGGTCTCAGGATTGGAATGTGAAGGATTTGGATATCACATCATGCTAAAGGTAGGGTCTCAGGTTTGGTATAAGCATTGAGATATCACATCTCTGCTATCGGAAGGGTCTCAGGATTGGATTGGGAAGGAGTTGGATATCCCTTCTCATGCTATAGGAAGGGTCTCAGGTTGGAATGGGAAGGAGTTGGATATCACATCTCATGCTATAGGAAGGGTCTCAAGATTGAAATGGGAAGGATTTGGATATCACATCTCTTGCTATAGGAAGGGTCTCAGGTTTTTTATTAGAAACATTGAGATATCACATCTCATGCTATAGGAAGGGTTTCAGGATTGGAATGGGAAGGATTTGGATATCACATCTCATGCTAACGGAAGGGTCTCAGGTTTGGAAGGGGAAGGATTTGGATATCACATCTCATGTTATCGGAAGGATCTCAGGTTTGGTATTAGAAGTATTGAGATATCACATCTCATGCTATAGGAAGGGTCTCAGGTTTGGAAGGGGAAGGATTTGGATATCACATATCATGCTAAAGGGAGGGTCTCAGGTTTGGAAGGGGAAGGATTTGGATATCACATCTCATGTTATCGGAAGGATCTCAGGTTTGGTATTAGAAGTATTGAGATATCACATCTCATGCTATAGGAAGGGTCTCAGGATTGGAATGGGAAGGATTTGGATATCACATCTCATGCTATAGGAAGGGTCTCAGGTTTGGTATAAGCATGGAGATATCACTTCTCATGCTATAGGAAGTGTCTCAGGATTGGAATGGGAAGGAGTTGGATATCACATCTCATGTTATAGGAAGGATCTCAGGTTTGGTATTAGAAGCATTGAGACATCACATCTCATGCTATAGGAAGGGTCTCAGGATTGGAATGGGAAGGAGTTGGATATCACATCTCATGCTAAAGGGAGGGTCTCAGGTTTGGAAGGGGAAGGATTTGGAAATTACATCTCGTGTTATAGGAAGGATCTCAGGTTTGGTATTAGAAGCATTGAGATATCACATCTCATGCTATCGGAAGGATCTCAGGTTTGGTATTAGAAGCATTGAGATATCAAAACTCATGCTATAGGAAGTGTCTCAGGATTGGAATGGGAAGGAGTTGGATATCACATCTCATGTTATAGGAAGGATCTCAGGTTTGGTATTAGAAGCATTGAGACATCACATCTCATGCTATAGGAAGGGTCTCAGGATTGGAATGGGAAGGAGTTGGATATCACATCTCATGCTAAAGGGAGGGTCTCAGGTTTGGAAGGGGAAGGATTTGGAAATTACATCTCGTGTTATAGGAATGATCTCAGGTTTGGTATTAGAAGCATTGAGATATCACATCTCATGCTATCGGAAGGATCTCAGGTTTGGTATTAGAAGCATTGAGATATCAAAACTCATGCTATAGGAAGGGTCTCAGGATTGGAATGGGAAGGAGTTCGATATCACATCTCATGCTATAGGAATGGTCTCAGGATTGGAATGGGAAGGAGTTGTATATGACATCTCATGCCACAGGAAGGGTCTCAGGTTTGGTATAAGCATTGAGATATCACATCTCTGCTATCGGAAGGGTCTCAGGATTGGAATGGGAAGGAGTTGGATATCCCATCTTATGTTATAGGAAGGGTCTCAGGTTTGGTATTAGATGTATTGAGATATCACATCTCATGCTATAGGAAGGGTCTCAGGATTGGAATGGGAAGGACTTGGATATCACATCTCATGCTAAAGGGAGGGTCTCAGGAATGGAAGGGGAAGGATTTGGATATCACATCTCATGTTATAGGAAGGATCTCAGGTTTGGTATTAGAAGCATTGAGATATCACATCTCATGCTATCGGAAGGATCTCAGGTTTGGTATTAGAGGCATTGAGATATCACATCTCATGCTAAAGGGAGGGTCTCAGGTTTGGAAGGGGAAGGATTTTGATATCACATCTCTTGTTATAGGAAGGATCACAGGTTTGGTATTAGAAGCATTGAGATATCACATCTCATGCTATCGGAAGGGTCTCAGGTTTCAAACGGGAAAGAGTTGGATATCACATCTTATGTTATAGGAAGAGTTTCAGGTTTGGTATAAGCATTGAGATATCACATCTCTGCTATCGGAGGTGTCTCAGTATTGGGATGGGAAGGAATTGGATATCACATCTCATGCTATAGGAAGGGTATCAGGTTTGGAACGGGAAGGAGTTGAATATCCCATCACATGTTATAGGACGGGTCTCAGGTTTGATATTTGAAGCATTGAGATATCACATCGCATGCTATCGGAAGGATCTCAGGTTTGGTATTAGAAGCATTGAGATATCAAAACTCATGCTATAGGAAGTGTCTCAGGATTGGAATGGGAAGGAGTTGGATATCACATCTCATGTTATAGGAAGGATCTCAGGTTTGGTATTAGAAGCATTGAGACATCACATCTCATGCTATAGGAAGGGTCTCAGGATTGGAATGGGAAGGAGTTGGATATCACATCTCATGCTAAAGGGAGGGTCTCAGGTTTGGAAGGGGAAGGATTTGGAAATTACATCTCGTGTTATAGGAATGATCTCAGGTTTGGTATTAGAAGCATTGAGATATCACATCTCATGCTATCGGAAGGATCTCAGGTTTGGTATTAGAAGCATTGAGATATCAAAACTCATGCTATAGGAAGGGTCTCAGGATTGGAATGGGAAGGAGTTCGATATCACATCTCATGCTATAGGAATGGTCTCAGGATTGGAATGGGAAGGAGTTGTATATGACATCTCATGCCACAGGAAGGGTCTCAGGTTTGGTATAAGCATTGAGATATCACATCTCTGCTATCGGAAGGGTCTCAGGATTGGAATGGGAAGGAGTTGGATATCCCATCTTATGTTATAGGAAGGGTCTCAGGTTTGGTATTAGATGTATTGAGATATCACATCTCATGCTATAGGAAGGGTCTCAGGATTGGAATGGGAAGGACTTGGATATCACATCTCATGCTAAAGGGAGGGTCTCAGGAATGGAAGGGGAAGGATTTGGATATCACATCTCATGTTATAGGAAGGATCTCAGGTTTGGTATTAGAAGCATTGAGATATCACATCTCATGCTATCGGAAGGATCTCAGGTTTGGTATTAGAGGCATTGAGATATCACATCTCATGCTAAAGGGAGGGTCTCAGGTTTGGAAGGGGAAGGATTTTGATATCACATCTCTTGTTATAGGAAGGATCACAGGTTTGGTATTAGAAGCATTGAGATATCACATCTCATGCTATCGGAAGGGTCTCAGGTTTCAAACGGGAAAGAGTTGGATATCACATCTTATGTTATAGGAAGAGTTTCAGGTTTGGTATAAGCATTGAGATATCACATCTCTGCTATCGGAGGTGTCTCAGTATTGGGATGGGAAGGAATTGGATATCACATCTCATGCTATAGGAAGGGTATCAGGTTTGGAACGGGAAGGAGTTGAATATCCCATCACATGTTATAGGACGGGTCTCAGGTTTGATATTTGAAGCATTGAGATATCACATCGCATGCTGTAGGAAGGGTCGCAGGTTTGGTATTAGAAGCATTGAGATATCACATCTCTGCTATCGGAAGGGTCTCAGGATTGGAATGGGAAGGAGGTGGATATCCCATCTCATGTTATAGGAAGAGTCTCAGGTTTGGTTTAGAAGCATTGAGATATCACATCTCATGCTATAGGAAGGGTCTCAGGATTGGAATGGGAAGGAGTTGGATATCACATCTCATGCTATAGGAAGGGTCTCAGGTTTGGTATAAGCAGTGAGATATCACATTTCATGCTATAGGAAGTGTCTCAGGATTGGAATGGGAAGGATTTGGATATCACATCTCATGTTATAGGAAGGATCTCAGGTTTGGTATAAGAATTGAGATATCACATCTCTGCTATCGGAAGGGTCTCAGGATTGGAATGGAAAGGAGTTGGATATTCCAATCTCATGTTATCGGAAGGATCTCAGGTTTGGTATTAGAAGTATTGAGATATCACATCTCATGCTATAGGAAGGGTCTCAGGTTTGGAAGGGGAAGGATTTGGATATCACATATCATGCTAAAGGGAGGGTCTCAGGTTTGGAAGGGGAAGGATTTGGATATCACATCTCATGTTATCGGAAGGATCTCAGGTTTGGTATTAGAAGTATTGAGATATCACATCTCATGCTATAGGAAGGGTCTCAGGATTGGAATGGGAAGGATTTGGATATCACATCTCATGCTATAGGAAGGGTCTCAGGTTTGGTATAAGCATGGAGATATCACTTCTCATGCTATAGGAAGTGTCTCAGGATTGGAATGGGAAGGAGTTGGATATCACATCTCATGTTATAGGAAGGATCTCAGGTTTGGTATTAGAAGCATTGAGACATCACATCTCATGCTATAGGAAGGGTCTCAGGATTGGAATGGGAAGGAGTTGGATATCACATCTCATGCTAAAGGGAGGGTCTCAGGTTTGGAAGGGGAAGGATTTGGAAATTACATCTCGTGTTATAGGAATGATCTCAGGTTTGGTATTAGAAGCATTGAGATATCACATCTCATGCTATCGGAAGGATCTCAGGTTTGGTATTAGAAGCATTGAGATATCAAAACTCATGCTATAGGAAGTGTCTCAGGATTGGAATGGGAAGGAGTTGGATATCACATCTCATGTTATAGGAAGGATCTCAGGTTTGGTATTAGAAGCATTGAGACATCACATCTCATGCTATAGGAAGGGTCTCAGGATTGGAATGGGAAGGAGTTGGATATCACATCTCATGCTAAAGGGAGGGTCTCAGGTTTGGAAGGGGAAGGATTTGGAAATTACATCTCGTGTTATAGGAATGATCTCAGGTTTGGTATTAGAAGCATTGAGATATCACATCTCATGCTATCGGAAGGATCTCAGGTTTGGTATTAGAAGCATTGAGATATCAAAACTCATGCTATAGGAAGGGTCTCAGGATTGGAATGGGAAGGAGTTCGATATCACATCTCATGCTATAGGAATGGTCTCAGGATTGGAATGGGAAGGAGTTGTATATGACATCTCATGCCACAGGAAGGGTCTCAGGTTTGGTATAAGCATTGAGATATCACATCTCTGCTATCGGAAGGGTCTCAGGATTGGAATGGGAAGGAGTTGGATATCCCATCTTATGTTATAGGAAGGGTCTCAGGTTTGGTATTAGATGTATTGAGATATCACATCTCATGCTATAGGAAGGGTCTCAGGATTGGAATGGGAAGGACTTGGATATCACATCTCATGCTAAAGGGAGGGTCTCAGGAATGGAAGGGGAAGGATTTGGATATCACATCTCATGTTATAGGAAGGATCTCAGGTTTGGTATTAGAAGCATTGAGATATCACATCTCATGCTATCGGAAGGATCTCAGGTTTGGTATTAGAGGCATTGAGATATCACATCTCATGCTAAAGGGAGGGTCTCAGGTTTGGAAGGGGAAGGATTTTGATATCACATCTCTTGTTATAGGAAGGATCACAGGTTTGGTATTAGAAGCATTGAGATATCACATCTCATGCTATCGGAAGGGTCTCAGGTTTCAAACGGGAAAGAGTTGGATATCACATCTTATGTTATAGGAAGAGTTTCAGGTTTGGTATAAGCATTGAGATATCACATCTCTGCTATCGGAGGTGTCTCAGTATTGGGATGGGAAGGAATTGGATATCACATCTCATGCTATAGGAAGGGTATCAGGTTTGGAACGGGAAGGAGTTGAATATCCCATCACATGTTATAGGACGGGTCTCAGGTTTGATATTTGAAGCATTGAGATATCACATCGCATGCTGTAGGAAGGGTCGCAGGTTTGGTATTAGAAGCATTGAGATATCACATCTCTGCTATCGGAAGGGTCTCAGGATTGGAATGGGAAGGAGGTGGATATCCCATCTCATGTTATAGGAAGAGTCTCAGGTTTGGTTTAGAAGCATTGAGATATCACATCTCATGCTATAGGAAGGGTCTCAGGATTGGAATGGGAAGGAGTTGGATATCACATCTCATGCTATAGGAAGGGTCTCAGGTTTGGTATAAGCAGTGAGATATCACATTTCATGCTATAGGAAGTGTCTCAGGATTGGAATGGGAAGGATTTGGATATCACATCTCATGTTATAGGAAGGATCTCAGGTTTGGTATAAGAATTGAGATATCACATCTCTGCTATCGGAAGGGTCTCAGGATTGGAATGGAAAGGAGTTGGATATTCCAATCTCATGTTATAGGAAGGGTCTCAGGTTTGGTATTAGAAGCATTGAGATATCACATCTCATGCTATAGGAAGGGTCTCAGGATTGGAATGGGAAGGACTTGGATATCACATCTCATGCTATAGGGAGGGTCTCAAGTTTGATATTAGAAGCATTGAGATATTACATCTCATGATATCGGAAGGGTCTCAGGATTGGGATGGGAAGGAGTTGGATATCACATCTCATGATAAAGGAAGGGTCTAAGGTTTGGAAGGGGAAGGATTTGGATATCACATCTCATGTTATAGGACGGGTCTCAGGTTTGGTATTAGAAGCATTGAGATATCAAGTCTCATGGTATAGGAAGGGGATCAGAATTGGAATGGGAAGGAGTTGGATGTCACATCTCAAGCTATAGGAAGGGTCTCAGGATTGGAATGGGAAGGACTTGGATATCACATCTCATGCTATAGGGAGGGTCTCAAGTTTGATATTAGAAGCATTGAGATATCACATCTCATGATATCGGCAGCGTCTCAGGATTGGAATGGGAAGGAGTTGGATATCACATCTCATGATAAAGGAAGGGTCTAAGGTTTGGAAGGGGAAGGATTTGGATATCACATCTCATGTTATAGGACGGGTCTCAGGTATGGTATTAGAAGCTTTGAGATATCAAGTCTCATGGTATAGGAAGGGGCTCAGAATTGGAATGGGAAGGAGTTGGATATCACATCTCATGCTAAAGGGAGGGTCTCAGGTTTGGAAGGGGAAGGATTTGGATATCACATCTCATGTTATAGGAAGGATCTCAGGTTTGGTATTAGAAGCATTGAGATATCACATCTCATGCTATCGGAAGGATCTCAGGTTTGGTATTAGAAGCATTGAGATATCACATCTCATGCTATCAGAAGGGTCTCAGGATTGGAAGGGGAAGGATTTGGATATCACATCTCATGTTATCGGAAGGATCTCAGGTTTGGTATTAGAAGTATTGAGATATCACATCTCATGCTGTAGGAAGGGTCTAAGGATTGGAATGGGAAGGACTTGGATATCACATCTCATGCTATAGATAGGCTCTCAGGTTTGGAAAGGGAAGGAGTTGGATATCACATTTCATGTTAGAGGAAGGATCTCAGGTTTGGTATTAGAGGCATTGAGATATCACATCTCATGCTATAGGAAGGGTCTCAGGTTGGAATGGGAAGGAGTTGGATATCACATCTCATGTTATAGGAAGGCTCTCAGGTTTGGAAGGGGAAAGAGTTGGATATCACATTTCATGTTAGAGGTAGGATCTCAGGTTTGGTATTAGAGGCATTGAGATATCACATCTCATGCTATCAGAAGGGTCTCAGGATTGGAATGGGAAGGAGTTGGATATCACATCTCATGCTAAAGGGAGGGTCTCAGGTTTGGAAGGGGAAGGATTTGGATATCACATCTCATGTTATAGGAAGGATCTCAGGTTTGGTATTAGAAGCATTGAGATATCACATCTCATGCTATCGGAAGGATCTCAGGTTTGGTATTAGAAACATTGAGATATCACATCTCATGCTATCAGAAGGGTCTCAGGATTGGAATGGGAAGGAGTTGGATATCACATCTCATGCTAAAGGGAGGGTCTCAGGTTTGGAAGGGGAAGGATTTGGATATCACATCTCATGTTATCGGAAGGATCTCAGGTTTGGTATTAGAAGTATTGAGATATCACATCTCATGCTATAGGAAGGGTCTCAGGATTGGAATGGGAAGGAGTTGGATATCACATCTCATGCTAAAGGAAGGGTCTTAGGATTGGAATGGGAAGTACTTAGATATCACATATCATGCTATAGGGAGGGTTTCAGATTTGATATTAGAAGCATTGAGATATCACATCTCATGCTATCGGAAGTGTCTCAGGATTGGAATGGGAAGGAGCTGGATATCACATCTCATGCTAAAGGAAGGGTCTCAGGTTTGGAACGGGAAGGAGTTGGATATCCGATCTCATGTTATAGGAAGGGTCTCAGGTTTGGTATAAGCATTGAGATATCACATCTCTGCTATAGGAAGGGTCTCAGGATTGGAATGGAAGGAGTTGGATATCACATCTTATGTTATAGGAAGGATCTCAGGTTTGGTATTAGAAGCATTGAGACATCACATCTCATGCTATAGGAAGGGTCTCAGGATTGGAATGGGAAGGAGTTGGATATCACATCTCATGCTATAGGAAGGGTCCCAGGTTTGGTATAAGCATTGAGATATCACATCTCATGCTATAGGAAGGGTCTCAGGATTGGAATGGGAAGGAGTTGTATATGACATCTCATGCCGTAGGAAGGGTCTCAGGTTTGGTATAAGCATTGAGATATCACATCTCTGCTATCGGAAGGGTCTCAGGATTGGAATGGGAAGGAGTTGGATATCCAATCTCATGTTATAGGAAGAGTCTCAGGTTTGGTATTAGAAGCATTGAGATATCACATCTCATGCTATAGGAAGTGTCTCAGGATTGGAATGGGAAGGACTTGGATATCACATCTCATGCTATAGGGAGGGTCTCAAGTTTGATATTAGAAGCATAGAGATATCACATCTCATGCTATAGGAAGTGTCTCAGGATTGGAATGGGAAGGAGTTGGATATCACATCTCATGCTATAGGAAGGGTCTCAGGTTTGGTATAAGCAGTGAGATATCACATCTCATGCTATAGGAAGGGTCTCAGGATTGGAATGGGAAGGAGTTGGATATCACATCTCATGTTATAGGAAGGATCTCAGGTTTGGTATAAGCATTGAGATATCACATCTCTGCTATCGGAAGGGTCTCAGGATTGGAATGGTAAGGAGTTGGATATTCCCATCTCATGTTATAGGAAGGGTCTCAGGTTTGGTATTAGAAGCATTGAGATATCACATCTCATGCTATAGGAAGGGTCTCAGGATTGGAATGGGAAGGACTTGGATATCACATCTCATGCTATAGGGAGGGTCTCAGGATTGGAATGGGAAGGACTTAGATATCACATATCATTTTTGTTGGTCTCAGTTTTGATATTAGAAGCATTGAGATATCACATCTCATGCTATCGGAAGTGTCTCAGTATTGGAATGGGAAGGAGCTGGATATCACATCTCATGCTAAAGGAAGGGTCTCAGGTTTGGTACGGGAAGGAGTTGGATATCACATCTCATGCTATAGGAAGGGTCTCAGGTTTGGTATAAGCATTGATATATCAAATCTCATGCTATAGGAAGGGTCTCAGGATTGGAATGGAAGGAGTTGGATATCACATCTCATGTTATAGGAAGGATCTCAGGTTTGGTATTAGAAGCATTGAGACATCACATCTCATGCTATAGGAAGGGTCTCAGGATTGGAATGGGAAGGAGTTGGATATCACATCTCATGCTATAGGAAGGGTCTCAGGTTTGGTATAAGCATTGAGATATCACATCTCATGCTATAGGAAGGGTCTCAGGATTGGAATGGGAAGGAGTTGTATATGACATCTCATGCCGTAGGAAGGGTCTCAGGTTTGGTATAAGCATTGAGATATCACATCTCTGCTATCGGAAGAGTCTCAGGATTGGAATGGGAAGGAGTTGGATATCCCATCTCATGTTATAGGAAGAGTCTCAGGTTTGGTATTAGAAGCATTGAGATATCACATCTCATGCTATAGGAAGTGTCTCAGGATTGGAATGGGAAGGACTTGGATATCACATCTCATGCTATAGGGAGGGTCTCAAGTTTGATATTAGAAGCATTGAGATATCACATCTCATGCTATAGGAAGGGTCTCAGGATTGGAATGGGAAGGACTTAGATATCACATATCATTTTTGTTGGTCTCAGTTTTGATATTAGAAGCATTGAGATATCACATCTCATGCTATCGGAAGTGTCTCAGTATTGGAATGGGAAGGAGCTGGATATCACATCTCATGCTAAAGGAAGGCTCTCAGCTTTGGAACGGGAAGGAGTTGGATATCACATCTCATGTTATAGGAAGGATCTTAGGTTTGGTATAAGCATTGAGATATCACATCTCTGCTATCGGAAGTGTCTCAGGATTGGAATGGGAAGGAGTTGGATATCCCATCTCATGTTATAGGACGGGTCTCAGGTTTGTTATTAGAATCATTGAGATATCATATTGCATGCTGTAGGAAGGGTCTAAGGATTGGAATGGGAAGGACTTGGATATCACATCTCATGCTATAGATAGGCTCTCAGGTTTGGAAAGGGAAGGAGTTGGATATCACATTTCATGTTACAGGAAGGATCTCAGGTTTGGTATTAGAGGCATTGAGATATCACATCTTATGCTATAGGAAGGGTCTCAGGTTGGAATGGGAAGGAGTTGGATATCACATCTCATGTTATAGGAAGGCTCTCAGGTTTGGAAGGGGAAAGAGTTGGATATCACATTTCATGTTAGAGGTAGGATCTCAGGTTTGGTATTAGGGGCATTGAGATATCACATCTCATGCTATCAGAAGGGTGTCAGGATTGGAATGGGAAGGAGTTGGATATCACATCTCATGCTAAAGGGAGGGTCTCAGGTTTGGAAGGGGAAGGATTTGGATATCACATCTCATGTTATAGGAAGGATCTCAGGTTTGGTATTAGAAGCATTGAGATATCACATCTCATGCTATCGGAAGGATCTCAGGTTTGGTATTAGAAACATTGAGATATCACATCTCATGCTATCAGAAGGCTCTCAGGATTGGAATGGGAAGGAGTTGGATATCACATCTCATGCTAAAGGGAGGGTCTCAGGTTTGGAAGGGGAAGGATTTGGATATCACATCTCATGTTATCGGAAGGATCTCAGGTTTGGTATTAGAAGTATTGAGATATCACATCTCATGCTATAGGAAGGGTCTCAGGATTGGAATGGGAAGGAGTTGGATATCCCATCTCATGCTAAAGGAAGGGTCTCAGGTTTGGTAGAAGCATTGAGATATCACATCTCATGCTATAGGAAGGGTTTTAGGATTGGAATGGGAAGGACTTAGATATCACATATCATGCTATAGGGAGGGTTTCAGTTTTGATATTAGAAGCATTGAGATATCACATCTCATGCTATCGGAAGTGTCTCAGGATTGGAATGGGAAGGAGCTGGATATCACATCTCATGCTAAAGGAAGGGTCTCAGGTTTGGAACGGGAAGGAGTTGGATATCCGATCTCATGTTATAGGAAGGGTCTCAGGTTTGGTATAAGCATTGAGATATCACATCTCTGCTATCGGAAGTGTCTCAGGATTGGAATGGGAAGGAATTGGATATCCCATCTCACGTTATAGGACGGGTCTCAGGATTGTTATTAGAATCATTGAGATATCATATTGCATGCTTTAGGAAGGGTCTAAGGATTGGAATGGGAAGGACTTGGGTATCACATCTCATGCTATAGGAAGGGTCTCAGGTTTGGTATAAGCATTGAGATATCAAATGTCATGCTATAGGAAGGGTCTCAGGATTGGAATGGAAGGAGTTGGATATCACATCTCATGCTATAGGAAGGATCTCAGGTTTGGTATAAGCATTGAGATATCACATCTCATGCTATAGGAAGGGTCTCAGGATTGGAATGGGAAGGAGTTGTATATGACATCTCATGCCGTAGGAAGGGTCTCAGGTTTGGTATAAGCATTGAGATATCACATCTCTGCTATCGGAAGAGTCTCAGGATTGGAATGGGAAGGAGTTGGATATCCCATCTCATGTTATAGGAAGAGTCTCAGGTTTGGTATTAGAAGCATTGAGATATCACATCTCATGCTATAGGAAGTGTCTCAGGATTGGAATGGGAAGGACTTGGATATCACATCTCATGCTATAGGGAGGGTCTCAAGTTTGATATTAGAAGCATTGAGATATCACATCTCATGCTATAGGAAGGGTCTCAGGATTGGAATTGGAAGGACTTAGATATCACATATCATTTTTGTTGGTCTCAGTTTTGATATTAGAAGCATTGAGATATCACATCTCATGCTATAGGATTGGTCTCCGGATTGGAATGTGAAGGATTTGGATATCACATCTCATGCTAAAGGAAGGGTCTCAGGTTTGGAATGGGAAGGAGTTGGATATGACATCTCTTGTTATAGGGAGGGTCTCAGGATTTGAATGGCAAGGAGTTGGATATCACATCTCATGCCATAGGAAGGGTCTCAGGTTTGGTATAAGCATTGAGATATCACATCTCTGCTATCGGAAGGGTCTCAGGATTGGAATGGGAAGGACTTAGATATCACATCTCATGCTATAGGGAGGGTCTCAGTTTTGATATTAGAAGCATTGAGATACCACATCTCATGCTATCGGAAGGGTCTCAGGATTGGAAGGGGAAGGATTTGGATATCACATCTCATGTTATAGGATGGGTCTCAGGTTTGGTATTAGAAGCATTGTGATATCACATCTCATGCTATAGGAAGTGTCTCAGGATTGGAATGGGAAGGAGTTGGATATCACATCTCATGCTATAGGAAGGGTTTCAGGTTTGGTAGAAGTATTGAGATATCACATCTCATGCTATAGGAAGAGTCTCAGGTTTGGGAAGGGAAGGATTTGGATTTCACATCTCATGTTATAGGAAGAGTCTCAGGTTTGGTATTAGAAGCATTGAGATATCACAACTCTGCTATCGGAAGGGTCTCAGGATTGGAATGGGAAGGAGTTGGATATCCCATCTCATGTTATAGGAAGAGTCTCAGGTTTGGTATTAGAAGCATTAAGATATCACATCTCATGCTATAGGAAGTGTCTCAGGATTGGAATGGGAAGGACTTGGATATCACATCTCATGCTATAGGGAGGGTCTCAAGTTTGATATTAGAAGCATTGAGATATCACATCTCATGCTATAGGAAGGGTCTCAGGATTGGAATGGGAAGGAGTTGGATATCACATCTCATGCTATAGGAAGGGTCTCAGGTTTGGTATAAGCAGTGAGATATCACATCTCATGCTATAGGAAGTGTCTCAGTATTGGAATGGGAAGGAGTTGGATATCACATCTCATGTTATAGGAAGGATCTCAGGTTTGGTATAAGCATTGAGATATCACATCTCTGCTATCGGAAGGGTCTCAGGATTGGAATGGTAAGGAGTTGGATATTCCCATCTCATGTTATAGGAAGGGTCTCAGGTTTGGTATTAGAAGCATTGAGATATCACATCTCATGCTATAGGAAGGGTCTCAGGATTGGAATGGGAAGGAGTTGGATATCACATCTCATGATAAAGGACGGGTCTAAGGTTTGGAAGGGGAAGGATTTGGATATCACATCTCATGTTATAGAACGGGTCTCAGGTTTGGTATTAGAAGCATTGTGATATAAAGTCTCATGGTATAGGAAGGGTCTCAAAATTGGAATGGGAAGGAGTTGGATATCACATCTCATGCCATAGTATGGGTCTCAGGTTTGGTAGAAGCATTGGGATATCACATCTCATGCTATCGGAAGGGTATCAGGATTGGATTTGGAAGGAGTTGGATATCCCATCTCATGCTATAGGAAGGGTCTCAGGTTGGAATGGGAAGGAGTTGGATATCACATCTCATGTTATAGGAAGGGTCTCAGGATTGGAATGGGAAGGACTTGGATATCACATCTCATGCTATAGGAAGGCTCTCAAGTTTGGAAGGGGAGAGAGTTGGATATCACATTTCATGTTAGAGGTAGGATCTCAGGTTTGGTATTAGAGGCATTGAGATATCACATCTCATGCTATCAGAAGGGTCTCAGGATTGGAATGGGAAGGAGTTTGATATCACATCTCATGCCATAGTATGGGTCTCAGGTTTGGTAGAAGCATTGGGATATCACATCTCATGCTATCGGAAGGGTATCAGGATTGGATTTGGAAGGAGTTGGATATCCCATCTCATGCTATAGGAAGGGTCTCAGGTTGGAATGGGAAGGAGTTGGATATCACATCTCATGTTATAGGAAGGGTCTCAGGATTGGAATGGGAAGGACTTGGATATCACATCTCATGCTATAGGAAGGCTCTCAAGTTTGGAAGGGGAGAGAGTTGGATATCACATTTCATGTTAGAGGTAGGATCTCAGGTTTGGTATTAGAGGCATTGAGATATCACATCTCATGCTATCAGAAGGGTCTCAGGATTGGAATGGGAAGGAGTTGGATATCACATCTCATGCTAAAGGGAGTGTCTCAGGTTTGGAAGGGGAAGGATTTGGATATCACATCTCATGTTATAGGAAGGATCTCAGGTTTGGTATTAGAAGCATTGAGATATCACATCTCAAGCTATCGGAAGGATCTCAGGTTTGGTATCAGAAGCATTGAGATATCACATCTCATGCTATCAGAAGGGTCTCAGGATTGGAATGGGGAGGAGTTGGATATCACATCTCATGTTATAGGACGGGTCTCAGGTTTGTTATTAGAATCATTGAGATATCATATTGCATGCTGTAGGAAGGGTCTAAGGATTGGAATGGGAAGGACTTGGATATCACATCTCATGCTATAGATAGGCTCTCAGGTTTGGAAAGGGAAGGAGTTGGATATCACATTTCATGTTAGAGGAAGGATCTGAGGTTTGGTATTAGAGGCATTGAGATATCACATCTCATGCTATAGGAAGGGTCTCAGGTTGGAATGGGAAGGAGTTGGATATCACATCTCATGTTATAGGAAGGCTCTCAGGTTTGGAAGGGGAAAGAGTTGGATATCACATTTCATGTTAGAGGTAGGATCTCAGGTTTGGTATTAGAGGCATTGAGATATCACATCTCATGCTATCAGAAGGGTCTCAGGATTGGAATGGGAAGGAGTTGGATATCACATCTCATGCTAAAGGGAGGGTCTCAGGTTTGGAAGGGGAAGGATTTGGATATCACATCTCATGTTATAGGAAGGATCTCAGGTTTGGTATTAGAAGCATTGAGATATCACATCTCATGCTATCGGAAGGATCTCAGGTTTGGTATTAGAAACATTGAGATATCACATCTCATGCTATCAGAAGGGTCTCAGGATTGGAATGGGAAGGAGTTGGATATCACATCTCATGCTAAAGGGAGGGTCTCAGGTTTGGAAGGGGAAGGATTTGGATATCACATCTCATGTTATCGGAAGGATCTCAGGTTTGGTATTAGAAGTATTGAGATATCACATCTCATGCTATAGGAAGGGTCTCAGGATTGGAATGGGAAGGAGTTGGATATCACATCTCATGCTAAAGGAAGGGTCTTAGGATTGGAATGGGAAGTACTTAGATATCACATATCATGCTATAGGGAGGGTTTCAGATTTGATATTAGAAGCATTGAGATATCACATCTCATGCTATCGGAAGTGTCTCAGGATTGGAATGGGAAGGAGCTGGATATCACATCTCATGCTAAAGGAAGGGTCTCAGGTTTGGAACGGGAAGGAGTTGGATATCCGATCTCATGTTATAGGAAGGGTCTCAGGTTTGGTATAAGCATTGAGATATCACATCTCTGCTATAGGAAGGGTCTCAGGATTGGAATGGAAGGAGTTGGATATCACATCTTATGTTATAGGAAGGATCTCAGGTTTGGTATTAGAAGCATTGAGACATCACATCTCATGCTATAGGAAGGGTCTCAGGATTGGAATGGGAAGGAGTTGGATATCACATCTCATGCTATAGGAAGGGTCCCAGGTTTGGTATAAGCATTGAGATATCACATCTCATGCTATAGGAAGGGTCTCAGGATTGGAATGGGAAGGAGTTGTATATGACATCTCATGCCGTAGGAAGGGTCTCAGGTTTGGTATAAGCATTGAGATATCACATCTCTGCTATCGGAAGGGTCTCAGGATTGGAATGGGAAGGAGTTGGATATCCAATCTCATGTTATAGGAAGAGTCTCAGGTTTGGTATTAGAAGCATTGAGATATCACATCTCATGCTATAGGAAGTGTCTCAGGATTGGAATGGGAAGGACTTGGATATCACATCTCATGCTATAGGGAGGGTCTCAAGTTTGATATTAGAAGCATAGAGATATCACATCTCATGCTATAGGAAGTGTCTCAGGATTGGAATGGGAAGGAGTTGGATATCACATCTCATGCTATAGGAAGGGTCTCAGGTTTGGTATAAGCAGTGAGATATCACATCTCATGCTATAGGAAGGGTCTCAGGATTGGAATGGGAAGGAGTTGGATATCACATCTCATGTTATAGGAAGGATCTCAGGTTTGGTATAAGCATTGAGATATCACATCTCTGCTATCGGAAGGGTCTCAGGATTGGAATGGTAAGGAGTTGGATATTCCCATCTCATGTTATAGGAAGGGTCTCAGGTTTGGTATTAGAAGCATTGAGATATCACATCTCATGCTATAGGAAGGGTCTCAGGATTGGAATGGGAAGGACTTGGATATCACATCTCATGCTATAGGGAGGGTCTCAGGATTGGAATGGGAAGGACTTAGATATCACATATCATTTTTGTTGGTCTCAGTTTTGATATTAGAAGCATTGAGATATCACATCTCATGCTATCGGAAGTGTCTCAGTATTGGAATGGGAAGGAGCTGGATATCACATCTCATGCTAAAGGAAGGGTCTCAGGTTTGGTACGGGAAGGAGTTGGATATCACATCTCATGCTATAGGAAGGGTCTCAGGTTTGGTATAAGCATTGATATAGCAAATCTCATGCTATAGGAAGGGTCTCAGGATTGGAATGGAAGGAGTTGGATATCACATCTCATGTTATAGGAAGGATCTCAGGTTTGGTATTAGAAGCATTGAGACATCACATCTCATGCTATAGGAAGGGTCTCAGGATTGGAATGGGAAGGAGTTGGATATCACATCTCATGCTATAGGAAGGGTCTCAGGTTTGGTATAAGCATTGAGATATCACATCTCATGCTATAGGAAGGGTCTCAGGATTGGAATGGGAAGGAGTTGTATATGACATCTCATGCCGTAGGAAGGGTCTCAGGTTTGGTATAAGCATTGAGATATCACATCTCTGCTATCGGAAGAGTCTCAGGATTGGAATGGGAAGGAGTTGGATATCCCATCTCATGTTATAGGAAGAGTCTCAGGTTTGGTATTAGAAGCATTGAGATATCACATCTCATGCTATAGGAAGTGTCTCAGGATTGGAATGGGAAGGACTTGGATATCACATCTCATGCTATAGGGAGGGTCTCAAGTTTGATATTAGAAGCATTGAGATATCACATCTCATGCTATAGGAAGGGTCTCAGGATTGGAATGGGAAGGACTTAGATATCACATATCATTTTTGTTGGTCTCAGTTTTGATATTAGAAGCATTGAGATATCACATCTCATGCTATCGGAAGTGTCTCAGTATTGGAATGGGAAGGAGCTGGATATCACATCTCATGCTAAAGGAAGGCTCTCAGCTTTGGAACGGGAAGGAGTTGGATATCACATCTCATGTTATAGGAAGGATCTTAGGTTTGGTATAAGCATTGAGATATCACATCTCTGCTATCGGAAGTGTCTCAGGATTGGAATGGGAAGGAGTTGGATATCCCATCTCATGTTATAGGACGGGTCTCAGGTTTGTTATTAGAATCATTGAGATATCATATTGCATGCTGTAGGAAGGGTCTAAGGATTGGAATGGGAAGGACTTGGATATCACATCTCATGCTATAGATAGGCTCTCAGGTTTGGAAAGGGAAGGAGTTGGATATCACATTTCATGTTACAGGAAGGATCTCAGGTTTGGTATTAGAGGCATTGAGATATCACATCTTATGCTATAGGAAGGGTCTCAGGTTGGAATGGGAAGGAGTTGGATATCACATCTCATGTTATAGGAAGGCTCTCAGGTTTGGAAGGGGAAAGAGTTGGATATCACATTTCATGTTAGAGGTAGGATCTCAGGTTTGGTATTAGGGGCATTGAGATATCACATCTCATGCTATCAGAAGGGTGTCAGGATTGGAATGGGAAGGAGTTGGATATCACATCTCATGCTAAAGGGAGGGTCTCAGGTTTGGAAGGGGAAGGATTTGGATATCACATCTCATGTTATAGGAAGGATCTCAGGTTTGGTATTAGAAGCATTGAGATATCACATCTCATGCTATCGGAAGGATCTCAGGTTTGGTATTAGAAACATTGAGATATCACATCTCATGCTATCAGAAGGCTCTCAGGATTGGAATGGGAAGGAGTTGGATATCACATCTCATGCTAAAGGGAGGGTCTCAGGTTTGGAAGGGGAAGGATTTGGATATCACATCTCATGTTATCGGAAGGATCTCAGGTTTGGTATTAGAAGTATTGAGATATCACATCTCATGCTATAGGAAGGGTCTCAGGATTGGAATGGGAAGGAGTTGGATATCCCATCTCATGCTAAAGGAAGGGTCTCAGGTTTGGTAGAAGCATTGAGATATCACATCTCATGCTATAGGAAGGGTTTTAGGATTGGAATGGGAAGGACTTAGATATCACATATCATGCTATAGGGAGGGTTTCAGTTTTGATATTAGAAGCATTGAGATATCACATCTCATGCTATCGGAAGTGTCTCAGGATTGGAATGGGAAGGAGCTGGATATCACATCTCATGCTAAAGGAAGGGTCTCAGGTTTGGAACGGGAAGGAGTTGGATATCCGATCTCATGTTATAGGAAGGGTCTCAGGTTTGGTATAAGCATTGAGATATCACATCTCTGCTATCGGAAGTGTCTCAGGATTGGAATGGGAAGGAATTGGATATCCCATCTCACGTTATAGGACGGGTCTCAGGATTGTTATTAGAATCATTGAGATATCATATTGCATGCTTTAGGAAGGGTCTAAGGATTGGAATGGGAAGGACTTGGGTATCACATCTCATGCTATAGGAAGGGTCTCAGGTTTGGTATAAGCATTGAGATATCAAATGTCATGCTATAGGAAGGGTCTCAGGATTGGAATGGAAGGAGTTGGATATCACATCTCATGCTATAGGAAGGATCTCAGGTTTGGTATAAGCATTGAGATATCACATCTCATGCTATAGGAAGGGTCTCAGGATTGGAATGGGAAGGAGTTGTATATGACATCTCATGCCGTAGGAAGGGTCTCAGGTTTGGTATAAGCATTGAGATATCACATCTCTGCTATCGGAAGAGTCTCAGGATTGGAATGGGAAGGAGTTGGATATCCCATCTCATGTTATAGGAAGAGTCTCAGGTTTGGTATTAGAAGCATTGAGATATCACATCTCATGCTATAGGAAGTGTCTCAGGATTGGAATGGGAAGGACTTGGATATCACATCTCATGCTATAGGGAGGGTCTCAAGTTTGATATTAGAAGCATTGAGATATCACATCTCATGCTATAGGAAGGGTCTCAGGATTGGAATTGGAAGGACTTAGATATCACATATCATTTTTGTTGGTCTCAGTTTTGATATTAGAAGCATTGAGATATCACATCTCATGCTATAGGATTGGTCTCCGGATTGGAATGTGAAGGATTTGGATATCACATCTCATGCTAAAGGAAGGGTCTCAGGTTTGGAATGGGAAGGAGTTGGATATGACATCTCTTGTTATAGGGAGGGTCTCAGGATTTGAATGGCAAGGAGTTGGATATCACATCTCATGCCATAGGAAGGGTCTCAGGTTTGGTATAAGCATTGAGATATCACATCTCTGCTATCGGAAGGGTCTCAGGATTGGAATGGGAAGGACTTAGATATCACATCTCATGCTATAGGGAGGGTCTCAGTTTTGATATTAGAAGCATTGAGATACCACATCTCATGCTATCGGAAGGGTCTCAGGATTGGAAGGGGAAGGATTTGGATATCACATCTCATGTTATAGGATGGGTCTCAGGTTTGGTATTAGAAGCATTGTGATATCACATCTCATGCTATAGGAAGTGTCTCAGGATTGGAATGGGAAGGAGTTGGATATCACATCTCATGCTATAGGAAGGGTTTCAGGTTTGGTAGAAGTATTGAGATATCACATCTCATGCTATAGGAAGAGTCTCAGGTTTGGGAAGGGAAGGATTTGGATTTCACATCTCATGTTATAGGAAGAGTCTCAGGTTTGGTATTAGAAGCATTGAGATATCACAACTCTGCTATCGGAAGGGTCTCAGGATTGGAATGGGAAGGAGTTGGATATCCCATCTCATGTTATAGGAAGAGTCTCAGGTTTGGTATTAGAAGCATTAAGATATCACATCTCATGCTATAGGAAGTGTCTCAGGATTGGAATGGGAAGGACTTGGATATCACATCTCATGCTATAGGGAGGGTCTCAAGTTTGATATTAGAAGCATTGAGATATCACATCTCATGCTATAGGAAGGGTCTCAGGATTGGAATGGGAAGGAGTTGGATATCACATCTCATGCTATAGGAAGGGTCTCAGGTTTGGTATAAGCAGTGAGATATCACATCTCATGCTATAGGAAGTGTCTCAGTATTGGAATGGGAAGGAGTTGGATATCACATCTCATGTTATAGGAAGGATCTCAGGTTTGGTATAAGCATTGAGATATCACATCTCTGCTATCGGAAGGGTCTCAGGATTGGAATGGTAAGGAGTTGGATATTCCCATCTCATGTTATAGGAAGGGTCTCAGGTTTGGTATTAGAAGCATTGAGATATCACATCTCATGCTATAGGAAGGGTCTCAGGATTGGAATGGGAAGGAGTTGGATATCACATCTCATGATAAAGGACGGGTCTAAGGTTTGGAAGGGGAAGGATTTGGATATCACATCTCATGTTATAGAACGGGTCTCAGGTTTGGTATTAGAAGCATTGTGATATAAAGTCTCATGGTATAGGAAGGGTCTCAAAATTGGAATGGGAAGGAGTTGGATATCACATCTCATGCCATAGTATGGGTCTCAGGTTTGGTAGAAGCATTGGGATATCACATCTCATGCTATCGGAAGGGTATCAGGATTGGATTTGGAAGGAGTTGGATATCCCATCTCATGCTATAGGAAGGGTCTCAGGTTGGAATGGGAAGGAGTTGGATATCACATCTCATGTTATAGGAAGGGTCTCAGGATTGGAATGGGAAGGACTTGGATATCACATCTCATGCTATAGGAAGGCTCTCAAGTTTGGAAGGGGAGAGAGTTGGATATCACATTTCATGTTAGAGGTAGGATCTCAGGTTTGGTATTAGAGGCATTGAGATATCACATCTCATGCTATCAGAAGGGTCTCAGGATTGGAATGGGAAGGAGTTTGATATCACATCTCATGCCATAGTATGGGTCTCAGGTTTGGTAGAAGCATTGGGATATCACATCTCATGCTATCGGAAGGGTATCAGGATTGGATTTGGAAGGAGTTGGATATCCCATCTCATGCTATAGGAAGGGTCTCAGGTTGGAATGGGAAGGAGTTGGATATCACATCTCATGTTATAGGAAGGGTCTCAGGATTGGAATGGGAAGGACTTGGATATCACATCTCATGCTATAGGAAGGCTCTCAAGTTTGGAAGGGGAGAGAGTTGGATATCACATTTCATGTTAGAGGTAGGATCTCAGGTTTGGTATTAGAGGCATTGAGATATCACATCTCATGCTATCAGAAGGGTCTCAGGATTGGAATGGGAAGGAGTTGGATATCACATCTCATGCTAAAGGGAGTGTCTCAGGTTTGGAAGGGGAAGGATTTGGATATCACATCTCATGTTATAGGAAGGATCTCAGGTTTGGTATTAGAAGCATTGAGATATCACATCTCAAGCTATCGGAAGGATCTCAGGTTTGGTATCAGAAGCATTGAGATATCACATCTCATGCTATCAGAAGGGTCTCAGGATTGGAATGGGGAGGAGTTGGATATCACATCTCATGTTATAGGACGGGTCTCAGGTTTGTTATTAGAATCATTGAGATATCATATTGCATGCTGTAGGAAGGGTCTAAGGATTGGAATGGGAAGGACTTGGATATCACATCTCATGCTATAGATAGGCTCTCAGGTTTGGAAAGGGAAGGAGTTGGATATCACATTTCATGTTAGAGGAAGGATCTGAGGTTTGGTATTAGAGGCATTGAGATATCACATCTCATGCTATAGGAAGGGTCTCAGGTTGGAATGGGAAGGAGTTGGATATCACATCTCATGTTATAGGAAGGCTCTCAGGTTTGGAAGGGGAAAGAGTTGGATATCACATTTCATGTTAGAGGTAGGATCTCAGGTTTGGTATTAGAGGCATTGAGATATCACATCTCATGCTATCAGAAGGGTCTCAGGATTGGAATGGGAAGGAGTTGGATATCACATCTCATGCTAAAGGGAGAGTCTCAGGTTTGGAAGGGGAAGGATTTGGATATCACATCTCATGTTATCGGAAGGATCTCAGGTTTGGTATTAGAAGTATTGAGATATCACATCTCATGCTATCAGAAGGGTCTCAGGATTGGAATGGGAAGGAGTTGGATAACACATCTCATGCTAAAGGGAGGGTCTCAGGTTTGGAAGGGGAAGGATTTGGATATCACATCTCATGTTATCGGAAGGATCTCAGGTTTGGTATTAGAAGTATTGAGATATCACATCTCATGCTATAGGAAGGGTCTCAGGATTGGAATGGGAAGGATTTGGATATCACATCTCATGCTATAGGAAGGGTCTCAGGTTTGGTATAAGCATGGAGATATCACTTCTCATGCTATAGGAAGTGTCTCAGGATTGGAACGGGAAGGAGTTGGATATCACATCTCATGTTATAGGAAGGATCTCAGGTTTGGTATTAGAAGCATTGAGACATCACATCTCATGCTATAGGAAGGGTCTCAGGATTGGAATGGGAAGGAGTTGGATATCACATCTCATGCTAAAGGGAGGGTCTCAGGTTTGGAAGGGGAAGGATTTGGATATTACATCTCGTGTTATAGGAATGATCTCAGGTTTGGTATTAGAAGCACTGAGATATCACATCTCATGCTATCGGAAGGATCTCAGGTTTGGTATTAGAAGCATTGAGATATCAAAACTCATGCTATAGGAAGGGTCTCAGGATTGGAATGGGAAGGAGTTCGATATCACATCTCATGCTATAGGAAGGGTCTCAGGATTGGAATGGGAAGGAGTTGTATATGACATCTCATGCCACAGGAAGGGTCTCAGGTTTGGTATAAGCATTGAGATATCACATCTCTGCTATTGGAAGGGTCTCAGGATTGGAATGGGAAGGAGTTGGATATCCCATCTTATGTTATAGGAAGGGTCTCAGGTTTGGTATTAGAAGCATTGAGATATCACATCTCATGCTATAGGAAGGGTCTCAGGATTGGAATGGGAAGGACTTGGATATCACATCTCATGCTAAAGGGAGGGTCTCAGGAATGGAAGGGGAAGGATTTGGATATCACATCTCATGTTATAGGAAGGATCTCAGGTTTGGTATTAGAAGCATTGAGATATCACATCTCATGCTATCGGAAGGATCTCAGGTTTGGTATTAGAGGCATTGAGATATCACATCTCATGCTAAAGGGAGGGTCTCAGGTTTGGAAGGGGAAGGATTTTGATATCACATCTCTTGTTATAGGAAGGATCACAGGTTTGGTATTAGAAGCATTGAGATATCACATCTCATGCTATCGGAAGGGTCTCAGGTTTTGAACGGGAAGGAGTTGGATATCACATCTCATGCTAAAGGAAGGGTCTCAGGTTTGGTAGAAGCATTGAGATATCACATCTCATGCTATAGGAAGGGTCTCAGGATTGGAATGGGAAGGACTTAGATATCACATATCATGCTATAGGGAGGGTCTCAGTTTTGATATTAGAAGCATTGAGATATCACATCTCATGCTATCGGAAGTGTCTCAGGATTGGAATGGGAAGGAGCTGGATATCACATCTCATGCTAAAGGAAGGGTCTCAGGTTTGGAACGGGAAGGAGTTGGATATCACATCTCATGCTATAGGAAGGGTCTCAGGTTTGGAACGGGAAGGAGTTGGATATCACATCTCATGTTATAGGAAGAGTCTCAGGATTGGTATAAGCATTGAGATATCACATCTCTGCTATCAGAGGTGTCTCAGGATTGGGATGGGAAGGAATTGGATATCACATCTCATGCTATAGGAAGGGTATCAGGATTGGAATGGGAAGGAGCTGGATATCACATCTCATGCTAAAGGAAGGGTCTCAGGTTTGGAACGGGAAGGAGTTGGATATCACATCTCATGCTATAGGAAGGGTCTCAGGTTTGGAACGGGAAGGAGTTGGATATCACATCTCATGCTAAAGGAAGGGTCTCAGGTTTGGTAGAAGCATTGAGATATCACATCTCATGCTATAGGAAGGGTCTCAGGATTGGAATGGGAAGGACTTAGATATCACATATCATGCTATAGGGAGGGTCTCAGTTTTGATATTAGAAGCATTGAGATATCACATCTCATGCTATCGGAAGTGTCTCAGGATTGGAATGGGAAGGAGCTGGATATCACATCTCATGCTAAAGGAAGGGTCTCAGGTTTGGAACGGGAAGGAGTTGGATATCACATCTCATGCTATAGGAAGGGTCTCAGGTTTGGAACGGGAAGGAGTTGGATATCACATCTCATGTTATAGGAAGAGTCTCAGGATTGGTATAAGCATTGAGTTATCACATCTCTGCTATCAGAGGTGTCTCAGGATTGGAATGGGAAGGACTTGGATATCACATCTCATGCTAAAGGGAGGGTCTCAGGAATGGAAGGGGAAGGATTTGGATATCACATCTCATGTTATAGGAAGGATCTCAGGTTTGGTATTAGAAGCATTGAGATATCACATCTCATGCTATCGGAAGGATCTCAGGTTTGGTATTAGAGGCATTGAGATATCACATCTCATGCTAAAGGGAGGGTCTCAGGTTTGGAAGGGGAAGGATTTTGATATCACATCTCTTGTTATAGGAAGGATCACAGGTTTGGTATTAGAAGCATTGAGATATCACATCTCATGCTATCGGAAGGGTCTCAGGTTTTGAACGGGAAGGAGTTGGATATCACATCTTATGTTATAGGAAGAGTCTCTTGTTTGGTATAAGCATTTAGATATCACATCTCTGCTATCAGAGGTGTCTCAGGATTGGGATGGGAAGGAATTGGATATCACATCTCATGTTATCGGAAGGATCTCAGGTTTGGTATTAGAAGTATTGAGATATCACATCTCAGGCTATAGGAAGGGTCTCAGGATTGGAATGGGAAGGAGTTGGATATCACATCTCATGCTAAAGGAAGGGTCTCAGGTTTGGTAGAAGCATTGAGATATCACATCTCATGCTATAGGAAGGGTCTCAGGATTGGAATGGGAAGGACTTAGATATCACATATCATGCTATAGGGAGGGTCTCAGTTTTGATATTAGAAGCATTGAGATATCACATCTCATGCTATCGGAAGTGTCTCAGGATTGGAATGGGAAGGAGCAGGATATCACATCTCATGCTAAAGGAAGGGTCTCAGGTTTGGAACGGGAAGGAGTTGGATATCACATCTCATGCTATAGGAAGGGTCTCAGGTTTGGAACGGGAAGGAGTTGGATATCACATCTCATGTTATAGGAAGAGTCTCAGGATTGGTATAAGCATTGAGATATCACATCTCTGCTATCAGAGGTGTCTCAGGATTGGGATGGGAAGGAATTGGATATCACATCTCATGCTATAGGAAGGGTATCAGGTTTGGAACGGGAAGGAGTTGGATATCCCATCTCATGTTATAGGATGGGTCTCAGGTTTGATATTAGAAGCATTGAGATATCACATCGCATGCTGTAGGAAGGGTCTCAGGTTTGGTATTAGAAGCATTGAGATATCACATCTCATGCTATCAGAAGGGTCTCAGGATTGGAATGGGAAGGAGTTGGATATCACATCTCATGCTAAAGGGAGGGTCTCAGGTTTGGAAGGGGAAGGATTTGGATATCACATCTCATGTTATCGGAAGGATCTCAGGTTTGGTATTAGAAGTATTGAGATATCACATCTCATGCTATAGGAAGGGTCTCAGGATTGGAATGGGAAGGAGTTGGATATCACATCTCATGCTAAAGGAAGGGTCTCAGGTTTGGTAGAAGCATTGAGATATCACATCTCATGCTATAGGAAGGGTCACAGGATTGGAATGGGAAGGACTTAGATATCACATATCATACTATAGGGAGGGTCTCAGTTTTGATATTAGAAGCATTGAGATATCACATCTCATGCTATCGTGAGTGTCTCAGGATTGGAATGGGAAGGAGCTGGATATCACAACTCATGCTAAAGGAAGAGTCTCAGGTTTGGAACGGGAAGGAGTTGGATATCATATCTCATGTTATAGGAAGGGTCTCAGGTTTGGTATAAGCATTGAGATATCACATCTCTGCTATCGGAAGTGTCTCAGGATTGGAATGGGAAGGACTTGGATATCCCATCTCATGTTATAGGACGGGTCTCAGGTTTGTTATTAGAATCATTGAGATATCATATTGCATGCTGTAGGAAGGGTCTAAGGATTGGAATGGGAAGGACTTGGATATCACATCTCATGCTATAGATAGGCTCTTAGGTTTGGAAAGGGAAGGAGTTGGATATCACGTTTCATGTTAGAGGAAGGATCTCAGGTTTGGTATTAGAGGCATTGAGATATCACATCTCATGCTATAGGAAGGGTCTCAGGTTGGAATGGGAAGGAGTTGGATATCACATCTCATGTTATAGGAAGGCTCTCAGGTTTGGAAGGGGAAAGAGTTGGATATCACATTTCATGTTAGAGGTAGGATCTCAGGTTTGGTATTAGAGGCATTGAGATATCACATCTCATGCTATCAGAAGGGTCTCAGGATTGGAATGGGAAGGAGTTGGATATCACATCTCATGTTAAAGGGAGGGTCTCAGAATTGGAAGGGGAAGGATTTGGATATCACATCTCGTGTTATAGGAAGGATCTCAGGTTTGGTATTAGAAGCATTGAGATATCACATCTCATGCTATCGGAAGGATCTCAGGTTTGGTATTAGAAGCATTGAGATATCACATCTCATGCTATCAGAAGGGTCTCAGGATTCGAATGGGAATGAGTTGGATATCACATCTCATGCTAAAGGGAGGGTCTCAGGTTTGGAAGGGGAAGGATTTGGATATCACATCTCATGCTAAAGGGAGGGTCTCAGGTTTGGAAGGGGAAGGATTTTGATATCACATCTCTTGTTATAGGAAGGATCACAGGTTTGGTATTAGAAGCATTGAGATATCACATCTCATGCTATCGGAAGGGTCTCAGGTTTTGAACGGGAAGGAGTTGGATATCACATCTTATGTTATAGGAAGAGTCTCTTGTTTGGTATAAGCATTGAGATATCACATCTCTGCTATCAGAGGTGTCTCAGGATTGGGATGGGAAGGAATTGGATATCACATCTCATGTTATCGGAAGGATCTCAGGTTTGGTATTAGAAGTATTGAGATATCACATCTCAGGCTATAGGAAGGGTCTCAGGATTGGAATGGGAAGGAGTTGGATATCACATCTCATGCTAAAGGAAGGGTCTCAGGTTTGGTAGAAGCATTGAGATATCACATCTCATGCTATAGGAAGGGTCTCAGGATTGGAATGGGAAGCACTTAGATATCACATATCATGCTATAGGGAGGGTCTCAGTTTTGATATTAGAAGCATTGAGATATCACATCTCATGCTATCGGAAGTGTCTCAGGATTGGAATGGGAAGGAGCTGGATATCACATCTCATGCTAAAGGAAGGGTCTCAGGTTTGGAACGGGAAGGAGTTGGATATCACATCTCATGCTATAGGAAGGGTCTCAGGTTTGGAACGGGAAGGAGTTGGATATCACATCTCATGTTATAGGAAGAGTCTCAGGATTGGTATAAGCATTGAGATATCACATCTCTGCTATCAGAGGTGTCTCAGGATTGGGATGGGAAGGAATTGGATATCACATCTCATGCTATAGGAAGGGTATCAGGTTTGGAACGGGAAGGAGTTGGATATCCCATCTCATGTTATAGGACGGGTCTCAGGTTTGATATTAGAAGCATTGAGATATCACATCGCATGCTGTAGGAAGGGTCTCAGGTTTGGTATTAGAAGCATTGAGATATCACATCTCATGCTATCAGAAGGGTCTCAGGATTGGAATGGGAAGGAGTTGGATATCACATCTCATGCTAAAGGGAGGGTCTCAGGTTTGGAAGGGGAAGGATTTGGATATCACATCTCATGTTATCGGAAGGATTTCAGGTTTGGTATTAAAAGTATTGAGATATCACATCTCATGCTATAGGAAGGGTCTCAGGATTGGAATGGGAAGGAGTTGGATATCACATCTCATGCTAAAGGAAGGGTCTCAGGTTTGGTAGAAGCATTGAGATATCACATCTCATGCTATAGGAAGGGTCACAGGATTGGAATGGGAAGGACTTAGATATCACATATCATACTATAGGGAGGGTCTCAGTTTTGATATTAGAAGCATTGAGATATCACATCTCATGCTATCGTGAGTGTCTCAGGATTGGAATGGGAAGGTGCTGGATATCACAACTCATGCTAAAGGAAGAGTCTCAGGTTTGGAACGGGAAGGAGTTGGATATCACATCTCATGTTATAGGAAGGGTCTCAGGTTTGGTATAAGCATTGAGATATCACATCTCTGCTATCGGAAGTGTCTCAGGATTGGAATGGGAAGGACTTGGATATCCCATCTCATGTTATAGGACGGGTCTCAGGTTTGTTATTAGAATCATTGAGATATCATATTGCATGCTGTAGGAAGGGTCTAAGGATTGGAATGGGAAGGACTTGGATATCACATCTCATGCTATAGATAGGCTCTTAGGTTTGGAAAGGGAAGGAGTTGGATATCACGTTTCATGTTAGAGGAAGGATCTCAGGTTTGGTATTAGAGGCATTGAGATATCACATCTCATGCTATAGGAAGGGTCTCAGGTTGGAATGGGAAGGAGTTGGATATCACATCTCATGTTATAGGAAGGCTCTCAGGTTTGGAAGGGGAAAGAGTTGGATATCACATTTCATGTTAGAGGTAGGATCTCAGGTTTGGTATTAGAGGCATTGAGATATCACATCTCATGCTATCAGAAGGGTCTCAGGATTGGAATGGGAAGGAGTTGGATATCACATCTCATGTTAAAGGGAGGGTCTCAGAATTGGAAGGGGAAGGATTTGGATATCACATCTCGTGTTATAGGAAGGATCTCAGGTTTGGTATTAGAAGCATTGAGATATCACATCTCATGCTATCGGAAGGATCTCAGGTTTGGTATTAGAAGCATTGAGATATCACATCTCATGCTATCAGAAGGGTCTCAGGATTCGAATGGGAATGAGTTGGATATCACATCTCATGCTAAAGGGAGGGTCTCAGGTTTGGAAGGGGAAGGATTTGGATATCACATCTCATGTTATCGGAAGGTTCTCAGGTTTGGTATTAGAAGTATTGAGATATCACATCTCATGCTATAGGAAGGGTCTCAGGATTGGAATGGGAAGGAGTTGGATATCACATCTCATGCAAAAGGAAGGGTCTCATGTTTGGTAGAAGCATTGAGATATCACATCTCATGCTATAGGAAGGGTCTCAGGATTGGAATGGGAAGGACTTAGATATCACATATCATGCTATAGGGAGGGTTTCAGTTTTGATATTAGAAGCAATGAGATATCACATCTCATGCTATCGGAAGTGTCTCAGGATTGGAATGGGAAGGAGCTGGATATCACATCTCATGCTAAAGGAAGGGTCTCAGGTTTGGAACGGGAAGGAGTTGGATATCCGATCTCATGTTATAGGAAGGGTCTAAGGTCTGGTATAAGCATTGAGATATCACATCTCTGCTATCGGAAGTGTCTCAGGATTGGAATGGGAAGGAGTTGGATATCCCATCTCATGTTATAGGAAGGGTCTCAGGTTTGGTATAAGCATTGAGATATCACATCTCATGCTATAGGAAGGGTCTCAGGATTGGAATGGGAAGGAGTTGGATATCACATCTCATGCTGTAGGAAGGGTCTCAGGTTTGGTATAAGCATTGAGATATCACATCTCATGCTATAGGAAGGGTCTCAGGATTGGAATCGGAAGGAGTTGTATATGACATCTCATGCCGTAGGAAGGGTCTCAGGTTTGGTATAAGCATTGAGATATCACATCTCATGCTATAGGAAGGGTCTCAGGATTGGAATGGGAAGGAGTTGGATATCACATCTCATGCTATAGGAAGGGTCTCAGGTTTGGTATAAGCATTGAGATATCACATCTCATGCTATAGGAAGGGTCTCAGGATTGGAATGAGAAGGAGTTGTATATGACATCTCATGTTATAGGAAGAGTCTCAGGTTTGGTATTAGAAGCATTGAGATATCACATCTCATGCTATAGGAAGTTTCTCAGGATTGGAATGGGAAGGACTTGGATATCACATCTCATGCTATAGGGAGGCTCTCAAGTTTGATATTAGAAGCATTGAGATATCACATTTCATGCTATAGGAAGGGTCTCAGGATTGGAATGGGAAGGAGTTGGATATCACATCTCATGCTATAGGAAGGGTCTCAGGTTTGGTATAAGCAGTGAGATATCACATCTAATGCTATAGGAAGTGTCTCAGGATTGGAATGGGAAGGAGTTGGATATCACATCTCATGTTATAGGAAGGATCTCAGGTTTGGTATAAGAATTGAGATATCACATCTCTGCTATCGGAAGGGTCTCAGGATTGGAATGGGAAGGAGTTGGATATTCCAATCTCATGCCGTAGGAAGGGTCTCAGGTTTGGTATAAGCATTGAGATATCACATCTCATGCTATAGGAAGGGTCTCAGGATTGGAATGGGAAGGAGTTGGATATCACATCTCATGCTATAGGAAGGGTCTCAGGTTTGGTATAAGCATTGAGATATCACATCTCATGCTATAGGAAGGGTCTCAGGTTTGGTATAAGCAGTGAGATATCACATCTCATGCTATAGGAAGTGTCTCAGGATTGGAATGGGAAGGAGTTGGATATCACATCTCATGTTATAGGAAGGATCTCAGGTTTGGTATAAGAATTGAGATATCACATCTCTGCTATCGGAAGGGTCTCAGGATTGGAATCGGAAGGAGTTGTGTATGACATCTCATGCCGTAGGAAGGGTCTCAGGTTTGGTATAAGCATTGAGATATCACATCTCATGCTATAGGAAGGGTCTCAGGATTGGAATGGGAAGGAGTTGGATATCACATCTCATGCTATAGGAAGGGTCTCAGGTTTGGTATAAGCATTGAGATATCACATCTCATGCTATAGGAAGGGTCTCAGGATTGGAATGAGAAGGAGTTGTATATGACATCTCATGTTATAGGAAGAGTCTCAGGTTTGGTATTAGAAGCATTGAGATATCACATCTCATGCTATAGGAAGTTTCTCAGGATTGGAATGGGAAGGACTTGGATATCACATCTCATGCTATAGGGAGGCTCTCAAGTTTGATATTAGAAGCATTGAGATATCACATTTCATGCTATAGGAAGGGTCTCAGGATTGGAATGGGAAGGAGTTGGATATCACATCTCATGCTATAGGAAGGGTCTCAGGTTTGGTATAAGCAGTGAGATATCACATCTAATGCTATAGGAAGTGTCTCAGGATTGGAATGGGAAGGAGTTGGATATCACATCTCATGTTATAGGAAGGATCTCAGGTTTGGTATAAGAATTGAGATATCACATCTCTGCTATCGGAAGGGTCTCAGGATTGGAATGGGAAGGAGTTGGATATTCCAATCTCATGTTATAGGAAGGGTCTCAGGTTTGGTATTAGAAGCATTGAGATATCACATCTCATGCTATAGGAAGGGTCTCAGGATTGGAATGGGAAGGACTTGGATATCACATCTCATGCTATAGGGAGGGGTGGTCGGTCAAAATACCGAAAATAAAATCTCGAACTGCAAAAATCTCGAGTACAAAATCTCGAGAAAAAAAAAGATCGAATTATTTATTTATTTATTTATATGTGTTTTTGGGGTAAGGTAAGTAAAAAAAAAGGGTTAAAATAAAAAAAAAATAGAAAAAAGGGGGGTTGGGGGGGAACCCCCCATTTCGAGAAAAAAACGTCATAAAAAAAATTCGATATTTTTTTTCGGCCTTTTGTTTTCGAGATTTTTGTTTTCGAGATTTTTTTATTCGGTTTTATCACTATAAACCATAGGGAGGGTCTCAAGTTTGATATTAGAAGCATTGAGATATTACATCTCATGATATCGGAAGGGTCTCAGGATTTGAATGGGAAGGAGTTGGATATCACATCTCATGATAAAGGAAGGGTCTAAGGTTTGGAAGGGGAAGGATTTGGATATCACATCTCATGTTATAGGACGGGTCTCAGGTTTGGTATTAGAAGCATTGAGATATCAAGTCTCATGGTATAGGAAGGGGATCAGAATTGGAATGTGAAGGAGTTGGATGTCACATCTCAAGCTATAGGAAGGGTCTCAGGATTGGAATGGGTAGGACTTGGATATCACATCTCATGCTATAGGGAGGGTCTCAAGTTTGATATTAGAAGCATTGAGATATCACATCTCATGCTATCGGAAGTGTCTCAGGATTGGAATGGGAAGGAGCTGGATATCACATCTCATGCTAAAGGAAGGGTCTCAGGTTTGGAACAGGAAGGAGTTGGATATCACATCTCATGCAATAGGAAGGGTCTCAGGTTTGGAACGGGAAGGAGTTGGATATCACATCTCATGTTATAGGAAGAGTCTCAGGATTGGTATAAGCATTGAGATATCACATCTCTGCTATCAGAGGTGTCTCAGGATTGGGATGGGAAGGAATTGGATATCACATCTCATGCTATAGGAAGGGTATCAGGTTTGGAACGGGAAGGAGTTGGATATCCCATCTCATGTTATAGGACGGGTCTCAGGTTTGATATTAGAAGCATTGAGATATCACATCGCATGCTGTAGGAAGGGTCTCAGGTTTGGTATTAGAACCATTGAGATATCACATCTCATGCTATCAGAAGGGTCTCAGGATTGGAATGGGAAGGAGTTGGATATCACATCTCATGCTAAAGGGAGGGTCTCAGGTTTGGAAGGGGAAGGATTTGGATATCACATCTCATGTTATCGGAAGGATTTCAGGTTTGGTATTAGAAGTATTGAGATATCACATCTCATGCTATAGGAAGGGTCTCAGGATTGGAATGGGAAGGAGTTGGATATCACATCTCATGCTAAAGGAAGGGTCTCAGGTTTGGTAGAAGCATTGAGATATCACATCTCATGCTATAGGAAGGGTCACAGGATTGGAATGGGAAGGACTTAGATATCACATATCATACTATAGGGAGGGTCTCAGTTTTGATATTAGAAGCATTGAGATATCACATCTCATGCTATCGTGAGTGTCTCAGGATTGGAATGGGAAGGAGCTGGATATCACAACTCATGCTAAAGGAAGAGTCTCAGGTTTGGAACGGGAAGGAGTTGGATATCACATCTCATGTTATAGGAAGGGTCTCAGGTTTGGTATAAGCATTGAGATATCACATCTCTGCTATCGGAAGTGTCTCAGGATTGGAATGGGAAGGACTTGGATATCCCATCTCATGTTATAGGACGGGTCTCAGGTTTGTTATTAGAATCATTGAGATATCATATTGCATGCTGTAGGAAGGGTCTAAGGATTGGAATGGGAAGGACTTGGATATCACATCTCATGCTATAGATAGGCTCTTAGGTTTGGAAAGGGAAGGAGTTGGATATCACGTTTCATGTTAGAGGAAGGATCTCAGGTTTGGTATTAGAGGCATTGAGATATCACATCTCATGCTATAGGAAGGGTCTCAGGTTGGAATGGGAAGGAGTTGGATATCACATCTCATGTTATAGGAAGGCTCTCAGGTTTGGAAGGGGAAAGAGTTGGATATCACATTTCATGTTAGAGGTAGGATCTCAGGTTTGGTATTAGAGGCATTGAGATATCACATCTCATGCTATCAGAAGGGTCTCAGGATTGGAATGGGAAGGAGTTGGATATCACATCTCATGTAAAAGGGAGGGTCTCAGAATTGGAAGGGGAAGGATTTGGATATCACATCTCGTGTTATAGGAAGGATCTCAGGTTTGGTATTAGAAGCATTGAGATATCACATCTCATGCTATCGGAAGGATCTCAGGTTTGGTATTAGAAGCATTGAGATATCACATCTCATGCTATCAGAAGGGTCTCAGGATTCGAATGGGAATGAGTTGGATATCACATCTCATGCTAAAGGGAGGGTCTCAGGTTTGGAAGGGGAAGGATTTGGATATCACATCTCATGTTATCGGAAGGTTCTCAGGTTTGGTATTAGAAGTATTGAGATATCACATCTCATGCTATAGGAAGGGTCTCAGGATTGGAATGGGAAGGAGTTGGATATCACATCTCATGCAAAAGGAAGGGTCTCATGTTTGGTAGAAGCATTGAGATATCACATCTCATGCTATAGGAAGGGTCTCAGGATTGGAATGGGAAGGACTTAGATATCACATATCATGCTATAGGGAGGGTTTCAGTTTTGATATTAGAAGCAATGAGATATCACATCTCATGCTATCGGAAGTGTCTCAGGATTGGAATGGGAAGGAGCTGGATATCACATCTCATGCTAAAGGAAGGGTCTCAGGTTTGGAACGGGAAGGAGTTGGATATCCGATCTCATGTTATAGGAAGGGTCTAAGGTCTGGTATAAGCATTGAGATATCACATCTCTGCTATCGGAAGTGTCTCAGGATTGGAATGGGAAGGAGTTGGATATCCCATCTCATGTTATAGGAAGGGTCTCAGGTTTGGTATAAGCATTGAGATATCACATCTCATGCTATAGGAAGGGTCTCAGGATTGGAATGGGAAGGAGTTGGATATCACATCTCATGCTGTAGGAAGGGTCTCAGGTTTGGTATAAGCATTGAGATATCACATCTCATGCTATAGGAAGGGTCTCAGGATTGGAATCGGAAGGAGTTGTATATGACATCTCATGCCGTAGGAAGGGTCTCAGGTTTGGTATAAGCATTGAGATATCACATCTCATGCTATAGGAAGGGTCTCAGGATTGGAATGGGAAGGAGTTGGATATCACATCTCATGCTATAGGAAGGGTCTCAGGTTTGGTATAAGCATTGAGATATCACATCTCATGCTATAGGAAGGGTCTCAGGATTGGAATGAGAAGGAGTTGTATATGACATCTCATGCCGTAGGAAGGGTCTCAGGTTTGGTATAAGCATTGAGATATCACATCTCTGCTATCGGAAGGGTCTCAGGATTGGAATGGGAAGGAGGTGAATATCCCATCTCATGTTATAGGAAGAGTCTCAGGTTTGGTATTAGAAGCATTGAGATATCACATCTCATGCTATAGGAAGTTTCTCAGGATTGGAATGGGAAGGACTTGGATATCACATCTCATGCTATAGGGAGGCTCTCAAGTTTGATATTAGAAGCATTGAGATATCACATTTCATGCTATAGGAAGGGTCTCAGGATTGGAATGGGAAGGAGTTGGATATCACATCTCATGCTATAGGAAGGGTCTCAGGTTTGGTATAAGCAGTGAGATATCACATCTCATGCTATAGGAAGTGTCTCAGGATTGGAATGGGAAGGAGTTGGATATCACATCTCATGTTATAGGAAGGATCTCAGGTTTGGTATAAGAATTGAGATATCACATCTCTGCTATCGGAAGGGTCTCAGGATTGGAATGGGAAGGAGTTGGATATTCCAATCTCATGTTATAGGAAGGGTCTCAGGTTTGGTATTAGAAGCATTGAGATATCACATCTCATGCTATAGGAAGGGTCTCAGGATTGGAATGGGAAGGACTTGGATATCACATCTCATGCTATAGGGAGGGGTGGTCGGTCAAAAAACCGAAAATAAAATCTCGAACTGCAAAAATCTCGAGTACAAAATCTCGAGAAAAAAAAAGATCGAATTATTTATTTATTTATTTATATGTGTTTTTGGGGTAAGGTAAGTAAAAAAAAGGGTTAAAATAAAAAAAAAATAGAAAAAAAGGGGGGTTGGGGGGAACCCCCCATTTCGAGAAAAAAACGTCATAAAAAAAATTCGATATTTTTTTTCGGCCTTTTGTTTTCGAGATTTTTGTTTTCGAGATTTTTTTATTCGGTTTTATCACTATAAACCATAGGGAGGGTCTCAAGTTTGATATTAGAAGCATTGAGATATTACATCTCATGATATCGGAAGGGTCTCAGGATTTGAATGGGAAGGAGTTGGATATCACATCTCATGATAAAGGAAGGGTCTAAGGTTTGAAAGGGGAAGGATTTGGATATCACATCTCATGTTATAGGACGGGTCTCAGGTTTGGTATTAGAAGCATTGAGATATCAAGTCTCATGGTATAGGAAGGGGATCAGAATTGGAATGTGAAGGAGTTGGATGTCACATCTCAAGCTATAGGAAGGGTCTCAGGATTGGAATGGGTAGGACTTGGATATCACATCTCATGCTATAGGGAGGGTCTCAAGTTTGATATTAGAAGCATTGAGATATCACATCTCATGATATCGGAAGGGTCTCAGGATTGGAATGGGAAGGAGTTGGATATCACATCTCATGATAAAGGAAGGGTCTAAGGTTTGGAAGGGGAAGGATTTGGATATCACATCTCATATTATAGGACGGGTCTCAGGTTTGGTATTAGAAGCATTGAGATATCAAGTCTCATGGTATAGGAAGGGGCCTCCCTATAACAAGAGATGTCATATCCAACTCCTTCCCATTCCAAACCTGAGACCCTTCCTTTAGCATGAGATGTGATATCCAAATCCTTCACATTCCAATCCGGAGACCAATCCTATAGCATGAGATGTGATATCTCAATGCTTCTAATACCAAACCTGAGACCCTTCCGATAGCATGAGATGTGATATCTCAATGCTTCAAAAACCAAACATGAGAACCATCCTATAACATGAGATGTGAAATCCAAATCCTTCCGTTCCCAAACCTGAGACTCTTCCTATAGCATGAGATGTGATATCTCAATGCTTCTAATATCAAACTTGAGACCCTCCCTATAGCATGAGATGTGATATCCAAGTCCTTCCCATTCCAATCCTGAGACACTTCCTATAGCATGAGATGTGATATCTCAATGCTTCTAATACCAAACCTGAGACTCTTCCTATAACATGAGATGGGATATCCAACTCCTTCCCATTCCAATCCTGAGACTCTTCTGATAGCAGAGATGTGATATCTCAATGCTTATACCAAACCTGAGACCCTTCCTACGGCATGAGATGTCATATACAACTCCTTCCCATTCCAATCCTGAGACACTTCCTATAGCATGAGATGTGATATCTCAATGCTTATACCAAACCTGAGACCCTTCCTATAGCATGAGATGTGATATACAACTCCTTCCCATTCCAATCCTGAGACCCTTCCTATAGCATGAGATGTGATATCTCAATGCTTATACCTAACCTGAGACCCTTCCTACGGCATGAGATGTCATATACAACTCCTTCCCATTCCAATCCTGAGACCCTTCCTATAGCATGAGATGTGATATCCCAATGCTTATACCAAACCTGAGACCCTTCCTATAGCATGAGATGTGATATCAAACTCCTTCCCATTCCAATCCTGAGACCCTGAGATCATTCCTATAACACGAGATGTGATATCCAAATCCTTCGCCTTCCAAACCTGAGACCCTCCCTTTAGCATGAGATGTGATATCCAACTCCTTCCCATTCCAATCCTGAGACCCTTCTGATAGCATGAGATGTGATATCTCAATGCCTCTAATACCAAACCTGAGATCCTACCTCTAACATGAAATTTGATATCCAACTCCTTCCCCTTCCAAACCTGAGAGCCTTCCTATAGCATGAGATGTGATATCGAAGTATTTCCCATTCCAATCCTGAGACCCTTCCTATAACACGAGATGTGATATCCAACTCCTTCCTATTCCAACCTGAGACCCTTCCTATAGCATGAGATGGGATATCCAACTACTTCCAAATCCAATTCTGATACCCTTCCGATAGCATGAGATGTGATATCTCAATCCCTCTAATACCAAACCTGAGATCCTTCCGATAGCATGAGATGTGATATCTCAATGCTTCTAATACCAAACCTGAGATCCTTCCTATAACATGAGATGTGATATCAAAATGCTTCCCCTTCCAAACCTGAAACCCTCCCTTTAGCATGAGATGTGATATCCAACTCCTTCCCATTCCAATCCTGAGACCCTTCTGATAGCATGAGATGTGATATTCAATGCCTCTAATACCAAACCTGAGATCCTACCTCTAACATGAAATGTGATATCCAACTCCTTCCCTTTCCAAACGTGAGAGCCTCCATATAGCATGAGATGTGATATTCAAGTCCTTCCCATTCCAATCCTGAGACCCTTCCTATAGCATGAGATGTGATATCTCAATGCTTCTAATACCAAACCTGAGACCCTTCCTATAACATAAGATGGGATATCCAACTCCTTCCCATTCCAATCCTGAGACCCTTCCGATAGCAGAGATGTGATATCTCAATGCTTATACCAAACCTGAGACCCTTCCTATGGCATGAGATGTCATATACAACTCCTTCCCATTCCAATCCTGAGACCCTTCCTATAGCATGAGATGTGATATCTCAATGCTTATACCAAACCTGAGACCCTTCCTATAGCATGAGATGTGATATTCAACTCCTTCCCATTCCAATCCTGAGACCCTTCCTATAACATGAGATGTGATGTCTCAATGCTTCTAATACCAAACCTGAGATCCTTCCTATGGCATGAGATGTCATTTAAAACGCCTTCCCATTCCATTCCTGAGACCCTTCCTATAGCATGAGATGTGATATCCAACTCCTTCCCATTCCGATCCTGAGACCCTTCCTATAGCATGATATGTGATATCTCAATGCTTCTAACAACAAACCTGAGATCCTTCCTATAACATGAGATGTGATATCCAAATCCTTCCCCGTCCAAACCTGAGACCCTCCCTTTAGCATGAGATGTGATATCCAACTCCTTCCCATTCCAATCCTGAGACCCTTCTGATAGCATGAGATGTGATATCTCAATGCCTCTAATACCAAACCTGAGATCCTACCTCTAACATGAAATGTGATATCCAACTCCTTCCCCTTCCAAACCTGGAGCCTTCCTATAGCATGAGATGTGATATCGAAGTATTTCCCATTCCAATCCTGAGACCCTTCCTATAACATGAGATGTGATATCCAACTCCTTCCCATTCCAACCTGAGACCCTTCCTATAGCATGAGATGGGATATCAAACTACTTCCAAGTCCAATCCTGATACCCTTCCGATAGCATGAGATGTGATATCTCAATCCCTCTAATACCAAACCTGAGATCCTTCCGATAGCATGAGATGTGATATCTCAATGCTTCTAATACCAAACCTGAGATCCTTCCTATAACATGAGATGTGATATCAAAATCCTTCCCCTTCCAAACCTGAGACCCTCCCTTTAGCATGAGATGTGATATCCAACTCCTTCCCATTCCAATCCTGAGAACCTTCTGATAGCATGAGATGTGATTTTCAATGCCTCTAATACCAAACCTGAGATCCTACCTCTAACATGAAATGTGATATCCAACTCCTTCCCTTTCCAAACGTGAGAGCCTCCATATAGCATGAGATGTGATATTCAAGTCCTTCCCATTCCAATCCTGAGACCCTTCCTATAGCATGAGATGTGATATCTCAATGCTTCTAATACCAAACCTGAGACCCTTCCTATAACATAAGATGGGATATCCAACTCCTTCCCATTCCAATCCTGAGACCCTTCCTATAGCATGAGATGTGATATCTCAATGCTTCTAATACCAAACCTGAGACCCTTCCTATAACATGAGATGGGATATCCAACTCCTTCCCATGCCAATCCTGAGACCCTTCCGATAGCAGAGATGTGATCTCTCAATGCTTATACCAAACCTGAGACCCTTGCTATGGCCTGAGATGTCATATACAACTCCTTCCCATTCCAATCCTGAGACCCTTCCTATAGCATTCGATGTGATATCTCAATGCTTATACCAAACCTGAGACCCTTCCTATAGCATGAGATGTGATATCCAACTCCTTCCCATTCCAATCGTGAGACCCTTCCTATAGAATGAGATGTGATATCTCAATGCCTCTAATACCAAACCTGAGATCCTTCCTCTAACATGAAATGTGATATCCAATTCCTTCCCTTTCCAAACCTGAGAGCCTACGTATAGCATGAGATGTGATATCCAAGTCCTTCCCATTCCAATCCTTAGACACTTCCTACAGCATGAGATGTGATATCTCAATGATTCTAATACCAAACCTGAGACCCGTCCTATAACATGAGATGGGATATCCAACTCCTTCCCATTTCAATCCTGAGACACTTCCCATAGCAGAAATGTGATATCTCAATGCTTATACCAAACCTGAGACCCTTCCTATAACATGAGATGTGATATCCAACTCCTTCCCATTCCAAACCTGAGACCCTTCCTATAGCATATGTGATATCCAACTCCTTCCCTTTCCAAACATGAGACCCTTCCTATGGCAAAAATGTAATATCCAACTCCTTACCATTCCAATCCTGAGACCATTCCTATAGCATGAGATGTGATATCTCAATGCTTCTAATACCAAACCTGAGATCCTTCCTATTACATGAGATGTGATATCCAATTCCTTCCCATTCCAAACCTGAGACCCTTCCTACAGCATGTGATGTGATATCTCAATGCTTCTAATACCAAACCTGAGACCTGTCCTATAACATGAGTTGGGATATCCAACTCCTTCCCGTTCAAAACCTGAGACCCTTCCTATAGCATGAGATGTGATATTCAACTCCTTCCCATCCCAATACTGAGACACTTTCGATAGCAGAGATGTGATATCTCAATTCTTATACCAAACCTGAGACCCTTCCTATAACATGAGATGTGATATCCAACTCCTTCCCGTTCCAAACCTGAGAACCTTCCTATAGCATGAGATGTGATATCCAACTCCTTCCCATTCCAATTTGAGACCCTTCCGATAGCATGAGATGTGATATCTCAATGCCTCTAATACCAAACCTGAGATCCTTCCGATAGCATGAGATGTGATATCTCAATGCTTCTAATACCAAACCTGAGATCCTTCCTGTAACATGAGATGTGATATCCAAATCCTTCCCCTTCCAAACCTGAGACCTTCCCTTTAGCATGAGATTTGATATCCAACTCGTTCCCATTCTAATCCTGAGACCCTTCTGATAGCATGAGATGTGATATCTCAATGCCTCTAATACCAAACCTGAGATCCTACCTCTAACAAGAAATGTGATATCCAACTCCTTCCCTTTCCAAACCTGAGAGCCTTCCTATAGCATGAGATGTGATATCCAAGTCCTTCTCATTCCAATCCGGAGACCCTTCCTATAACATGAGATGTGATATCCAACTCCTTCCGATTCCAACCTGAGGCCCTTCCTATAGCATGAGATGGGATATCCAACTCTTTCCAAATCCAATCCTGATACCCTTCCGATGGCATGAGATGTGATATCCCAATGCTTCTACCAAACCTGAGACCCATACTATGACATGAGATCTGATATCAAACTCCTTCCCATTCCAATCCTGAGACCCTTCCTATAGCTTGAGATGTGATATCCAACTCCTTCCCTTTCCAATTCGGAGACCCTTCTTATAACATGAGACTTGATATCTCAATGCTTCTACCAAACCTGAGACCCATACTATGGCATGAGATGTGATATCAAACTCCTTCCCATTCCAATCCTGAGACCCTTCCTCTAACATGAGATGTGATATCCAAATCCTTCCCCTTCCAAACCTTAGACCCTTAATTTATCATGAGATGTGACATCCAACTCCTTCCCATTCCAATCCTGAGACCCTTCCGATATCATGAGATTTGTTATCTCAATGCTTCTAATATCAAACTTGACACCCTCCTTATAGCATGAGATGTGATATCCAAGTCCTTCCAATTCCAATCCTGAGACCCTTCCTATAGCATGAGATGTGATATCTCAATGCTTCTAATACCAAACCTGAGACTCTTCCTATAACATGAGATGGGATATCCAACTCCTTCCCATTCCAATCCTGAGACCCTTCCGATAGCAGAGATGTGATATCTCAATGCTTATACCAAACCTGAGACCCTTCCTATAGCATGAGATGTGATGTCTCAATGCTTCTAATTCAAAACCTGAGGCCCTTCCTATAGCAAGAGATGTGATATCCAACTCCTTCCCATTCCAATCCTGAGACCCTTCCGATAGCAGAGATGTGATATCTCAATGCTTATACCAAACCTGAGACACTTCCGATGGCATGAAATGTCATATACAACTCCTTCCCATTCCAATCCTGAGACCCTTCCTATAGCATGAGATGTGATATCCAACTTCTTCCCATTCCAATCCTGAGACCCTTCCTATAACATGAGATGTGATGTCTCAATGCTTCTAATACCAAACCTGAGATCCTTCCTATGGCATGAGATGTCATATAAAACTCCTTCCCATTCCAATCCTGAGACCCTTCCTATAGCATGAGATGTGATATCCAACTCCTTCCCATTCCAATCCTGAGACCCTTCCTATAGCATGAGATTTGATATCTCAATGCTTCTAATACCAAACCTGAGATCCTTCCGATAGCATGAGATGTGATATCTCAATGATTCTAATACCTAACCTGAGATCATTCCTATAACACGAGATGTGATATTCAAATCCTTCGCCTTCCAAACCTGAGACCCTCCCTTTAGCATGAGATGTGATATCCAACTCCTTCCCATTCCAATCCTGAGACCCTTCTGATAGCATGAGATGTGATATCTCAATGCCTATAATACCAAACCTGAGATCCTACCTCTAACATGAAATTTGATATCCAACTCCTTCCCCTTCCAAACCTGAGAGCGTTCCTATAGCATGAGATGTGATATCGAAGTATGTCCCATTCCAATCCTGAGACCCTTCCTATAACATGAGATGTGATATCCAACTCCTTCCCATTCCAATCCTGAGACCCTTCCTATAGCTTGAGATGTGATATCCAACTCCTTCCCTTTCCAATTCGGAGACCCTTCCTATACCATGAGACTTGATATCTCAATGCTTCTACCAAACCTGAGACCCATACTATGGCATGAGATGTGATATCAAACTCCTTCCCATTCCAATCCTGAGACCCTTCCTCTAACATGAGATGTGATATCCAAATTCTTCCCCTACCAAACCTTAGACCCTTACTTTATCATGAGATGTGATATCCAACTCCTTCCCATTCCAATCCTGAGACCCTTCCGATATCATGAGATTTGTTATCTCAATGCTTCTAATATCAAACTTGACACCCTCCCTATAGCATGAGATGTGATATCCAAGTCCTTCCCATTCCAATCCTGAGACCCTTCCTATAGCATGAGATGTGATATCTCAATGCTTCTAATACCAAACCTGAGACTCTTAATATAACATGAGATGGGATATCCAACTCCTTCCCATTCCAATCCTGAGACCCTTCCGATAGCAGAGATGTGATATCTCAATGCTTATACCAAACCTGAGACCCTTCCTATAGCATGAGATGTGATGTCTCAATGCATCTAATTCAAAACCTGAGGCCCTTCCTATAGCAAGAGATGTGATATCCAACTCCTTCCCATTCCAATCCTGAGACCCTTCCGATAGCAGAGATGTGATATCTCAATGCTTATACCAAACCTGAGACCCTTCCTATGGCATGAGATGTCATATACAACTCCTTCCCATTCCAATCCTGAGACCCTTCCTATAGCATGAGATGTGATATCTCAATGCTTATACCAAACCTGAGACCCTTCCTATAGCATGAGATGTGATATCCAACTTCTTCCCATTCCAATCCTGAGACCCTTCCTATAACATGAGATGTGATGTCTCAATGCTTCTGAGACCAAACCTGAGATCCTTCCTATGGCATGAGATGTCATATAAAACTCCTTCCCATTCCAATCCTGAGACCCTTCCTATTGCATGAGATGTGATATCCAACTCCTTCCCATTCCAATCCTGAGACCCTTCCTATAGCATGAGATTTGATATCTCAATGCTTCTAATACCAAACCTGAGATCCTTCCGATAGCATGAGATGTGATATCTCAATGCTTCTAATACCAAACCTGAGATCATTCCTATAACACGAGATGTGATATCCAAATCCTTCGCCTTCCAAACCTGAGACCCTCCCTTTAGCATGAGATGTGATATCCAACTCCTTCCCATTCCAATCCTGAGACCCTTCTGATAGCATGAGATGTGATATCTCAATGCCTCTAGTACCAAACCTGAGATCCTACCTCTAACATGAAATTTGATATCCAACTCCTTCCCCTTCCAAACCTGAGATCCTTCCGATAGCATGAGATGTGATATCTCAATGATTCTAATACCAAACCTGAGATCATTCCTATAACACGAGATGTGATATTCAAATCCTTCGCCTTCCAAACCTGAGACCCTCCCTTTAGCATGAGATGTGATATCCAACTCCTTCCCATTCCAATCCTGAGACCGTTCTGATAGCATGAGATGTGATATCTCAATGCCTATAATACCAAACCTGAGATCCTACCTCTAACATGAAATTTGATATCCAACTCCTTCCCCTTCCAAACCTGAGAGCGTTCCTATAGCATGAGATGTGATATCGAAGTATGTCCCATTCCAATCCTGAGACCCTTCCTATAACATGAGATGTGATATCCAACTCCTTCCCATTCCAACCTGAGACCCTTCCTATAGCATGAGATGGGATATCCAACTACTTCCAAATCCAATCCTGATACCCTTCCGATGGCATGAGATATGATATCCCAATGCTTCTACCAAACCTGAGACCCATACTATGACATGAGATCTGATATCAAACTCCTTCCCATTCCAATCCTGAGACCCTTCCTATAGCTTGAGATGTGATATCCAACTCCTTCCCTTTCCAATTCGGAGACCCTTCCTATACCATGAGACTTGATATCTCGATGCTTCTACCAAACCTGAGACCCATACTATGGCATGAGATGTGATATCAAACTCCTTCCCATTCCAATCCTGAGACCCTTCCTCTAACATGAGATGTGATATCCAAATTCTTCCCCTACCAAACCTTAGACCCTTACTTTATCATGAGATGTGATATCCAACTCCTTCCCATTCCAATCCTGAGACCCTTCCGATATCATGAGATTTGTTATCTCAATGCTTCTAATATCAAACTTGACACCCTCCCTATAGCATGAGATGTGATATCCAAGTCCTTCCCATTCCAATCCTGAGACCCTTCCTATAGCATGAGATGTGATATCTCAATGCTTCTAATACCAAACCTGAGACTCTTAATATAACATGAGATGGGATATCCAACTCCTTCCCATTCCAATCCTGAGACCCTTCCGATAGCAGAGATGTGATATCTCAATGCTTATACCAAACCTGAGACCCTTCCTATAGCATGAGATGTGATGTCTCAATGCATCTAATTCAAAACCTGAGGCCCTTCCTATAGCAAGAGATGTGATATCCAACTCCTTCCCATTCCAATCCTGAGACCCTTCCGATAGCAGAGATGTGATATCTCAATGCTTATACCAAACCTGAGACCCTTCCTATGGCATGAGATGTCATATACAACTCCTTCCCATTCCAATCCTGAGACCCTTCCTATAGCATGAGATGTGATATCTCAATGCTTATACCAAACCTGAGACCCTTCCTATAGCATGAGATGTGATATCCAACTTCTTCCCATTCCAATCCTGAGACCCTTCCTATAACATGAGATGTGATGTCTCAATGCTTCTGAGACCAAACCTGAGATCCTTCCTATGGCATGAGATGTCATATAAAACTCCTTCCCATTCCAATCCTGAGACCCTTCCTATTGCATGAGATGTGATATCCAACTCCTTCCCATTCCAATCCTGAGACCCTTCCTATAGCATGAGATTTGATATCTCAATGCTTCTAATACCAAACCTGAGATCCTTCCGATAGCATGAGATGTGATATCTCAATGCTTCTAATACCAAACCTGAGATCATTCCTATAACACGAGATGTGATATCCAAATCCTTCGCCTTCCAAACCTGAGACCCTCCCTTTAGCATGAGATGTGATATCCAACTCCTTCCCATTCCAATCCTGAGACTCTTCTGATAGCATGAGATGTGATATCTCAATGCCTCTAGTACCAAACCTGAGATCCTACCTCTAACATGAAATTTGATATCCAACTCCTTCCCCTTCCAAACCTGAGAGCCTTCCTATAGCATGAGATGTGATATCGAAGTATTTCCCATTCCAATCCTGAGACCCTTCCTATAACATGAGATGTGATATCCAACTCCTTCCCATTCCAACCTGAGACCCTTCCTATAGCATGAGATGGGATATCCAACTACTTCCAAATCCAATTCTGATACCCTTCCGATAGCATGAGATGTGATATCTCATTCCCGCTAATACCAAACCTGAGATCCTTCCGATAGCATGAGATGTGATATCTCAATGCTTCTAATACCAAACCTGAGATCCTTCCTATAACATGAGATGTGATATCAAAATCCTTCCCCTTCCAAACCTGAGACCCTCCCTTTAGCATGAGATGTGATATCCAACTCCTTCCCATTCCAATCCTGAGACCCTTCTGATAGCATGAGATGTGATATTCAATGCCTCTAATACCAAACCTGAGATCCTACCTCTAACATGAAATGTGATATCCAACTCCTTCCCTTTCCAAACGTGAGAGCCTCCATATAGCATGAGATGTGATATTCAAGTCCTTCCCATTCCAATCCTGAGACCCTTCCTATAGCATGAGATGTGATATCTCAATGCTTCTAATACCAAACCTGAGACCCTTCCTATAACATAAGATGGGATATCCAACTCCTTCCCATTCCAATCCTGAGACCCTTCCGATAGCAGAGATGTGATATCTCAATGCTTATACCAAACCTGAGACCCTTCCTATGGCATGAGATGTCATATACAACTCCTTCCCATTCCAATCCTGAGACCCTTCCTATAGCATGAGATGTGATATCTCAATGCTTATACCAAACCTGAGACCCTTCCTATAGCATGAGATGTGATATCCAACTCCTTCCCATTCCAATCCTGAGACCCTTCCTATAACATGAGATGTGATGTCTCAATGCTTCTAATACCAAACCTGAGATCCTTCCTATGGCATGAGATGTCATTTAAAACGCCTTCCCATTCCATTCCTGAGACCCTTTCTATAGCATGAGATGTGATATCCAACTCCTTCCCATTCCGATCCTGAGATCCTTCCGATAGCATGAGATGTGATATCTCAATGCTTCTAATACCAAACCTGAGATCCTTCCTATAACATGAGATGTGATATCAAAATCCTTCCCCTTCCAAACCTGAGACCCTCCCTTTAGCATGAGATGTGATATCCAACTCCTTCCCATTCTGTTAGGAAAGATTTCGTTATTGCAGGGAATTTTCCTTCCATGTGGCAACCCCTAAACTTTTTGCTATTATTTTTAACCTCGTTCTTGACTTTGCCAGGGAAGTACAGCCTTCTGCCGCACTTCTCTGGGCTTTCGCTCCTTTCTTACGGGGACACTGACATGCCCTTATGACAGTCAGTACCGGGGAACGTTGTTTCCCGTAGTTTCTTTTATCGTGTTGCCGCTTTAGTGCAACACGACACAAGAGAGCACTGTAAGCTAAGTTACAGCTCTCTTGGGTCTCTAGCCTTCTACAGGCCCTAGATACTCTTTTAGGATGGTATTTGATCGGTGCAAGTCATTCACGGACTGGAATGGTGGCAGCGATCGTTTTGTATATTTTTGAGCTCCTTTTGCCGTTCTGAGCACGTTTTTGCACTGAACCCAAAATGGTGGCCTGGCTCCCCAAAATGGCCAGGCCGCGAGGCTCCTTTGTCCTGTCCACTGTCCGTCTTGCTCCCTTCACCTTCCCCAGGTTCAGCGACCCGGGGCCTTCCTTATTTGGGCATGTACTTTCCCGCGAAACGTGGTTGCTTTCGCGGGCTTCTACATGTCGTTTGTGTGCCTCCAGGGTGTGGGCTGGGATGTCTGGTCCCAATACACATCCTGGGTGCCAGAGAGTCTAGGGTGGTATGAATGCCTGGGACCACCGTGGTCCGTGATTGGTCCACGTATGGTATGTGTTTTTATGAGCGGATCTCCCATTGGTTCCTCTCCGTTTTGGCGCGAAGGGAACCGTGGATAAGAGGGGGCTGGAAACACCACTACCATGTCGATCTCCTGAGTTCTCACGAACGAAGGAATACAGGAGCCAAGTATCCTGCAACCAAGAGGCTGGACCGAGGAATCGCTGGTGACCCGCTGAAGGAATCCTCCTTTGCACTGCTGTCGTCCTGAGAGCCACTGTCCTCCTTTGATCGAACCAGAAGGCCTGTACTGGTGCTTCGACCTTTGGAATAGCAGGAACAGCTATACCCGGCATCTACAACATCTCCCGCCAAGTAAGCCTTCGGAAGCGTCTCTGGGCCATCCAGTTGACTGACCAGCTTACAAGGGAGACTTGTTCTGTAACCGCCGCCAGGTTGTGCCGTATCTCGAGTCCTTGTCACTCTCCCACACTTCATGCCCTTGGCGTTCCCAAGTCTGAAGGGAGGAGTGTACTTTTGACTCAGATACGCACGGCCGCTCTGTTGTCCTGCTGCGGCAACAAACTGTGCCGGTTTCGTCGATTGGGACGTCTTTTTGATCTACACGACTACAAAGCATTCCCTGCTCTTCTGAACCTGCCAGCTGCTGAAACTAACGTGGAGAAGCCTGGGACTGCTTGCTTCGGGGACCGGTGAGTAGTATATCTAGGATCTGGTCGCCCTCCTGCAGTAACCCATTGCTTTTCCCCGCTGTGTAAAACAGCAACCTTTTCGCCCGTACTCGCGCTCTGCTTCTGCCCGCTGCGGAGGCTGCGCTTGAGTTGCGGACCCTGTTCTCCTTCTGTTGTGCACTAACCCGAACTGCCTGACTTCCTCCGAAGAGCTTCCCCTTTGGCCCGTTGGCACCGGCGTGGCAGGTACTTTGAGCACAAGGCTCCACTCTTCGCAGGGCTCGGACTTCCATCTAGTTAGGTGCCTATGAAGGCGAACTAAGTCGAAAGCAATATCGCACTGCCTGTTTTCCTTCCCTTTCAGGTGGACTACATATTTCGTGCTTTAAACGCTTGCGACTGTGTATTTGTATATATATTGTGTTGATTTGGTATGTGTTGGCTTAATACTGTGTTATTGTGATTTTCTTGCTACGGTCGTTGTTTTAAAGGCCTTAAAATAAATGTGTTTATATTTTTGATATAACACCTGTTTGGAGTAGTTTGTAAGCGCTCTTGCTTTGTGTGCTCATTGCGGGCTTTCAGTCACCCTCACCCCTCTTGAGACCTAGTCTTGACCGCCGCGATTGCTACCTTGATTGGTCTGGCTTGTCCAGAGGTTACCCTGTTCCAAGTAATTAGGTTGGCCTTCTGAACTTCTGCGCCACCAGGACAGAGTTCAGAAATCCGTCTTAACAAATTGGTGTACAGCGGAGGGATACGACTGAAGGTATCCAGTGTTGCGCTCGAACTAAGGCATTTCAGGTTATTCCAACCAGTGCACGTAGTGAATTGTTATAGTATAACTTTAAAAAGGCCATAGTCCTATCACACAGTATGGAAACAAGTACGTTGTTAACTTTAAATGCTTCCAAATCAGAAACGCTGAAAAAGATGTGTGCGGAGAGAGGTGTTTCCTCTCAAGGCACAAAATTGGAAATGATCCAAAGAATCGTGGCGTGACAAGAAGCACAGCTTGACGCTATTACTTCTGAGGACAGTGCGGAAGGTGGTGGGGCTGCTCTCACTGGCAGAACCGACGGTTCTGTCGCCGCACTGTTCCACCGCGACCACGAGGACAGGGAGGACGAGATGTCTAATGTTTCCTCTGCCAGTGCTGACGGGGAGGCTAGGCTTGAATTCAAGAAGCAAGAGCTGCGGTTTAGGCAGCAGGAGCTTGAATTCAGCATAGCCAAACTGAAAATCGAACAGGCAGAGAAACAAAAAGACAGGGATCACCAGTTGGAACTGGCCAAGCTTCAGGTTGCAAATGGGTCCACGGGTCCTGGACATGGGTCTGGGGCCTCCTCTCATCCACGCTTTCCAAAAGAGCTGCTCAGTGTGTATGAGGAACGGAATGACATTATGGACTGGCTGAATGCGTTTGAGTATGCATGCGAAGTTCAGAAAGTTGACAATGCTGACAAGATTGCGTGGTTGCTCAGTAGACTGCCCCATTCTGGCTGTAGTGCCATTATGGAGATGTCGAAGGCTGAGCGAGCTGATTTCGCAATGTTGAAGCAGACTCTCATTTTAAAGTTTGGGAAGACTCCGGCCCAATATTTAAAGCGTTTTCGAGAGTATAAGAAAAAGGAAGTTGGGACTTGGGTATCTTATGTCACTGAATCTTTGAAGAACTTAACTGGCTGGGTCGAAGGCTATAAGGTTTCTACCTTCGCCGGCATGATAAATCTTGTCATGCTGGAACACATTTTTGCTTCTTCTTCCCCGGAGCTTAAGCAGCACTTGGCCGATTCGAAGGAGATAGATCCTAAGAAGCTGGCCATGGCAGCAGACTTATGGGTGTCACATCGAGTGTCCCATAAGGACAAAACTCATCCTGGTAAGCAGGAGGAGGGGAAAAAGTCCAAAGATATGGAGGGTGGGGAATCTGCTAAATCTTCTTCCCAAAAGGGCCACAAAAAGAAAAACAAGGGTAAGACACAAGAGAACTCACAGGGTAGTGGAGGTCCGCCTCCGAAACAGAACTCCGGTTACAATAAGCCTCCCTACGTAAACAGACCCATTGGATCTTGTTTTGCTTGTGGAGCAACTGACCATGTGAAGGGGGATCCCCGTTGTAAGGTTAGACCTTTGGGGGTCCACTCCGCTAATCTGGCCTTCTCCTCCTACGAGGAAGAAGAGATTACAGGAGCATCCTTCTCCTCAGACTCATTTCCCAGCGGAATAGAGGCTGAGGTAGTTTTAGTGTCCCTGGGTTCCTGGGAGCCTAAAGTCGCAGAGGCGTATGCTAGGATTCCAGATAATACCAAGCACTACTTTAAAGACAGTGTGCTGATCAATGGAGTGGATACTCCAGCTCTTAGGGATAGTGGGTGCAGTCGCACTGTAGTGGATTCTACCTTGGTAGACTCAGAGGAAGTTGCCAGAGCTACTCTGATGCCCACTAAGTTGGCTGACGGCCCCCTCCGCATGTTTCCCGTGATCCCTGTTAATCTTACTTTAAATGGTAGAGCAGTCAGGATTCCAGTGAGCATTCAGAGAAACGTCCCGGGAAAGGTCTTGTTGGGTAATGATCTCAGAGCTTTAGGGCTCGTAGGAGACACTGCCGAACGACCCTACACACGGTCTCAAGCACGGGCAGCATTGGCCAAGACCAATACGCCGCCCCAGCCGAAGGGAAACCCCAGGCGAAAGGAGTCAACAAGTCACGACGAGGGAAAGAAAATATTCCCCCGAGCTCGCCTACCACTGCGGTGGAGGAAGTTGGTCGATCGCCCGAGCCTGACGAGGAAGTGGCGATGCCTGAAGTATTCGACCCCAACGATCATCCTGAACTAAACGACTTGTTAGTTGAAGGAGGTCACGATAGGGACGAATTCAGTAAAGGCCAACGTGAGTGCCCATCTCTGGAAGGCCTAAGGAGACAGGCCTGCTCCCAGCTTGAGGGTGAACCTCATGGGACGCATAGGATTTATTGGGAAGGTGGACTCCTGTATAGCGAGCCCACAGAGTCTACAGAAGGAGACCATAGGAGGTTGGTGGTTCCCCTTGCTGTTAGGCCCTTCCTCCTGCAGTTGGCGCATGAAGTTCCCCTTGCTGGTCACCTTGGTATGAAGAGGACCAAGCAAAGGTTATCCATGCACTTCTACTGGCCCAAGATGGGGGTGCAAGTAGAAAGTCACTGCAGGAGTTGCGCCTCCTGCCAGTTGCCTGGGAAGGTTGGCGCGACAATCCAAGCTCCGTTGGTACCGCTCCCAGTTGTGGGGGTACCATTTGAAAGGGTAGGGATCGACATCGTCGGTCCCCTTGACCCGCAAACATGCTCGGGCAATAGGTTTATCCTGGTGCTGGTCGACCATGCAACCAGGTATCCTGAGGCCATCCCATTAAAAACTGTAACTGCCAAGTCAGTTGCAAAAGCTTTACTCGGCATATTTACTAGGGTTGGCTTCCCTAAAGAAGTTGTGTCAGATCGTGGCAGCAACTTCATGTCGAAGTATATGCAGGCTATGTGGAAAGAATGTGGGGTAACCTACAAGTTCTCTTCTGCATACCACCCCCAGACCAATTGTCTGGTGGAACGCTTCAACAGAACGTTAAAAAGCATGATTGGGGCTCTGGAGGAGCCCCAGAGAAGAAAATGGGATCTTCTTTTACCATGTTTGCTGTTTGCCTACCGAGAGGTACCACAGGAGGGAGTTGGCTTCAGCCCCTTCCAACTTCTGTTCGGTCATCCCGTACGGGGACCCTTAGCCATCGTCAAGGAGGGATGGGAGATGCCCACTCCCCCTGTTACTACCAACGTAGTTGACTATGTGCTAGGGCTCAGAAAACGGATGGTACTTCTGATGGGCTTGGCTAGTGAGAAATTGAAGGCAGGGCAAGCGCTGGTGAAACATTGGTACGACCAGAAAGCTTCCCTCATCAACTTTACACCTGGTCAGCAAGTCCTGATCATGAATCCCATAAGGCCTCAAGCTTTACAGGACAAATGGTCAGGCCCTTACACAGTGGTGGAGCCCCTGGGTGAGGTGAACTATTTAGTGGACCTTGGAAGGCCTGGACAGGCTCCAAAAGTGTTCCGCGTGAATAGGCTGAAGGCTTTCGTCCCAAGAGTCGAAATCGCAGCACTGCTACTGGCTTCAGACGTTGAGGAAGAGGAGTCTGAACCTCTCCCCGACCTGTTCCAAGGCGGTCCTTCAGATAGCTCCTTTGAGGGTGTCCGTGTGGCCCCTCACCTGACTTCTGATCAGCAGGCTGAGGTGAAAAGTTTGCTTAGGCAGTTTTCCCCCCTGTTTTCACAGTCGCCTGGTTTGACACCTTGGTGCAAACATAACATTGACACAGGAGACAGTGTACCTACCAAAAGTAGGGGATACAGGATGTCGGATAAAATACGGTCTTATATTAAGACCGAGGTCAACAAGATGTTAGACCTTGGGGTGATTGAACCCTCTAGTAGTCCTTGGTCCAGCCCTGTGGTTTTGGTTCCAAAAGCAGGCACTTCTGAATTGAGGTTCTGCGTGGATTACAGGGCTCTGAATGCTGTCACCAAGACAGATGCACACCCCTTGCCTCGAACAGATGAGCTGGTGGATATTTTGGGTGCCTCCAAGTACCTCAGCACGTTTGACCTCAGTGCTGGCTATTGGCAAATAGCTTTAGCAGAACATGCCAGGGAGAAGACAGCATTTTCTACTCCAGACGGCCTTTACCAATTCCGGGTAATGCCGTTCGGGTTGAAGAATGCACCTGCCACTTTCCAGAGGCTTGTGAATCATGTGTTGAATGGGTTGGACGAATTCTGTCTCGCATATCTGGACGATATCGCAGTTTTCAGTGCCACCTGGGAAGACCATGTGAAACACCTCGGGATTGTGCTCCAGGCTCTTCAGAAAGCCCACTTGACCATAAAGGCTAGTAAATGCCAGATTGGACAAGGCTCAGTGGTTTACCTTGGACATGAAGTAGGTGGAGGGAGGATACAGCCTCTACCCAGTAAAGTACAAGCAGTACAAGACTGGCCTACCCCCACTACGCAAACCCAAGTGAGAGCCTTCTTAGGACTCACGGGGTATTATCAGAATTTTATGGCAGACTATGGCACCAAAGCTGCTCCTCTGACTGCCCTCACAACTCCGAAGAAACCCAAGAAGGTAACTTGGACCGACGAGTGTGAGAAGGCCTTCAATGGCTTGAAAGACTCCTTGTGCCAGGCCCCTGTCCTCAGGGCCCCTGATTATCAAAGAACTTTTATCGTGCAGACGGACGCCTCTGACACTGGGATAGGAGCTGTACTATCACAAGTAGATGAGAAGGGTAAGGAACACCCTATCGGTTTTATTAGTCGCCAGCTTAAGGACAGAGAGCTCAGATGGTCCACGGTAGAGAAAGAATGTTTCTCTGTTGTGTGGGCCCTAAGGAAGCTGAGGCCCTACCTCTATGGGACCCACTTCACTGTGCAAACTGACCATAAGCCGTTAAAGTGGCTAATGAACATGAAGGGGGAGAATCCAAAGTTGCTTAGGTGGTCCATAAGTCTACAAGGCTTCGACTTCACTATTGAGCATAGGCCAGGTGTCCAACATAGCAATGCTGATGGGTTGTCCAGAATGTTTAACCGACCTGAACATGAGACTCATCCAGGGGTGGATTAGTTCCCCCTGTCCATAGTCTGGGAGGGGCGAGTGTTAGGAAAGATTTCGTTATTGTAGGGAATTTTCCTTCCATGTGGCAACCCCTAAACTTTTTGCTATTGTTTTTAACCTCGTTCTTGACTTTGCCAGGGAAGTACAGCCTTCTGCCGCACTTCTCTGGGCTTTCGCTCCTTTCTTACGGGGACACTGACATGCCCTTATGACAGTCAGTACCGGGGAACGTTGTTTCCCGTAGTTTCTTTTATCGTGTTGCCGCTTTAGTGCAACACGACACAAGAGAGCACTGTAAGCTAAGTTACAGCTCTCTTGGGTCTCTGGCCTTCTACAGGCCCTAGATACTCTTTTAGGATGGTATTTGATCGGTGCAAGTCATTCAGGGACTGGAATGGTGGCAGCGATCGTTTTGTATATTTATGAGCTCCTTTTGCCGTTCTGAGCACGTTTTTGCACTGAACCCAAAATGGTGGCCTGGCTCCCCAAAATGGCCAGGCCGCGAGGCTCCTTTGTCCTGTCCACTGTCCGTCTTGCTCCCTTCACCTTCCCCAGGTTCAGCGACCCGGGGCCTTCCTTATTTGGGCATGTACTTTCCCGCGAAACACCGATGCTTTCGCGGGCTTCTGCATGTCGTTTGTGTGCCTCCAGGGTGTGGGCTGGGATGTCTGGTCCCAATACACATCCTGGGTGCCAGAGAGTCTAGGGTGGTGTGAATGCCTGGGACCACCGTGGTCCGTGATTGGTCCACGTATGGTATGTGTTTTGATGAGCGGATCTCCCATTGGTTCCTCTCCGTTTTGGCGCGAAGGGAACCGTGGATAAGAGGGGGCTGGAAACACCACTACCATGTCGATCTCCTGAGTTCTCACGAACGAAGGAATACAGGAGCCAAGTATCCTGCAACCAAGAGGCTGGACCGAGGAATCGCTGGTGACCCGCTGAAGGAATCCTCCTTTGCACTGCTGTCGTCCTGAGAGCCACTGTCCTCCTTTGATCGAACCAGAAGGCCTGTACTGGTGCTTCGACCTTTGGAATAGCAGGAACAGCTATTCCCGGCATCTACAACATCTCCCGCCAAGTAAGCCTTCGGAAGCGTCTCTGGGCCATCCAGTTGACTGACCAGCTTACAAGGGAGCCTTGTTCTGTAACCGCCGCCAGGTTGTGCCGTATCTCGAGTCCTTGTCACTCTCCCACACTTCGTGCCCTTGGCGTTCCCAAGTCTGAAGGGAGGAGTGTACTTTTGACTCAGATACGCACGGCCGCTCCGTTGTCCTGCTGCGGCAACAAACTGTGCCGGTTTCGTCGATTGGGACGTCTTTTTGATCTACACGACTACAAAGCATTCCCTGCTCTTCTGAATCTGCCAGCTGCTGAAACTAACATGGAGAAGCCTGGGACTGCTTGCTTCGGGGACCGGTGAGTAGTATATCTAGGATCTGGTCGCCCTCCTGCAGTAACCCATTGCTTTTCCCCGCTGTGTAAAACAGCAACCTTTTCGCCCGTACTCGCGCTCTGCTTCTGCCCGCTGCGGAGGCTGCGCTTGAGTTGCGGACCCTGTTCTCCTTCTGTTGTGCACTAACCCGAACTGCCTGACTTCCTCCGAAGAGCTTCCCCTTTGGCCCGTTGGCACCGGCGTGGCAGGTACTTTGAGCACAAGGCTCCACTCTTCGCAGGGCTCGGACTTCCATCTAGTTAGGTGCCTATGAAGGCGAACTAAGTCGAAAGCAATATCGCACTGCCTGTTTTCCTTCCCTTTCAGGTGGACTACATATTTCGTGCTTTAAACGCTTGCGACTGTGTATTTGTATATATATTGTGTTGATTTGGTATGTGTTGGCTTAATACTGTGTTATTGTGATTTTCTTGCTACGGTCGTTGTTTTAAAGGCCTTAAAATAAATGTGTTTATATTTTTGATATAACACCTGTTTGGAGTAGTTTGTAAGCGCTCTTGCTTTGTGTGCTCATTGCGGGCTTTCAGTCACCTTCACCCCTCTTGAGACCTAGTCTTGACCACCGCGATCGCTACCTTGATTGGTCTGGCTTGTCCAGAGGTTACCCTGTTCCAAGTAATTAGGTTGGCCTTCTGAACTTCTGCGCCACCAGGACAGAGTTCAGAAATCCGTCTTAACACATTCCAATCCTGAGACCCTTCTGATAGCATGAGATGTGATTTTCAATGCCTCTAATACCAAACCTGAGATCCTACCTCTAACATGAAATGTGATATCCAACTCCTTCCCTTTCCAAACGTGAAAGCCTCCATATAGCATGAGATGTGATATTCAAGTCCTTCCCATTCCAATCCTGAGACCCTTCCTATAGCATGAGATGTGATATCTCAATGCTTCTAATACCAAACCTGAGACCCTTCCTATAACATAAGATGGGATATCCAACTCCTTCCCATTCCAATCCTGAGACCCTTCCAATAGCAGAGATGTGATATCTCAATGCTTCTACCAAACCTGAGACCCATACTATGGCATGAGATGTGATATCAAACTCCTTCCCATTCCAATCCTGAGACCCTTCCTCTAACATGAGATGTGATATCCAAATCCTTCCCCTTCCAAACCTTAGACCCTTACTTTATCATGAGATGTGATATCCAACTCCTTCCCATTCCAATCCTGAGACCCTTCCGATATCATGAGATTTGTTATCTCAATGCTTCTAATATCAAACTTGACACCCTCCCTATAGCATGAGATGTGATATCCAAGTCCTTCCCATTCCAATCCTGAGACCCTTCCTATAGCATGAGATGTGATATCTCAATGCTTCTAATACCAAACCTGTGACTCTTCCTATAACATGAGATGGGATATCCAACTCCTTCCCATTCCAATCCTGAGACCCTTCCGATAGCAGAGATGTGATATCTCAATGCTTATACCAAACCTGAGACACTTCCGATGGCATGAGATGTCATATACAACTCCTTCCCATTCCAATCCCGAGACCCTTCCTATAGCATGAGATGTGATATCTCAATGCTTATACCAAACCTGAGACCCTTCCTATAGCATGAGATGTGATATCCAACTTCTTCCCATTCCAATCCTGAGACCCTTCCTATAACATGAGATGTGATGTCTCAATGCTTCTAATACCAAACCTGAGATCCTTCCTATGGCATGAGATGTCATATAAAACTCCTTCCCATTCCAATCCTGAGACCCTTCCTATAGCATGAGATGTGATATCCAACTCCTTCACATTCCAATCCTGAGACCCTTCCTATAGCATGAGATTTGATATCTCAATGCTTCTAATACCAAACCTGAGATCCTTCCGATAGCATGAGATGTGATATCTCAATGATTCTAATACCAAACCTGAGATCATTCCTATAACACGAGATGTGATATTCAAATCCTTCGCCTTCCAAACCTGAGACCCTCCCTTTAGCATGAGATGTGATATCCAACTCCTTCCCATTCCAATCCTGAGACCCTTCTGATAGCATGAGATGTGATATCTCAATGCCTATAATACCAAACCTGAGATCCTACCTCTAACATGAAATTTGATATCCAACTCCTTCCCCTTCCAAACCTGAGAGCGTTCCTATAGCATGAGATGTGATATCGAAGTATTTCCCATTCCAATCCTGAGACCCTTCCTATAACATGAGATGTGATATCCAACTCCTTCCCATTCCAACCTGAGACCCTTCCTATAGCATGAGATGGGATATCCAACTACTTCCAAATCCAATCCTGATACCCTTCCGATGGCATGAGATGTGATATCCCAATGCTTCTACCAAACCTGAGACCCATACTATGACATGAGATCTGATATCAAACTCCTTCCCATTCCAATCCTGAGACCCTTCCTATAGCTTGAGATGTGATATCCAACTCCTTCCCTTTCCAATTCGGAGACCCTTCCTATACCATGAGACTTGATATCTCAATGCTTCTACCAAACCTGAGACCCATACTATGGCATGAGATGTGATATCAAACTCCTTCCCATTCCAATCCTGAGACCCTTCCTCTAACATGAGATGTGATATCCAAATTCTTCCCCTACCAAACCTTAGACCCTTACTTTATCATGAGATGTGATATCCAACTCCTTCCCATTCCAATCCTGAGACCCTTCCGATATCATGAGATTTGTTATCTCAATGCTTCTAATATCAAACTTGACACCCTCCCTATAGCATGAGATGTGATATCCAAGTCCTTCCCATTCCAATCCTGAGACCCTTCCTATAGCATGAGATGTGATATCTCAATGCTTCTAATACCAAACCTGAGACTCTTAATATAACATGAGATGGGATATCCAACTCCTTCCCATTCCAATCCTGAGACCCTTCCGATAGCAGAGATGTGATATCTCAATGCTTATACCAAACCTGAGACCCTTCCTATAGCATGAGATGTGATGTCTCAATGCTTCTAATTCAAAACCTGAGGCCCTTCCTATAGCAAGAGATGTGATATCCAACTCCTTCCCATTCCAATCCTGAGACCCTTCCGATAGCAGAGATGTGATATCTCAATGCTTATACCAAACCTGAGACCCTTCCTATGGCATGAGATGTCATATACAACTCCTTCCCATTCCAATCCTGAGACCCTTCCTATAGCATGAGATGTGATATCTCAATGCTTATACCAAACCTGAGACCCTTCCTATAGCATGAGATGTGATATCCAACTTCTTCCCATTCCAATCCTGAGACCCTTCCTATAACATGAGATGTGATGTCTCAATGCTTCTGAGACCAAACCTGAGATCCTTCCTATGGCATGAGATGTCATATAAAACTCCTTCCCATTCCAATCCTGAGACCCTTCCTATTGCATGAGATGTGATATCCAACTCCTTCCCATTCCAATCCTGAGACCCTTCCTATAGCATGAAATTTGATATCTCAATGCTTCTAATACCAAACCTGAGATCCTTCCGATAGCATGAGATGTGATATCTCAATGCTTCTAATACCAAACCTGAGATCATTCCTATAACACGAGATGTGATATCCAAATCCTTCGCCTTCCAAACCTGAGACCCTCCCTTTAGCATGAGATGTGATATCCAACTCCTTCCCATTCCAATCCTGAGACCCTTCTGATAGCATGAGATGTGATATTTCAATGCCTCTAATACCAAACCTGAGATCCTACCTCTAACATGAAATTTGATATCCAACTCCTTCCCCTTCCAAACCTGAGAGCCTTCCTATAGCATGAGATGTGATATCGAAGTATTTCCCATTCCAATCCTGAGACCCTTCCTATAACATGAGATGTGATATCCAACTCCTTCCCATTCCAACCTGAGACCCTTCCTATAGCATGAGATGGGATATCCAACTACTTCCAAATCCAATTCTGATACCCTTCCGATAGCATGAGATGTGATATCTCATTCCCGCTAATACCAAACCTGAGATCCTTCCGATAGCATGAGATGTGATATCTCAATGCTTCTAATACCAAACCTGAGATCCTTCCTATAACATGAGATGTGATATCAAAATCCTTCCCCTTCCAAACCTGAGACCCTCCCTTTAGCATGAGATGTGATATCCAACTCCTTCCCATTCCAATCCTGAGACCCTTCTGATAGCATGAGATGTGATATTCAATGCCTCTAATACCAAACCTGAGATCCTACCTCTAACATGAAATGTGATATCCAACTCCTTCCCTTTCCAAACGTGAGAGCCTCCATATAGCATGAGATGTGATATTCAAGTCCTTCCCATTCCAATCCTGAGACCCTTCCTATAGCATGAGATGTGATATCTCAATGCTTCTAATACCAAACCTGAGACCCTTCCTATAACATAAGATGGGATATCCAACTCCTTCCCATTCCAATCCTGAGACCCTTCCGATAGCAGAGATGTGATATCTCAATGCTTATACCAAACCTGAGACCCTTCCTATGGCATGAGATGTCATATACAACTCCTTCCCATTCCAATCCTGAGACCCTTCCTATAGCATGGGATGTGATATCTCAATGCTTATACCAAACCTGAGACCCTTCCTATGGCATGAGATGTCATATACAACTCCTTCCCATTCCAATCCTGAGACTCTTCCTATAACATGAGATGTGATGTCTCAATGCTTCTAATACCAAACCTGAGATCCTTCCTATGGCATGAGATGTCATTTAAAACGCCTTCCCATTCAGTTCCTGAGACCCTTTCTATAGCATGAGATGTGATATCCAACTCCTTCCCATTCCGATCCTGAGATCCTTCCGATAGCATGAGATGTGATATCTCAATGCTTCTAATACCAAACCTGAGATCCTTCCTATAACATGAGATGTGATATCAAAATCCTTCCCCTTCCAAACCTGAGACCCTCCCTTTAGCATGAAATGTGATATCCAACTCCTTCCCATTCCAATCCTGAGACCCTTCTGATAGCATGAGATGTGATTTTCAATGCCTCTAATACCAAACCTGAGATCCTACCTCTAACATGAAATGTGATATCCAACTCCTTCCCTTTCCAAACGTGAAAGCCTCCATATAGCATGAGATGTGATATTCAAGTCCTTCCCATTCCAATCCTGAGACCCTTCCTATAGCATGAGATGTGATATCTCAATGCTTCTAATACCAAACCTGAGACCCTTCCTATAACATAAGATGGGATATCCAACTCCTTCCCATTCCAATCCTGAGACCCTTCCAATAGCAGAGGTGTGATATCTCAATGCTTCTACCAAACCTGAGACCCATACTATGGCATGAGATGTGATATCAAACTCCTTCCCATTCCAATCCTGAGACCCTTCCTCTAACATGAGATGTGATATCCAAATCCTTCCCCTTCCAAACCTTAGACCCTTACTTTATCATGAGATGTGATATCCAACTCCTTCCCATTCCAATCCTGAGACCCTTCCGATATCATGAGATTTGTTATCTCAATGCTTCTAATATCAAACTTGACACCCTTCCTATAGCATGAGATGTGATATCTCAATGCTTCTAATACCAAACCTGTGACTCTTCCTATAACATGAGATGGGATATCCAACTCCTTCCCATTCCAATCCTGAGACCCTTCCGATAGCAGAGATGTGATATCTCAATGCTTATACCAAACCTGAGACCCTTCCTATAGCATGAGATGTGATGTCTCAATGCTTCTAATTCAAAACCTGAGGCCCTTCCAATAGCAAGAGATGTGATATCCAACTCCTTCCCATTCCAATCCTGAGACCCTTCCGATAGCAGAGATGTGATATCTCAATGCTTATACCAAACCTGAGACCCTTCCTATGGCATGAGATGTCATATACAACTCCTTCCCATTCCAATCCTGAGACCCTTCCTATAGCATGAGATGTGATATCTCAATGCTTATACCAAACCTGAGACCCTTCCTATAGCATGAGATGTGATATCCAACTTCTTCCAATTCCAATCCTGAGACCCTTCCTATAACATGAGATGTGATGTCCCAATGCTTCTAATACCAAACCTGAGATCCTTCCTATGGCATGAGATGTCATATAAAACTCCTTCCCATTCCAATCCTGAGACCCTTCCTATAGCATGAGATGTGATATCCAACTCCTTCCCATTCCAATCCTGAGACCCTTCCTATAGCATGAGATTTGATATCTCAATGCTTCTAATACCAAACCTGAGATCCTTCCGATAGCATGAGATGTGATATCTCCATGCTTCTAATACCAAACCTGAGATCATTCCTATAACACGAGATGTGATATCCAAATCCTTCGCCTTCCAAACCTGAGACCCTTCCTTTAGCATGAGATGTGATATCCAACTTCTTCCCATTCCAATCCTGAGACCCTTCTGATAGCATGAGATGTGATATCTCAATGCCTCTAATACCAAACCTGAGATCCTACCTCTAACATGAAATTTGATATCCAACTCCTTCCCCTTCCAAACCTGAGAGCCTTCCTATAGCATGAGATGTGATATCGAAGTATTTCCCATTCCAATCCTGAGACCCTTCCTATAACATGAGATGTGATATCCAACTCCTTCCTATTCCAACCTGAGACCCTTCCTATAGCATGAGATGGGATATCCAACTACTTCCAAATCCAATTCTGATACCCTTCCGATAGCATGAGATGTGATATCTCAATCCCTCTAATACCAAACCTGAGATCCTTCCGATAGCATGAGATGTGATATCTCAATGCTTCTAATACCAAACCTGAGATCCTTCCTATAACATGAGATGGGATGTCAAAATGCTTCCCCTTCCAAACCTGAAACCCTCCCTTTAGCATGAGATGTGATATCCAACTCCTTCCCATTCCAATCCTGAGACCCTTCTGATAGCATGAGATGTGATATTAAATGCCTCTAATACCAAACCTGAGATCCTACCTCTAACATGAAATGTGATATCCAACTCCTTCCCTTTCCAAACGTGAGAGCCTCCATATAGCATGAGATGTGATATTCAAGTCCTTCCCATTCCAATCCTGAGACCCTTCCTATAGCATGAGATGTGATATCTCAATGCTTCTAATACCAAACCTGAGACCCTTCCTATAACATAAGATGGGATATCCAACTCCTTCCCATTCCAATCCTGAGACCCTTCCGATAGCAGAGATGTGATATCTCAATGCTTATACCAAACCTGAGACCCTTCCTATGGCATGAGATGTCATATACAACTCCTTCCCATTCCAATCCTGAGACCCTTCCTATAGCATGAGATGTGATATCTCAATGCTTATACCAAACCTGAGACCCTTCCTATAGCTTGAGATGTGATATCCAACTCCTTCCCATTCCAATCCTGAGACCCTTCCTATAACATGAGATGTGATGTCTCAATGCTTCTAATACCAAACCTGAGATCCTTCCTATGGCATGAGATGTCATTTAAAACGCCTTCCCATTCCATTCCTGAGACCATTCCTATAGCATGAGATGTGATATCCAACTCCTTCCCATTCCGATCCTGAGACCCTTCCTATAGCATGATATGTGATATCTCAATGCTTCTAACAACAAACCTGAGATCCTTCCTATAACATGAGATGTGATATCCAAATCCTTCCCCGTCCAAACCTGAGACCCTCCCTTTAGCATGAGATGTGATAGCCAACTCCTTCCCATTCCAATCCTGAGACCCTTCTGATAGCATGAGATGTGATATCTCAATGCCTCTAATACCAAACCTGAGATCCTACCTCTAACATGAAATGTGATATCCAACTCCTTCTCCTTCCAAACCTGGAGCCTTCCTATAGCATGAGATGTGATATCGAAGTATTTCCCATTCCAATCCTGAGACCCTTCCTATAACATGAGATGTGATATCCAACTCCTTCCCATTCCAACCTGAGACCCTTCCTATAGCATGAGATGGGATATCAAACTACTTCCAAGTCCAATCCTGATACCCTTCCGATAGCATGAGATGTGATATCTCAATCCCTCTAATACCAAACCTGAGATCCTTCCGATAGCATGAGATGTGATATCTCAATGTTTCTAATACCAAACCTGAGATCCTTCCTATAACATGAGATGTGATATCAAAATCCTTCCCCTTCCAAACCTGAGACCCTCCCTTTAGCATGAGATGTGATATCCAACTCCTTCCCATTCCAATCCTGAGACCCTTCCTATAGCATGAGATGTGATATCTCAATGCTTCTAATACCAAACCTGAGACCCTTCCTATAACATAAGATGGGATATCCAACTCCTTCCCATTCCAATCCTGAGACCCTTCCAATAGCAGAGATGTGATATCTCAATGCTTATACCAAACCTGAGACCCTTCCTATGGCATGAGATGTCATATACAACTCCTTCCCATTCCAATCCTGAGACCCTTCCTATAGCATGAGATGTGATATCCAACTCCTTCCCATTCCAATCCTGAGACCCTTCCTATAACATGAGATGTGATGTCTCAATGCTTCTAATACCAAACCTGAGATCCTTCCTATGGCATGAGATGTCATATAAAACTCCTTCCCATTCCATTCCTGAGACCCTTCCTATAGCATGAGATGTTATATCCAACTCCTTCCCATTCCAATCCTGAGACCCTTCCTATAGCATGAGATGTGATATCTCAATGCTTCTAACAACAAACCTGAGATCCTTCCTATAACATGAGATGTGATATCCAAATCCTCCCCTTCCAAACCAGAGACCCTCCCTTTAGCATGAGATGTGATATCCAACTCCTTCCCATTCCAATCCTGAGACCGTTCTGATAGCATGAGATGTGATATCTCAATGCTTCTAATACCAAACCTGAGATCCTTTTGATAGCATGAGATGTGATATTTCAATTCTTCTAATACCAAACCTGAGATCCTTCCTATAACACGAGATGTGATATCCAAATCCTTCCCCTTCCAAACCTGAGACCCTCCCTTTAGCATGAGATGTGATATCCAACTCCTTCCCATTCCAATCCTGAGACCCTTCTGATAGCATGAGATGTTATATCTCAATGCCTCTAATACCAAACCTGAGATACTACCTCTAACATGAAATGTGATATCCAACTCCTTCCCTTTCCAAACCTGAGAGCCTTCCTATAGCATGAGATGTGATATCCAAGTCCTTCTCATTCCAATCCGGAGACCCTTCCTGTTACATGAGATGTGATATCCAACTCCTTCCGATTCCAACCTGAGACCCTTCCTATAGCATGAGATGGGATATCCAACTCCTTCCAAATCCAATCCTGATACCCTTCCGATGGCATGAGATGTGATATCCCAATGCTTCTAATACCAAATCTAAGATCCTTCCTATAACATGAGATGTGATATCCAACTCCTTCCCATTCCAATCCTGAGACCCTTCCTATAGCATGAGATGTGATATCTCAATGCTTATACCAAACCTGGGAGCCTTCCTATAACATGAGATGTGATATCGAAGTCCTTCCCATTCCAATCCTGAGACCCTTCCTATAACATGAGATGTGATATCCAACTCCTTCCCATTCCAATCCTGAGACCCTTCATATAGCATGAGATGTGATGTCTCAATGCTTCTAATACCAAATCTAAGATCCTTCCTATAACATGAGATGTGATATCCAACTCCTTCCCATTCCAATCCTGAGACCCTTCCTATAGCATGAGATGTGATATCTCAATGCTTATACCAAACCTGAGACCCTTCCTATAGCATGAGATGTGATATCCAAATCCTTCCCATTCCAATCCTGAGACCCTTCCTATAGCATGAGATGTGATATCTCAATGCCTCTAATACCAAACCTGAGATCCTTCCTCTAACATGAAATGTGATATCCAACTCCTTCCCATTCCAATCCTGAGACCCTTCCTATAACATGAGATGTGATATCTCAATGCTTATACCAAACCTGAGACCCTTCCTATAGCATGAGATGTGATATCCAAATCCTTCCCATTCCAATCCTGAGACCCTTCCTATAGCATGAGATGTGATATCTCAATGCCTCTAATACCAAACCTGAGATCCTTCCTCTAACATGAAATGTGATATCCAACTCCTTCCCATTCCAATCCTGAGACCCTTCCTATAGCATGAGATGTGATATCTCAATGCCTCTAATACCAAACCTGAGATCCTACCTCTAACATGAAATGTGATATCCAACTCCTTCCCCTTCCAAACCTGGAGCCTTCCTATAGCATGAGATGTGATATCGAAGTATTTCCCATTCCAATCCTGAGACCCTTCCTATAACATGAGATGTGATATCCAACTCCTTCCCATTCCAACCTGAGACCCTTCCTATAGCATGAGATGGGATATCAAACTACTTCCAAGTCCAATCCTGATACCCTTCCGATAGCATGAGATGTGATATCTCAATCCCTCTAATACCAAACCTGAGATCCTTCCGATAACATGAGATGTGATATCTCAATGCTTCTAATACCAAACCTGAGATCCTTCCTATAACATGAGATGTGATATCAAAATCCTTCCCCTTCCAAACCTGAGACCCTCCCTTTAGCATGAGATGTGATATCCAACTCCTTCCCATTCCAATCCTGAGACCCTTCTGATAGCATGAGATGTGATTTTCAATGCCTCTAATACCAAACCTGAGATCCTACCTCTAACATGAAATGTGATATCCAACTCCTTCCCTTTCCAAACGTGAGAGCCTCCATATAGCATGAGATGTGATATTCAAGTCCTTCCCATTCCAATCCTGAGACCCTTCCTATAGCATGAGATGTGATATCTCAATGCTTCTAATACCAAACCTGAGACCCTTCCTATAACATAAGATGGGATATCCAACTCCTTCCCATTCCAATCCTGAGACCCTTCCAATAGCAGAGATGTGATATCTCAATGCTTATACCAAACCTGAGACCCTTCCTATGGCATGAGATGTCATATACAACTCCTTCCCATTCCAATCCTGAGACCCTTCCTATAGCATGAGATGTGATATCTCAATGCTTATACCAAACCTGAGACCCTTCCTATAGCATGAGATGTGATATCCAACTCCTTCGCATTCCAATCCTGAGACCCTTCCTATAACATGAGATGTGATGTCTCAATGCTTCTAATACCAAACCTGAGATCCTTCCTATGGCATGAGATGTCATATAAAACTCCTTCCCATTCCATTCCTGAGACCCTTCCTATAGCATGAGATGTGATATCCAACTCCTTCCCATTCCAATCCTGAGACCCTTCCTATAGCATGAGATGTGATATCTCAATGCTTCTAACAAAAAACCTGAGATCCTTCCTATAACATGAGATGTGATATCCAAATCCTTCCCCTTCCAAACCAGAGACCCTCCCTTTAGCATGAGATGTGATATCCAACTCCTTCCCATTCCAATCCTGAGACCGTTCTGATAGCATGAGATGTGATATCTCAATGCTTCTAATACCAAACCTGAGATCCTTTTGATAGCATGAGATGTGATATTTCAATTCTTCTAATACCAAACCTGAGATCCTTCCTATAACACGAGATGTGATATCCAAATCCTTCCCCTTCCAAACCTGAGACCCTCCCTTTAGCATGAGATGTGATATCCAACTCCTTCCCATTCCAATCCTGAGACCCTTCTGATAGCATGAGATGTTATATCTCAATGCCTCTAATACCAAACCTGATATACTACCTCTAACATGAAATGTGATATCCAACTCCTTCCCCTTCCAAACCTGGGAGCCTTCCTATAACATGAGATGTGATATCGAAGTCCTTCCCATTCCAATCCTGAGACCCTTCCTATAACATGAGATGTGATATCCAACTCCTTCCCATTCCAATCCTGAGACCCTTCCTATAGCATGAGATGTGATGTCTCAATGCTTCTAATACCAAATCTAAGATCCTTCCTATAACATGAGATGTGATATCCAACTCCTTCCCATTTCAATCCTGAGACCCTTCCTATAGCATGAGATGTGATATCTCAATGCTTATACCAAACCTGAGACCCTTCCTATAGCATGAGATGTGATATCCAACTCCTTCCCATTCCAATACAGAGACCCTTCCTATAGCATGAGATGTGAAATCTCAATGCTTATACCAAACCTGAGACCCTTCCTATAGCATGAGATGTGATATCCAAATCCTTCCCATTCCAATCCTGAGACTCTTCCTATAGCATGAGATGTGATATCTCAATGCCTCTAATACCAAACCTGAGATCCTTCCTCTAACATGAAATGTGATATCCAACTCCTTCCCATTCCAATCCTGAGACCCTTCCTATAACATGAGATGTGATATCTCAATGCTTCTAATACCAAACCTGAGATCATTCCTATAACACGAGATGTGATATCCAAATCCTTCCCCTTCCAAACCTGAGACCCTTCCTATAGCATGATATGTGATATCCAACTCCTTCCCATTCCAATCCTGAGACCCTTCCTATAGCATGAGATGTGATATCTCAATGCTTCTAATAATAAACCTGAGATCCTTCCTATAACATGAGATGTGATATCCAAATCCTTCCCCTTCCAAACCTGAGACCCTCCCTTTAGCATGAGATGTGATATCCAACTCCTTCCCATTCCAATCCTGAGACCCTTCTGATAGCATGAGATGTTATATCTCAATGCCTCTAATACCAAACCTGAGATCCTACCTCTAACATGAAATGTGATATCCAACTCCTTCCCCTTCCAAACCTGGGAGCCTTCCTATAACATGAGATCTGATATCCAACTTCTTCCCATTCCAATCCTGAGACCCTTCCTATAGCATGAGTTGTGATGTCTCAATGGTTCTAATACCAAATCTGAGATCCTTCCTATAACATGAGATGTGATATCCAACTCCTTCCCATTCCAATCCTGAGACCCTTCCTATAGCATGATATGTGATATTTCAATGCTTATACCAAACCTGAGACCCTTCCTATAGCATGAGATGTGATATCCAAATCCTTCCCATTCCAATCCTGAGACCCTTCCTATAGCATGAGATGTGATATCTCAATGCCTCTAATACCAAACCTGAGATCCTTCCTCTAACATGAAATGTGATATCCAAATCCTTCCCTTTCCAAACCTGAGAGCCTATCTATAGCATGAGATGTGATATCCAACTCCTTCCCATTCCAATCCTGAGACCCTTCCTATAGCATGAGATGTGATATCTCAATGCTTATACCAAACCTGAGACCCTTCCTATAGCATGAAATGTGATATCCAACTCCTTCCCCTTCCAAACCTGGGAGCCTTCCTATAACATGAGATGTGATATCGAACTTCTTCCCATTCCAATCCTGAGACCCTTCCTATAGCATGAGATGTGATGTCTCAATGGTTCTAATACCAAATCTGAGATCCTTCCTATAACATGAGATGTGATATCCAACTCCTTCCCATTCCAATCCTGAGACCCTTCCTATAGCATGATATGTGATATCTCAATGCTTATACCAAACCTGAGACCCTTCCTATAGCATGAGATGTGATATCCAAATCCTTCCCATTCCAATCCTGAGACCCTTCCTATAGCATGAGATGTGATATCTCAATGCCTCTAATACCAAACCTGAGATCCTTCCTCTAACATGAAATGTGATATCCAAATCCTTCCCTTTCCAAACCTGAGAGCCTATCTATAGCATGAGATGTGATATCCAACTCCTTCCCATTCCAATCCTGAGACCCTTCCTATAGCATGAGATGTGATATCTCAATGCTTATACCAAACCTGAGACCCTTCCTATAGCATGAAATGTGATATCCAACTCCTTCCCCTTCCAAACCTGGGAGCCTTCCTATAACATGAGATGTGATATCGAACTTCTTCCCATTCCAATCCTGAGACCCTTCCTATAGCATGAGATGTGATGTCTCAATGGTTCTAATACCAAATCTGAGATCCTTCCTATAACATGAGATGTGATATCCAACTCCTTCCCATTCCAATCCTGAGACCCTTCCTATAGCATGATATGTGATATCTCAATGCTTATACCAAACCTGAGACCCTTCCTATAGCATGAGATGTGATATCCAAATCCTTCCCATTCCAATCCTGAGACCCTTCCTATAGCATGAGATGTGATATCTCAATGCCTCTAATACCAAACCTGAAATCCTTCCTCTAACATGAAATGTGATATCCAAATCCTTCCCTTTCCAAACCTGAGAGCCTATCTATAGCATGAGATGTGATATCCAACTCCTTCCCATTCCAATCCTGAGACCCTTCCTATAGCATGAGATGTGATATCTCAATGCTTATACCAAACCTGAGACCCTTCCTATAGCATGAGATGTGATATCCAAATCCTCCCATTCCAATCCTGAGACCCTTCCTATTGCATGAGATGTGATATCTCAATGCCTCTAATACCAAACCTGAGATCCTTCCTCTAACATGAAATGTGATATCCAACTCCTTCCCCTTCCAAACCTGAGACCCTCCCTTTAGCATGAGATGTGATATCCAACTCCTTCCCATTCCAATCCTGAGACCCTTCTGATAGCATGAGATGTTATATCTCAATGCCTCTAATACCAAACCTGAGATCCTACCTCTAACATGAAATGTGATATCCAACTCCTTCCCCTTCCAAACCTGGGAGCCTTCCTATAACATGAGATCTGATATCCAACTTCTTCCCATTCCAATCCTGAGACCCTTCCTATAGCATGAGTTGTGATGTCTCAATGGTTCTAATACCAAATCTGAGATCCTTCCTATAACATGAGATGTGATATCCAACTCCTTCCCATTCCAATCCTGAGACCCTTCCTATAGCATGATATGTGATATCTCAATGCTTATACCAAACCTGAGACCCTTCCTATAGCATGAGATGTGATATCCAAATCCTTCCCATTCCAATCCTGAGACCCTTCCTATAGCATGAGATGTGATATCTCAATGCCTCTAATACCAAACCTGAGATCCTTCCTCTAACATGAAATGTGATATCCAAATCCTTCCCTTTCCAAACCTGAGAGCCTATCTATAGCATGAGATGTGATATCCAACTCCTTCCCATTCCAATCCTGAGACCCTTCCTATAGCATGAGATGTGATATCTCAATGCTTATACCAAACCTGAGACCCTTCCTATAGCATGAAATGTGATATCCAACTCCTTCCCCTTCCAAACCTGGGAGCCTTCCTATAACATGAGATGTGATATCGAACTTCTTCCCATTCCAATCCTGAGACCCTTCCTATAGCATGAGATGTGATGTCTCAATGGTTCTAATACCAAATCTGAGATCCTTCCTATAACATGAGATGTGATATCCAACTCCTTCCCATTCCAATCCTGAGACCCTTCCTATAGCATGATATGTGATATCTCAATGCTTATACCAAACCTGAGACCCTTCCTATAGCATGAGATGTGATATCCAAATCCTTCCCATTCCAATCCTGAGACCCTTCCTATAGCATGAGATGTGATATCTCAATGCCTCTAATACCAAACCTGAGATCCTTCCTCTAACATGAAATGTGATATCCAAATCCTTCCCTTTCCAAACCTGAGAGCCTATCTATAGCATGAGATGTGATATCCATCTCCTTCCCATTCCAATCCTGAGACCCTTCCTATATCATGAGATGTGATATCTCAATGCTTATACCAAACCTGAGACCCTTCCTATAGCATGAAATGTGATATCCAACTCCTTCCCCTTCCAAACCTGGGAGCCTTCCTATAACATGAGATGTGATATCGAACTTCTTCCCATTCCAATCCTGAGACCCTTCCTATAGCATGAGATGTGATGTCTCAATGGTTCTAATACCAAATCTGAGATCCTTCCTATAACATGAGATGTGATATCCAACTCCTTCCCATTCCAATCCTGAGACCCTTCCTATAGCATGATATGTGATATCTCAATGCTTATACCAAACCTGAGACCCTTCCTATAGCATGAGATGTGATATCCAAATCCTTCCCATTCCAATCCTGAGACCCTTCCTATAGCATGAGATGTGATATCTCAATGCCTCTAATACCAAACCTGAAATCCTTCCTCTAACATGAAATGTGATATCCAAATCCTTCCCTTTCCAAACCTGAGAGCCTATCTATAGCATGAGATGTGATATCCAACTCCTTCCCATTCCAATCCTGAGACCCTTCCTATAGCATGAGATGTGATATCTCAATGCTTATACCAAACCTGAGACCCTTCCTATAGCATGAGATGTGATATCCAAATCCTCCCATTCCAATCCTGAGACCCTTCCTATTGCATGAGATGTGATATCTCAATGCCTCTAATACCAAACCTGAGATCCTTCCTCTAACATGAAATGTGATATCCAACTCCTTCCCTTTCCAAACCTGAGAGACTACCTATAGCATGAGATGTGATATCCAAGTCCTTCCCATTCCAATCCTTAGACACTTCCTACTGCATGAGATGTGATATCTCAATGATTCTAATACCAAACCTGAGACCCGTCCTATAACATGAGATGGGATATCCAACTCCTTCCCATTTCAATCCTGAGACACTTCCGATAGCAGAGATGTGATATCTCAATGCTTATACCAAACCTGAGACCCTTCCTATAACATGAGATGTGATATCCAACTCCTTCCCGTTCCAAACCTGAGACCCTTCCTATAGCATATGTGATATCCAACTCCTTCCCATTACAAAAATGAGACCCTTTCTATAGCAAGAATGTAATATCCAACTCCTTCCCATTCCAATCCTGAGACCATTCCTATAGCATGAGATGTGATATCTCAATGCTTCTAATACCAAACCTGAGATCCTTCCTATGACATGAGATGTGATATCCAATTCATTCCCATTCCAAACCTGAGACCCTTCCTATAGCATGAGATGTGATATCTCAATGCTTCGAATACCAAACCTGAGATCCTTCCTATAACATGAGATGTGATATCCAAATCCTTCCCCTTCCAAACCAGAGACCCTCCCTTTAGCATGAGATGTGATATCCAACTCCTTCCCATTCCAATCCTGAGACCGTTCTGATAGTATGAGATGTGATATCTCAATGCTTCCAATACCAAACCTGAGATCCTTCCGATAGCATGAGATGTGATATTTCAATTCTTCTAATACCAAACCGGAGATCCTTCCTATAACACGAGATGTGATATCCAAATCCTTCCCCTTCCAAACCTGAGACCCTCCCTTTAGCATGAGATGTGATATCCAACTCCTTCCCATTCCAATCCTGAGACCCTTCTGATAGCATGAGATGTTATATCTCAATGCCTCTAATACCAAACCTGAGATCCTACCTCTAACATGAAATGTGATATCCAACTCCTTCCCCTTCCAAACCTGGGAGCCTTCCTATAACATGAGATGTTATATCGAAGTCCTTCCCATTCCCATCCTGAGACCCTTCCTATAACATGAGATGTGATATCCAACTCCTTCTCATTCCAATCCTGAGACCCTTCTTATAGCATGAGATGTGATGTCTCAATGCTTCCAATACCAAATCTGAGATCCTTCCTATAACATGAGATGTGATATCCAACTCCTTCCCATTCCAATCCTGAGACCCTTCCTATAGCATGAGATGTGATATCTCAATGCTTATACCAAACCTGAGACCCTTCCTATAGCATGAGATGTGATATCCAAATCCTTCCCATTCCAATCCTGAGACCCTTCCTATAGCATGAGATGTGATATCTCAGTGCCTCTAATACCAAACCTGAGATCCTTCCTCTAACATGAAATGTGATATCCAACTCCTTCCCTTTCCAAACCTGAGAGCCTACCTATAGCACGAGATGTGATATCCAACTCCTTCCCATTCCAATCCTGAGACTTTTCCTATAGCATGATATGTGATATCTCAATGCTTATACCAAACCTGAGACCCTTCCTATAGCATGAGATGTGATATCCAAATCCTTCCCATTCCAATCCTGAGACCCTTCCTATAGCATGAGATGTGATATCTCAATGCCTCTAATACCAAACCTGAGATCCTTCCTCTAACATGAAATGTGATATCCAAATCCTTCCCTTTCCAAACCTGAGAGCCTATCTATAGCATGAGATGTGATATCCAACTCCTTCCCATTCCAATCCTGAGACCCTTCCTATAGCATGAGATGTGATATCTCAATGCTTATACCAAACCTGGGACCCTTCCTATAGCATGAGATGTGATATCCAAATCCTCCCATTCCAATCCTGAGACCCTTCCTATTGCATGAGATGTGATATCTCAATGCCTCTAATACAAAACCTGAGATCCTTCCTCTAACATGAAATGTGATATCCAACTCCTTCCCTTTCCAAACCTGAGAGACTACCTATAGCATGAGATGTGATATCCAAGTCCTTCCCATTCCAATCCTTAGACACTTCCTACAGCATGAGATGTGATATCTCAATGATTCTAATACCAAACCTGAGACCCGTCCTATAACATGAGATGGGATATCCAACTCCTTCCCATTTCAATCCTGAGACACTTCCGATAGCAGAGATGTGATATCTCAATGCTTATACCAAACCTGAGACCCTTCCTATAACATGAGATGTGATATCCAACTGCTTCCCGTTCCAAACCTGAGAACCTTCCTATAGCATGAGATGTGATATCCAACTCCTTTCCTTTCCAATCCTGAGACCCTTCCGATAGCATGAGATGTGATATCTCAATGCCTCTAATACCAAACCTGAGATCCTTCCGATAGCATGAGATGTGATATCTCAATGCTTCTAATACCAAACCTGAGATCCTTCCTATAACATGAGATGTGATATCCAAATCCTTCCCCTTCCAAACCCGAGACCTTCCCTTTAGCATGAGATGTGATATCCAACTCGTTCCCATTCCAATCCTGAGACCCTTCCTATAGCATGAGATGTGATATCCAAATCCTTCCCATTCCAATCCTGAGACCCTTCCTATAGCATGAGATGTGATATCTCAATGCCTCTAATACCAAACCTGAGATCCTTCCTCTAACATGAAATGTGATATCCAACTCCTTCCCTTTCCAAACCTGAGAGCCTACCTATATCATGAGATGTGATATCCAACTCCTTCCCATTCCAATCCTGAGACCCTTCCTATAGCATGAGATGTGTAATCTCAATGCTTATACCAAACCTGGGACCCTTCCTATAACATGAGCTGTGATATCCAAATCCTTCCCATTCCAATCCTGAGACCCTTCCTATAGCATGAGATGTGATATCTCAATGCCTCTAAACCAAACCTGAGATCCTTCCTCTAACATGAAATGTGATATCCAACTCCTTCCCTTTCCAAACCTGAGAGCCTACCTATAGCATTAGATGTGATATCCAAGTCCTTCCCATTCCAATCCTTAGACACTTCCTACAGCATAAGATGTGATATCTCAATGATTCTAATACCAAACCTGAGACCCGTCCTATAACATGAGATGGGATATCCAACTCCTTCCCATTTCAATCCTGAGACACTTCCGATATCAGAGATGTGATATCTCAAAGCTTATACCAAACCTGAGACCCTTCCTATAACATGAGATGTGATATCCAACTCCTTCCCATTCCAAACCTGAGACCCTTCCTATAGCATATGTGATATCCAACTTCTTCCCATTACAAACATGAGACCCTTTCTATAGCAAGAATGTAATATCCAACTCCTTCCCATTCCAATCCTGAGACCATTCCTATAGCATGAGATGTGATATCTCAATGCTTCCAATACCAAACCTGAGATCCTTCCTATGACATGAGATGTGATATCCAATTCATTCCCATTCCAAACCTGAGACCCTTCCTATAGCATGAGATGTGATATCTCAATGCTTCGAATACCAAACCTGAGATCCTTCCTATAACATGAGATGTGATATCCAAATCCTTCCCCTTCCAAACCAGAGACCCTCCCTTTAGCATGAGATGTGATATCCAACTCCTTCCCATTCCAATCCTGAGACCGTTCTGATAGTATGAGATGTGATATCTCAATGCTTCCAATACCAAACCTGAGATCCTTCCGATAGCATGAGATGTGATATTTCAATTCTTCTAATACCAAACCGGAGATCCTTCCTATAACACGAGATGTGATATCCAAATCCTTGCCCTTCCAAACCTGAGACCCTCCCTTTAGCATGAGATGTGATATCCAACTCCTTCCCATTCCAATCCTGAGACCCTTCTGATAGCATGAGATGTTATATCTCAATGCCTCTAATACCAAACCTGAGATCCTACCTCTAACATGAAATGTGATATCCAACTCCTTCCCCTTCCAAACCTGGGAGCCTTCCTATAACAAGAGATGTGATATCGAAGTCCTTCCCATTCCCATCCTGAGACCCTTCCTATAACATGAGATGTGATATCCAACTCCTTCTCATTCCAATCCTGAGACCCTTCTTATAGCATGAGATGTGATGTCTCAATGCTTCCAATACCAAATCTGAGATCCTTCCTATAACATGAGATGTGATATCCAACTCCTTCCCATTCCAATCCTGAGACCCTTCCTATAGCATGAGATGTGATATCTCAATGCCTCTAATACCAAACCTGAGATCCTTCCTCTAACATGAAATGTGATATCCAACTCCTTCCCTTTCCAAACCTGAGAGCCTACCTATAGCATGAGATGTGATATCCTACTCCTTCCCATTCCAATCCTGAGACTTTTCCTATAGCATGAGATGTGATAGCTCAATGCTTATACCAAACCTGAGACCCTTCCTATAGCATGAGATGTGATATTCAAATCCTTCCCATTCCAATCCTGAGACCCTTCCTATAGCATGAGATGTGATATCTCAATGCCTCTAATACCAAACCTGAGATCCTACCTCTAACATGAAATGTGATATCCAACTCCTTCCCCTTCCAAACCTGGAGCCTTCCTATAGCATGAGATGTGATATCGAAGTATTTCCCATTCCAATCCTGAGACCCTTCCTATAACATGAGATGTGATATCCAACTCCTTCCCATTCCAACCTGAGACCCTTCCTATAGCATGAGATGGGATATCAAACTACTTCCAAGTCCAATCCTGATACCCTTCCGATAGCATGAGATGTGATATCTCAATCCCTCTAATACCAAACCTGAGATCCTTCCGATAGCATGAGATGTGATATCTCAATGCTTCTAATACCAAACCTGAGATCCTTCCTATAACATGAGATGTGATATCAAAATCCTTCCCCTTCCAAACCTGAGACCCTCCCTTTAGCATGAGATGTGATATCCAACTCCTTCCCATTCCAATCCTGAGACCCTTCTGATAGCATGAGATGTGATTTTCAATGCCTCTAATACCAAACCTGAGATCCTACCTCTAACATGAAATGTGATATCCAACTCCTTCCCTTTCCAAACATGAGAGCCTCCATATAGCATGAGATGTGATATTCAAGTCCTTCCCATTCCAATCCTGAGACCCTTCCTATAGCATGAGATGTGATATCTCAATGCTTCTAATACAAAACCTGAGACCCTTCCTATAACATAATATGGGATATCCAACTCCTTCCCATTCCAATCCTGAGACCCTTCCAATAGCAGAGATGTGCTATCTCAAAGCTTATACCAAACCTGAGACCCTTCCTATGGCATGAGATGTCATATACAACTCCTTCCCATTCCAATCCTGAGACCCTTCCTATAGCATGAGATGTGATATCTCAATGCTTATACCAAACCTGAGACCCTTCCTATAGCATGAGATGTGATATCCAACTCCTTCCCATTCCAATCCTGAGACCCTTCCTATAACATGAGATGTGATGTCTCAATGCTTCTAATACCAAACCTGAGATCCTTCCTATGGCATGAGATGTCATATAAAACTCCTTCCCATTCCATTCCTGAGACCCTTCCTATAGCATGAGATGTGATATCCAACTCCTTCCCATTCCAATCCTGAGACCCTTCCTATAGCATGAGATGTTATATCTCAATGCTTCTAACAACAAACCTGAGATCCTTCCTATAACATGAGATGTGATATCCAAATCCTTCCCCTTCCAAACCAGAGACCCTCCCTTTAGCATGAGATGTGATATCCAAATCCTTCCCATTCCAATCCTGAGACCGTTCTGATAGCATGAGATGTGATATCTCAATGCTTCTAATACCAAACCTGAGATCCTTTTGATAGCATGAGATGTGATATTTCAATTCTTCTAATACCAAACCTGAGATCCTTCCTATAACACGAGATGTGATATCCAAATCCTTTCCCTTCCAAACCTGAGACCCTCCCTTTAGCATGAGATGTGATATCCAACTCCTTCCCATTCCAATCCTGAGACCCTTCTGATAGCATGAGATGTTATATCTCAATGCCTCTAATACCAAACCTGAGATACTACCTCTAACATGAAATGTGATATCCAACTCCTTCCCCTTCCAAACCTGGGAGCCTTCCTATAACATGAGATGTGATATCGAAGTCCTTCCCATTCCAATCCTGAGACCCTTCCTATAACATGAGATGTGATATCCAACTCCTTCCCATTCCAATCCTGAGACCCTTCCTATAGCATGAGATGTGATGTCTCAATGCTTCTAATACCAAATCTAAGATCCTTCCTATAACATGAGATGTGATATCCAACTCCTTCCCATTCCAATCCTGAGACCCTTCCTATAGCATGAGATGTGATATCTCAATGCTTATACCAAACCTGAGACCCTTCCTATAGCATGAGATGTGATATCCAATTCCTTCCCATTCCAATCCTGAGACCCTTCCTATAGCATGAGATGTGATATCTCAATGCTTATACCAAACCTGAGACCCTTCCTATAGCATGAGATGTGATATCCAAATCCTTCCCATTCCAATCCTGAGACCCTTCCTATAGCATGAGATGTGATATCTCAATGCCTCTAATACCAAACCTGAGATCCTTCCTCTAACATGAAATGTGATATCCAACTCCTTCCCATTCCAATCCTGAGACCCTTCCTATAACATGAGATGTGATATCTCAATGCTTCTAATACCAAACCTGAGATCATTCCTATAACACGAGATGTGATATCCAAATCCTTCCCCTTCCAAACCTGAGACCCTTCCTATAGCATGAGATGTGATATCCAACTCCTTCCCATTCCAATCCTGAGACCCTTCCTATAGCATGAGATGTGATATCTCAATGCTTCTAATAATAAACCTGAGATGCTTCCTATAACATGAGATGTGATATCCAAATCCTTCCCCTTCCAAACCTGAGACCCTCCCTTTAGCATGAGATGTGATATCCAACTCCTTCCCATTCCAATCCTGAGACCCTTCTGATAGCATGAGATGTTATATCTCAATGCCTCTAATACCAAACCTGAGATCCTACCTCTAACATGAAATGTGATATCCAACTCCTTCCCCTTCCAAACCTGGGAGCCTTCCTATAACATGAGATGTGATATCCAACTTCTTCCCATTCCAATCCTGAGACCCTTCCTATATCATGAGATGTGATGTCTCAATGGTTCTAATACCAAATCTGAGATCCTTCCTATAACATGAGATGTGATATCCAACTCCTTCCCATTCCAATCCTGAGACCCTTCCTATAGCATGATATGTGATATCTAATGCTTAAACCAAACCTGAGACCCTTCCTATAGCATATGTGATATCCAACTCCTTCCCATTCCAATCCTGAGACCATTCCTATAGCATGAGAATGCTTCTAATACCAAACCTGAGACCCGTCCTATAAAATGAGATGTGATATCCAACTCCTTCCCATCCCAATACTGAGACACTTTCGATAGCAGAGATGTGATATCTCAATTCTTATACCAAACCTGAGACCCTTCCTCTAACATGAGATGTGATATCCAACTCCTTCCCGTTCCAAACCTGAGAACCTTCCTATAGCATGAGATGTGATATCCAACTCCTTCCCATTCCAATCCTGAGACCCTTCCGATAGCATGAGATGTGATATCTCAATGCCTCTAATACCAAACCTAAGATCCTTCCGATAGCATGAGATGTGATATTTCAATGCTTCTAATACCAAACCTGAGATCCTTCCTATAACATGAGATGTGATATCCAAATCCTTCTCCTTCCAAACCTGTGATCTTCCCTTTAGCATGAGATGTGATATCCAACTCGTTCCCATTCCAATCCTGAGACCCTTCCTATGGCATGAGATGTGATATCCAAATCCTTCCCATTCCAATCCTGAGACCCTTCCTATAGCATGAGATGTGATATCTCAATGCCTCTAATACCAAACCTGAGATCCTTCCTCTAACATGAAATGTGATATCCAACTCCTTCCCTTTCCAAACCTGAGAGCCTACCTATATCATGAGATGTTATATCCAACTCCTTCCCATTCCAATCCTGAGACCCTTCCTATAGCATGAGATGTGATATCTCAATGCTTATACCAAACCTGAGACCCTTCCTATAGCATGAGATGTGATATCCAAATCCTTCCCATTCCAATCCTGAGACCCTTCCTATAGCATGAGATGTGATATCTCAATGCCTCTAATACCAAACCTGAGATCCTTCCTCTAACATGAAATGTGATATCCAACTCCTTCCCTTTCCAAACCTGAGAGCCTACCTATAGCATTAGATGTGATATCCAAGTCCTTCCCATTCCAATCCTTAGACACTTCCTACAGCATGAGATGTGATATCTCAATGATTCTAATACCAAACCTGAGACCCGTCCTATAACATGAGATGGGATATCCAACTCCTTCCCATTCCAATCCTGAGACCCTTCTGATAGCATGAGATGTGATATTCAATGCCTCTAATACCAAACCTGAGATCCTACCTCTAACATGAAATGTGATATCCAACTCCTTCCCTTTCCAAACGTGAGAGCCTCCCTATAGCATGAGATGTGATATTCACGTCCTTCCCATTCCAATCCTGAGACCCTTCCTATAGCATGAGATGTGATATCTCAATGCTTCTAATACCAAACCTGAGACCCTTCCTATAACATAAGATGGGATACCCAACTCCTTCTCATTCCAATCCTGAGACCCTTCCGATAGCAGAGATGTGATATCTCAATGGTTATACCAAACCTGAGACCCTTCCTATGGCATGAGATGTCATATACAACTCCTTCCCATTCCATTCCTGAGACCCTTCCTATAGCATGAGATGTGATATCTCAATGCTTATACCAAACCTGAGACCCTTCCTATAGCATGAGATGTGATATCCAACTCCTTCCCATTCCAATCCTGAGACCCTTCCTATAACATGAGATGTGATGTCTCAATGCTTCTAATACCAAACCTGAGATCCTTCCTATGGCATGAGATGTCATATAAAACTCCTTCCCATTCCATTCCTGAGACCCTTCCTATAGCATGAGATGTGATATCCAACTCCTTCCCATTCCAATCCTGAGACCCTTCCTATAGCATGAGATGTGATATCTCAATGCTTCTAATACCAAACCTGAGATCCTTCCTATAACATGAAATGTGATATCCAAATCCTTCCCCTTCCAAACCAGAGACCCTCCCTTTAGCATGAGATGTGATATTCAACTCCTTCCCATTCCAATCCTGAGACCGTTCTGATAGCATGAGATGTGATATCTCAATGCTTCTAATACCAAACCTGAGATCCTTCCGATAGCATGAGATGTGATATTTCAATTCTTCTAATACCAAACCTGAGATCCTTCCAATAACACGAGATGTGATATCCAAATCCTTCCCCTTCCAAACCTGAGACCCTCCCTTTAGCATGAGATGTGATATCCAATTCCTTCCCATTCCAATCCTGAGACCCTTCTGATAGCATGAGATGTTATATCTCAATGCCTCTAATACCAAACGTGAGATCCTACCTCTAACATGAAATGCGATATCCAACTCCTTCCCCTTCCAAACCTGGGAGCCTTCCTATAACATGAGATGTGATATCGAAGTCCTTCCCATTCCAATCCTGAGACCCTTCCTATAACATGAGATGTGATATCCAACTCCTTCCCATTCCAATTATGAGACCCTTCCTATAGCATGAGATGTGATGTCTCAATGCTTCTAATACCAAATCTGAGATCCTTCCTATAACCTGAGATGTGATATCCAACTCCTTCCCATTCCAATCCTGAGACCCTTCCTATAGCATGAGATGTGATATCTCAATGCTTATACCAAACCTGAGATCCTTCCTATAGCATGAGATGTGATATCCAAATCCTTCCCATTCCAATCCTGAGACCCTTCCTATAGCATAAGATGTGATATCTCAATGCCTCTAATACCAAACCTGAGATCCTTCCTCTAACATGAAATGTGATATCCAACTCCTTCCCTTTCCAAACCTGAGAGCCTACCTATATCATGAGATGTGATATCCAACTCCTTCCCATTCCAATCCTGAGACCCTTCCTATAGCATGAGATGTGATATCTCAATGCTTATACCAAACCTGAGACCCTTCCTATAGCATGAGATGTGATATCCAAATCCTTCCCATTCCAATCCTGAGACCCTTCCTATAGCATGAGATGTGATATCTCAATGCCTCTAATACCAAACCTGAGATCCTTCCTCTAACATGAAATGTGATATCCAACTCCTTCCCTTTCCAAACCTGAGAGCCTACCTATAGCATTAGATGTGATATCCAAGTCCTTCCCATTCCAATCCTTAGACACTTCCTACAGCATGAGATGTGATATCTCAATGATTCTAATACCAAACCTGAGACCCGTCCTATAACATGAGATGGGATATCCAACTCCTTCCCATTTCAATCCTGAGACACTTCCGATATCAGAGATGTGATATCTCAATGCTTATACCAAACCCGAGACCCTTCCTATAACATGAGATGTGATATGCAACTCCTTCCCGTTCCAAACCTGAGACCCTTCCTATAGCATATGTGATATCCAAATGATTCCCATTACAAACATGAGACCCTTTCCTATAGCAAGAATGTAATATCCAACTCCTTCCCATTCCAATCCTGAGACCATTCCTATAGCATGAGATGTGATATCTCAATGCTTCTAATACCAAACCTGAGATCCTTCCTATGACATGAGATGTGATATCCAATTCCTTCCCATCCCAATACTGAGACACTTTCGATAGCAGAGATGTGATATCTCAATTCTTATACCAAACATGAGACCCTTCCTATAACATGAGATGTGATATCCAACTCCTCCCCGTTCCAAACCTGAGAACCTTCCTATACCATGAGATGTGATATCCAACTCCTTCCCATTCCAATCCTGAGACCCTTCCGATAGCATGAGATGTGATATCAAACCTGAGATCCTTCCGATAGCATGAGATGTGATATCTCAATGCTTCTAATACCAAACCTGAGATCCTTCCTATAACATGAGATGTGATATCCAAATCCTTCCCCTTCCAAACCTGAGACCTTCCCTTTAGCATGAGATGTGATATCCAACTCGTTCCCATTCCAATCCTGAGACCCTTCTGATAGCATGAGATGTGATATCTCAATTCCTCTAATACCAAACCTGAGATCCTACCTCTAACTTGAAATGTGATATCCAACTCCTTCCCTTTCCAAACCTGAGAGCCTTCCTATAGCATGAGATGTGATATCCAAGTCCTTCTCATTCCAATCCGGAGACCCTTCCTATAACATGAGATGTGATATCCAACTCCTTCCGATTCCAACCTGAGACCCTTCCTATAGCATGAGATGGGATATCCAACTCCTTCCAAATCCAATCCTGATACTCTTCCGATAGCATGAGATGTGATATCCCAATGCTTCTACCAAACCTGAGACCCATACTATGACATGAGATCTGATATCAAACTCCTTCCCATTCCAATCCTGAGACCCTTCCTATAGCTTGAGATGTGATATCCAACTCCTTCTCTTTCCAATTCTGAGACCCTTCCTATACCATGAGACTTGATATCTCAATGCCTCTACCAAACCTGAGACCCATACTATGGCATGAGATGTGATATCAAACTCCTTCCCATTCCAATCCTGAGACCCTTCCTATAACATGAGATGTGATATCCAAATCCTTCCCCTTCCAAACCTTAGACCCTTACTTTATCATGAGATGTGATATCCAACTCCTTCCCATTCCAATCCTGAGACCCTTCCAATATCATGAGATTGTTTATCTTAATGCTTCTAATATCAAACTTAACACACTCCCTATAGCATGAGATGTGATATCCAAGGCCTTCCCATTCCAATCCTGAGACCCTTCCTATAGCATGAGATGTGATATCTCAATGCTTCTAATACCAAACCTGAGACCCTTCCTATAACATGAGATGGGATATCCAACTCCTTCCCATTCCAATCCTGAGACCCTTCCGATAGCAGAGATGTGATATCTCAATGCTTATACCAAACCTGAGACCCTTCCTATAGCATGAGATGTGATGTCTCAATGCTTCTAATACAAAACCTGAGGCCCTTCCTATAGCAAGAGATGTGATATCGAACTCCTTCCCATTCCAATCCTGAGACCCTTCCTATAACATGAGATGGGATATCCATCTCCTTCCCATTCCAATCCTGAGACCCTTCCGATAGCAGAGATGTGATGTCTCAATGCTTCTAATACCAAACCTGAGATCGTTCCTATGGCATGAGATGTCATATAAAACTCCTTCCCATTCCAATCCTGAGACCCTTCCTATAGCATGAGATGTGATATCCAACTCCTTCCGATTCCAATCCTGAGACCCTTCCTATAGCATAATATTTGATATCTCAATGCTTCTAATACCAAACCTGAGATCATTCCTATAACACGAGATGTGATAGCCAAATCCTTCCCCTTCTAAACCTGAGACCCTCCCTTTAGCATGAGATGTGATATCCAAGCCCTTCCCATTCCAATCCTGAGACCCTTCTGATAGCATGAGATGTGATATCTCAATGCCTCTAATACCAAACCTGAGATCCTACCTCTAACATGAAATGTGATATCCAACTCGTTCCCCTTCCAAACCTGATAGCCTTCCTATAGCATGAGATGTGATATTGAAGTATTTCCCATTCCAATCCTGAGACCCATCCTATAACATGAGATGTGATATCCAACTCCTTCCCATTCCAACCTGAGACCCTTCCTATAGCATGAGATGGGATATCCAACTACTTCCAAATCCAATCCTGATACCCTTCCGATAGCATGAGATGGGATATCTCAATCCCTCTAATACCAAACCTGAGATCCTTCCGATAGCATGAGATGTGATATCTCAATGCTTCTAATACCAAACCTGAGATCCTTCCTATAACATGAGATGTGATATCAAAATCCTTCCCCTTCCAAACCTGAGACCCTCCCTTTAGCATGAGATGTGATATCCAACTCCTTCCCATTCCAATCCTGAGACCCTTCTGATAGCATGAGATGTGATATTCAATGCCTCTAATACCAAACCTGAGATCCTACCTCTAACATGAAATGTGATATCCAACTCCTTCCCTTCCCAAACGTGAGAGCCTCCCTATAGCATGAGATGTGATATTCACGTCCTTCCCATTCCAATCCTGAGACCCTTCCTATAGCATGAGATGTGATATCTCAATGCTTCTAATACCAAACCTGAGACCCTTCCTATAACATAAGATGGGATACCCAACTCCTTCTCATTCCAATCCTGAGACCCTTCCGATAGCAGAGATGTGATATCTCAATGCTTATACCAAACCTGAGACCCTTCCTATGGCATGAGATGTCATATACAACTCCTTCCCATTCCATTCCTGAGACCCTTCCAATAGCATGAGATGTGATATCTCAATGCTTATACCAAACCTGAGACCCTTCCTATAGCATGAGATGTGATATCCAACTCCTTCCCATTCCAATCCTGAGACCCTTCCTATAACATGAGATGTGATGTCTCAATGCTTCTAATACCAAACCTGAGATCCTTCCTATGGCATGAGATGTCATATAAAACTCCTTCCCATTCCATTCCTGAGACCCTTCCTATAGCATGAGATGTGATATCCAACTCCTTCCCATTCCAATCCTGAGACCCTTCCTATAGCATGAGATGTGATATCTCAATGCTTCTAATACCAAACCTGAGATCCTTCCTATAACATGAAATGTGATATCAAAAATCCTTCCCCTTCCAAACCAGAGACCCTCCCTTTAGCATGAGATGTGATATTCAACTCCTTCCCATTCCAATCCTGAGACCGTTCTGATAGCATGAGATGTGATATCTCAATGCTTCTAATACCAAACCTGAGATCCTTCCGATAGCATGAGATGTGATATTTCAATTCTTCTAATACCAAACCTGAGATCCTTCCAATAACACGAGATGTGATATCCAAATCCTTCCCCTTCCAAACCTGAGACCCTCCCTTTAGCATGAGATGTGATATCCAATTCCTTCCCATTCCAATCCTGAGACCCTTCTGATAGCATGAGATGTTATATCTCAATGCCTCTAATACCAAACGTGAGATCCTACCTCTAACATGAAATGCGATATCCAACTCCTTCCCCTTCCAAACCTGGGAGCCTTCCTATAACATGAGATGTGATATCGAAGTCCTTCCCATTCCAATCCTGAGACCCTTCCTATAACATGAGATGTGATATTCAACTCCTTCCCATTCCAATTCTGAGACCCTTCCTATAGCATGAGATGTGATGTCTCAATGCTTCTAATACCAAATCTGAGATCCTTCCTATAACCTGAGATGTGATATCCAACTCCTTCCCATTCCAATCCTGAGACCCTTCCTATAGCATGAGATGTGATATCTCAATGCTTATACCAAACCTGAGATCCTTCCTATAGCATGAGATGTGATATCCAAATCCTTCCCATTCCAATCCTGAGACCCTTCCTATAGCATGAGATGTGATATCTCAATGCCTCTAATACCAAACCTGAGATCCTTCCTCTAACATGAAATGTGATATCCAACTCCTTCCCTTTCCAATCCTGAGACCCTCCCTTTAGCGTGAGATGTGATATCCAACTCCTTCCCATTCCAATCCTGAGACCCTTTTGATAGCATGAGATGTGATATTTCAATACCTCTAATACCAAACCTGAGATCCTACCTCTAACATGAAATGTGATATCCAACTCCTTCCCCTTCCAAACCTGAGAGCCTTCCTATAGCATGAGATGTGATATCCAAGTCCTTCCCATTCCAATCCTGATACCCTTCCTATAACATGAGATGTGATATCCAACTCCTTCCCATTCCAACCTGAGACCCTTCCTATAGCATGAGATGGGATATCCAACTCCTTCCAAATCCAATCCTGATACCCTTCCGATAGCATGAGATGTGATATCCCAATGCTTCTACAAAACCTGAGACCCATACCATGGCATGAGATGTGATATCAAACACCTTCCCATTCCCATCCTGAGACCCTTCCTATAGCTTGAGATGTGATATCCAACTCCTTCCCATTCCAATTCTGAGACCCGTCCTATACCATGAGACTTGATATCTCAATGCTTCTAATACCAAACCTGAGACCGGTCCTATAACATGAGATGTGATATCCAAATCCTTTCCCTTCCAAACCTTAGACCCTTCCTTTATCATGAGATGTGATATCCAAGTCCTTCCCATTCCAATCCTGAGACCCTTCCTATAGCATGAGATCTGATATCTCAATGCTTCTAATACCAAACCTGAGACCCTTCCTATAACATGAGATGTGATGTCCAAGTCCTTCCCATTCCAATCCTGAGACCCTTCCTATAGCATGAGATGTGATATCTCAATGCTTCTAATGCCAAACCTGAGACCCTTCCTATAACGAGATGGGATATCCAACTCCTTCCCATTCCAATCCTGAGACCCTTCCTATAGCATGAGATGTGATATCTCAATGCTTCTAATACCAAACCTGAGACCCTTCCTATAACATAAGATGGGATACCCAACTCCTTCTCATTCCAATCCTGAGACCCTTCCGATAGCAGAGATGTGATATCTCAATGCTTATACCAAACCTGAGGCCCTTCCTATGGCATGAGATGTCATATACAACTCCTTCCCATTCCAATCCTGAGACCCTTCCTATAGCATGAGATGTGATATCTCAATGCTTATACCAAACCTGAGACCCTTCCTATAGCATGAGATGTGATATCCAACTCCTTCCCATTCCAATCCTGAGACCCTTCCTATAACATGAGATGTGATGTCTCAATGCTTCTAATACCAAACCTGAGATCCTTCCTATGGCATGAGATGTCATATAAAACTCCTTCCCATTCCATTCCTGAGACCCTTCCTATAGCATGAGATGTGATATCCAACTCCTTCCCATTCCAATCCTGAGACCCTTCCTATAGCTTGAGATGTGATATCCAACTCCTTCCCATTCCAATTTGAGACCCGTCCTATACCATGAGATGTGATATCTCAATGCTTCTAATACCAAACCTGAGACCCTTCCTATAACGAGATGGGATATCCAACTCCTTCCCATTCCAATCCTGAGACCCTTCCGATAGCAGAGATGTGATATCTCAATGCTTATACCAAACCTGAGACCTTTCCTATGGCATGAGATGTCATATACAACTCCTTCCGATTCCAAACCTGAGACCCTTCCTATAGCATCAGATGGGATATCTCAATGCTAATACCAAACCTGAGATCCTTCCTGTAACATGAGATGTGATATCCAAATCCTTCCCCTTCCAAACCGGAGACCCTCCCTTTAGCATGAGATGTGATATCCAACTCCTTCCCATTCCAATCCCGAGACCCTTCTGATAGCATGAGATGTGATATCTCAATGCCTCTAATACCAAACCTGAGATCCTTCCGATAGCATGAGATGTGATTTCTCAATGCTTCTAATACCAAACCTGAGATCCTTCCTATAACATGAGATGTGATATCCAAATCCTTCCCCTTCCAAACCTGAGACCCCCCTTTAGCATGAGATGTGATATCCGACTCTTTCCCATTCCAATCCTGAGACCCTTCTGATAGCATGAGATGTGATATCTCAATGCCTCTAATACCAAACCTGAGATCCTTCCTATAACATGAGATGTGATATCTCAATGCTTCTAATACCAAACCTGAGACCCTCCCTTTAGCATGAGATATGATATCCGACTCCTTCCCATTCCAATCCTGAGACCCTTCTGATAGCATGAGATGTGATATCTCAATGCCTCTAATACCAAACCTGAGATCCTTCCGATAGCATGATATGTGATATCTCAATGCGTCTAATACCAAACCTGAGATCCTTCCTATAACATGAGATGTGATATCCAAATCCTTCCCCTTCCAAACCTGAGACCCTCGCTTTAGCATGAGATGTGATATCCAACTCCTTCCCATTCCGATCCTGAGATCCTTCTGATAGCAGGAGATGTGATATCTCAATGCCTCTAATACCAAACCTGAGATCCTACATCTAACATGTAATGTGATATCGAACTCCTTCCCCTTCTAAACCTGAGAGCCTTCCTATAGCATGAGATGTGATATCCAAGTCCTTCCCATTCCAATCCTGAGACCCTTCCTATAACATGAGATGTGATATCCAACTCCTTCCCATTCCAACCTGAGACCCTTCCTATAGCATGAGATGGGATATCCAACTCCTTCCAAATCCAATCCTGATACCCTTCCGATAGCATGAGATGTGATATCCCAATGCTTCTACAAAACCTGAGACCCATACATGGCATGAGATGTGATATCAAACTCCTTCCCATTCCAATCCTGAGACCCTTCCTATAGCTTGAGATGTGATATCCAACTCCTTCCCATTCCAATTCTGAGACCCTTCCCATAGCATGAGATGTGATATCTCAATGCTTCTAATACCAAACCTGAGACCCATCCTATAACATGAGATGTGATATCCAAGTCCTTCCCATTCCGATCCTAAGACACTTCCTATAGCATGAGATGTGATATCTCAATGCTTCTAATACCAAACCTGAGACCCTTCCTATAACATGAGATGTGACATCCAACTCCTTCCCATTCCAATTCTGAGACCCGTCCTATACCATGAGATGTGATATCTCAATGCTTCTAATACCAAACCTGAGACCCTTCCTATAACGAGATGGGATATCCAACTCCTTCCCATTCCAATCCTGAGACCCTTCCGATAGCAGAGATGTGATATCTCAATGCTTATACCAAACCTGAGACCCTTCCTATGGCATGAGATGTCATATACAACTCCTTCCGATTCCAAACCTGAGACCCTTCCTATAGCATGAGATGGGATATCTCAATGCTTATACCAAACCTGAGACCCTTCCTATAGCATGAGATGTGATATCCAACTCCTTCCCATTCCAATCCTGAGACCCTTCCTATAGCTTGAGATGTGATATCCAACTCCTTCCCATTCCAATCCTGAGACCCTTCCTATAGCTTGAGATGTGATATCCAACTCCTTCCCATTCCAATCCTGAGACCTTTCCTATAGCATGAGATGTGATATCTCAATGCTTCTAATACCAAACCTGAGATCCTTCCTATAACATGAGATGTGATATCCAAATCCTTCCACTTCCAAACCTGAGACCCTCCCTTTAGCATGAGATGTGATATCCAACTCCTTCCCATTCCAATCCTGAGACCCTTCTGATAGCATGAGATGTGATATCTCAATGCCTCTAATACCAAACCTGAGATCCTTCCGATAGCATGAGATGTGATATCTCAATGCTTCTAATACCAAACCTGAGATCCTTCCTATAACATGAGATGTGATCTCCAAATCCTTCCCCTTCCAAACCTGAGACCCTCCCTTTAGCATGAGATGTGATATCCAACTCCTTCCCATTCCAATCCTGAGACGCTTCTGATAGCATGAGATGTGATATCTCAATGCCTCTAATACCAAACGTGAGATCCTTCCTCTAACATGAAATGTGATATCAAACTCCTTCCCCTTCTGTTAAGACGGATTTCTGAACTCTGTCCTGGTGGCACAGAAGTTCAGAAGGCCAACCTAATTACTTGGAACAGGGTAACCTCTGGACAAGCCAGACCAATCAAGGTAGCGATCGCGGCGGTCAAGACTAGGCCTCAAGAGGGGTGAGGGTGACTGAAAGCCCGCAATGAGCACACAAAGCAAGAGCGCTTACAAACTACTCCAAACAGGTGTTATATCAAAAATATAAACACATTTATTTTAAGGCCTTTAAAACAACGACCGTAGCGAGAAAATTACAATAACACAGTATTAAGCCAACACATACCAAATCAACACAATATATATACAAATACACAGTCGCAAGCGTTTAAAGCACGAAATATGTAGTCCACCTGAAAGGGAAGGAAAACAGGCAGAGCGATAATGCTTTCGACTTAGTTCGCCTTCATAGGCACCTAACTAGATGGAAGTACGAGCCCTGCGAAGAGTGGAGCCTTGTGCTCAAAGTACCTGCACACGCTGGTGCCAACGGGCAAAAGGAGAAGCTCTTCGGAGGAAGTCAGGCAGTTCGGGTTAGTGCACAGCAGAAGAAGAACAGGGTCCGCAACTCAAGCGCAGCCTCCACAGCGGGCAGAAGCAGAGCGCGAGTACGGGCGAAAAGGGTGCTGTTTTACACAGCGGGGAAAAGCAATGGGTTACTGCAGGAGGGCGACCAGATCCTAGATATACTACTCACCGGTCCCCGAAGCAAGCAGTCCCAGGCTTCTCCACGTTAGTTTCAGCAGCTGGCAGGTTCAGAAGAGCAGGGAATGCTTTGTAGTCGTGTAGATCAAAAAGACGTCCCAATCGACGAAACCGGCACAGTTTGTTGCCGCAGCAGGACAACGGAGCGGCCGTGCGTATCTGAGTCAAAAGTACACTCCTCCCTTCAGACTTGGGAACGCCAAGGGCACGAAGTGTGGGAGAGTGACAAGGACTCGAGATACGGCACAACCTGGCGGTGGTTACAGAACAAGGCTCCCTTGTAAGCTGGTCAGTCAACTGGATGGCCCAGAGACGCTTCCGAAGGCTTACTTGGCAGGAGATGTTGTAGATGCCGGGAATAGCTGTTCCTGCTATTCCAAAGGTCGAAGCACCAGTACAGGCCTTCTGGTTCGATCAAAGAAGGACAGTGGCTCACAGGACGACAGCAGTGCAAAGGAGGATTCCTTCAGCGGGTCACCAGCGATTCCTCGGTCCAGCCTCTTGGTTGCAGGATACTTGGATCCTGTATTCCTTCGTTCGTGAGAAATCAGGAGATCGACATGGTAGTGGTGTTTCCAGCCCCCTCTTATCCACGGTTCCCTTCGCGCCAAAACGGAGGGGAACCAATGGGAGATCCGCTCATCAAAACACATCCCATACGTGGACCAATCACGGACCACGGTGGTCCCAGGCATTCATACCACCCTAGACTCTCTGGCACCCAGGATGTGTATTGGGACCAGACATCCCAGCCCACACCCTGGAGGCACACAAACGACATGTAGAAGCCCGCGAAAGCAACCACGTTTCGCGGGAAAGTACATGCCCAAATAAGGAAGGCCCCGGGTCGCTGGACCTGGGGAAGGTGAAGGGAGCAAGACGGACAGTGGACAGGACAAGGGAGCCTCGTGGTCTGGCCATTTTGGGGAGCCAGGCCACCATTTTGGGTTCAGTGCAAAAACGTGCTCAGAACGGCAAAAGGAGCTCAAAATATACAAAACGATCGCTGCCACCATTCCAGTCCCTGAATGACTTGCACCGATCAAATACCATCCTAAAAGAGTATCTATGGCCTGTAGAAGGCTAGAGACCCAAGAGAGCTGTAACTTAGCTTACTGTGCCCTCTTGTGTTGTGTTGCACTAAAGGCGCGACACGATAGAAGAAACTACGGGAAACAACGTTCCTCGGTACTGACTGTCTTAAGGGCATGTCAGTTTCCCCGTAAGAAAGGAGCGAAAGCCCAGAGAAGTGCGGCAGAAGGCTGTACTTCTCTGGCAAAGTCAAGAACGAGGTTAAAAACAATAGCAAAAAGTTTAGGGGTTGCCACATGGAAGGAAAATTCCCTACAATTACGAAATCTTTCCCAACACCTTCCAAACCTGAGAGCCTTCCTATAGCATGAGATGTGATATCCAAGTCCTTCCCATTCCAATCCTGAGACCCTTCCTATAACATGAGATGTGATATCCAACTCCTTCCCATTCCAACCTGAGACCCTTCCTATAGCATGAGATGGGATATCCAACTCCTTCCAGATCCAATCCTGATACCCTTCCGATAGCATGAGATGTGATATCCCAATGCTTCTACAAAACCTGAGACACATACATGGCATGAGATGTGATATCAAACTCCTTCCCATTCCAATCCTGAGACCCTTCCTATAGCTTGAGATGTGATATCCAACTCCTTCCCATTCCAATTCTGAGACCCATCCTATACCATGAGACTTGATATCTCAATGCTTCTAATACCAAACCTGAGACTGGTCCTATAACATGAGATGTGATATCCAAATCCTTCCCCTTCCAAACCTTAGACCCTTCCTTTATCATGAGATGTGATATCCAAGACCTTCCCATTCCAATCCTGAGACCCTTCCTATAGCATGAGATGTGATATCTCAATGCTTCTAATACCAAACCTGAGAACCTTCCTATAATATGAGATGTGATATCCAAGTCCTTCCCATTCCAATCCTGAGACCCTTCCTATAGCATGAGATGTGATATCTCAATGCTTCTAATACCAAACCTGAGACCCTTCCTATAACATGAGATGTGATATCCAAAACCTTCCCATTCCAATCCTGAGACCCTTCCTATAGCTTGAGATGTGATATCCAACTCCTTCCCATTCCAATTCTGAGACCCGTCCTATACCATGAGATGTGATATCTCAATGCTTCTAATACCAAACCTGAGACCCTTCCTATAACGAGATGGGATATCCAACTCCTTCCCATTCCAATCCTGAGACCCTTCCGATAGCAGAGATGTGATATCTCAATGCTTATACCAAACCTGAGACCCTTCCTATGGCATGAGATGTCATATACAGCTCCTTCCGATTCCAAACCTGAGACCCTTCCTATAGCATCAGATGGGATATCTCAATGCTAATACCAAACCTGAGGTCCTTCCTATAACATGAGATGTGATATCCAAATCCTTCCCCTTCCAAACCCGAGACCCTCCCTTTGTCATGAGATGTGATATCCAACTCCTTCCCATTCCAATCCCGAGACCCTTCTGATAGCATGAGATGTGATATCTCAATGCCTCTAATACGAAACCTGAGATCCTTCCGATAGCATGAGATGTGATATCTCAATGCTTCTAATACCAAACCTGAGATCCTTCCTATAACATGAGATGTGATATCCAAATCCTTCCCCTTCCAAACCTGAGACCCTCCCTTTAGCATGAGATGTGATATCCGACTCCTTCCCATTCCAATCCTGAGAAACTTCTGATAGCATGAGATGTGATATCTCAATGCCTCTAATACCAAACCTGAGATCCTTCCTATAACATGAGATGTGATATCTCAATGCTTCTAATACCAAACCTGAGACCCTCCCTTTAGCATGAGATGTGATATCCGACTCCTTCCCATTCCAATCCTGAGACCCTTCTGATAGCATGAGATGTTATATCTCAATGCCTCTAATACCAAACCTGAGATCCTTCCGATAGCATGAGATGTGATATCTCAATGCATCTAATACCAAACCTGAGATCCTTCCTATAACATGAGATGTGATATCCAAATCCTTCCCCTTCCAAACCTGAGACCCTCCCTTTAGCATGAGATGTGATATCCAACTCCTTCCCATTCCGATCCTGAGATCCTTCTGATAGCATGAGATGTGATATCTCAATGCCTCTAATACCAAACCTGAGATCCTACCTCTAACATGTAATGTGATATCCAACTCCTTCCCCTTCCAAACCTGAGAGCCTTCCTATAGCATGAGATGTGATATCCAAGTCCTTCCCATTCCAAACCTGAGACCCTTCCTATAACATGAGATGTGATATCCAACTCCTTCCCATTCCAACCTGAGACCCTTCCTATAGCATGAGATGGGATATCCAACTCCTTCCAAATCGAATCCTGATACCCTTCCGATAGCATGAGATGTGATATCCCAATGCTTCTACAAAACCTGAGACCCATACATGGCATGAGATGTGATATCAAACTCCTTCCCATTCCAATCCTGAGACCCTTCCTATAGCTTGAGATGTGATATCCAACTCCTTCCCATTCCAATTCTGAGACCCTTCCCATAGCATGAGATATGATATCTCAATGCTTCTAATACCAAACCTGAGACCCTTCCTATAACATGAGATGTGATATCCAAGTCCTTCCCATTCCAATCCTGAGACCCTTCCTATAGCATGAGATGTGATATCTCAATGCCTCTAATACCAAACCTGAGATCCTTCCGATAGCATATGTGATATCTCAATGCGTCTAATACCAAACCTGAGATCCTTCCTATAACATGAGATGTGATATCCAAATCCTTCCCCTTCCAAACCTGAGACCCTCGCTTTAGCATGAGATGTGATATCCAACTCCTTCCCATTCCGATCCTGAGATCCTTCTGATAGCAGGAGATGTGATATCTCAATGCCTCTAATACCAAACCTGAGATCCTACATCTAACATGTAATGTGATATCCAACTCCTTCCCCTTCTAATCCTGAGAGCCTTCCTATAGCATGAGATGTGATATCCAAGTCCTTCCCATTCCAATCCTGAGACCCTTCCTATAACATGAGATGTGATATCCAACTCCTTCCCATTCCAACCTGAGACCCTTCCTATAGCATGAGATGGGATATCCAACTCCTTCCAAATCCAATCCTGATACCCTTCCGATAGCATGAGATGTGATATCTCAATGCTTCTAATACCAAACCTGAGACCCATCCTATAACATGAGATGTGATATCCAAGTCCTTCCCGTTCCAATCCTAAGACCCTTCCTATAGCATGAGATGTGATATCTCAATGCTTCTAATACCAAACCTGAGACCCTTCCTATAACATGAGATGTGATATCTAAGTCCTTCCCATTCCAATCCCGAGACCCTTCCTATAGCTTGAGATGTGATATCCAACTCCTTCCCATTCCAATTCTGAGACCCGTCCTATACCATGAGATGTGATATCTCAATGCTTCTAATACCAAACCTGAGACCCATCCTATAACATGAGATGTGATATCCAAGTCCTTCCCATTCCAATCCTAAGACCCTTCCGATAGCATGAGATGTGATATCTCAATGCTTCTAATACCAAACCTGAGACCCTTCCTATAACATGAGATGTGATATCCAAGTCCTTCCCATTCCAATCCCGAGACCCTTCCTATAGCTTGAGATGTGATATCCAACTCCTTCCCATTCCAATTCTGAGACCCTTCCCATAGCATGAGATGTGATATCTCAATGCTTATACCAAACCTGAGACCCTTCCTATGGCATGAGATGTCATATACAACTCCTTCCGATTCCAAACCTGAGACCCTTCCTATAGCATGAGATGGGATATCTCAATGCTTATACCAAACCTGAGACCCTTCCTATAGCATGAGATTTGATATCCAACTCCTTCCCATTCCAATCCTGAAACCCTTCCTATAGCTTGAGATGTGATATCCAACTCCTTCCCATTCCAATCCTGAGACCCTTCCTATAGCTTGAGATGTGATATCCAACTCCTTCCCATTCCAATCCTGAGACCTTTCCTATAGCATGAGATCTGATATATCAATGCTTCTAATACCAAACCTGAGATCCTTCCTATAACATGAGATGTGATATCCAAATCCTTCCACTTCCAAACCTGAGACCCTCCTTTTAGCATGAGATGTGATATCCGACTCCTTCCCATTCCAATCCTGAGACCCTTCTGATAGCATGAGATGTGATATCTCAATGCCTCTAATACCAAACCTGAGATCCTTCCGATAGCATGAGATGTGATATCTCAATGCTTCTAATACCAAACCTGAGATCCTTCCTATAACATGAGATGTGATCTCCAAATCCTTCCCCTTCCAAACCTGAGACCCTCCCTTTAGCATGAGATGTGATATCCAACTCCTTCCCATTCCAATCCTGAGACGCTTCTGATAGCATGAGATGTGATATCTCAATGCCTCTAATACCAAACGTGAGATCCTTCCTCTAACATGAAATGTGATATCCAACTCCTTCCCCTTCCAAACCTGAGAGCCTTCCTATAGCATGAGATGTGATATCCAAGTCCTTCCCATTCCAATCCTGAGACCCTTCCTATAACACGAGATGTGATATCCAACTCCTTCCCATTCCAACCTGAGACCCTTCCTATAGCATGAGATGGGATATCCAACTCCTTCCAGATCCAATCCTGATACCCTTCCGATAGCATGAGATGTGATATCCCAATGCTTCTACAAAACCTGAGACACATACATGGCATGAGATGTGATATCAAACTCCTTCCCATTCCAATCCTGAGACCCTTCCTATAGCTTGAGATGTGATTTCCAACTCCTTCCCATTCCAATTCTGAGACCCATCCTATACCATGAGACTTGATATCTCAATGCTTCTAATACCAAACCTGAGACTGGTCCTATAACATGAGATGTGATATCCAAATCCTTCCCCTTCCAAACCTTAGACCCTTCCTTTATCATGAGATGTGATATCCAAGACCTTCCCATTCCAATCCTGAGACCCTTCCTATAGCATGAGATGTGATATCTCAATGCTTCTTATACCAAACCTGAGACCCTTCCTATAACATAAGATGTGATATCCAAGTCCTTCCCATTCCAATCCTGAGACCCTTCCTATAGCATGGGATGTGATATCTCAATGCTTCTAATACCAAACCTGAGACCCTTCCTATAACATGAGATGTGATATCCAAAACCTTCCCATTCCAATCCTGAGACCCTTCCTATAGCTTGAGATGTGATATCCAACTCCTTCCCATTCCAATTCTGAGACCCGTCCTATACCATGAGATGTGATATCTCAATGCTTCTAATACCAAACCTGAGACCCTTCCTATAACGAGATGGGATATCCAACTCCTTCCCATTCCAATCCTGAGACCCTTCCGATAGCAGAGATGTGATATCTCAATGCTTATACCAAACCTGAGACCCTTCCTATGGCATGAGATGTCATATACAACTCCTTCCGATTCCAAACCTGAGACCCTTCCTATAGCATCAGATGGGATATCTCATTGCTAATACCAAACCTGAGGTCCTTCCTATAACATGAGATGTGATATCCAAATCCTTCCCCTTCCAAACCCGAGACCCTCCCTTTAGCATGAGATGTGATATCCAACTCCTTCCCATTCCAATCCCGAGACCCTTCTGATAGCATGAGATGTGATATCTCAATGCCTCTAATACGAAACCTGAGATCCTTCCGATAGCATGAGATGTGATATCTCAATGCTTCTAATACCAAACCTGAGATCCTTCCTATAACATGAGATGTGATATCCAAATCCTTCCCCTTCCAAACCTGAGACCCTCCCTTTAGCATGAGATGTGATATCCGACTCCTTCCCATTCCAATCCTGAGACCCTTCTGATAGCATGAGATGTGATATCTCAATGCCTCTAATACCAAACCTGAGATCCTTCCTATAACATGAGATGTGATATCTCAATGCTTCTAATACCAAACCTGAGACCCTCCCTTTAGCATGAGATGTGATATCCGACTCCTTCCCATTCCAATCCTGAGTCCCTTCTGATAGCATGAGATGTTATATCTCAATGCCTCTAATACCAAACCTGAGATCCTTCCGATAGCATGAGATGTGATATCTCAATGCATCTAATACCAAACCTGAGATCCTACCTCTAACATGTAATGTGATATCCAACTCCTTCCCCTTCCAAACCTGAGAGCCTTCCTATAGCATGAGATGTGATATCCAAGTACTTCCAGTTCCAATCCTGAGACCCTTCCTATAACATGAGATGTGATATCCAACTCCTTCCCATTCCAACCTGAGACCCTTCCTATAGCATGAGATGGGATATCCAACTCCTTCCAAATCCAATCCTGATACCCTTCCGATAGCATGAGATGTGATATCCCAATGCTTCTAAAAAACCTGAGACCCATACATGGCATGAGATGTGATATCAAACTCCTTCCCATTCCAATCCTGAGACCCTTCCTATAGCTTGAGATGTGATATCCAACTCCTTCCCATGCCAATTCTGAGACCCTTCCCATAGCATGAGATATGGTATCTCAATGCTTCTAATACCAAACCTGAGACCCTTCCTATAACATGAGATGTGATATCCAAGTCCTTCCCATTCCAATCCTGAGACTCTTCCTATAGCATGAGATGTGATATCTCAATGCTTCTAATACCAAACCTGAGACCCTTCCTATAACGAGATGGGATATCCAACTCCTTCCCATTCCAATACTGAGACCCTTCCTATAGCTTGAGATGTGATATCCAACTCCTTCCCATTCCAATTCTGAGACCCGTCCTATACCATGAGATGTGATATCTCAATGCTTCTAATACCAAACCTGAGGCCCTTCCTATAACGAGATGGGATATCCAACTCCTTCCCATTCCAATCCTGAGACCCTTCAGATAGCAGAGATGTGATATCTCAATGCTTATACCAAACCTGAGACCCTTCCTATGGCATGAGATGTCATATACGACTCCTTCCGATTCCAAACCTGAGACCCTTCCTATAGCATGAGATGGGATATCTCAATGCTTATACCAAACCTGAGACCCTTCCTATAGCATGAGATGGGATATCCAACTCCTTCCAGATCCAATCCTGATACCCTTCCGATAGCATGAGATGTGATATCTCAATGCTAATACCAAACCTGAGATCCTTCCTGTAACATGAGATGTGATATCCAAATACTTCCCCTTCCAAACCCGAGACCCACATGAGATGTGATATCCAACTCCTTCCCATTCCAATCCCGAGACCCTTCTGATAGCATGAGATGTGATATCTCAATGCTTCTAATACCAAACCTGAGATCCTTCCTATAACATGAGATGTGATATCCAAATCCTTCCCCTTCCAAACCTGAGACCCTCCCTTTAGCATGAGATGTGATATCCAACTCCTTCCCATTCCGATCCTGAGATCCTTCTGATAGCACGAGATGTGATATCTCAATGCCTCTAATACCAAACCTGAGATCCTACCTCTAACATGTAATGTGATATCCAACTCCTTCCCCTTCCAAACCTGAGAGCCTTCCTATAGCATGAGATGTGATATCCAAGTCCTTCCCATTCCAATCCTGAGACCCTTCCTATAACATGAGATGTGATATCCAACTCCTTCCCATTCCAACCTGAGACCCTTCCTATAGCATGAGATGGGATATCCAACTCCTTCCAAATCCAATCCTGATACCCTTCCGATAGCATGAGATGTGATATCCCAATGCTTCTACAAAACCTGAGACCCATACATGGCATGAGATGTGATATCAAACTCCTTCCCATTCCAATCCTGAGACCCTTCCTATAGCTTGAGATGTGATATCCAACTCCTTCCCATTCCAATTCTGAGACCCTTCCCATAGCATGAGATATGATATCTCAATGCTTCTAATACCAAACCTGAGACCCTTCCTATAACATGAGATGTGATATCCAAGTCCTTCCCATTCCAATCCTGAGACCCTTCCTATAGCATGAGATGTGATATCTCAATGCTTCTAATACCAAACCTGAGATCCTTCCTATAACATGAGATGTGATATCCAAGTCCTTCCCATTCCAATACTGAGACCCTTCCTATAGCTTGAGATGTGATATCCAACTCCTTCCCATTCCAATTCTGAGACCCGTCCTATACCATGAGATGTGATATCTCAATGCTTCTAATACCAAACCTGAGACCCTTCCTATAACGGGATGGGATATCCAACTCCTTCCCATTCCAATCCTGAGACCCTTCAGATAGCAGAGATGTGATATCTCAATGCTTATACCAAACCTGAGACCCTTCCTATGGCATGAGATGTCATATACGACTCCTTCCGATTCCAAACCTGAGACCCTTCCTATAGCATGAGATGGGATATCTCAATGCTTATACCAAACCTGAGACCCTTCCTATAGCATGAGATGGGATATCCAACTCTTTCCAGATCCAATCCTGATACCCTTCCGATAGCATGAGATGTGATATCTCAATGCTAATACCAAACCTGAGATCCTTCCTGTAACATGAGATGTGATATCCAAATACTTCCCCTTCCAAACCCGAGACCCACATGAGATGTGATATCCAACTCCTTCCCATTCCAATCCGAGACCCTTCTGATAGCATGAGATGTGATATCTCAATGCCTCTAATACCAAACCTGAGATCCTTCCGATAGCATGAGATCTGATATCTCAATGCTTCTAATACCAAACCTGAGATCCTTCCTATAACATGAGATGTGATATCCAAATCCTTCCCCTTCCAAACCTGAGAACCTCCCTTTAGCATGAGATGTGATATCCGACTCTTTCCCATTCCAATCCTGAGACCCTTCTGATAGCATGAGATGTGATGTCTCAATGCTTCTAATACCAAACCTGAGACCCTTCCTATAACATGAGATGTGATATCTCAATACTTCTAATACACAACCTGAGACCCTCCCTTTAGCATGAGATGTGATATCCGACTCCTTCCCATTCCAATCCTGAGACCCTTCTGATATCATGAGATGCGATATCTCAATGCCTCTAATACCAAACCTGAGATCCTTCCGATAGCATGAGATGTTATATCTGAATGCGTCTAATACCAAACCTGAGATCCTTCCTATAACATGAGATGTGATATCCAAATCCTTCCCCTTCCAAACCTGACACCCTCCCTTTAGCATGAGATGTGACATCCAACTCCTTCCCATTCCGATCCTGAGATCCTTCTGATAGCATGAGATGTGATATCTCAATGCCTCTAATACCAAACCTGAGATCCTACCTCTAACATGTAGTGTGATATCCAACTCCTTCCCCTTCCAAACCTGAGAGCCTTCCTATAGCATGAGATGTGATATCCAAGTCCTTCCCATTCCAATCCTGAGACCCTTCCTATAACATGAGATGTGATATCCAACTCCTTCCCATTCCAACCTGAGACCCTTCCTATATCATGAGATGGGATATCCAACTCCTTCAAAATCCAATCCTGATACCCTTCCGATAGCATGAGATGTGATATCCCAATGCTTCTACAAAACCTGAGACCCATACATCGCATGAGATGTGATATCAAACTCCTTCCCATTCCAATCCTGAGACCCTTCCTATAGCTTGAGATGTGATATCCAACTCCTTCCCATTCCAATTCTGAGACCCTTCCTATAGCATGAGATGTGATATCTCAATGCTTCTAATACCAAACCTGAGACCCTTCCTATAACATGAGATGTGTTATCCAAGTCCTTCCCATTCCAATCCTGAGACCCTTCCTATAGCATGAGATGTGATATCTCAATGCTTCTAATACCAAACCTGAGACCCTTCCTATATCATGAGATGTGATATCCAAGTCCTTCCCATTCCAATCCTGAGACCCTTCCTATAGCTTGAGATGTGATATCTAACTCCTTCCCATTCCAATTCTGAGACCCGTCCTATACCATGAGATGTGATATCTCAATGCTTCTAATACCAAACCTGAGACCCTTCCTATAACGAGATGGGATATCCAACTCCTTCCCATTCCAATCCTGAGACCCTTCCGATAGCAGAGATGTGATATCTCAATGCTTATACCAAACCTGAGACCCTACCTATGGCATGAGATGTCATATTCAACTCCTTCCGATTCCAAACCTGAGACCCTTCCTATAGCATGAGATGGGATATCTCAATGCTAATACCAAACCTGAGACCCTTCCTATAGCATGAGATGTGATATCCAACTCCTTCCCATTCCAATCCTGAGACTCTTACTATAGCTTGAGATGTGATATCCAACTCCTTCCCATTCCAATCCTGAGACCCTTTCTATAGCTTGAGATGTGATATCCAACTCCTTCCCATTCCAATCCTGAGACCCTTCCTATAGCATGAGATGTGATATCTCAATGCTTCTAATACCAAACCTGAGATACTTCCTATAACATGAGATGTGATATCCAAATCCTTCCACTTCCAAACCTGAGACCCTCCCTTTAGCATGAGATGTGATATCCGACTCCTTCCCATTCCAATCCTGAGACCCTTCTGATAGCATGAGATGTGATATCTCAATGCCTCTAATACCAAACCTGAGATCCTTCCGATAGCATGAGATGTGATATCTCAATGCTTCTAATACCAAACCTGAGATCCTTCCTATAACATGAGATGTGATATCCAAATCCTTCCCCTTCCAAACCTGAGACCCTCCCTTTAGCATGAGATGTGATATCCAACTCCTTCCCATTCCAATCCTGAGACCCTTCCTATAGCATGAGATGTGATATCTCAATGCTTCTAATACCAAACCTGAGATCCTTCCTATAACATGAAATGTGATATCCAACTCCTTCCCCTTCCAAACCTGAGAGCCTTCCTATAGCATGAGATGTGATATCCAAGTCCTTCCCATTCCAATCCTGAGACCCTTCCTATAACATGAGATGTGATATCCAACTCCTTCCAAATCCAATCCTGATACCCTTCCGATAGCATGAGATGTGATATCCCAATGCTTCTACAAAACCTGAGACCCATACATGGCATGAGATGTGATATCAAACTCCTTCCCATTCCAATCCTGAGACACTTCCTATAGCATCAGATGTGATATCTCAATGCTTCTAATACCAAACCTGAGACTCTTCCTATAACATGAGATGGGATATCCAACTCCTTCCCATTCCAATCCTGAGACCCTTCCAATAGCAGAGATGTGATATCTCAATGCTTATACCAAACCTGAGACCCTTCCTATGGCATGAGATGTCATATACAACTCCTTCCCATTCCAATCCTGAGACCCTTCCTATAGCATGAGATGTGATATCTCAATGCTTCTAATACCAAACCTGAGATCCTTCCTATAACATGAGATGTGATATCCAACTCCTTCCCATTCCAATCCTGAGACCCTTCCTATAGCATGAGATGTGACATCTCAATGCTTATACCACACCTGAGACCCTTCCTATAGCATGAGATGTGATATCCAACTCCTTCCCATTCCAATCCTGAGACCCTTCCTATAGCATGAGATGTGATATCTCAATGCCTCTAATACCAAACCTGAGATCCTTCCTCTTACATGAAATGTGATATCCAACTCCTTCCCTTTCCAAACCTGAGAGCCTACCTATAGCATGAGATGTGATATTCAAGTCCTTCCCATTCCAATCCTTAGACCCTTCCTACAGCATGCAATATGATATCTCAATGATTCTAATAACAAACCTGAGACCCTTCCTATAGCATGAGATGGGATATCTCAATGCTTATACCAAACCTGAGACCCTTCCTATAGCATGAGATGGGATATCCAACTCTTTCCAGATCCAATCCTGATACCCTTCCGATAGCATGAGATGTGATATCTCAATGCTAATACCAAACCTGAGATCCTTCCTGTAACATGAGATGTGATATCCAAATACTTCCCCTTCCAAACCCGAGACCCACATGAGATGTGATATCCAACTCCTTCCCATTCCAATCCCGAGACCCTTCTGATAGCATGAGATGTGATATCTCAATGCCTCTAATACCAAACCTGAGATCCTTCCGATAGCATGAGATCTGATATCTCAATGCTTCTAATACCAAACCTGAGATCCTTCCTATAACATGAGATGTGATATCCAAATCCTTCCCCTTCCAAACCTGAGAACCTCCCTTTAGCATGAGATGTGATATCCGACTCTTTCCCATTCCAATCCTGAGACCCTTCTGATAGCATGAGATGTGATGTCTCAATGCTTCTAATACCAAACCTGAGACCCTTCCTATAACATGAGATGTGATATCTCAATACTTCTAATACACAACCTGAGACCCTCCCTTTAGCATGAGATGTGATATCCGACTCCTTCCCATTCCAATCCTGAGACCCTTCTGATATCATGAGATGCGATATCTCAATGCCTCTAATACCAAACCTGAGATCCTTCCGATAGCATGAGATGTTATATCTCAATGCGTCTAATACCAAACCTGAGATCCTTCCTATAACATGAGATGTGATATCCAAATCCTTCCCCTTCCAAACCTGACACCCTCCCTTTAGCATGAGATGTGACATCCAACTCCTTCCCATTCCGATCCTGAGATCCTTCTGATAGCATGAGATGTGATATCTCAATGCCTCTAATACCAAACCTGAGATCCTACCTCTAACATGTAGTGTGATATCCAACTCCTTCCCCTTCCAAACCTGAGAGCCTTCCTATAGCATGAGATGTGATATCCAAGTCCTTCCCATTCCAATCCTGAGACCCTTCCTATAACATGAGATGTGATATCCAACTCCTTGCCATTCCAACCTGAGACCCTTCCTATATCATGAGATGGGATATCCAACTAGTTCAAAATCCAATCCTGATACCCTTCCGATAGCATGAGATGTGATATCCCAATGCTTCTACAAAACCTGAGACCCATACATCGCATGAGATGTGATATCAAACTCCTTCCCATTCCAATCCTGAGACCCTTCCTATAGCTTGAGATGTGATATCCAACTCCTTCCCATTCCAATTCTGAGACCCTTCCTATAGCATGAGATGTGATATCTCAATGCTTCTAATACCAAACCTGAGACCCTTCCTATAACATGAGATGTGTTATCCAAGTCCTTCCCATTCCAATCCTGAGACCCTTCCTATAGCATGAGATGTGATATCTCAATGCTTCTAATACCAAACCTGAGACCCTTCCTATATCATGAGATGTGATATCCAAGTCCTTCCCATTCCAATCCTGAGACCCTTCCTATAGCTTGAGATGTGATATCTAACTCCTTCCCATTCCAATTCTGAGACCCGTCCTATACCATGAGATGTGATATCTCAATGCTTCTAATACCAAACCTGAGACCCTTCCTATAACGAGATGGGATATCCAACTCCTTCCCATTCCAATCCTGAGACCCTTCCAATAGCAGAGATGTGATATCTCAATGCTTATACCAAACCTGAGACCCTACCTATGGCATGAGATGTCATATACAACTCCTTCCGATTCCAAACCTGAGACCCTTCCTATAGCATGAGATGGGATATCTCAATGCTAATACCAAACCTGAGACCCTTCCTATAGCATGAGATGTGATATCCAACTCCTTCCCATTCCAATCCTGAGACTCTTACTATAGCTTGAGATGTGATATCCAACTCCTTCCCATTCCAATCCTGAGACCCTTTCTATAGCTTGAGATGTGATATCCAACTCCTTCCCATTCCAATCCTGAGACCCTTCCTATAGCATGAGATGTGATATCTCAATGCTTCTAATACCAAACCTGAGATACTTCCTATAACATGAGATGTGATATCCAAATCCTTCCACTTCCAAACCTGAGACCCTCCCTTTAGCATGAGATGTGATATCCGACTCCTTCCCATTCCAATCCCGAGACCCTTCTGATAGCATGAGATGTGATATCTCAATGCCTCTAATACCAAACCTGAGATCCTTCCGATAGCATGAGATGTGATATCTCAATGCTTCTAATACCACACCTGAGATCCTTCCTATAACATGAGATGTGATATCCAAATCCTTCCCCTTCCAAACCTGAGACCCTCCCTTTAGCATTAGATGTGATATCCAACTCCTTCCCATTCCAATCCTGAGACCCTTCCTATAGCATGAGATGTGATATCTCAATGCTTCTAATACCAAACCTGAGATCCTTCCTATAACATGAAATGTGATATCCAACTCCTTCCCCTTCCAAACCTGAGAGCCTTCCTATAGCATGAGATGTGATATCCAAGTCGTTCCCATTCCAATCCTGAGACCCTTCCTATAACATGAGATGTGATATCCAACTCCTTCCAAATCCAATCCTGATACCCTTCCGATAGCATGAGATGTGATATCCCAATGCTTCTACAAAACCTGAGACCCATACATGGCATGAGATGTGATATCAAACTCCTTCCCATTCCAATCCTGAGACACTTCCTATAGCATCAGATGTGATATCTCAATGCTTCTAATACCAAACCTGAGACTCTTCCTATAACATGAGATGGGATATCCAACTCCTTCCCATTCCAATCCTGAGACCCTTCCAATAGCAGAGATGTGATATCTCAATGCTTATACCAAACCTGAGACCCTTCCTATGGCATGAGATGTCATATACAACTCCTTCCCATTCCAATCCTGAGACCCTTCCTATAGCATGAGATGTGATATCTCAATGCTTCTAATACCAAACCTGAGATCCTTCCTATAACATGAGATGTGATATCCAACTCCTTCCCATTCCAATCCTGAGACCCTTCCTATAGCATGAGATGTGACATCTCAATGCTTATACCACACCTGAGACCCTTCCTATAGCATGAGATGTGATATCCAACTCCTTCCCATTCCAATCCTGAGACCCTTCCTATAGCATGAGATGTGATATCTCAATGCCTCTAATACCAAACCTGAGATCCTTCCTCTTACATGAAATGTGATATCCAACTCCTTCCCTTTCCAAACCTGAGAGCCTACCTATAGCATGAGATGTGATATTCAAGTCCTTCCCATTCCAATCCTTAGACCCTTCCTACAGCATGCAATATGATATCTCAATGATTCTAATAACAAACCTGAGACCCGTCCTATAACATGAGATGGGATATCCAACTCCTTCCCATTCCAATCCTGAGACACTTCCGATAGCAGAGATGTGATATTTCAATGCTTATACCAAACCTGAGACCCTTCCTATAGCATGAGATGTAATATCCAACTCCTTCCCATTCCAATCCTGAGACCCTTCCTACAGCATGCGATGTGATATCTCAATGCTTCTAATACCAAACCTGAGACCCGTCCTATAACATGAGATGGGATATCCAACTCCTTCCCGTTCCAAACCTGAGACCCTTCCTATAGCATGAGATGTGATATCCAACTCCTTCCCATCCCAATCCTGAGACACTTCCGATTGCAGAGATGTGATATCTCAATGCTTATACCAAACCTGAGACTCTTCCTATAACATGAGATGTGATATCCAACTCCTTCCCGTTCCAAACCTGAGACCCTTCCTATAGCATGAGATGTGATATCCAACTCCTTCCCATTCCAATCCTGAGACCCTTCTGATAGCATGAGATGTGATATCTCAATGCTTCTAATACCAAACCTGAGATCCTTCTTATAACATGTGATGTGATATCCAAATCCTTCCCCTTCCAAACCTGAGACCCTCCCTTTAGCATGAGAAGTGATATCCAACTCCTTCCCATTCCAATCCTGAGACCCTTATGATAGCATGAGATGTGATATCTCAATGCCTCTAATACCAAACCTGAGATACTTCCGATAGCATGAGATGTGATATCTCAATGATTCTAATACCAAACCTGAGATCCTTCCTATAACATGCAATGTGATATCCAAATCCTTCCCCTTCCAAACCTGAGACCCTCCCTTTAGCATGAGATGTGATATCCAACTCCTTCCCATTCCAATCCTGAGACCCTTCTGATAGCATGAGATGTGATACCTCAATGCCTCTAATACCAAACCTGAGATCCTACCTCTAACATGAAATGTGATATCCAACTCCTTCCCTTACCAAACCTGAGATCCTTCCTATAACATGCGATGTGATATCCAAATCCTTCCCCTTCCAAACCTGAGACCCTCCCTATAGCATGAGATGTGATATCCAAGTCCGTCCCATTCCAATCCTGAGACCCTTCCTATAGCATGAGATGTGATATCTCAATGCCTCTAATACCAAACCTGAGATCCTTCCTCTTACATGAAATGTGATATCCAACTCCTTCCCTTTCCAAACCTGAGAGCCTACCTATAGCATGAGATGTGATATTCAAGTCCTTCCCATTCCAATCCTTAGACCCTTCCTACAGCATGCAATATGATATCTCAATGATTCTAATAACAAACCTGAGACCCGTCCTATAACATGAGATGGGATATCCAACTCCTTCCCATTCCAATCCTGAGACACTTCCGATAGCAGAGATGTGATATTTCAATGCTTATACCAAACCTGAGACCCTTTCTATAGCATGAGATGTAATATCCAACTCCTTCCCATTCCAATCCTGAGACCCTTCCTACAGCATGCGATGTGATGTCTCAATGTTTCTAATACCAAACCTGAGACCCGTCCTATAACATGAGATGGGATATCCAACTCCTTCCCGTTCCAAACCTGAGACCCTTCCTATAGCATGAGATGTGATATCCAACTCCTTCCCATCCCAATCCTGAGACACTTCCGATTGCAGAGATGTGATATCTCAATGCTTATACCAAACCTGAGACTCTTCCTATAACATGAGATGTGATATCCAACTCCTTCCCGTTCCAAACCTGAGACCCTTCCTATAGCATGAGATGTGATATCCAACTCCTTCCAATTCCAATCCTGAGACCCTTCTGATAGCATGAGATGTGATATCTCAATGCTTCTAATACCAAACCTGAGATCCTTCTTATAACATGTGATGTGATATCCAAATCCTTCCCCTTCCAAACCTGAGACCCTCCCTTTAGCATGAGAAGTGATATCCAACTCCTTCCCATTCCAATCCTGAGACCCTTCTGATAGCATGAGATGTGATACCTCAATGCCTCTAATACCAAACCTGAGATACTTCCGATAGCATGAGATGTGATATCTCAATGATTCTAATACCAAACCTGAGATCCTTCCTATAACATGCGATGTGATATCCAAATCCTTCCCCTTCCAAACCTGAGACCCTCCCTTTAGCATGAGATGTGATATCCAACTCCTTCCCATTCCAATCCTGAGACCCTTCTGATAGCATGAGATGTGATACCTCAATGCCTCTAATACCAAACCTGAGATCCTACCTCTAACATGAAATGTGATATCCAACTCCTTCCCTTACCAAACCTGAGATCCTTCCTATAACATGCGATGTGATATCCAAATCCTTCCCCTTCCAAACCTGAGACCCTCCCTATAGCATGAGATGTGATATCCAAGTCCGTCCCATTCCAATCCTGAGACCCTTCCTATAGCATGAGATGTGATATCTCAATGCTTATTCCAAACCTGAGACCCTTCCTATGGCATGAGATGTCATATACAACTCCTTCCCATTCCAATCCTGAGACCCTTCCTATAGCATGAGATGTGATATCTCAATGCTTATACCAAACCTGAGACCCTTCCTATAGCATGAGATGTGATAGCCAACTTCTTCCCATTCCAATCCTGAGACCCTTCCTATAACATGAGATGTGATGTCGCAATGCTTCTAATACCAAACCTGAGATCTTTCCTATAACATGAGATGTGATATCCAACACCTTCCCATTCCAATCCTCAGACCCTTCCTATAGCATGAGATGTGATATCTCAATGCTTATACCAAACGTGAGACCCTTCCTATAGCTTGAGATGTGATATCCAACTCCTTCCCATTCCAATCCTGAGACCCTTCCTATAGCATGAGATGTGATATCTCAATGCTTATACCAAACGTGAGACCCTTCCTATAACATGAGATGTGATATCTTAATGCCTCTAATACCAAACCTGAGATCCTTCCTCTAACATGAAATGTGATATCCAACTCCTTCCCGTTCCAAACCTGAGAGCCTTCCTATAGCATGAGATATGATATCCAAGTCCCTCCCATTCCAATCCTGGGACCCTTCCTATAACATGAGATGTGATATCCAACTCCTTCCCATTCCAACCTGAGACCCTTCCTATAGCATGAGATGGGATATCCAACTCCTTCCAAATCAAATCCTGATACCCTTCCGATAGCATGAGATGTGATATCCCAATGTTTCTACCAAACCTGAGACCCATACTATGGCATGAGTTGTGATATCAAACCCCTTCCCATTCCAATCCTGAGACCCTTCCTATAGCTTGAGATATCCAACTCCTTCCCATTCCAATTCTGAGACCCTTCCTATACCATGAGACTTGATATCTCAATGCTTCTAATACCAAACCTGAGACCCTTCCTATAGCATGAGATGTGATATGTCAATGCTTCTAATACCAAACCTGAGATCCTTCCGATAACATGAGATGTGATATCCAAATCCTTCCCCTTCCAAACCTGAGACCCTCCCTTTAGCATGAGATGTGATATCCAACTCCTTCCCATTCCCATCCTGAGACCCTTCTGATAGCATGAGATGTGATATCTCAATGCCTCCAATACCAAACCTGAGATCCTACCTCTAACATGAAATGTGATATCCACATCCTTCCCCTTCCAAACCTGAGACCCTCCCTTTAGCATGAGATGTGATATCCGACTCCTTCCCATTCCAATCCTGAGACCCTTCTGATAGCATGAGATGTGATATCTCAATGCCTCTAATACCAAACCTGAGATCCTTCCGATAGCATGAGATGTGATATCTCAATGCTTCTAATACCAAACCTGAGATCCTTCCTATAACATGAGATGTGATATCCAAATCCTTCCCCTTCCAAACCTGAGACCCTCCCTTTAGCATGAGATGTGATATCCAACTCCTTCCCATTCCAATCCTGAGACCCTTCCTATAGCATGAGATGTGATATCTCAATGCTTCTAATACCAAACCTGAGATCCTTCCTATAACATGAAATGTGATATCCAACTCCTTCCCCTTCCAAACCTGAGAGCCTTCCTATAGCATGAGATGTGATATCCAAGTCCTTCCCATTCCAATCCGGAGACCCTTCCTATAACATGAGATGTGATATCCAACTCCTTCCAAATCCAATCCTGATACCCTTCCGATAGCATGAGATGTGATATCCCAATGCTTCTACAAAACCTGAGACCCATACATGGCATGAGATGTGATATCAAACTCCTTCCCATTTAAATCCTGAGACACTTCCTATAGCATCAGATGTGATATCTCAATGCTTCTAATACCAAACCTGAGACTCTTCCTATAACATGAGATGGGATATCCAACTCCTTCCCATTCCAATCCTGAGACCCTTCCAATAGCAGAGATGTGATATCTCAATGCTTATACCAAACCTGAGACCCTTCCTATGGCATGAGATGTCATATACAACTCCTTCCCATTCCAATCCTGAGACCCTTCCTATAGCATGAGATGTGATATCTCAATGCTTCTAATACCAAACCTGAGATCCTTCCTATAACATGAGATGTGATATCCAACTCCTTCCCATTCCAATCCTGAGACCCTTCCTATAGCATGAGATGTGACATCTCAATGCTTATACCACACCTGAGACCCTTCCTATAGCATGAGATGTGATATCCAACTCCTTCCCATTCCAATCCTGAGACCCTTCCTATAGCATGAGATGTGATATCTCAATGCCTCTAATACCAAACCTGAGATCCTTCCTCTTACATGAAATGTGATATCCAACTCCTTCCCTTTCCAAACCTGAGAGCCTACCTATAGCATGAGAAGTGATATTCAAGTCCTTCCCATTCCAATCCTTAGACCCTTCCTACAGCATGCAATATGATATCTCAATGATTCTAATAACAAACCTGAGACCCGTCCTATAACATGAGATGGGATATCCAACTCCTTCCCATTCCAATCCTGAGACACTTCCGATAGCAGAGATGTGATATTTCAATGCTTATACCAAACCTGAGACCCTTCCTATAGCATGAGATGTAATATCCAACTCCTTCCCATTCCAATCCTGAGACCCTTCCTACAGCATGCGATGTGATATCTCAATGCTTCTAATACCAAACCTGAGACCCGTCCTATAACATGAGATGGGATATCCAACTCCTTCCCGTTCCAAACCTGAGACCCTTCCTATAGCATGAGATGTGATATCCAACTCCTTCCCATCCCAATCCTGAGACACTTCCGATTGCAGAGATGTGATATCTCAATGCTTATACCAAACCTGAGACTCTTCCTATAACATGAGATGTGATATCCAACTCCTTCCCGTTCCAAACCTGAGACCCTTCCTATAGCATGAGATGTGATATCCAACTCCTTCCCATTCCAATCCTGAGACCCTTCTGATAGCATGAGATGTGATATCTCAATGCTTCTAATACCAAACCTGAGATCCTTCTTATAACATGTGATGTGATATCCAAATCCTTCCCCTTCCAAACCTGAGACCCTCCCTTTAGCATGAGAAGTGATATCCAACTCCTTCCCATTCCAATCCTGAGACCCTTATGATAGCATGAGATGTGATATCTTAATGCCTCTAATACCAAACCTGAGATACTTCCGATAGCATGAGATGTGATATCTCAATGATTCTAATATCAAACCTGAGATCCTTCCTATAACATGCGATGTGATATCCAAATCCTTCCCCTTCCAAACCTGAGACCCTCCCTTTAGCATGAGATGTGATATCCAACTCCTTCCCATTCCAATCCTGAGACCCTTCTGATAGCATGAGATGTGATATCTCAATGCTTCTAATACCAAACCTGAGATCCTTCTTATAACATGTGATGTGATATCCAAATCCTTCCCCTTCCAAACCTGAGACCCTCCCTTTAGCATGAGAAGTGATATCCAACTCCTTCCCATTCCAATCCCGAGACCCTTCTGATAGCATGAGATGTGATACCTCAATGCCTCTAATACCAAACCTGAGATCCTACCTCTAACATGAAATGTGATATCCGACTCCTTCCCTTACCAAACCTGAGATCCTTCCTATAACATGCGATGTGATATCCAAATCCTTCCCCTTCCAAACCTGAGACCCTCCCTATAGCATGAGATGTGATATCCAAGTCCGTCCCATTCCAATCATGAGACCCTTCCTATAGCATGAGATGTGATATCTCAATGCCTCTAATACCAAACCTGAGATCCTTCCTCTTACATGAAATGTGATATCCAACTCCTTCCCTTTCCAAACCTGAGAGCCTACCTATAGCATGAGATGTGATATTCAAGTCCTTCCCATTCCAATCCTTAGACCCTTCCTACAGCATGCAATATGATATCTCAATGATTCTAATAACAAACCTGAGACCCGTCCTATAACATGAGATGGGATATCCAACTCCTTCCCATTCCAATCCTGAGACACTTCCGATAGCAGAGATGTGATATTTCAATGCTTATACCAAACCTGAGACCCTTTCTATAGCATGAGATGTAATATCCAACTCCTTCCCATTCCAATCCTGAGACCCTTCCTACAGCATGCGATGTGATATCTCAATGCTTCTAATACCAAACCTGAGACCCGTCCTATAACATGAGATGGGATATCCAACTCCTTCCCGTTCCAAACCTGAGACCCTTCCTATAGCATGAGATGTGCTATCCAACTCCTTCCCATCCCAATCCTGAGACACTTCCGATTGCAGAGATGTGATATCTCAATGCTTATACCAAACCTGAGACTCTTCCTATAACATGAGATGTGATATCCAACTCCTTCCCGTTCCAAACCTGAGACCCTTCCTATAGCATGAGATGTGATATCCAACTCCTTCCCATTCCAATCCTGAGACCCTTCTGATAGCATGAGATGTGATATCTCAATGCTTCTAATACCAAACCTGAGATCCTTCTTATAACATGTGATGTGATATCCAAATCCTTCCCCTTCCAAACCTGAGACCCTCCCTTTAGCATGAGAAGTGATATCCAACTCCTTCCCATTCCAATCCTGAGACCCTTCTGATAGCATGAGATGTGATACCTCAATGCCTCTAATACCAAACCTGAGATACTTCCGATAGCATGAGATGTGATATCTCAATGATTCTAATACCAAACCTGAGATCCTTCCTATAACATGCGATGTGATATCCAAATCCTTCCCCTTCCAAACCTGAGACCCTCCCTTTAGCATGAGATGTGATATCCAACTCCTTCCCATTCCAATCCTGAGACCCTTCTGATAGCATGAGATGTGATACCTCAATGCCTCTAATACCAAACCTGAGATCCTACCTCTAACATGAAATGTGATATCCAACTCCTTCCCTTACCAAACCTGAGATCCTTCCTATAACATGCAATGTGATATCCAAATCCTTCCCCTTCCAAACCTGAGACACTCCCTATAGCATGAGATGTGATATCCAAGTCCGTCCCATTCCAATCCTGAGACCCTTCCTATAGCATGAGATGTGATATCTCAATGCTTATTCCAAACCTGAGACCCTTCCTATGGCATGAGATGTCATATACAACTCCTTCCCATTCCAATCCTGAGACCCTTCCTATAGCATGAGATGTGATATCTCAATGCTTATACCAAACCTGAGACCCTTCCTATAGCATGAGATGTGATAGCCAACTTCTTCCCATTCCAATCCTGAGACCCTTCCTATAACATGAGATGTGATGTCGCAATGCTTCTAATACCAAACCTGAGATCTTTCCTATAACATGAGATGTGATATCCAACACCTTCCCATTCCAATCCTCAGACCCTTCCTATAGCATGAGATGTGATATCTCAATGCTTATACCAAACGTGAGAACCTTCCTATAGCTTGAGATGTGATATCCAACTCCTTCCCATTCCAATCCTGAGACCCTTCCTATAGCATGAGATGTGATATCTCAATGCTTATTCCAAACGTGAGACCCTTCCTATAACATGAGATGTGATATCTTAATGCCTCTAATACCAAACCTGAGATCCTTCCTCTAACATGAAATGTGATATCCAACTCCTTCCCGTTCCAAACCTGAGAGCCTTCCTATAGCATGAGATATGATATCCAAGTCCCTCCCATTCCAATCCTGGGACCCTTCCTATAACATGAGATGTGATATACAACTCCTTCCCATTCCAACCTGAGACCCTTCCTATAGCATGAGATGGGATATCCAACTCCTTCCAAATCAAATCCTGATACCCTTCCGATAGCATGAGATGTGATATCCCAATGTTTCTACCAAACCTGAGACCCATACTATGGCATGAGTTGTGATATCAAACCCCTTCCCATTCCAATCCTGAGACCCTTCCTATAGCTTGAGATATCCAACTCCTTCCCATTCCAATTCTGAGACCCTTCCTATACCATGAGACTTGATATCTCAATGCTTCTAATACCAAACCTGAGACCCTTCCTATAGCATGAGATGTGATATCTCAATGCTTCTAATACCAAACCTGAGATCCTTCCGATAACATGAGATGTGATATCCAAATCCTTCCCCTTCCAAACCTGAGACCCTCCCTTTAGCATGAGATGTGATATCCAACTCCTTCCCATTCCCATCCTGAGACCCTTCTGATAGCATGAGATGTGATATCTCAATGCCTCCAATACCAAACCTGAGATCCTACCTCTAACATGAAATGTGATATCCACATCCTTCCCCTTCCAAACCTGAGACCCTCCCTTTAGCATGAGATGTGATATCCGACTCCTTCCCGTTCCAATCCTGAGACCCTTCCGATTGCATGAGATGTGATATCTCAATGCTTCTAATACCAAACCTGAGATCCTTCTTATAACATGTGATGTGATATCCAACTCCTTCCCATTCCAACCTGAGACCCTTCCTATAGCATGAGATGGGATATCCAACTTCTTCCAAATCCAATCCTGATACCCTTCCGATAGCATGAGATGTGATATCCCAATGCTTCTACAAAACCTGAGACCCATACATGGCATGAGATTTGATATCAAACTCCTTCCCATTCCAATCCTGAGACCCTTCCTATAGCTTGAGATGTGATATCCAACTCCTTCCCATTCCAATTCTGAGACCCTTCCCATAGCATGAGATGTGATATCTCAATGCTTCTAATACCAAACCTGAGACCCTTCCTATAACATCAGATGTGATATCCAAGTCCTTCCCATTCCAATCCCGAGACCCTTCCAATAGCATGAGATGTGATATCTCAATGCTTCTAATACCAAACCTGAGACCCTTCCTATAACATGAGATGTGATATCCAAGTCCTTCCCATTCCAATCCTGAGACCCTTCCTATAGCTTGAGATGTGATATCCAACTCCTTCCCATTCCAATTCTGAAACCCTTCCCATAGCATGAGATGTGATATCTCAATGCTTCTAATACCAAACCTGAGACCCTTCCTATAACGAGATGGGATATCCAACTCCTTCCCATTCCAATCCTGAGACCCTTCCGATAGCAGAGATGTGATATCTCAATGCTTATACCAAACCTGAGACCCTTCCTATGGCATGAGATGTCATATACAACTCCTTCCGATTCCAAACCTGAGACCCTTCCTATAGAATGAGATGGGATATCTCAATGCTTATACCAAACCTGAGACCCTTCCTATAGCATGAGATGTGATATCCAACTCCTTCCCATTCCAATCCTGAGACCCTTCCTATAGCTTGAGATGTGATATCCAACTCCTTCCGATTCCAATCCTGAGACCCTTCCTATAGCTTGAGATGTGATATCCAACTCCTTCCCATTCCAATCCTGAGACCCTTCCTATAGCATGAGATGTGATATCTCAATGCTTCTAATACCAAACCTGAGATCCTTCCTATACCATGAGATGTGATATCCAAATCCTTCCACTTCCAATCCTGAGGCCCTCCATTTAGCATGAGATGTGATATCCGACTCCTTCCCATTCCAATCCTGAGACCCTTCGGATAGCATGAGATGTGATATCTCAATGCCTCTAATACCAAACCTGAGATCCTTCCGATAGCATGAGATGTGATATCTCAATGCTTCTAATACCAAACCTGAGACCCTTCCTATAGCATGAGATGTGATATCCAACTCCTTCCCATTCCAATCCTGAGACCCTTCATATAGCTTGAGATGTGATATCCAACTCCTTCCGATTCCAATCCTGAGACCCTTCCTATAGCTTGAGATGTGATATCCAACTCCTTCCCATTCCAATCCTGAGACCCTTCCTATAGCATGAGATGTTATATCTCAATGCTTCTAATACCAAACCTGAGATCCTTCCTAAAACATGAGATATGATATCCAAATCCTTCCTCTTCCAAACCTGAGACCCTCCCTTTAGCATGAGATGTGATATCCAACTCCTTCCCATTCTGATCCTGAGATCCTTCTGATAGCATGAGATGTGATATCTCAATGCCTCTAATACCAAACCTGAGATCCTACCTCTAACATGTAATGTGATATCCAACTCCTTCCCCTTCCAAACCTGAGAGCCTTCCTATAGCATGAGATGTGATATCCAAGTCCTTCCCATTCCAATCCTGAGACCCTTCCTATAACATGAGATGTGATATCCAACTCCTTCCCATTCCAACCTGAGACCCTTCCTATAGCATGAGATGGGATATCCAACTTCTTCCAAATCCAATCCTGATACCCTTCCGATAGCATGAGATGTGATATCCCAATGCTTCTACAAAACCTGAGACCCATACATGGCATGAGATTTGATATCAAACTCCTTCCCATTCCAATCCTGAGACCCTTCCTATAGCTTGAGATGTGATATCCAACTCCTTCCCATTCCAATTCTGAGACCCTTCCCATAGCATGAGATGTGATATCTCAATGCTTCTAATACCAAACCTGAGACCCTTCCTATAACATGAGATGTGATATCCAAGTCCTTCCCATTCCAATCCTGAGACCCTTCCTATAGCATGAGATGTGATATCTCAATGCTTCTAATACCAAACCTGAGACCCTTCCTATAACATGAGATGTGATATCCAAGTCCTTCCCATTCCAATCCTGAGACCCTTCCTATAGCTTGAGATGTGATATCCAACTCCTTCCCATTCCAATTCTGAAACCCTTCCCATAGCATGAGATGTGATATCTCAATGCTTCTAATACCAAACCTGAGACCCTTCCTATAACGAGATGGGATATCCAACTCCTTCCCATTCCAATCCTGAGACCCTTCCGATAGCAGAGATGTGATATCTCAATGCTTATACCAAACCTGAGACCCTTCCTATGGCATGAGATGTCATATACAACTCCTTCCGATTCCAAACCTGAGACCCTTCCTATAGAATGAGATGGGATATCTCAATGCTTATACCAAACCTGAGACCCTTCCTATAGCATGAGATGTGATATCCAACTCCTTCCCATTCCAATCCTGAGACCCTTCCTATAGCTTGAGATGTGATATCCAACTCCTTCCGATTCCAATCCTGAGACCCTTCCTATAGCTTGAGATGTGATATCCAACTCCTTCCCATTCCAATCCTGAGACCCTTCCTATAGCATGAGATGTGATATCTCAATGCTTCTAATACCAAACCTGAGATCCTTCCTATAACATGAGATGTGATATCCAAATCCTTCCACTTCCAAACCTGAGGCCCTCCATTTAGCATGACATGTGATATCCGACTCCTTCCCATTCCAATCCTGAGACCCTTCGGATAGCATGAGATGTGATATCTCAATGCCTCTAATACCAAACCTGAGATCCTTCCGATAGCATGAGATGTGATATCTCAATGCTTCTAATACCAAACCTGAGATCCTTCCAATAACATGAGATGTGATCTCCAAATCCTTCCCCTTCCAAACCTGAGACCCTCCCTTTAGCATGAGATGTGATATCCAACTCCTTCCCATTCCAATCCTGAGACCCTTCTGATAGCATGAGATGTGATATCTCAATGCCTCTAATACCAAACCTGAGATCCTTCCTCTAACATGAAATGTGATATCCAACTCCTTCCCCTTCCAAACCTGAGAGCCTTCCTATAGCATGAGATGTGATATCCAAGTCCTTCCCATTCCAATCCTGAGACCCTTCCTATAACATGAGATGTGATATCCAACTCCTTCCCATTCCAACCTGAGACCCTTCCTATAGCATGAGATGGGATATCCAACTCCTTCCAGATCCAATCCTGATACCCTTCCGATAGCATGAGATGTGATATCCCAATGCTTCTACAAAACCTGAGACCCATACATGGCATGAGATGTGATATCAAACTCCTTCCCATTCCAATCCTGAGACCCTTCCTATAGCTTGAGATGTGATATCCAACTCCTTCCCATTCCAATTCTGAGACCCTTCCTTTATCATGAGATGTGATATCCAAGACCTTCCCATTCCAATCCTGAGACCCTTCTGATAGCATGAGATGGGATATCCAACTCCTGCCAGATCCAATCCTGATACCCTTCCGATAGCATGAGATGTGATATCCCAATGCTTCTACAAAACCTGAGACCCATACATGGCATGAGATGTGATATCAAACTCCTTCCCATTCCAATCCTGAGACCCTTCCTATAGCTTGAGATGTGATATCCAACTCCTTCCCATTCCAATTCTGAGACCCGTCCTATACCATGAGACTTGATATCTCAATGCTTCTAATACCAAACCTGAGATCCTTCCTCTAACATGAAATGTGATATCCAACTCCTTCCAGATCCAATCCTGATACCCTTCCGATAGCATGAGATGTGATATCCCAATGCTTCTACAAAACCTGAGACCCGTACATGGCATGAGATGTGATATCAAACTCCTTCCCATTCCAATCCTGAGACCCTTCCTTTAGCATGAGATGTGATATCCAACTCCTTCCCATTCCAATCCTGAGACCCTTCTGATAGCATGAGATGTGATATCTCAATGCCTCTAATACCAAACCTGAGATCCTTCCTCTAACATGAAATGTGATATCCAACTCCTTCCCCTTCCAAACCTGAGAGCCTTCCTATAGCATGAGATGTGATATCCAAGTCCTTCCCATTCCAATCCTGAGACCCTTCCTATAACATGAGATGTGATATCCAACTCCTTCCCATTCCAACCTGAGACCCTTCCTATAGCATGAGATGGGATATCCAACTCCTTCCAGATCCAATCCTGATACCCTTCCGATAGCATGAGATGTGATATCCCAATGCTTCTACAAAACCTGAGACCCATACATGGCATGAGATGTGATATCAAACTCCTTCCCATTCCAATCCTGAGACCCTTCCTATAGCTTGAGATGTGATATCCAACTGCTTCCCATTCCAATTCTGAGACCCGTCCTATACCATGAGACTTGATATCTCAATGCTTCTAATACCAAACCTGAGACCGGTCCTATAACATGAGATGTGATATCCAAATCCTTCACCTTCCAAACCTTAGACCCTTCCTTTATCATGAGATGTGATATCCAAGTCCTTCCCATTCCAATCCAGAGACCCTTCCTTTAGCATGAGATGTGATATCTCAATGCTTCTAATACCAAACCTGAGACCCTTCCTATAACATGAGATGTGATATCCAAGTCCTTCCCATTCCAATCCTGAGACCCTTCCTATAGCATGAGATGTGATATCTTAATGCTTCTAATACCAAACCTGAGACCCTTCCTATAACATGAGATGTGATATCCAAGTCCTTCCCATTCCAATCCGGAGACCCTTCCTATAGTTTGAGATGTGATATCCAACTCCTTCCCATTCCAATTCTGAGACCCGTCCTATACCATGAGATGTGATATCTCAATGCTTCTAATACCAAACCTGAGATCCTTCCTATAACGAGATGGGATATCCAACTCCTTCCCATTCCAATCCTGAGACCCTTCCGATAGCAGAGATGTCATATACAACTCCTTCCGATTCCAAACCTGAGACCCTTCCTTTAGCATCAGATGGGATATCTCAATGCTTATACCAAACCTGAGACCCTTCCTATGGCATGAGATGTCATATACAACTCCTTCCGATTCCAAACCTGAGACCCTTCCTATAGCATCAGATGGGATATCTCAATGCTAATACCAAACCTGAGATCCTTCCTATAACATGAGATGTGATATCCAAATCCTTCCCCTTCCAAACTCGAAACCCTCCCTTTAGCATGAGATGTGATATCCAACTCCTTCCCATTCCAATCCCGAGACCGTTCTGATAGCATGAGATGTGATATCTCAATGCCTCTAATACCAAACCTGAGATCCTTCCGATAGCATGAGATGTGATATCTCAATGCTTTTAATACCAAACCTGAGATCCTTCCTATAACATGAGATGTGATATCCAAATCCTTCCCCTTCCAAACCTGAGACCCTCCCTTTAGCATGAGATGTGATATCCGACTCCTTCCCATTCCAATCCTGAGACCCTTCTGATAGCATGAGATGTGATATCTCAATGCCTCTAATACCAAACCTGAGTTCCTTCCTATAACATGAGATGTGATATCTCAATGCTTCTAATAGTAAACCTGAGACCCTCCCTTTAGCATGAGATGTGATATCCGACTCCTTCCCATTCCAATCCTGAGACCCTTCTGATAGCATGAGATGTGATATCTCAATGCCTCTAATACCAAACCTGAGATCCTTCCGATAGCATGAGATGTGATATCTCAATGTGTCTAATACCAAACCTGAGATCCTTCCTATAACATGAGATGTGATATCCAAATCCTTCCCCTTCCAAACCTGACACCCTCCCTTTAGCATGAGATGTGACATCCAACTCCTTCCCATTCCGATCCTGAGATCCTTCTGATAGCATGAGATGTGATATCTCAATGCCTCTAATACCAAACCTGAGATCCTACCTCTAACATGCAGTGTGATATCCAACTCCTTCCCCTTCCAAACCTGAGAGCCTCCCTATAGCATGAGATGTGATATCCAAGTCCTTCCCATTCCAATCCTGAGACCCTTCCTATAACATGAGATGTGATATCCAACTCCTTCCCATTCCAACCTGAGACCCTTCCTATATCATGAGATGGGATATCCAACTCCTTCCAAATCCAATCCTGATACCCTTCCGATAGCATGAGATGTGATATCCCAATGCTTCTACAAAACCTGAGACCCATGCATCGCATGAGATGTGATATCAAACTCCTTCCCATTCCAATCCTGAGACCCTTCCTATAGCTTGAGATGTGATATCCAACTCCTTCCCATTCCAATTCTGAGACCCTTCCTATAGCATGAGATGTGATATCTCAATGCTTCTAATACCAAACCTGAGACCCTTCCTATAACATGAGATGTGTTATCCAAGTCCTTCCCATTCCAATCCTGAGACCCTTCCTATAGCATGAGATGTGATATCTCAATGCTTCTAATACCAAACCTGAGACCCTTCCTATGACATGAGATGTGATATCCAAGTCCTTCCCATTCCAATCCTGAGACCCTTCCGATAGCAGAGATGTGATATCTCAATGCTTATACCAAACCTGAGACCCTACCTATGGCATGAGATGTCATATACAACTCCTTCCGATTCCAAACCTGAGACCCTTCCTATAGCATGAGATGGGATATCTCAATGCTAATACCAAACCTGAGACCCTTCCTATAGCATGAGATGTGATATCCAACTCCTTCCCATTCCAATCCTGAGACCCTTTCTATAGCTTGAGATGTGATATCCAACTCCTTCCCATTCCAATCCTGAGACCCTTCCTATAGCATGAGATGTGATATCTCAATGCTTCTAATACCAAACCTGAGATCCTTCCTATAACATGAGATGTGATATCCAAATCCTTCCACTTCCAAACCTGAGACCCTCCCTTTAGCATGAGATGTGATATCCGACTCCTTCCCATTCCAATCCTGAGACCCTTCTGATAGCATGAGATGTGATATCTCAATGCCTCTAATACCAAACCTGAGATCCTTCCGATAGCATGAGATGTGATATCTCAATGCTTCTAATACCAAACCTGAGATCCTTCCTATAACATGAGATGTGATATCCAAATCCTTCCCCTTCCAAACCTGAGACCCTCCCTTTAGCATGAGATGTGATATCCAACTCCTTCCCATTCCAATCCTGAGACCCTTCCTATAGCATGAGATGTGATATCCAAGTCCTTCCCATTCCAATCCTGAGACCCTTCCTATAACATGAGATGTGATATCCAACTCCTTCCAAATCCAATCCTGATACCCTTCCGATAGCATGAGATGTGATATCCCAATGCTTCTACAAAACCTGAGACCCATACATGGCATGAGATGTGATATCAAACTCCTTCCCATTCCAATCCTGAGACACTTCCTATAGCATCAGATGTGATATCTCAATGCTTCTAAAACCAAACCTGAGACTCTTCCTATAACATGAGATGGGATATCCAACTCCTTCCCATTCCAATCCTGAGACCCTTCCAATAGCAGAGATGTGATATCTCAATGCTTATACCAAACCTGAGACCCTTCCTATGGCATGAGATGTCATATACAACTCCTTCCCATTCCAATCCTGAGACCCTTCCTATAGCATGAGATGTGATATCTCAATGCTTCTAATACCAAACCTGAGATCCTTCCTATAACATGAGATGTGATATCCAACTCCTTCCCATTCCAATCCTGAGACCCTTCCTATAGCATGAGATGTGACATCTCAATGCTTATACCACACCTGAGACCCTTCCTATAGCATGAGATGTGATATCCAACTCCTTCCCATTCCAATCCTGAGACCCTTCCTATAGCATGAGATGTGATATCTCAATGCCTCTAATACCAAACCTGAGATCCTTCCTCTTACATGAAATGTGATATCCAACTCCTTCCCTTTCCAAACCTGAGAGCCTACCTATAGCATGAGATGTGATATTCAAGTCCTTCCCATTCCAATCCTTAGACCCTTCCTACAGCATGCAATATGATATCTCAATGATTCTAATAACAAACCTGAGACCCGTCCTATAACATGAGATGGGATATCCAACTCCTTCCCATTCCAATCCTGAGACACTTCCGATAGCAGAGATGTGATATTTCAATGCTTATACCAAACCTGAGACCCTTCCTATAGCATGAGATGTAATATCCAACTCCTTCCCATTCCAATCCTGAGACCCTTCCTACAGCATGCGATGTGATATCTCAATGCTTCTAATACCAAACCTGAGACCCGTCCTATAACATGAGATGGGATATCCAACTCCTTCCCGTTCCAAACCTGAGACCCTTCCTATAGCATGAGATGTGATATCCAACTCCTTCCCATCCCAATCCTGAGACACTTCCGATTGCAGAGATGTGATATCTCAATGCTTATACCAAACCTGAGACTCTTCCTATAACATGAGATGTGATATCCAAATCCTTCCCCTTCCAAACCTGACACCCTCCCTTTAGCATGAGATGTGACATCCAACTCCTTCCCATTCCGATCCTGAGATCCTTCTGATAGCATGAGATGTGATATCTCAATGCCTCTAATACCAAACCTGAGATCCTACCTCTAACATGTAATGTGATATCCAACTCCTTCCCCTTCCAAACCTGAGAGCCTTCCTATAGCATGAGATGTGATATCCAAGTCCTTCCCATTCCAATCCTGAGACCCTTCCTATAACATGAGATGTGATATCCAACTCCTTCCCATTCCAACCTGAGACCCTTCCTATAGCATGAGATGGGATATCCAACTTCTTCCAAATCCAATCCTGATACCCTTCCGATAGCATGAGATGTGATATCCCAATGCTTCTACAAAACCTGAGACCCATACATGGCATGAGATTTGATATCAAACTCCTTCCCATTCCAATCCTGAGACCCTTCCTATAGCTTGAGATGTGATATCCAACTCCTTCCCATTCCAATTCTGAGACCCTTCCCATAGCATGAGATGTGATATCTCAATGCTTCTAATACCAAACCTGAGACCCTTCCTATAACATGAGATGTGATATCCAAGTCCTTCCCATTCCAATCCTGAGACCCTTCCTATAGCATGAGATGTGATATCTCAATGCTTCTAATACCAAACCTGAGACCCTTCCTATAACATGAGATGTGATATCCAAGTCCTTCCCATTCCAATCCTGAGACCCTTCCTATAGCTTGAGATGTGATATCCAACTCCTTCCCATTCCAATTCTGAAACCCTTCCCATAGCATGAGATGTGATATCTCAATGCTTCTAATACCAAACCTGAGACCCTTCCTATAACGAGATGGGATATCCAACTCCTTCCCATTCCAATCCTGAGACCCTTCCGATAGCAGAGATGTGATATCTCAATGCTTATACCAAACCTGAGACCCTTCCTATGGCATGAGATGTCATATACAACTCCTTCCGATTCCAAACCTGAGACCCTTCCTATAGAATGAGATGGGATATCTCAATGCTTATACCAAACCTGAGACCCTTCCTTTAGCATGAGATGTGATATCCAACTCCTTCCCATTCCAATCCTGAGACCCTTCCTATAGCTTGAGATGTGATATCCAACTCCTTCCGATTCCAATCCTGAGACCCTTCCTATAGCTTGAGATGTGATATCCAACTCCTTCCCATTCCAATCCTGAGACCCTTCCTATAGCATGAGATGTGATATCTCAATGCTTCTAATACCAAACCTGAGATCCTTCCTATAACATGAGATGTGATATCCAAATCCTTCCACTTCCAAACCTGAGGCCCTCCATTTAGCATGACATGTGATATCCGACTCCTTCCCATTCCAATCCTGAGACCCTTCGGATAGCATGAGATGTGATATCTCAATGCCTCTAATACCAAACCTGAGATCCTTCCGATAGCATGAGATGTGATATCTCAATGCTTCTAATACCAAACCTGAGATCCTTCCAATAACATGAGATGTGATCTCCAAATCCTTCCCCTTCCAAACCTGAGACCCTCCCTTTAGCATGAGATGTGATATCCAACTCCTTCCCATTCCAATCCTGAGACCCTTCTGATAGCATGAGATGTGATATCTCAATGCCTCTAATACCAAACCTGAGATCCTTCCTCTAACATGAAATGTGATATCCAACTCCTTCCCCTTCCAAACCTGAGAGCCTTCCTATAGCATGAGATGTGATATCCAAGTCCTTCCCATTCCAATCCTGAGACCCTTCCTATAACATGAGATGTGATATCCAACTCCTTCCAATTCCAACCTGAGACCCTTCCTATAGCATGAGATGGGATATCCAACTCCTTCCAGATCCAATCCTGATACCCTTCCGATAGCATGAGATGTGATATCCCAATGCTTCTACAAAACCTGAGACCCATACATGGCATGAGATGTGATATCAAACTCCTTCCCATTCCAATCCTGAGACCCTTCCTATAGCTTGAGATGTGATATCCAACTCCTTCCCATTCCAATTCTGAGACCCTTCCTTTATCATGAGATGTGATATCCAAGACCTTCCCATTCCAATCCTGAGACCCTTCTGATAGCATGAGATGGGATATCCAACTCCTGCCAGATCCAATCCTGATACCCTTCCGATAGCATGAGATGTGATATCCCAATGCTTCTACAAAACCTGAGACCCATACATGGCATGAGATGTGATATCAAACTCCTTCCCATTCCAATCCTGAGACCCTTCCTATAGCTTGAGATGTGATATCCAACTCCTTCCCATTCCAATTCTGAGACCCGTCCTATACCATGAGACTTGATATCTCAATGCTTCTAATACCAAACCTGAGATCCTTCCTCTTACATGAAATGTGATATCCAACTCCTTCCAGATCCAATCCTGATACCCTTCCGATAGCATGAGATGTGATATCCCAATGCTTCTACAAAACCTGAGACCCGTACATGGCATGAGATGTGATATCAAACTCCTTCCCATTCCAATCCTGAGACCCTTCCTTTAGCATGAGATGTGATATCCAACTCCTTCCCATTCCAATCCTGAGACCCTTCTGATAGCATGAGATGTGATATCTCAATGCCTCTAATACCAAACCTGAGATCCTTCCTCTAACATGAAATGTGATATCCAACTCCTTCCCCTTCCAAACCTGAGAGCCTTCCTATAGCATGAGATGTGATATCCAAGTCCTTCCCATTCCAATCCTGAGACCCTTCCTATAACATGAGATGTGATATCCAACTCCTTCCCATTCCAACCTGAGACCCTTCCTATAGCATGAGATGGGATATCCAACTCCTTCCAGATCCAATCCTGATACCCTTCCGATAGCATGAGATGTGATATCCCAATGCTTCTACAAAACCTGAGACCCATACATGGCATGAGATGTGATATCAAACTCCTTCCCATTCCAATCCTGAGACCCTTCCTATAGCTTGAGATGTGATATCCAACTGCTTCCCATTCCAATTCTGAGACCCTTCCTATAGCATGAGATGTGATATCTCAATGCTTCTAATACCAAACCTGAGATCCTTCCTATAACATGAGATGTGATATCCAAATCCTTCCACTTCCAAACCTGAGACCCTCCCTTTAGCATGAGATGTGATATCCGACTCCTTCCCATTCCAATCCTGAGACCCTTCTGATAGCATGAGATGTGATATCTCAATGCCTCTAATACCAAACCTGAGATCCTTCCGATAGCATGAGATGTGATATCTCAATGCTTCTAATACCAAACCTGAGATCCTTCCTATAACATGAGATGTGATATCCAAATCCTTCCCCTTCCAAACCTGAGACCCTCCCTTTAGCATGAGATGTGATATCCAACTCCTTCCCATTCCAATCCTGAGACCCTTCCTATAGCATGAGATGTGATATCCAAGTCCTTCCCATTCCAATCCTGAGACCCTTCCTATAACATGAGATGTGATATCCAACTCCTTCCAAATCCAATCCTGATACCCTTCCGATAGCATGAGATGTGATATCCCAATGCTTCTACAAAACCTGAGACCCATACATGGCATGAGATGTGATATCAAACTCCTTCCCATTCCAATCCTGAGACACTTCCTATAGCATCAGATGTGATATCTCAATGCTTCTAAAACCAAACCTGAGACTCTTCCTATAACATGAGATGGGATATCCAACTCCTTCCCATTCCAATCCTGAGACCCTTCCAATAGCAGAGATGTGATATCTCAATGCTTATACCAAACCTGAGACCCTTCCTATGGCATGAGATGTCATATACAACTCCTTCCCATTCCAATCCTGAGACCCTTCCTATAGCATGAGATGTGATATCTCAATGCTTCTAATACCAAACCTGAGATCCTTCCTATAACATGAGATGTGATATCCAACTCCTTCCCATTCCAATCCTGAGACCCTTCCTATAGCATGAGATGTGACATCTCAATGCTTATACCACACCTGAGACCCTTCCTATAGCATGAGATGTGATATCCAACTCCTTCCCATTCCAATCCTGAGACCCTTCCTATAGCATGAGATGTGATATCTCAATGCCTCTAATACCAAACCTGAGATCCTTCCTCTTACATGAAATGTGATATCCAACTCCTTCCCTTTCCAAACCTGAGAGCCTACCTATAGCATGAGATGTGATATTCAAGTCCTTCCCATTCCAATCCTTAGACCCTTCCTACAGCATGCAATATGATATCTCAATGATTCTAATAACAAACCTGAGACCCGTCCTATAACATGAGATGGGATATCCAACTCCTTCCCATTCCAATCCTGAGACACTTCCGATAGCAGAGATGTGATATTTCAATGCTTATACCAAACCTGAGACCCTTCCTATAGCATGAGATGTAATATCCAACTCCTTCCCATTCCAATCCTGAGACCCTTCCTACAGCATGCGATGTGATATCTCAATGCTTCTAATACCAAACCTGAGACCCGTCCTATAACATGAGATGGGATATCCAACTCCTTCCCGTTCCAAACCTGAGACCCTTCCTATAGCATGAGATGTGATATCCAACTCCTTCCCATCCCAATCCTGAGACACTTCCGATTGCAGAGATGTGATATCTCAATGCTTATACCAAACCTGAGACTCTTCCTATAACATGAGATGTGATATCCAAATCCTTCCCCTTCCAAACCTGACACCCTCCCTTTAGCATGAGATGTGACATCCAACTCCTTCCCATTCCGATCCTGAGATCCTTCTGATAGCATGAGATGTGATATCTCAATGCCTCTAATACCAAACCTGAGATCCTACCTCTAACATGTAATGTGATATCCAACTCCTTCCCCTTCCAAACCTGAGAGCCTTCCTATAGCATGAGATGTGATATCCAAGTCCTTCCCATTCCAATCCTGAGACCCTTCCTATAACATGAGATGTGATATCCAACTCCTTCCCATTCCAACCTGAGACCCTTCCTATAGCATGAGATGGGATATCCAACTTCTTCCAAATCCAATCCTGATACCCTTCCGATAGCATGAGATGTGATATCCCAATGCTTCTACAAAACCTGAGACCCATACATGGCATGAGATTTGATATCAAACTCCTTCCCATTCCAATCCTGAGACCCTTCCTATAGCTTGAGATGTGATATCCAACTCCTTCCCATTCCAATTCTGAGACCCTTCCCATAGCATGAGATGTGATATCTCAATGCTTCTAATACCAAACCTGAGACCCTTCCTATAACATGAGATGTGATATCCAAGTCCTTCCCATTCCAATCCTGAGACCCTTCCTATAGCATGAGATGTGATATCTCAATGCTTCTAATACCAAACCTGAGACCCTTCCTATAACATGAGATGTGATATCCAAGTCCTTCCCATTCCAATCCTGAGACCCTTCCTATAGCTTGAGATGTGATATCCAACTCCTTCCCATTCCAATTCTGAAACCCTTCCCATAGCATGAGATGTGATATCTCAATGCTTCTAATACCAAACCTGAGACCCTTCCTATAACGAGATGGGATATCCAACTCCTTCCCATTCCAATCCTGAGACCCTTCCGATAGCAGAGATGTGATATCTCAATGCTTATACCAAACCTGAGACCCTTCCTATGGCATGAGATGTCATATACAACTCCTTCCGATTCCAAACCTGAGACCCTTCCTATAGAATGAGATGGGATATCTCAATGCTTATACCAAACCTGAGACCCTTCCTATAGCATGAGATGTGATATCCAACTCCTTCCCATTCCAATCCTGAGACCCTTCCTATAGCTTGAGATGTGATATCCAACTCCTTCCGATTCCAATCCTGAGACCCTTCCTATAGCTTGAGATGTGATATCCAACTCCTTCCCATTCCAATCCTGAGACCCTTCCTATAGCATGAGATGTGATATCTCAATGCTTCTAATACCAAACCTGAGATCCTTCCTATAACATGAGATGTGATATCCAAATCCTTCCACTTCCAAACCTGAGGCCCTCCATTTAGCATGACATGTGATATCCGACTCCTTCCCATTCCAATCCTGAGACCCTTCGGATAGCATGAGATGTGATATCTCAATGCCTCTAATACCAAACCTGAGATCCTTCCGATAGCATGAGATGTGATATCTCAATGCTTCTAATACCAAACCTGAGATCCTTCCAATAACATGAGATGTGATCTCCAAATCCTTCCCCTTCCAAACCTGAGACCCTCCCTTTAGCATGAGATGTGATATCCAACTCCTTCCCATTCCAATCCTGAGACCCTTCTGATAGCATGAGATGTGATATCTCAATGCCTCTAATACCAAACCTGAGATCCTTCCTCTAACATGAAATGTGATATCCAACTCCTTCCCCTTCCAAACCTGAGAGCCTTCCTATAGCATGAGATGTGATATCCAAGTCCTTCCCATTCCAATCCTGAGACCCTTCCTATAACATGAGATGTGATATCCAACTCCTTCCCATTCCAACCTGAGACCCTTCCTATAGCATGAGATGGGATATCCAACTCCTTCCAGATCCAATCCTGATACCCTTCCGATAGCATGAGATGTGATATCCCAATGCTTCTACAAAACCTGAGACCCATACATGGCATGAGATGTGATATCAAACTCCTTCCCATTCCAATCCTGAGACCCTTCCTATAGCTTGAGATGTGATATCCAACTCCTTCCCATTCCAATTCTGAGACCCTTCCTTTATCATGAGATGTGATATCCAAGACCTTCCCATTCCAATCCTGAGACCCTTCTGATAGCATGAGATGGGATATCCAACTCCTGCCAGATCCAATCCTGATACCCTTCCGATAGCATGAGATGTGATATCCCAATGCTTCTACAAAACCTGAGACCCATACATGGCATGAGATGTGATATCAAACTCCTTCCCATTCCAATCCTGAGACCCTTCCTATAGCTTGAGATGTGATATCCAACTCCTTCCCATTCCAATTCTGAGACCCGTCCTATACCATGAGACTTGATATCTCAATGCTTCTAATACCAAACCTGAGATCCTTCCTCTTACATGAAATGTGATATCCAACTCCTTCCAGATCCAATCCTGATACCCTTCCGATAGCATGAGATGTGATATCCCAATGCTTCTACAAAACCTGAGACCCGTACATGGCATGAGATGTGATATCAAACTCCTTCCCATTCCAATCCTGAGACCCTTCCTTTAGCATGAGATGTGATATCCAACTCCTTCCCATTCCAATCCTGAGACCCTTCTGATAGCATGAGATGTGATATCTCAATGCCTCTAATACCAAACCTGAGATCCTTCCTCTAACATGAAATGTGATATCCAACTCCTTCCCCTTCCAAACCTGAGAGCCTTCCTATAGCATGAGATGTGATATCCAAGTCCTTCCCATTCCAATCCTGAGACCCTTCCTATAACATGAGATGTGATATCCAACTCCTTCCCATTCCAACCTGAGACCCTTCCTATAGCATGAGATGGGATATCCAACTCCTTCCAGATCCAATCCTGATACCCTTCCGATAGCATGAGATGTGATATCCCAATGCTTCTACAAAACCTGAGACCCATACATGGCATGAGATGTGATATCAAACTCCTTCCCATTCCAATCCTGAGACCCTTCCTATAGCTTGAGATGTGATATCCAACTGCTTCCCATTCCAATTCTGAGACCCGTCCTATACCATGAGACTTGATATCTCAATGCTTCTAATACCAAACCTGAGACCGGTCCTATAACATGAGATGTGATATCCAAATCCTTCACCTTCCAAACCTTAGACCCTTCCTTTATCATGAGATGTGATATCCAAGTCCTTCCCATTCCAATCCAGAGACCCTTCCTTTAGCATGAGATGTGATATCTCAATGCTTCTAATACCAAACCTGAGACCCTTCCTATAACATGAGATGTGATATCCAAGTCCTTCCCATTCCAATCCTGAGACCCTTCCTATAGCATGAGATGTGATATCTTAATGCTTCTAATACCAAACCTGAGACCCTTCCTATAACATGAGATGTGATATCCAAGTCCTTCCCATTCCAATCCGGAGACCCTTCCTATAGTTTGAGATGTGATATCCAACTCCTTCCCATTCCAATTCTGAGACCCGTCCTATACCATGAGATGTGATATCTCAATGCTTCTAATACCAAACCTGAGATCCTTCCTATAACGAGATGGGATATCCAACTCCTTCCCATTCCAATCCTGAGACCCTTCCGATAGCAGAGATGTCATATACAACTCCTTCCGATTCCAAACCTGAGACCCTTCCTTTAGCATCAGATGGGATATCTCAATGCTTATACCAAACCTGAGACCCTTCCTATGGCATGAGATGTCATATACAACTACTTCCGATTCCAAACCTGAGACCCTTCCTATAGCATCAGATGGGATATCTCAATGCTAATACCAAACCTGAGATCCTTCCTATAACATGAGATGTGATATCCAAATCCTTCCCCTTCCAAACTCGAAACCCTCCCTTTAGCATGAGATGTGATATCCAACTCCTTCCCATTCCAATCCCGAGACCGTTCTGATAGCATGAGATGTGATATCTCAATGCCTCTAATACCAAACCTGAGATCCTTCCGATAGCATGAGATGTGATATCTCAATGCTTTTAATACCAAACCTGAGATCCTTCCTATAACATGAGATGTGATATCCAAATCCTTCCCCTTCCAAACCTGAGACCCTCCCTTTAGCATGAGATGTGATATCCGACTCCTTCCCATTCCAATCCTGAGACCCTTCTGATAGCATGAGATGTGATATCTCAATGCCTCTAATACCAAACCTGAGTTCCTTCTTATAACATGAGATGTGATATCTCAATGCTTCTAATAGTAAACCTGAGACCCTCCCTTTAGCATGAGATGTGATATCCGACTCCTTCCCATTCCAATCCTGAGACCCTTCTGATAGCATGAGATGTGATATCTCAATGCCTCTAATACCAAACCTGAGATCCTTCCGATAGCATGAGATGTGATATCTCAATGTGTCTAATACCAAACCTGAGATCCTTCCTATAACATGAGATGTGATATCCAAATCCTTCCCCTTCCAAACCTGACACCCTCCCTTTAGCATGAGATGTGACATCCAACTCCTTCCCATTCCGATCCTGAGATCCTTCTGATAGCATGAGATGTGATATCTCAATGCCTCTAATACCAAACCTGAGATCCTACCTCTAACATGTAGTGTGATATCCAACTCCTTCCCCTTCCAAACCTGAGAGCCTCCCTATAGCATGAGATGTGATATCCAAGTCCTTCCCATTCCAATCCTGAGACCCTTCCTATAACATGAGATGTGATATCCAACTCCTTCCCATTCCAACCTGAGACCCTTCCTATATCATGAGATGGGATATCCAACTCCTTCCAAATCCAATCCTGATACCCTTCCGATAGCATGAGATGTGATATCCCAATGCTTCTACAAAACCTGAGACCCATGCATCGCATGAGATGTGATATCAAACTCCTTCCCATTCCAATCCTGAGACCCTTCCTATAGCTTGAGATGTGATATCCAACTCCTTCCCATTCCAATTCTGAGACCCTTCCTATAGCATGAGATGTGATATCTCAATGCTTCTAATACCAAACCTGAGACCCTTCCTATAACATGAGATGTGTTATCCAAGTCCTTCCCATTCCAATCCTGAGACCCTTCCTATAGCATGAGATGTGATATCTCAATGCTTCTAATACCAAACCTGAGACCCTTCCTATGACATGAGATGTGATATCCAAGTCCTTCCCATTCCAATCCTGAGACCCTTCCGATAGCAGAGATGTGATATCTCAATGCTTATACCAAACCTGAGACCCTACCTATGGCATGAGATGTCATATACAACTCCTTCCGATTCCAAACCTGAGACCCTTCCTATAGCATGAGATGGGATATCTCAATGCTAATACCAAACCTGAGACCCTTCCTATAGCATGAGATGTGATATCCAACTCCTTCCCATTCCAATCCTGAGACCCTTTCTATAGCTTGAGATGTGATATCCAACTCCTTCCCATTCCAATCCTGAGACCCTTCCTATAGCATGAGATGTGATATCTCAATGCTTCTAATACCAAACCTGAGATCCTTCCTATAACATGAGATGTGATATCCAAATCCTTCCACTTCCAAACCTGAGACCCTCCCTTTAGCATGAGATGTGATATCCGACTCCTTCCCATTCCAATCCTGAGACCCTTCTGATAGCATGAGATGTGATATCTCAATGCCTCTAATACCAAACCTGAGATCCTTCCGATAGCATGAGATGTGATATCTCAATGCTTCTAATACCAAACCTGAGATCCTTCCTATAACATGAGATGTGATATCCAAATCCTTCCCCTTCCAAACCTGAGACCCTCCCTTTAGCATGAGATGTGATATCCAACTCCTTCCCATTCCAATCCTGAGACCCTTCCTATAGCATGAGATGTGATATCCAAGTCCTTCCCATTCCAATCCTGAGACCCTTCCTATAACATGAGATGTGATATCCAACTCCTTCCAAATCCAATCCTGATACCCTTCCGATAGCATGAGATGTGATATCCCAATGCTTCTACAAAACCTGAGACCCATACATGGCATGAGATGTGATATCAAACTCCTTCCCATTCCAATCCTGAGACACTTCCTATAGCATCAGATGTGATATCTCAATGCTTCTAATACCAAACCTGAGACTCTTCCTATAACATGAGATGGGATATCCAACTCCTTCCCATTCCAATCCTGAGACCCTTCCAATAGCAGAGATGTGATATCTCAATGCTTATACCAAACCTGAGACCCTTCCTATGGCATGAGATGTCATATACAACTCCTTCCCATTCCAATCCTGAGACCCTTCCTATAGCATGAGATGTGATATCTCAATGCTTCTAATACCAAACCTGAGATCCTTCCTATAACATGAGATGTGATATCCAACTCCTTCCCATTCCAATCCTGAGACCCTTCCTATAGGATGAGATGTGACATCTCAATGCTTATACCACACCTGAGACCCTTCCTATAGCATGAGATGTGATATCCAACTCCTTCCCATTCCAATCCTGAGACCCTTCCTATAGCATGAGATGTGATATCTCAATGCCTCTAATACCAAACCTGAGATCCTTCCTCTTACATGAAATGTGATATCCAACTCCTTCCCTTTCCAAACCTGAGAGCCTACCTATAGCATGAGATGTGATATTCAAGTCCTTCCCATTCCAATCCTTAGACCCTTCCTACAGCATGCAATATGATATCTCAATGATTCTAATAACAAACCTGAGACCCGTCCTATAACATGAGATGGGATATCCAACTCCTTCCCATTCCAATCCTGAGACACTTCCGATAGCAGAGATGTGATATTTCAATGCTTATACCAAACCTGAGACCCTTCCTATAGCATGAGATGTAATATCCAACTCCTTCCCATTCCAATCCTGAGACCCTTCCTACAGCATGCGATGTGATATCTCAATGCTTCTAATACCAAACCTGAGACCCGTCCTATAACATGAGATGGGATATCCAACTCCTTCCCGTTCCAAACCTGAGACCCTTCCTATAGCATGAGATGTGATATCCAACTCCTTCCCATCCCAATCCTGAGACACTTCCGATTGCAGAGATGTGATATCTCAATGCTTATACCAAACCTGAGACTCTTCCTATAACATGAGATGTGATATCCAAATCCTTCCCCTTCCAAACCTGACACCCTCCCTTTAGCATGAGATGTGACATCCAACTCCTTCCCATTCCGATCCTGAGATCCTTCTGATAGCATGAGATGTGATATCTCAATGCCTCTAATACCAAACCTGAGATCCTACCTCTAACATGTAGTGTGATATCCAACTCCTTCCCCTTCCAAACCTGAGAGCCTTCCTATAGCATGAGATGTGATATCCAAGTCCTTCCCATTCCAATCCTGAGACCCTTCCTATAACATGAGATGTGATATCCAACTCCTTCCCATTCCAACCTGAGACCCTTCCTATATCATGAGATGGGATATCCAACTCCTTCCAAATCCAATCCTGATACCCTTCCGATAGCATGAGATGTGATATCCCAATGCTTCTACAAAACCTGAGACCCATGCATCGCATGAGATGTGATATCAAACTCCTTCCCATTCCAATCCTGAGACCCTTCCTATAGCTTGAGATGTGATATCCAACTCCTTCCCATTCCAATTCTGAGACCCTTCCTATAGCATGAGATGTGATATCTCAATGCTTCTAATACCAAACCTGAGACCCTTCCTATAACATGAGATGTGTTATCCAAGTCCTTCCCATTCCAATCCTGAGACCCTTCCTATAGCATGAGATGTGATATCTCAATGCTTCTAATACCAAACCTGAGACCCTTCCTATATCATGAGATGTGATATCCAAGTCCTTCCCATTCCAATCCTGAGACCCTTCCTATAGCTTGAGATGTGATATCTAACTCCTTCCCATTCCAATTCTGAGACCCGTCCTATACCATGAGATGTGATATCTCAATGCTTCTAATACCAAACCTGAGACCCTTCCTATAACGAGATGGGATATCCAACTCCTTCCCATTCCAATCCTGAGACCCTTCCGATAGCAGAGATGTGATATCTCAATGCTTATACCAAACCTGAGACCCTACCTATGGCATGAGATGTCATATACAACTCATTCCGATTCCAAACCTGAGACCCTTCCTATAGCATGAGATGGGATATCTCAATGCTAATACCAAACCTGAGACCCTTCCTATAGCATGAGATGTGATATCCAACTCCTTCCCATTCCAATCCTGAGACCCTTTCTATAGCTTGAGATGTGATATCCAACTCCTTCCCATTCCAATCCTGAGACCCTTCCTATAGCATGAGATGTGATATCTCAATGCTTCTAATACCAAACCTGAGATCCTTCCTATAACATGAGATGTGATATCCAAATCCTTCCACTTCCAAACCTGAGACCCTCCCTTTAGCATGAGATGTGATATCCGACTCCTTCCCATTCCAATCCTGAGACCCTTCTGATAGCATGAGATGTGATATCTCAATGCCTCTAATACCAAACCTGAGATCCTTCCGATAGCATGAGATGTGATATCTCAATGCTTCTAATACCAAACCTGAGATCCTTCCTATAACATGAGATGTGATATCCAAATCCTTCCCCTTCCAAACCTGAGACCCTCCCTTTAGCATGAGATGTGATATCCAACTCCTTCCCATTCCAATCCTGAGACCCTTCCTATAGCATGAGATGTGATATCTCAATGCTTCTAATACCAAACCTGAGATCCTTCCTATAACATGAAATGTGATATCCAACTCCTTCCCCTTCCAAACCTGAGAGCCTTCCTATAGCATGAGATGTGATATCCAAGTCCTTCCCATTCCAATCCTGAGACCCTTCCTATAACATGAGATGTGATATCCAACTCCTTCCAAATCCAATCCTGATACCCTTCCGATAGCATGAGATGTGATATCCCAATGCTTCTACAAAACCTGAGACCCATACATGGCATGAGATGTGATATCAAACTCCTTCCCATTCCAATCCTGAGACACTTCCTATAGCATCAGATGTGATATCTCAATGCTTCTAATACCAAACCTGAGACTCTTCCTATAACATGAGATGGGATATCCAACTCCTTCCCATTCCAATCCTGAGACCCTTCCAATAGCAGAGATGTGATATCTCAATGCTTATACCAAACCTGAGACCCTTCCTATGGCATGAGATGTCATATACAACTCCTTCCCATTCCAATCCTGAGACCCTTCCTATAGCATGAGATGTGATATCTCAATGCTTCTAATACCAAACCTGAGATCCTTCCTATAACATGAGATGTGATATCCAACTCCTTCCCATTCCAATCCTGAGACCCTTCCTATAGCATGAGATGTGACATCTCAATGCTTATACCACACCTGAGACCCTTCCTATAGCATGAGATGTGATATCCAACTCCTTCCCATTCCAATCCTGAGACCCTTCCTATAGCATGAGATGTGATATCTCAATGCCTCTAATACCAAACCTGAGATCCTTCCTCTTACATGAAATGTGATATCCAACTCCTTCCCTTTCCAAACCTGAGAGCCTACCTATAGCATGAGATGTGATATTCAAGTCCTTCCCATTCCAATCCTTAGACCCTTCCTACAGCATGCAATATGATATCTCAATGATTCTAATAACAAACCTGAGACCCGTCCTATAACATGAGATGGGATATCCAACTCCTTCCCATTCCAATCCTGAGACACTTCCGATAGCAGAGATGTGATATTTCAATGCTTATACCAAACCTGAGACCCTTCCTATAGCATGAGATGTAATATCCAACTCCTTCCCATTCCAATCCTGAGACCCTTCCTACAGCATGCGATGTGATATCTCAATGCTTCTAATACCAAACCTGAGACCCGTCCTATAACATGAGATGGGATATCCAACTCCTTCCCGTTCCAAACCTGAGACCCTTCCTATAGCATGAGATGTGATATCCAACTCCTTCCCATCCCAATCCTGAGACACTTCCGATTGCAGAGATGTGATATCTCAATGCTTATACCAAACCTGAGACTCTTCCTATAACATGAGATGTGATATCCAACTCCTTCCCGTTCCAAACCTGAGACCCTTCCTATAGCATGAGATGTGATATCCAACTCCTTCCCATTCCAATCCTGAGACCCTTCTGATAGCATGAGATGTGATATCTCAATGCTTCTAATACCAAACCTGAGATCCTTCTTATAACATGTGATGTGATATCCAAATCCTTCCCCTTCCAAACCTGAGACCCTCCCTTTAGCATGAGAAGTGATATCCAACTCCTTCCCATTCCAATCCTGAGACCCTTATGATAGCATGAGATGTGATATCTCAATGCCTCTAATACCAAACCTGAGATACTTCCGATAGCATGAGATGTGATATCTCAATGATTCTAATACCAAACCTGAGATCCTTCCTATAACATGCGATGTGATATCCAAATCCTTCCCCTTCCAAACCTGAGACCCTCCCTTTAGCATGAGATGTGATATCCAACTCCTTCCCATTCCAATCCTGAGACCCTTCTGATAGCATGAGATGTGATACCTCAATGCCTCTAATACCAAACCTGAGATCCTACCTCTAACATGAAATGTGATATCCAACTCCTTCCCTTACCAAACCTGAGATCCTTCCTATAACATGCGATGTGATATCCAAATCCTTCCCCTTCCAAACCTGAGACCCTCCCTATAGCATGAGATGTGATATCCAAGTCCGTCCCATTCCAATCCTGAGACCCTTCCTATAGCATGAGATGTGATATCTCAATGCCTCTAATACCAAACCTGAGATCCTTCCTCTTACATGAAATGTGATATCCAACTCCTTCCCTTTCCAAACCTGAGAGCCTACCTATAGCATGAGATGTGATATTCAAGTCCTTCCCATTCCAATCCTTAGACCCTTCCTACAGCATGCAATATGATATCTCAATGATTCTAATAACAAACCTGAGACCCGTCCTATAACATGAGATGGGATATCCAACTCCTTCCCATTCCAATCCTGAGACACTTCCGATAGCAGAGATGTGATATTTCAATGCTTATACCAAACCTGAGACCCTTCCTATAGCATGAGATGTAATATCCAACTCCTTCCCATTCCAATCCTGAGACCCTTCCTACAGCATGCGATGTGATATCTCAATGCTTCTAATACCAAACCTGAGACCCGTCCTATAACATGAGATGTGATATCCAACTCCTTCCCGTTCCAAACCTGAGACCCTTCCTATAGCATGAGATGTGATATCCAACTCCTTCCCATCCCAATCCTGAGACACTTCCGATTGCAGAGATGTGATATCTCAATGCTTATATCAAACCTGAGACTCTTCCTATAACATGAGATGTGATATCCATCTCCTTCCCGTTCCAAACCTGAGACCCTTCCTATAGCATGAGATGTGATATCCAACTCCTTCCCATTCCAATCCTGAGACCCTTCTGATAGCATGAGATGTGATATCTCAATGCTTCTAATACCAAACCTGAGATCCTTCTTATAACATGTGATGTGATATCCAAATCCTTCCCCTTCCAAACCTGAGACCCTCCCTTTAGCATGAGAAGTGATATCCAACTCCTTCCCATTCCAATCCTGAGACCCTTATGATAGCATGAGATGTGATATCTCAATGCCTCTAATACCAAACCTGAGATACTTCCGATAGCATGAGATGTGATATCTCAATGATTCTAATATCAAACCTGAGATCCTTCCTATAACATGCGATGTGATATCCAAATCCTTCCCCTTCCAAACCTGAGACCCTCCCTTTAGCATGAGATGTGATATCCAACTCCTTCCCATTCCAATCCTGAGACCCTTCTGATAGCATGAGATGTGATACCTCAATGCCTCTAATACCAAACCTGAGATCCTACCTCTAACATGAAATGTGATATCCAACTCCTTCCCTTACCAAACCTGAGATCCTTCCTATAACATGCGATGTGATATCCAAATCCTTCCCCTTCCAAACCTGAGACCCTCCCTATAGCATGAGATGTGATATCCAAGTCCGTCCCATTCCAATCCTGAGACCCTTCCTATAGCATGAGATGTGATATCTCAATGCTTATTCCAAACCTGAGACCCTTCCTATGGCATGAGATGCCATATACAACTCCTTCCCATTCCAATCCTGAGACCCTTCCTATAGCATGAGATGTGATATCTCAATGCTTATACCAAACCTGAGACCCTTCCTATAGCATGAGATGTGATAGCCAACTTCTTCCCATTCCAATCCTGAGACCCTTCCTATAACATGAGATGTGATGTCGCAATGCTTCTAATACCAAACCTGAGATCTTTCCTATAACATGAGATGTGATATCCAACACCTTCCCATTCCAATCCTCAGACCCTTCCTATAGCATGAGATGTGATATCTCAATGCTTATACCAAACGTGAGACCCTTCCTATAGCTTGAGATGTGATATCCAACTCCTTCCCATTCCAATCCTGAGACCCTTCCTATAGCATGAGATGTGATATCTCAATGCTTATACCAAACGTGAGACCCTCCCTATAACATGAGATGTGATATCTTAATGCCTCTAATACCAAACCTGAGATCCTTCCTCTAACATGAAATGTGATATCCAACTCCTTCCCGTTCCAAACCTGAGAGCCTTCCTATAGCATGAGATATGATATCCAAGTCCCTCCCATTCCAATCCTGGGACCCTTCCTATAACATGAGATGTGATATCCAACTCCTTCCCATTCCAACCTGAGACCCTTCCTATAGCATGAGATGGGATATCCAACTCCTTCCAAATCAAATCCTGATACCCTTCCGATAGCATGAGATGTGATATCCCAATGTTTCTACCAAACCTGAGACCCATACTATGGCATGAGTTGTGATATCAAACCCCTTCCCATTCCAATCCTGAGACCCTTCCTATAGCTTGAGATATCCAACTCCTTCCCATTCCAATTCTGAGACCCTTCCTATACCATGAGACTTGATATCTCAATGCTTCTAATACCAAACCTGAGACCCTTCCTATAGCATGAGATGTGATATCTCAATGCTTCTAATACCAAACCTGAGATCCTTCCGATAACATGAGATGTGATATCCAAATCCTTCCCCTTCCAAACCTGAGACCCTCCCTTTAGCATGAGATGTGATATCCAACTCCTTCCCATTCCCATCCTGAGACCCTTCTGATAGCCTGAGATGTGATATCTCAATGCCTCCAATACCAAACCTGAGATCCTACCTCTAACATGAAATGTGATATCCACATCCTTCCCCTTCCAAACCTGAGACCCTCCCTTTAGCATGAGATGTGATATCCGACTCCTTCCCGTTCCAATCCTGAGACCCTTCCGATAGCATGAGATGTGATATCTCAATGCTTCTAATACCAAACCTGAGATCCTTCTTATAACATGTGATGTGATATCCAAATCCTTCCCCTTCCAAACCTGAGACCCACCCTTTAGCATGAGATGTGATATCCAACTCCTTCCCATTCCAATCCTGAGACCCTTATGATAGATAGCATGAGATGTGATATCTCAATGCCTCTAATACCAAACCTGAGATCCTTCCTATAACAAGAGATGTGATATCCAAATCCTTCCCCTTCCAAACCTGAGACCCTCCCTTTAGCATGAGATGTGATATCTCAATGCCTCTAATACCAAACCTGAGATCCTTCCGATAGCATGAGATGTGATATCTCAATGCCTCTAATACCAAACCTGAGATCCTACCTCTAACATGAAATGTGATATCCAACTCTTTCCCCTTCCAAACCTGAGAGCCTTCCTATAGCATGAGATGTGATATCCGACTCCTTCCCGTTCCAATCCTGAGACCCTTCCGATAGCATGAGATGTGATATCTCAATGCTTCTAATACCAAACCTGAGATCCTTCTTATAACATGTGATGTGATATCCAAATCCTTCCCCTTCCAAACCTGAGACCCTCCCTTTAGCATGAGATGTGATATCCAACTCCTTCCCATTCCAATCCTGAGACCCTTATGATAGATAGCATGAGATGTGATATCTCAATGCCTCTAATACCAAACCTGAGATCCTTCCTATAACATGAGATGTGATATCCAAATCCTGCCCCTTCCAAACCTGAGACCCTCCATTTAGCATGGGATGTGATATCCAACTCCTTCCCATTCCAATCCTGAGACCCTTCCGATAGCATGAGATGTGATATCTCAATGCTTCTAATACCAAACCTGTGATCCTTCCTATAACAAGAGATGTGATATCCAAATCCTTCCCCTTCCAAACCTGAGACCCTCCCTTTAGCATGAGATGTGATATCTCAATGCCTCTAATACCAAACCTGAGATCCTTCCGATAGCATGAGATTTGATATCTCAATGCTTCTAATACCAAACCTGAGATCCTTCCTATAACATGAGACGTGATATCCAAATCCTTCCCCTTCCAAACCTGAGACCCTCCCTTTAGCATGAGATGTGATATCCAACTCCTTCCCATTCCAATCCTGAGACCCTTCTGATAGCATGAGATGTGATATCTCAATGCCTCTAATACCAAACCTGAGATCCTACCTCTAACATGAAATGTGATATCCAACTCCTTCCCCTTCCAAACCTGAGAGCCTTCCTATAGCATGAGATGTGATATCCAAGTCCTTCCCATTCCAATCCTGAGACCCTTCCTATAACATGAGATGTGATATCCAACTCCTTCCAAATCCAATCCTGATACCCTTCCGGTAGCATGAGATGTGATATCCCAATGCTTCTACAAAACCTGAGACCCATACATGGCATGAGATGTGATATCAAACTCCTTCCCATTCCAATCCTGAGACACTTCCTATAGCATCAGATGTGATATCTCAATGCTTCTAATACCAAACCTGAGACTCTTCCTATAACATGAGATGGGATATCCAACTCCTTCCCATTCCAATCCTGAGACCCTTCCGATAGCAGAGATGTGATATCTCAATGCTTATACCAAACCTGAGACCCTTCCTATGGCATGAGATGTCATATACAACTCCTTCCCATTCCAACCCTGAGACCCTTCCTATAGCATGAGATGTGATATCTCAATGCTTCTAATACCAAACCTGAGATCCTTCCTATAACATGAGATGTGATATCCAACTCCTTCCCATTCCAATCCTGAGACCCTTCCTATAGCATGAGATGTGACATCTCAATGCTTATACCAAACCTGAGACCCTTCCTATAGCATGAAATGTGATATCCAACTCCTTCCCATTCCAATCCTGAGACCCTTCCTATAGCATGAGATGTGATATCTCAATGCCTCTAATACCAAACCTGAGATCCTTCCTCTAACATGAAATGTGATATCCAACTCCTTCCCTTTCCAAACCTGAGAGCCTACCTATAGCATGAGATGTGATATTCAAGTCCTTCCCATTCCAATCCTTAGACCCTTCCTACAGCATGCAATATGATATCTCAATGATTCTATTAACAAACCTGAGACCCGTCCTATAACATGAGATGGGATATCCAACTCCTTCCCATTCCAATCCTGAGACACTTCCGATAGCAGAGATGTGATATCTCAATGCTTATACCAAACCTGAGACCCTTCCTATAGCATGAGATGTAATATCCAACTCCTTCCCATTCCAATCCTGAGACCCTTCCTACAGCATGCGATGTGATATCTCAATGCTTCTAATACCAAACCTGAGACCCGTCCTATAACATGAGATGGGATATCCAACTCCTTCCCGTTCCAAACCTGAGACCCTTCCTATAGCATGAGATGTGATATCCAACTCCTTCCCATCCCAATCCTGAGACACTTCCGATTGCACAGATGTGATATCTCAATGCTTATACCAAACCTGAGACTCTTCCTATAACATGAGATGTGATATCCAACTCCTTCCCGTTCCAAACCTGAGACCCTTCCTATAGCATGAGATGTGATATCCAACTCCCTCCCATTCCAATCCTGAGACCCTTCTGATAGCATGAGATGTGATATCGCAATGCTTCTAATACCAAACCTGAGATCCTTCTTATAACATGTGATGTGATATCCAAATCCTTCCCCTTCCAAACCTGAGACCCTCCCTTTAGCATGAGAAGTGATATCCAACTCCTTCCCATTCCAATCCTGAGACCCTTATGATAGCATGAGATGTGATATCTCAATGCCTCTAATACCAAACCTGAGATACTTCCGATAGCATGAGATGTGATATCTCAATGATTCTAATACCAAACCTGAGATCCTTCCTATAACATGCGATGTGATATCCAAATCCTTCCCCTTCCAAACCTGAGACCCTCCCTTTAGCATGAGATGTGATATCCAACTCCTTCCCATTCCAATCCTGAGACCCTTCCTATAGCTTGAGAAGTGATATCTAACTCCTTCCCATTCCAATTCTGAGACCCGTCCTATACCATGAGATGTGATATCTCAATGCTTCTTATACCAAACCTGAGACCCTTCCTATAACGAGATGGGATATCCAACTCCTTCCCATTCCAATCCTGAGACCCTTCCGATAGCAGAGATGTGATATCTCAATGCTTATACCAAACCTGAGACCCTACCTATGGCATGAGATGTCATATACAACTCCTTCCGATTCCAAACCTGAGAACCTTCCTATAGCATGAGATGGGATATCTCAATGCTAATACCAAACCTGAGACCTTTCCTATAGCATGAGATGTGATATCCAACTCCTTCCCATTCCAATCCTGAGACCCTTACTATAGCTTGAGATGTGATATCCAACTCCTTCCCATTCCAATCCTGAGACCCTTTCTATAGCTTGAGATGTGATATCCAACTCCTTCCCATTCCAATACTGAGACCCTTCCTATAGCATGAGATGTGATATCTCAATGCTTCTAATACCAAACCTGAGATCCTTCCTATAACATGAGATGTGATATCCAAATCCTTTCACTTCCAAACCTGAGACCCTCCCTTTAGCATGAGATGTGATATCCGACTCCTTCCCATTCCAATCCTGAGACCCTTACTATAGCTTGAGATGTGATATCCAACTCCTTCCCATTCCAATACTGAGACCCTTCCTATAGCATGAGATGTGATATCTCAATGATTCTAATACCAAACCTGAGATCCTTCCTATAACATGCGATGTGATATCCAAATCCTTCCCCTTCCAAACCTGAGACCCTCCCTTTAGCATGAGATGTGATATCCAACTCCTTCCCATTCCAATCCTGAGACCCTTCCTATAGCTTGAGAAGTGATATCTAACTCCTTCCCATTCCAATTCTGAGACCCCTCCTATACCATGAGATGTGATATCTCAATGCTTCTTATACCAAACCTGAGACCCTTCCTATAACGAGATGGGATATCCAACTCCTTCCCATTCCAATCCTGAGACCCTTCCGATAGCAGAGATGTGATATCTCAATGCTTATACCAAACCTGAGACCCTACCTATGGCATGAGATGTCATATACAACTCCTTCCGATTCCAAACCTGAGACCCTTCCTATAGCATGAGATGGGATATCTCAATGCTAATACCAAACCTGAGACCCTTCCTATAGCATGAGATGTGATACCCAACTCCTTCCCATTCCAATCCTGAGACCCTTACTATAGCTTGAGATGTGATATCCAACTCCTTCCCATTCCAATCCTGAGACCCTTTCTATAGCTTGAGATGTGATATCCAACTCCTTCCCATTCCAATACTGAGACCCTTCCTATAGCATGAGATGTGATATCTCAATGCTTCTAATACCAAACCTGAGATCCTTCCTATAACATGAGATGTTATATCCAAATCCTTCCACTTCCAAACCTGAGACCCTCCCTTTAGCATGAGATGTGATATCCGACTCCTTCCCATTCCAATCCTGGGACCCTTCTGATAGCATGAGATGTGATATCTCAATGCCTCTAATACCAAACCTGAGATCCTTCCGATAGCATGAGATGTGATATCTCATTGCTTCTAATACCAAACCTGAGATCCTTCCTATAACATGAGATGTGATATCCAAATCCTTCCCCTTCCAAACCTGAGACCCTCCCTTTAGCATGAGATGTGATATCCAACTCCTTCCCATTCCAATCCTGAGACCCTTCTGATAGCATGAGATGTGATATCTCAATGCCTCTAATACCAAACCTGAGATCCTAACTCTAACATGAAATGTGATATCCAACTCCTTCCCCTTCCAAACCTGAGAGCCTTCCTATAGCATGAGATGTGATATCCAAGTCCTTCCCATTCCAATCCTGAGACCCTTCCTATAACATGAGATGTGATATCCAACTCCTTCCAAATCCAATCCTGATACCCTTCCGATAGCATGAGATGTGATATCCCAATGCTTCTACAAAACCTGAGACCCATACATGGCATGAGATGTGATATCAAACTCCTTCCCATTCCAATCCTGAGACACTTCCTATAGCATCAGATGTGATATCTCAATGCTTCTAATACCAAACCTGAGACTCTTCCTATAACATGAGATGGGATATCCAACTCCTTCCCATTCCAATCCTGAGACCCTTCCGATAGCAGAGATGTGATATCTCAATGCTTATACCAAACCTGAGACCCTTCCTATGGCATGAGATGTCATATACAACTCCTTCCCATTCCAATCCTGAGACCCTTCCTATAGCATGAGATGTGATATCTCAATGCTTCTAATACCAAACCTGAGATCCTTCCTATAACATGAGATGTGATATCCAACTCCTTCCCATTCCAATCCTGAGACCCTTCCTATAGCATGAGATGTGACATCTCAATGCTTATACCACACCTGAGACCCTTCCTATAGCATGAGATGTGATATCCAACTCCTTCCCATTCCAATCCTGAGACCCTTCCTATAGCATGAGATGTGATATCTCAATGCCTCTAATACCAAACCTGAGATCCTTCCTCTAACATGAAATGTGATATCCAACTCCTTCCCTTTCCAAACCTGAGAGCCTACCTATAGCATGAGATGTGATATTCAAGTCCTTCCCATTCGAATCCTTAGACCCTTCCTACAGCATGCAATATGATATCTCAATGATTCTAATAGCAAACCTGAGACCCGTCCTGTAACATGAGATGGGATATCCAACTCCTTCCCGTTCCAATCCTGAGACCCTTCCTACAGCATGCGATGTGATATCTCAATGCTTCTAATACCAAACCTGAGACCCGTCCTATAACATGAGATGGGATATCCAACTCCTTCCCGTTCCAAACCTGAGACCCTTCCTATAGCATGAGATGTGATATCCAACTCCTTCCCATCCCAATCCTGAGACACTTCCGATTGCAGAGATGTGATATCTCAATGCTTATACCAAACCTGAGACTCTTCCTATAACATGAGATGTGATATCCAACTCCTTCCCGTTCCAAACCTGAGACCCTTCCTATAGCATGAGATGTGATATCCAACTCCTTCCCATTCCAATCCTGAGACCCTTCTGATAGCATGAGATGTGATATCTCAATGCTTCTAATACCAAACCTGAGATCCTTCTTATAACATGTGATGTGATATCCAAATCCTTCCCCTTCCAAACCTGAGACCCTCCCTTTAGCATGAGAAGTGATATCCAACTCCTTCCCATTCCAATCCTGAGACCCTTATGATAGCATGAGATGTGATATCTCAATGCCTCTAATACCAAACCTGAGATACTTCCGATAGCATGAGATGTGATATCTCAATGATTCTAATACCAAACCTGAGATCCTTCCTATAACATGCGATGTGATATCCAAATCCTTCCCCTTCCAAACCTGAGACCCTCCCTTTAGCATGAGATGTGATATCCAACTCCTTCCCATTCCAATCCTGAGACCCTTCTGATAGCATGAGATGTGATACCTCAATGCCTCTAATACCAAACCTGAGATCCTACCTCTAACATGAAATGTGATATCCAACTCCTTCCCTTACCAAACCTGAGATCCTTACTATAACATGCGATGTGATATCCAAATCCTTCCCCTTCCAAACCTGAGACCCTCCCTATAGCATGAGATGTGATATCCAAGTCCGTCCCATTCCAATCCTGAGACCCTTCCTATAGCACGAGATGTGATATCTCAATGCTTATTCCAAACCTGAGACCCTTCCTATGGCATGAGATGTCATATACAACTCCTTCCCATTCCAATCCTGAGACCCTTCCTATAGCATGAGATGTGATATCTCAATGCTTATACCAAACCTGAGACCCTTCCTATAGCATGAGATGTGATAGCCAACTTCTTCCCATTCCAATCCTGAGACCCTTCCTATAACATGAGATGTGATGTCGCAATGCTTCTAATACCAAACCTGAGATCTTTCCTATAACATGAGATGTGATATCCAACACCTTCCCATTCCAATCCTGAGACCTTTCCTATAGCATGAGATGTGATATCTCAATGCTTATACCAAACGTGAGACCCTTCCTATAGCTTGAGATGTGATATCCAACTCCTTCCCATTCCAATCCTGAGACCCTTCCTATGCCATGAGATGTGATATCTCAATGGTTATACCAAACGTGAGACCCTTCCTATAACATGAGATGTGATATCTTAATACCTCTAATACCAAACCTGAGATCCTTCCTCTACCATGAAATGTGATATCCAAATCCTTCCCCTTCCAAACCTGAGAGCCTTCCTATAGCATGAGATATGATATCCAAGTCCTTCCCATTCCAATCCTGGGACCCTTCCTATAACATGAGATGTGATATCCAACTCCTTCCCATTCCAACCTGAGACCCTTCCTATAGCATGAGATGGGATATCCAACTCCTTCCAAATCAAATCCTGATACCCTTCCGATAGCATGAGATGTGATATCCCAATGTTTCTACCAAACCTGAGACCCATACTATGGCATGAGTTGTGATATCAAACCCCTTCCCATTCCAATCCTGAGACCCATCCTATAGCTTGAGATATCCAACTCCTTCCCCTTCCAAACCTGAGACCCTCCCTTTAGCATGAGATGTGATATCCAACTCCGTCCCATTCCAATCCTGAGACCCTTCCGATAGCATGAGATGTGATATCTCAATGCTTCTAATACCAAACCTGTGATCCTTTCTATAACATGAGATGTGATATCCAACTCCTTCCCATTCCAATCCTGAGACCCTTACTATAGCTTGAGATGTGATATCCAACTCCTTCCCATTCCAATCCTGAGACCCTTTCTATAGCTTGAGATGTGATATCCAACTCCTTCCCATTCCAATACTGAGACCCTTCCTATAGCATGAGATGTGATATCTCAATGCTTCTAATACCAAACCTGAGATCCTTCCTATAACATGAGATGTGATATCCAAATCCTTCCACTTCCAAACCTGAGACCCTCCCTTTAGCATGAGATGTGATATCCGACTCCTTCCCATTCCAATCCTGAGACCCTTCTGATAGCATGAGATGTGATATCTCAATGCCTCTAATACCAAACCTGAGATCCTTCCGATAGCATGAGATGTGATATCTCATTGCTTCTAATACCAAACCTGAGATCCTTCCTATAACATGAGATGTGATATCCAAATCCTTCCCCTTCCAAACCTGAGACCCTCCCTTTAGCATGAGATGTGATATCCAACTCCTTCCCATTCCAATCCTGAGACCCTTCTGATAGCATGAGATGTGATATCTCAATGCCTCTAATACCAAACCTGAGATCCTACCTCTAACATGAAATGTGATATCCAACTCCTTCCCCTTCCAAACCTGAGAGCCTTCCTATAGCATGAGATGTGATATCCAAGTCCTTCCCATTCCAATCCTGAGACCCTTCCTATAACATGAGATGTGATATCCAACTCCTTCCAAATCCAATCCTGATACCCTTCCGATAGCATGAGATGTGACATCCCAATGATTCTACAAAATCTGAGACCCATACATGGCATGAGATGTGATATCAAACTCCTTCCCATTCCAATCCTGAGACACTTCCTATAGCATCAGATGTGATATCTCAATGCTTCTAATACCAAACCTGAGACTCTTCCTATAACATGAGATGGGATATCCAACTCCTTCCCATTCCAATCCTGAGACCCTTCCGATAGCAGAGATGTGATATCTCAATGCTTATACCAAACCTGAGACCCTTCCTATGGCATGAGATGTCATATACAACTCCTTCCCATTCCAATCCTGAGACCCTTCCTATAGCATGAGATGTGATATCTCAATGCTTCTAATACCAAACCTGAGATCCTTCCTATAACATGAGATGTGATATCCAACTCCTTCCCATTCCAATCCTGAGACCCTTCCTATAGCATGAGATGTGACATCTCAATGCTTATACCACACCTGAGACCCTTCCTATAGCATGAGATGTGATATCCAACTCCTTCCCATTCCAATCCTGAGACCCTTCCTATAGCATGAGATGTGATATCTCAATGCCTCTAATACCAAACCTGAGATCCTTCCGCTAACATGAAATGTGATATCCAACTCCTTCCCTTTCCAAACCTGAGAGCCTACCTATAGCATGAGATGTGATATTCAAGTCCTTCCCATTCCAATCCTTAGACCCTTCCTACAGCATGCAATATGATATCTCAATGATTCTAATAACAAACCTGAGACCCGTCCTATAACATGAGATGGGATATCCAACTCCTTCCCGTTCCAATCCTGAGACCCTTCCTACAGCATGCGATGTGATATCTCAATGCTTCTAATACCAAACCTGAGACCCGTCCTATAACATGAGATGGGATATCCAACTCCTTCCCGTTCCAAACCTGAGACCCTTCCTATAGCATGAGATGTGATATCCAACTCCTTCCCATCCCAATCCTGAGACACTTCCGATTGCAGAGATGTGATATCTCAATGCTTATACCAAACCTGAGACTCTACCTATAACTTGAGATGTGATATCCAACTCCTTCCCGTTCCAAACCTGAGACCCTTCCTATAGCATGAGATGTGATATCCAACTCCTTCCCATTCCAATCCTGAGACCCTTCTGATAGCATGAGATGTGATATCTCAATGCTTCTAATACCAAACCTGAGATCCTTCTTATAACATGTGATGTGATATCCAAATCCTTCCCCTTCCAAACCTGAGACCCTCCCTTTAGCATGAGAAGTGATATCCAACTCCTTCCCATTCCAATCCTGAGACCCTTATGATAGCATGAGATGTGATATCTCAATGCCTCTAATACCAAACCTGAGATACTTCCGATAGCATGAGATGTGATATCTCAATGATTCTAATACCAAACCTGAGATCCTTCCTATAACATGCGATGTGATATCCAAATCCTTCCCCTTCCAAACCTGAGACCCTCCCTTTAGCATGAGATGTGATATCCAACTCCTTCCCATTCCAATCCTGAGACCCTTCTGATAGCATGAGATGTGATACCTCAATGCCTCTAATACCAAACCTGAGATCCTACCTCTAACATGAAATGTGATATCCAACTCCTTCCCTTACCAAACCTGAGATCCTTCCTATAACATGCGATGTGATATCCAAATCCTTCCCCTTCCAAACCTGAGACCCTCCCTATAGCATGAGATGTGATATCCAAGTCCGTCCCATTCCAATCCTGAGACCCTTCCTATAGCACGAGATGTGATATCTCAATGCTTATTCCAAACCTGAGACCCTTCCTATGGCATGAGATGTCATATACAACTCCTTCCCATTCCAATCCTGAGACCCTTCCTATAGCATGAGATGTGATATCTCAATGCTTATACCAAACCTGAGACCCTTCCTATAGCATGAGATGTGATAGCCAACTTCTTCCCATTCCAATCCTGAGACCCTTCCTATAACATGAGATGTGATGTCGCAATGCTTCTAATACCAAACCTGAGATCTTTCCTATAACATGAGATGTGATATCCAACACCTTCCCATTCCAATCCTGAGACCTTTCCTATAGCATGAGATGTGATATCTCAATGCTTATACCAAACGTGAGACCCTTCCTATAGCTTGAGATGTGATATCCAACTCCTTCCCATTCCAATCCTGAGACCCTTCCTATATCATGAGATGTGATATCTCAATGCTTATACCAAATGTGAGACCCTTCCTATAACATGAGATGTGATATCTTAATGCCTCTAATACCAAACCTGAGATCCTTCCTCTAACATGAAATCTGATATCCAAATCCTTCCCCTTCCAAACCTGAGAGCCTTCCTATAGCATGAGATATGATATCCAAGTCCTTCCCATTCCGATCCTGGGACCCTTCCTATAACATGAGATGTGATATCCAACTCCTTCCCATTCCAACCTGAGACCCTTCCTATAGCATGAGATGGGATATCCAACTCCTTCCAAATCAAATCCTGATACCCTTCCGATAGCATGAGATGTGATATCCCAATGTTTCTACCAAACCTGAGACCCATACTATGGCATGAGTTGTGATATCAAACCCCTTCCCATTCCAATCCTGAGACCCATCCTATAGCTTGAGATATCCAACTCCTTCCCCTTCCAAACCTGAGACCCTCCCTTTAGCATGAGATGTGATATCCAACTCCGTCCCATTCCAATCCTGAGACCCTTCCGATAGCATGAGATGTGATATCTCAATGCTTCTAATACCAAACCTGAGATCCTTCCGATAACATGAGATGTGATATCCAAATCCTTCCCCTTCCAAACCTGAGACCCTCCCTTTAGCATGAGATGTGATATCTCAATGCCTCTAATACCAAACCACCAAACCTGAGATCCTTCCGATAGCATGAGATGTGATATCTCAATGCTTCTAATACCAAACCTGAGATCCTTCCTATAACATGAGACGTGATATCCAAATCCTTCCCCTTCCAAACCTGAGACCCTCCCTTTAGCATGAGATGTGATATCCAACTCCTTCCAATTCCAATCCTGAGACCCTTCTGATAGCATGAGATGTGATATCTCAATGCCTCTAATACCAAACCTGAGATCCTACCTCTAACATGAAATGTGATATCCAACTCTTTCCCCTTCCAAACCTGAGAGCCTTCCTATAGCATGAGATGTGATATCTCAATGCTTCTAATACCAAACCTGAGATCCTTCTTATAACATGTGATGTGATATCCAAATCCTTCCCCTTCCAAACCTGAGACCCTCCCTTTAGCATGAGATGTGATATCCAACTCCTTCCCATTCCAATCCTGAGACCCTTATGGTAGATAGCATGAGATGTGATATCTCAATGCCTGTAATACCAAACCTGAGATCCTTCCTATAACATGAGATGTGATATCCAAATCCTACCCCTTCCAAACCTGAGACCCTCCCTTTAGCATGAGATGTGATATCCAACTCCTTCCCATTCCAATCCTGAGACCCTTCCGATAGCATGAGATGTGATATCTCAATGCTTCTAATACCAAACCTGTGATCCTTCCTATAACAAGAGATGTGATATCCAAATCCTTCCCCTTCCAAACCTGAGACCCTCCCTTTAGCATGAGATGTGATATCTCAATGCCTCTAATACCAAACCTGAGATCCTTCCGATAGCATGAGATGTGATATCTCAATGCTTCTAATACCAAACCTGAGATCCTTCCTATAACATGAGACGTGATATCCAAATCCTTCCCCTTCCAAACCTGAGACCCTCCCTTTAGCATGAGATGTGATATCCAACTCCTTCCCATTCCAATCCTGAGACCCTTCTGATAGCATGATATGTGATATCTCAATGCCTCTAATACCAAACCTGAGATCCTACCTCTAACATGAAATGTGATATCCAACTCCTTCCCCTTCCAAACCTGAGAGCCTTCCTATAGCATGAGATGTGATATCCAAGTCCTTCCCATTCCAATCCTGAGACCCTTCCTATAACATGAGATGTGATATCCAACTCCTTCCAAATCCAATCCTGATACCCTTCCAATAGCATGAGATGTGATATCCCAATGCTTCTACAAAACCTGAGACCCATACATGGCATGAGATGTGATATCAAACTCCTTCCCATTCCAATCCTGAGACACTTCCTATAGCATCAGATGTGATATCTCAATGCTTCTAATACCAAACCTGAGACTCTTCCTATAACCTGAGATGGGATATCCAACTCCTTCCCATTCCAATCCTGAGACCCTTCCGATAGCAGAGATGTGATATCTCAATGCTTATACCAAACCTGAGACCCTTCCTATGGCATGAGATGTCATATACAACTCCTTCCCATTCCAATCCTGAGACCCTTCCTATAGCATGAGATGTGATATCTCAATGTTTCTAATACCAAACCTGAGATCCTTCCTATAACATGAGATGTGATATCCAACTCCTTCCCATTCCAATCCTGAGACCTTTCCTATAGCATGAGATGTGACATCTCAATGCTTATACCAAACCTGAGACCCTTCCTATAGCATGAAATGTGATATCCAACTCCTTCCCATTCCAATCCTGAGACCCTTCCTATAGCATGAGATGTGATATCTCAATGCCTCTAATACCAAACCTGAGATCCTTCCTCTAACATGAAATGTGATATCCAACTCCTTCCCTTTCCAAACCTGAGAGCCTACCTATAGCATGAGATGTGATATTCAAGTCCTTCCCATTCCAATCCTTAGACCCTTCCTACAGCATGCAATATGATATCTCAATGATTCTAATAACAAACCTGAGACCCGTCCTATAACATGAGATGGGATATCCAACTCCTTCCCATTCCAATCCTGAGACACTTCCGATAGCAGAGATGTGATATCTCAATGCTTATACCAAACCTGAGACCCTTCCTATAGCATGAGATGTGATATCTCAATGCTTATACCAAACCTGAGACTCTTCCTATAACATGAGATGTGATATCCAACTCCTTCCCGTTCCAAACCTGAGACCCTTCCTATAGCATGAGATGTGATATCCAACTCCTTCCCATTCCAATCCTGAGACCCTTCTGATAGCATGAGATGTGATATCTCAATGCTTCTAATACCAAACCTGAGATCCTTCTTATAACATGTGATGTGATATCCAAATCCTTCCCCTTCCAAACCTGAGACCCTCCCTTTAGCATGAGAAGTGATATCCAACTCCTTCCCATTCCAATCCTGAGACCCTTATGATAGCATGAGATGTGATATCTCAATGCCTCTAATACCAAACCTGAGATACTTCCGATAGCATGAGATGTGATATCTCAATGATTCTAATACCAAACCTGAGATCCTTCCTATAACATGCGATGTGATATCCAAATCCTTCCCCTTCCAAACCTGAGAACCTCCCTTTAGCATGAGATGTGATATCCAACTCCTTCCCATTCCAATCCTGAGACCCTTCTGATAGCATGAGATGTGATACCTCAATGCCTCTAATACCAAACCTGAGATCCTACCTCTAACATGAAATGTGATATCTAACTCCTTCCCTTACCAAACCTGAGATCCTTCCTATAACATGCGATGTGATATCCAAATCCTTCCCCTTCCAAACCTGAGACCCTCCCTATAGCATGAGATGTGATATCCAAGTCCGTCCCATTCCAATCCTGAGACCCTTCCTATAGCATGAGATGTGATATCTCAATGCTTATTCCAAACCTGAGACCCTTCCTATGGCATGAGATGTCATATACAACTCCTTCCCATTCCAATCCTGAGACCCTTCCTGTAGCATGAGATGTGATATCTCTATGCTTATACCAAACCTGAGACCCTTCCTATAGCATGAGATGTGATAGCCAACTTCTTCCCATTCCAATCCTGAGACCCTTCCTATAACATGAGATGTGATGTCGCAATGCTTCTAATACCAAACCTGAGATCTTTCCTATAACATGAGATGTGATATCCAACACCTTCCCATTCCAATCCTCAGACCCTTCCTATAGCATGAGATGTGATATCTCAATGCTTATACCAAACGTGAGACCCTTCCTATAGCTTGAGATGTGATATCCAACTCCTTCCCATTCCAATCCTGAGACCCTTCCTATAGCATGAGATGTGATATCTCAATGCTTATACCAAACGTGAGACCCTCCCTATAACATGAGATGTGATATCTTAATGCCTCTAATACCAAACCTGAGATCCTTCCTCTAACATGAAATGTGATATCCAACTCCTTCCCGTTCCAAACCTGAGAGCCTTCCTATAGCATGAGATATGATATCCAAGTCCCTCCCATTCCAATCCTGGGACCCTTCCTATAACATGAGATGTGATATCCAACTCCTTCCCATTCCAACCTGAGACCCTTCCTATAGCATGAGATGGGATATCCAACTCCTTCCAAATCAAATCCTGATACCCTTCCGATAGCATGAGATGTGATATCCCAATGTTTCTACCAAACCTGAGACCCATACTATGGCATGAGTTGTGATATCAAACCCCTTCCCATTCCAATCCTGAGACCCTTCCTATAGCTTGAGATATCCAACTCCTTCCCATTCCAATTCTGAGACCCTTCCTATACCATGAGACTTGATATCTCAATGCTTCTAATACCAAACCTGAGACCCTTCCTATAGCATGAGATGTGATATCTCAATGCTTCTAATACCAAACCTGAGATCCTTCCGATAACATGAGATGTGATATCCAAATCCTTCCCCTTCCAAACCTGAGACCCTCCCTTTAGCATGAGATGTGATATCCAACTCCTTCCCATTCCCATCCTGAGACCCTTCTGATAGCCTGAGATGTGATATCTCAATGCCTCCAATACCAAACCTGAGATCCTACCTCTAACATGAAATGTGATATCCACATCCTTCCCCTTCCAAACCTGAGACCCTCCCTTTAGCATGAGATGTGATATCCGACTCCTTCCCGTTCCAATCCTGAGACCCTTCCGATAGCATGAGATGTGATATCTCAATGCTTCTAATACCAAACCTGAGATCCTTCTTATAACATGTGATGTGATATCCAAATCCTTCCCCTTCCAAACCTGAGACCCACCCTTTAGCATGAGATGTGATATCCAACTCCTTCCCATTCCAATCCTGAGACCCTTATGATAGATAGCATGAGATGTGATATCTCAATGCCTCTAATACCAAACCTGAGATCCTTCCTATAACAAGAGATGTGATATCCAAATCCTTCCCCTTCCAAACCTGAGACCCTCCCTTTAGCATGAGATGTGATATCTCAATGCCTCTAATACCAAACCTGAGATCCTTCCGATAGCATGAGATGTGATATCTCAATGCCTCTAATACCAAACCTGAGATCCTACCTCTAACATGAAATGTGATATCCAACTCTTTCCCCTTCCAAACCTGAGAGCCTTCCTATAGCATGAGATGTGATATCCGACTCCTTCCCGTTCCAATCCTGAGACCCTTCCGATAGCATGAGATGTGATATCTCAATGCTTCTAATACCAAACCTGAGATCCTTCTTATAACATGTGATGTGATATCCAAATCCTTCCCCTTCCAAACCTGAGACCCTCCCTTTAGCATGAGATGTGATATCCAACTCCTTCCCATTCCAATCCTGAGACCCTTATGATAGATAGCATGAGATGTGATATCTCAATGCCTCTAATACCAAACCTGAGATCCTTCCTATAACATGAGATGTGATATCCAAATCCTGCCCCTTCCAAACCTGAGACCCTCCATTTAGCATGGGATGTGATATCCAACTCCTTCCCATTCCAATCCTGAGACCCTTCCGATAGCATGAGATGTGATATCTCAATGCTTCTAATACCAAACCTGTGATCCTTCCTATAACAAGAGATGTGATATCCAAATCCTTCCCCTTCCAAACCTGAGACCCTCCCTTTAGCATGAGATGTGATATCTCAATGCCTCTAATACCAAACCTGAGATCCTTCCGATAGCATGAGATTTGATATCTCAATGCTTCTAATACCAAACCTGAGATCCTTCCTATAACATGAGACGTGATATCCAAATCCTTCCCCTTCCAAACCTGAGACCCTCCCTTTAGCATGAGATGTGATATCCAACTCCTTCCCATTCCAATCCTGAGACCCTTCTGATAGCATGAGATGTGATATCTCAATGCCTCTAATACCAAACCTGAGATCCTACCTCTAACATGAAATGTGATATCCAACTCCTTCCCCTTCCAAACCTGAGAGCCTTCCTATAGCATGAGATGTGATATCCAAGTCCTTCCCATTCCAATCCTGAGACCCTTCCTATAACATGAGATGTGATATCCAACTCCTTCCAAATCCAATCCTGATACCCTTCCGGTAGCATGAGATGTGATATCCCAATGCTTCTACAAAACCTGAGACCCATACATGGCATGAGATGTGATATCAAACTCCTTCCCATTCCAATCCTGAGACACTTCCTATAGCATCAGATGTGATATCTCAATGCTTCTAATACCAAACCTGAGACTCTTCCTATAACATGAGAATGGATATCCAACTCCTTCCCATTCCAATCCTGAGACCCTTCCGATAGCAGAGATGTGATATCTCAATGCTTATACCAAACCTGAGACCCTTCCTATGGCATGAGATGTCATATACAACTCCTTCCCATTCCAACCCTGAGACCCTTCCTATAGCATGAGATGTGATATCTCAATGCTTCTAATACCAAACCTGAGATCCTTCCTATAACATGAGATGTGATATCCAACTCCTTCCCATTCCAATCCTGAGACCCTTCCTATAGCATGAGATGTGACATCTCAATGCTTATACCAAACCTGAGACCCTTCCTATAGCATGAAATGTGATATCCAACTCCTTCCCATTCCAATCCTGAGACCCTTCCTATAGCATGAGATGTGATATCTCAATGCCTCTAATACCAAACCTGAGATCCTTCCTCTAACATGAAATGTGATATCCAACTCCTTCCCTTTCCAAACCTGAGAGCCTACCTATAGCATGAGATGTGATATTCAAGTCCTTCCCATTCCAATCCTTAGACCCTTCCTACAGCATGCAATATGATATCTCAATGATTCTATTAACAAACCTGAGACCCGTCCTATAACATGAGATGGGATATCCAACTCCTTCCCATTCCAATCCTGAGACACTTCCGATAGCAGAGATGTGATATCTCAATGCTTATACCAAACCTGAGACCCTTCCTATAGCATGAGATGTAATATCCAACTCCTTCCCATTCCAATCCTGAGACCCTTCCTACAGCATGCGATGTGATATCTCAATGCTTCTAATACCAAACCTGAGACCCGTCCTATAACATGAGATGGGATATCCAACTCCTTCCCGTTCCAAACCTGAGACCCTTCCTATAGCATGAGATGTGATATCCAACTCCTTCCCATCCCAATCCTGAGACACTTCCGATTGCACAGATGTGATATCTCAATGCTTATACCAAACCTGAGACTCTTCCTATAACATGAGATGTGATATCCAACTCCTTCCCGTTCCAAACCTGAGACCCTTCCTATAGCATGAGATGTGATATCCAACTCCCTCCCATTCCAATCCTGAGACCCTTCTGATAGCATGAGATGTGATATCGCAATGCTTCTAATACCAAACCTGAGATCCTTCTTATAACATGTGATGTGATATCCAAATCCTTCCCCTTCCAAACCTGAGACCCTCCCTTTAGCATGAGAAGTGATATCCAACTCCTTCCCATTCCAATCCTGAGACCCTTATGATAGCATGAGATGTGATATCTCAATGCCTCTAATACCAAACCTGAGATACTTCCGATAGCATGAGATGTGATATCTCAATGATTCTAATACCAAACCTGAGATCCTTCCTATAACATGCGATGTGATATCCAAATCCTTCCCCTTCCAAACCTGAGACCCTCCCTTTAGCATGAGATGTGATATCCAACTCCTTCCCATTCCAATCCTGAGACCCTTCCTATAGCTTGAGAAGTGATATCTAACTCCTTCCCATTCCAATTCTGAGACCCGTCCTATACCATGAGATGTGATATCTCAATGCTTCTTATACCAAACCTGAGACCCTTCCTATAACGAGATGGGATATCCAACTCCTTCCCATTCCAATCCTGAGACCCTTCCGATAGCAGAGATGTGATATCTCAATGCTTATACCAAACCTGAGACCCTACCTATGGCATGAGATGTCATATACAACTCCTTCCGATTCCAAACCTGAGAACCTTCCTATAGCATGAGATGGGATATCTCAATGCTAATACCAAACCTGAGACCTTTCCTATAGCATGAGATGTGATATCCAACTCCTTCCCATTCCAATCCTGAGACCCTTACTATAGCTTGAGATGTGATATCCAACTCCTTCCCATTCCAATCCTGAGACCCTTTCTATAGCTTGAGATGTGATATCCAACTCCTTCCCATTCCAATACTGAGACCCTTCCTATAGCATGAGATGTGATATCTCAATGCTTCTAATACCAAACCTGAGATCCTTCCTATAACATGAGATGTGATATCCAAATCCTTCCACTTCCAAACCTGAGACCCTCCCTTTAGCATGAGATGTGATATCCGACTCCTTCCCATTCCAATCCTGAGACCCTTACTATAGCTTGAGATGTGATATCCAACTCCTTCCCATTCCAATACTGAGACCCTTCCTAAAGCATGAGATGTGATATCTCAATGATTCTAATACCAAACCTGAGATCCTTCCTATAACATGCGATGTGATATCCAAATCCTTCCCCTTCCAAACCTGAGACCCTCCCTTTAGCATGAGATGTGATATCCAACTCCTTCCCATTCCAATCCTGAGACCCTTCCTATAGCTTGAGAAGTGATATCTAACTCCTTCCCATTCCAATTCTGAGACCCCTCCTATACCATGAGATGTGATATCTCAATGCTTCTTATACCAAACCTGAGACCCTTCCTATAACGAGATGGGATATCCAACTCCTTCCCATTCCAATCCTGAGACCCTTCCGATAGCAGAGATGTGATATCTCAATGCTTATACCAAACCTGAGACCCTACCTATGGCATGAGATGTCATATACAACTCCTTCCGATTCCAAACCTGAGACCCTTCCTATAGCATGAGATGGGATATCTCAATGCTAATACCAAACCTGAGACCCTTCCTATAGCATGAGATGTGATACCCAACTCCTTCCCATTCCAATCCTGAGACCCTTACTATAGCTTGAGATGTGATATCCAACTCCTTCCCATTCCAATCCTGAGACCCTTTCTATAGCTTGAGATGTGATATCCAACTCCTTCCCATTCCAATACTGAGACCCTTCCTATAGCATGAGATGTGATATCTCAATGCTTCTAATACCAAACCTGAGATCCTTCCTATAACATGAGATGTTATATCCAAATCCTTCCACTTCCAAACCTGAGACCCTCCCTTTAGCATGAGATGTGATATCCGACTCCTTCCCATTCCAATCCTGGGACCCTTCTGATAGCATGAGATGTGATATCTCAATGCCTCTAATACCAAACCTGAGATCCTTCCGATAGCATGAGATGTGATATCTCATTGCTTCTAATACCAAACCTGAGATCCTTCCTATAACATGAGATGTGATATCCAAATCCTTCCCCTTCCAAACCTGAGACCCTCCCTTTAGCATGAGATGTGATATCCAACTCCTTCCCATTCCAATCCTGAGACCCTTCTGATAGCATGAGATGTGATATCTCAATGCCTCTAATACCAAACCTGAGATCCTAACTCTAACATGAAATGTGATATCCAACTCCTTCCCCTTCCAAACCTGAGAGCCTTCCTATAGCATGAGATGTGATATCCAAGTCCTTCCCATTCCAATCCTGAGACCCTTCCTATAACATGAGATGTGATATCCAACTCCTTCCAAATCCAATCCTGATACCCTTCCGATAGCATGAGATGTGATATCCCAATGCTTCTACAAAACCTGAGACCCATACATGGCATGAGATGTGATATCAAACTCCTTCCCATTCCAATCCTGAGACACTTCCTATAGCATCAGATGTGATATCTCAATGCTTCTAATACCAAACCTGAGACTCTTCCTATAACATGAGATGGGATATCCAACTCCTTCCCATTCCAATCCTGAGACCCTTCCGATAGCAGAGATGTGATATCTCAATGCTTATACCAAACCTGAGACCCTTCCTATGGCATGAGATGTCATATACAACTCCTTCCCATTCCAATCCTGAGACCCTTCCTATAGCATGAGATGTGATATCTCAATGCTTCTAATACCAAACCTGAGATCCTTCCTATAACATGAGATGTGATATCCAACTCCTTCCCATTCCAATCCTGAGACCCTTCCTATAGCATGAGATGTGACATCTCAATGCTTATACCACACCTGAGACCCTTCCTATAGCATGAGATGTGATATCCAACTCCTTCCCATTCCAATCCTGAGACCCTTCCTATAGCATGAGATGTGATATCTCAATGCCTCTAATACCAAACCTGAGATCCTTCCTCTAACATGAAATGTGATATCCAACTCCTTCCCTTTCCAAACCTGAGAGCCTACCTATAGCATGAGATGTGATATTCAAGTCCTTCCCATTCGAATCCTTAGACCCTTCCTACAGCATGCAATATGATATCTCAATGATTCTAATAGCAAACCTGAGACCCGTCCTGTAACATGAGATGGGATATCCAACTCCTTCCCGTTCCAATCCTGAGACCCTTCCTACAGCATGCGATGTGATATCTCAATGCTTCTAATACCAAACCTGAGACCCGTCCTATAACATGAGATGGGATATCCAACTCCTTCCCGTTCCAAACCTGAGACCCTTCCTATAGCATGAGATGTGATATCCAACTCCTTCCCATCCCAATCCTGAGACACTTCCGATTGCAGAGATGTGATATCTCAATGCTTATACCAAACCTGAGACTCTTCCTATAACATGAGATGTGATATCCAACTCCTTCCCGTTCCAAACCTGAGACCCTTCCTATAGCATGAGATGTGATATCCAACTCCTTCCCATTCCAATCCTGAGACCCTTCTGATAGCATGAGATGTGATATCTCAATGCTTCTAATACCAAACCTGAGATCCTTCTTATAACATGTGATGTGATATCCAAATCCTTCCCCTTCCAAACCTGAGACCCTCCCTTTAGCATGAGAAGTGATATCCAACTCCTTCCCATTCCAATCCTGAGACCCTTATGATAGCATGAGATGTGATATCTCAATGCCTCTAATACCAAACCTGAGATACTTCCGATAGCATGAGATGTGATATCTCAATGATTCTAATACCAAACCTGAGATCCTTCCTATAACATGCGATGTGATATCCAAATCCTTCCCCTTCCAAACCTGAGACCCTCCCTTTAGCATGAGATGTGATATCCAACTCCTTCCCATTCCAATCCTGAGACCCTTCTGATAGCATGAGATGTGATACCTCAATGCCTCTAATACCAAACCTGAGATCCTACCTCTAACATGAAATGTGATATCCAACTCCTTCCCTTACCAAACCTGAGATCCTTACTATAACATGCGATGTGATATCCAAATCCTTCCCCTTCCAAACCTGAGACCCTCCCTATAGCATGAGATGTGATATCCAAGTCCGTCCCATTCCAATCCTGAGACCCTTCCTATAGCACGAGATGTGATATCTCAATGCTTATTCCAAACCTGAGACCCTTCCTATGGCATGAGATGTCATATACAACTCCTTCCCATTCCAATCCTGAGACCCTTCCTATAGCATGAGATGTGATATCTCAATGCTTATACCAAACCTGAGACCCTTCCTATAGCATGAGATGTGATAGCCAACTTCTTCCCATTCCAATCCTGAGACCCTTCCTATAACATGAGATGTGATGTCGCAATGCTTCTAATACCAAACCTGAGATCTTTCCTATAACATGAGATGTGATATCCAACACCTTCCCATTCCAATCCTGAGACCTTTCCTATAGCATGAGATGTGATATCTCAATGCTTATACCAAACGTGAGACCCTTCCTATAGCTTGAGATGTGATATCCAACTCCTTCCCATTCCAATCCTGAGACCCTTCCTATGCCATGAGATGTGATATCTCAATGGTTATACCAAACGTGAGACCCTTCCTATAACATGAGATGTGATATCTTAATACCTCTAATACCAAACCTGAGATCCTTCCTCTACCATGAAATGTGATATCCAAATCCTTCCCCTTCCAAACCTGAGAGCCTTCCTATAGCATGAGATATGATATCCAAGTCCTTCCCATTCCAATCCTGGGACCCTTCCTATAACATGAGATGTGATATCCAACTCCTTCCCATTCCAACCTGAGACCCTTCCTATAGCATGAGATGGGATATCCAACTCCTTCCAAATCAAATCCTGATACCCTTCCGATAGCATGAGATGTGATATCCCAATGTTTCTACCAAACCTGAGACCCATACTATGGCATGAGTTGTGATATCAAACCCCTTCCCATTCCAATCCTGAGACCCATCCTATAGCTTGAGATATCCAACTCCTTCCCCTTCCAAACCTGAGACCCTCCCTTTAGCATGAGATGTGATATCCAACTCCGTCCCATTCCAATCCTGAGACCCTTCCGATAGCATGAGATGTGATATCTCAATGCTTCTAATACCAAACCTGTGATCCTTTCTATAACATGAGATGTGATATCCAACTCCTTCCCATTCCAATCCTGAGACCCTTACTATAGCTTGAGATGTGATATCCAACTCCTTCCCATTCCAATCCTGAGACCCTTTCTATAGCTTGAGATGTGATATCCAACTCCTTCCCATTCCAATACTGAGACCCTTCCTATAGCATGAGATGTGATATCTCAATGCTTCTAATACCAAACCTGAGATCCTTCCTATAACATGAGATGTGATATCCAAATCCTTCCACTTCCAAACCTGAGACCCTCCCTTTAGCATGAGATGTGATATCCGACTCCTTCCCATTCCAATCCTGAGACCCTTCTGATAGCATGAGATGTGATATCTCAATGCCTCTAATACCAAACCTGAGATCCTTCCGATAGCATGAGATGTGATATCTCATTGCTTCTAATACCAAACCTGAGATCCTTCCTATAACATGAGATGTGATATCCAAATCCTTCCCCTTCCAAACCTGAGACCCTCCCTTTAGCATGAGATGTGATATCCAACTCCTTCCCATTCCAATCCTGAGACCCTTCTGATAGCATGAGATGTGATATCTCAATGCCTCTAATACCAAACCTGAGATCCTACCTCTAACATGAAATGTGATATCCAACTCCTTCCCCTTCCAAACCTGAGAGCCTTCCTATAGCATGAGATGTGATATCCAAGTCCTTCCCATTCCAATCCTGAGACCCTTCCTATAACATGAGATGTGATATCCAACTCCTTCCAAATCCAATCCTGATACCCTTCCGATAGCATGAGATGTGACATCCCAATGATTCTACAAAATCTGAGACCCATACATGGCATGAGATGTGATATCAAACTCCTTCCCATTCCAATCCTGAGACACTTCCTATAGCATCAGATGTGATATCTCAATGCTTCTAATACCAAACCTGAGACTCTTCCTATAACATGAGATGGGATATCCAACTCCTTCCCATTCCAATCCTGAGACCCTTCCGATAGCAGAGATGTGATATCTCAATGCTTATACCAAACCTGAGACCCTTCCTATGGCATGAGATGTCATATACAACTCCTTCCCATTCCAATCCTGAGACCCTTCCTATAGCATGAGATGTGATATCTCAATGCTTCTAATACCAAACCTGAGATCCTTCCTATAACATGAGATGTGATATCCAACTCCTTCCCATTCCAATCCTGAGACCCTTCCTATAGCATGAGATGTGACATCTCAATGCTTATACCACACCTGAGACCCTTCCTATAGCATGAGATGTGATATCCAACTCCTTCCCATTCCAATCCTGAGACCCTTCCTATAGCATGAGATGTGATATCTCAATGCCTCTAATACCAAACCTGAGATCCTTCCTCTAACATGAAATGTGATATCCAACTCCTTCCCTTTCCAAACCTGAGAGCCTACCTATAGCATGAGATGTGATATTCAAGTCCTTCCCATTCCAATCCTTAGACCCTTCCTACAGCATGCAATATGATATCTCAATGATTCTAATAACAAACCTGAGACCCGTCCTATAACATGAGATGGGATATCCAACTCCTTCTCGTTCCAATCCTGAGACCCTTCCTACAGCATGCGATGTGATATCTCAATGCTTCTAATACCAAACCTGAGACCCGTCCTATAACATGAGATGGGATATCCAACTCCTTCCCGTTCCAAACCTGAGACCCTTCCTATAGCATGAGATGTGATATCCAACTCCTTCCCATCCCAATCCTGAGACACTTCCGATTGCAGAGATGTGATATCTCAATGCTTATACCAAACCTGAGACTCTACCTATAACATGAGATGTGATATCCAACTCCTTCCCGTTCCAAACCTGAGACCCTTCCTATAGCATGAGATGTGATATCCAACTCCTTCCCATTCCAATCCTGAGACCCTTCTGATAGCATGAGATGTGATATCTCAATGCTTCTAATACCAAACCTGAGATCCTTCTTATAACATGTGATGTGATATCCAAATCCTTCCCCTTCCAAACCTGAGACCCTCCCTTTAGCATGAGAAGTGATATCCAACTCCTTCCCATTCCAATCCTGAGACCCTTATGATAGCATGAGATGTGATATCTCAATGCCTCTAATACCAAACCTGAGATACTTCCGATAGCATGAGATGTGATATCTCAATGATTCTAATACCAAACCTGAGATCCTTCCTATAACATGCGATGTGATATCCAAATCCTTCCCCTTCCAAACCTGAGACCCTCCCTTTAGCATGAGATGTGATATCCAACTCCTTCCCATTCCAATCCTGAGACCCTTCTGATAGCATGAGATGTGATACCTCAATGCCTCTAATACCAAACCTGAGATCCTACCTCTAACATGAAATGTGATATCCAACTCCTTCCCTTACCAAACCTGAGATCCTTCCTATAACATGCGATGTGATATCCAAATCCTTCCCCTTCCAAACCTGAGACCCTCCCTATAGCATGAGATGTGATATCCAAGTCCGTCCCATTCCAATCCTGAGACCCTTCCTATAGCACGAGATGTGATATCTCAATGCTTATTCCAAACCTGAGACCCTTCCTATGGCATGAGATGTCATATACAACTCCTTCCCATTCCAATCCTGAGACCCTTCCTATAGCATGAGATGTGATATCTCAATGCTTATACCAAACCTGAGACCCTTCCTATAGCATGAGATGTGATAGCCAACTTCTTCCCATTCCAATCCTGAGACCCTTCCTATAACATGAGATGTGATGTCGCAATGCTTCTAATACCAAACCTGAGATCTTTCCTATAACATGAGATGTGATATCCAACACCTTCCCATTCCAATCCTGAGACCTTTCCTATAGCATGAGATGTGATATCTCAATGCTTATACCAAACGTGAGACCCTTCCTATAGCTTGAGATGTGATATCCAACTCCTTCCCATTCCAATCCTGAGACCCTTCCTATATCATGAGATGTGATATCTCAATGCTTATACCAAATGTGAGACCCTTCCTATAACATGAGATGTGATATCTTAATGCCTCTAATACCAAACCTGAGATCCTTCCTCTAACATGAAATGTGATATCCAAATCCTTCCCCTTCCAAACCTGAGAGCCTTCCTATAGCATGAGATATGATATCCAAGTCCTTCCCATTCCAATCCTGGGACCCTTCCTATAACATGAGATGTGATATCCAACTCCTTCCCATTCCAACCTGAGACCCTTCCTATAGCATGAGATGGGATATCCAACTCCTTCCAAATCAAATCCTGATACCCTTCCGATAGCATGAGATGTGATATCCCAATGTTTCTACCAAACCTGAGACCCATACTATGGCATGAGTTGTGATATCAAACCCCTTCCCATTCCAATCCTGAGACCCATCCTATAGCTTGAGATATCCAACTCCTTCCCCTTCCAAACCTGAGACCCTCCCTTTAGCATGAGATGTGATATCCAACTCCGTCCCATTCCAATCCTGAGACCCTTCCGATAGCATGAGATGTGATATCTCAATGCTTCTAATACCAAACCTGAGATCCTTCCGATAACATGAGATGTGATATCCAAATCCTTCCCCTTCCAAACCTGAGACCCTCCCTTTAGCATGAGATGTGATATCTCAATGCCTCTAATACCAAACCACCAAACCTGAGATCCTTCCGATAGCATGAGATGTGATATCTCAATGCTTCTAATACCAAACCTGAGATCCTTCCTATAACATGAGACGTGATATCCAAATCCTTCCCCTTCCAAACCTGAGACCCTCCCTTTAGCATGAGATGTGATATCCAACTCCTTCCAATTCCAATCCTGAGACCCTTCTGATAGCATGAGATGTGATATCTCAATGCCTCTAATACCAAACCTGAGATCCTACCTCTAACATGAAATGTGATATCCAACTCTTTCCCCTTCCAAACCTGAGAGCCTTCCTATAGCATGAGATGTGATATCTCAATGCTTCTAATACCAAACCTGAGATCCTTCTTATAACATGTGATGTGATATCCAAATCCTTCCCCTTCCAAACCTGAGACCCTCCCTTTAGCATGAGATGTGATATCCAACTCCTTCCCATTCCAATCCTGAGACCCTTATGGTAGATAGCATGAGATGTGATATCTCAATGCCTGTAATACCAAACCTGAGATCCTTCCTATAACATGAGATGTGATATCCAAATCCTACCCCTTCCAAACCTGAGACCCTCCCTTTAGCATGAGATGTGATATCCAACTCCTTCCCATTCCAATCCTGAGACCCTTCCGATAGCATGAGATGTGATATCTCAATGCTTCTAATACCAAACCTGTGATCCTTCCTATAACAAGAGATGTGATATCCAAATCCTTCCCCTTCCAAACCTGAGACCCTCCCTTTAGCATGAGATGTGATATCTCAATGCCTCTAATACCAAACCTGAGATCCTTCCGATAGCATGAGATGTGATATCTCAATGCTTCTAATACCAAACCTGAGATCCTTCCTATAACATGAGACGTGATATCCAAATCCTTCCCCTTCCAAACCTGAGACCCTCCCTTTAGCATGAGATGTGATATCCAACTCCTTCCCATTCCAATCCTGAGACCCTTCTGATAGCATGATATGTGATATCTCAATGCCTCTAATACCAAACCTGAGATCCTACCTCTAACATGAAATGTGATATCCAACTCCTTCCCCTTCCAAACCTGAGAGCCTTCCTATAGCATGAGATGTGATATCCAAGTCCTTCCCATTCCAATCCTGAGACCCTTCCTATAACATGAGATGTGATATCCAACTCCTTCCAAATCCAATCCTGATACCCTTCCAATAGCATGAGATGTGATATCCCAATGCTTCTACAAAACCTGAGACCCATACATGGCATGAGATGTGATATCAAACTCCTTCCCATTCCAATCCTGAGACACTTCCTATAGCATCAGATGTGATATCTCAATGCTTCTAATACCAAACCTGAGACTCTTCCTATAACCTGAGATGGGATATCCAACTCCTTCCCATTCCAATCCTGAGACCCTTCCGATAGCAGAGATGTGATATCTCAATGCTTATACCAAACCTGAGACCCTTCCTATGGCATGAGATGTCATATACAACTCCTTCCCATTCCAATCCTGAGACCCTTCCTATAGCATGAGATGTGATATCTCAATGTTTCTAATACCAAACCTGAGATCCTTCCTATAACATGAGATGTGATATCCAACTCCTTCCCATTCCAATCCTGAGACCTTTCCTATAGCATGAGATGTGACATCTCAATGCTTATACCAAACCTGAGACCCTTCCTATAGCATGAAATGTGATATCCAACTCCTTCCCATTCCAATCCTGAGACCCTTCCTATAGCATGAGATGTGATATCTCAATGCCTCTAATACCAAACCTGAGATCCTTCCTCTAACATGAAATGTGATATCCAACTCCTTCCCTTTCCAAACCTGAGAGCCTACCTATAGCATGAGATGTGATATTCAAGTCCTTCCCATTCCAATCCTTAGACCCTTCCTACAGCATGCAATATGATATCTCAATGATTCTAATAACAAACCTGAGACCCGTCCTATAACATGAGATGGGATATCCAACTCCTTCCCATTCCAATCCTGAGACACTTCCGATAGCAGAGATGTGATATCTCAATGCTTATACCAAACCTGAGACCCTTCCTATAGCATGAGATGTGATATCTCAATGCTTATACCAAACCTGAGACTCTTCCTATAACATGAGATGTGATATCCAACTCCTTCCCGTTCCAAACCTGAGACCCTTCCTATAGCATGAGATGTGATATCCAACTCCTTCCCATTCCAATCCTGAGACCCTTCTGATAGCATGAGATGTGATATCTCAATGCTTCTAATACCAAACCTGAGATCCTTCTTATAACATGTGATGTGATATCCAAATCCTTCCCCTTCCAAACCTGAGACCCTCCCTTTAGCATGAGAAGTGATATCCAACTCCTTCCCATTCCAATCCTGAGACCCTTATGATAGCATGAGATGTGATATCTCAATGCCTCTAATACCAAACCTGAGATACTTCCGATAGCATGAGATGTGATATCTCAATGATTCTAATACCAAACCTGAGATCCTTCCTATAACATGCGATGTGATATCCAAATCCTTCCCCTTCCAAACCTGAGAACCTCCCTTTAGCATGAGATGTGATATCCAACTCCTTCCCATTCCAATCCTGAGACCCTTCTGATAGCATGAGATGTGATACCTCAATGCCTCTAATACCAAACCTGAGATCCTACCTCTAACATGAAATGTGATATCTAACTCCTTCCCTTACCAAACCTGAGATCCTTCCTATAACATGCGATGTGATATCCAAATCCTTCCCCTTCCAAACCTGAGACCCTCCCTATAGCATGAGATGTGATATCCAAGTCCGTCCCATTCCAATCCTGAGACCCTTCCTATAGCATGAGATGTGATATCTCAATGCTTATTCCAAACCTGAGACCCTTCCTATGGCATGAGATGTCATATACAACTCCTTCCCATTCCAATCCTGAGACCCTTCCTGTAGCATGAGATGTGATATCTCTATGCTTATACCAAACCTGAGACCCTTCCTATAGCATGAGATGTGATAGCCAACTTCTTCCCATTCCAATCCTGAGACCCTTCCTATAACATGAGATGTGATGTCGCAATGCTTCTAATACCAAACCTGAGATCTTTCCTATAACATGAGATGTGATATCCAACACCTTCCCATTCCAATCCTGAGACCCTTCCTATAGCATGAGATGTGATATCTCAATGCTTATACCAAACGTGAGACCCTTCCTATAGCTTGAGATGTGATATCCAACTCCTTCCCATTCCAATCCTGAGACCCTTCCTATAGCATGAGATGTGATATCTCAATGCTTATACCAAACGTGAGACCCTTCCTATAACATGAGATGTGATATCTTAATGCCTCTAATACCAAACCTGAGATCCTTCCTCTAACATGAAATGTGAAATCCAACTCCTTCCCCTTCCAAACCTGAGAGCCTTCCTATAGCATGAGATATGATATCCAAGTCCTTCCCATTCCAATCCTGGGACCCTTCCTATAACATGAGATGTGATATCCAACTCCTTCCCATTCCAACCTGAGACCCTTCCTATAGCATGAGATGGGATATCCAACTCCTTCCAAATCAAATCCTGATACCCTTCCGATAGCATGAGATGTGATATCCCAATGTTTCTACCAAACCTGAGACCCATACTATGGCATGAGTTGTGATATCAAACCCCTTCCCATTCCAATCCTGAGACCCATCCTATAGCTTGAGATATCCAACTCCTTCCCATTCCAATTCTGAGACCCTTCCTATACCATGAGACTTGATATCTCAATGCTTCTAATACCAAACCTGAGACCCGTCCTATAGCATGAGATGTGATATCTCAATGCTTCTAATACCAAACCTGAGATCCTTCCGATAACATGAGATGTGATATCCAAATCCTTCCCCTTCCAAACCTGAGACCCTCCCTTTAGCATGAGATGTGATATCCAACTCCTTCCCATTCCCATCCTGAGACCCTTCTGATAGCATGAGATGTGATATCTCAATGCCTCCAATACCAAACCTGAGATCCTACCTCTAACATGAAATGTGATATCCACATCCTTCCCCTTCCAAACCTGAGACCCTCCCTTTAGCATGAGATGTGATATCCAACTCCGTCCCATTCCAATCCTGAGACCCTTCCGATAGCATGAGATGTGATATCTCAATGCTTCTAATACCAAACCTGAGATCCTTCCGATAACATGAGATGTGATATCCAAATCCTTCCCCTTCCAAACCTGAGACCCTCCCTTTAGCATGAGATGTGATATCTCAATGCCTCTAATACCAAACCACCAAACCTGAGATCCTTCCGATAGCATGAGATGTGATATCTCAATGCTTCTAATACCAAACCTGAGATCCTTCCTATAACATGAGACGTGATATCCAAATCCTTCCCCTTCCAAACCTGAGACCCTCCCTTTAGCATGAGATGTGATATCCAACTCCTTCCCATTCCAATCCTGAGACCCTTCTGATAGCATGAGATGTGATATCTCAATGCCTCTAATACCAAACCTGAGATCCTACCTCTAACATGAAATGTGATATCCAACTCTTTCCCCTTCCAAACCTGAGAGCCTTCCTATAGCATGAGATGTGATATCCGACTCCTTCCCGTTCCAATCCTGAGACCCTTCCGATAGCATGAGATGTGATATCTCAATGCCTCTAATACCAAACCTGAGATACTTCCGATAGCATGAGATGTGATATCTCAATGATTCTAATACCAAACCTGAGATCCTTCCTACAACATGCGATGTGATATCCAAATCCTTCCCCTTCCAAACCTGAGACCCTCCCTTTAGCATGAGATGTGATATCCAACTCCTTCCCATTCCAATCCTGAGACCCTTCTGATAGCATGAGATGTGATACCTCAATGCCTCTAATACCAAACCTGAGATCCTACCTCTAACATGAAATGTGATATCCAACTCCTTCCCTTACCAAACCTGAGATCCTTCCTATAACATGCGATGTGATATCCAAATCCTTCCCCTTCCAAACCTGAGACCCTCCCTATAGCATGAGATGTGATATCCAAGTCCGTCCCATTCCAATCCTGAGACCCTTCCTATAGCATGAGATGTGATATCTCAATGCTTATTCCAAACCTGAGACCCTTCCTATGGCATGAGATGCCATATACAACTCCTTCCCATTCCAATCCTGAGACCCTTCCTATAGCATGAGATGTGATATCTCAATGCTTATACCAAACCTGAGACCCTTCCTATAGCATGAGATGTGATAGCCAACTTCTTCCCATTCCAATCCTGAGACCCTTCCTATAACATGAGATGTGATGTCGCAATGCTTCTAATACCAAACCTGAGATCTTTCCTATAACATGAGATGTGATATCCAACACCTTCCCATTCCAATCCTCAGACCCTTCCTATAGCATGAGATGTGATATCTCAATGCTTATACCAAACGTGAGACCCTTCCTATAGCTTGAGATGTGATATCCAACTCCTTCCCATTCCAATCCTGAGACCCTTCCTATAGCATGAGATGTGATATCTCAATGCTTATACCAAACGTGAGACCCTTCCTATAACATGAGATGTGATATCTTAATGCCTCTAATACCAAACCTGAGATCCTTCCTCTAACATGAAATGTGATATCCAACTCCTTCCCGTTCCAAACCTGAGAGCCTTCCTATAGCATGAGATATGATATCCAAGTCCCTCCCATTCCAATCCTGGGACCCTTCCTATAACATGAGATGTGATATCCAACTCCTTCCCATTCCAACCTGAGACCCTTCCTATAGCATGAGATGGGATATCCAACTCCTTCCAAATCAAATCCTGATACCCTTCCGATAGCATGAGATGTGATATCCCAATGTTTCTACCAAACCTGAGACCCATACTATGGCATGAGTTGTGATATCAAACCCCTTCCCATTCCAATCCTGAGACCCTTCCTATAGCTTGAGATATCCAACTCCTTCCCATTCCAATTCTGAGACCCTTCCTATACCATGAGACTTGATATCTCAATGCTTCTAATACCAAACCTGAGACCCTTCCTATAGCATGAGATGTGATATCTCAATGCTTCTAATACCAAACCTGAGATCCTTCCGATAACATGAGATGTGATATCCAAATCCTTCCCCTTCCAAACCTGAGACCCTCCCTTTAGCATGAGATGTGATATCCAACTCCTTCCCATTCCCATCCTGAGACCCTTCTGATAGCATGAGATGTGATATCTCAATGCCTCCAATACCAAACCTGAGATCCTACCTCTAACATGAAATGTGATATCCACATCCTTCCCCTTCCAAACCTGCGACCCTCCCTTTAGCATGAGATGTGATATCCGACTCCTTCCCGTTCCAATCCTGAGACCCTTCCGATAGCATGAGATGTGATATCTCAATGCTTCTAATACCAAACCTGAGATCCTTCTTATAACATGTGATGTGATATCCAAATCCTTCCCCTTCCAAACCTGAGACCCTCCATTTAGCATGAGATGTGATATCCAACTCCTTCCCATTCCAATCCTGAGACCCTTCCGATAGCATGAGATGTGATATCTCAATGCTTCTAATACCAAACCTGTGATCCTTCCTATAACAAGAGATGTGATATCCAAATCCTTCCCCTTCCAAACCTGAGACCCTCCCTTTAGCATGAGATGTGATATCTCAATGCCTCTAATACCAAACCTGAGATCCTTCCGATAGCATGAGATTTGATATCTCAATGCTTCTAATACCAAACCTGAGATCCTTCCTATAACATGAGACGTGATATCCAAATCCTTCCCCTTCCAAACCTGAGACCCTCCCTTTAGCATGAGAAGTGATATCCAACTCCTTCCCATTCCAATCCTGAGACCCTTCTGATAGCATGAGATGTGATATCTCAATGCCTCTAATACCAAACCTGAGATCCTACCTCTAACATGAAATGTGATATCCAACTCCTTCCCCTTCCAAACCTGAGAGCCTTCCTATAGCATGAGATGTGATATTCAAGTCCTTCCCATTCCAATCCTGAGACCCTTCCTATAACATGAGATGTGATATCCAACTCCTTCCAAATCCAATCCTGATACCCTTCCGATAGCATGAGATGTGATATCCCAATGCTTCTACAAAACCTGAGACCCATACATGGCATGAGATGTGATATCAAACTCCTTCCCATTCCAATCCTGAGACACTTCCTATAGCATCAGATGTGATATCTCAATGCTTCTAATACCAAACCTGAGACTCTTCCTATAACATGAGATGGGATATCCAACTCCTTCCCATTCCAATCCTGAGACCCTTCCGATAGCAGAGATGTGATATCTCAATGCTTATACCAAACCTGAGACCCTTCCTATGGCATGAGATGTCATATACAACTCCTTCCCATTCCAACCCTGAGACCCTTCCTATAGCATGAGATGTGATATCTCAATGCTTCTAATACCAAACCTGAGATCCTTCCTATAACATGAGATGTGATATCCAACTCCTTCCCATTCCAATCCTGAGACCCTTCCTATAGCATGAGATGTGACATCTCAATGCTTATACCAAACCTGAGACCCTTCCTATAGCATGAAATGTGATATCCAACTCCTTCCCATTCCAATCCTGAGACCCTTCCTATAGCATGAGATGTGATATCTCAATGCCTCTAATACCAAACCTGAGATCCTTCCTCTAACATGAAATGTGATATCCAACTCCTTCCCTTTCCAAACCTGAGAGCCTACCTATAGCATGAGATGTGATATTCAAGTCCTTCCCATTCCAATCCTTAGACCCTTCCTACAGCATGCAATATGATATCTCAATGATTCTAATAACAAACCTGAGACCCGTCCTATAACATGAGATGGGATATCCAACTCCTTCCCATTCCAATCCTGAGACACTTCCGATAGCAGAGATGTGATATCTCAATGCTTATACCAAACCTGAGACCCTTCCTATAGCATGAGATGTAATATCCAACTCCTTCCCATTCCAATCCTGAGACCCTTCCTACAGCATGCGATGTGATATCTCAATGCTTCTAATACCAAACCTGAGACCCGTCCTATAACATGAGATGGGATATCCAACTCCTTCCCGTTCCAAACCTGAGACCCTTCCTATAGCATGAGATGTGATATCCAACTCCTTCCCATCCCAATCCTGAGACACTTCCGATTGCAGAGATGTGATATCTCAATGCTTATACCAAACCTGAGACTCTTCCTATAACATGAGATGTGATATCCAACTCCTTCCCGTTCCAAACCTGAGACCCTTCCTATAGCATGAGATGTGATATCCAACTCCCTCCCATTCCAATCCTGAGACCCTTCTGATAGCATGAGATGTGATATCGCAATGCTTCTAATACCAAACCTGAGATCCTTCTTATAACATGTGATGTGATATCCAAATCCTTCCCCTTCCAAACCTGAGACCCTCCCTTTAGCATGAGAAGTGATATCCAACTCCTTCCCATTCCAATCCTGAGACCCTTATGATAGCATGAGATGTGATATCTCAATGCCTCTAATACCAAACCTGAGATACTTCCGATAGCATGAGATGTGATATCTCAATGATTCTAATACCAAACCTGAGATCCTTCCTATAACATGCGATGTGATATCCAAATCCTTCCCCTTCCAAACCTGAGACCCTCCCTTTAGCATGAGATGTGATATCCAACTCCTTCCCATTCCAATCCTGAGACCCTTCCTATAGCTTGAGAAGTGATATCTAACTCCTTCCCATTCCAATTCTGAGACCCGTCCTATACCATGAGATGTGATATCTCAATGCTTCTTATACCAAACCTGAGACCCTTCCTATAACGAGATGGGATATCCAACTCCTTCCCATTCCAATCCTGAGACCCTTCCGATAGCAGAGATGTGATATCTCAATGCTTATACCAAACCTGAGACCCTACCTATGGCATGAGATGTCATATACAACTCCTTCCGATTCCAAACCTGAGACCCTTCCTATAGCATGAGATGGGATATCTCAATGCTAATACCAAACCTGAGACCCTTCCTATAGCATGAGATGTGATATCCAACTCCTTCCCATTCCAATCCTGAGACCCTTACTATAGCTTGAGATGTGATATCCAACTCCTTCCCATTCCAATCCTGAGACCCTTTCTATAGCTTGAGATGTGATATCCAACTCCTTCCCATTCCAATACTGAGACCCTTCCTATAGCATGAGATGTGATATCTCAATGCTTCTAATACCAAACCTGAGATCCTTCCTATAACATGAGATGTGATATCCAAATCCTTCCACTTCCAAACCTGAGACCCTCCCTTTAGCATGAGATGTGATATCCGACTCCTTCCCATTCCAATCCTGAGACCCTTCTGATAGCATGAGATGTGATATCTCAATGCCTCTAATACCAAACCTGAGATCCTTCCGATAGCATGAGATGTGATATCTCATTGCTTCTAATACCAAACCTGAGATCCTTCCTATAACATGAGATGTGATATCCAAATCCTTCCCCTTCCAAACCTGAGACCCTCCCTTTAGCATGAGATGTGATATCCAACTCCTTCCCATTCCAATCCTGAGACCCTTCTGATAGCATGAGATGTGATATCTCAATGCCTCTAATACCAAACCTGAGATCCTACCTCTAACATGAAATGTGATATCCAACTCCTTCCCCTTCCAAACCTGAGAGCCTTCCTATAGCATGAGATGTGATATCCAAGTCCTTCCCATTCCAATCCTGAGACCCTTCCTATAACATGAGATGTGATATCCAACTCCTTCCAAATCCAATCCTGATACCCTTCCGATAGCATGAGATGTGATATCCCAATGATTCTACAAAACCTGAGACCCATACATGGCATGAGATGTGATATCAAACTCCTTCCCATTCCAATCCTGAGACACTTCCTATAGCATCAGATGTGATATCTCAATGCTTCTAATACCAAACCTGAGACTCTTCCTATAACATGAGATGGGATATCCAACTCCTTCCCATTCCAATCCTGAGACCCTTCCGATAGCAGAGATGTGATATCTCAATGCTTATACCAAACCTGAGACCCTTCCTATGGCATGAGATGTCATATACAACTCCTTCCCATTCCAATCCTGAGACCCTTCCTATAGCATGAGATGTGATATCTCAATGCTTCTAATACCAAACCTGAGATCCTTCCTATAACATGAGATGTGATATCCAACTCCTTCCCATTCCAATCCTGAGACCCTTCCTATAGCATGAGATGTGACATCTCAATGCTTATACCACACCTGAGACCCTTCCTATAGCATGAGATGTGATATCCAACTCCTTCCCATTCCAATCCTGAGACCCTTCCTATAGCATGAGATGTGATATCTCAATGCCTCTAATACCAAACCTGAGATCCTTCCTCTAACATGAAATGTGATATCCAACTCCTTCCCTTTCCAAACCTGAGAGCCTACCTATAGCATGAGATGTGATATTCAAGTCCTTCCCATTCCAATCCTTAGACCCTTCCTACAGCATGCAATATGATATCTCAATGATTCTAATAACAAACCTGAGACCCGTCCTATAACATGAGATGGGATATCCAACTCCTTCCCATTCCAATCCTGAGACACTTCCGATAGCAGAGATGTGATATCTCAATGCTTATACCAAACCTGAGACCCTTCCTATGGCATGAGATGTCATATACAACTCCTTCCCATTCCAACCCTGAGACCCTTCCTATAGCATGAGATGTGATATCTCAATGCTTCTAATACCAAACCTGAGATCCTTCCTATAACATGAGATGTGATATCCAACTCCTTCCCATTCCAATCCTGAGACCCTTCCTATAGCATGAGATGTGACATCTCAATGCTTATACCAAACCTGAGACCCTTCCTATAGCATGAAATGTGATATCCAACTCCTTCCCATTCCAATCCTGAGACCCTTCCTATAGCATGAGATGTGATATCTCAATGCCTCTAATACCAAACCTGAGATCCTTCCTCTAACATGAAATGTGATATCCAACTCCTTCCCTTTCCAAACCTGAGAGCCTACCTATAGCATGAGATGTGATATTCAATTCCTTCCCATTCCAATCCTTAGACCCTTCCTACAGCATGCAATATGATATCTCAATGATTCTAATAACAAACCTGAGACCCGTCCTATAACATGAGATGGGATATCCAACTCCTTCCCATTCCAATCCTGAGACACTTCCGATAGCAGAGATGTGATATCTCAATGCTTATACCAAACCTGAGACCCTTCCTATAGCATGAGATGTAATATCCAACTCCTTCCCATTCCAATCCTGAGACCCTTCCTACAGCATGCGATGTGATATCTCAATGCTTCTAATACCAAACCTGAGACCCGTCCTATAACATGAGATGGGATATCCAACTCCTTCCCGTTCCAAACCTGAGACCCTTCCTATAGCATGAGATGTGATATCCAACTCCTTCCCATCCCAATCCTGAGACACTTCCGATTGCAGAGATGTGATATCTCAATGCTTATACCAAACCTGAGACTCTTCCTATAACATGAGATGTGATATCCAACTCCTTCCCGTTCCAAACCTGAGACCCTTCCTATAGCATGAGATGTGATATCCAACTCCTTCCCATTCCAATCCTGAGACCCTTCTGATAGCATGAGATGTGATATCTCAATGCTTCTAATACCAAACCTGAGATCCTTCTTATAACATGTGATGTGATATCCAAATCCTTCCCCTTCCAAACCTGAGACCCTCCCTTTAGCATGAGAAGTGATATCCAACTCCTTCCCATTCCAATCCTGAGACCCTTATGATAGCATGAGATGTGATATCTCAATGCCTCTAATACCAAACCTGAGATACTTCCGATAGCATGAGATGTGATATCTCAATGATTCTAATACCAAACCTGAGATCCTTCCTATAACATGCGATGTGATATCCAAATCCTTCCCCTTCCAAACCTGAGACCCTCCCTTTAGCATGAGATGTGATATCCAACTCCTTCCCATTCCAATCCTGAGACCCTTCCTATAGCTTGAGAAGTGATATCTAACTCCTTCCCATTCCAATTCTGAGACCCCTCCTATACCATGAGATGTGATATCTCAATGCTTCTTATACCAAACCTGAGACCCTTCCTATAACGAGATGGGATATCCAACTCCTTCCCATTCCAATCCTGAGACCCTTCCGATAGCAGAGATGTGATATCTCAATGCTTATACCAAACCTGAGACCCTACCTATGGCATGAGATGTCATATACAACTCCTTCCGATTCCAAACCTGAGACCCTTCCTATAGCATGAGATGGGATATCTCAATGCTAATACCAAACCTGAGACCCTTCCTATAGCATGAGATGTGATATCCAACTCCTTCCCATTCCAATCCTGAGACCCTTACTATAGCTTGAGATGTGATATCCAACTCCTTCCCATTCCAATCCTGAGACCCTTTCTATAGCTTGAGATGTGATATCCAACTCCTTCCCATTCCAATACTGAGACCCTTCCTATAGCATGAGATGTGATATCTCAATGCTTCTAATACCAAACCTGAGATCCTTCCTATAACATGAGATGTGATATCCAAATCCTTCCACTTCCAAACCTGAGACCCTCCCTTTAGCATGAGATGTGATATCCGACTCCTTCCCATTCCAATCCTGAGACCCTTCTGATAGCATGAGATGTGATATCTCAATGCCTCTAATACCAAACCTGAGATCCTTCCGATAGCATGAGATGTGATATCTCATTGCTTCTAATACCAAACCTGAGATCCTTCCTATAACATGAGATGTGATATCCAAATCCTTCCCCTTCCAAACCTGAGACCCTCCCTTTAGCATGAGATGTGATATCCAACTCCTTCCCATTCCAATCCTGAGACCCTTCTGATAGCATGAGATGTGATATCTCAATGCCTCTAATACCAAACCTGAGATCCTACCTCTAACATGAAATGTGATATCCAACTCCTTCCCCTTCCAAACCTGAGAGCCTTCCTATAGCATGAGATGTGATATCCAAGTCCTTCCCATTCCAATCCTGAGACCCTTCCTATAACATGAGATGTGATTTCCAACTCCTTCCAAATCCAATCCTGATACCCTTCCGATAGCATGAGATGTGATATCCCAATGATTCTACAAAACCTGAGACCCATACATGGCATGAGATGTGATATCAAACTCCTTCCCATTCCAATCCTGAGACACTTCCTATAGCATCAGATGTGATATCTCAATGCTTCTAATACCAAACCTGAGACTCTTCCTATAACATGAGATGGGATATCCAACTCCTTCCCATTCCAATCCTGAGACCCTTCCGATAGCAGAGATGTGATATCTCAATGCTTATACCAAACCTGAGACCCTTCCTATGGCATGAGATGTCATATACAACTCCTTCCCATTCCAATCCTGAGACCCTTCCTATAGCATGAGATGTGATATCTCAATGCTTATACCACACCTGAGACCCTTCCTATAGCATGAGATGTGATATCCAACTCCTTCCCATTCCAATCCTGAGACCCTTCCTATAGCATGAGATGTGATATCTCAATGCCTCTAATACCAAATCTGAGATCCTTCCTCTAACATGAAATGTGATATCCAACTCCTTCCCTTTCCAAACCTGAGAGCCTACCTATAGCATGAGATGTGATATTCAAGTCCTTCCCATTCCAATCCTTAGACCCTTCCTACAGCATGCAATATGATATCTCAATGATTCTAATAACAAACCTGAGACCCGTCCTATAACATGAGATGGGATATCCAACTCCTTCCCCTTCCAATCCTGAGACCCTTCCTACAGCATGCAATGTGATATCTCAATGCTTCTAATACCAAACCTGAGACCCGTCCTATAACATGAGATGGGATATCCAACTCCTTCCCGTTCCAAACCTGAGACCCTTCCTATAGCATGAGATGTGATATCCAACTCCTTCCCATCCCAATCCTGAGACACTTCCGATTGCAGAGATGTGATATCTCAATGCTTATACCAAACCTGAGACTCTTCCTATAACATGAGATGTGATATCCAACTCCTTCCTATTCCAATCCTGAGACCCTTCCGATAGCATGAGATGTGATATCCAACTCCTTCCCATCCCAATCCTGAGACACTTCCGATTGCAGAGATGTGATATCTCAATGCTTATACCAAACCTGAGACTCTTCCTATAACATGAGATGTGATATCCAACTCCTTCCCGTTCCAAACCTGAGACCCTTCCTATAGCATGAGATGTGATATCCAACTCCTTCCCATTCCAATCCTGAGACCCTTCCGATAGCATGAGATGTGATATCTCAATGATTCTAATACCAAACCTGAGATCCTTCCTATAACATGCGATGTGATATCCAAATCCTTCCCCTTCCAAACCTGAGACCCTCCCTTTAGCATGAGATGTGATATCCAACTCCTTCCCATTCCAATCCTGAGACCCTTCTGATAGCATGAGATGTGATACCTCAATGCCTCTAAATCCAAACCTGAGATCCTACCTCTAACATGAAATGTGATATCCAACTCCTTCCCTTACCAAACCTGAGATCCTTCCTATAACATGCGATGTGATATCCAAATCCTTCCCCTTCCAAACCTGAGACCCTCCCTATAGCATGAGATGTGATATCCAAGTCCGTCCCATTCCAATCCTGAGACCCTTCCTATAGCACGAGATGTGATATCTCAATGCTTATTCCAAACCTGAGACCCTTCCTATGGCATGAGATGTCATATACAACTCCTTCCCATTCCAATCCTGAGACCCTTCCTATAGCATGAGATGTGATATCTCAATGCTTATACCAAACCTGAGACCCTTCCTATAGCATGAAATGTGATAGCCAACTTCTTCCCATTCCAATCCTGAGACCCTTCCTATAACATGAGATGTGATGTCGCAATGCTTCTAATACCAAACCTGAGATCTTTCCTATAACATGAGATGTGATATCCAACACCTTCCCATTCCAATCCTGAGACCTTTCCTATAGCATGAGATGTGATATCTCAATGCTTATACCAAACGTGAGACCCTTCCTATAGCTTGAGATGTGATATCCAACTCCTTCCCATTCCAATCCTGAGACCCTTCCTATAGCATGAGATGTGATATCTCAATGCTTATACCAAACGTGAGACCCTTCCTATAACATGAGATGTGATATCTTAATGCCTCTAATACCAAACCTGAGATCCTTCCTCTAACATGAAATGTGATATCCAAATCCTTCCCCTTCTAAACCTGAGAGCCTTCCTATAGCATGAGATATGATATCCAAGTCCTTCCCATTCCAATCCTGGGACCCTTCCTATAACATGAGATGTGATATCCAACTCCTTCCCATTCCAACCTGAGACCCTTCCTATAGCATGAGATGGGATATCCAACTCCTTCCAAATCAAATCCTGATACCCTTCCGATAGCATGAGATGTGATATCCCAATGTTTCTACCAAACCTGAGACCCATACTATGGCATGAGTTGTGATATCAAACCCCTTCCCATTCCAATCCTGAGACCCATCCTATAGCTTGAGATATCCAACTCCTTCCCATTCCAATTCTGAGACCCTTCCTATACCATGAGACTTGATATCTCAATGCTTCTAATACCAAACCTGAGACCCTTCCTATGGCATGAGATGTGATATCTCAATGCTTCTAATACCAAACCTGAGATCCTTCCGATAACATGAGATGTGATATCCAAATCCTTCCCCTTCCAAACCTGAGACCCTCCCTTTAGCATGAGATGTGATATCCAACTCCTTCCCATTCCCATCCTGAGACCCTTCTGATAGCATGAGATGTGATATCTCAATGCCTCCAATACCAAACCTGAGATCCTACCACTAACATGAAATGTGATATCCACATCCTTCCCCTTCCAAACCTGAGACCCTCCCTTTAGCATGAGATGTGATATCCAACTCCGTCCCATTCCAATCCTGAGACCCTTCCGATAGCATGAGATGTGATATCTCAATGCTTCTAATACCAAACCTGAGATCCTTCCGATAACATGAGATGTGATATCCAAATCCTTCCCCTTCCAAACCTGAGACCCTCCCTTTAGCATGAGATGTGATATCTCAATGCCTCTAATACCAAACCACCAAACCTGAGATCCTTCCGATAGCATGAGATGTGATATCTCAATGCTTCTAATACCAAACCTGAGATCCTTCCTATAACATGAGACGTGATATCCAAATCCTTCCCCTTCCAAACCTGAGACCCTCCCTTTAGCATGAGATGTGATATCCAACTCCTTCCCATTCCAATCCTGAGACCCTTCTGATAGCATGAGATGTGATATCTCAATGCCTCTAATACCAAACCTGAGATCCTACCTCTAACATGAAATGTGATATCCAACTCTTTCCCCTTCCAAACCTGAGAGCCTTCCTATAGCATGAGATGTGATATCTCAATGCTTCTAATATCAAACCTGAGATCCTTCTTATAACATGTGATGTGATATCCAAATCCTTCCCCTTCCAAACCTGAGACCCTCCCTTTAGCATGAGATGTGATATCCAACTCCTTCCCATTCCAATCCTGAGACCCTTATGATAGATAGCATGAGATGTGATATCTCAATGCCTCTAATACCAAACCTGAGATCCTTCCTATAACATGAGATGTGATATCCAAATCCTTCCCCTTCCAAACCTGAGACCCTCCCTTTAGCATGAGATGTGATATCCAACTCCTTCCCATTCCAATCCTGAGACCCTTCCGATAGCATGAGATGTGATATCTCAATGCTTCTAATACCAAACCTGAGATCCTTCCTATAACATGAGATGTGATATCCAACTCCTTCCCATTCCAATCCTGAGACCCTTCCTATAGCATGAGATGTGACATCTCAATGCTTATACCACACCTGAGACCCTTCCTATAGCATGAGATGTGATATCCAACTCCTTCCCATTCCAATCCTGAGACCCTTCCTATAGCATGAGATGTGATATCTCAATGCCTCTAATACCAAACCTGAGATCCTTCCTCTAACATGAAATGTGATATCCAACTCCTTCCCTTTCCAAACCTGAGAGCCTACCTATAGCATGAGATGTGATATTCAAGTCCTTCCCATTCCAATCCTTAGACCCTTCCTACAGCATGCAATATGATATCTCAATGATTCTAATAACAAACCTGAGACCCGTCCTATAACATGAGATGGGATATCCAACTCCTTCCCGTTCCAATCCTGAGACCCTTCCTACAGCATGCGATGTGATATCTCAATGCTTCTAATACCAAACCTGAGACCCGTCCTATAACATGAGATGGGATATCCAACTCCTTCCCGTTCCAAACCTGAGACCCTTCCTATAGCATGAGATGTGATATCCAACTCCTTCCCATCCCAATCCTGAGACACTTCCGATTGCAGAGATGTGATATCTCAATGCTTATACCAAACCTGAGACTCTTCCTATAACATGAGATGTGATATCCAACTCCTTCCCGTTCCAAACCTGAGACCCTTCCTATAGCATGAGATGTGATATCCAACTCCTTCCCATTCCAATCCTGAGACCCTTCCGATAGCATGAGATGTGATATCTCAATGATTCTAATACCAAACCTGAGATCCTTCCTATAACATGCGATGTGATATCCAAATCCTTCCCCTTCCAAACCTGAGACCCTCCCTTTAGCATGAGATGTGATATCCAACTCCTTCCCATTCCAATCCTGAGACCCTTCTGATAGCATGAGATGTGATACCTCAATGCCTCTAATACCAAACCTGAGATCCTACCTCTAACATGAAATGTGATATCCAACTCCTTCCCTTACCAAACCTGAGATCCTTCCTATAACATGCGATGTGATATCCAAATCCTTCCCCTTCCAAACCTGAGACCCTCCCTATAGCATGAGATGTGATATCCAAGTCCGTCCCATTCCAATCCTGAGACCCTTCCTATAGCACGAGATGTGATATCTCAATGCTTATTCCAAACCTGAGACCCTTCCTATGGCATGAGATGTCATATACAACTCCTTCCCATTCCAATCCCGAGACCCTTCCTATAGCATGAGATGTGATATCTCAATGCTTATACCAAACCTGAGACCCTTCCTATAGCATGAGATGTGATAGCCAACTTCTTCCCATTCCAATCCTGAGACCCTTCCTATAACATGAGATGTGATGTCGCAATGCTTCTAATACCAAACCTGAGATCTTTCCTATAACATGAGATGTGATATCCAACACCTTCCCATTCCAATCCTGAGACCTTTCCTATAGCATGAGATGTGATATCTCAATGCTTATACCAAACGTGAGACCCTTCCTATAGCTTGAGATGTGATATCCAACTCCTTCCCATTCCAATCCTGAGACCCTTCCTATAGCATGAGATGTGATATCTCAATGCTTATACCAAACGTGAGACCCTTCCTATAACATGAGATGTGATATCTTAATGCCTCTAATACCAAACCTGAGATCCTTCCTCTAACATGAAATGTGATATCCAAATCCTTCCCCTTCCAAACCTGAGAGCCTTCCTATAGCATGAGATATGATATCCAAGTCCTTCCCATTCCAATCCTGGGACCCTTCCTATAACATGAGATGTGATATCCAACTCCTTCCCATTCCAACCTGAGACCCTTCCTATAGCATGAGATGGGATATCCAACTCCTTCCAAATCAAATCCTGATACCCTTCCGATAGCATGAGATGTGATATCCCAATGTTTCTACCAAACCTGAGACCCATACTATGGCATGAGTTGTGATATCAAACCCCTTCCCATTCCAATCCTGAGACCCATCCTATAGCTTGAGATATCCAACTCCTTCCCATTCCAATTCTGAGACCCTTCCTATACCATGAGACTTGATATCTCAATGCTTCTAATACCAAACCTGAGACCCTTCCTATAGCATGAGATGTGATATCTCAATGCTTCTAATACCAAACCTGAGATCCTTCCGATAACATGAGATGTGATATCCAAATCCTTCCCCTTCCAAACCTGAGACCCTCCCTTTAGCATGAGATGTGATATCCAACTCCTTCCCATTCCCATCCTGAGACCCTTCTGATAGCATGAGATGTGATATCTCAATGCCTCCAATACCAAACCTGAGATCCTACCACTAACATGAAATGTGATATCCACATCCTTCCCCTTCCAAACCTGAGACCCTCCCTTTAGCATGAGATGTGATATCCAACTACGTCCCATTCCAATCCTGAGACCCTTCCGATAGCATGAGATGTGATATCTCAATGCTTCTAATACCAAACCTGAGATCCTTCCGATAACATGAGATGTGATATCCAAATCCTTCCCCTTCCAAACCTGAGACCCTCCCTTTAGCATGAGATGTGATATCTCAATGCCTCTAATACCAAACCACCAAACCTGAGATCCTTCCGATAGCATGAGATGTGATATCTCAATGCTTCTAATACCAAACCTGAGATCCTTCCTATAACATGAGACGTGATATCCAAATCCTTCCCCTTCCAAACCTGAGACAGTCCCTTTAGCATGAGATGTGATATCCAACTCCTTCCCATTCCAATCCTGAGACCCTTCTGATAGCATGAGATGTGATATCTCAATGCCTCTAATACCAAACCTGAGATCCTACCTCTAACATGAAATGTGATATCCAACTCTTTCCCCTTCCAAACCTGAGAATTTTCCTATAGCATGAGATGTGATATCTCAATGCTTCTAATACCAAACCTGAGATCCTTCTTATAACATGTGATGTGATATCCAAATCCTTCCCCTTCCAAACCTGAGACCCTCCCTTTAGCATGAGATGTGATATCCAACTCCTTCCCATTCCAATCCTGAGACCCTTCCGATAGCATGAGATGTGATATCTCAATGCTTCTAATACCAAACCTGTGATCCTTCCTATAACAAGAGATGTGATATCCAAATCCTTCCCCTTCCAAACCTGAGACCCTCCCTTTAGCATGAGATGTGATATCTCAATGCCTCTAATACCAAACCTGAGATCCTTCCGATAGCATGAGAAGTGATATCTCAATGCTTCTAATACCAAACCTGAGATCCTTCCTATAACATGAGACGTGATATCCAAATCCTTCCCCTTCCAAACCTGAGACCCTCCCTTTAGCATGAGATGTGATATCCAACTCCTTCCCATTCCAATCCTGAGACCCTTCTGATAGCATGATATGTGATATCTCAATGCCTCTAATACCAAACCTGAGATCCTACCTCTAACATGAAATGTGATATCCAACTCCTTCCCCTTCCAAACCTGAGAGCCTTCCTATAGCATGAGATGTGATATCCAAGTCCTTCCCATTCCAATCCTGAGACCCTTCCTATAACATGAGATGTGATATCCAACTCCTTCCAAATCCAATCCTGATACCCTTCCGATAGCATGAGATGTGATATCCCAATGCTTCTACAAAACCTGAGACCCATACATGGCATGAGATGTGATATCAAACTCCTTCCCATTCCAATCCTGAGACACTTCCTATAGCATCAGATGTGATATCTCAATGCTTCTAATACCAAACCTGAGACTCTTCCTATAACCTGAGATGGGATATCCAACTCCTTCCCATTCCAATCCTGAGACCCTTCCGATAGCAGAGATGTGATATCTCAATGCTTATACCAAACCTGAGACCCTTCCTATGGCATGAGATGTCATATACAACTCCTTCCCATTCCAATCCTGAGACCCTTCCTATAGCATGAGATGTGATATCTCAATGCTTCTAATACCAAACCTGAGATCCTTCCTATAACATGAGATGTGATATCCAACTCCTTCCCATTCCAATCCTGAGACCTTTCCTATAGCATGAGATGTGACATCTCAATGCTTATACCAAACCTGAGACCCTTCCTATAGCATGAAATGTGATATCCAACTCCTTCCCATTCCAATCCGGAGACCCTTCCTATAGCATGAGATGTGATATCTCAATGCCTCTAATACCAAACCTGAGATCCTTCCTCTAACATGAAATGTGATATCCAACTCCTTCCCTTTCCAAACCTGAGAGCCTACCTATAGCATCAGATGTGATATTCAAGTCCTTCCCATTCCAATCCTTAGACCCTTCCTACAGCATGCAATATGATATCTCAATGATTCTAATAACAAACCTGAGACCCGTCCTATAACATGAGATGGGATATCCAACTCCTTCCCATTCCAATCCTGAGACACTTCCGATAGCAGAGATGTGATATCTCAATGCTTATACCAAACCTGAGACCCTTCCTATAGCATGAGATGTAATATCCAACTCCTTCCCATTCCAATCCTGAGACCCTTCCTACAGCATGCGATGTGATATCTCAATGCTTCTAATACCAAACCTGAGACCCGTCCTATAACATGAGATGGGATATCCAACTCCTTCCCGTTCCAAACCTGAGACCCTTCCTATAGCATGAGATGTGATATCCAACTCCTTCCCATCCCAATCCTGAGACACTTCCGATTGCAGAGATGTGATATCTCAATGCTTCTACCAAACCTGAGACTCTTCCTATAACATGAGATGTGATATCCAACTCCTTCCCGTTCCAAACCTGAGACCCTTCCTATAGCATGAGATGTGATATCCAACTCCTTCCCATTCCAATCCTGAGACCCTTCTGATAGCATGAGATGTGATATCTCAATGCTTCTAATACCAAACCTGAGATGCTTCTTATAACATGTGATGTGATATCCAAATCCTTCCCCTTCCAAACCTGAGACCCTCCCTTTAGCATGAGAAGTGATATCCAACTCCTTCCCATTCCAATCCTGAGACCCTTATGATAGCATGAGATGTGATATCTCAATGCCTCTAATACCAAACCTGAGATACTTCCGATAGCATGAGATGTGATATCTCAATGCTTCTAATACCAAACCTGAGATCCTTCCTATAACATGAGATGTGATCTCCAAATCCTTCCCCTTCCAAACCTGAGACCCTCCCTTTAGCATGAGATGTGATATCCAACTCCTTCCCATTCCAATCCTGAGACGCTTCTGATAGCATGAGATGTGATATCTCAATGCCTCTAATACCAAACCTGAGATCCTTCCTCTAACATGAGATGTGATATCCAACTCCTTCCCATTCCAATCCTGAGACCCTTCCTATAGCATGAGATGTGACATCTCAATGCTTATACCAAACCTGAGACCCTTCCTATAGCATGAAATGTGATATCCAACTCCTTCCCATTCCAATCCTGAGACCCTTCCTATAGCATGAGATGTGATATCTCAATGCCTCTAATACCAAACCTGAGATCCTTCCTCTAACATGAAATGTGATATCCAACTCCTTCCCTTTCCAAACCTGAGAGCCTACCTATAGCATGAGATGTGATATTCAAGTCCTTCCCATTCCAATCCTTAGACCCTTCCTACAGCATGCAATATGATATCTCAATGATTCTAATAACAAACCTGAGACCCGTCCTATAACATGAGATGGGATATCCAACTCCTTCCCATTCCAATCCTGAGACACTTGCGATAGCAGAGATGTGATATCTCAATGCTTATACCAAACCTGAGACCCTTCCTATAGCATGAGATGTAATATCCAACTCCTTCCCATTCCAATCCTGAGACCCTTCCTACAGCATGCGATGTGATATCTCAATGCTTCTAATACCAAACCTGAGACCCGTCCTATAACATGAGATGGGATATCCAACTCCTTCCCGTTCCAAACCTGAGACCCTTCCTATAGCATGAGATGTGATATCCAACTCCTTCCCATCCCAATCCTGAGACACTTCCGATTGCAGAGATGTGATATCTCAATGCTTATACCAAACCTGAGACTCTTCCTATAACATGAGATGTGATATCCAACTCCTTCCCGTTCCAAACCTGAGACCCTTCCTATAGCATGAGATGTGATATCCAACTCCTTCCCATTCCAATCCTGAGACCCTTCTGATAGCATGAGATGTGATATCTCAATGCTTCTAATACCAAACCTGAGATCCTTCTTATAACATGTGATGTGATATCCAAATCCTTCCCCTTCCAAACCTGAGACCCTCCCTTTAGCATGAGAAGTGATATCCAACTCCTTCCCATTCCAATCCTGAGACCCTTATGATAGCATGAGATGTGATATCTCAATGCCTCTAATACCAAACCTGAGATACTTCCGATAGCATGAGATGTGATATCTCAATGATTCTAATACCAAACCTGAGATCCTTCCTATAACATGCGATGTGATATCCAAATCCTTCCCCTTCCAAACCTGAGAACCTCCCTTTAGCATGAGATGTGATATCCAACTCCTTCCCATTCCAATCCTGAGACCCTTCTGATAGCATGAGATGTGATACCTCAATGCCTCTAATACCAAACCTGAGATCCTACCTCTAACATGAAATGTGATATCTAACTCCTTCCCTTACCAAACCTGAGATCCTTCCTATAACATGCGATGTGATATCCAAATCCTTCCCCTTCCAAACCTGAGACCCTCCCTATAGCATGAGATGTGATATCCAAGTCCGTCCCATTCCAATCCTGAGACCCTTCCTATAGCATGAGATGTGATATCTCAATGCTTATTCCAAACCTGAGACCCTTCCTATGGCATGAGATGTCATATACAACTCCTTCCCATTCCAATCCTGAGACCCTTCCTATAGCATGAGATGTGATATCTCTATGCTTATACCAAACCTGAGACCCTTCCTATAGCATGAGATGTGATAGCCAACTTCTTCCCATTCCAATCCTGAGACCCTTCCTATAACATGAGATGTGATGTCGCAATGCTTCTAATACCAAACCTGAGATCTTTCCTATAACATGAGATGTGATATCCAACACCTTCCCATTCCAATCCTGAGACCCTTCCTATAGCATGAGATGTGATATCTCAATGCTTATACCAAACGTGAGACCCTTCCTATAGCTTGAGATGTGATATCCAACTCCTTCCCATTCCAATCCTGAGACCCTTCCTATAGCATGAGATGTGATATCTCAATGCTTATACCAAACGTGAGACCCTTCCTATAACATGAGATGTGATATCTTAATGCCTCTAATACCAAACCTGAGATCCTTCCTCTAACATGAAATGTGATATCCAACTCCTTCCCCTTCCAAACCTGAGAACCTTCCTATAGCATGAGATATGATATCCAAGTCCTTCCCATTCCAATCCTGGGACCCTTCCTATAACATGAGATGTGATATCCAACTCCTTCCCATTCCAACCTGAGACCCTTCCTATAGCATGAGATGGGATATCCAACTCCTTCCAAATCAAATCCTGATACCCTTCCGATAGCATGAGATGTGATATCCCAATGTTTCTACCAAACCTGAGACCCATACTATGGCATGAGTTGTGATATCAAACCCCTTCCCATTCCAATCCTGAGACCCATCCTATAGCTTGAGATATCCAACTCCTTCCCATTCCAATTCTGAGACCCTTCCTATACCATGAGACTTGATATCTCAATGCTTCTAATACCAAACCTGAGACCCGTCCTATAGCATGAGATGTGATATCTCAATGCTTCTAATAACAAACCTGAGATCCTTCCGATAACATGAGATGTGATATCCAAATCCTTCCCCTTCCAAACCTGAGACATTCCCTTTAGCATGAGATGTGATATCCAACTCCTTCCCATTCCCATCCTGAGACCCTTCTGATAGCATGAGATGTGATATCTCAATGCCTCCAATACCAAACCTGAGATCCTACCTCTAACATGAAATGTGATATCCACATCCTTCCCCTTCCAAACCTGAGACCCTCCCTTTAGCATGAGATGTGATATCCAACTCCATCCCATTCCAATCCTGAGACCCTTCCGATAGCATGAGATGTGATATCTCAATGCTTCTAATACCAAACCTGAGATCCTTCCGATAACATGAGATGTGATATCCAAATCCTTCCCCTTCCAAACCTGAGACCCTCCCTTTAGCATGAGATGTGATATCTCAATGCCTCTAATACCAAACCACCAAACCTGAGATCCTTCCGATAGCATGAGATGTGATATCTCAATGCTTCTAATACCAAACCTGAGATCCTTCCTATAACATGAGACGTGATATCCAAATCCTTCCCCTTCCAAACCTGAGACCCTCCCTTTAGCATGAGATGTGATATCCAACTCCTTCCCATTCCAATCCTGAGACCCTTCTGATAGCATGAGATGTGATATCTCAATGCCTCTAATACCAAACCTGAGATCCTACCTCTAACATGAAATGTGATATCCAACTCTTTCCCCTTCCAAACCTGAGAGCCTTCCTATAGCATGAGATGTGATATCCGACTCCTTCCCGTTCCAATCCTGAGACCCTTCCGATAGCATGAGATGTGATATCTCAATGCTTCTAATACCAAACCTGAGATCCTTCTTATAACATGTGATGTGATATCCAAATCCTTCCCCTTCCAAACCTGAGACCCTCCCTTTAGCATGAGATGTGATATCCAACTCCTTCCCATTCCAATCCTGAGACCCTTATGATAGATAGCATGAGATGTGATATCTCAATGCCTCTAATACCAAACCTGAGATCCTTCCTATAACATGAGATGTGATATCCAAATCCTTCCCCTTCCAAACCTGAGACCCTCCCTTTAGCATGAGATGTGATATCCAACTCCTTCCCATTCCAATCCTGAGACCCTTCCGATAGCATGAGATGTGATATCTCAATGCTTCTAATACCAAACCTGTGATCCTTCCTATAACAAGAGATGTGATATCCAAATCCTTCCCCTTCCAAACCTGAGACCCTCCCTTTAGCATGAGATGTGATATCTCAATGCCTCTAATACCAAACCTGAGATCCTTCCGATAGCATGAGATGTGATATCTCAATGCTTCTAATACCAAACCTGAGATCCTTCCTATAACATGAGACGTGATATCCAAATCCTTCCCCTTCCAAACCTGAGACCCTCCCTTTAGCATGAGATGTGATATCCAACTCCTTCCCATTCCAATCCTGAGACCCTTCTGATAGCATGATATGTGATATCTCAATGCCTCTAATACCAAACCTGAGATCCTACCTCTAACATGAAATGTGATATCCAACTCCTTCCCCTTCCAAACCTGAGAGCCTTCCTATAGCATGAGATGTGATATCCAAGTCCTTCCCATTCCAATCCTGAGACCCTTCCTATAACATGAGATGTGATATCCAACTCCTTCCAAATCCAATCCTGATACCCTTCCGATAGCATGAGATGTGATATCCCAATGCTTCTACAAAACCTGAGACCCATACATGGCATGAGATGTGATATCAAACTCCTTCCCATTCCAATCCTGAGACACTTCCTATAGCATCAGATGTGATATCTCAATGCTTCTAATACCAAACCTGAGACTCTTCCTATAACCTGAGATGGGATATCCAACTCCTTCCCATTCCAATCCTGAGACCCTTCCGATAGCAGAGATGTGATATCTCAATGCTTATACCAAACCTGAGACCCTTCCTATGGCATGAGATGTCATATACAACTCCTTCCCATTCCAATCCTGAGACCCTTCCTATAGCATGAGATGTGATATCTCAATGCTTCTAATACCAAATCTGAGATCCTTCCTATAACATGAGATGTGATATCCAACTCCTTCCCATTCCAATCCTGAGACCCTTCCTATAGCATGAGATGTGACATCTCAATGCTTATACCAAACCTGAGACCCTTCCTATAGCATGAAATGTGATATCCAACTCCTTCCCATTCCAATCCTGAGACCCTTCCTATAGCATGAGATGTGATATCTCAATGCCTCTAATACCAAACCTGAGATCCTTCCTCTAACATGAAATGTGATATCCAACTCCTTCCCTTTCCAAACCTGAGAGCCTACCTATAGCATGAGATGTGATATTCAAGTCCTTCCCATTCCAATCCTTAGACCCTTCCTACAGCATGCAATATGATATAATAAACCTGAGACCCGTCCTATAACATGAGATGGGATATCCAACTCCTTCCCATTCCAATCCTGAGACACTTCCGATAGCAGAGATGTGATATCTCAATGCTTATACCAAACCTGAGACCCTTCCTATAGCATGAGATGTAATATCCAACTCCTTCCCATTCCAATCCTGAGACCCTTCCTACAGCATACGATGTGATATCTCAATGCTTCTAATACCAAACCTGAGACCCGTCCTATAACATGAGATGGGATATCCAACTCCTTCCCGTTCCAAACCTGAGACCCTTCCTATAGCATGAGATGTGATATCCAACTCCTTCCCATCCCAATCCTGAGACACTTCCGATTGCAGAGATGTGATATCTCAATGCTTATACCAAACCTGAGACTCTTCCTATAACATGAGATGTGATATCCAACTCCTTCCCGTTCCAAACCTGAGACCCTTCCTATAGCATGAGATGTGATATCCAACTCCTTCCCATTCCAATCCTGAGACCCTTCTGATAGCATGAGATGTGATATCTCAATGCTTCTAATACCAAACCTGAGATCCTTCTTATAACATGTGATGTGATATCCAAATCCTTCCCCTTCCAAACCTGAGACCCTCCCTTTAGCATGAGAAGTGATATCCAACTCCTTCCCATTCCAATCCTGAGACCCTTATGATAGCATTAGATGTGATATCTCAATGCCTCTAATACCAAACCTGAGATACTTCCGATAGCATGAGATGTGATATCTCAATGATTCTAATACCAAACCTGAGATCCTTCCTATAACATGCGATGTGATATCCAAATCCTTCCCCTTCCAAACCTGAGACCCTCCCTTTAGCATGAGATGTGATATCCAACTCCTTCCCATTCCAATCCTGAGACCCTTCTGATAGCATGAGATGTGATACCTCAATGCCTCTAATACCAAACCTGAGATCCTACCTCTAACATGAAATGTGATATCCAACTCCTTCCCTTACCAAACCTGAGATCCTTCCTATAACATGCAATGTGATATCCAAATCCTTCCCCTTCCAAACCTGAGACCCTCCCCATAGCATGAGATGTGATATCCAAGTCCGTCCCATTCCAATCCTGAGACCCTTCCTATAGCATGAGATGTGATATCTCAATGCTTATTCCAAACCTGAGACCCTTCCTATGGCATGAGATGTCATATACAACTCCTTCCCATTCCAATCCTGAGACCCTTCCTATAGCATGAGATGTGATATCTCTATGCTTATACCAAACCTGAGACCCTTCCTATAGCATGAGATGTGATAGCCAACTTCTTCCCATTCCAATCCTGAGACCCTTCCTATAACATGAGATGTGATGTCGCAATGCTTCTAATACCAAACCTGAGATCTTTCCTATAACATGAGATGTGATATCCAACACCTTCCCATTCCAATCCTGAGACCCTTCCTATAGCATGAGATGTGATATCTCAATGCTTATACCAAACGTGAGACCCTCCCTATAGCTTGAGATGTGATATCCAACTCCTTCCCATTCCCATCCTGAGACCCTTCTGATAGCATGAGCTGTGATATCTCAATGCCTCCAATACCAAACCTGAGATCCTACCTCTAACATGAAATGTGATATCCACATCCTTCCCCTTCCAAACCTGAGACCCTCCCTTTAGCATGAGATGTGATATCCAACTCCGTCCCATTCCAATCCTGAGACCCTTCCGATAGCATGAGATGTGATATCTCAATGCTTCTAATACCAAACCTGTGATCCTTCCTATAACAAGAGATGTTATATCCAAATCCTTCCCCTTCCAAACCTGAGACCCTCCCTTTAGCATGAGATGTGATATCTCAATGCCTCTAATACCAAACCACCAAACCTGAGATCCTTCCGATAGCATGAGATGTGATATCTCAATGCTTCTAATACCAAACCTGAGATCCTTCCTATAACATGAGACGTGATATCCAAATCCTTCCCCTTCCAAACCTGAGACCCTCCCTTTAGCATGAGATGTGATATCCAACTCCTTCCCATTCCAATCCTGAGACCCTTCTGATAGCATGAGATGTGATATCTCAATGCCTCTAATACCAAACCTGAGATCCTACCTCTAACATGAAATGTGATATCCAACTCTTTCCCCTTCCAAACCTGAGAGCCTTCCTATAGCATGAGATGTGATATCCAACTCCTTCCCGTTCCAATCCTGAGACCCTTCCGATAGCATGAGATGTGATATCTCAATGCTTCTAATACCAAACCTGAGATCCTTCTTATAACATGTGATGTGATATCCAAATCCTTCCCCTTCCAAACCTGAGACCCTCCCTTTAGCATGAGATGTGATATCCAACTCCTTCCCATTCCAATCCTGAGACCCTTATGATAGATAGCATGAGATGTGATATCTCAATGCCTCTAATACCAAACCTGAGATCCTTCCTATAACATGAGATGTGATATCCAAATCCTTCCCCTTCCAAACCTGAGACCCTCCCTTTAGCATGAGATGTGATATCCAACTCCTTCCCATTCCAATACTGAGACCCTTCCGATAACATGAGATGTGATATTTCAATGCTTCTAATACCAAACCTGTGATCCTTCCTATAACAAGAGATGTGATATCCAAATCCTTCCCCTTCCAAACCTGAGACCCTCCCTTTAGCATGAGATGTGATATCCAACTCCTTCCCATTCCAATCCTTAGACCCTTCTGATAGCATGATATGTGATATCTCAATGCCTCTAATACCAAACCTGAGATCCTTCCGATAGCATGAGATGTGATATCTCAATGCTTCTAATACCAAACCTAAGATCCTTCCTATAACATGAGACGTGATATCCAAATCCTTCCCCTTCCAAACCTGAGACCCTCCCTTTAGCATGAGATGTGATATCCAACTCCTTCCCATTCCAATCCTTAGACCCTTCTGATAGCATGATATGTGATATCTCAATGCCTCTAATACCAAACCTGAGATCCTACCTCTAACATGAAATGTGATATCCAACTTCTTCCCCTTCCAAACCTGAGAGCCTTCCTATAGCATGAGATGTGATATCCAAGTCCTTCCCATTCCAATCCTGAGACCCTTCCTATAACATGAGATGTGATATCCAACTCCTTCCAAATCCAATCCTGATACCCTTCCGATAGCATGAGATGTGATATCCCAATGCTTCTACAAAACCTGAGACCCATACATGGCATGAGATGTGATATCAAACTCCTTCCCATTCCAATCCTGAGACACTTTCTATAGCATCAGATGTGATATCTCAATGCTTCTAATACCAAACCTGAGACTCTTCCTATAACATGAGATGGGATATCCAACTCCTTCCCATTCCAATCCTGAGACCCTTCCGATAGCAGAGATGTGATATCTCAATGCTTATACCAAACCTGAGACCCTTCCTATGGCATGAGATGTCATATACAACTCCTTCCCATTCCAATCCTGAGACCCTTCCTATAGCATGAGATGTGATATCTCAATGCTTCTAATACCAAACCTGAGATCCTTCCTATAACATGAGATGTGATATCCAACTCCTTCCCATTCCAATCCTGAGACCCTTCCTATAACATGAGATGTGACATCTCAATGCTTATACCAAACCTGAGACCCTTCCTATAGCATGAAATGTGATATCCAACTCCTTCCCATTCCAATCCTGAGACCCTTCCTATAGCATGAGATGTGATATCTCAATGCCTCTAATACCAAACCGGAGATCCTTCCTCTAACATGAAATGTGATATCCAACTCCTTCCCTTTCCAAACCTGAGAGCCTACCTATAGCATGAGATGTGATATTCAAGTCCTTCCCATTCCAATCCTTAGACCCTTCCTACAGCATGCAATATGATATCTCAATGATTCTAATAACAAACCTGAGACCCGTCCTATAACATGAGATGGGATATCCAACTCCTTCCCATTCCAATCCTGAGACACTTCCGATAGCAGAGATGTGATATCTCAATGCTTATACCAAACCTGAGACCCTTCCTATAGCATGAGATGTAATATCCAACTCCTTCCCATTCCAATCCTGAGACCCTTCCTACAGCATGCGATGTGATATCTCAATGCTTCTAATACCAAACCTGAGACCCGTCCTATAACATGAGATGGGATATCCAACTCCTTCCCGTTCCAAACCTGAGACCCTTCCTATAGCATGAGATGTGATATCCAACTCCTTCCCATCCCAATCCTGAGACACTTCCGATTGCAGAGATGTGATATCTCAATGCTTATACCAAACCTGAGACTCTTCCTATAACATGAGATGTGATATCCAACTCCTTCCCGTTCCAAACCTGAGACCCTTCCTATAGCATGAGATGTGATATCCAACTCCCTCCCATTCCAATCCTGAGACCCTTCTGATAGCATGAGATGTGATATCTCAATGCTTCTAATACCAAACCTGAGATCCTTCTTATAACATGTGATGTGATATCCAAATCCTTCCCCTTCCAAACCTGAGACCCTCCCTTTAGCATGAGAAGTGATATCCAACTCCTTCCCATTCCAATCCTGAGACCCTTATGATAGCATGCGATGTGATATCTCAATGCCTCTAATACCAAACCTGAGATACTTCCGATAGCATGAGATGTGATATCTCAATGATTCTAATACCAAACCTGAGATCCTTCCTATAACATGCGATGTGATATCCAAATCCTTCCCCTTCCAAACCTGAGACCCTCCCTTTAGCATGAGATGTGATATCCAACTCCTTCCCATTCCAATCCTGAGACCCTTCCTATAGCTTGAGAAGTGATATCTAACTCCTTCCCATTCCAATTCTGAGACCCGTCCTATACCATGAGATGTGATATCTCAATGCTTTTAATACAAAACCTGAGACCCTTCCTATAACGAGATGGGATATCCAACTCCTTCCCATTCCAATCCTGAGACCCTTCCGATAGCAGAGATGTGATATCTCAATGCTTATACCAAACCTGAGACCCTACCTATGGCATGAGATGTCATATACAACTCCTTCCGATTCCAAACCTGAGACCCTTCCTATAGCATGAGATGGGATATCTCAATGCTAATACCAAACCTGAGACCCTTCCTATAGCATGAGATGTGATATCCAACTCCTTCCCATTCCAATCCTGAGACCCTTACTATAGCTTGAGATGTGATATCCAACCCCTTCCCATTCCAATCCTGAGACCCTTTCTATAGCTTGAGATGTGATATCCAACTCCTTCCCATTCCAATCCTGAGACCCTTCCTATAGCATGAGATGTGATATCTCAATGCTTCTAATACCAAACCTGAGATCCTTCCTATAACATGAGATGGGATATCCAACTCCTTCCCATTCCAATCCTGAGACCCTTCCTATAGCATGAGATGTGATATCTCAATGCTTCTAATACCAAACCTGAGATCCTTCCTATAACATGAGATGTGATATCCAACTCCTTCCCATTCCAATCCTGAGACCCTTCCTATAGCATGAGATGTGACATCTCAATGCTTATACCAAACCTGAGACCCTTCCTATAGCATGAGATGTGATATCCAACTCCCTCCCATTCCAATCCTGAGACCCTTCTGATAGCATGAGATGTGATATCTCAATGCTTCTAATACCAAACCTGAGATCCTTCTTATAACATGTGATGTGATATCCAAATCCTTCCCCTTCCAAACCTGAGACCCTCCCTTTAGCATGAGAAGTGATATCCAACTCCTTCCCATTCCAATCCTGAGACCCTTATGATAGCATGAGATGTGATATCTCAATGCCTCTAATACCAAACCTGAGATACTTCCGATAGCATGAGATGTGATATCTCAATGATTCTAATACCAAACCTGAGATCCTTCCTATAACATGCGATGTGATATCCAAATCCTTCCCCTTCCAAACCTGAGACCCTCCCTTTAGCATGAGATGTGATATCCAACTCCTTCCCATTCCAATCCTGAGACCCTTCCTATAGCTTGAGAAGTGATATCTAACTCCTTCCCATTCCAATTCTGAGACCCGTCCTATACCATGAGATGTGATATCTCAATGCTTCTAATACAAAACCTGAGACCCTTCCTATAACGAGATGGGATATCCAACTCCTTCCCATTCCAATCCTGAGACCCTTCCGATAGCAGAGATGTGATATCTCAATGCTTATACCAAACCTGAGATCCTACCTATGGCATGAGATGTCATATACAACTCCTTCCGATTCCAAACCTGAGACCCTTCCTATAGCATGAGATGGGATATCTCAATGCTAATACCAAACCTGAGACCCTTCCTATAGCATGAGATGTGATATCCAACTCCTTCCCATTCCAATCCTGAGACCCTTACTATAGCTTGAGATGTGATATCCAACCCCTTCCCATTCCAATCCTGAGACCCTTTCTATAGCTTGAGATGTGATATCCAACTCCTTCCCATTCCAATCCTGAGACCCTTCCTATAGCATGAGATGTGATATCTCAATGCTTCTAATACCAAACCTGAGATCCTTCCTATAACATGAGATGGGATATCCAACTCCTTCCCATTCCAATCCTGAGACCCTTCCTATAGCATGAGATGTGATATCTCAATGCTTCTAATACCAAACCTGAGATCCTTCCTATAACATGAGATGTGATATCCAACTCCTTCCCATTCCAATCCTGAGACCCTTCCTATAGCATGAGATGTGACATCTCAATGCTTATACCAAACCTGAGACCCTTCCTATAGCATGAAATGTGATATCCAACTCCTTCCCATTCCAATCCTGAGACCCTTCCTATAGCATGAGATGTGATATCTCAATGCCTCTAATACCAAACCGGAGATCCTTCCTCTAACATGAAATGTGATATCCAACTCCTTCCCTTTCCAAACCTGAGAGCCTACCTATAGCATGAGATGTGATATTCAAGTCCTTCCCATTCCAATCCTTAGACCCTTCCTACAGCATGCAATATGATATCTCAATGATTCTAATAACAAACCTGAGACCCGTCCTATAACATGAGATGGGATATCCAACTCCTTCCCATTCCAATCCTGAGACACTTCCGATAGCAGAGATGTGATATCTCAATGCTTATACCAAACCTGAGACCCTTCCTATAGCAAGAGATGTAACATCCAACTCCTTCCCATTCCAATCCTGAGACCCTTCCTACAGCATGCAATGTGATATCTCAATGCTTCTAATACCAAACCTGAGACCCGTCCTATAACATGAGATGGGATATCCAACTCCTTCCCGTTCCAAACCTGAGACCCTTCCTATAGCATGAGATGTGATATCCAACTCCTTCCCATCCCAATCCTAAGACACTTCCGATTGCAGAGATGTGATATCTCAATGCTTATACCAAACCTGAGACTCTTCCTATAACATGAGATGTGATATTCAACTCCTTCCCGTTCCAAACCTGAGACCCTTCCTATAGCATGAGATGTGATATCCAACTCCTTCCCATTCCAATCCTGAGACCCTTCTGATAGCATGAGATGTGATATCTCAATGCTTCTAATACCAAACCTGAGATCCTTCTTATAACATGTGATGTGATATCCAAATCCTTCCCCTTCCAAACCTGAGACCCTCCCTTTAGCATGAGAAGTGATATCCAACTCCTTCCCATTCCAATCCTGAGACCCTTATGATAGCATGAGATGTGATATCTCAATGCCTCTAATACCAAACCTGAGATACTTCCGATAGCATGAGATGTGATATCTCAATGATTCTAATACCAAACCTGAGATCCTTCCTATAACATGGGATGTGATATCCAAATCCTTCCCCTTCCAAACCTGAGACCCTCCCTTTAGCATGAGATGTGTTATCCAACTCCTTCCCATTCCAATCCTGAGACCCTTCCTATAGCTTGAGAAGTGATATCTAACTCCTTCCCATTCCAATTCTGAGACCCGTCCTATACCATGAGATGTGATATCTCAATGCTTCTAATACAAAACCTGAGACCCTTCCTATAACGAGATGGGATATCCAACTCCTTCCCATTCCAATCCTGAGACCCTTCCGATAGCAGAGATGTGATATCTCAATGCTTATACCAAACCTGAGACCCTACCTATGGCATGAGATGTCATATACAACTCCTTCCGATTCCAAACCTGAGACCCTTCCTATAGCATGAGATGGAATATCTCAATGCTAATACCAAACCTGAGACCCTTCCTATAGCATGAGATGTGATATCCAACTCCTTCCCATTCCAATCCTGAGACCCTTACTATAGCTTGAGATGTGATATCCAACCCCTTCCCATTCCAATCCTGAGACCCTTTCTATAGCTTGAGATGTGATATCCAACTCCTTCCCATTCCAATCCTGAGACCCTTCCTATAGCATGAGATGTGATATCTCAATGCTTCTAATACCAAACCTGAGATCCTTCCTATAACATGAGATGGGATATCCAACTCCTTCCCATTCCAATCCTGAGACCCTTCCTATAGCATGAGATGTGATATCTCAATGCTTCTAATACCAAACCTGAGATCCTTCCTATAACATGAGATGTGATATCCAACTCCTTCCCATTCCAATCCTGAGACCCTTCCTATAGCATGAGATGTGACATCTCAATGCTTATACCAAACCTGAGACCCTTCCTATAGCATGAAATGTGATATCCAACTCCTTCCCATTCCAATCCTGAGACCCTTCCTATAGCATGAGATATGATATCTCAATGCCTCTAATACCAAACCGGAGATCCATCCTCTAACATGAAATGTGATATCCAACTCCTTCCCTTTCCAAACCTGAGAGCCTACCTATAGCATGAGATGTGATATTCAAGTCCTTCCCATTCCAATCCTTAGACCCTTCCTACAGCATGCAATATGATATCTCAATGATTCTAATAACAAACCTGAGACCCGTCCTATAACATGAGATGGGATATCCAACTCCTTCCCATTCCAATCCTGAGACACTTCCGATAGCAGAGATGTGATATCTCAATGAATATACCAAACCTGAGACCCTTCCTATAGCATGAGATGTAATATCCAACTCCTTCCCATTCCAATCCTGAGACCCTTCCTACAGCATGCGATGTAATATCTCAATGCTTCTAATACCAAACCTGAGACCCGTCCTATAACATGAGATGGGATATCCAACTCCTTCCCGTTCCAAACCTGAGACCCTTCCTATAGCATGAGATGTGATATCCAACTCCTTCCCATCCCAATCCTTAGACACTTCCGATTGCAGAGATGTGATATCTCAATGCTTATACCAAACCTGAGACTCTTCCTATAACATGAGATGTGATTTCCAACTCCTTCCCGTTCCAAACCTGAGACCCTTCCTATAGCATGAGATGTGATATCCAACTCCCTCCCATTCCAATCCTGAGACCCTTCTGATAGCATGAGATGTGATATCTCAATGCTTCTAATACCAAACCTGAGATCCTTCTTATAACATGTGATGTGATATCCAAATCCTTCCCCTTCCAAACCTGAGACCCTCCCTTTAGCATGAGAAGTGATATCCAACTCCTTCCCATTCCAATCCTGAGACCCTTATGATAGCATGAGATGTGATATCTCAATGCCTCTAATACCAAACCTGAGATACTTCCGATAGCATGAGATGTGATATCTCAATGATTCTAATACCAAACCTGAGATCCTTCCTATAACATGCGATGTGATATCCAAATCCTTCCGCTTCCAAACCTGAGACCCTCCCTTTAGCATGAGATATGATATCCAACTCCTTCCCATTCCAATCCTGAGACCCTTCCTATAGCTTGAGAAGTGATATCTAACTCCTTCCCATTCCAATTCTGAGACCCGTCCTATACCATGAGATGTGATATCTCAATGCTTCTAATACAAAACCTGAGACCCTTCCTATAACGAGATGGGATATCCAACTCCTTCCCATTCCAATCCTGAGACCCTTCCGATAGCAGAGATGTGATATCTCAATGCTTATACCAAACCTGAGACCCTACCTATGGCATGAGATGTCATATACAACTCCTTCCGATTCCAAACCTGAGACCCTTCCTATAGCATGAGATGGGATATCTCAATGCTAATACCAAACCTGAGACCCTTCCTATAGCATGAGATGTGATATCCAACTCCTTCCCATTCCAATCCTGAGACCCTTACTATAGCTTGAGATGTGATATCCAACCCCTTCCCATTCCAATCCTGAGACCCTTTCTATAGCTTGAGATGTGATATCCAACTCCTTCCCATTCCAATCCTGAGACCTTCCTATAGCATGAGATGTGATATCTCAATGCCTCTAATACCAAACCTGAGATCCTTCCGATAGCATGAGATGTGATATCTCAGTGCTTCTAATACCAAACCTGAGATCCTTCCTATAACATGAGATGTGATATCCAAATCCTTCCCCTTCCAAACCTGAGACCCTCCCTTTAGCATGAGATGTGATATCCAACTCCTTCCCATTCCAATCCTGAGACCCTTCTGATAGCATGAGATGTGATATCTCAATGCCTCTAATACCAAACCTGAGATCCTACCTCTAACATGAAATGTGATATCCAACTCCTTCGCCTTCCAAACCTGAGAGCCTTCCTATAGCATGAGATGTGATATCCAAGTCCTTCCCATTCCAATCCTGAGACCCTTCCTATAACATGAGATGTGATATCCAACTCCTTCCAAATCCAATCCTGATACCCTTCCGATAGCATGAGATGTGATATCTCAATGCTTCTACAAAACCTGAGACCCATACATGGCATGAGATGTGATATCAAACTCCTTCCCATTCCAATCCTGAGACACTTCCTATAGCATCAGATGTGATATCTCAATGCTTCTAATACCAAACCTGAGACTCTTCCTATAACATGAGATGGGATATCCAACTCCTTCCCATTCCAATCCTGAGACCCTTCCGATAGCAGAGATGTGATATCTCAATGCTTATACCAAACCTGATACCCTTCCTATGGCATGAGATGTCATATACAACTCCTTCCCATTCCAATCCTGAGACCCTTCCTATAGCATGAGATGTGAAATCTCTATGCTTATACCAAACCTGAGACCCTTCCTATAGCATGAGATGTGATAGCCAACTTCTTCCCATTCCAATCCTGAGACCCTTCCTATAACATGAGATGTGATGTCGCAATGCTTCTAATACCAAACCTGAGATCTTTCCTATAACATGAGATGTGATATCCAACACCTTCCCATTCCAATCCTGAGACCCTTCCTATAGCATGAGATGTGATATCTCAATGCTTATACCAAACGTGAGACCCTTCCTATAGCTTGAGATGTGATATCCAACTCCTTCCCATTCCAATCCTGAGACCCTTCCTATAGCATGAGATGTGATATCTCAATGCTTATACCAAACGTGAGACCCTTCCTATAACATGAGATGTGATATCTTAATGCCTCTAATACCAAACCTGAGATCCTTCCTCTAACATGAAATGTGATATCCAACTCCTTCCCCTTCCAAACCTGAGAGCCTTCCTATAGCATGAGATATGATATCCAAGTCCTTCCCATTCCAATCCTGGGACCCTTCCTATAACATGAGATGTGATATCCAACTCCTTCCCATTCCAACCTGAGACCCTTCCTATAGCATGAGATGGGATATCCAACTCCTTCCAAATCAAATCCTGATACCCTTCCGATAGCATGAGATGTGATATCCCAATGTTTCTACCAAACCTGAGACCCATACTATGGCATGAGTTGTGATATAAAACCCCTTCCCATTCCAATCCTGAGACCCATCCTATAGCTTGAGATATCCAACTCCTTCCCATTCCAATTCTGAGACCCTTCCTATACCATGAGACTTGATATCTCAATGCTTCTAATACCAAACCTGAGACCCTTCCTATAGCATGAGATGTGATATCTCAATGCTTCTAATACCAAACCTGAGATCCTTCCGATAACATGAGATGTGATATCCAAATCCTTCCCCTTCCATACCTGAGACCCTCCCTTTAGCATGAGATGTGATGTCCAACTCCTTCCCATTCCCATCCTGAGACCCTTCTGATAGCATGAGATGTGATATCTCAATGCCTCCAATACCAAACCTGAGATCCTACCTCTAACATGAAATGTGATATCCACATCCTTCCCCTTCCAAACCTGAGACCCTCCCTTTAGCATGAGATGTGATATCCAACTCCGTCCCATTCCAATCCTGAGACCCTTCCGATAGCATGAGATGTGATATCTCAATGCTTCTAATACCAAACCTGAGATCCTTCCGATAACATGAGATGTGATATCCAAATCCTTCCCCTTCCAAACCTGAGACCCTCCCTTTAGCATAAGATGTGATATCTAAATGCCTCTAATACCAAACCACCAAACCTGAGATCCTTCCGATAGCATGAGATGTGATATCTCAATGCTTCTGATACCAAACCTGAGATCCTTCCTATAACATGAGACGTGATATCCAAATCCTTCCCCTTCCAAACCTGAGACCCTCCCTTTAGCATGAGATGTGATATCCAACTCCTTCCCATTCCAATCCTGAGACCCTTCTGATAGCATGAGATGTGATATCTCAATGCCTCTAATACCAAACCTGAGATCCTACCTCTAACATGAAATGTGATATCCAACTCTTTCCCCTTCCAAACCTGAGAGCCTTCCTATAGCATGAGATGTGATATCCGACTCCTTCCCGTTCCAATCCTGAGACCCTTCCGATAGCATGAGATGTGATATCTCAATGCTTCTAATACCAAACCTGAGATCCTTCTTATAACATGTGATGTGATATCCAAATCCTTCCCGTCCAAACCTGAGACCCTCCCTTTAGCATGAGATGTGATATCCAACTCCTTCCCATTCCAATCCTGAGACCCTTATGATAGATAGCATGAGATGTGATATCTCAATGCCTCTAATACCAAACCTGAGATCCTTCCTATAACATGAGATGTGATATCCAAATCCTTCCCCTTCCAAACCTGAGACCCTCCCTTTAGCATGAGATGTGATATCCAACTCCTTCCCATTCCAATCCTGAGACCCTTCCGATAGCATGAGATGTGATATCTCAATGCTTCTAATACCAAACCTGTGATCCTTCCTATAACAAGAGATGTGATATCCAAATCCTTCCCCTTCCAAACCTGAGACCCTCCCTTTAGCATGAGATGTGATATCTCAATGCCTCTAATACCAAACCTGAGATCCTTCCGATAGCATGAGAAGTGATATCTCAATGCTTCTAATACCAAACCTGAGATCCTTCCTATAACATGAGACGTGATATCCAAATCCTTCCCCTTCCAAACCTGAGACCCTCCCTTTAGCATGAGATGTGATATCCAACTCCTTCCCATTCCAATCCTGAGACCCTTCTGATAGCATGATATGTGATATCTCAATGCCTCTAATACCAAACCTGAGATCCTACCTCTAACATGAAATGTGATATCCAACTCCTTCCCCTTCCAAACCTGAGAGCCTTCCTATAGCATGAGATGTGATATCCAAGTCCTTCCCATTCCAATCCTGAGACCCTTCCTATAACATGAGATGTGATATCCAACTCCTTCCAAATCCAATCCTGATACCCTTCCGATAGCATGAGATGTGATATCCCAATGCTTCTACAAAACCTGAGACCCATACATGGCATGAGATGTGATATCAAACTCCTTCCCATTCCAATCCTGAGACACTTCCTATAGCATCAGATGTGATATCTCAATGCTTCTAATACCAAACCTGAGACTCTTCCTATAACCTGAGATGGGATATCCAACTCCTTCCCATTCCAATCCTGAGACCCTTCCGATAGCAGAGATGTGATATCTCAATGCTTATACCAAACCTGAGACCCTTCCTATGGCATGAGATGTCATATACAACTCCTTCCCATTCCAATCCTGAGACCCTTCCTATAGCATGAGATGTGATATCTCAATGCTTCTAATACCAAACCTGAGATCCTTCCTATAACATGAGATGTGATATCCAACTCCTTCCCATTCCAATCCTGAGACCTTTCCTATAGCATGAGATGTGACATCTCAATGCTTATACCAAACCTGAGACCCTTCCTATAGCATGAAATGTGATATCCAACTCCTTCCCATTCCAATCCGGAGACCCTTCCTATAGCATGAGATGTGATATCTCAATGCCTCTAATACCAAACCTGAGATCCTTCCTCTAACATGAAATGTGATATCCAACTCCTTCCCTTTCCAAACCTGAGAGCCTACCTATAGCATCAGATGTGATATTCAAGTCCTTCCCATTCCAATCCTTAGACCCTTCCTACAGCATGCAATATGATATCTCAATGATTCTAATAACAAACCTGAGACCCGTCCTATAACATGAGATGGGATATCCAACTCCTTCCCATTCCAATCCTGAGACACTTCCGATAGCAGAGATGTGATATCTCAATGCTTATACCAAACCTGAGACCCTTCCTATAGCATGAGATGTAATATCCAACTCCTTCCCATTCCAATCCTGAGACCCTTCCTACAGCATGCGATGTGATATCTCAATGCTTCTAATACCAAACCTGAGACCCGTCCTATAACATGAGATGGGATATCCAACTCCTTCCCGTTCCAAACCTGAGACCCTTCCTATAGCATGAGATGTGATATCCAACTCCTTCCCATCCCAATCCTGAGACACTTCCGATTGCAGAGATGTGATATCTCAATGCTTCTACCAAACCTGAGACTCTTCCTATAACATGAGATGTGATATCCAACTCCTTCCCGTTCCAAACCTGAGACCCTTCCTATAGCATGAGATGTGATATCCAACTCCTTCCCATTCCAATCCTGAGACCCTTCTGATAGCATGAGATGTGATATCTCAATGCTTCTAATACCAAACCTGAGATGCTTCTTATAACATGTGATGTGATATCCAAATCCTTCCCCTTCCAAACCTGAGACCCTCCCTTTAGCATGAGAAGTGATATCCAACTCCTTCCCATTCCAATCCTGAGACCCTTATGATAGCATGAGATGTGATATCTCAATGCCTCTAATACCAAACCTGAGATACTTCCGATAGCATGAGATGTGATATCTCAATGCTTCTAATACCAAACCTGAGATCCTTCCTATAACATGAGATGTGATCTCCAAATCCTTCCCCTTCCAAACCTGAGACCCTCCCTTTAGCATGAGATGTGATATCCAACTCCTTCCCATTCCAATCCTGAGACGCTTCTGATAGCATGAGATGTGATATCTCAATGCCTCTAATACCAAACCTGAGATCCTTCCTCTAACATGAGATGTGATATCCAACTCCTTCCCATTCCAATCCTGAGACCCTTCCTATAGCATGAGATGTGACATCTCAATGCTTATACCAAACCTGAGACCCTTCCTATAGCATGAAATGTGATATCCAACTCCTTCCCATTCCAATCCTGAGACCCTTCCTATAGCATGAGATGTGATATCTCAATGCCTCTAATACCAAACCTGAGATCCTTCCTCTAACATGAAATGTGATATCCAACTCCTTCCCTTTCCAAACCTGAGAGCCTACCTATAGCATGAGATGTGATATTCAAGTCCTTCCCATTCCAATCCTTAGACCCTTCCTACAGCATGCAATATGATATCTCAATGATTCTAATAACAAACCTGAGACCCGTCCTATAACATGAGATGGGATATCCAACTCCTTCCCATTCCAATCCTGAGACACTTGCGATAGCAGAGATGTGATATCTCAATGCTTATACCAAACCTGAGACCCTTCCTATAGCATGAGATGTAATATCCAACTCCTTCCCATTCCAATCCTGAGACCCTTCCTACAGCATGCGATGTGATATCTCAATGCTTCTAATACCAAACCTGAGACCCGTCCTATAACATGAGATGGGATATCCAACTCCTTCCCGTTCCAAACCTGAGACCCTTCCTATAGCATGAGATGTGATATCCAACTCCTTCCCATCCCAATCCTGAGACACTTCCGATTGCAGAGATGTGATATCTCAATGCTTATACCAAACCTGAGACTCTTCCTATAACATGAGATGTGATATCCAACTCCTTCCCGTTCCAAACCTGAGACCCTTCCTATAGCATGAGATGTGATATCCAACTCCTTCCCATTCCAATCCTGAGACCCTTCTGATAGCATGAGATGTGATATCTCAATGCTTCTAATACCAAACCTGAGATCCTTCTTATAACATGTGATGTGATATCCAAATCCTTCCCCTTCCAAACCTGAGACCCTCCCTTTAGCATGAGAAGTGATATCCAACTCCTTCCCATTCCAATCCTGAGACCCTTATGATAGCATGAGATGTGATATCTCAATGCCTCTAATACCAAACCTGAGATACTTCCGATAGCATGAGATGTGATATCTCAATGATTCTAATACCAAACCTGAGATCCTTCCTATAACATGCGATGTGATATCCAAATCCTTCCCCTTCCAAACCTGAGAACCTCCCTTTAGCATGAGATGTGATATCCAACTCCTTCCCATTCCAATCCTGAGACCCTTCTGATAGCATGAGATGTGATACCTCAATGCCTCTAATACCAAACCTGAGATCCTACCTCTAACATGAAATGTGATATCTAACTCCTTCCCTTACCAAACCTGAGATCCTTCCTATAACATGCGATGTGATATCCAAATCCTTCCCCTTCCAAACCTGAGACCCTCCCTATAGCATGAGATGTGATATCCAAGTCCGTCCCATTCCAATCCTGAGACCCTTCCTATAGCATGAGATGTGATATCTCAATGCTTATTCCAAACCTGAGACCCTTCCTATGGCATGAGATGTCATATACAACTCCTTCCCATTCCAATCCTGAGACCCTTCCTATAGCATGAGATGTGATATCTCTATGCTTATACCAAACCTGAGACCCTTCCTATAGCATGAGATGTGATAGCCAACTTCTTCCCATTCCAATCCTGAGACCCTTCCTATAACATGAGATGTGATGTCGCAATGCTTCTAATACCAAACCTGAGATCTTTCCTATAACATGAGATGTGATATCCAACACCTTCCCATTCCAATCCTGAGACCCTTCCTATAGCATGAGATGTGATATCTCAATGCTTATACCAAACGTGAGACCCTTCCTATAGCTTGAGATGTGATATCCAACTCCTTCCCATTCCAATCCTGAGACCCTTCCTATAGCATGAGATGTGATATCTCAATGCTTATACCAAACGTGAGACCCTTCCTATAACATGAGATGTGATATCTTAATGCCTCTAATACCAAACCTGAGATCCTTCCTCTAACATGAAATGTGATATCCAACTCCTTCCCCTTCCAAACCTGAGAACCTTCCTATAGCATGAGATATGATATCCAAGTCCTTCCCATTCCAATCCTGGGACCCTTCCTATAACATGAGATGTGATATCCAACTCCTTCCCATTCCAACCTGAGACCCTTCCTATAGCATGAGATGGGATATCCAACTCCTTCCAAATCAAATCCTGATACCCTTCCGATAGCATGAGATGTGATATCCCAATGTTTCTACCAAACCTGAGACCCATACTATGGCATGAGTTGTGATATCAAACCCCTTCCCATTCCAATCCTGAGACCCATCCTATAGCTTGAGATATCCAACTCCTTCCCATTCCAATTCTGAGACCCTTCCTATACCATGAGACTTGATATCTCAATGCTTCTAATACCAAACCTGAGACCCGTCCTATAGCATGAGATGTGATATCTCAATGCTTCTAATAACAAACCTGAGATCCTTCCGATAACATGAGATGTGATATCCAAATCCTTCCCCTTCCAAACCTGAGACATTCCCTTTAGCATGAGATGTGATATCCAACTCCTTCCCATTCCCATCCTGAGACCCTTCTGATAGCATGAGATGTGATATCTCAATGCCTCCAATACCAAACCTGAGATCCTACCTCTAACATGAAATGTGATATCCACATCCTTCCCCTTCCAAACCTGAGACCCTCCCTTTAGCATGAGATGTGATATCCAACTCCATCCCATTCCAATCCTGAGACCCTTCCGATAGCATGAGATGTGATATCTCAATGCTTCTAATACCAAACCTGAGATCCTTCCGATAACATGAGATGTGATATCCAAATCCTTCCCCTTCCAAACCTGAGACCCTCCCTTTAGCATGAGATGTGATATCTCAATGCCTCTAATACCAAACCACCAAACCTGAGATCCTTCCGATAGCATGAGATGTGATATCTCAATGCTTCTAATACCAAACCTGAGATCCTTCCTATAACATGAGACGTGATATCCAAATCCTTCCCCTTCCAAACCTGAGACCCTCCCTTTAGCATGAGATGTGATATCCAACTCCTTCCCATTCCAATCCTGAGACCCTTCTGATAGCATGAGATGTGATATCTCAATGCCTCTAATACCAAACCTGAGATCCTACCTCTAACATGAAATGTGATATCCAACTCTTTCCCCTTCCAAACCTGAGAGCCTTCCTATAGCATGAGATGTGATATCCGACTCCTTCCCGTTCCAATCCTGAGACCCTTCCGATAGCATGAGATGTGATATCTCAATGCTTCTAATACCAAACCTGAGATCCTTCTTATAACATGTGATGTGATATCCAAATCCTTCCCCTTCCAAACCTGAGACCCTCCCTTTAGCATGAGATGTGATATCCAACTCCTTCCCATTCCAATCCTGAGACCCTTATGATAGATAGCATGAGATGTGATATCTCAATGCCTCTAATACCAAACCTGAGATCCTTCCTATAACATGAGATGTGATATCCAAATCCTTCCCCTTCCAAACCTGAGACCCTCCCTTTAGCATGAGATGTGATATCCAACTCCTTCCCATTCCAATCCTGAGACCCTTCCGATAGCATGAGATGTGATATCTCAATGCTTCTAATACCAAACCTGTGATCCTTCCTATAACAAGAGATGTGATATCCAAATCCTTCCCCTTCCAAACCTGAGACCCTCCCTTTAGCATGAGATGTGATATCTCAATGCCTCTAATACCAAACCTGAGATCCTTCCGATAGCATGAGATGTGATATCTCAATGCTTCTAATACCAAACCTGAGATCCTTCCTATAACATGAGACGTGATATCCAAATCCTTCCCCTTCCAAACCTGAGACCCTCCCTTTAGCATGAGATGTGATATCCAACTCCTTCCCATTCCAATCCTGAGACCCTTCTGATAGCATGATATGTGATATCTCAATGCCTCTAATACCAAACCTGAGATCCTACCTCTAACATGAAATGTGATATCCAACTCCTTCCCCTTCCAAACCTGAGAGCCTTCCTATAGCATGAGATGTGATATCCAAGTCCTTCCCATTCCAATCCTGAGACCCTTCCTATAACATGAGATGTGATATCCAACTCCTTCCAAATCCAATCCTGATACCCTTCCGATAGCATGAGATGTGATATCCCAATGCTTCTACAAAACCTGAGACCCATACATGGCATGAGATGTGATATCAAACTCCTTCCCATTCCAATCCTGAGACACTTCCTATAGCATCAGATGTGATATCTCAATGCTTCTAATACCAAACCTGAGACTCTTCCTATAACCTGAGATGGGATATCCAACTCCTTCCCATTCCAATCCTGAGACCCTTCCGATAGCAGAGATGTGATATCTCAATGCTTATACCAAACCTGAGACCCTTCCTATGGCATGAGATGTCATATACAACTCCTTCCCATTCCAATCCTGAGACCCTTCCTATAGCATGAGATGTGATATCTCAATGCTTCTAATACCAAATCTGAGATCCTTCCTATAACATGAGATGTGATATCCAACTCCTTCCCATTCCAATCCTGAGACCCTTCCTATAGCATGAGATGTGACATCTCAATGCTTATACCAAACCTGAGACCCTTCCTATAGCATGAAATGTGATATCCAACTCCTTCCCATTCCAATCCTGAGACCCTTCCTATAGCATGAGATGTGATATCTCAATGCCTCTAATACCAAACCTGAGATCCTTCCTCTAACATGAAATGTGATATCCAACTCCTTCCCTTTCCAAACCTGAGAGCCTACCTATAGCATGAGATGTGATATTCAAGTCCTTCCCATTCCAATCCTTAGACCCTTCCTACAGCATGCAATATGATATAATAAACCTGAGACCCGTCCTATAACATGAGATGGGATATCCAACTCCTTCCCATTCCAATCCTGAGACACTTCCGATAGCAGAGATGTGATATCTCAATGCTTATACCAAACCTGAGACCCTTCCTATAGCATGAGATGTAATATCCAACTCCTTCCCATTCCAATCCTGAGACCCTTCCTACAGCATACGATGTGATATCTCAATGCTTCTAATACCAAACCTGAGACCCGTCCTATAACATGAGATGGGATATCCAACTCCTTCCCGTTCCAAACCTGAGACCCTTCCTATAGCATGAGATGTGATATCCAACTCCTTCCCATCCCAATCCTGAGACACTTCCGATTGCAGAGATGTGATATCTCAATGCTTATACCAAACCTGAGACTCTTCCTATAACATGAGATGTGATATCCAACTCCTTCCCGTTCCAAACCTGAGACCCTTCCTATAGCATGAGATGTGATATCCAACTCCTTCCCATTCCAATCCTGAGACCCTTCTGATAGCATGAGATGTGATATCTCAATGCTTCTAATACCAAACCTGAGATCCTTCTTATAACATGTGATGTGATATCCAAATCCTTCCCCTTCCAAACCTGAGACCCTCCCTTTAGCATGAGAAGTGATATCCAACTCCTTCCCATTCCAATCCTGAGACCCTTATGATAGCATTAGATGTGATATCTCAATGCCTCTAATACCAAACCTGAGATACTTCCGATAGCATGAGATGTGATATCTCAATGATTCTAATACCAAACCTGAGATCCTTCCTATAACATGCGATGTGATATCCAAATCCTTCCCCTTCCAAACCTGAGACCCTCCCTTTAGCATGAGATGTGATATCCAACTCCTTCCCATTCCAATCCTGAGACCCTTCTGATAGCATGAGATGTGATACCTCAATGCCTCTAATACCAAACCTGAGATCCTACCTCTAACATGAAATGTGATATCCAACTCCTTCCCTTACCAAACCTGAGATCCTTCCTATAACATGCAATGTGATATCCAAATCCTTCCCCTTCCAAACCTGAGACCCTCCCCATAGCATGAGATGTGATATCCAAGTCCGTCCCATTCCAATCCTGAGACCCTTCCTATAGCATGAGATGTGATATCTCAATGCTTATTCCAAACCTGAGACCCTTCCTATGGCATGAGATGTCATATACAACTCCTTCCCATTCCAATCCTGAGACCCTTCCTATAGCATGAGATGTGATATCTCTATGCTTATACCAAACCTGAGACCCTTCCTATAGCATGAGATGTGATAGCCAACTTCTTCCCATTCCAATCCTGAGACCCTTCCTATAACATGAGATGTGATGTCGCAATGCTTCTAATACCAAACCTGAGATCTTTCCTATAACATGAGATGTGATATCCAACACCTTCCCATTCCAATCCTGAGACCCTTCCTATAGCATGAGATGTGATATCTCAATGCTTATACCAAACGTGAGACCCTCCCTATAGCTTGAGATGTGATATCCAACTCCTTCCCATTCCCATCCTGAGACCCTTCTGATAGCATGAGCTGTGATATCTCAATGCCTCCAATACCAAACCTGAGATCCTACCTCTAACATGAAATGTGATATCCACATCCTTCCCCTTCCAAACCTGAGACCCTCCCTTTAGCATGAGATGTGATATCCAACTCCGTCCCATTCCAATCCTGAGACCCTTCCGATAGCATGAGATGTGATATCTCAATGCTTCTAATACCAAACCTGTGATCCTTCCTATAACAAGAGATGTTATATCCAAATCCTTCCCCTTCCAAACCTGAGACCCTCCCTTTAGCATGAGATGTGATATCTCAATGCCTCTAATACCAAACCACCAAACCTGAGATCCTTCCGATAGCATGAGATGTGATATCTCAATGCTTCTAATACCAAACCTGAGATCCTTCCTATAACATGAGACGTGATATCCAAATCCTTCCCCTTCCAAACCTGAGACCCTCCCTTTAGCATGAGATGTGATATCCAACTCCTTCCCATTCCAATCCTGAGACCCTTCTGATAGCATGAGATGTGATATCTCAATGCCTCTAATACCAAACCTGAGATCCTACCTCTAACATGAAATGTGATATCCAACTCTTTCCCCTTCCAAACCTGAGAGCCTTCCTATAGCATGAGATGTGATATCCAACTCCTTCCCGTTCCAATCCTGAGACCCTTCCGATAGCATGAGATGTGATATCTCAATGCTTCTAATACCAAACCTGAGATCCTTCTTATAACATGTGATGTGATATCCAAATCCTTCCCCTTCCAAACCTGAGACCCTCCCTTTAGCATGAGATGTGATATCCAACTCCTTCCCATTCCAATCCTGAGACCCTTATGATAGATAGCATGAGATGTGATATCTCAATGCCTCTAATACCAAACCTGAGATCCTTCCTATAACATGAGATGTGATATCCAAATCCTTCCCCTTCCAAACCTGAGACCCTCCCTTTAGCATGAGATGTGATATCCAACTCCTTCCCATTCCAATACTGAGACCCTTCCGATAACATGAGATGTGATATTTCAATGCTTCTAATACCAAACCTGTGATCCTTCCTATAACAAGAGATGTGATATCCAAATCCTTCCCCTTCCAAACCTGAGACCCTCCCTTTAGCATGAGATGTGATATCCAACTCCTTCCCATTCCAATCCTTAGACCCTTCTGATAGCATGATATGTGATATCTCAATGCCTCTAATACCAAACCTGAGATCCTTCCGATAGCATGAGATGTGATATCTCAATGCTTCTAATACCAAACCTAAGATCCTTCCTATAACATGAGACGTGATATCCAAATCCTTCCCCTTCCAAACCTGAGACCCTCCCTTTAGCATGAGATGTGATATCCAACTCCTTCCCATTCCAATCCTTAGACCCTTCTGATAGCATGATATGTGATATCTCAATGCCTCTAATACCAAACCTGAGATCCTACCTCTAACATGAAATGTGATATCCAACTTCTTCCCCTTCCAAACCTGAGAGCCTTCCTATAGCATGAGATGTGATATCCAAGTCCTTCCCATTCCAATCCTGAGACCCTTCCTATAACATGAGATGTGATATCCAACTCCTTCCAAATCCAATCCTGATACCCTTCCGATAGCATGAGATGTGATATCCCAATGCTTCTACAAAACCTGAGACCCATACATGGCATGAGATGTGATATCAAACTCCTTCCCATTCCAATCCTGAGACACTTTCTATAGCATCAGATGTGATATCTCAATGCTTCTAATACCAAACCTGAGACTCTTCCTATAACATGAGATGGGATATCCAACTCCTTCCCATTCCAATCCTGAGACCCTTCCGATAGCAGAGATGTGATATCTCAATGCTTATACCAAACCTGAGACCCTTCCTATGGCATGAGATGTCATATACAACTCCTTCCCATTCCAATCCTGAGACCCTTCCTATAGCATGAGATGTGATATCTCAATGCTTCTAATACCAAACCTGAGATCCTTCCTATAACATGAGATGTGATATCCAACTCCTTCCCATTCCAATCCTGAGACCCTTCCTATAACATGAGATGTGACATCTCAATGCTTATACCAAACCTGAGACCCTTCCTATAGCATGAAATGTGATATCCAACTCCTTCCCATTCCAATCCTGAGACCCTTCCTATAGCATGAGATGTGATATCTCAATGCCTCTAATACCAAACCGGAGATCCTTCCTCTAACATGAAATGTGATATCCAACTCCTTCCCTTTCCAAACCTGAGAGCCTACCTATAGCATGAGATGTGATATTCAAGTCCTTCCCATTCCAATCCTTAGACCCTTCCTACAGCATGCAATATGATATCTCAATGATTCTAATAACAAACCTGAGACCCGTCCTATAACATGAGATGGGATATCCAACTCCTTCCCATTCCAATCCTGAGACACTTCCGATAGCAGAGATGTGATATCTCAATGCTTATACCAAACCTGAGACCCTTCCTATAGCATGAGATGTAATATCCAACTCCTTCCCATTCCAATCCTGAGACCCTTCCTACAGCATGCGATGTGATATCTCAATGCTTCTAATACCAAACCTGAGACCCGTCCTATAACATGAGATGGGATATCCAACTCCTTCCCGTTCCAAACCTGAGACCCTTCCTATAGCATGAGATGTGATATCCAACTCCTTCCCATCCCAATCCTGAGACACTTCCGATTGCAGAGATGTGATATCTCAATGCTTATACCAAACCTGAGACTCTTCCTATAACATGAGATGTGATATCCAACTCCTTCCCGTTCCAAACCTGAGACCCTTCCTATAGCATGAGATGTGATATCCAACTCCCTCCCATTCCAATCCTGAGACCCTTCTGATAGCATGAGATGTGATATCTCAATGCTTCTAATACCAAACCTGAGATCCTTCTTATAACATGTGATGTGATATCCAAATCCTTCCCCTTCCAAACCTGAGACCCTCCCTTTAGCATGAGAAGTGATATCCAACTCCTTCCCATTCCAATCCTGAGACCCTTATGATAGCATGCGATGTGATATCTCAATGCCTCTAATACCAAACCTGAGATACTTCCGATAGCATGAGATGTGATATCTCAATGATTCTAATACCAAACCTGAGATCCTTCCTATAACATGCGATGTGATATCCAAATCCTTCCCCTTCCAAACCTGAGACCCTCCCTTTAGCATGAGATGTGATATCCAACTCCTTCCCATTCCAATCCTGAGACCCTTCCTATAGCTTGAGAAGTGATATCTAACTCCTTCCCATTCCAATTCTGAGACCCGTCCTATACCATGAGATGTGATATCTCAATGCTTTTAATACAAAACCTGAGACCCTTCCTATAACGAGATGGGATATCCAACTCCTTCCCATTCCAATCCTGAGACCCTTCCGATAGCAGAGATGTGATATCTCAATGCTTATACCAAACCTGAGACCCTACCTATGGCATGAGATGTCATATACAACTCCTTCCGATTCCAAACCTGAGACCCTTCCTATAGCATGAGATGGGATATCTCAATGCTAATACCAAACCTGAGACCCTTCCTATAGCATGAGATGTGATATCCAACTCCTTCCCATTCCAATCCTGAGACCCTTACTATAGCTTGAGATGTGATATCCAACCCCTTCCCATTCCAATCCTGAGACCCTTTCTATAGCTTGAGATGTGATATCCAACTCCTTCCCATTCCAATCCTGAGACCCTTCCTATAGCATGAGATGTGATATCTCAATGCTTCTAATACCAAACCTGAGATCCTTCCTATAACATGAGATGGGATATCCAACTCCTTCCCATTCCAATCCTGAGACCCTTCCTATAGCATGAGATGTGATATCTCAATGCTTCTAATACCAAACCTGAGATCCTTCCTATAACATGAGATGTGATATCCAACTCCTTCCCATTCCAATCCTGAGACCCTTCCTATAGCATGAGATGTGACATCTCAATGCTTATACCAAACCTGAGACCCTTCCTATAGCATGAGATGTGATATCCAACTCCCTCCCATTCCAATCCTGAGACCCTTCTGATAGCATGAGATGTGATATCTCAATGCTTCTAATACCAAACCTGAGATCCTTCTTATAACATGTGATGTGATATCCAAATCCTTCCCCTTCCAAACCTGAGACCCTCCCTTTAGCATGAGAAGTGATATCCAACTCCTTCCCATTCCAATCCTGAGACCCTTATGATAGCATGAGATGTGATATCTCAATGCCTCTAATACCAAACCTGAGATACTTCCGATAGCATGAGATGTGATATCTCAATGATTCTAATACCAAACCTGAGATCCTTCCTATAACATGCGATGTGATATCCAAATCCTTCCCCTTCCAAACCTGAGACCCTCCCTTTAGCATGAGATGTGATATCCAACTCCTTCCCATTCCAATCCTGAGACCCTTCCTATAGCTTGAGAAGTGATATCTAACTCCTTCCCATTCCAATTCTGAGACCCGTCCTATACCATGAGATGTGATATCTCAATGCTTCTAATACAAAACCTGAGACCCTTCCTATAACGAGATGGGATATCCAACTCCTTCCCATTCCAATCCTGAGACCCTTCCGATAGCAGAGATGTGATATCTCAATGCTTATACCAAACCTGAGATCCTACCTATGGCATGAGATGTCATATACAACTCCTTCCGATTCCAAACCTGAGACCCTTCCTATAGCATGAGATGGGATATCTCAATGCTAATACCAAACCTGAGACCCTTCCTATAGCATGAGATGTGATATCCAACTCCTTCCCATTCCAATCCTGAGACCCTTACTATAGCTTGAGATGTGATATCCAACCCCTTCCCATTCCAATCCTGAGACCCTTTCTATAGCTTGAGATGTGATATCCAACTCCTTCCCATTCCAATCCTGAGACCCTTCCTATAGCATGAGATGTGATATCTCAATGCTTCTAATACCAAACCTGAGATCCTTCCTATAACATGAGATGGGATATCCAACTCCTTCCCATTCCAATCCTGAGACCCTTCCTATAGCATGAGATGTGATATCTCAATGCTTCTAATACCAAACCTGAGATCCTTCCTATAACATGAGATGTGATATCCAACTCCTTCCCATTCCAATCCTGAGACCCTTCCTATAGCATGAGATGTGACATCTCAATGCTTATACCAAACCTGAGACCCTTCCTATAGCATGAAATGTGATATCCAACTCCTTCCCATTCCAATCCTGAGACCCTTCCTATAGCATGAGATGTGATATCTCAATGCCTCTAATACCAAACCGGAGATCCTTCCTCTAACATGAAATGTGATATCCAACTCCTTCCCTTTCCAAACCTGAGAGCCTACCTATAGCATGAGATGTGATATTCAAGTCCTTCCCATTCCAATCCTTAGACCCTTCCTACAGCATGCAATATGATATCTCAATGATTCTAATAACAAACCTGAGACCCGTCCTATAACATGAGATGGGATATCCAACTCCTTCCCATTCCAATCCTGAGACACTTCCGATAGCAGAGATGTGATATCTCAATGCTTATACCAAACCTGAGACCCTTCCTATAGCAAGAGATGTAACATCCAACTCCTTCCCATTCCAATCCTGAGACCCTTCCTACAGCATGCAATGTGATATCTCAATGCTTCTAATACCAAACCTGAGACCCGTCCTATAACATGAGATGGGATATCCAACTCCTTCCCGTTCCAAACCTGAGACCCTTCCTATAGCATGAGATGTGATATCCAACTCCTTCCCATCCCAATCCTAAGACACTTCCGATTGCAGAGATGTGATATCTCAATGCTTATACCAAACCTGAGACTCTTCCTATAACATGAGATGTGATATTCAACTCCTTCCCGTTCCAAACCTGAGACCCTTCCTATAGCATGAGATGTGATATCCAACTCCTTCCCATTCCAATCCTGAGACCCTTCTGATAGCATGAGATGTGATATCTCAATGCTTCTAATACCAAACCTGAGATCCTTCTTATAACATGTGATGTGATATCCAAATCCTTCCCCTTCCAAACCTGAGACCCTCCCTTTAGCATGAGAAGTGATATCCAACTCCTTCCCATTCCAATCCTGAGACCCTTATGATAGCATGAGATGTGATATCTCAATGCCTCTAATACCAAACCTGAGATACTTCCGATAGCATGAGATGTGATATCTCAATGATTCTAATACCAAACCTGAGATCCTTCCTATAACATGGGATGTGATATCCAAATCCTTCCCCTTCCAAACCTGAGACCCTCCCTTTAGCATGAGATGTGTTATCCAACTCCTTCCCATTCCAATCCTGAGACCCTTCCTATAGCTTGAGAAGTGATATCTAACTCCTTCCCATTCCAATTCTGAGACCCGTCCTATACCATGAGATGTGATATCTCAATGCTTCTAATACAAAACCTGAGACCCTTCCTATAACGAGATGGGATATCCAACTCCTTCCCATTCCAATCCTGAGACCCTTCCGATAGCAGAGATGTGATATCTCAATGCTTATACCAAACCTGAGACCCTACCTATGGCATGAGATGTCATATACAACTCCTTCCGATTCCAAACCTGAGACCCTTCCTATAGCATGAGATGGAATATCTCAATGCTAATACCAAACCTGAGACCCTTCCTATAGCATGAGATGTGATATCCAACTCCTTCCCATTCCAATCCTGAGACCCTTACTATAGCTTGAGATGTGATATCCAACCCCTTCCCATTCCAATCCTGAGACCCTTTCTATAGCTTGAGATGTGATATCCAACTCCTTCCCATTCCAATCCTGAGACCCTTCCTATAGCATGAGATGTGATATCTCAATGCTTCTAATACCAAACCTGAGATCCTTCCTATAACATGAGATGGGATATCCAACTCCTTCCCATTCCAATCCTGAGACCCTTCCTATAGCATGAGATGTGATATCTCAATGCTTCTAATACCAAACCTGAGATCCTTCCTATAACATGAGATGTGATATCCAACTCCTTCCCATTCCAATCCTGAGACCCTTCCTATAGCATGAGATGTGACATCTCAATGCTTATACCAAACCTGAGACCCTTCCTATAGCATGAAATGTGATATCCAACTCCTTCCCATTCCAATCCTGAGACCCTTCCTATAGCATGAGATATGATATCTCAATGCCTCTAATACCAAACCGGAGATCCATCCTCTAACATGAAATGTGATATCCAACTCCTTCCCTTTCCAAACCTGAGAGCCTACCTATAGCATGAGATGTGATATTCAAGTCCTTCCCATTCCAATCCTTAGACCCTTCCTACAGCATGCAATATGATATCTCAATGATTCTAATAACAAACCTGAGACCCGTCCTATAACATGAGATGGGATATCCAACTCCTTCCCATTCCAATCCTGAGACACTTCCGATAGCAGAGATGTGATATCTCAATGAATATACCAAACCTGAGACCCTTCCTATAGCATGAGATGTAATATCCAACTCCTTCCCATTCCAATCCTGAGACCCTTCCTACAGCATGCGATGTAATATCTCAATGCTTCTAATACCAAACCTGAGACCCGTCCTATAACATGAGATGGGATATCCAACTCCTTCCCGTTCCAAACCTGAGACCCTTCCTATAGCATGAGATGTGATATCCAACTCCTTCCCATCCCAATCCTTAGACACTTCCGATTGCAGAGATGTGATATCTCAATGCTTATACCAAACCTGAGACTCTTCCTATAACATGAGATGTGATTTCCAACTCCTTCCCGTTCCAAACCTGAGACCCTTCCTATAGCATGAGATGTGATATCCAACTCCCTCCCATTCCAATCCTGAGACCCTTCTGATAGCATGAGATGTGATATCTCAATGCTTCTAATACCAAACCTGAGATCCTTCTTATAACATGTGATGTGATATCCAAATCCTTCCCCTTCCAAACCTGAGACCCTCCCTTTAGCATGAGAAGTGATATCCAACTCCTTCCCATTCCAATCCTGAGACCCTTATGATAGCATGAGATGTGATATCTCAATGCCTCTAATACCAAACCTGAGATACTTCCGATAGCATGAGATGTGATATCTCAATGATTCTAATACCAAACCTGAGATCCTTCCTATAACATGCGATGTGATATCCAAATCCTTCCGCTTCCAAACCTGAGACCCTCCCTTTAGCATGAGATATGATATCCAACTCCTTCCCATTCCAATCCTGAGACCCTTCCTATAGCTTGAGAAGTGATATCTAACTCCTTCCCATTCCAATTCTGAGACCCGTCCTATACCATGAGATGTGATATCTCAATGCTTCTAATACAAAACCTGAGACCCTTCCTATAACGAGATGGGATATCCAACTCCTTCCCATTCCAATCCTGAGACCCTTCCGATAGCAGAGATGTGATATCTCAATGCTTATACCAAACCTGAGACCCTACCTATGGCATGAGATGTCATATACAACTCCTTCCGATTCCAAACCTGAGACCCTTCCTATAGCATGAGATGGGATATCTCAATGCTAATACCAAACCTGAGACCCTTCCTATAGCATGAGATGTGATATCCAACTCCTTCCCATTCCAATCCTGAGACCCTTACTATAGCTTGAGATGTGATATCCAACCCCTTCCCATTCCAATCCTGAGACCCTTTCTATAGCTTGAGATGTGATATCCAACTCCTTCCCATTCCAATCCTGAGACCTTCCTATAGCATGAGATGTGATATCTCAATGCCTCTAATACCAAACCTGAGATCCTTCCGATAGCATGAGATGTGATATCTCAGTGCTTCTAATACCAAACCTGAGATCCTTCCTATAACATGAGATGTGATATCCAAATCCTTCCCCTTCCAAACCTGAGACCCTCCCTTTAGCATGAGATGTGATATCCAACTCCTTCCCATTCCAATCCTGAGACCCTTCTGATAGCATGAGATGTGATATCTCAATGCCTCTAATACCAAACCTGAGATCCTACCTCTAACATGAAATGTGATATCCAACTCCTTCGCCTTCCAAACCTGAGAGCCTTCCTATAGCATGAGATGTGATATCCAAGTCCTTCCCATTCCAATCCTGAGACCCTTCCTATAACATGAGATGTGATATCCAACTCCTTCCAAATCCAATCCTGATACCCTTCCGATAGCATGAGATGTGATATCTCAATGCTTCTACAAAACCTGAGACCCATACATGGCATGAGATGTGATATCAAACTCCTTCCCATTCCAATCCTGAGACACTTCCTATAGCATCAGATGTGATATCTCAATGCTTCTAATACCAAACCTGAGACTCTTCCTATAACATGAGATGGGATATCCAACTCCTTCCCATTCCAATCCTGAGACCCTTCCGATAGCAGAGATGTGATATCTCAATGCTTATACCAAACCTGATACCCTTCCTATGGCATGAGATGTCATATACAACTCCTTCCCATTCCAATCCTGAGACCCTTCCTATAGCATGAGATGTGAAATCTCTATGCTTATACCAAACCTGAGACCCTTCCTATAGCATGAGATGTGATAGCCAACTTCTTCCCATTCCAATCCTGAGACCCTTCCTATAACATGAGATGTGATGTCGCAATGCTTCTAATACCAAACCTGAGATCTTTCCTATAACATGAGATGTGATATCCAACACCTTCCCATTCCAATCCTGAGACCCTTCCTATAGCATGAGATGTGATATCTCAATGCTTATACCAAACGTGAGACCCTTCCTATAGCTTGAGATGTGATATCCAACTCCTTCCCATTCCAATCCTGAGACCCTTCCTATAGCATGAGATGTGATATCTCAATGCTTATACCAAACGTGAGACCCTTCCTATAACATGAGATGTGATATCTTAATGCCTCTAATACCAAACCTGAGATCCTTCCTCTAACATGAAATGTGATATCCAACTCCTTCCCCTTCCAAACCTGAGAGCCTTCCTATAGCATGAGATATGATATCCAAGTCCTTCCCATTCCAATCCTGGGACCCTTCCTATAACATGAGATGTGATATCCAACTCCTTCCCATTCCAACCTGAGACCCTTCCTATAGCATGAGATGGGATATCCAACTCCTTCCAAATCAAATCCTGATACCCTTCCGATAGCATGAGATGTGATATCCCAATGTTTCTACCAAACCTGAGACCCATACTATGGCATGAGTTGTGATATAAAACCCCTTCCCATTCCAATCCTGAGACCCATCCTATAGCTTGAGATATCCAACTCCTTCCCATTCCAATTCTGAGACCCTTCCTATACCATGAGACTTGATATCTCAATGCTTCTAATACCAAACCTGAGACCCTTCCTATAGCATGAGATGTGATATCTCAATGCTTCTAATACCAAACCTGAGATCCTTCCGATAACATGAGATGTGATATCCAAATCCTTCCCCTTCCATACCTGAGACCCTCCCTTTAGCATGAGATGTGATGTCCAACTCCTTCCCATTCCCATCCTGAGACCCTTCTGATAGCATGAGATGTGATATCTCAATGCCTCCAATACCAAACCTGAGATCCTACCTCTAACATGAAATGTGATATCCACATCCTTCCCCTTCCAAACCTGAGACCCTCCCTTTAGCATGAGATGTGATATCCAACTCCGTCCCATTCCAATCCTGAGACCCTTCCGATAGCATGAGATGTGATATCTCAATGCTTCTAATACCAAACCTGAGATCCTTCCGATAACATGAGATGTGATATCCAAATCCTTCCCCTTCCAAACCTGAGACCCTCCCTTTAGCATAAGATGTGATATCTAAATGCCTCTAATACCAAACCACCAAACCTGAGATCCTTCCGATAGCATGAGATGTGATATCTCAATGCTTCTGATACCAAACCTGAGATCCTTCCTATAACATGAGACGTGATATCCAAATCCTTCCCCTTCCAAACCTGAGACCCTCCCTTTAGCATGAGATGTGATATCCAACTCCTTCCCATTCCAATCCTGAGACCCTTCTGATAGCATGAGATGTGATATCTCAATGCCTCTAATACCAAACCTGAGATCCTACCTCTAACATGAAATGTGATATCCAACTCTTTCCCCTTCCAAACCTGAGAGCCTTCCTATAGCATGAGATGTGATATCCGACTCCTTCCCGTTCCAATCCTGAGACCCTTCCGATAGCATGAGATGTGATATCTCAATGCTTCTAATACCAAACCTGAGATCCTTCTTATAACATGTGATGTGATATCCAAATCCTTCCCGTCCAAACCTGAGACCCTCCCTTTAGCATGAGATGTGATATCCAACTCCTTCCCATTCCAATCCTGAGACCCTTATGATAGATAGCATGAGATGTGATATCTCAATGCCTCTAATACCAAACCTGAGATCCTTCCTATAACATGAGATGTGATATCCAAATCCTTCCCCTTCCAAACCTGAGACCCTCCCTTTAGCATGAGATGTGATATCCAACTCCTTCCCATTCCAATCCTGAGACCCTTCCGATAGCATGAGATGTGATATCTCAATGCTTCTAATACCAAACCTGTGATCCTTCCTATAACAAGAGATGTGATATCCAAATCCTTCCCCTTCCAAACCTGAGACCCTCCCTTTAGCATGAGATGTGATATCTCAATGCCTCTAATACCAAACCTGAGATCCTTCCGATAGCATGAGATGTGATATCTCAATGCTTCTAATACCAAACCTGAGATCCTTCCTATAACATGAGACGTGATATCCAAATCCTTCCCCTTCCAAACCTGAGACCCTCCCTTTAGCATGAGATGTGATATCCAACTCCTTCCCATTCCAATCCTGAGACCCTTCTGATAGCATGATATGTGATATCTCAATGCCTCTAATACCAAACCTGAGATCCTACCTCTAACATGAAATGTGATATCCAACTCCTTCCCCTTCCAAACCTGAGAGCCTTCGAATAGCATGAGATGTGATATCCAAGTCCTTCCCATTCCAATCCTGAGACCCTTCCTATAACATGAGATGTGATATCCAACTCCTTCCAAATCCAATCCTGATACCCTTCCGATAGCATGAGATGTGATATCCCAATGCTTTTACAAAACCTGAGACCCATACATGGCATGAGATGTGATATCAAACTCCTTCCCATTCCAATCCTGAGACACTTCCTATAGCATGAGATGTGATATCTCAATGCCTCTAATACCAAACCTGAGATCCTTCCTATAACATGAGATGTGATATCCAACTCCTTCCCATTCCAATCCTGAGACCCTTCCTATAGCATGAGATGTGACATCTCAATGCTTATACCAAACCTGAGACCCTTCCTATAGCATGAAATGTGATATCCAACTCCTTCCCATTCCAATCCTGAGACCCTTCCTATAGCATGAGATGTGATATCTCAATGCCTCTAATACCAAACCGGAGATCCTTCCTCTAACATGAAATGTGATATCCAACTCCTTCCCTTTCCAAACCTGAGAGCCTACCTATAGCATGAGATGTGATATTCAAGTCCTTCCCATTCCAATCCTTAGACCCTTCCTACAGCATGCAATATGATATCTCAATGATTCTAATAACAAACCTGAGACCCGTCCTATAACATGAGATGGGATATCCAACTCCTTCCCATTCCAATCCTGAGACACTTCCGATAGCAGAGATGTGATATCTCAATGCTTATACCAAACCTGAGACCCTTCCTATAGCATGAGATGTAATATCCAACTCCTTCCCATTCCAATCCTGAGACCCTTCCTACAGCATGCGATGTGATATCTCAATGCTTCTAATACCAAACCTGAGACCCGTCCTATAACATGAGATGGGATATCCAACTCCTTCCCGTTCCAAACCTGAGACCCTTCCTATAGCATGAGATGTGATATCCAACTCCTTCCCATCCCAATCCTGAGACACTTCCGATTGCAGAGATGTGATATCTCAATGCTTATACCAAACCTGAGACTCTTCCTATAACATGAGATGTGATATCCAACTCCTTCCCGTTCCAAACCTGAGACCCTTCCTATAGCATGAGATGTGATATCCAACTCCCTCCCATTCCAATCCTGAGACCCTTCTGATAGCATGAGATGTGATATCTCAATGCTTCTAATACCAAACCTGAGATCCTTCTTATAACATGTGATGTGATATCCAAATCCTTCCCCTTCCAAACCTGAGACCCTCCCTTTAGCATGAGAAGTGATATCCAACTCCTTCCCATTCAAATCCTGAGACCCTTATGATAGCATGAGATGTGATATCTCAATGCCTCTAATACCAAACCTGAGATACTTCCGATAGCATGAGATGTGATATCTCAATGATTCTAATACCAAACCTGAGATCCTTCCTATAACATGCGATGTGATATCCAAATCCTTCCGCTTCCAAACCTGAGACCCTCCCTTTAGCATGAGATGTGATATCCAACTCCTTCCCATTCCAATCCTGAGACCCTTCCTATAGCTTGAGAAGTGATATCTAACTCCTTCCCATTCCAATTCTGAGACCCGTCCTATACCATGAGATGTTATATCTCAATGCTTCTAATACAAAACCTGAGACCCTTCCTATAACGAGATGGGATATCCAACTCCTTCCCATTCCAATCCTGAGACCCTTCCGATAGCAGAGATGTGATATCTCAATGCTTATACCAAACCTGAGACCCTACCTATGGCATGAGATGTCATATACAACTCCTTCCGATTCCAAACCTGAGACCCTTCCTATAGCATGAGATGGGATATCTCAATGCTAATACCAAACCTGAGACCCTTCCTATAGCATGAGATGTGATATCCAACTCCTTCCCATTCCAATCCTGAGACCCTTACTATAGCTTGAGATGTGATATCCAACCCCTTCCCATTCCAATCCTGAGACCCTTTCTATAGCTTGAGATGTGATATCCAACTCCTTCCCATTCCAATCCTGAGACCCTTCCTATAGCATGAGATGTGATATCTCAATGCCTCTAATACCAAACCTGAGATCCTTCCGATAGCATGAGATGTGATATCTCAGTGCTTCTAATACCAAACCTGAGATCCTTCCTATAACATGAGATGTGATATCCAAATCCTTCCCCTTCCAAACCTGAGACCCTCCCTTTAGCATGAGATGTGATATCCAACTCCTTCCCATTCCAATCCTGAGACCCTTCTGATAGCATGAGATGTGATATCTCAATGCCTCTAATACCAAACCTGAGATCCTACCTCTAACATGAAATGTGATATCCAACTCCTTCCCCTTCCAAACCTGAGAGCCTTCCTATAGCATGAGATGTGATATCCAAGTCCTTCCCATTCCAATCCTGAGACCCTTCCTATAACATGAGATGTGATATCCAACTCCTTCCAAATCCAATCCTGATCCCCTTCCGATAGCATGAGATGTGATATCCCAATGCTTCTACAAAACCTGAGACCCATACATGGCATGAGATGTGATATCAAACTCCTTCCCATTCCAATCCTGAGACACTTCCTATAGCATCAGATGTGATATCTCAATGCTTCTAATACCAAACCTGAGACTCTTCCTATAACATGAGATGGGATATCCAACTCCTTCCCATTCCAATCCTGAGACCCTTCCGATAGCAGAGATGTGATATCTCAATGCTTATACCAAACCTGAGACCCTTCCTATGGCATGAGATGTCATATACAACTCCTTCCCATTCCAATCCTGAGACCCTTCCTATAGCATGAGATGTAATATCTCTATGCTTATACCAAACCTGAGACCCTTCCTATAGCATGAGATGTGATAGCCAACTTCTTCCCATTCCAATCCTGAGACCCTTCCTATAACATGAGATGTGATGTCGCAATGCTTCTAATACCAAACCTGAGATCTTTCCTATAACATGAGATGTGATATCCAACACCTTCCCATTCCAATCCTGAGACCCTTCCTATAGCATGAGATGTGATATCTCAATGCTTATACCAAACGTGAGACCCTTCATATAGCTTGAGATGTGATATCCAACTCCTTCCCATTCCAATCCTGAGACCCTTCCTATAGCATGAGATGTGATATCTCAATGCTTATACCAAACGTGAGACCCTTCCTATAACATGAGATGTGATATCTTAATGCCTCTAATACCAAACCTGAGATCCTTCCTCTAACATGAAATGTGATATCCAACTCCTTCCCCTTCCAAACCTGAGAGCCTTCCTATAGCATGAGATATGATATCCAAGTCCTTCCCATTCCAATCCTGGGACCCTTCCTATAACATGAGATGTGATTTCCAACTCCTTCCCATTCCAACCTGAGACCCTTCCTATAGCATGAGATGGGATATCCAACTCCTTCCAAATCAAATCCTGATACCCTTCCGATAGCATGAGATGTGATATCCCAATGTTTCTACCAAACCTGAGACCCATACTATGGCATGAGTTGTGATATCAAACCCCTTCCCATTCCAATCCTGAGACCCATCCTATAGCTTGAGATATCCAACTCCTTCCCATTCCAATTCTGAGACCCTTCCTATACCATGAGACTTGATATCTCAATGCTTCTAATACCAAACCTGAGACCCTTCCTATAGCATGAGATGTGATATCTCAATGCTTCTAATACCAAACCTGAGATCCTTCCGATAACATGAGATGTGATATCCAAATCCTTCCCCTTCCAAACCTGAGACCCTCCCTTTAGCATGAGATGTGATATCCAACTCCTTCCCATTCCCATCCTGAGACCCTTCTGATAGCATGAGATGTGATATCTCAATGCCTCCAATACCAAACCTGAGATCCTACCTCTAACATGAAATGTGATATCCACATCCTTCCCCTTCCAAACCTGAGACCCTCCCTTTAGCATGAGATGTGATATCCAACTCCGTCCCATTCCAATCCTGAGACCCTTCCGATAGCATGAGATGTGATATCTCAATGCTTCTAATACCAAACCTGAGATCCTTCCAATAACATGAGATGTGATATCCAAATCCTTCCCCTTCCAAACCTGAGACCCTCCCTTTAGCATGAGATGTGATATCTCAATGCCTCTAATACCAAACCACCAAACCTGAGATCCTTCCGATAGCATGAGATGTGATATCTCAATGCTTCTGATACCAAACCTGAGATCCTTCCTATAACATGAGACGTGATATCCAAATCCTTCCCCTTCCAAACCTGAGACCCTCCCTTTAGCATGAGATGTGATATCCAACTCCTTCCCATTCCAATCCTGAGACCCTTCTGATAGCATGAGATGTGATATCTCAATGCCTCTAATACCAAACCTGAGATCCTACCTCTAACATGAAATGTGATATCCAACTCTTTCCCCTTCCAAACCTGAGAGCCTTCCTATAGCATGAGATGTGATATCCGACTCCTTCCCGTTCCAATCCTGAGACCCTTCCGATAGCATGAGATGTGATATCTCAATGCTTCTAATACCAAACCTGAGATCCTTCTTATAACATGTGATGTGATATCCAAATCCTTCCCCTTCCAAACCTGAGACCCTCCCTTTAGCATGAGATGTGATATCCAACTCCTTCCCATTCCAATCCTGAGACCCTTATGATAGATAGCATGAGATGTGATATCTCAATGCCTCTAATACCAAACCTGAGATCCTTCCTATAACATGAGATGTGATATCCAAATCCTTCCCCTTCCAAACCTGAGACCCTCCCTTTAGCATGAGATGTGATATCCAACTCCTTCCCATTCCAATCCTGAGACCCTTCCGATAGCATGAGATGTGATATCTCAATGCTTCTAATACCAAACCTGTGATCCTTCCTATAACAAGAGATGTGATATCCAAATCCTTCCCCTTCCAAACCTGAGACCCTCCCTTTAGCATGAGATGTGATATCTCAATGCCTCTAATACCAAACCTGAGATCCTTCCGATAGCATGAGATGTGATATCTCAATGCTTCTAATACCAAACCTGAGATCCTTCCTATAACATGAGACGTGATATCCAAATCCTTCCCCTTCCAAACCTGAGACCCTCCCTTTAGCATGAGATGTGATATCCAACTCCTTCCCATTCCAATCCTGAGACCCTTCTGATAGCATGATATGTGATATCTCAATGCCTCTAATACCAAACCTGAGATCCTACCTCTAACATGAAATGTGATATCCAACTCCTTCCCCTTCCAAACCTGAGAGCCTTCCTATAGCATGAGATGTGATATCCAAGTCCTTCCCATTCCAATCCTGAGACCCTTCCTATAACATGAGATGTGATATCCAACTCCTTCCAAATCCAATCCTGATACCCTTCCGATAGCATGAGTTGTGATATCCCAATGCTTTTACAAAACCTGAGACCCATACATGGCATGAGATGTGATATCAAACTCCTTCCCATTCCAATCCTGAGACACTTCCTATAGCATCAGATGTGATATCTCAATGCTTCTAATACCAAACCTGAGACTCTTCCTATAACCTGAGATGGGATATCCAACTCCTTCCCATTCCAATCCTGAGACCCTTCCGATAGCAGAGATGTGATATCTCAATGCTTATACCAAACCTGAGACCCTTCCTATGGCATGAGATGTCATATACAACTCCTTCCCATTCCAATCCTGAGACCCTTCCTATAGCATGAAATGTGATATCTCAATGCTTCTAATACCAAACCTGAGATCCTTCCTATAACATGAGATGTGATATCCAACTCCTTCCCATTCCAATCCTGAGACCCTTCCTATAGCATGAGATGTGACATCTCAATGCTTATACCAAACCTGAGACCCTTCCTATAGCATGAAATGTGATATCCAACTCCTTCCCATTCCAATCCTGAGACCCTTCCTATAGCATGAGATGTGATATCTCAATGCCTCTAATACCAAACCTGAGATCCTTCCTCTAACATGAAATGTGATATCCAACTCCTTCCCTTTCCAAACCTGAGAGCCTACCTATAGCATGAGATGTGATATTCAAGTCCTTCCCATTCCAATCCTTAGACCCTTCCTACAGCATGCAATATGATATCTCAATGATTCTAATAACAAACCTGAGACCCGTCCTATAACATGAGATGGGATATCCAACTCCTTCCCATTCCAATCCTGAGACACTTCCGATAGCAGAGATGTGATATCTCAATACTTATACCAAACCTGAGACCCTTCCTATAGCATGAGATGTAATATCCAACTCCTTCCCATTCCAATCCTGAGACCCTTCCTACAGCATGCGATGTGATATCTCAATGCTTCTAATACCAAACCTGAGACCCGTCCTATAACATGATATGGGATATCCAACTCCTTCCCGTTCCAAACCTGAGACCCTTCCTATAGCATGAGATGTGATATCCAACTCCTTCCCATCCCAATCCTGAGACACTTCCGATTGCAGAGATGTGATATCTCAATGCTTATACCAAACCTGAGACTCTTCCTATAACATGAGATGTGATATCCAACTCCTTCCCGTTCCAAACCTGAGACCCTTCCTATAGCATGAGATGTGATATCTCAATGCCTCTAATACCAAACCTGAGATCCTTCCTCTAACATGAAATGTGATATCCAACTCCTTCCCTTTCCAAACCTGAGAGCCTACCTATAGCATGAGATGTGATATTCAAGTCCTTCCCATTCCAATCCTTAGACCCTTCCTACAGCATGCAATATGATATCTCAATGATTCTAATAACAAACCTGAGACCCGTCCTATAACATGAGATGGGATATCCAACTCCTTCCCATTCCAATCCTGAGACACTTCCGATAGCAGAGATGTGATATCTCAATGCTTATACCAAACCTGAGACCCTTCCTATAGCATGAGATGTAATATCCAACTCCTTCCCATTCCAATCCTGAGACCCTTCCTACAGCATGCGATGTGATATCTCAATGCTTCTAATACCAAACCTGAGACCCGTCCTATAACATGAGATGGGATATCCAACTCCTTCCCGTTCCAAACCTGAGACCCTTCCTATAGCATGAGATGTGATATCCAACTCCTTCCCATCCCAATCCTGAGACACTTCCGATTGCAGAGATGTGATATCTCAATGCTTATACCAAACCTGAGACTCTTCCTATAACATGAGATGTGATATCCAACTCCTTCCCGTTCCAAACCTGAGACCCTTCCTATAGCATGAGATGTGATATCCAACTCCTTCCCATTCCAATCCTGAGACCCTTCTGATAGCATGAGATGTGATATCTCAATGCTTCTAATACCAAACCTGAGATCCTTCTTATAACATGTGATGTGATATCCAAATCCTTCCCCTTCCAAACCTGAGACCCTCCCTTTAGCATGAGAAGTGATATCCAACTCCTTCCCATTGCAATCCTGAGACCCTTATGATAGCATGAGATGTGATATCTCAATGCCTCTAATACCAAACCTGAGATACTTCCGATAGCATGAGATGTGATATCTCAATGATTCTAATACCAAACCTGAGATCCTTCCTATAACATGCGATGTGATATCCAAATCCTTCCCCTTCCAAACCTGAGACCCTCCCTTTAGCATGAGATGTGATATCCAACTCCTTCCCATTCCAATCCTGAGACCCTTCTGATAGCATGAGATGTTATACCTCAATGCCTCTAATACCAAACCTGAGATCCTACCTCTAACATGAAATGTGATATCCAACTCCTTCCCTTACCAAACCTGAGATCCTTCCTATAACATGCGATGTGATATCCAAATCCTTCCCCTTCCAAACCTGAGACCCTCCCTATAGCATGAGATGTGATATCCAAGTCCGTCACATTCCAATCCTGAGACCCTTCCTATAGCATGAGATGTGATATCTCAATGCTTATTCCAAACCTGAGACCCTTCCTATGGCATGAGATGTCATATACAACTCCTTCCCATTCCAATCCTGAGACCCTTCCTATAGCATGAGATGTGATATCTCTATGCTTATACCAAACCTGAGACCCTTCCTATAGCATGAGATGTGATAGCCAACTTCTTCCCATTCCAATCCTGAGACCCTTCCTATAACATGAGATGTGATGTCGCAATGCTTCTAATACCAAACCTGAGATCTTTCCTATAACATGAGATGTGATATCCAACACCTTCCCATTCCAATCCTGAGACCCTTCCTATAGCATGAGATGTGATATCTCAATGCTTATACCAAACGTGAGACCCTTCCTATAGCTTGAGATGTGATATCCAACTCCTTCCCATTCCAATCCTGAGACCCTTCCTATAGCATGAGATGTGATATCTCAATGCTTATACCAAACGTGAGACCCTTCCTATAACATGAGATGTGATATCTTAATGCCTCTAATACCAAACCTGAGATCCTTCCTCTAACATGAAATGTGATATCCAACTCCTTCCCCTTCCAAACCTGAGAGCCTTCCTATAGCATGAGATATGATATCCAAGTCCTTCCCATTCCAATCCTGGGACCCTTCCTATAACATGAGATGTGATATCCAACTCCTTCCCATTCCAACCTGAGACCCTTCCTATAGCATGAGATGGGATATCCAACTCCTTCCAAATCAAATCCTGATACCCTTCCGATAGCATGAGATGTGATATCCCAATGTTTCTACCAAACCTGAGACCCATACTATGGCATGAGTTGTGATATCAAACCCCTTCCCATTCCAATCCTGAGACCCATCCTATAGCTTGAGATATCCAACTCCTTCCCATTCCAATTCTGAGACCCTTCCTATACCATGAGACTTGATATCTCAATGCTTCTAATACCAAACCTGAGACCCTTCCTATAGCATGAGATGTGATATCTCAATGCTTCTAATACCAAACCTGAGATCCTTCCGATAACATGAGATGTGATATCCAAATCCTTCCCCTTCCAAACCTGAGACCCTCCCTTTAGCATGAGATGTGATATCCAACTCCTTCCCATTCCCATCCTGAGACCCTTCTGATAGCATGAGCTGTGATATCTCAATGCCTCCAATACCAAACCTGAGATCCTACCTCTAACATGAAATGTGATATCCACATCCTTCCCCTTCCAAACCTGAGACCCTCCCTTTAGCATGAGATGTGATATCCAACTCCGTCCCATTCCAATCCTGAGACCCTTCCGATAGCATGAGATGTGATATCTCAATGCTTCTAATACCAAACCTGTGATCCTTCCTATAACAAGAGATGTGATATCCAAATCCTTCCCCTTCCAAACCTGAGACCCTCCCTTTAGCATGAGATGTGATATCTCAATGCCTCTAATACCAAACCACCAAACCTGAGATCCTTCCGATAGCATGAGATGTGATATCCAAGTCCTTCCCATTCCAATCCTGAGACCCTTCCTATAACATGAGATGTGATATCCAACTCCTTCCAAATCCAATCCTGATACCCTTCCGATAGCATGAGATGTGATATCCCAATGCTTCTACAAAACCTGAGACCCATACATGGCATGAGATGTGATATCAAACTCCTTCCCATTCCAATCCTGAGACACTTCCTATAGCATCAGATGTGATATCTCAATGCTTCTAATACCAAACCTGAGACTCTTCCTATAACATGAGATGGGATATCCAACTCCTTCCCATTCCAATCCTGAGACCCTTCCGATAGCAGAGATGTGATATCTCAATGCTTATACCAAACCTGAGACCCTTCCTATGGCATGAGATGTCATATACAACTCCTTCCCATTCCAATCCTGAGACCCTTCCTATAGCATGAGATGTGATATCTCAATGCTTCTAATACCAAACCTGAGATCCTTCCTATAACATGAGATGTGATATCCAACTCCTTCCCATTCCAATCCTGAGACCCTTCCTATAGCATGAGATGTGACATCTCAATGCTTATACCAAACCTGAGACCCTTCCTATAGCATGAAATGTGATATCCAACTCCTTCCCATTCCAATCCTGAGACCCTTCCTATAGCATGAGATGTGATATCTCAATGCCTCTAATACCAAACCGGAGATCCTTCCTCTAACATGAAATGTGATATCCAACTCCTTCCCTTTCCAAACCTGAGAGCCTACCTATAGCATGAGATGTGATATTCAAGTCCTTCCCATTCCAATCCTTAGACCCTTCCTACAGCATGCAATATGATATCTCAATGATTCTAATAACAAACCTGAGACCCGTCCTATAACATGAGATGGGATATCCAACTCCTTCCCATTCCAATCCAGAGACACTTCCGATAGCAGAGATGTGATATCTCAATGCTTATACCAAACCTGAGACCCTTCCTATAGCATGAGATGTAATATCCAACTCCTTCCCATTCCAATCCTGAGACCCTTCCTACAGCATGCGATGTGATATCTCAATGCTTCTAATACCAAACCTGAGACCCGTCCTATAACATGAGATGGGATATCCAACTCCTTCCCGTTCCAAACCTGAGACCCTTCCTATAGCATGAGATGTGATATCCAACTCCCTCCCATTCCAATCCTGAGACCCTTCTGATAGCATGAGATGTGATATCTCAATGCTTCTAATACCAAACCTGAGATCCTTCTTATAACATGTGATGTGATATCCAAATCCTTCCCCTTCCAAACCTGAGACCCTCCCTTTAGCATGAGAAGTGATATCCAACTCCTTCCCATTCCAAACCTGAGACCCTTCCTATAGCATGAGATGTGATAGCCAACTTCTTCCCATTCCAATCCTGAGACCCTTCCTATAACATGAGATGTGATGTCGCAATGCTTCTAATACCAAACCTGAGATCTTTCCTATAACATGAGATGTGATATCCAACACCTTCCCATTCCAATCCTGAGACCCTTCCTATAGCATGAGATGTGATAGTTCAATGCTTATACCAAACGTGAGACCCTTCCTATAGCTTGAGATGTGATATCCAACTCCTTCCCATTCCAATCCTGAGACCCTTCCTATAGCATGAGATGTGATATCTCAATGCTTATACCAAACGTGAGACCCTTCCTATAACATGAGATGTGATATCTTAATGCCTCTAATACCAAACCTGAGATCCTTCCTCTAACATGAAATGTGATATCCAACTCCTTCCCCTTCCAAACCTGAGAGCCTTCCTATAGCATGAGATATGATATCCAAGTCCTTCCCATTCCAATCCTGGGACCCTTCCTATAACATGAGATGTGATATCCAACTCCTTCCCATTCCAACCTGAGACCCTTCCTATAGCATGAGATGGGATATCCAACTCCTTCCAAATCAAATCCTGATACCCTTCCGATAGCATGAGATGTGATATCCCAATGTTTCTACCAAACCTGAGACCCATACTATGGCATGCGTTGTGATATCAAACCCCTTCCCATTCCAATCCTGAGACCCATCCTATAGCTTGAGATATCCAACTCCTTCCCATTCCAATTCTGAGACCCTTCCTATACCATGAGACTTGATATCTCAATGCTTCTAATACCAAACCTGAGACCCTTCCTATAGCATGAGATGTGATATCTCAATGCTTCTAATACCAAACCTGAGATCCTTCCGATAACATGAGATGTGATATCCAAATCCTTCCCCTTCCAAACCTGAGACCCTCCCTTTAGCATGAGATGTGATATCCAACTCCTTCCCATTCCCATCCTGAGACCCTTCTGATAGCATGAGCTGTGATATCTCAATGCCTCCAATACCAAACCTGAGATCCTACCTCTAACATGAAATGTGATATCCACATCCTTCCCCTTCCAAACCTGAGACCCTCCCTTTAGCATGTGATGTGATATCCAACTCCGTCCCATTCCAATCCTGAGACCCTTCCGATAGCATGAGATGTGATATCTCAATGCTTCTAATACCAAACCTGTGATCCTTCCTATAACAAGAGATGTGATATCCAAATCCTTCCCCTTCCAAACCTGAGACCCTCCCTTTAGCATGAGATGTGATATCTCAATGCCTCTAATACCAAACCACCAAACCTGAGATCCTTCCGATAGCATGAGATGTGATATCCAAGTCCTTCCCATTCCAATCCTGAGACCCTTCCTATAACATGAGATGTGATATCCAACTCCTTCCAAATCCAATCCTGATACCCTTCCGATAGCATGAGATGTGATATCCCAATGCTTCTACAAAACCTGAGACCCATACATGGCATGAGATGTGATATCAAACTCCTTCCCATTCCAATCCTGAGACACTTCCTATAGCATCAGATGTGATATCTCAATGCTTCTAATACCAAACCTGAGACTCTTCCTATAACATGAGATGGGATATCCAACTCCTTCCCATTCCAATCCTGAGACCCTTCCTATAGCATGAGATGTGACATCTCAATGCTTATACCAAACCTGAGACCCTTCCTATAGCATGAAATGTGATATCCAACTCCTTCCCATTCCAATCCTGAGACCCTTCCTATAGCATGAGATGTGATATCTCAATGCCTCTAATACCAAACCGGAGATCCTTCCTCTAACATGAAATGTGATATCCAACTCCTTCCCTTTCCAAACCTGAGAGCCTACCTATAGCATGAGATGTGATATTCAAGTCCTTCCCATTCCAATCCTTAGACCCTTCCTACAGCATGCAATATGATATCTCAATGATTCTAATAACAAACCTGAGACCCGTCCTATAACATGAGATGGGATATCCAACTCCTTCCCATTCCAATCCTGAGACACTTCCGATAGCAGAGATGTGATATCTCAATGCTTATACCAAACCTGAGACCCTTCCTATAGCATGAGATGTAATATCCAACTCCTTCCCATTCCAATCCTGAGACCCTTCCTACAGCATGCGATGTGATATCTCAATGCTTCTAATACCAAACCTGAGACCCGTCCTATAACATGAGATGGGATATCCAACTCCTTCCCGTTCCAAACCTGAGACCCTTCCTATAGCATGAGATGTGATATCCAACTCCTTCCCATCCCAATCCTGAGACACTTCCGATTGCAGAGATGTGATATCTCAATGCTTATACCAAACCTGAGACTCTTCCTATAACATGAGATGTGATATCCAACTCCTTCCCGTTCCAAACCTGAGACCCTTCCTATAGCATGAGATGTGATATCCAACTCCCTCCCATTCCAATCCTGAGACCCTTCTGATAGCATGAGATGTGATATCTCAATGCTTCTAATACCAAACCTGAGATCCTTCTTATAACATGTGATGTGATATCCAAATCCTTCCCCTTCCAAACCTGAGACCCTCCCTTTAGCATGAGAAGTGATATCCAACTCCTTCCCATTCCAATCCTGAGACCCTTATGATAGCATGAGATGTGATATCTCAATGCCTCTAATACCAAACCTGAGATACTTCCGATAGCATGAGATGTTATATCTCAATGATTCTAATACCAAACCTGAGATCCTTCCTATAACATGCGATGTGATATCCAAATCCTTCCCCTTCCAAACCTGAGACCCTCCCTTTAGCATGAGATGTGATATCCAACTCCTTCCCATTCCAATCCTGAGACCCTTCCTATAGCTTGAGAAGTGATATCAAACTCCTTCCCATTCCAATTCTGAGACCCGTCCTATACCATGAGATGTGATATCTCAATGCTTCTAATACAAAACCTGAGACCCTTCCTATAACGAGATGGGATATCCAACTCCTTCCCATTCCAATCCTGAGACCCTTCCGATAGCAGAGATGTGATATCTCAATGCTTATACCAAACCTGAGACCCTACCTATGGCATGAGATGTCATATACAACTCCTTCCGATTCCAAACCTGAGACCCTTCCTATAGCATGAGATGGGATATCTCAATGCTAATACCAAACCTGAGACCCTTCCTATAGCATGAGATGTGATATCCAACTCCTTCCCATTCCAATCCTGAGACCCTTACTATAGCTTGAGATGTGATATCCAACTCCTTCCCATTCCAATCCTGAGACCCTTTCTATAGCTTGAGATGTGATATCCAACTCCTTCCCATTCCAATCCTGAGACCCTTCCTATAGCATGAGATGTGATATCTCAATGCTTCTAATACCAAACCTGAGATCCTTCCTATAACATGAGATGTGATATCCAAATCCTTCCACTTCCAAACCTGAGACCCTCCCTTTAGCATGAGATGTGATATCCGACTCCTTCCCATTCCAATCCTGAGACCCTTCTGATAGCATGAGATGTGATATCTCAATGCCTCTAATACCAAACCTGAGATCCTTCCGATAGCATGAGATGTGATATCTCAGTGCTTCTAATACCAAACCTGAGATCCTTCCTTTAACATGAGATGTGATATCCAAATCCTTCCCCTTCCAAACCTGAGACCCTCCCTTTAGCATGAGATGTGATATCCAACTCCTTCCCATTCCAATCCTGAGACCCTTCTGATAGCATGAGATGTGATATCTCAATGCCTCTAATACCAAACCTGAGATCCTACCTCTAACATGAAATGTGATATCCAACTCCTTCCCCTTCCAAACCTGAGAGCCTTCCTATAGCATGAGATGTGATATCCAAGTCCTTCCCATTCCAATCCTGAGACCCTTCCTATAACATGAGATGTGATATCCAACTCCTTCCAAATCCAATCCTGATACCCTTCCGATAGCATGAGATGTGATATCCCAATGCTTCTACAAAACCTGAGACCCATACATGGCATGAGATGTGATATCAAACTCCTTCCCATTCCAATCCTGAGACACTTCCTATAGCATCAAATGTGATATCTCAATGCTTCTAATACCAAACCTGAGACTCTTCCTATAACATGAGATGGGATATCCAACTCCTTCCCATTCCAATCCTGAGACCCTTCCGATAGCAGAGATGTGATATCTCAATGCTTATACCAAACCTGAGACCCTTCCTATGGCATGAGAAGTCATATACAACTCCTTCCCATTCCAATCCTGAGACCCTTCCTATAGCATGATATGTGATATCTCAATGCTTCTAATACCAAACCTGAGATCCTTCCTATAACATGAGATGTGATATCCAACTCCTTCCCATTCCAATCCTGAGACCCTTCCTATAGCATGAGATGTGACATCTCAATGCTTATCCCACACCTGAGACCCTTCCTATAGCATGAGATGTGATATCCAACTCCTTCCCATTCCAATCCTGAGACCCTTCCTATAGCATGAGATGTGATATCTCAATGCCTCTAATACCAAACCTGAGATCCTTCCTCTAACATGAAATGTGATATCCAACTCCTTCCCTTTCCAAACCTGAGAGCCTACCTATAGCATGAGATGTGATATTCAAGTCCTTCCCATTCCAATCCTTAGACCCTTACTACAGCATGCAATATGATATCTCAATGATTCTAATAACAAACCTGAGACCCGTCCTATAACATGAGATGGGATATCCAACTCCTTCCCATTCCAATCCTGAGACACTTCCGATAGCAGAGATGTGATATCTCAATGCTTATACCAAACCTGAGACCCTTCCTATAGCATGAGATGTAATATCCAACTCCTTCCCATTCCAATCCTGAGACCCTTCCTACAGCATGCGATGTGATATCTCAATGCTTCTAATACCAAACCTGAGACCCGTCCTATAACATGAGATGGGATATCCAACTCCTTCCCGTTCCAAACCTGAGACCCTTCCTATAGCATGAGATGTGATATCCAACTCCTTCCCATCCCAATCCTGAGACACTTCCGATTGCAGAGATGTGATATCTCAATGCATATACCAAACCTGAGACTCTTCCTATAACATGAGATGTGATATCCAACTCCTTCCCTTTCCAAACCTGAGACCCTTCCTATAGCATGAGATGTGATATCCAACTCCTTCCCATTCCAATCCTGAGACCCTTCTGATAGCATGAGATGTGATATCTCAATGCCTCTAATACCAAACCTGAGATCCTACCTCTAACATGAAATGTGATATCCAACTCCTTCCCTTAGCAAACCTGAGATCCTTCCTATAACATGCGATGTGATATCCAAATCCTTCCCCTTCCAAACCTGAGACCCTCCCTATAGCATGAGATGTGATATCCAAGTCCGTCCCATTCCAATCCTGAGACCCTTCCTATAGCATGAGATGTGATATCTCAATGCTTATACCAAACCTGAGACCCTTCCTATAGCATGAGATGTGATAGCCAACTTCTTCCCATTCCAATCCTGAGACCCTTCCTATAACATGAGATGTGATGTCGCAATGCTTCTAATACCAAACCTGAGATCCTACCTCTAACATGAAATGTGATATCCAACTCCTTCCCTTACCAAACCTGAGATCCTTCCTATAACATGCGATGTGATATCCAAATCCTTCCCCTTCCAAACCTGAGACCCTCCCTATAGCATGAGATGTGATATCCAAGTCCGTCCCATTCCAATCCTGAGACCCTTCCTATAGCATGAGATGTGATATCTCAATGCTTATTCCAAACCTGAGACCCTTCCTATGGCATGAGATGTCATATACAACTCCTTCCCATTCCAATCCTGAGACCCTTCCTATAGCATGAGATGTGATATCTCAATGCTTATACCAAACGTGAGACCCTTCCTATAGCTTGAGATGTGATATCCAACTCCTTCCCATTCCAATCCTGAGACTCTTCCTATAGCATGAGATGTGATATCTCAATGCTTATACCAAACGTGAGACCCTTCCTATAACATGAGATGTGATATCTTAATGCCTTTAATACCAAACCTGAGATCCTTCCTCTAACATGAAATGTGATATCCAACTCCTTCCCCTTCCAAACCTGAGAGCCTTCCTATAGCATGAGATATGATATCCAAGTCCTTCCCATTCCAATCCTGGGACCCTTCCTATAACATGAGATGTGATATCCAACTCCTTCCCATTCCAACCTGAGACCCTTCCTATAGCATGAGATGGGATATCCAACTCCTTTCAAATCAAATCCTGATACCCTTCCGATAGCATGAGATGTGATATCCCAATGTTTCTACCAAACCTGAGACCCATACTATGGCATGAGTTGTGATATCAAACCCCTTCCCATTCCAATCCTGAGACCCTTCCTATAGCTTGAGATATCCAACTCCTTCCCATTCCAATTCTGAGACCCTTCCTATACCATGAGACTTGATATCTCAATGCTTCTAATACCAAACCTGAGACCCTTCCTATAGCATGAGATGTGATATCTCAATGCTTCTAATACCAAACCTGAGATCCTTCCGATAACATGAGATGTGATATCCAAATCCTTCCCCTTCCAAACCTGAGACCCTCCCTTTAGCATGAGATGTGATATCCAACTCCTTCCCATTCCCATCCTGAGACCCTTCTGATAGCATGAGATGTGATATCTCAATGCCTCCAATACCAAACCTGAGATCCTACCTCTAACATGAAATGTGATATCCACATCCTTCCCCTTCCAAACCTGAGACCCTCCCTTTAGCATGAGATGTGATATCCAACTCCGTCCCATTCCAATCCTGAGACCCTTCCGATAGCATGAGATGTGATATCTCAATGCTTCTAATACCAAACCTGTGATCCTTCCTATAACAAGAGATGTGATATCCAAATCCTTCCCCTTCCAAACCTGAGACCCTCCCTTTAGCATGAGATGTGATATCTCAATGCCTCTAATACCAAACCACCAAACCTGAGATCCTTCCGATAGCATGAGATGTGATATCTCAATGCTTCTAATACCAAACCTGAGATCCTTCCTATAACATGAGACGTGATATCCAAATCCTTCCCCTTCCAAACCTGAGACCCTCCCTTTAGCATGAGATGTGATATCCAACTCCTTCCCATTCCAATCCTGAGACCCTTCTGATAGCATGAGATGTGATATCTCAATGCCTCTAATACCAAACCTGAGATCCTACCTCTAACATGAAATGTGATATCCAACTCTTTCCCCTTCCAAACCTGAGAGCCTTCCTATAGCATGAGATGTGATATCCGACTCCTTCCCGTTCCAATCCTGAGACCCTTCCGATAGCATGAGATGTGATATCTCAATGCTTCTAATACCAAACCTGAGATCCTTCTTATAACATGTGATGTGATATCCAAATCCTTCCCCTTCCAAACCTGAGACCCTCCCTTTAGCATGAGATGTGATATCCAACTCCTTCCCATTCCAATCCTGAGACCCTTATGATAGATAGCATGAGATGTGATATCTCAATGCCTCTAATACCAAACCTGAGATCCTTCCTATAACATGAGATGTGATATCCAAATCCTTCCCCTTCCAAACCTGAGACCCTCCCTTTAGCATGAGATGTGATATCCAACTCCTTCCCATTCCAATCCTGAGACCCTTCCGATAGCATGAGATGTGATATCTCAATGCTTCTAATACCAAACCTGTGATCCTTCCTATAACAAGAGATGTGATATCCAAATCCTTCCCCTTCCAAACCTGAGACCCTCCCTTTAGCATGAGATGTGATATCTCAATGCCTCTAATACCAAACCTGAGATCCTTCCGATTGCATGAGATGTGATATCTCAATGCTTCTAATACCAAACCTGAGATCCTTCCTATAACATGAGACGTGATATCCAAATCCTTCCCCTTCCAAACCTGAGACCCTCCCTTTAGCATGAGATGTGATATCCAACTCCTTCCCATTCCAATCCTGAGACCCTTCTGATAGCATGATATGTGATATCTCAATGCCTCTAATACCAAACCTGAGATCCTACCTCTAACATGAAATGTGATATCCAACTCCTTCCCCTTCCAAACCTGAGAGCCTTCCTATAGCATGAGATGTGATATCCAAGTCCTTCCCATTCCAATCCTGAGACCCTTCCTATAACATGAGATGTGATATCCAACTCCTTCCAAATCCAATCCTGATACCCTTCCGATAGCATGAGATGTGATATCCCAATGCTTCTACAAAACCTGAGACCCATACATGGCATGAGATGTGATATCAAACTCCTTCCCATTCCAATCCTGAGACACTTCCTATAGCATCAGATGTGATATCTCAATGCTTCTAATACCAAACCTGAGACTCTTCCTATAACATGAGATGGGATATCCAACTCCTTCCCATTCCAATCCTGAGACCCTTCCGATAGCAGAGATGTGATATCTCAATGCTTATACCAAACCTGAGACCCTTCCTATGGCATGAGATGTCATATACAACTCCTTCCCATTCCAATCCTGAGACCCTTCCTATAGCATGAGATGTGATATCTCAATGCTTCTAATACCAAACCTGAGATCCTTCCTATAACATGAGATGTGATATCCAACTCCTTCCCATTCCAATCCTGAGACCCTTCCTATAGCATGAGATGTGACATCTCAATGCTTATACCAAACCTGAGACCCTTCCTATAGCATGAAATGTGATATCCAACTCCTTCCCATTCCAATCCTGAGACCCTTCCTATAGCATGAGATGTGATATCTCAATGCCTCTAATACCAAACCGGAGATCCTTCCTCTAACATGAAATGTGATATCCAACTCCTTCCCTTTCCAAACCTGAGAGCCTACCTATAGCATGAGATGTGATATTCAAGTCCTTCCCATTCCAATCCTTAGACCCTTCCTACAGCATGCAATATGATATCTCAATGATTCTAATAACAAACCTGAGACCCGTCCTATAACATGAGATGGGTTATCCAACTCCTTCCCATTCCAATCCTGAGACACTTCCGATAGCAGAGATGTGATATCTCAATGCTTATACCAAACCTGAGACCCTTCCTATAGCATGAGATGTAATATCCAACTCCTTCCCATTCCAATCCTGAGACCCTTCCTACAGCATGCGATGTGATATCTCAATGCTTCTAATACCAAACCTGAGACCCGTCCTACAACATGAGATGGGATATCCAACTCCTTCCCGTTCCAAACCTGAGACCCTTCCTATAGCATGAGATGTGATATCCAACTCCTTCCCATCCCAATCCTGAGACACTTCCGATTGCAGAGATGTGATATCTCAATGCTTATACCAAACCTGAGACTCTTCCTATAACATGAGATGTGATATCCAACTCCTTCCCGTTCCAAACCTGAGACCCTTCCTATAGCATGAGATGTGATATCCAACTCCCTCCCATTCCAATTCTGAGACCCTTCTGATAGCATGAGATGTGATATCTCAATGCTTCTAATACCAAACCTGAGATCCTTCTTATAACATGTGATGTGATATCCAAATCCTTCCCCTTCCAAACCTGAGACCCTCCCTTTAGCATGAGAAGTGATATCCAACTCCTTCCCATTCCAATCCTGAGACCCTTATGATAGCATGAGATGTGATATCTCAATGCCTCTAATACCAAACCTGAGATACTTCCGATAGCATGAGATGTGATATCTCAATGATTCTAATACCAAACCTGAGATCCTTCCTATAACATGCGATGTGATATCCAAATCCTTCCCCTTCCAAACCTGAGACCCTCCCTTTAGCATGAGATGTGATATCCAACTCCTTGCCATTCCAATCCTGAGACCCTTCCTATAGCTTGAGAAGTGATATCTAACTCCTTCCCATTCCAATTCTGAGACCCGTCCTATACCATGAGATGTGATATCTCAATGCTTCTAATACAAAACCTGAGACCCTTCCTATAACGAGATGGGATATCCAACTCCTTCCCATTCCAATCCTGAGACCCTTCCGATAGCAGAGATGTGATATCTCAATGCTTATACCAAACCTGAGACCCTACCTATGGCATGAGATGTCATATACAACTCCTTCCGATTCCAAACCTGAGACCCTTCCTATAGCATGAGATGGGATATCTCAATGCTAATACCAAACCTGAGACCCTTCCTATAGCATGAGATGTGATATCCAACTCATTCCCATTCCAATCCTGAGACCCTTTCTATAGCTTGAGATGTGATATCCAACTCCTTCCCATTCCAATCCTGAGACCCTTCCTATACCATGAGATGTGATATCTCAATGCTTCTAATACAAAACCTGAGACCCTTCCTATAACGAGATGGGATATCCAACTCCTTCCCATTCCAATCCTGAGACCCTTCCGATAGCAGAGATGTGATATCTCAATGCTTATACCAAACCTGAGACCCTACCTATGGCATGAGATGTCATATACAACTCCTTCCGATTCCAAACCTGAGACCCTTCCTATAGCATGAGATGGGATATCTCAATGCTAATACCAAACCTGAGACCCTTCCTATAGCATGAGATGTGATATCCAACTCATTCCCATTCCAATCCTGAGACCCTTTCTATAGCTTGAGATGTGATATCCAACTCCTTCCCATTCCAATCCTGAGACCCTTCCTATAGCATGAGATGTGATATCTCAATGCTTCTAATACCAAACCTGAGATCCTTCCTATAACATGAGATGTGATATCCAAATCCTTCCACTTCCAAACCTGAGACCCTCCCTTTAGCATGAGATGTGATATCCGACTCCTTCCCATTCCAATCCTGAGACCCTTCTGATAGCATGAGATGTGATATCTCAATGCCCCTAATACCAAACCTGAGATCCTTCCGATAGCATGAGATGTGATATCTCAGTGCTTCTAATACCAAACCTGAGATCCTTCCTATAACATGAGATGTGATATCCAAATCCTTCCCCTTCCAAACCTGAGACCCTCCCTTTAGCATGAGATGTGATATCCGACTCCTTCCCATTCCAATCCTGAGACCCTTCTGATAGCATGAGATGTGATATCTCAATGCCTCTAATACCAAACCTGAGATCCTTCCGATAGCATGAGATGTGATATCTCAGTGCTTCTAATACCAAACCTGAGATCCTTCCTATAACATGAGATGTGATATCCAAATCCTTCCCCTTCCAAACCTGAGACCCTCCCTTTAGCATGAGATGTGATATCCAACTCCTTCCCATTCCAATCCTGAGACCCTTCTGATAGCATGAGATGTGATATCTCAATGCCTCTAATACCAAACCTGAGATCCTACCTCTAACATGAAATGTGATATCCAACTCCTTCCCCTTACAAACCTGAGAGCCTTCCTATAGCATGAGATGTGATATCCAAGTCCTTCCAAATCCAATCCTGATACCCTTCCGATAGCATGAGATGTGATATCCCAATGCTTCTACAAAACCTGAGACCCATACATGGCATGAGATGTGATATCAAACTCCTTCCCATTCCAATCCTGAGACACTTCCTATAGCATCAGATGTGATATCTCAATGCTTCTAATACCAAACCTGAGACTCTTCCTATAACATGAGATGGGATATCCAACTCCTTCCCATTCCAATCCTGAGACCCTTCCGATAGCAGAGATGTGATATCTCAATGCTTATACCAAACCTGAGACCCTTCCTATGGCATGAGATGTCATATACAACTCCTTCCATTCCAATCCTGAGACCCTTCCTATAGCATGAGATGTGATATCTCAATGCTTCCAATACCAAACCTGAGATCCTTCCTATAACATGAGATGTGATATCCAACTCCTTCCCATTCCAATCCTGAGACCCTTCCTATAGCATGAGATGTGACATCTCAATGCTTATACCACACCTGAGACCCTTCCTATAGCATGAGATGTAATATCCAACTCCTTCCCATTCCAATCCTGAGACACTTCCGATAGCAGAGATGTGATATCTCAATGCTTATACCAAACCTGAGACCCTTCCTATAGCATGAGATGTAATATCCAACTCCTTCCCATTCCAATCCTGAGACCCTTCCTACAGCATGCAATGTGATATCTCAATGCTTCTAATACCAAACCTGAGACCCGTCCTATAACATGAGATGGGATATCCAACTCCTTCCCGTTCCAAACCTGAGACCCTTCCTATAGCATGAGATGTGATATCCAACTCCTTCCCATCCCAATCCTGAGACCCTTCTGATAGCATGAGATGTGATATCTCAATGCTTCTAATACCAAACCTGAGATCCTTCTTATAACATGTGATGTGATATCCAAATCCTTCCCCTTCCAAACCTGAGACCCTCCCTTTAGCATGAGAAGTGATATCCAACTCCTTCCCATTCCAATCCTGAGACCCTTATGATAGCATGAGATGTGATACCTCAATGCCTCTAATACCAAACCTGAGATCCTACCTCTAACATGAAATGTGATATCCAACTCCTTCCCTTACCAAACCTGAGATCCTTCCTATAACATGCGATGTGATATCCAAATCCTTCCCCTTCCAAACCTGAGACCCTCCCTATAGCATGAGATGTGATATCCAAGTCCGTCCCATTCCAATCCTGAGACCCTTCCTATAGCATGAGATGTGATATCTCAATGCTTATTCCAAACCTGAGACCCTTCCTATGGCATGAGATGTCATATACAACTCCTTCCCATTCCAATCCTGAGACCCTTCCTATAGCATGAGATGTGATATCTCAATGCTTATACCAAACCTGAGACCCTTCCTATAGCATGAGATGTGATAGCCAACTTCTTCCCATTCCAATCCTGAGACCCTTCCTATAACATGAGATGTGATGTCGCAATGATTCTAATACCAAACCTGAGATCTTTCCTATAACATGAGATGTGATATCCAACACCTTCCCATTCCAATCCTGAGACCCTTCCTATAGCATGAGATGTGATATCTCAATGCTTATACCAAACGTGAGACCCTTCCTATAGCTTGAGATGTGATATCCAACTCCTTCCCATTCCAATCCTGAGACCCTTCCTATAGCATGAGATGTGATATCTCAATGCTTATACCAAACGTGAGACCCTTCCTATAACATGAGATGTGATATCTTAATGCCTCTAATACCAAACCTGAGATCCTTCCTCTAACATGAAATGTGATATCCAACTCCTTCCCCTTCCAAACCTGAGAGCCTTCCTATAGCATGAGATATGATATCCAAGTCCTTCCCATTCCAATCCTGGGACCCTTCCTATAACATGAGATGTGATATCCAACTCCTTCCCATTCCAACCTGAGACCCTTCCTATAGCATGAGATGGGATATCCAACTCCTTTCAAATCAAATCCTGATACCCTTCCGATAGCATGAGATGTGATATCCCAATGTTTCTACCAAACCTGAGACCCATACTAAGGCATGAGTTGTGATATCAAACCCCTTCCCATTCCAATCCTGAGACCCTTCCTATAGCTTGAGATATCCAACTCCTTCCCATTCCAATTCTGAGACCCTTCCTATACCATGAGACTTGATATCTCAATGCTTCTAATACCAAACCTGAGACCCTTCCTATAGCATGAGATGTGATATCTCAATGCTTCTAATACCAAACCTGAGATCCTTCCGATAACATGAGATGTGATATCCAAATCCTTCCCCTTCCAAACCTGAGACCCTCCCTTTAGCATGAGATGTGATATCCAACTCCTTCCCATTCCCATTCCCATCCTGAGACCCTTCTGATAGCATGAGACGTGATATCTCAATGCCTCCAATACCAAACCTGAGATCCTACCTCTAACATGAAATGTGATATCCACATCCTTCCCCTTCCAAACCTGAGACACTCCCTTTAGCATGAGATGTGATATCCAACTCCGTCCCATTCCAATCCTGAGACCCTTCCGATAGCATGAGATGTGATATCTCAATGCTTCTAATACCAAACCTGTGATCCTTCCTATAACAAGAGATGTGATATCCAAATCCTTCCCCTTCCAAACCTGAGACCCTCCCTTTAGCATGAGATGTGATATCTCAATGCCTCTAATACCAAACCTGAGATCCTTCCGATAGCATGAGATGTGATATCTCAATGCTTCTAATACCAAACCTGAGATCCTTCCTATAACATGAGACGTGATATCCAAATCCTTCCCCTTCCAAACCTGAGACCCTCCCTTTAGCATGAGATGTGATATCCAACTCCTTCCCATTCCAATCCTGAGACCCTTCTGATAGCATGAGATGTGATATCTCAATGCCTCTAATACCAAACCTGAGATCCTACCTCTAACATGAAATGTGATATCCAACTCTTTCCCCTTCCAAACCTGAGAGCCTTCCTATAGCATGAGATGTGATATCCGATTCCTTCCCGTTCCAATCCTGAGACCCTTCCGATAGCATGAGATGTGATATCTCAATGCTTCTAATACCAAACCTGAGATCCTTCTTATAACATGTGATGTGATATCCAAATCCTTCCCCTTCCAAACCTGAGACCCTCCCTTTAGCATGAGAAGTGATATCCAACTCCTTCCCATTCCAATCCTGAGACCCTTATGATAGCATGAGATGTGATACCTCAATGCCTCTAATACCAAACCTGAGATCCTACCTCTAACATGAAATGTGATATCCAACTCCTTCCCTTACCAAACCTGAGATCCTTCCTATAACATGCGATGTGATATCCAAATCCTTCCCCTTCCAAACCTGAGACCCTCCCTATAGCATGAGATGTGATATCCAAGTCCGTCCCATTCCAATCCTGAGACCCTTCCTATAGCATGAGATGTGATATCTCAATGCTTATTCCAAACCTGAGACTCTTCCTATGGCATGAGATGTCATATACAACTCCTTCCCATTCCAATCCTGAGACCCTTCCTATAGCATGAGATGTGATATCTCAATGCTTATACCAAACCTGAGACCCTTCCTATAGCATGAGATGTGATAGCCAACTTCTTCCCATTCCAATCCTGAGACCCTTCCTATAACATGAGATGTGATGTCGCAATGATTCTAATACCAAACCTGAGATCTTTCCTATAACATGAGATGTGATATCCAACACCTTCCCATTCCAATCCTGAGACCCTTCCTATAGCATGAGATGTGATATCTCAATGCTTATACCAAACGTGAGACCCTTCCTATAGCTTGAGATGTGATATCTAACTCCTTCCCATTCCAATCCTGAGACCCTTCCTATAGCATGAGATGTGATATCTCAATGCTTATACCAAACGTGAGACCCTTCCTATAACATGAGATGTGATATCTTAATGCCTCTAATACCAAACCTGAGATCCTTCCTCTAACATGAAATGTGATATCCAACTCCTTCCCCTTCCAAACCTGAGAGCCTTCCTATAGCATGAGATATGATATCCAAGTCCTTCCCATTCCAATCCTGGGACCCTTCCTATAACATGAGATGTGATATCCAACTCCTTCCCATTCCAACCTGAGACCCTTCCTATAGCATGAGATGGGATATCCAACTCCTTTCAAATCAAATCCTGATACCCTTCCGATAGCATGAGATGTGATATCCCAATGTTTCTACCAAACCTGAGACCCATACTAAGGCATGAGTTGTGATATCAAACCCCTTCCCATTCCAATCCTGAGACCCTTCCTATAGCTTGAGATATCCAACTCCTTCCCATTCCAATTCTGAGACCCTTCCTATACCATGAGACTTGATATCTCAATGCTTCTAATACCAAACCTGAGACCCTTCCTATAGCATGAGATGTGATATCTCAATGCTTCTAATACCAAACCTGAGATCCTTCCGATAACATGAGATGTGATATCCAAATCCTTCCCCTTCCAAACCTGAGACCCTCCCTTTAGCATGAGATGTGATATCCAACTCCTTCCCATTCCCATTCCCATCCTGAGACCCTTCTGATAGCATGAGATGTGATATCTCAATGCCTCCAATACCAAACCTGAGATCCTACCTCTAACATGAAATGTGATATCCACATCCTTCCCCTTCCAAACCTGAGACACTCCCTTTAGCATGAGATGTGATATCCAACTCCGTCCCATTCCAATCCTGAGACCCTTCCGATAGCATGAGATGTGATATCTCAATGCTTCTAATACCAAACCTGTGATCCTTCCTATAAAAAGAGATGTGATATCCAAATCCTTCCCCTTCCAAACCTGAGACCCTCCCTTTAGCATGAGATGTGATATCTCAATGCCTCTAATACCAAACCTGAGATCCTTCCGATAGCATGAGATGTGATATCTCAATGCTTCTAATACCAAACCTGAGATCCTTCCTATAACATGAGACGTGATATCCAAATCCTTCCCCTTCCAAACCTGAGACCCTCCCTTTAGCATGAGATGTGATATCCAACTCCTTCCCATTCCAATCCTGAGACCCTTCTGATAGCATGAGATGTGATATCTCAATGCCTCTAATACCAAACCTGAGATCCTACCTCTAACATGAAATGTGATATCCAACTCTTTCCCCTTCCAAACCTGAGAGCCTTCCTATAGCATGAGATGTGATATCCGATTCCTTCCCGTTCCAATCCTGAGACCCTTCCGATAGCATGAGATGTGATATCTCAATGCTTCTAATACCAAACCTGTGATCCTTCCTATAACAAGAGATGTGATATCCAAATCCTTCCCCTTCCAAACCTGAGACCCTCCCTTTAGCATGAGATGTGATATCCAACTCCTTCCCATTCCAATCCTGAGACCCTTCCGATAGCATGAGATGTGATATCTCAATGCTTCTAATACCAAACCTGTGATCCTTCCTATAACAAGAGATGTGATATCCAAATCCTTCCCCTTCCAAACCTGAGACCCTCCCTTTAGCATGAGATGTGATATCTCAATGCCTCTAATACCAAACCTGAGATCCTTCCGATAGCATGAGATGTGATATCTCAATGCTTCTAATACCAAACCTGAGATCCTTCCTATAACATGAAACGTGATATCCAAATCCTTCCCCTTCCAAACCTGAGACCCTCCCTTTAGCATGAGATGTGATATCCAACTCCTTCCCATTCCAATCCTGGGACCCTTCTGATAGCATGAGATGTGATATCCAAGTCCTTCCCATTCCAATCCTGAGACCCTTCCTATAACATGAGATGTGATATCCAACTCCTTCCAAATCCAATCCTGATACCCTTCCGATAGCATGAGATGTGATATCCCAATGCTTCTACAAAACCTGAGACCCATACATGGCATGAGATGTGATATCAAACTCCTTCCAATTCCAATCCTGAGACACTTCCTATAGCATCAGATGTGATATCTCAATGCTTCTAATACCAAACCTGAGACTCTTCCTATAACATGAGATGGGATATCCAACTCCTTCCCATTCCAATCCTGAGACCCTTCCGATAGCAGAGATGTGATATCTCAATGCTTATACCAAACCTGAGACCCTTCCTATGGCATGAGATGTCATATACAACTCCTTCCCATTCCAATCCTGAGACCCTTCCTATAGCATGAGATGTGATATCTCAATGCTTCTAATACCAAACCTGAGATCCTTCCTATAACATGAGATGTGATATCCAACTCCTTCCCATTCCAATCCTGAGACCCTTCCTATAGCATGAGATGTGACATCTCAATGCTTATACCAAACCTGAGACCCTTCCTATAGCATGAAATGTGATATCCAACTCCTTCCCTTTCCAAACCTGAGAGCCTACCTATAGCATGAGATGTGATATTCAAGACCTTCCCATTCCAATCCTTAGACCCTTCCTACAGCATGCAATATGATATCTCAATGATTCTAATAACAAACCTGAGACCCGTCCTATAACATGAGATGGGATATCCAACTCCTTCCCATTCCAATCCTGAGACACTTCCGATAGCAGAGATGTGATATCTCAATGCTTATACCAAACCTTAGACCCTTCCTATAGCATGAGATGTAATATCCAACTCCTTCCCATTCCAATCCTGAGACCCTTCCTACAGCATGCGATGTGATATCTCAATGCTTCTAATACCAAACCTGAGACCTGTCCTATAACATGAGATGGGATATCCAACTCCTTCCGGTTCCAAACCTGAGACCCTTCCTATAGAATGAGATGTGATATCCAACTCCTTCCCATCCCAATCCTGAGACACTTCCGATTGCAGAGATGTGATATCTCAATGCTTATACCAAACCTGAGACTCTTCCTATAACATGAGATGTGATATCCAACTCCTTCCCGTTCCAAACCTGAGACCCTTCCTATAGCATGAGATGTGATATCCAACTCCCTCCCATTCCAATCCTGAGACCCTTCTGATAGCATGAGATGTGATATCTCAATGCTTCTAATACCAAACCTGAGATCCTTCTTATAACATGTGATGTGATATCCAAATCCTTCCCCTTCCAAACCTGAAACCCTCCCTTTGGCATGAGAAGTGATATCCAACTCCTTCCCATTCCAATCCTGAGACCCTTATGATAGCATGAGATGTGATATCTCAATGCCTCTAATACCAAACCTGAGATACTTCCGATAGCATGAGATGTGATATCTCAATGATTCTGATACCAAACCTGAGATCCTTCCTATAACATGCGATGTGATATCCAGATCCTTCCCCTTCCAAACCTGAGACCCTCCCTTTAGCATGAGATGTGATATCCAACTCCTTCCCATTCCAATCCTGAGACCCTTCTGATAGCATGAGATGTGATACCTCAATGCCTCTAATACCAAACCTGAGATCCTACCTCTAACATGAAATGTGATATCCAACTCCTTCCCTTACCAAACCTGAGATCCTTCCTATAACATGCGATGTGATATCCAAATCCTTCCCGTTCCAAACCTGAGACCCTCCCTATAGCATGAGATGTGATATCCAAGTCCGTCCCATTCCAATCCTGAGACCCTTCCTATAGCATGAGATGTGATATCTCAATGCTTATTCCAAACCTGAGACCCTTCCATTGGCATGAGATGTCATATACAACTCCTTCCCATTCCAATCCTGAGACCCTTCCTATAACATGAGATGTGATGTCGCAATGCTTCTAATACCAAACCTGAGATCTTTCCTATAACATGAGATGTGATATCCAACACCTTCCCATTCCAATCCTGAGACCCTTCCTATACCATGAGATGTGATATCTCAATGCTTATACCAAACGTGAGACCCTTCCTATAGCTCGAGATGTGATATCCAACTCCTTCCCATTCCAATCCTGAGACCCTTCCTATAGCATGAGATGTGATATCTCAATGCTTATACCAAACGTGAGACCCTTCCTATAACATGAGATGTGATATCTTAATGCCTCTAATACCAAACCTGAGATCCTTACTCTAACATGAAATGTGATATCCAAGTCCTTCCCATTCCAATCCTGGGACCCTTCCTATAACATGAGATGTGATATCCAACTCCTTCCCATTCCAACCTGAGACCCTTCCTATAGCATGAGATGGGATATCCAACTCCTTCCAGATCAAATCCTGATACCCTTCCGATAGCATGAGATGTGATATCCCAATGTTTCTACCAAACCTGAGACCCATACTATGGCATGAGTTGTGATATCAAACCCCTTCCCATTCCAATCCTGAGACCCTTCCTATAGCTTGAGATATCCAACTCCTTCCCATTCCAATTCTGAGACCCTTCCTATACCATGAGACTTGATATCTCAATGCTTCTAATACCAAACCTGAGACCCTTCCTATAGCATGAGATGTGATATCTCAATGCTTCTAATACCAAACCTGAGATCCTTCCGATAACATGAGATGTGATATCCAAATCCTTCCCCTTCCAAACCTGAGACCCTCCCTTTAGCATGAGATGTGATATCCAACTCCTTCCCATTCCCATCCTGAGACCCTTCTGATAGCATGAGATGTGATATCTCAATGCCTCCAATACCAAACCTGAGATCCTACCTCTAACATGAAATGTGATATCCACATCCTTCCCCTTCCAAACCTGAGACCCTCCCTTTAGCATGAGATGTGATATCCAACTCCGTCCCATTCCAATCCTGAGATCCTTCCGATAGCATGAGATGTGATATCTCAATGCTTCTAATACCAAACCTGAGATCCTTCCTATAACATGAGACGTGATATCCAAATCCTTACCCTTCCAAACCTGAGACCCTCCCTTTAGCATGAGATGTGATATCCAACTACTTCCCATTCCAATCCTGAGACCCTTCTGATAGCATGAGATGTGATATCTCAATGCCTCTAATACCAAACCTGAGATCCTACCTCTAACATGAAATGTGATATCCAACTCTTTCCCCTTCCAAACCTGAGAGCCTTCCTATAGCATGAGATGTGATATCCGACTCCTTCCCATTCCAATCCTGAGACCCTTATGATAGATAGCATGAGATGTGATATCTCAATGCCTCTAATACCAAACCTGAGATCCTTCCGATAGCATGAGATGTGATATCTCAATGCTTCTAATACCAAACCTGAGATCCTTCCTATAACATGAGACGTGATATCCAAATCCTTCCCCTTCCAAACCTGAGACCCTCCCTTTAGCATGAGATGTGATATCCAACTCCTTCCCATTCCAATCCTGAGACCCTTCTGATAGCATGAGATGTGATATCTCAATGCCTCTAATACCAAACCTGAGATCCTACCTCTAACATGAAATGTGATATCCAACTCTTTCCCCTTCCAAACCTGAGAGCCTTCCTATAGCATGAGATGTGATATCCGACTCCTTCCCATTCCAATCCTGAGACCCTTCCGATAGCATGAGATGTGATATCTCAATGCTTCTAATACCAAACCTGGGATCCTTCTTATAACATGTGATGTGATATCCAAATCCTTCCCCTTCCAAACCTGAGACCCTCCTTTTAGCATGAGATGTGATATCCAACTCCTTCTCATTCCAATCCTGAGACCCTTATGATAGATAGCATGAGATGTGATATCTCAATGCCTCTAATACCAAACCTGAGATCCTACCTCTAACATGAAATGTGATATCCAACTCTTTCCCCTTCCAAACCTGAGAGCCTTCCTATAGCATGAGATGTGATATCCGACTCCTTCCCGTTCCAATCCTGAGACCCTTCCGATAGCATGAGATGTGATATCTCAATGCTTCTAATACCAAACCTGTGATCCTTCCTATAACAAGAGATGTGATATCCAAATCCTTCCCCTTCCAAACCTGAGACCCTCCCTTTAGCATGAGATGTGATATCTCAATGCCTCTAATACCAAACCTGAGATCCTTCCGATAGCATGAGATGTGATATCTCAATGCTTCTAATACCAAACCTGAGATCCTTCCTATAACATGAGACGTGATATCCAAATCCTTCCCCTTCCAAACCTGAGACCCTCCCTTTAGCATGAGATGTGATATCCAACTCCTTCCCATTCCAATCCTGGGACCCTTCTGATAGCATGAGATGTGATATCTCAATGCCTCTAATACCAAACCTGAGATCCTACCTCTAACATGAAATGTGATATCCAACTCCTTCCCCTTCCAAACCTGAGAGCCTTCCTATAGCATGAGATGTGATATCCAAGTCCTTCCCATTCCAATCCTGAGACCCTTCCTATAACATGAGATGTGATATCCAACTCCTTCCAAATCCAATCCTGATACCCTTCCGATAGCATGAGATGTGATATCCCAATGCTTCTACAAAACCTGAGACCCATACATGGCATGAGATGTGATATCAAACTCCTTCCCAATCCAATCCTGAGACACTTCCTATAGCATCAGATGTGATATCTCAATGCTTCTAATACCAAACCTGAGACTCTTCCTATAACATGAGATGGGATATCCAACTCCTTCCCATTCCAATCCTGAGACCCTTCCGATAGCAGAGATGTGATATCTCAATGCTTATACCAAACCTGAGACCCTTCCTATGGCATGAGATGTCATATACAACTCCTTCCCATTCCAATCCTGAGACCCTTCCTATAGCATGAGATGTGATATCTCAATGCTTCTAATACCAAACCTGAGATCCTTCCTATAACATGAGATGTGATATCCAACTCCTTCCCATTCCAATCCTGAGACCCTTCCTATAGCATGAGATGTGACATCTCAATGCTTATACCAAACCTGAGACCCTTCCTATAGCATGAAATGTGATATCCAACTCCTTCCCATTCCAATCCTGAGACCCTTCCTATAGCATGAGATGTGATATCTCAATGCCTCTAATACCAAACCTGAGATCCTTCCTCTAACATGAAATGTGATATCCAACTCCTTCCCTTTCCAAACCTGAGAGCCTACCTATAGCATGAGATGTGATATTCAAGACCTTCCCATTCCAATCCTTAGACCCTTCCTACAGCATGCAATATGATATCTCAATGATTCTAATAACAAACCTGAGACCCGTCCTATAACATGAGATGGGATATCCAACTCCTTCCCATTCCAATCCTGAGACACTTCCGATAGCAGAGATGTGATATCTAAATGCTTATACCAAACCTGAGACCCTTCCTATAGCATGAGATGTAATATCCAACTCCTTCCCATTCCAATCCTGAGACCCTTCCTACAGCATGCGATGTGATATCTCAATGCTTCTAATACCAAACCTGAGACCTGTCCTATAACATGAGATGGGATATCCAACTCCTTCCCGTTCCAAACCTGAGACCCTTCCTATAGCATGAGATGTGATATCCAACTCCTTCCCATCCCAATCCTGAGACACTTCCGATTGCAGAGATGTGATATCTCAATGCTTATACCAAACCTGAGACTCTTCCTATAACATGAGATGTGATATCCAACTCCTTCCCGTTCCAAACCTGAGACCCTTCCTATAGCATGAGATGTGATATCCAACTCCCTCCCATTCCAATCCTGAGACCCTTCTGATAGCATGAGATGTGATATCTCAATGCTTCTAATACCAAACCTGAGATCCTTCTTATAACATGTGATGTGATATCCAAATCCTTCCCCTTCCAAACCTGAGACCCTCCCTTTAGCATGAGAAGTGATATCCAACTCCTTCCCATTCCAATCCTGAGACCCTTATGATAGCATGAGATGTGATATCTCAATGCCTCTAATACCAAACCTGAGATACTTCCGATAGCATGAGATGTGATATCTCAATGATTCTAATACCAAACCTGAGATCCTTCCTATAACATGCGATGTGATATCCAAATCCTTCCCCTTCCAAACCTGAGACCCTCCCTTTAGCATGAGATGTGATATCCAACTCCTTCCCATTCCAATCCTGAGACCCTTCTGATAGCATGAGATGTGATACCTCAATGCCTCTAATACCAAACCTGAAATCCTACCTCTAACATGAAATGTGATATCCAACTCCTTCCCTTACCAAACCTGAGATCCTTCCTATAACATGCGATGTGATATCCAAATCCTTCCCGTTCCAAACCTGAGACCCTCCCTATAGCATGAGATGTGATATCCAAGTCCGTCCCATTCCAATCCTGAGACCCTTCCTATAGCATGAGATGTGATATCTCAATGCTTATTCCAAACCTGAGACCCTTCCTATGGCATGAGATGTCATATACAACTCCTTCCCATTCCAATCCTGAGACCCTTCCTATAGCATGAGATGTGATATCTCAATGCTTATACCAAACCTGAGACCCTTCCTATAGCATGAGCTGTGATAGCCAACTTCTTCCCATTCCAATCCTGAGACCCTTCCTATAACATGAGATGTGATGTCTCAATGCTTCTAATACCAAACCTGAGATCTTTCCTATAACATGAGATGTGATATCCAACACCTTCCCATTCCAATCCTGAGACCCTTCCTATAGCATGAGATGTGATATCTCAATGCTTATACCAAACGTGAGACCCTTCCTATAGCTCGAGATGTGATATCCAACTCCTTCCCATTCCAATCCTGAGACCCTTCCTATAGCATGAGATGTGATATCTCAATGCTTATACCAAACGTGAGACCCTTCATATAACATGAGATGTGATATCTTAATGCCTCTAATACCAAACCTGAGATCCTTCCTCTAACATGAAATGTGATATCCAAGTCCTTCCCATTCCAATCCTGGGACCCTTCCTATAACATGAGATTTGATATCCAACGCCTTCCCATTCCAACCTGAGACCCTTCCTATAGCATGAGATGGGATATCCAACTCCTTCCCAATCAAATCCTGAGACCCTTCCTATACCATGAGACTTGATATCTCAATGCTTCTAATACCAAACCTGAGACCCTTCCTATAGCATGAGATGTGATATCTCAATGCTTCTAATACCAAACCTGAGATCCTTCCGATAACATGAGATGTGATATCCAAATCCTTCCCCTTCCAAACCTGAGACCCTCCCTTTAGCATGAGATGTGATATCCAACTCCTTCCCATTCCCTTCCTGAGACCCTTCTGATAGCATGAGATGTGATATCTCAATGCCTCCAATACCAAACCTGAGATCCTACCTCTAACATGAAATGTGATATCCACATCCTTCCCCTTCCAAACCTGAGACCCTCCCTTTAGCATGAGATGTGATATCCAACTCCGTCCCATTCCAATCCTGAGACCCTTCCGATAGCATGAGTTGTGATATCTCAATGCTTCTAATACCAAACCTGTGATCCTTCCTATAACAAGAGATGTGATATCCAAATCCTTCCCCTTCCAAACCTGAGACCCTTCTGATAGCATGATATGTGATATCTCAATGCCTCTAATACCAAACCTGAGATCCTACCTCTATCATGAAATGTGATATCCAACTCTTTCCCCTTCCAAACCTGAGAGCCTTCCTATAGCATGAGATGTGATATCCGACTCCTTCCCATTCCAATCCTGAAACCCTTCCGATAGCATGAGATGTGATATCTCAATGCTTCTAATACCAAACCTGAGATCCTTCTTATAACATGTGATGTGATATCCAAATCCTTCCCCTTCCAAACCTGAGACCCTCCCTTTAGCATGAGATGTGATATCCAACTCCTTCCCATTCCAATCCTGAGACCCTTATGATAGATAGCATGAGATGTGATATCTCAATGCCTCTAATACCAAACCTGAGATACTTCCGATAGCATGAGATGTGATATCTCAATGCTTCTAATACCAAACCTGAGATCCTTCCTATAACATGAGATGTGATATCCAAATCCTTCCCCTTCCAAACCTGAGACCCTCCCTTTAGCATGAGATGTGATATCCAACTCCTTCCCATTCCAATCCTGAGACCCTTCCGATAGCATGAGATGTGATATCTCAATGCTTCTAATACCAAACCTGTGATCCTTCCTATAACAAGAGATGTGATATCCAAATCCTTCCCCTTCCAAACCTGAGACCCTCCCTTTAGCATGAGATGTGATATCTCAATGCCTCTAATACCAAACCTGAGATCCTTCCGATAGCATGAGATGTGATATCTCAATGCTTCTAATACCAAACCTGAGATCCTTCCTATAACATGAGACGTGATATCCAAATCCTTCCCCTTCCAAACCTGAGACCCTCCCTTTAGCATGAGATGTGATATCCAACTCCTTCCCATTCCAATCCTGAGACCCTTCTGATAGCATGAGATGTGATATCTCAATGCCTCTAATACCAAACCTGAGATCCTACCTCTAACATGAAATGTGATATCCAACTCTTTCCCCTTCCAAACCTGAGAGCCTTCCTATAGCATGAGATGTGATATCCGACTCCTTCCCATTCCAATCCTGAGACCCTTCCGATAGCATGAGATGTGATATCTCAATGCTTCTAATACCAAACCTGAGATCCTTCTTATAACATGTGATGTGATATCCAAATCCTTCCCCTTCCAAACCTGAGACCCTCCCTTTAGCATGAGATGTGATATCCAACTCCTTCCCATTCCAATCCTGAGACCCTTATGATAGATAGCATGAGATGTGATATCTCAATGCCTCTAATACCAAACCTGAGATACTTCCGATAGCATGAGATGTGATATCTCAATGCCTCTAATACCAAACCTGAGATCCTTCCTATAACATGAGATGTGATATCCAAATCCTTCCCCTTCCAAACCTGAGACCCTCCCTTTAGCATGAGATGTGATATCCAACTCCTTCCCATTCCAATCCTGAGACCCTTCCGATAGCATGAGATGTGATATCTCAATGCTTCTAATACCAAACCTGAGATCCTTCTTATAACATGTGATGTGATATCCAAATCCTTCCCCTTCCAAACCTGAAACCCTCCCTTTAGCATGAGATGTGATATCCAACTCCTTCCCATTCCAATCCTGAGACCCTTATGATAGATAGCATGAGATGTGATATCTCAATGCCTCTAATACCAAACCTGAGATACTTCCGATAGCATGAGATGTGATATCTCAATGCTTCTAATACCAAACCTGAGATCCTACCTCTAACATGAAATGTGATATCCAACTCCTTCCCTTTCCAAACGTGAGACCCTCCCTATAGCATGAGATGTGATATCCAAGTCCTTCCCATTCCAATCCTGAGACCCTTCCTATAGCATGAGATGTGATATCTCAATGCTTCTAATACCAAACCTGAGACCCTTCCTATAACATAATATGGGATATCCAACTCCTTCCCATTCCAATCCTGAGACCCTTCCGATAGCAGAGATGTGATATCTCAATGCTTATACCAAACCTGAGACCCTTCCTGTGGCATGAGATGTGTTGGGTATTTTGTGGATATTTGGGGCTTTGCGGTATTTTCTTACCGCCAAAATACCTTTAGCAATAATCACTCTCTGTATTCATATTGGGTCACACATGACAATAATACATTGCATTATTTCAGAATTCAGACCTATTTAGATGATGTGCGCGGTAGTTTGCGTGGTTGGTTGGTATAGTGGTTGGTTTATTTGTGGCCCCAATATCCAACATCCCTTGTTTTTTATCTAGATTGTTCTTGATCACTAGAGAGACCTCAGGCCTACATTTTAGGGATATCACATTTTCAGTGTTAGTGTTGTGTGCCACCATGGGCTATTGTGGTATTTTTGTGGTAATTTCCACTACCTTATATACGGTAGGGAACTATGTCCAGGGAGTCTCTCTTCCCGTTGACTCATGTACCTCCAACAGGCTATGCTACAAACAGTCACTCACAACTGTCCATACTGAATAGAATCATGCACACATCTGTTTTAAAATGACAATTGCACTGTTTAAAAATCTACCCACGTTTAAACCTTTTCCCATGCAAAATGAAAGAAAGAAATAATACACACTAGCTATCTGTTTTCAAATGTTTTTGTATTATAGCAATTTCTTTTAAACACAGTTTAACTTTTTTTACAGAAATAAATGAAATGGTACAACATTATTTGTGATAAAATGAACAGAGAGCTGCGAGAATATATTCAATTGGTAACATTAAATATGCTGATAAGAGACTGAGACTCCCTTTAATACACTGACTGAACAGTTTCGCACACTTTTGCACAGCTCCCACTCGCTTCTGTAATTACCTTATCTGTTCAGCATGAGTTTTCTTCGGCTATTCTCTTTCTGAATTTGGCTCCCTTGAAAATCAACCCAGTGAGAACAAGCGTCTGCCGTTCTCAAACCGGGGTTATTGCCTGGAACTCTCAGCTTTTGCAGCAGGAATGCCTCAGCCAGGAAACAGATCCTTCTCCCAGCTCTGCAAGATCTCGATTGTTCTCCCTCCCCTCAAGCTTCTCCAGCAAAGTTCTAATCACAGCCTCTAGCATGATACTTGCTATGACGCTGCTCCAATCAGAATCAATCATGTCATCTCCTCCCTCACTACACAATGGCTCACTTCTACAGTAAAAATTGTAACAAACTGATTTCCTGTTCCTTCGAGCTCTTTGCTTCCTGTAGTTATGTGGACAGAGCAGCAGAGAAAAAAAATGAATGTGCGTTTAAAAGTTCACTTTCAGAGTAGGCCTAATTCTGCAGTGGAGACACATTTTTATTAGTGGGTTATGTTAAATGAAGTTTTATTAGTCAGGTTATTTATTAATAAGGTTAGTTATTAATTTTCAAATGTGTCTCTTGCAACATAGGCATTTCAGGTGAAAAATAGTGTGCATTTTGAATGTGCACATGTGTGCTTTTAACTGTAAAAATAGATTTGCATCTTATATGTAAAAATCGTTTTTGACTGAATAGCCTGTCTTTACTTATATGTCCATGTCACTCTGGCAACACATATAGCAATGCACCACACCCATGTGGTGGTGCTGCATCAAAAAAAAAATGCTACCTGTGCAGTAGTGCTGTACTCTGTGCTATAACACGCCAAATATCCTTACAGATGTCATATACAACTCCTTCCCATTCCAATCCTGAGACCCTTCCTATAGCATGAGATGTGATATCTCAATGCTTATACCAAACCTGAGACCCTTCCTATAGCATGAGATGTGATATCCAACTCCTTCTCATTCCAATCCTGAGACCCTTCCTATAACATGAGATGTGATGTCTCAATGCTTCTAATACCAAACCTGAGATCCTTCCTATGGCATGAGATGTCATATAAAAATCCTTCCCATTCCAATCCTGAGACCCTTCCTATAGCATGAGATGTGATATCGAACTCCTTCCCATTCCAATCCTGAGACCCTTCCTATAGCATGAGTTTTGATATCTCAATGCTTCTAATACCAAACCTGAGATCCTTCCGATAGCATGAGATGTGATATCTCAATGCTTCTAATACCAAACCTGAGATCATTCCTATAACACGAGATGTAATATCCAAATCCTTCCCCTTCCAAACCTGAGACCCTCCCTTTAGCATGAGATGTGATATCCAACTCCTTCCCATTCCAATCCTGAGACACTTCCTATAGCATGAGATGTGATGTCTCGATGCTTCTAATACCAAACCTGAGATCCTTCCTATAACATGAGATGTGATATCCAACTCCTTCCAATTCCAATCCTGAGACACTTCCTATAGCATGAGAAGTGATATCTCCATGCTTATACCAAACCTGAGACCCTTTCTATAGCATGAGATGTGATATCCAAATCCTTCCCATTCCAATCCTGAGACCCTTCCTATAGCATGAGATGTGATATCTCAATGCTTATACCAAACCTGAGAGCCTACCTATAGCATGAGATGTGATATCCAAGTCCATCCCATTCCAATCCTTAGACCCTTCCTACAGCATGCGATGTGATATCTCAATGATTCTAATACCAAACCAGAGACCCGTCCTATAACATGAGATGGGATATCCAACTCCTTCCCATTCCAATCCTGAGCCACTTCCGATAGCAGAGATGTGATATCTCAATGCTTATACCAAACCTGAGACCCTTCCTATAACATGAGATGTGATATCCAACTCCTTCCCGTTCCAAACCTGAGACTCTTCCTATAGCATATGTGATATCCAACTCCTTCCCATTCCAAACATGAGATCCTTCCTATAGCAAGAATGTAATATCCAACTCCTACCCATTCCAATCCTGAGACCATTCCTATAGCATGAGATGTGATATCTCAATGCTTCTAATACCAAACCTGAGATACTTCCTATGACATGAGATGTGATATCCAATTCCTTCCCATTCCAAACCTGAGATCCTTCCTACAGCATGCGATGTGATATCTCAATGCTTCTAATACCAAACCTGAGACCCGTCCTATAACATGAGATGGGATATCCAACTCCTTCCCGTTCCAAACCTGATACCCTTCCTATAGCATGAGATGTGATATCCAACTCCTTCCCATCCCAATCCTGAGACACCTCCGATAGCAGAGATGTGATATCTCAATGCTTATACCAAACCTGAGACTCTTCCTATAACATGACATGTGATATCCAACTCCTTCCCGTTCCAAACCTGAGACCATTCCTATAGCATGAGATGTGATATCCAACTCCTTCCCATTCCAATCCTGAGACCCTTCCGATAGCATGAGATGTGATATCTCAATGCTTCTAATACCAAACCTGTGATCCTTCCTATAACATAAGATGTGATATCCAAATCCTTCCCCTTCCAAACCTGAGACCCTCCCTTTAGCATGAGATGTGATATCCAACTCCTTCCCATTCCAATCCTGAGACCCTTCCTACAGCATGAGATGTGATATCTCAATGCTTCTAATACCAAACCTGAGACCCTTCCTATAACATGAGATGGGAATATCCAACTCCTTCCCATTCCAATCCTGAGACCCGTCCGATAGCAGAGATGTGATATCTCAATGCTTATACCAAACCTGAGATCCTTCCTATAACATGAGATGTGATATCCAACTCCTTCCCATTCCAATCCTGAGACCCTTCCTATAGCATGAGATGTGATATCTCACTGCTTATACCAAACCTGAGACCCTTCCTATAGCATGAGATGTGATATCCAACTCCTTCCCATTCCAATCCTGAGACCCTTCCTATAGCATGAGATGTGATATCTCAATGCTTCTAATATCAAACTTGAGACCCTCCCTATAGCATGAGATGTGATATCCAAGTCCTTCCCATTCCAATCCTGAGACACTTCCTATAGCATGAGATGTGATATATCAATGCTTCTAATACCAAACCTGAGACTCTTCCTATAACATGAGATGGGATATCCAACTCCTTCCCATTCCAATCCTGAGACCCTTCCGATAGCAGAGATGTGATATCTCAATGCTTATACCAAACCTGAGACCCTTCCTACGGCATGAGATGTCATATACAACTCCTTTCCATTCCAATCCTGAGACCCTTCCTATAGCATGAGATGTGATATCCAACTCCTTCCCATTCAAATCCTGAGACCCTTCCTCTAGCATGAGATGTGATGTCTCAATGCTTCTAATACCAAACCTGAGATCCTTCCTATAACATGAGATGTGATATCCAACTCCTTCCATTCCAATCCTGAGACCCTTCCTATAGCATGAGATGTGATAACTCAATGCTTATACCAAACCTGAGACCTTCCTATAGCATGAGATGTGATACCCAACTCCTTCCCATTCCAATCCTGAGACCCTTCCTATAGCATGAGATGTGATATCTCAATGCCTCTAATACCAAACCTGAGATCCTTCCTCTAACATGAAATGTGATATCCAACTCCTTCCCTTTCCAAACCTGAGAGCCTATCTATAGCATGAGATGTGATATCCAAGTCCTTCCCATTCCAATCCTTAGACCCTTCCCACAGCATGCAATATGATATCTCAATGATTCTAATAACAAACCTGAGACCCGTCCTATAACATGAGATGGGATATCCAACTCCTTCCCATTCCAATCCTGAGACACTTCCGATAGCAGAGATGTGATATCTCAATGCTTATACCAAACCTGATACCCTTCCTATAACATGAGATGTGATATCCAACTCCTTCCCATTCCAAACCTGAGACCCTTACTTTAGCATGAGATGTGACATCCAGCTCCTTCCCATTCCAATCCTGAGACACTTCCGATAGCATGAGATGTGATAACTCAATGCTTCTAATATCAAAACTGAGACCCTCCCTATAGCATGAGATGTGATATCTCAATGCTTCTACAAAACCTGAGACCCTTCCTTTAGCATGAGATGTGATATCCAACTCCTTCCCATTCCAATCCTGAGACCCTTCCTATAGCATGAGATGTGATATCTCAATACTTCTAATACCAAACCTGAGATCCTTCCGATAACATGAGATGTGATATCCAAATCCTTCCCCTTCCAAACCTGAGACCCTCCCTTTAGCATGAGATGTGATATCCAACTCCTTCCCATACCAATCCTGAGACCCTTTCTGATAGCATGAGATGTGATATCTCAATGCTTCTAATACCAAACCTGAGATCCTTCCGATAGCATGAGATGTGATATCTCAATGCTTCTAATACCAAACCTGAGATCCTTCCTATAACATGAGATGTGATATCCAAATCCTTCCCCTTCCAAACCTGAGACCCTCCCTTTAGCATGAGATGTGATATCCAACTCCTTCCCATTCCAATCCTGAGACCCTTCTGATAGCATGAGATGTGATATCTCAATGCCTCTAATACCAAACCTGAGACCCTTCCTTTAGCATGAGATGTGATATCCAACTCCTTCCCATTCCAACCTGAGACCCTTCCTATAGCATGAGATGGGATATCCAACTCCTTCCAAATCCAATCCTGATACCCTTCCGATAGCATGAGATGTGATATCCCAATGCTTCTACCAAACCTGAGACCCATACTATGGCATGAGATGTGATATCAAACTCCTTCCCATTCCAATTCTGAGACCCTTCCTATACCATGAGACTTGATATCTCAATGCTTCTAATACCAAACCTGAGACCCGTCCTATAACATGAGATGTGATATCCAAATCCTTCCCCTTCCAAACCTTAGACCCTTCCTTTATCATGAGATGTGATATCCAACTCCTTCCCATTCCAATCCTGAGACCCTTCCGATATCATGAGATGTGATATCTCAATGCTTCTAATATCAAACTTGAGACCCTCCCTATAGTATGAGATGTGATATCCAAGTCCTTCCCATTCCAATCCTGAGACCCTTCCTATAGCATGAGATGTGATATCTCAATGCTTCTAATACCAAACCTGAGACCCTTCCTGTAACATGAGATGGGAATATCCAACTCCTTCCCATTCCAATCCTGAGACCCTTCCGATAGCAGAGATGTGATATCTCAATGCTTATACCAAACCTGAGATCCTTCCTATAACATGAGATGTGATATCCATCTCCTTCCCATTCCAATCTTGAGACACTTCCTATAGCATGAGATGTGATATCTCACTGCTTATACCAAACCTGAGACCCTTCCTATAGCATGAGATGTGATATCCAACTCCTTCCCATTCCAATCCTGAGACCCTTCCTATAGCATGAGATGTGATATCTCAATTCTTCTAATACAAACTTGAGACCCTCCCTATAGCATGAGATGTGAAATCCAAGTCCTTCCCATTCCAATCCTGAGACACTTCCTATAGCATGAGATGTGATATCTCAATGCTTCTAATACCAAACCTGAGACTCTTCCTATAACATTAGATGGGATATCCAACTCCTTCCCATTCCAATCCTGAGACCCTTCCGATAGCAGAGATGTGATATCTCAATGCTTATACCAAACCTGAGACCCTTCCTACGGCATCAGATGTCATATACAACTCCTTCCCATTTCAATCCTGAGACCCTTCCTATAGCATGAGATGTGATATCTCAATGCTTATACCAAACCTGAGACCCTTCCTATAGCATGAGATGTGATATCCAACTCCTTCCCATTCCAATCCTGAGACCCTTCCTATAGCATGAGATGTGATGTCTCAATGCTTCTAATACCAAACCTGAGATCCTTCCTATAACATGAGATGTGATATCCAACTCCTTCCATTCCAATCCTGAGACCCTTCCTATAGCATGAGATGTGATATCTCAATGCTTATACTAAACCTGAGACCCTTCCTATAGCATGAGATGTGATATCCAAGTCCTTCCCATTCCAATCCTTAGACCCTTCCTACAGCATGCAATATGATATCTCAATGATTCTAATAACAATCCTGAGACCCGTCCTATAACATGAGATGGGATATCCAACTCCTTCCCATTCCAATCCTGAGACACTTCCGATAGCAGAGATGTGATATCTCAATGCTTATACCAAACCTGAGACCCTTCCTATAACATGAGATTGGATATCCAACTCCTTCCCGTTCCAAACCTGAGACCCTTCCTTTAGCATGAGATGTGATATCCAGCTCCTTCCCATTCCAATCCTGAGACACTTCCGATAGCATGAGATGTAATATCTCAATGCTTCTAATATCAAAACTGAGACCCTCCCTATAGCATGATATGTGATATCTCAATGCTTCTACCAAACCTGAGACCCTTCCTTTAGCATGAAATGGGATATCCAACTCCTTCCCATTCCAATCCTAAGACCCTTCCTATAGCATGAGATGTGATATCTCAATGCTTCTACCAAACCTGAGACCCTTCCTTTAGCATGAAATGGGATATCCAACTCCTTCCCATTCCAATCCTAAGACCCTTCCTATAGCATGAGATGTGATATCTCAATACTTCTAATACCAAACCTGAGATCCTTCCGATAACAAGAGATGTGATATCCAAATCCTTCCCCTTCCAAACCTGAGACCCTCCCTTTAGCATGAGATGTGATATCCAACTCCTTCCCATTCCAATCCTGAGACCCTTCTGATAGCATGAGATGTGATATCTCAATGCTTCTAATACCAAACCTGAGATCCTTCCAATAGCATGAGATGTGATATCTCAATGCTTCTAATACCAAACCTGAGATCCTTCCTATAACATGAGATGTGATATCCAAATCCTTCCCCTTCCAAACCTGAGACCCTCCCTTTAGCACGAGATGTGATATCCAACTCCTTCCCCTTCCAATCCTGAGACCCTTCTGATAGCATGAGATGTGATATCTCAATGCCTCTAATACCAAACCTGAGATCCTACTTCTAACATGAAATGTGATATCCAACTCTTTCCCCTTCCAAACCTCAGAGCCTTCCTATAACATGAGATGTGATATCCAACTCCTTCCCATTCCAACCGGAGACCCTTCCTATAGCATGAGATGTGATATCTCAATGCCTCTAATACCAAACCTGAGATCCTTCCTCTAACATGAAATGTGATATCCAACTCCTTCCCTTTCCAAACCTGAGAGCCTATCTATAGCATGAGATGTGATATCCAAGTCCTTCCCATTCCAATCCTTAAACCCTTCCTACAGCATGAAATATGATATCTCAATGATTCTAATAACAAACCTGAGACCCGTCCTATAACATGAGATAGGATATCCAACTCCTTCCCATTCCAATCCTGAGACACTTCCGATAGCAGAGATGTGATATCTCAATGCTTATCCCAAACCTGAGACCCTTCCTATAACATGAGATGTGATATCCAACTCCTTCCCGTTCCAAACCTGAGACCCTTCCTTTAGCATGAGATGTGATATCCAGCTCCTTCCCATTCCAATCCTGAGACACTTCCGATAGCATGAGATCTGATATCTCAATGCTTCTAATATCAAAACTGAGACCCTCCCTATAGCATGATATGTGATATCTAAGTCCTTCCCATTCCAATCCTGAGACCCTTCCTATAGCATGAGATGTGATATCTCAATGCTTCTACCAAACCTGAGACCCTTCCTTTAGCATGAGATTTGATATCCAACTCCTTCCCATTCCAATCCTGAGACCCTCCCTTTAGCATGAGATGTGATATCCAACTGCTTCCCATTCCAATCCTGAGACCCTTCTGATAGCATGAGATGTGATATCTCAATGCTTCTAATACCAAACCTGAGACCCTTCCTACAGCATGCGATGGGATATCTCAATGCTTCTAATATCAAACCTGAGACCCGTCCTATAGCATGGGATGTGATATCTCAATACTTCTAATACCAAACCTGAGATCCTTCCGATAACATGAGATGTGATATCCAAATCCTTCCCCTTCCAAATCTGAGACCCTCCCTTTAGCATGAGATGTGATATCCAACGGCTTCCCATTCCAATCCTGAGACCCTTCTGATAGCATGAGATGTGATATCTCAATGCTTCTAATACCAAACCTGAGACCCTTCCTACAGCATGCGATGGGATATCTCAATGCTTCTAATATCAAACCTGAGACCCGTCCTATAACATGAGATGGGATATCCAACTCCTTCCCGTTCCAAACCTGATACCCTTCCTATAGCATGAGATGTGATATACAATTCCTTCCCATCCCAATCCTGAGACACCTCCGATAGCAGAGATGTGATATCTCAATGCTTATACCAAACCTGAGACTCTTCCTATAACATGAGATGTGATATCCAACTCCTTCCCGTTCCAAACCTGAGACCCTTCCTATAGCATGAGATGTGATATCCAACTCCTTCCCATTCCAATCCTGAGACCCTTCCGATAGCATGAGATGTGATATCTCAAAGCTTCTAATACCAAACCTGTGATCCTTCCTATAATAAGAGATGTGATATCCAAATCCTTTCCCTTCCAAACCCGAGACCCTCCCTTTAGCATGAGATGTGATATCTCAATGCCTCTAATACCAAACCTGAGATCCTTCCGATAGCATGAGATGTGATATCTCAATGCTTCTAATACCAAACCTGAGATCCTTCCTATAACATGAGATGTGATATCCAAATCCTTCCCCTTCCATTCCTGAGACCCTCCCTTTAGCATGAGATGTGATATCCAACTCCTTCCCATTCCAATCCTGAGACCCTTCTGATAGCATGAGATGTGATATCTCAATGCCTCTAATAACAAACCTGAGATCCTACCTCTAACATGAAATGTGATATCCAACTCCTTCCCTTTCCAAACGTGAGACCCTCCCTATAGCATGAGATGTGATATCCACGTCCTTCCCATTCCAATCCTGAGACCGTTCCTATAGCATGAGATGTGATATCTCAATGCTTCTAATACCAAACCTGAGACCCTCCCTATAACATAAGATGGGATATCCAACTCCTTCCCATTGCAATCCTGAGACCCTTCCGATAGCAGAGATGTGATATCTCAATGCTTATACCAAACCTGAGACCCTTCCTGTGGCATGAGATGTCATATACAACTCCTTCCCATTCCAATCCTGAGACCCTTCCTATAGCATGAGATGTGATATCTCAATGCTTATACCAAACCTGAGACCCTTCCTATAGCATGAGATGTGATATCCAACTCCTTCCCATTCCAATCCTGAGACCCTTCCTATAACATGAGATGTGATGTCTCAATGCTTCTAATACCAAAACTGAGATCCTTCCTATGGCATGAGATGTCATATAAAACTCCTTCCCATTCCAATCCTGAGACCCTTCCTATAGCATGAGATGTGATATCGAACTCCTTCCCATTCCAATCCTGAGATCCTTCCGATAGCATGAGATGTGATATCTCAATGCTTCTAATACCAAACCTGAGATCATTCCTATAACACGAGATGTAATATCCAAATCCTTCCCCTTCCAAACCTGAGACCCTCCCTTTAGCATGAGATGTGATATCCAACTCCTTCCCATTCCAATCCTGAGACCCTTCCTATAGCATGAGATGTGATGTCTCAATGCTTCTAATACCAAACCTGAGATCCTTCCTATAACATGAGATGTGATATCCAACTCCTTCCCATTCCAATCCTGAGACACTTCCTATAGCATGAGAAGTGATATCTCCATGCTTATACCAAACCTGAGACCCTTCCTATAGCATGAGATGTAATATCCAAATCCTTCCCATTCCAATCCCTAGACCCTTCCTATAGCATGAGATGTGATATCTCAATGCTTATACCAAACCTGAGAGCCTACCTATAGCATGAGATGTGATATCCAAGTCCATCCCATTCCAATCCTTAGACCCTTCCTACAGCATGCGATGTGATATCTCAATGATTCTATTACCAAACCAGAGACCCGTCCTATAACATGAGATGGGATATCCAACTCCTTCCCATTCCAATCCTGAGCCACCTCCGATAGCAGAGATGTGCTATCTCAATGCTTATCCCAAACCTGAGACCCTTCCTATAACATGAGATGTGATATCCAACTCCTTCCCGTTCCAAACCTGAGACCCTTCCTTTAGCATGAGATGTGATATCCAGCTCCTTCCCATTCCAATCCTGAGACACTTCCGATAGCATGAGATCTGATATCTCAATGCTTCTAATATCAAAACTGAGACCCTCCCTATAGCATGATATGTGATATCTAAGTCCTTCCCATTCCAATCCTGAGACCCTTCCTATAGCATGAGATGTGATATCTCAATGCTTCTACCAAACCTGAGACCCTTCCTTTAGCATGAGATGTGATATCCAACTCCTTCCCATTCCAATCCTGAGACCCTCCCTTTAGCATGAGATGTGATATCCAACTGCTTCCCATTCCAATCCTGAGACCCTTCTGATAGCATGAGATGTGATATCTCAATGCTTCTAATACCAAACCTGAGACCCTTCCTACAGCATGCGATGGGATATCTCAATGCTTCTAATATGAAACCTGAGACCCGTCCTATAGCATGGGATGTGATATCTCAATACTTCTAATACCAAACCTGAGATCCTTCCGATAACATGAGATGTGATATCCAAATCCTTCCCCTTCCAAATCTGAGACCCTCCCTTTAGCATGAGATGTGATATCCAACTGCTTCCCATTCCAATCCTGAGACCCTTCTGATAGCATGAGATGTGATATCTCAATGCTTCTAATACCAAACCTGAGACCCTTCCTACAGCATGCGATGGGATATCTCAATGCTTCTAATATCAAACCTGAGACCCGTCCTATAACATGAGATGGGATATCCAACTCCTTCCCGTTCCAAACCTGATACCCTTCCTATAGCATGAGATGTGATATCCAATTCCTTCCCATCCCAATCCTGCGACACCTCCGATAGCAGAGATGTGATATCTCAATGCTTATACCAAACCTGAGACTCTTCCTATAACATGAGATGTGATATCCAACTCCTTCCCGTTCCAAACCTGAGACCCTTCCTATAGCATGAGATGTGATATCCAACTCCTTCCCATTCCAATCCTGAGACCCTTCCGATAGCATGAGATGTGATATCTCAATGCTTCTAATACCAAACCTGTGATCCTTCCTATAACAAGAGATGTGATATCCAAATCCTTTCCCTTCCAAACCCGAGACCCTCCCTTTAGCATGAGATGTGATATCTCAATGCCTCTAATACCAAACCTGAGATCCTTCCGATAGCATGAGATGTGATATCTCAATGCTTCTAATACCAAACCTGAGATCCTTCCTATAACATGAGATGTGATATCCAAATCCTTCCCCTTCCATTCCTGAGACCCTCCCTTTAGCATGAGATGTGATATCCAACTCCTTCCCATTCCAATCCTGAGACCCTTCTGATAGCATGAGATGTGATATCTCAATGCCTCTAATAACAAACCTGAGATCCTACCTCTAACATGAAATGTGATATCCAACTCCTTCCCTTTCCAAACGTGAGACCCTCCCTATAGCATGAGATGTGATATCCACGTCCTTCCCATTCCAATCCTGAGACCCTTCCTATAGCATGAGATGTGATATCTCAATGCTTCTAATACCAAACCTGAGACCCTTCCTATAACATAAGATGGGATATCCAACTCCTTCCCATTGCAATCCTGAGACCCTTCCGATAGCAGAGATGTGATATCTCAATGCTTATACCAAACCTGAGACCCTTCCTGTGGCATGAGATGTCATATACAACTCCTTCCCATTCCAATCCTGAGACCCTTCCTATAGCATGAGATGTGATATCTCAATGCTTATACCAAACCTGAGACCCTTCCTATAGCATGAGATGTGATATCCAACTCCTTCCCATTCCAATCCTGAGACCCTTCCTATAACATGAGATGTGATGTCTCAATGCTTCTAATACCAAAACTGAGATCCTTCCTATGGCATGAGATGTCATATAAAACTCCTTCCCATTCCAATCCTGAGACCCTTCCTATAGCATGAGATGTGATATCGAACTCCTTCCCATTCCAATCCTGAGATCCTTCCGATAGCATGAGATGTGATATCTCAATGCTTCTAATACCAAACCTGAGATCATTCCTATAACACGAGATGTAATATCCAAATCCTTCCCCTTCCAAACCTGAGACCCTCCCTTTAGCATGAGATGTGATATCCAACTCCTTCCCATTCCAATCCTGAGACCCTTCCTATAGCATGAGATGTGATGTTTCAATGCTTCTAATACCAAACCTGAGATCCTTCCTATAACATGAGATGTGATATCCAACTCCTTCCCATTCCAATCCTGAGACACTTCCTATAGCATGAGAAGTGATATCTCCATGCTTATACCAAACCTGAGACCCTTCCTATAGCATGAGATGTAATATCCAAATCCTTCCCATTCCAATCCCTAGACCCTTCCTATAGCATGAGATGTGATATCTCAATGCTTATACCAAACCTGAGAGCCTACCTATAGCATGAGATGTGATATCCAAGTCCATCCCATTCCAATCCTTAGACCCTTCCTGCAGCATGCGATGTGATATCTCAATGATTCTATTACCAAACCAGAGACCCGTCCTATAACATGAGATGGGATATCCAACTCCTTCCCATTCCAATCCTGAGCCACCTCCGATAGCAGAGATGTGCTATCTCAATGCTTATACCAAACCTGAGACCCTTCCTATAACATGAGATGTGATATCCAACTCCATCCCGTTCCAAACCTGAGACCCTTCCTATAGCATATGTGATATCCAACTCCTTCCCATTCCAAACATGAGACCCTTCCTATAGCAAGAATGTAATATCCAACTCTTACCCATTCCAATCCTGAGACCATTCCTATAGCATGAGATGTGATATCTCAATGCTTCTAATACCAAACCTGAGATACTTCCTATGACATGAGATGTGATATCCAATTCCTTCCCATTCCAAACCTGAGATCCTTCCTACAGCATGCGATGTGATATCTCAATGCTTCTAATACCAAACCTGAGACCCGTCCTATAACATGAGATGGGATATCCAACTCCTTCCCGTTCCATACCTGATACCCTTCCTATAGCATGAGATGTGATATCCAACTCCTTCCCATCCCAAACCTGAGACACCTCCGATAGCAGAGATGTGATATCTCAATGCTTATACCAAACCTTAGACTCTTCCTATAACATGAGATGTGATATCCAACTCCTTCCCGTTCCAAACCTGAGACCCTTCCGATAGCATGAGATGTGATATCTCAATGCTTCTAATACCAAACCTGTGATCCTTCCTATAACATGAGATGTGATATCCAAATCCTTCCCCTTCCAAACCTGAGACCCTCCCTTTAGCATGAGATGTGATATCCAACTCCTTCCCATTCCAATCCTGAGACCCTTCATACAGCATGAGATGTGATATCTCAATGCTTCTAATACCAAACCTGAGACCCTTCCTATAACATGAGATGGGAATATCCAACTCCTTCCCATTCCAATCCTGAGACCCTTCCGATAGCAGAGATGTGATATCTCAATGCTTATACCAAACCTGATATCCTTCCTATAACATGAGATGTGATATCCAACTCCTTCCCATTCCAATCCTGAGACCCTTCCTATAGCATGAGATGTGATATCTCACTGCTTATACCAAACGTGAGACCCTTCCTATAGCATGAGATGTGATATCCAACTCCTTCCCATTCCAATCCTGAGACCCTTCCGATAGCATGAGATGTGATAGCTCAATGCTTCTAATACCAAACCTGAGATCCTTCTTATAACACGCGATGTGATATCCAAATCCTTCCCCTTCCAAACCTGAGACCCTCCCTTTAGCATGAGATGTGATATCCAACTCCTTCCCATTCCAATCCTGAGACCCTTCTGATAGCATGAGATGTGATACCTCAATGCCTCTAATACCAAACCTGAGATCCTACCTCTAACATGAAATGTGATATCCAACTCCTTCCCTTACCAAACCTGAGATCCTTCCTATAACATGCGATGTGATATCCAAATCCTTCCCCTTCCAAACCTGAGACCCTCCCTATAGCATGAGATGTGATATCCAAGTCCGTCCCATTCCAATCCTGAGACCCTTCCTATAGCATGAGATGTGATATCTCAATGCTTCTAATACCAAACCTGAAATCCTTCCGATAACATGAGATGTGATATCCAAATCCTACCCCTTCCAAACCTGAGACCCTCCCTTTAGCATGAGATGTGATATCCAACTCCTTCCCATTCCCATCCTGAGACCCTTCTGATAGCATGAGATGTGATATCTCAATGCCTCCAATACCAAACCTGAGATCCTACCTCTAACATGAAATGTGATATCCACATCCTTTCCCTTCCAAACCTGAGACCCTCCCTTTAGCATGAGATGTGATATCCAACTCCGTCCCATTCCAATCCTGAGACCCTTCCGATAGCATGAGATGTGATATCTCAATGCTTCTAATACCAAACCTGTGATCCTTCCTATAACAAGAGATGTGATATCCAAATCCTTCCCCTTACAAACCTGAGACCCTCCCTTTAGCATGAGATGTGATATCTCAATGCCTCTAATACCAAACCTGAGATCCTTCCGATAGCATGAGATGTGATATCTCAATGCTTCTAATACCAAACCTGAGATCCTTCCTATAACATGAGACGTGATATCCAAATCCTTCCCCTTCCAAACCTGAGACCCTCCCTTTAGCATGAGATGTGATATCCAACTCCTTCCCATTCTAATCCTGAGACCCTTCTGATAGCATGAGATGTGATATCTCAATGCCTCTAATACCAAACCTGAGATCCTACCTCTAACATGAAATGTGATATCCAACTCTTTCCCCTTCCAAACCTGAGAGCCTTCCTATAGCATGAGATGTGATATCCGACTCCTTCCCATTCCAATCCTGAGACCCTTCCGATAGCATGAGATGTGATATCCCAATACTTCTAATACCAAACCTGAGATCCTTCTTATAACATGTGATGTGATATCCAAATCCTTCCCCTTCCAAACCTGAGACCCTCCCTTTAGCATGAGATGTGATATCCAACTCCTTCCCATTCCAATCCTGAGACCCTTATGATAGATAGCATGAGATGTAATATCTCAATGCCTCTAATACCAAACCTGAGATACTTCCGATAGCATGAGATGTGATATCTCAATGCTTCTAATACCAAACCTGAGATCCTTCCTGTAACATGAGATGTTATATCCAAATCCTTCCCCTTCCAAACCTGAGACCCTCCCTTTAGCATGAGATGTGTTATCCAACTCCTTCCCATTCCAATCCTGAGACCCTTCCGATAGCATGAGATGTGATATCTCAATGCTTCTAATACCAAACCTGTGATCCTTCCTATAACAAGAGATGTGATATCCAAATCCTTCCCCTTCCAAACCTGAGACCCTCCCTTTAGCATGAGATGTGATATCTCAATGCCTCTAATACCAAACCTGAGATCCTTCCGATAGCATGAGATGTGATATCTCAATGCTTCTAATACCAAACCTGAGATCCTTCCTATAACATGAGACGTGATATCCAAATCCTTCCCCTTCCAAACCTGAGACCCTCCCTTTAGCATGAGATGTGATATCCAACTCCTTCCCATTCCAATCCTGAGACCCTTCTGATAGCATGAGATGTGATATCTCAAGGCCTCTAATACCAAACCTGAGATCCTACCTCTAACATGAAATGTGATATCCAACTCTTTCCCCTTCCAAACCTGAGGGCCTTCCTATAGCATGAGATGTGATATCCGACTCCTTCCCATTCCAATCCTGAGACCCTTCCGATAGCATGAGATGTGATATCTCAATGCTTCTAATACCAAACCTGAGATCCTTCTTATAACATGTGATGTGATATCCAAATCCTTCCCCTTCCAAACCTGAGACCCTCCCTTTAGCATGAGATGTGATATCCAACTCCTTCCCATTCCAATCCTGAGACCCTTATGATAGATAGCATGAGATGTGATATCTCAATGCCTCTAATACCAAACCTGAGATACTTCCGATAGCATGAGATGTGATATCTCAATGCTTCTAATACCAAACCTGAGATCCTTCCTATAACATGAGATGTGATATCCAAATCCTTCCCCTTCCAAACCTGAGACCCTCCCTTTAGCATGAGATGTGATATCCAACTCCTTCCCATTCCAATTCTGAGCCCCTTCCTATACCATGAGACTTGATATCCAACTCCTTCCCATTCCAATTCTGAGCCCCTTCCTATACCATGAGACTTGATATCTCAATGCTTCTAATACCAAACCTGAGACCCGTCCTATAACATGAGATGTGATATCCAAATCCTTCCCCTTCCAAACCTTAGACCCTTCCTTTATCATGAGATGTGATATCCAACTCCTTCCCATTCCAATCCTGAGACCCTTCCGATATCATGAGATGTGATATCTCAATGCTTCTAATATCAAACTTGAGACCCTCCCTATAGCATGAGATGTGATATCCAAGTCCTTCCCATTCCAATCCTGAGACCCTTCCTATAGCATGAGATGTGATATCTCAATGCTTCTAATACCAAACCTGAGACCCTTCCTATAACATGAGATTGGAATATCCAACTCCTTCCCATTCCAATCCTGAGACCCTTCCGATAGCAGAGATGTGATATCTCAATTCTTATACCAAACCTGAGATCCTTCCTATAACATGAGATGTGATATCCAACTCCTTCCCATTCCAATCCTGAGACACTTCCTATAGCAAGAGATGTGATATCTCACTGCTTATACCAAACCTGAGACCCTTCCAATAGCATGAGATGTGATATCCAACTCCTTCCCATTCGAATCCTGAGACCCTTCCTATAGCATGAGATGTGATATCTCAATGCTTCTAATATCAAACTTGAGAGCCTCCCTATAGCATGAGATGTGATATCCAAGTCCTTCCCATTCCAATCCTGAGACACTTCCTATAGCATGAGATGTGATATCTCAATGCTTTTAATACCAAACCTGAGACTCTTCCTATAACATGAGATGGGATATCCAACTCCTTCCCATTCCAATCCTGAGACCCTTCCGATAGCAGAGATGTGATATCTCAATGCTTATACCAAACCTGAGACCCTTCCTACGGCATGAGATGTCATATACAACTCCTTCCCATTCCAATCCTGAGACCCTTCCTATAGCATGAGATGTGATATCTCAATGCTTATACCAAACCTGAGACCCTTCCTATAGCATGAGATGTGATATCCAACTCCTTCCCATTCCAATCCTGAGACGATTCCTATAGCATGAGATGTGATATCTCAATGCTTATACCAAACCTGAGACCCTTCCTACGGCATGAGATGTCATATACAACTCCTTCCATTTCCAATCCTGAGACCCTTCCTATAGCATGAGATGTGATATCTCAATGCTTATACCAAACCTGAGACCCTTCCTATAGCATGAGATGTGATATCCAACTCCTTCCCATTCCAATCCTGAGACCCTTCCTATAGCATCGGATGTGATATCTCAATGCTTATACCAAACCTGAGACCCTTCCTATAACATGAGATGGGATATCCAACTCCTTCCCATTCCAATCCTGAGACACTTCCGATAGCAGAGATGTGATATCTCAATGCTTATACCAGACCTTAGACCCTTCCTATAACATGAGATCGGATATCCAACTCCTTCCCGTTCCAAACCTGAGACCCTTCCTTTAGCATGAGATGTGATATCCAGCTCCTTCCCATTCCAATCCTGAGACACTTCCGATAGCATGAGATGTGATATCTCAATGCTCCTAATATCAAAACGGAAACCCTCCCTATAGCATGATATGTGATATCTAAGTCCTTCCCATTCCAATCCTGAGACCCTTCCTATAGCATGAGATGTGATATCTCAATGCTTCTACCAAACCTGAGACCCTTCCTTTAGCATCAGATGTGATATCCAACTCCTTCCCATTCCAATCCTGAGACCCTTCCTATAGCATGAGATGTGATATCTCAATACTTCTAATACCAAACCTGAGATCCTTCCGATAACATGAGATGTGATATCCAAATCTTTCCCCTTCCAAACCTGAGACCCTCCCTTTAGCATGAGATGTGATATCCATCTCCTTCCCATTCCAATCCTGAGACCCTTCTGATAGCATGAGATGTGATATCTCAATGCTTCTAATACCAAACCTGAGATCCTTCCGATAGCATGAGATGTGATATCTCAATGCTTCTAATACCAAACCTGAGACCCTTCCTATAACATGAGATTGGAATATCCAACTCCTTCCCATTCCAATCCTGAGACCCTTCCGATAGCAGAGATGTGATATCTCAATTCTTATACCAAACCTGAGATCCCTCCTATAACATGAGATGTGATATCCAACTCCTTCCCATTCCAATCCTGAGACACTTCCTATAGCATGAGATGTGATATCTCACTGCTTATACCAAACCTGAGACCCTTCCTATAGCATGAGATGTGATATCTAACTCCTTCCCATTCCAATCCTGAGACCCTTCCTATAGCATGAGATGTGATATCTCAATGCTTCTAATACCAAACCTGAGACTCTTCCTATAACATGAGATGGGATATCCAACTCCTTCCCATTCCAATCCTGAGACCCTTCCGATAGCAGAGATGTGATATCTCAATGCTTATACCAAACCTGAGACCCTTCCTACGGCATGAGATGTCATATACAACTCCTTCCCATTCCAATCCTGAGACCCTTCCTATAGCATGAGATGTGATATCTCAATGCTTATACCAAACCTGAGACCCTTCCTATAGCATGAGATGTGATATCCAACTCCTTCCCATTCCAATCCTGAGACCCTTCCTATAGCATGAGATGTGATATCTCAATGCTTATACCAAACCTGAGACCCTTCCTACGGCATGAGATGTCATATACAACTCCTTCCCATTCCAATCCTGAGACCCTTCCTATAGCATGAGATGTGATATCTCAATGCTTATACCAAACCTGAGACCCTTCCTATAGCATGAGATGTGATATCCAACTCCTTCCCATTCCAATCCTGAGACCCTTCCTATAGCATGAGATGTGATATCTCAATGCTTCTACCAAACCTGAGACCCTTCCTTTAGCATGAGATGTGATATCCAACTCCTTCCCATTCCAATCCTGAGACCCTTCCTATAGCATGAGATGTGATATCTCAATACTTCTAATACCAAACCTGAGATCCTTCCGATAACATGAGATGTGATATCCAAATCCTTCCCCTTCCAAACCTGAGACCCTCCCTTTAGCATGAGATGTGATATCCATCTCCTTCCCATTCCAATCCTGAGACCCTTCTGATAGCATGAGATGTGATATCTCAATGCTTCTAATACCAAACCTGAGATCCTTCCGATAGCATGAGATGTGATATCTCAATGCTTCTAATACCAAACCTGAGACCCTTCCTATAACATGAGATTGGAATATCCAACTCCTTCCCATTCCAATCCTGAGACCCTTCCGATAGCAGAGATGTGATATCTCAATTCTTATACCAAACCTGAGATCCCTCCTATAACATGAGATGTGATATCCAACTCCTTCCCATTCCAATCCTGAGACACTTCTTATAGCATGAGATGTGATATCTCACTGCTTATACCAAACCTGAGACCCTTCCTATAGCATGAGATGTGATATCTAACTCCTTCCCATTCCAATCCTGAGACCCTTCCTATAGCATGAGATGTGATATCTCAATGCTTCTAATACCAAACCTGAGACTCTTCCTATAACATGAGATGGGATATCCAACTCCTTCCCATTCCAATCCTGAGACCCTTCCGATAGCAGAGATGTGATATCTCAATGCTTATACCAAACCTGATATCCTTCCTATAACATGAGATGTGATATCCAACTCCTTCCCATTCCAATCCTGAGACCCTTCCTATAGCATGAGATGTGATATCTCACTGCTTATACCAAACGTGAGACCCTTCCTATAGCATGAGATGTGATATCCAACTCCTTCCCATTCCAATCCTGAGACCCTTCCGATAGCATGAGATGTGATAGCTCAATGCTTCTAATACCAAACCTGAGATCCTTCTTATAACACGCGATGTGATATCCAAATCCTTCCCCTTCCAAACCTGAGACCCTCCCTTTAGCATGAGATGTGATATCCAACTCCTTCCCATTCCAATCCTGAGACCCTTCTGATAGCATGAGATGTGATACCTCAATGCCTCTAATACCAAACCTGAGATCCTACCTCTAACATGAAATGTGATATCCAACTCCTTCCCTTACCAAACCTGAGATCCTTCCTATAACATGCGATGTGATATCCAAATCCTTCCCCTTCCAAACCTGAGACCCTCCCTATAGCATGAGATGTGATATCCAAGTCCGTCCCATTCCAATCCTGAGACCCTTCCTATAGCATGAGATGTGATATCTCAATGCTTCTAATACCAAACCTGAAATCCTTCCGATAACATGAGATGTGATATCCAAATCCTACCCCTTCCAAACCTGAGACCCTCCCTTTAGCATGAGATGTGATATCCAACTCCTTCCCATTCCCATCCTGAGACCCTTCTGATAGCATGAGATGTGATATCTCAATGCCTCCAATACCAAACCTGAGATCCTACCTCTAACATGAAATGTGATATCCACATCCTTTCCCTTCCAAACCTGAGACCCTCCCTTTAGCATGAGATGTGATATCCAACTCCGTCCCATTCCAATCCTGAGACCCTTCCGATAGCATGAGATGTGATATCTCAATGCTTCTAATACCAAACCTGTGATCCTTCCTATAACAAGAGATGTGATATCCAAATCCTCCCCCTTACAAACCTGAGACCCTCCCTTTAGCATGAGATGTGATATCTCAATGCCTCTAATACCAAACCTGAGATCCTTCCGATAGCATGAGATGTGATATCTCAATGCTTCTAATACCAAACCTGAGATCCTTCCTATAACATGAGACGTGATATCCAAATCCTTCCCCTTCCAAACCTGAGACCCTCCCTTTAGCATGAGATGTGATATCCAACTCCTTCCCATTCTAATCCTGAGACCCTTCCGATAGCATGAGATGTGATATCTCAATGCCTCTAATACCAAACCTGAGATCCTACCTCTAAAATGAAATGTGATATCCAACTCTTTCCCCTTCCAAACCTGAGAGCCTTCCTATAGCATGAGATGTGATATCCGACTCCTTCCCATTCCAATCCTGAGACCCTTCCGATAGCATGAGATGTGATATCCCAATACTTCTAATACCAAACCTGAGATCCTTCTTATAACATGTGATGTGATATCCAAATCCTTCCCCTTCCAAACCTGAGACCCTCCCTTTAGCATGAGATGTGATATCCAACTCCTTCCCATTCCAATCCTGAGACCCTTATGATAGATAGCATGAGATGTGATATCTCAATGCCTCTAATACCAAACCTGAGATACTTCCGATAGCATGAGATGTGATATCTCAATGCTTCTAATACCAAACCTGAGATCCTTCCTGTAACATGAGATGTTATATCCAAATCCTTCCCCTTCCAAACCTGAGACCCTCCCTTTAGCATGAGATGTGTTATCCAACTCCTTCCCATTCCAATCCTGAGACCCTTCCGATAGCATGAGATGTGATATCTCAATGCTTCTAATACCAAACCTGTGATCCTTCCTATAACAAGAGATGTGATATCCAAATCCTTCCCCTTCCAAACCTGAGACCCTCCCTTTAGCATGAGATGTGATATCTCAATGCCTCTAATACCAAACCTGAGATCCTTCCGATAGCATGAGATGTGATATCTCAATGCTTCTAATACCAAACCTGAGATCCTTCGAATAACATGAGACGTGATATCCAAATCCTTCCCCTTCCAAACCTGAGACCCTCCCTTTAGCATGAGATGTGATATCCAACTCCTTCCCATTCCAATCCTGAGACCCTTCTGATAGCATGAGATGTGATATCTCAATGCCTCTAATACCAAACCTGAGATCCTACCTCTAACATGAAATGTAATATCCAACTCTTTCCCCTTCCAAACCTGAGGGCCTTCCTATAGCATGAGATGTGATATCCGACTCCTTCCCATTCCAATCCTGAGACCCTTCCGATAGCATGAGATGTGATATCTCAATGCTTCTAATACCAAACCTGAGATCCTTCTTATAACATGTGATGTGATATCCAAATCCTTCCCCTTCCAAACCTGAGACCCTCCCTTTAGCATGAGATGTGATATCCAACTCCTTCCCATTCCAATCCTGAGACCCTTATGATAGATAGCATGAGATGTGATATCTCAATGCCTCTAATACCAAACCTGAGATACTTCCGATAGCATGAGATGTGATATCTCAATGCTTCTAATACCAAACCTGAGATCCTTCCTATAACATGAGATGTGATATCCAAATCCTTCCCCTTCCAAACCTGAGACCCTCCCTTTAGCATGAGATGTGATATCCAACTCCTTCCCATTCCAATTCTGAGCCCCTTCCTATACCATGAGACTTGATATCCAACTCCTTCCCATTCCAATTCTGAGCCCCTTCCTATACCATGAGACTTGATATCTCAATGCTTCTAATACCAAACCTGAGACCCGTCCTATAACATGAGATGTGATATCCAAATCCTTCCCCTTCCAAACCTTAGACCCTTCCTTTATCATGAGATGTGATATCCAACTCCTTCCCATTCCAATCCTGAGACCCTTCCGATATCATGAGATGTGATATCTCAATGCTTCTAATATCAAACTTGAGACCCTCCCTATAGCATGAGATGTGATATCCAAGTCCTTCCCATTCCAATCCTGAGACCCTTCCTATAGCATGAGATGTGATATCTCAATGCTTCTAATACCAAACCTGAGACCCTTCCTATAACATGAGATTGGAATATCCAACTCCTTCCCATTCCAATCCTGAGACCCTTCCGATAGCAGAGATGTGATATCTCAATTCTTATACCAAACCTGAGATCCTTCCTATAACATGAGATGTGATATCCAACTCCTTCCCATTCCAATCCTGAGACACTTCCTATAGCAAGAGATGTGATATCTCACTGCTTATACCAAACCTGAGACCCTTCCAATAGCATGAGATGTGATATCCAACTCCTTCCCATTCCAATCCTGAGACCCTTCCGATAGCAGAGATGTGATATCTCAATGCTTATACCAAACCTGAGACCCTTCCTACGGCATGAGATGTCATATACAACTCCTTCCCATTCCAATCCTGAGACCCTTCCTATAGCATGAGATGTGATATCTCAATGCTTATACCAAACCTGAGACCCTTCCTATAGCATGAGATGTGATATCCAACTCCTTCCCATTCCAATCCTGAGACGATTCCTATAGCATGAGATGTGATATCTCAATGCTTATACCAAACCTGAGACCCTTCCTACGGCATGAGATGTCATATACAACTCCTTCCATTTCCAATCCTGAGACCCTTCCTATAGCATGAGATGTGATATCTCAATGCTTATACCAAACCTGAGACCCTTCCTATAGCATGAGATGTGATATCCAACTCCTTCCCATTCCAATCCTGAGACCCTTCCTATAGCATCGGATGTGATATCTCAATGCTTATACCAAACCTGAGACCCTTCCTATAACATGAGATGGGATATCCAACTCCTTCCCATTCCAATCCTGAGACACTTCCGATAGCAGAGATGTGATATCTCAATGCTTATACCAGACCTTAGACCCTTCCTATAACATGAGATCGGATATCCAACTCCTTCCCGTTCCAAACCTGAGACCCTTCCTTTAGCATGAGATGTGATATCCAGCTCCTTCCCATTCCAATCCTGAGACACTTCCGATAGCATGAGATGTGATATCTCAATGCTCCTAATATCAAAACGGAAACCCTCCCTATAGCATGATATGTGATATCTAAGTCCTTCCCATTCCAATCCTGAGACCCTTCCTATAGCATGAGATGTGATATCTCAATGCTTCTACCAAACCTGAGACCCTTCCTTTAGCATCAGATGTGATATCCAACTCCTTCCCATTCCAATCCTGAGACCCTTCCTATAGCATGAGATGTGATATCTCAATACTTCTAATACCAAACCTGAGATCCTTCCGATAACATGAGATGTGATATCCAAATCTTTCCCCTTCCAAACCTGAGACCCTCCCTTTAGCATGAGATGTGATATCCATCTCCTTCCCATTCCAATCCTGAGACCCTTCTGATAGCATGAGATGTGATATCTCAATGCTTCTAATACCAAACCTGAGATCCTTCCGATAGCATGAGATGTGATATCTCAATGCTTCTAATACCAAACCTGAGACCCTTCCTATAACATGAGATTGGAATATCCAACTCCTTCCCATTCCAATCCTGAGACCCTTCCGATAGCAGAGATGTGATATCTCAATTCTTATACCAAACCTGAGATCCCTCCTATAACATGAGATGTGATATCCAACTCCTTCCCATTCCAATCCTGAGACACTTCCTATAGCATGAGATGTGATATCTCACTGCTTATACCAAACCTGAGACCCTTCCTATAGCATGAGATGTGATATCTAACTCCTTCCCATTCCAATCCTGAGACCCTTCCTATAGCATGAGATGTGATATCTCAATGCTTCTAATACCAAACCTGAGACTCTTCCTATAACATGAGATGGGATATCCAACTCCTTCCCATTCCAATCCTGAGACCCTTCCGATAGCAGAGATGTGATATCTCAATGCTTATACCAAACCTGAGACCCTTCCTACGGCATGAGATGTCATATACAACTCCTTCCCATTCCAATCCTGAGACCCTTCCTATAGCATGAGATGTGATATCTCAATGCTTATACCAAACCTGAGACCCTTCCTATAGCATGAGATGTGATATCCAACTCCTTCCCATTCCAATCCTGAGACCCTTCCTTTAGCATGAGATGTGATATCTCAATGCTTATACCAAACCTGAGACCCTTCCTACGGCATGAGATGTCATATACAACTCCTTCCCATTCCAATCCTGAGACCCTTCCTATAGCATGAGATGTGATATCTCAATGCTTATACCAAACCTGAGACCCTTCCTATAGCATGAGATGTGATATCCAACTCCTTCCCATTCCAATCCTGAGACCCTTCCTATAGCATGAGATGTGATATCTCAATGCTTCTACCAAACCTGAGACCCTTCCTTTAGCATGAGATGTGATATCCAACTCCTTCCCATTCCAATCCTGAGACCCTTCCTATAGCATGAGATGTGATATCTCAATACTTCTAATACCAAACCTGAGATCCTTCCGATAACATGAGATGTGATATCCAAATCCTTCCCCTTCCAAACCTGAGACCCTCCCTTTACCATGAGATGTGATATCCATCTCCTTCCCATTCCAATCCTGAGACCCTTCTGATAGCATGAGATGTGATATCTCAATGCTTCTAATACCAAACCTGAGATCCTTCCGATAGCATGAGATGTGATATCTCAATGCTTCTAATACCAAACCTGAGACCCTTCCTATAACATGAGATTGGAATATCCAACTCCTTCCCATTCCAATCCTGAGACCCTTCCGATAGCAGAGATGTGATATCTCAATTCTTATACCAAACCTGAGATCCCTCCTATAACATGAGATGTGATATCCAACTCCTTCCCATTCCAATCCTGAGACACTTCTTATAGCATGAGATGTGATATCTCACTGCTTATACCAAACCTGAGACCCTTCCTATAGCATGAGATGTGATATCTAACTCCTTCCCATTCCAATCCTGAGACCCTTCCTATAGCATGAGATGTGATATCTCAATGCTTCTAATACCAAACCTGAGACTCTTCCTATAACATGAGATGGGATATCCAACTCCTTCCCATTCCAATCCTGAGACCCTTCCGATAGCAGAGATGTGATATCTCAATGCTTATACCAAACCTGAGACCCTTCCTACGGCATGAGATGTCATATACAACTCCTTCCCATTCCAATCCTGAGACCCTTCCTATAGCATGAGATGTGATATCTCAATGCTTATACCAAACCTGAGACCCTTCCTATAGCATGAGATGTGATATCCAACTCCTTCCCATTCCAATCCTGAGACCCTTCCTATAGCATGAGATGTGATATCTCAATGCTTATACCAAACCTGAGACCCTTCCTACGGCATGAGATGTCATATACAACTCCTTCCCATTCCAATCCTGAGACCCTTCCTATAGCATGAGATGTGATATCTCAATGCTTATACCGAACCTGAGACCCTTCCTATAGCATGAGATGTGATATCCAACTCCTTCCCATTCCAATCCTGAGACCCTTCCTATAGCATGAGATGTGATATCTCAATGCTTATACCAAACCTGAGACCCTTCCTATAACATGAGATGGGATATCCAACTCCTTCCCATTCCAATCCTGAGACACTTCCGATAGCAGAGATGTGATATCTCAATGCTTATACCAGACCTTAGACCCTTCCTATAACATGAGATCGGATATCCAACTCCTTCCAGTTCCAAACCTGAGACCCTTCCTTTAGCATGAGATGTGATATCCAGCTCCTTCCCATTCCAATCCTGAGACACTTCCGATAGCATGAGATGTGATATCTCAATGCTTCTAATATCAAAACGGAAACCCTCCCTATAGCATGATATGTGATATCTAAGTCCTTCCCATTCCAATCCTGAGACCCTTCCTATAGCATAAGATGTGATATCTCAATGCTTCTACCAAACCTGAGACCCTTCCTTTAGCATGAGATGTGATATCCAACTCCTTCCCATTCCAATCCTGAGACCCTTCCTATAGCATGAGATGTGATATCTCAATACTTCTAATACCAAACCTGAGATCCTTCCGATAACATGAGATGTGATATCCAAATCCTTCCCCTTCCAAACCTGAGACCCTCCCTTTAGCATGAGATGTGATATCCATCTCCTTCCCATTCCAATCCTGAGACCCTTCTGATAGCATGAGATGTGATATCTCAATGCTTCTAATCCCAAACCTGAGATCCTTCCGATAGCATGAGATGTGATATCTCAATGCTTCTAATACCAAACCTGAGACCCTTCCTATAACATGAGATTGGAATATCCAACTCCTTCCCATTCCAATCCTGAGACCCTTCCGATAGCAGAGATGTGATATCTCAATTCTTATACCAAACCTGAGATCCTTCCTATAACATGAGATGTGATATCCAACTCCTTCCCATTCCAATCCTGAGACACTTCCTATAGCATGAGATGTGATATCTCACTGCTTATACCAAACCTGAGACCCTTCCTATAGCATGAGATGTGATATCTAACTCCTTCCCATTCCAATCCTGAGACCCTTCCTATAGTATGAGATGTGATATCTCAATGCTTCTAATATCAAACTTGAGAGCCTCCCTATAGCATGAGATGTGATATCCAAGCCCTTCCCATTCCAATCCTGAGACACTTCCTATAGCATGAGATGTGATATCTCAATGCTTCTAATACCAAACCTGAGACTCTTCCTATAACATGAGATGGGATATCCAACTCCTTCCCATTCCAATCCTGAGACCCTTCCGATAGCAGAGATGTGATATCTCAATGCTTATACCAAACCTGAGACCCTTCCTACGGCATGAGATGTCATATACAACTCCTTCCCATTCCAATCCTGAGACCCTTCCTATAGCATGAGATGTGATATCTCAATGCTTATACCAAACCTGAGACCCTTCCTATAGCATGAGATGTGATATCCAACTCCTTCCCATTCCAATCCTGAGACCCTTGGTATAGCATGAGATGTGATATCTCAATGCTTATACCAAACCTGAGACCCTTCCTACGGCATGAGATGTCATATACAACTCCTTCCCATTCCAATCCTGAGACCCTTCCTATAGCATGAGATGTGATATCTCAATGCTTATACCAAACCTGAGACCCTTCCTATAGCATGAGATGTGATATCCAACTCCTTCCCATTCCAATCCTGAGATCCTTCCGATAGCATGAGATGTGATATCTCAATGCTTATACCAAACCTGAGACCCTTCCTATAACATGAGATGGGATATCCAACTCCTTCCCATTCCAATCCTGAGACACTTCCGATAGCAGAGATGTGATATCTCAATGCTTATACCAGACCTTAGACCCTTCCTATAACATGAGATCGGATATCCAACTCCTTCCCGTTCCAAACCTGAGACCCTTCCTTTAGCATGAGATGTGATATCCAGCTCCTTCCCATTCCAATCCTGAGACACTTCCGATAGCATGAGATGTGATATCTCAATGCTTCTAATATCAAAACGGAAACCCTCCCTATCGCATGATATGTGATATCTAAGTCCTTCCCATTCCAATCCTGAGACCCTTCCTATAGCATGAGATGTGATATCTCAATGCTTCTAATACCAAACCTGAGATCCTTCCGATAGCATGAGATCGGATATCCAACTCCTTCCCATTCCAATCCTGAGACACTTCTGATAGCAGAGATGTGATATCTCAATGCTTATACCAGACCTTAGACCCTTCCTATAACATGAGATCGGATATCCAACTCCTTCCCGTTCCAAACCTGAGACCCTTCCTTTAGCATGAGATGCGATATCCAGCTCCTTCCCATTCCAATCCTGAGACACTTCCTATAGCATGAGATGTGATATCTCAATGCTTCTACCAAACCTGAGACCCTTCCTTTAGCATGAGATGTGATATCCAACTCCTTCCCATTCCAATCCTGAGACCCTTCCTATAGCATGAGATGTGATATCTCAATAATTCTAATACCAAACCTGAGATCCTTTCCGATAACATGAGATGTGATATCCAAATCCTTCCCCTTCCAAACCTGAGACCCTCCCTTTAGCATATGTGATATCCATCTCCTTCCCATTCCAATCCTGAGACCCTTCTGATAGCATGAGATGTGATATCTCAATGCTTCTAATACCAAACCTGAGATCCTTCCGATAGCATGAGATGTGATATCTCAATGCTTCTAATACCAAACCTGAGATCCTTCCCATAACATGAGATGTGATATCCAAATCCTTCCCCTTCCAATTCTGAGACCCTCCCTTTAACATGAGATGTGATATCCAACTCCTTCCCATTCCAACCTGAGACCCTTCCTATAGCATGAGATGTGATATCCAAGTCCTTCCCATTCCAATCCTTAGACCCTTCCTACAGCATGCAATATGATATCTCAATGCCTCTAATACCAAACCTGAGATCCTTCCTCTAACATGAAATGTGATATCCAACTCCTTCCCTTTCCAAACCTGAGAGCCTATCTATAGCATGAGATGTGATATCCAAGTCCTTTCCATTCCAATCCTTAGACCCTTCCTACAGCATGCAATATGATATCTCAATGATTCTAATAACACACCTGAGACCCGTCCTATAACATGAGATGGGATATCCAACTCCTTCCATTTCCAATCCTGAGACACTTCCGATAGCAGAGATGTGATATCTCAATGCTTATACCAAACCTGAGACCCTTCCTATAACATGAGATGTGATATCCAACTCCTTCCCGTTCCAATCCTGAGACTCTTCCTTTAGCATGAGATGTGATATCCAGCTCCTTCCCATTCCAATCGTGAGACACTTCCGATAGCATGAGATGTGATATCTCAATGCTTCTAATATCAAAACTGAGACCCTCCCTATAGCATGATATGTGATATCTAAGTCCTTCCCATTCCAATCCTGAGACCCTTCCTATAGCATGAGATGTGATATCTCAATGCTTCTACCAAACCTGAGACCCTTCCTTTAGCATGAGATGTGATATCCAACTCCTTCCCATTCCAATCCTGAGACCCTTCCTATAGCATGAGATGTGATATCTCAATACTTCTAATACCAAACCTGAGATCCTTCCTATAGCATGAGATGTGATATCTCAATGCTTCTAATACCAAACCTGAGACCCTTCCTACAGCATGCGATGTGATATCTCACTGCTTATACCAAACCTGAGACCCTTCCTATAGCATGAGATGTGATATCCAACTCCTTCCCATTCCAATCCTGAGACCCTTCCTATAGCATGAGATGTGATATCCAAGTCCTTCCCATTCCAATCCTGAGACACTTCCTATAGCATGAGATGTGATATCTCAATGCTTCTAATACCAAACCTGAGACTCTTCCTATAACATGAGATGGGATATCCAACTCCTTCCCATTCCAATCCTGAGACCCTTCCGATAGCAGAGATGTGATATCTCAATGCTTATACCAAACCTGAGACCCTTCCTACGGCATGAGATGTCATATACAACTCCTTCCCATTCCAATCCTGAGACCCTTCCTATAGCATGAGATGTGATATCTCAATGCTTATACCAAACCTGAGACCCTTCCTATAGCATGAGATGTGATATCCAACTCCTTCCCATTCCAATCCTGAGACCCTTCCTATAGCATGAGATGTGATATCTCAATGCTTATACCAAACCTGAGACCCTTCCTACCGCATGAGATGTCATATACAACTCCTTCCCATTCCAATCCTGAGACCCTTCCTATAGCATGAGATGTGATATCTCAATGCTTATACCAAACCTGAGACCCTTCCTATAGCATGAGATGTGATATCCAACTCCTTCCCATTCCAATCCTGAGACCCTTCCTATAACATGAGATGTGATATCTCAATGCTTATACCAAACCTGAGATCCTTTCCGATAACATGAGATGTGATATCCAAATCCTTCCCCTTCCAAACCTGAGACCCTCCCTTTAGCATATGTGATATCCATCTCCTTCCCATTCCAATCCTGAGACCCTTCTGATAGCATGAGATGTGATATCTCAATGCTTCTAATACCAAACCTGAGATCCTTCCGATAGCATGAGATGTGATATCTCAATGCTTCTAATACCAAACCTGAGATCCTTCCCATAACATGAGATGTGATATCCAAATCCTTCCACTTCCAATTTTGATACCCTCCCTTTAACTTGAGATGTGATATCCAACTCCTTCCCATTCCAACCTGAGACCCTTCCTATAGCATGAGATGTGATATCCAAGTCCTTCCCATTCCAATCCTTAGACCCTTCCTACAGCATGCAATATGATATCTCAATGCCTCTAATACCAAACCTGAGATCCTTCCTCTAACATGAAATGTGATATCCAACTCCTTCCCTTTCCAAACCTGAGAGCCTACCTATAGCATGAGATGTGATATCCAAGTCCTTTCCATTCCAATCCTTAGACCCTTCCTACAGCATGCAATATGATATCTCAATGATTCTAATAACAAACCTGAGACCCGTCCTATAACATGAGATGGGATATCCAACTCCTTCCATTTCCAATCCTGAGACACTTCCGATAGCAGAGATGTGATATCTCAATGCTTATACCAAACCTGAGACCCTTCCTATAACATGAGATGTGATATCCAACTCCTTCCCGTTCCAATCCTGAGACTCTTCCTTTAGCATGAGATGGGATATCCAACTCCTTCCCATTCCAATCCTGAGACCCTTCCGATAGCAGAGATGTGATATCTCAATGCTTATACCAAACCTGAGACCCTTCCTACGGCATGAGATGTCATATACAACTCCTTCCCATTCCAATCCTGAGACCCTTCCTATAGCATGAGATGTGATATCTCAATGCTTATACCAAACCTGAGACCCTTCCTATAGCATGAGATGTGATATCCAACTCCTTCCCATTCCAATCCTGAGACCCTTCCTATAGCATGAGATGTGATATCTCAATGCTTATACCAAACCTGAGACCCTTCCTACGGCATGAGATGTCATATACAACTCCTTCCCATTCCAATCCTGAGACCCTTCCTATAGCATGAGATGTGATATCTCAATGCTTATACCAAACCTGAGACCCTTCCTATAGCATGAGATGTGATATCCAACTCCTTCCCATTCCAATCCTGAGACCCTTCCTATAGCATGAGATGTGATATCTCAATGCTTATACCAAACCTGAGACCCTTCCTATAACATGAGATGGGATATCCAACTCCTTCCCATTCCAATCCTGAGACACTTCCGATAGCAGAGATGTGATATCTCAATGCTTATACCAGACCTTAGACCCTTCCTATAACATGAGATCGGATATCCAACTCCTTCCCGTTCCAAACCTGAGACCCTTCCTTTAGCATGAGATGTGATATCCAGCTCCTTCCCATTCCAATCCTGAGACCCTCCCTTTAGCATGAGATGTGATATCTCAATGCTTCTAATATCAAAACAGAAACCCTCCCTATAGCATGATATGTGATATCCAACTCCTTCCCATTCCAATCCTGAGACCCTTCCTATAGCATGAGATGTGATATCTCAATACTTCTAATACCAAACCTGAAATCCTTCCGATAACATGAGATGTGATATCCAAATCCTTCCCCTTCCAAACCTGAGACCCTCCCTTTAGCATGAGATGTGATATCCAACTCCTTCCCATTCCAATCCTGAGACCCTTCTGATAGCATGAGATGTGATATCTCAATGCTTCTAATACCAAACCTGAGATCCTTCCGATAGCATGAGATGTGATATCTCAATGCTTCTAATACCAAACCTGAGATCCTTCCTATAACATGAGATGTGATATCCAAATCCTTCCCCTTCCAATTCTGACACTTCCTATAGCATGAGATGTGATATCTCACTGCTTATACCAAACCTGAGACCCTTCCTATAGCATGAGATGTGATATCCAACTCCTTCCCATTCCAATCCTGAGACCCTTCCTATAGCATGAGATGTGATATCTCAATGCTTCTAATATCAAACTTGAGACCCTCCCTATAGCATGAGATGTGATATCCAAGTCCTTCCCATTCCAATCCTGAGACACTTCCTATAGCATGAGATGTGATATCTCAATGCTTCTAATACCAAACCTGAGACTCTTCCTATAACATGAGATGGGATATCCAACTCCTTCCCATTCCAATCCTGAGACCCTTCCGATAGCAGAGATGTGATATCTCAATGCTCATACCAAACCTGAGACCCTTCCTACGGCATGAGATGTCAAATACAACTCCTTCCCATTCCAATCCTGAGACCCTTCCTATAGCATGAGATGTGATATCTCAATGCTTATACCAAACCTGAGACCCTTCCTATAGCATTAGATGTGATATCCAACTCCTTCCCATTCCAATCCTGAGACCCTTCCTATAGCATGAGATGTGATATCTCAATGCTTCTAATATCAAACTTGAGACCCTCCCTATAGCATGAGATGTGATATCCAAGTCCTTCCCATTCCAATCCTGAGACACTTCCTATAGCATGAGATGTGATGTCTCAATGCTTCTAATACCAAACCTGAGATCCTTCCTATAACATGAGATGTGATATCCAACTCCTTCCATTCCAATCCTGAGACCCTTCTTATAGCATGAGATTTGATATCTCAATGCTTATACCAAACCTGAGACCCTTCCTATAGCATGAGATGTGATACCCAAGTCCTTCCCATTCCAATCCTTAGACCCTTCCTACAGCATGCAATATGATATCTCAATGATTCTATTAACAATCCTGAGACCCGTCCTATAACATGAGATGGGATATCCAATTCCTTCCCATTCCAATCCTGAGACACTTCCGATAGCAGAGATGTGATATCTCAATGCTTATACCAAACCTGAGACCCTTCCTATAACATGAGATCGTATATCCAACTCCTTCCCGTTCCAAACCTGAGACCCTTCCTTTAGCATGAGATGTGATATCCAGCTCCTTCCCATTCCAATCCTGAGACACTTCCGATAGCATGAGATGTGATATCTCAATGCTTCTAATATCAAAACTGAAACCCTCCCTATAGCATGATATGTGATATCTAAGTCCTTCCCATTCCAATCCTAAAACCCTTCCTATAGCATGAGATGTGATATCTCAATGCTTCTACCAAACCTGAGACCCTTCCTTTAGCATGAGATGTGATATCCAACTCCTTCCCATTCCAATCCTGAGACCCTTCCTATAGCATGAGATGTGATATCTCAATACTTCTAATACCAAACCTGAGATCCTTCCGATAACATGAGATGTGATATCCAAATCCTTCCCCTTCCAAACCTGAGACCCTCCCTTTAGCATGAGATGTGATATTCAACTCCTTCCCATTCCAATCCTGAGACCCTTCTGATAGCATGAGATGTGATATCTCAATGCTTCTAATACCAAACCTGAGATCCTTCCGATAGCATGAGATGTGATATCTCAATGCTTCTAATACCTGTTAGGAAAGATTTCGTAATTGTAGGGAATTTTCCTTCCATGTGGCAACCCCTAAACTTTTTGCTATTGTTTTTAACCTTGTTCTTGACTTTGCCAGAGAAGTACAGCCTTCTGCCGCACTTCTCTGGGCTTTCGCTCCTTTCTTACGGGGAAACTGACATGCCCTTAAGACAGTCAGTACCGGGGAACGCTGTTTCCCGTAGTTTCTTTTATCATGTTGCGGCTTCAGTGCAACATGACACAAGAGGGCACTGTAAGCTAAGTTACAGCTCTCTTGGGTCTCTAGCCTTCTACAGGCCCTAGATACTCGTTTAGGATGGTATTTGATCGGTGCAAGTCATTCAGGGACTGGAATGGTGGCAGCGATCGTTTTGTTTATTTTGAGCTCCTTTTGGCGTTCTGAGCACGTTTTTCGCACTGAACCCAAAATGGTGGCCTGGCTCCCAAAATGGCCAGACCACGAGGCTCCTTTGTCCTGTCCACTGACCGTCTTGCTCCCTTCACCTTCCCCAGGTCGAGCGACCCGGGGCCTTCCTTATTTGGGCATGTACTTTCCCGCGAAACGCAGATGCTTTCGCGGGCTTCTACATGTCGTTTGTGTGCCTCCAGGGTGTGGGCTGGGATGTCTGGTCCCAATACACATCCTGGGTGCCAGAGAGTCTAGGGTGGTGTGAATGCCTGGGACCACCGTGGTCCGTGATTGGTCCACGTATGGTATGTGTGTTGATGAGCGGATCTCCCATTGGCTCCCCTCCGTTTTGGCGCGAAGGGAACCGTGGATAAGAGGGGGCTGGAAACACCACTACCATGTCGATCTCCTGAGTTCTCACGAACGAAGGAATACAGGAGCCAAGTATCCTGCAACCACGAGGCTGGACCGAGGAATCGCTGGTGACCCGCTGAAGGAATCCTCCTTTGCACTGCTGTCGTCCTGTGAAACCCTTTCCTCCTTGATCGAACCAGAAGGCCTGTACTGGTGCTTCGACCTTTGGAATAGCAGGAACAGCTATTCCCGGCATTTTCAACCATCTCCTGCCAAGTAAGCCTTCGGAAGCGTCTCTGGGCCATCCAGTTGACTGACCAGCTTACAAGGGAGTCTTGCTCTGTAACCGCCGCCAGGTTGTGCAGTATCTCGAGTCCTTGTCACTCTCCCACGCTTCGTGCACTTGGCGTTCCCAGGTCTGAAGGGAGGAGTGTACTTTTGACTCAGGTACGCACGGCCGCTCCGTTGTCCTGCTGCGGCAACAAACTGTGCCGGTTTCGTCGATTGGGACGTCTTTTTTGCTCTACACGACTACAAGGCGTTCCCTGCTCTTCTGAACCTGCCAGCTGCTGAAACTAACGTGGAGAAGCCTGGGTCTGCTTGCTTCGGGGACCGGTGAGTAGTATATCTAGGATCTGGTCGCCCTCCTGCAGTATCCCATTGCTTTTCCCTGCTGTGTAAAAACAGCACCCTTTTGCCGTACTCGCGCTCTGCTTCTGCCCGCTGTGGAGGCTGCGCTTGAGTTGCGGAACCTGTTCTTCTTCTGCTGTGCACTAACCCGAACTGCCTGACTTCCTCCGAAGAGCTTCTCCTTTTGCCCGTTGGCACCAGCGTGTGCAGGTACTTTGAGCACAAGGCTCCACTCTTCGCAGGGCTCGGACTTCCATCTAATTAGGTGCCTATGAAGGCGAACTGAGTCGAAAGCATTATCGCACTGCCTGTTTTCCTTCCCTTTCAGGTGGACTACATATTTCGTGCTTTAAACGCTTGCGACTGTGTATTTGTATATATATTGTGTGGATATGGTATGTGTTGGCTTAGTATTGTGATATTGTGATTTTCTCGCTACGGTCATTATTTTAAAGGCCTTAAAATAAATGTGTATCTATTTTTGATATAACAACTGTTTGGAGTAGTTTGTAAGCGCTCTTGCTTTGTGTGCTCATTGCGAGCTTTCAGTCACCCTCACCCCTCTTGAGACCTAGTCTTGACCACCGCGATCGCTACCTTGATTGGTCTGGCTTGTCCAGAGGTTACCCTGTTCCAAGTAATTAGGTTGGCCTTCTGAACTTCTGCGCCGCCAGGACAGAGTTCAGAAATCCGTCTTAACAAATTGGTGTACAGCGGTGGGATACGACTGAAGGTATCCAGTGTTGCGCTCGAACTAAGGCATTTCAGGTTATTCCAACCAGTACACGTAGTGAATTGTTATAGTATAACTTTAAAAAGGCCATAGTCCTATCAAACAGTATGGAAACAAGTACCTTGTTAACTTTGAATGCTTCTAAATCAGAAACACTAAAAAAGATGTGTGCGGAGAGAGGGGTTTCCTCTCAAGGCACGAAATTGGAAATGATCCAAAGAATCGTGGCGTGGCAAGAAGCGCAGCTTGACGCTATCACTTCTGAGGACAGTGCGGAAGGTGGTGGGGCTGCTCTCACTGGTAGAACCGACGGGTCTGCCGCCGCACTGATCCACCGCGACCACGAGGACAGGGAGGACGAGATGTCTAATGTTTCCTCTGCCAGTGCTGATGGGGAGGCTATGCTTGAATTCAAGAAGCAAGAGCTGCGGTTTAGGCAGCAGGAGCTTGAATTCAGCATAGCCAAACTAAAAATCGAACAGGCAGAAAAACAGAAAGACGGGGATCACCAGTTGGAACTGGCCAAGCTTCAGGTTGCAAATGGATCCAAGGGTCCTGGACATGGGTCTGGGGCCTCCTCTCATCCACGGTTTCCGAAAGATCTGCTCAGTGTGTATGAGGAAAGGAATGACATTATGGACTGGCTGAATGCGTTTGAGTATGCATGCGAGGTTCAAGAAGTTGACAATGCTGATAAAATTGCGTGGTTACTCAGTAGACTGCCCCATTCTGGCTGTAGTGCCATCATGGAAATGTCGAAGGCTGAGCGAGCTGATTTCGCAATGTTAAAGCAAACTCTCATTTTAAAGTTTGGGAAGACTCCGGCCCAATATTTAAAGCGTTTTCGAGAGTATAAGAAAAAGGAAGGTGGTACTTGGGTATCTTATGTCGCTGAATCCTTGAAAAACTTAACTGGCTGGGTCGAAGGCTATAAGGTCTCTACCTTTGAAGGCATGATAAATCTTGTCATGCTGGAACACATTTTTGCTTCTTCTTCCCCGGAGCTTAAGCAGCATTTGGCCGATTCGAAGGAGATAGATCCTAAGAAGCTGGCCATTGCAGCAGACTTATGGGTGTCACATCGAGTGTCCCATAAGGACAAAACTCATCCTGGTAAGCAGGAGGAAGGGAAAAAGTCCAAAGATATGGAGGGTGGGGAATCTGCTAAATCTTCTTCCCATAAGGGCCACAAAAAGAAAAACAAGGGTAAGACACAAGAGAACTCACAGGGTAGTGGAGGTCAGCCTCCGAAACTGAACTCCGGTTACAATAAGCCTCCCTATGTAAACAGACCCATTGGAACCTGTTTTGCTTGTGGAGCAACTGACCATGTGAAGGGGGATCCCCGTTGTAAGGTTAGACCTTTGGGGGTCCACTCCGCTAATCTGGCCTTCTCCTCCTACGAGGAAGAAGAGATTACAGGAGCATCCTTCTCCTCTGACTCATTTCCCAGCGGAATAGAGGCTGAGGTAGTTTTAGTGTCCCTGGGTTCCTGGGAGCCTAAAGTCGCAGAGGCTTATGCTAGGATTCCGGATAATACCAAGCACTACTTTAAAGACAGTGTGCTGATCAATGGAGTAGATACTCCAGCTCTTAGGGATAGTGGGTGCAGTCGCACTGTAGTGGATTCTACCTTGGTAGACTCAGAGGAAGTTGCCAGAGCTACTCTGATGCCCACTAAGTTGGCTGACGGCCCCCTCCGTACGTTTCCCGTGATCCCTGTAAATCTTACTTTAAATGGTACAGCAGTCAGGATTCCAGTGAGCATTCCGAGAAACGTCCCGGGAAAGGTCTTGTTAGGCAATGATCTTAGAGCTTTAGGGCTCGTAGGAGACACTGCCGAAAGACCCTACACACAGTCTCAAGCACGGGCAGCATTGGCCAAGTCCAATACGCCGCCCCAGCCGAAGGGGAAACCCAAGGCGAAAGGAGTCGACAAGTCAAGATGGGGGAAAGAGAATATTCCCCCGAGCTGGCCTACCACTGCGGTGGAGGAAGTTGGTCGATCGCCCGAGCCTGACGAGGAAGTGGCGATGCCTGAAGTATTCGACCCCAACGATCATCCTGAACTAAAGGACTTGTTAGTTGAAGGAGGTCCTGATAGGGACGAATTCAGTAAAGGCCAACGTGAGTGCCCATCTCTGGAAGGCCTAAGGAGACAGGCCTGCTCCCAGCTTGAGGGTGAACCTCCTGGGACGCAGCCCACAGAGTCTACAGAAGGAGACCATAGGAGGTTGGTGGTTCCCCTTGCTGTTAGGCCCTTCCTCCTGCAGTTGGCGCATGAAGTTCCCCTTGCTGGTCACCTTGGTATGAAGAGGACCAAGCAAAGGTTATCCATGCACTTCTACTGGCCCAAGATGGGGGTGCAAGTAGAAAGTCACTGCAGGAGTTGTGCCTCCTGCCAGTTGTCTGGTAAGGTTGGCGCGACAATCCAAGCTCCGTTGGTACCGCTCCCAGTTGTGGGGGTACCATTTGAAAGGGTAGGGATCGACATCGTTGGTCCCCTTGACCCGCAAACATCCTCGGGCAATAGGTTTATCCTGGTGCTGGTCGACCATGCAACCAGGTATCCTGAGGCCATCCCATTGAAAACTGTAACTGCCAAGTCAGTTGCAAAAGCTTTACTCGGCATATTTACTAGGGTTGGCTTCCCTAAAGAAGTTGTGTCAGATTGTGGCAGCAACTTTATGTCGAAGTATATGCAGGCTATGTGGAAAGAATGTGGGGTCACCTACAAGTTCTCTTCTGCATACCACCCCCAGACCAATGGTCTGGTGGAACGTTTCAACAGAACGTTAAAGAGCATGATTGGGGCTCTGGAGGAGCCCCAGAGAAGAAAATGGGATCTTCTTTTACCATGCTTACTGTTTGCCTACCGAGAGGTACCACAGGAGGGTGTTGGCTTCAGCCCCTTCGAACTTCTGTTCGGTCATCCCGTACGGGGACCCTTAGCCATCGTCAAAGAGGGATGGGAGATGCCCACTCCCCCTGTTACTACCAATGTAGTTGACTATGTGCTAGGGCTCAGAAAACGGATGGTACTTCTGATGGGCTTGGCTAGTGATAAATTGAAGGCAGGGCAAGCGCTGGTGAAACATTGGTACGACCAGAAAGCTTCCCTCATCAACTTTACACCTGGTCAGCAAGTCCTGATCATGAATCCCATAAGGCCTCGAGCTTTACAGGACAAATGGTCAGGCCCTTACACAGTGGTGGAGCCCCTGGGTGAGGTTAACTATTTAGTGGACCTTGGAAGGCCTGGACAGGCTCCAAAAGTGTTCCACGTGAATAGGCTGAAGGCTTTCGTCCCAAGAGTCGAAATCGCAGCACTGCTACTGGCTTCAGACGTTGAGGAAGAGGAGTCAGAACCTCTCCCCGACCTGTTCCAAAGCGGTCCTTCAGATAGCTCCATTGAGGGTGTCCGAGTGGCCCCTCACCTGACTTCTGATCAGCAGGCTGAGGTGAAAAGTTTGCTTAGGCAGTTTTCCCCCCTGTTCTCACAGTCGCCTGGTTTGACACCTTGGTGCAAACATAACATTGACACAGGAGACAGTGTACCTACCAAAAGTAGGGGATACAGGATGTCAGATAAAGTACGGTCTTATATTAAGACCGAGGTCAACAAAATGTTAGACCTTGGGGTGATTGAACCCTCTAGTAGTCCTTGGTCCAGTCCTGTGGTCTTGGTTCCAAAGGCAGGCACTTCTGAATTGAGGTTCTGCGTGGATTACAGGGCTCTGAATGCTGTCACCAAGACAGATGCACACCCCTTGCCTCGAACAGATGAGCTGTTGGATACTTTGGGTGCCTCCAAGTACCTCAGCACGTTTGACCTCACTGCTGGCTATTGGCAAATAGCTCTAGCAGAACATGCCAGGGAGAAGACAGCATTTTCTACTCCAGACGGCCTTTACCAATTCCGGGTAATGCCGTTCGGGTTGAAGAATGCACCTGCCACTTTCCAGAGGCTTGTGAATCATGTGTTGAATGGGTTGGACGAATTCTGTCTTGCATATCTGGACGATATAGCAGTTTTCAGTGCGACCTGGGAAGACCATGTGAAACACCTCGGGATTGTGCTCCAGGCTCTTCAGAAAGCCCACTTGACCATAAAGGCTAGTAAATGCCAGATTGGACAAGGCTCAGTGGTTTACCTTGGACATGAAGTAGGTGGAGGGAGGATACAGCCTCTACCCAGTAAAGTACAAGCAGTACAAGACTGGCCTACCCCCACTACGCAAACCCAAGTGAGAGCCTTCTTAGGACTCACGGGGTATTACCGCAATTTTGTGGCAGACTATGGTACCATAGCTGCCCCTCTGACTGCCCTCACAACTCCGAAGAAACCCAAGAAGGTAACTTGGACCGACGAGTGTGAGAAGGCCTTCAATGGCTTAAAAGACTCCTTGTGTCAGGCCCCTGTGCTCAGGGCCCCTGATTATCAAAGACCTTTTATCGTGCAGACGGACGCCTCTGACACTGGGATAGGAGCTGTACTATCACAAGTAGATGAGAAGGGCAAGGAACACCCTATCGGTTTTATTAGTCGCCAGCTTAAGGACAGAGAGCTCAGATGGTCCACGGTAGAGAAAGAATGTTTCTCTGTTGTGTGGGCCCTAAGGAAGCTGAGGCCCTACCTCTATGGGACCCACTTCACTGTGCAAACTGACCATAAGCCGTTAAAGTGGCTAATGAAAATGAAGGGGGAGAATCCAAAGTTGCTTAGGTGGTCCATAAGTCTACAAGGCTTCGACTTCACTATTGAGCATAGGCCAGGTGTCCAACATAGCAATGCTGATGGGTTGTCCAGAATGTTTAACCGACCTGAACAAGAGACTCATCCAGGGGTGGATTAGTTCCCCCTGTCCATAGTCTGGGAGGGGCGAGTGTTAGGAAAGATTTCGTAATTGTAGGGAATTTTCCTTCCATGTGGCAACCCCTAAACTTTTTGCTATTGTTTTTAACCTTGTTCTTGACTTTGCCAGAGAAGTACAGCCTTCTGCCGCACTTCTCTGGGCTTTCGCTCCTTTCTTACGGGGAAACTGACATGCCCTTAAGACAGTCAGTACCGGGGAACGCTGTTTCCCGTAGTTTCTTTTATCATGTTGCAGCTTTAGTGCAACATGACACAAGAGGGCACTGTAAGCTAAGTTACAGCTCTCTTGGGTCTCTAGCCTTCTACAGGCCCTAGATACTCGTTTAGGATGGTATTTGATCGGTGCAAGTCATTCAGGGACTGGAATGGTGGCAGCGATCGTTTTGTTTATTTTGAGCTCCTTTTGGCGTTCTGAGCACGGTTTTCGCACTGAACCCAAAATGATGGCCTGGCTCCCAAAATGGCCAGACCACGAGGCTCCTTTGTCCTGTCCACTGACCGTCTTGCTCCCTTCACCTTCCCCAGGTCGAGCGACCCGGGGCCTTCCTTATTTGGGCATGTACTTTCCCGCGAAACGCAGATGCTTTCGCGGGCTTCTACATGTCGTTTGTGTGCCTCCAGGGTGTGGGCTGGGATGTCTGGTCCCAATACACATCCTGGGTGCCAGAGAGTCTAGGGTGGTGTGAATGCCTGGGACCACCGTGGTCCGTGATTGGTCCACGTATGGTATGTGTGTTGATGAGCGGATCTCCCATTGGCTCCCCTCCGTTTTGGCGCGAAGGGAACCGTGGATAAGAGGGGGCTGGAAACACCACTACCATGTCGATCTCCTGAGTTCTCACGAACGAAGGAATACAGGAGCCAAGTATCCTGCAACCACGAGGCTGGACCGAGGAATCGCTGGTGACCCGCTGAAGGAATCCTCCTTTGCACTGCTGTCGTCCTGTGAAACCCTTTCCTCCTTGATCGAACCAGAAGGCCTGTACTGGTGCTTCGACCTTTGGAATAGCAGGAACAGCTATTCCCGGCATCTTCAACCATCTCCTGCCAAGTAAGCCTTCGGAAGCGTCTCTGGGCCATCCAGTTGACTGACCAGCTTACAAGGGAGTCTTGCTCTGTAACCGCCGCCAGGTTGTGCAGTATCTCGAGTCCTTGTCACTCTCCCACGCTTCGTGCACTTGGCGTTCCCAGGTCTGAAGGGAGGAGTGTACTTTTGACTCAGGTACGCATGGCCGCTCCGTTGTCCTGCTGCGGCAACAAACTGTGCCGGTTTCGTCGATTGGGACGTCTTTTTGCTCTACACGACTACAAGGCGTTCCCTGCTCTTCTGAACCTGCCAGCTGCTGAAACTAACGTGGAGAAGCCTGGGTCTGCTTGCTTCGGGGACCGGTGAGTAGTATATCTAGGATCTGGTCGCCCTCCTGCAGTATCCCATTGCTTTTCCCTGCTGTGTAAAAACAGCACCCTTTTGCCGTACTCGCGCTCTGCTTCTGCCCGCTGTGGAGGCTGCGCTTGAGTTGCGGAACCTGTTCTTCTTCTGCTGTGCACTAACCCGAACTGCCTGACTTCCTCCGAAGAGCTTCTCCTTTTGCCCGTTGGCACCAGCGTGTGCAGGTACTTTGAGCACAAGGCTCCACTCTTCGCAGGGCTCGGACTTCCATCTAGTTAGGTGCCTATGAAGGCGAACTGAGTCGAAAGCATTATCGCACTGCCTGTTTTCCATCCCTTTCAGGTGGACTACATATTTCGTGCTTTAAACGCTTGCGACTGTGTATTTGTATATATATTGTGTGGATATGGTATGTGTTGGCTTAGTATTGTGATATTGTGATTTTCTCGCTACGGTCATTATTTTAAAGGCCTTAAAATAAATGTGTATCTATTTTTGATATAACAACTGTTTGGAGTAGTTTGTAAGCGCTCTTGCTTTGTGTGCTCATTGCGAGCTTTCAGTCACCCTCACCCCTCTTGAGACCTAGTCTTGACCGCCGCGATCGCTACCTTGATTGGTCTGGCTTGTCCAGAGGTTACCCTGTTCCAAGTAATTAGGTTGGCCTTCTGAACTTCTGCGCCGCCAGGACAGAGTTCAGAAATCCGTCTTAACAATACCAAACCTGAGATCCTTCCTATATCATGAGATGTGAGATCCAAATACTTCCCCTTCCAAACCTGAGACCCTCCCTTTAGCATGAGATGTGATATCCAACTCCTTCCCATTCCAATCCTGAGACCTTTCTGAAAGCATGAGATGTGATATCTCAATGCCTCTAATACCAAACCTGAGATCCTACCTCTCACATGAAATGTGATATCCAACTGCTTCCCATTCCAATCCTGAGACCCTTCCTATAGCATGAGATGTGATATCTCAATGCTTCTAATATCAAACTTGAGACAATCCCTATAGCATGAGATGTGATATCCAAGTCCTTCCCATTCCAATCCTGAGACACTTCCTATAGCATGAGATGTGATATCTCAATGCTTCTAAAACCAAACCTGAGACTCTTCCTATAACATGAGATGGGATATCCAACTCCTTCCCATTCCAATCCTGAGACCCTTCCGATAGCAGAGATGTGATATCTCAATGCTTATACCAAACCTGAGACCCTTCCTACGGCATGAGATGTCATATACAACTCCTTCCCATTCCAATCCTGAGACCCTTCCTATAGCATGAGATGTGATATCTCAATGCTTATACCAAACCTGAGACCCTTCCTATAGCATGAGATGTGATATCCACCTCCTTCCCTTTCCAATCCTGAGACCCTTCCTATAGCATGAGATGTGATGTCTCAATGCTTCTAATACCAAACCTGAGATCCTTCCTATAACATGAGATGTGATATCCAACTCCTTCCATTCCAATCCTGAGACCCTTCCTATAGCATGAGATTTGATATCTCAATGCTTATACCAAACCTGAGACCCTTCCTATAGCATGAGATGTGATACCCAAGTCCTTCCCATTCCAATCCTTAGACCCTTCCTACAGCATGCAATATGATATCTCAATGATTCTAATAACAATCCTGAGACCCGTCCTATAACATGAGATGGGATATCCAATTCCTTCCCATTGCAATCCTGAGACACTTCCGATAGCAGAGATGTGATATCTCAATGCTTATACCAAACCTGAGACCCTTCCTATAACATGAGATCGGATATCCAACTCCTTCCCGTTCCAAACCTGAGACCCTTCCTTTAGCATGAGATGTGATATCCAGCTCCTTCCCATTCCAATCCTGAGACACTTCCGATAGCATGAGATGTGATATCTCAATGCTTCTAATATCAAAACTGAAACCCTCCCTATAGCATGATATGTGATATCTAAGTCCTTCCCATTCCAATCCTAAGACCCTTCCTATAGCATGAGATGTGATATCTCAATGCTTCTACCAAACCTGAGACCCTTCCTTTAGCATGAGATGTGATATCCAACTCCTTCATATTCCAATCCTGAGACCCTTCCTATAGCATGAGATGTGATATCTCAATACTTCTAATACCAAACCTGAGATCCTTCCGATAACATGAGATGTGATATCCAAATCCTTCCCCTTCCAAACCTGAGACCCTCCCTTTAGCATGAGATGTGATATCCAACTCCTTCCCATTCCAATCCTGAGACCCTTCTGATAGCATGAGAGGTGATATCTCAATGCTTCTAATACCAAACCTGAGATCCTTCCGATAGCATGAGATGTGATATCTCAATGCTTCTAATACCAAACCTGAGATCCTTCCTATATCATGAGATGTGAGATCCAAATCCTTCCCCTTCCAAACCTGAGACCCTCCCTTTAGCATGAGATGTGATATCCAAGTCCTTCCCATTCCAATCCTGAGACCTTTCTGATAGCATGAGATGTGATATCTCAATGCCTCTAATACCAAACCTGAGATCCTACCTCTCACATGAAATGTGATATCCAACTCTTTCCCCTTCCAAACCTGAGAGCCTTCCTATAACATGAGATGTGATATTCAACTCCTTCCCATTCCAACCTCAGACCCTTCCTATAGCATGAGATGTGATATCTCAATGCCTCTAATACCAAACCTGAGATCCTTCCTCTAACATGAAATGTGATATCCAACTCCTTCCCTTTCCAAACCTGAGAGCCTATCTATAGCATGAGATGTGATATCCAAGTCCTTCCCGTTCCAATCCTTAGACCCTTCCTACAGCATGCAATATGATATCTCGATGATTCTAATAACAAACCTGAGACCCGTCCTATAACATGAGATGGGATATCCAACTCCTTCCCATTCCAATCCTGAGACACTTCCGATAGCAGAGATGTGATATCTCAATGCTTATACCAAACCTGAGACCCTTCCTATAACATGAGATGTGATATCCAACTCCTTCCCGTTCCAAACCTGAGACCCTTCCTTTAGCATGAGATGTGATATCCAGCTCCTTCCCATTCCAATACTGAGACACTTCCGATAGCATGAGATGTGATATCTCAATGCTTCTGATATCAAAACTGAGACCAACAAAAATGATATGTGATGTCTAAGTCCTTCCCATTCCAATCCTGAGACCCTTCCTATAGCATGAGATGTGATATCGCAATGCTTTTAATATCAAACTTGAGACCCTCCCTATAGCATGAGATGTGATATCCAAGTCCTTCCCATTCCAAACCTGAGACACTTCCTATAGCATGAGATGTGATATCTCAATGCTTCTAATACCAAACCTGAGACTCTTCCTATAACATGAGATGGGATATCCAACTCCTTCCCATTCCAATCCTGAGACTCTTCCGATAGCAGAGATGTGATATCTCAATGCTTATACCAAACCTGAGACCCTTCCTACGGCATGAGATGTCATATACAACTCCTTCCCATTCCAATCCTGAGACCCTTCCTATAGCATGAGATGGGATATCTCAATGCTTATACCAAATCTGAGACCCTTACTATAGCATGAGATGTGATATCCAACTCCTTCCCATTCCAATCCTGAGACCCTTCCTATAGCATGAGATGTGATGTCTCAATGCTTCTAATACCAAACCTGAGATCCTACCTCTAACATGAAATGTGATATCCAACTCTTTCCCCTTCCAAACCTGAGAGCCTTCCTATAACATGAGATGTGATATCCAACTCCTTCCCATTCCAACCTCAGACCCTTCCTATAGCATGAGATGTGATATCTCAATGCCTCTAATACCAAACCTGAGATCCTTCCTCTAACATGAAATGTGATATCCAACTCCTTCCCTTTCCAAACCTGAGAGCCTATCTATAGCATGAGATGTGATATCCAAGTCCTTCCCATTCCAATCCTTAGACCCTTCCTACAGCATGCAATATGATATCTCAATGATTCTAATAACAAACCTGAGACCCGTCCTATAACATGAGATGGGATATCCAACTCCTTCGCATTCCAATCCTGAGACACTTCCGATAGCAGAGATGTGATATCTCAATGCTTATACCAAACCTGAGACGCTTCCTATAACATGAGATGTGATATCCAACTCCTTCCCGTTCCAAACCTGAGACCCTTCCTTTAGCATGAGATGTGACATCCAGCTCCTTCCCATTCCAATCCTGAGACCCTTCCTATAGCATGAGATGTGATATCTCAATGATTCTAATATCAAACTTGAGACCCTCCCAATAGCATGAGATGTGATATCCAAGTCCTTCCCATTCCAATCCTGAGACACTTCCTATAGCATGAGATGTGATATCTCAATGCTTCTAATACCAAACCTGAGACTCTTCCTATAACATGAGATGGGATATCCAACTCCTTCCCATTCCAATCCTGAGATTCTTCCGATAGCAGAGATGTGATATCTCAATGCTTATACCAAACCTGAGACCCTTCCTACGGCATGAGATGTCATATACAACTCCTTCCCATTCCAATCCTGAGACCCTTCCTATAGCATGAGATGTGATATCTCAATGCTTATACCAAACCTGAGACCCTTCCTATAGCATGAGATGTGATATCCAACTCCTTCCCATTCCAATCCTGAGACCCTTCCTATAGCATGAGATGTGATGTCTCAATGCTTCTAATACCAAACCTGAGATCCTTCCTATAACATGAGATGTGATATCCAACTCCTTCCATTCCAATCCTGAGACCCTTCCTATAGCATGAGATTTGATATCTCAATGCTTATACCAAACCTGAGACCCTTCCTATAGCATGAGATGTGATATCCAAGTCTTTCCCATTCCAATCCTTAGACCCTTCCTACAGCATGCAATATGATATCTCAATGATTCTAATAACAATCCTGAGACCCGTCCTATAACATGAGATGGGATATCCAATTCCTTCGCATTCCAATCCTGAGACACTTCCGATAGCAGAGATGTGGTATCTCAATGCTTATACCAAACCTGAGACCCTTCCTATAACATGAGATCGGATATCCAACTCCTTCCCGTTCCAAACCTGAGACCCTTCCTTTAGCATGAGATGTGATATCCAGCTCCTTCCCATTCCAATCCTGAGACACTTCCGATAGCATGAGATGTGATATCTCAATGCTTCTAATATCAAAACTGAAACCCTCCCTATAGCATGATATGTGATATCTAAGTCCTTCCCATTCCAATCCTGAGACCCTTCCTATAGCATGAGATGTGATATCTCAATGCTTCTACCAAACCTGAGACCCTTCCTTTAGCATGAGATGTGATATCCAACTCCTTCCCATTCCAACCTGAGACCCTTCCTATAGCATGAGAAGGGATATCCAACTCCTTCCCAATCCAATCCTGAGACCCTTCCGATAGCAGAGATGTGATATCTCAATGCTTATACCAAACCTGAGACCCTTCCTATGGCATGAGATGTGATATCCAACTCTTTGCCATTCAAATCCTGAGATCCTCCCTATAACACGAGATGTCATATCCAACTCCTTCCCATTCCAAACCTGAGACACTTCCTTTAGCATGAGATGTGATATCCAAATCCTTCACATTCCAATCCGGAGACCCTTCCTATAACATGAGATGTGATATCCAACTCCTTCCCAATCCAATCATGAGACCCTTCTGATAGCAGAGATGTGATATCTCAATGCTTATACCAAACCTGAGACCCTTCCTATGGCATGAGATGTGATATCCAACTCCTTGCCATTCAAATCCTGAGACCCTCCCTATAACAAGAGATGTCATATCCAACTCCTTCCCATTCCAAACCTGAGACCCTTCCTCTAACATGAAATGTGATATCCAACTCCTTCCCTTTCCAAACCTGAGAGCCTATCTATAGCATGAGATGTGATATCCAAGTCCTTCCCGTTCCAATCCTTAGACCCTTCCTACAGCATGCAATATGATATCTCAATGATTCTAATAACAAACCTGAGACCCGTCCTATAACATGAGATGGGATATCCAACTCCTTCCCATTCCAATCCTGAGACACTTCCGATAGCAGAGATGTGATATCTCAATGCTTATACCAAACCTGAGACCCTTCCTATAACATGAGATGTGATATCCAACTCCTTCCCGTTCCAAACCTGAGACCCTTCCTTTAGCATGAGATGTGATATCCAGCTCCTTCCCATTCCAATACTGAGACACTTCCGATAGCATGAGATGTGATATCTCAATGCTTCTGATATCAAAACTGAGACCAACAAAAATGATATGTGATGTCTAAGTCCTTCCCATTCCAATCCTGAGACCCTTCCTATAGCATGAGATGTGATATCGCAATGCTTTTAATATCAAACTTGAGACCCTCCCTATAGCATGAGATGTGATATCCAAGTCCTTCCCATTCCAAACCTGAGACACTTCCTATAGCATGAGATGTGATATCTCAATGCTTCTAATACCAAACCTGAGACTCTTCCTATAACATGAGATGGGATATCCAACTCCTTCCCATTCCAATCCTGAGACTCTTCCGATAGCAGAGATGTGATATCTCAATGCTTATACCAAACCTGAGACCCTTCCTACGGCATGAGATGTCATATACAACTCCTTCCCATTCCAATCCTGAGACCCTTCCTATAGCATGAGATGGGATATCTCAATGCTTATACCAAATCTGAGACCCTTACTATAGCATGAGATGTGATATCCAACTCCTTCCCATTCCAATCCTGAGACCCTTCCTACAGCATGCAATATGATATCTCAATGATTCTAATAACAATCCTGAGACCCGTCCTATAACATGAGATGGGATATCCAATTCCTTCCCATTCCAATCCTGAGACACTTCCGATAGCAGAGATGTGATATCTCAATGCTTATACCAAACCTGAGACCCTTCCTATAACATGAGATCGGATATCCAACTCCTTCCCGTTCCAAACCTGAGACCCTTCCTTTAGCATGAGATGTGATATCCAGCTCCTTCCCATTCCAATCCTGAGATCCTTCCGATAGCATGAGATGTGATATCTCAATGCTTCTAATACCAAACCTGAGATCCTTCCTATATCATGAGATGTGAGATCCAAATCCTTCCCCTTCCAAACCTGAGACCCTCCCTTTAGCATGAGATGTGATATCCAAGTCCTTCCCATTCCAATCCTGAGACCTTTCTGATAGCATGAGATGTGATATCTCAATGCCTCTAATACCAAACCTGAGATCCTACCTCTCACATGAAATGTGATATCCAACTCTTTCCCCTTCCAAACCTGAGAGCCTTCCTATAACATGAGATGTGATATTCAACTCCTTCCCATTCCAACCTCAGACCCTTCCTATAGCATGAGATGTGATATCTCAATGCCTCTAATACCAAACCTGAGATCCTTCCTCTAACATGAAATGTGATATCCAACTCCTTCCCTTTCCAAACCTGAGAGCCTATCTATAGCATGAGATGTGATATCCAAGTCCTTCCCGTTCCAATCCTTAGACCCTTCCTACAGCATGCAATATGATATCTCGATGATTCTAATAACAAACCTGAGACCCGTCCTATAACATGAGATGGGATATCCAACTCCTTCCCATTCCAATCCTGAGACACTTCCGATAGCAGAGATGTGATATCTCAATGCTTATACCAAACCTGAGACCCTTCCTATAACATGAGATGTGATATCCAACTCCTTCCCGTTCCAAACCTGAGACCCTTCCTTTAGCATGAGATGTGATATCCAGCTCCTTCCCATTCCAATACTGAGACACTTCCGATAGCATGAGATGTGATATCTCAATGCTTCTGATATCAAAACTGAGACCAACAAAAATGATATGTGATGTCTAAGTCCTTCCCATTCCAATCCTGAGACACTTCCTATAGCATGAGATGTGATATCGCAATGCTTTTAATATCAAACTTGAGACCCTCCCTATAGCATGAGATGTGATATCCAAGTCCTTCCCATTCCAAACCTGAGACACTTCCTATAGCATGAGATGTGATATCTCAATGCTTCTAATACCAAACCTGAGACTCTTCCTATAACATGAGATGGGATATCCAACTCCTTCCCATTCCAATCCTGAGACTCTTCCGATAGCAGAGATGTGATATCTCAATGCTTATACCAAACCTGAGACCCTTCCTACGGCATGAGATGTCATATACAACTCCTTCCCATTCCAATCCTGAGACCCTTCCTATAGCATGAGATGGGATATCTCAATGCTTATACCAAATCTGAGACCCTTACTATAGCATGAGATGTGATATCCAACTCCTTCCCATTCCAATCCTGAGACCCTTCCTACAGCATGCAATATGATATCTCAATGATTCTAATAACAATCCTGAGACCCGTCCTATAACATGAGATGGGATATCCAATTCCTTCGCATTCCAATCCTGAGACACTTCCGATAGCAGAGATGTGGTATCTCAATGCTTATACCAAACCTGAGACCCTTCCTATAACATGAGATCGGATATCCAACTCCTTCCCGTTCCAAACCTGAGACCCTTCCTTTAGCATGAGATGTGATATCCAGCTCCTTCCCATTCCAATCCTGAGACACTTCCGATAGCATGAGATGTGATATCTCAATGCTTCTAATATCAAAACTGAAACCCTCCCTATAGCATGATATGTGATATCTAAGTCCTTCCCATTCCAATCCTGAGACCCTTCCTATAGCATGAGATGTGATATCTCAATGCTTCTACCAAACCTGAGACCCTTCCTTTAGCATGAGATGTGATATCCAACTCCTTCCCATTCCAACCTGAGACCCTTCCTATAGCATGAGAAGGGATATCCAACTCCTTCCCAATCCAATCCTGAGACCCTTCCGATAGCAGAGATGTGATATCTCAATGCTTATACCAAACCTGAGACCCTTCCTATGGCATGAGATGTGATATCCAACTCTTTGCCATTCAAATCCTGAGATCCTCCCTATAACACGAGATGTCATATCCAACTCCTTCCCATTCCAAACCTGAGACACTTCCTTTAGCATGAGATGTGATATCCAAATCCTTCACATTCCAATCCGGAGACCCTTCCTATAACATGAGATGTGATATCCAACTCCTTCCCAATCCAATCATGAGACCCTTCTGATAGCAGAGATGTGATATCTCAATGCTTATACCAAACCTGAGACCCTTCCTATGGCATGAGATGTGATATCCAACTCCTTGCCATTCAAATCCTGAGACCCTCCCTATAACAAGAGATGTCATATCCAACTCCTTCCCATTCCAAACCTGAGACCCTTCCTCTAACATGAAATGTGATATCCAACTCCTTCCCTTTCCAAACCTGAGAGCCTATCTATAGCATGAGATGTGATATCCAAGTCCTTCCCGTTCCAATCCTTAGACCCTTCCTACAGCATGCAATATGATATCTCAATGATTCTAATAACAAACCTGAGACCCGTCCTATAACATGAGATGGGATATCCAACTCCTTCCCATTCCAATCCTGAGACACTTCCGATAGCAGAGATGTGATATCTCAATGCTTATACCAAACCTGAGACCCTTCCTATAACATGAGATGTGATATCCAACTCCTTCCCGTTCCAAACCTGAGACCCTTCCTTTAGCATGAGATGTGATATCCAGCTCCTTCCCATTCCAATACTGAGACACTTCCGATAGCATGAGATGTGATATCTCAATGCTTCTGATATCAAAACTGAGACCAACAAAAATGATATGTGATGTCTAAGTCCTTCCCATTCCAATCCTGAGACCCTTCCTATAGCATGAGATGTGATATCGCAATGCTTTTAATATCAAACTTGAGACCCTCCCTATAGCATGAGATGTGATATCCAAGTCCTTCCCATTCCAAACCTGAGACACTTCCTATAGCATGAGATGTGATATCTCAATGCTTCTAATACCAAACCTGAGACTCTTCCTATAACATGAGATGGGATATCCAACTCCTTCCCATTCCAATCCTGAGACTCTTCCGATAGCAGAGATGTGATATCTCAATGCTTATACCAAACCTGAGACCCTTCCTTCGGCATGAGATGTCATATACAACTCCTTCCCATTCCAATCCTGAGACCCTTCCTATAGCATGAGATGGGATATCTCAATGCTTATACCAAATCTGAGACCCTTACTATAGCATGAGATGTGATATCCAACTCCTTCCCATTCCAATCCTGAGACCCTTCCTACAGCATGCAATATGATATCTCAATGATTCTAATAACAATCCTGAGACCCGTCCTATAACATGAGATGGGATATCCAATTCCTTCCCATTCCAATCCTGAGACACTTCCGATAGCAGAGATGTGATATCTCAATGCTTATACCAAACCTGAGACCCTTCCTATAACATGAGATCGGATATCCAACTCCTTCCCGTTCCAAACCTGAGACCCTTCCTTTAGCATGAGATGTGATATCCAGCTCCTTCCCATTCCAATCCTGAGACACTTCCGATAGCATGAGATGTGATATCTCAATGCTTCTAATATCAAAACTGAAACCCTCCCTATAGCATGATATGTGATATCTAAGTCCTTCCCATTCCAATCCTAAGACCCTTCCTATAGCATGAGATGTGATATCTCAATGCTTCTACCAAACCTGAGACCCTTCCTTTAGCATGAGATGTGATATCCAACTCCTTCCCATTCCAATCCTGAGACCCTTCCTATAGCATGAGATGTGATATCTCAATACTTCTAACACCAAACCTGAGATCCTTCTGATAACATGAGATGTGATATCCAAATCCTTCCCCTTCCAAACCTGAGACCCTCCCTTTAGCATGAGATGTGATATCCAACTTCTTCCCATTCCAATCCTGAGACCCTTCAGATAGCATGAGATGTGATATCTCAATGCTTCTAATACCAAACCTGAGATCCTTCCTATAACATGAGATGTGATATCCAAATCCTTCCCCTTCCAAACCTGAGACCCTCCCTTTAGCATGAGATGTGATATCCAACTCCTTCCCATTCCAAACCTGAGAGCCTTCCTATAACATGAGATGGGATATCCAACTCCTTCCCATTCCAATCCTGAGACTCTTCCGATAGCAGAGATGTGATATCTCAATGCTTATACCAAACCTGATACCCTTCCTACGGCATGAGATGTCATATACAACTCCTTCCCATTCCAATCCTGAGACCCTTCCTATAGCATGAGATATGATATCTCAATGCTTATACCAAACCTGAGACCCTTCCTATAGCATGAGATGTGATATCCAACTCCTTCCCATTCCAATCCTGAGACCCTTCCTATAGCATGAGATGTGATGTCTCAATGCTTCTAATACCAAACCTGAGATCCTACCTCTAACATGAAATGTGATATCCAACTCTTTCCCCTTCCAAACCTGAGAGCCTTCCTATAACATGAGATGTGATATCCAACTCCTTCCCATTCCAACCTCAGACCCTTCCTATAGCATGAGATGTGATATCTCAATGCCTCTAATACCAAACCTGAGATCCTTCCTCTAACATGAAATGTGATATCCAACTCCTTCCCTTTCCAAACCTGAGAGCCTATCTATAGCATGAGATGTGATATCCAAGTCCTTCCCATTCCAATCCTTAGACCCTTCCTACAGCATGCAATATGATATCTCAATGATTCTAATAACAAACCTGAGACCCGTCCTATAACATGAGATGGGATATCCAACTCCTTCGCATTCCAATCCTGAGACACTTCCGATAGCAGAGATGTGATATCTCAATGCTTATACCAAACCTGAGACCCTTCCTATAACATGAGATGTGATATCCAACTCCTTCCCGTTCCAAACCTGAGACCCTTCCTTTAGCATGAGATGTGACATCCAGCTCCTTCCCATTCCAATCCTGAGACCCTTCCTATAGCATGAGATGTGATATCTCAATGATTCTAATATCAAACTTGAGACCCTCCCAATAGCATGAGATGTGATATCCAAGTCCTTCCCATTCCAATCCTGAGACACTTCCTATAGCATGAGATGTGATATCTCAATGCTTCTAATACCAAACCTGAGACTCTTCCTATAACATGAGATGGGATATCCAACTCCTTCCCATTCCAATCCTGAGATTCTTCCGATAGCAGAGATGTGATATCTCAATGCTTATACCAAACCTGAGACCCTTCCTACGGCATGAGATGTCATATACAACTCCTTCCCATTCCAATCCTGAGACCCTTCCTATAGCATGAGATGTGATATCTCAATGCTTATACCAAACCTGAGACCCTTCCTATAGCATGAGATGTGATATCCAACTCCTTCCCATTCCAATCCTGAGACCCTTCCTATAGCATGAGATGTGATGTCTCAATGCTTCTAATACCAAACCTGAGATCCTTCCTATAACATGAGATGTGATATCCAACTCCTTCCATTCCAATCCTGAGACCCTTCCTATAGCATGAGATTTGATATCTCAATGCTTATACCAAACCTGAGACCCTTCCTATAGCATGAGATGTGATATCCAAGTCTTTCCCATTCCAATCCTTAGACCCTTCCTACAGCATGCAATATGATATCTCAATGATTCTAATAACAATCCTGAGACCCGTCCTATAACATGAGATGGGATATCCAATTCCTTCGCATTCCAATCCTGAGACACTTCCGATAGCAGAGATGTGGTATCTCAATGCTTATACCAAACCTGAGACCCTTCCTATAACATGAGATCGGATATCCAACTCCTTCCCGTTCCAAACCTGAGACCCTTCCTTTAGCATGAGATGTGATATCCAGCTCCTTCCCATTCCAATCCTGAGACACTTCCGATAGCATGAGATGTGATATCTCAATGCTTCTAATATCAAAACTGAAACCCTCCCTATAGCATGATATGTGATATCTAAGTCCTTCCCATTCCAATCCTGAGACCCTTCCTATAGCATGAGATGTGATATCTCAATGCTTCTATCAAACCTGAGACCCTTCCTTTAGCATGAGATGTGATATCCAACTCCTTCCCATTCCAACCTGAGACCCTTCCTATAGCATGAGAAGGGATATCCAACTCCTTCCCAATCCAATCCTGAGACCCTTCCGATAGCAGAGATGTGATATCTCAATGCTTATACCAAACCTGAGACCCTTCCTATGGCATGAGATGTGATATCCAACTCTTTGCCATTCAAATCCTGAGATCCTCCCTATAACACGAGATGTCATATCCAACTCCTTCCCATTCCAAACCTGAGACACTTCCTTTAGCATGAGATGTGATATCCAAATCCTTCACATTCCAATCCGGAGACCCTTCCTATAACATGAGATGTGATATCCAACTCCTTCCCAATCCAATCATGAGACCCTTCTGATAGCAGAGATGTGATATCTCAATGCTTATACCAAACCTGAGACCCTTCCTATGGCATGAGATGTGATATCCAACTCCTTGCCATTCAAATCCTGAGACCCTCCCTATAACAAGAGATGTCATATCCAACTCCTTCCCATTCCAAACCTGAGACCCTTCCTTTAGCATGAGATGTGATATCTCAATGCTTCTAATACCAAACCTGAGACCCTTCCAATAGCATGAGATGTGATATCTCAATGCTTCAAAAACCAAACATGAGAACCATCCTATAACATGAGATGTGAAATCCAAATCCTTCCCTTCCCAAACCTGAGACTCTTCCTATAGCATGAGATGTGATATCTCAATGCTTCTACCAAACCTGAAACCCTTCCTATAGCATGAGATGTGATATCCAACTCCTTCCCATTCCAATCCTGAGACACTTCCTATAGCATGAGATGTGATATCACAATGCTTCTAATACCAAACCTGAGACCCATCCTATAACATGAGATGTGATATCCAAATCCTTCCCCTTCCAAACCTGAGACCCTTCCTTTAGCATGAGATGTGATATCCAGCTCCTCCCATTCCAATCCTGAGACCCTTCCGATAGCATGAGATGTGATATCTCAATGCTTCTAATATCAAAACTGAGACCCTCCCTATAGCATGAGATGTGATATCTAAGTCCTTCCGATTCCAATCCTGAGACCCTTCCGATAGCAGAGATGTGATATTTCAATTCTTACACCAAACCTGAGACCCTTCCTATAGCATGAGATGTGATATCCAACTCCTTCCGATTCCAATCCTGAGACCCTTCCTATAGCATGAGATGTGATATCGCAATGCTTCTACCAAAACTGAGACCCTTCCTTTAGCATGAGATGTGATATCCAACTCCTTCCCATTCCAATCCTGAGACCCTTCCTATAGCATGAGATGTGATATCTCAATGCTTCTAATACCAAACCTGAGATCCTTCTGATAGCATGAGATGTGATATCTCAATGCTTCTAATACCAAACCTGAGATCCTTCCTATAACATGAGATTTGATATCCAAATCCTTTCCCTTCCAAACCTGAGACCCTCCCTTTAGCATGAGATGTGATATCCAACTCCTTCCCATTCCAATCCTGATACCCTTCTGATAGCATGAGATGTGATATCTCAATGCCTCTAATACCAAACCTGAGATCCTACCTCTAACATGAAATGTGATATCCAACTCCTTCCCTTTCCAAACCTGAGAGCCTTCCTACAGCATGAGATGTGGTATCCAAGTCCTTCCCATTCCAATCCTGAGACCCTTCCTATAACATGAGATGTGATATCCAACTCTTTCCCATTCCAACCTGAGACCCTTCCTATAGCATGAGATGGAATATCCAACTCCTTCCAAATCCAATCCTGATTCCCTTCCGATAGCATGAGATGTGATATCCCAATGCTTCTACAAAACCTGAGACCCATACCATGGCATGATGTGATATCAAACTCCCGTCCTATACCATGAGACTTGATATCTCAATGCTTCTAATACCAAACCTGAGACCGGTCCAATAACATGAGATGTGATATCCAAATCCTTCCCCTTCCGAACCTTAGACCCTTCCTTTATCATGAGATGTGATATCCAAGTCCTTCCCATTCCATTCCTGAGACCCTTCCTATAGCATGAGATGTGATATCTCAATGCTTCTAATACCAAACCTGAGACCCTTCCTATAACATGAGATGTGATATCCAAGTCCTTCCCATTCCAATCCTGAGACCCTTCCGATAGCAGAGATGTGATATCTCAATGCTTATACCAAACCTGAGACCCTTCCGATAGCATGAGATGTGATATCTCAATGCTTCTAATACCAAACCTGAGATCCTTCATATAACATGAGATGTGATGTCCAAATCCTTCCCCTTCCAAATCTTAGACCCTCCCTTTAGCATGAGATGTGATATCCAACTCCTTCCCATTCCAATCCTGAGACCCTTCTGATAGCATGAGATGTGATATCTCAATGCCTCTAATACCAAACCTGAGATCCTACCTCTACATGAAATGTGATATCCAAGTCCTTCCCATTCCAATCCTGAGACCCTTCCTATAACATGAGATGTGATATCCAACTCCTTCACATTCCAACCTTAGGCCCTTCCTATAGCATGAGATGGGATATCCAACTCCTTCCAAATCCAATCCCGATACCCTTCTGATAGCATGAGATGTGATATCCCAATGCTTCTACAAAACCTGAGACCCATACAATGGCATGAGATGTGATATCAAACTCCTTCCCATTCCAATGCTGAGACCCTTCCTATAGCTTGAGATGTGATATCCAACTCCTTCCCATTCCAATTCTGAGACCCGTCCTATACCATGAGACTTGATATCTCAATGCTTCTAATACCAAACCTGAGACCGGTCCTATAACATGAGATGTGATACCCAAATCCTTCCCCTTCCAAACCTTAGACCCTTCCTATAGCATGAGATGTGATATCTCAATGCTTCTAATACCAAACCTGAGATCCTTCCTATAACATGAGATGTGATATCCAACTCCTTCCCATTCCAATCCTGAGACACTTCCTATAGCATGAGATGTGATATCTCACTGCTTATACCAAACCTGAGACCCTTCCTATAGCATGAGATGTGATATCCAACTCCTTCCCATTCCAATCCTGAGACCCTTCCTATAGCATGAGATGTGATATCTCAATGCTTCTAATATCAAACTTTAGAGCCTCCCTATAGCATGAGATGTGATATCCAAGTCCTTCCCATTCCAATCCTGAGACACTTCCTATAGCATGAGATGTGATATCTCAATGCTTCTAATACCAAACCTGAGACTCTTCCTATAACATGAGATGGGATATCCAACTCCTTCCCATTCCAATCCTGAGACCCTTCCGATAGCAGAGATGTGATATCTCAATGCTTATACCAAACCTGAGACCCTTCCTACGGCATGAGATGTCATATACAACTCCTTCCCATTCCAATCCTGAAACCCTTCCTATAGCATGAGATGTGATATCTCAATGCTTCTAATACCAAACCTGAGACCCTTCCTATAACATGAGATGTGATATCCAACTCCTTCCCATTCCAATCCTGAGACCCTTCCTATAGCATGAGATGTGATATCTCAATGCTTATACCAAACCTGAGACCCTTCCTACGGCATGAGATGTCATATACAACTCCTTCCCATTCCAATCCTGAGACCCTTCCTATAGCATGAGATGTGATATCTCAATGCTTATACCAAACCTGAGACCCTTCCTATAGCATGAGATGTGATATCAAACTCCTTCCCATTCCAATCCTGAGACCCTTCCTATAGCATGAGATGTGATATCTCAATGCTTATACCAAACCTGAGACCCTTCCTATAGCATGAGATGTGATATCAAACTCCTTCCCATTCCAATCCTGAGACCCTTCCTATAGCATGAGATGTGATATCTCAATACTTCTAATACCAAACCTGAGATCCTTCCGATAACATGAGATGTGATATCCAAATCCTTCCCCTTCCAAACCTGAGACCCTTCTGATAGCATGAGATGTGATATCTCAATGCTTCTAATACCAATCCTGAGATCCTTCCAATAGCATGAGATGTGATATCTCAATGCTTCTAATACCAAACCTGAGATCCTTCCTATAACATGAGATGTGATATCCAAATCCTTCCCCTTCCAAACCTGAGACCCTCCCTTTAGCATGAGATGTGATATCCAACTCCTTCCCATTCCAATTCTGAGCCCCTTCCTATACCATGAGACTTGATATCCAACTCCTTCCCATTCCAATTCTGAGCCCCTTCCTATACCATGAGACTTGATATCTCAATGCTTCTAATACCAAACCTGAGACCCGTCCTATAACATGAGATGTGATATCCAAATCCTTCCCCTTCCAAACCTTAGACCCTTCCTTTATCATGAGATGTGATATCCAACTCCTTCCCATTCCAATCCTGAGACCCTTCCGATATCATGAGATGTGATATCTCAATGCTTCTAATATCAAACTTGAGACCCTCCCTATAGCATGAGATGTGATATCCAAGTCCTTCCCATTCCAATCCTGAGACCCTTCCTATAGCTTGAGATGTGACATCCAACTCCTTCCCATTCCAATTCTGATCCCCTTCCTATACCATGAGACTTGATATCTCAATGCTTCTAATACCAAACCTGAGACCCGTCCTATAACATGAGATGTGATATCCAAATCCTTCCCCTTCCAAACCTTAGACCCTTCCTTTATCATGAGATGTGATATCCAACTCCTTCCCATTCAAATCCTGAGACCCTTCCGATATCATGAGATGCAATATCTCAATGCTTCTAATATCAAACTTGAGACCCTCCCTATAGCATGAGATGTGATATCCAAGTCCTTCCCATTCCAATCATGAGACCCTTCCTATAGCATGAGATGTGATATCTCAATGCTTCTAATACCAAACCTGAGACCCTTCCTATAACATGAGATTGGAATATCCAACTCCTTCCCATTCCAATCCTGAGACCCTTCCGATAGCAGAAATGTGATATCTCAATTCTTATACCAAACCTGAGATCCTTCCTATAACATGAGATGTGATATCCAACTCCTTCCCATTCCAATCCTGAGACACTTCCTATAGCATGAGATGTGATATCTCACTGCTTATACCAAACCTGAGACCCTTCCTGTAGCATGAGATGTGATATCCAACTCCTTCCCATTCCAATCCTGAGACCCTTCCTATAGCATGAGATGTGATATCTCAATGCTTCTAATATCAAACTTGAGAGCCTCCCTATAGCATGAGATGTGATATCCAAGTCCTTCCCATTCCAATCCTGAGAAACTTCCTATAGCATGAGATGTGATATCTCAATGCTTCTAATACCAAACCTGAGACTCTTCCTATAACATGAGATGGGATATCCACCTCCTTCCCATTCCAATCCTGAGACCCTTCCGATAGCAGAGATGTGATATCTCAATGCTTATACCAAACCTGAGACCCTTCCTACGGCATGAGATGTCATATACAACTCCTTCCCATTCCAATCCTGAGACCCTTCCTATAGCATGAGATGTGATATCTCAATGCTTATACCAAACCTGAGACCCTTCCTATAGCATGAGATGTGATATCCAACTCCTTCCCATTCCAATCCTGAGACCCTTCCTATAGCATGAGATGTGATATCTCAATGCTTAAACCAAACCTGAGACCCTTCCTACGGCATGAGATGTCATATACAACTCCTTCCCATTCCAATCCTGAGACCCTTCCTATAGCATGAGATGTGATATCTCAATGCTTATACCATACCTGAGACCCTTCCTACAGCATGAGATGTGATATCCAACTCCTTCCCATTCCAATCCTGAGACCCTTCCTATAGCATGAGATGTGATATCTCAATGCTTACACCAAACCTGAGACCCTTCCTATAACATGAGATGGGATATCCAACTCCTTCCCATTCCAATCCTGAGACACTTCCGATAGCAGAGATGTGATATCTCAATGCTTATACCAGACCTTAGACCCTTCCTATAACATGAGATCGGATATCCAACTCCTTCCCGTTCCAAACCTGAGACCCTTCCTTTAGCATGAGATGTGATATCCAGCTCCTTCCCATTCCAATCCTGAGACACTTCCGATAGCATGAGATGTGATATCTCAATGCTTCTAATATCAAAACTGAAACCCTCCCTATAGCATGATATGTGATATCTAAGTCCTTCCCATTCCAATCCTGAGACCCTTCCTATAGCATGAGATGTGATATCTCAATGCTTCTAGCAAACATGAGACCCTTCCTTTAGCATGAGATGTGATATCCAACTCCTTCCCATTCCAATCCTGAGACCCTTCCTATAGCATGAGATGTGATATCTCAATACTTCTAATACCAAACCTGAGATCCTTCCGATAACATGAGATGTGATATCCAAATCCTTCCCCTTCCAAACCTGAGACCCTCCCTTTAGCATGAGATGTGATAACCAACTCCTTCCCATTCCAATCCTGAGACCCTTCTGATAGCATGAGATGTGATATCTCAATGCTTCTAATACCAAACCTGAGATCCTTCCGATAGCATGAGATGTGATATCTCAATGCTTCTAATACTAAACCTGAGATCCTTCCTATAACATGAGATGTGATATCCAAATCCTTCCCCTTCCAATTCTGAGACCCTCCCTTTAACATGAGATGTGATATCCAACTCCTTCCCATTCCAATCCTGAGACCCTTCTGATAGCATGAGATGTGATATCTCAATGCCTCTAATACCAAACCTGAGATCCTACCTCTAACATGAAATGTGATATCCAACTCTTTCCCCTTCCAAACCTGAGAGCCTTCCTATAACATGAGATGTGATATCCAACTCCTTCCCATTCCAACCTGAGACCCTTCCTATAGCATGAGATGTGATATCTCAATGCCTCTAATACCAAACCTGAGATCCTTCCTCTAACATGAAATGTGATATCCAACTCCTTCCCTTTCCAAACCTTAGAGCCTATCTATAGCATGAGATGTGATATCCAAGTCCTTCCCATTCCAATCCTTAGACCCTTCCTACAGCATGCAATATGATATCTCAATGATTCTAATAACAAACCTGAGACCCGTCCTATAACATGAGATGGGATATCCAAGTCCTTCCCATTCCAATCCTGAGACACTTCCGATAGCAGAGATGTGATATCTCAATGCTTATACCAAACCTGAGACCCTTCCTATAACATGAGATGTGATATCCAACTCCTTCCCGTTCCAAACCTGAGACTCTTCCTTTAGCATGAGATGTGATATCCAGCTCCTTCCCATTCCAATCCTGAGACACTCACGATAGCATGAGATGTGATATCTCAATGCTTCTAATATCAAAACTGAGACCCTCCCTATAGTATGATATGTGATATCTAAGTCCTTCCCATTCCAATCCTGAGACCCTTCCTATAGCATGAGATGTGATATCTCAATGCTTCTACCAAACCTGAGACCCTTCCTTTAGCATGAGATGTGATATCCAACTCCTTCCCATTCCAATCCTGAGACCCTTCCTATAGCATGAGATGTGATATCTCAATACTTCTAATACCAAACCTGAGATCCTTCCGATAACATGAGATGTGATATCCAAATCCTTCCCCTTCCAAACCTGAGACCCTCCCTTTAGCATGAGATGTGATATCCAACTCCTTCCCATTCCAATCCTGAGACCCTTCTGATAGCATGAGATGTGATATCTCAATGCTTCTAATACCAAACCTGAGACCCTTCCTACAGCATGCGATGTGATATCTCAATGCTTCTAATATCAAACCTGAGACCCGTCCTATAACATGAGATGGGATATCCAACTCCTTCCCGTTCCAAACCTGATACCCTTCCTATAGCATGAGATGTGATATCCAATTCCTTCCCATCCCAATCCTGAGACACCTCTGATAGCACAGATGTGATATCTCAATGCTTATACCAAACCTGAGACTCTTCCTATAACATGAGATGTGATATCCAACTCCTTCCCGTTCCAAACCTGAGACCCTTCCTATAGCATGAGATGTGATATCCAACTCCTTCCCGTTCCAAACCTGAGACCCTTCCTTTAGCATGAGATGTGATATCCAGCTCCTTCCCATTCCAATCCTGAGACACTTCCGATAGCATGAGATGTGATATCTCAATGCTTCTAATATCAAAAATGAGACCCTCCCTATAGCATGATATGTGATATCTAAGTCCTTCCCATTCCAATCCTGAGACCCTTCCTATAGCATGAGATGTGATATCTCCATGCTTCTACCAAACCTGAGACCCTTCCTTTAGCATGAGATGTGATATCCAACTCCTTCCCATTCCAATCCTGAGACCCTTCCTATAGCCTGAGATGTGATATCTCAATACTTCTAATACCAAACCTGAGATCCTTCCGATAACATGAGATGTGATATCCAAATCCTTCCCCTTCCAAACCTGAGACCCTCCCTTTAGCATGAGATGTGATATCCAACTCCTTCCCATTCCAATCCTGAGACTGTTCTGATAGCATGAGATGTGATATCTCAATGCTTCTAATACCAAACCTGAGACCCTTCCTACAGCATGCAATGTGATATCTCAATGCTTCTAATATCAAACCTGAGACCCGTCCTATAACATGAGATGGGATATCCAACTCCTTCCCGTTCCAAACCTGATACCCTTCCTATAGCATGAGATGTGATATCCAATTCCTTCCCATCCCAATCCTGAGACACCTCCGATAGCAGAGATGTGATATCTCAATGCTTATACCAAACCTGAGACTCTTCCTATAACATAAGATGTGATATCCAACTCCTTCCCGTTCAAAACCTGAGACCCTTCCGATAGCATGAGATGTGATATCTCAATGCTTCTAATACCAAACCTGAGACCCTTCCTATAACATGAGATGGGATATCCAACTCCTTCCCATTCCAATCCTGAGACACTTCCGATAGCAGAGATGTGATATCTCAATGCTTATACCAGACCTTAGACCCTTCCTTTAACATGAGATCGGATATCCAACTCCTTCCCGTTCCAAACCTGAGACCCTTCCTTTAGCATGAGATGTGATATCCAGCTCCTTCCCATTCCAATCCTGAGACCCTTCCTATAGCATGAGATGTGATATCTCAATGCTTCTACCAAACATGAGACCCTTCCTTTAGCATGAGATGTGATATCCAACTCCTTCCCATTCCAATCCTGAGACCCTTCCTATAGCATGAGATGTGATATCTCAATACTTCTAATACCAAACCTGAGATCCTTCCGATAACATGAGATGTGATATCCAAATCCTTCCCCTTCCAAACCTGAGACCCTCCCTTTAGCATGAGATGTGATATCCAACTCCTTCCCATTCCAATCCTGAGACCCTTCTGATAGCATGAGATGTGATATCTCAATGCTTCTAATACCAAACCTGAGATCCTTCCGATAGCATGAGATGTGATATCTCAATGCTTCTAATAGTAAACTTGAGATCCTTCCTATAACATGAGATGTGATATCCAAATCCTTCCCCTTCCAATTCTGAGACCCTCCCTTTAACATGAGATGTGATATCCAACTCCTTCCCATTCCAATCCTGAGACCCTTCTGATAGCATGAGATGTGATATCTCAATGCCTCTAATACCAAACCTGAGATCCTACCTCTAACATGAAATGTGATATCCAACTCTTTCCCCTTCCAAACCTGAGAGCCTTCCTATAACATGAGATGTGATATCCAACTCCTTCCCATTCCAACCTGAGACCCTTCCTATAGCATGAGATGTGATATCTCAATGCCTCTAATACCAAACCTGAGATCCTTCCTCTAACATGAAATGTGATATCCAACTCCTTCCCTTTCCAAACCTGAGAGCCTATCTATAGCATGAGATGTGATATCCAAGTCCTTCCCATTCCAATCCTTAGACCCTTCCTACAGCATGCAATATGATATCTCAATGATTCTAATAACAAACCTGAGACCCGTCCTATAACATGAGATGGGATATCCAAGTCCTTCCCATTCCAATCCTGAGACACTTCCGATAGCAGAGATGTGATATCTCAATGCTTAAACCAAACCTGAGACCCTTCCTATAACATGAGATGTGATATCCAACTCCTTCCCGTTCCAAACCTGAGACTCTTCCTTTAGCATGAGATGTGATATCCAGCTCCTTCCCATTCCAATCCTGAGACACTCACGATAGCATGAGATGTGATATCTCAATGCTTCTAATATCAAAACTGAGACCCTCCCTATAGTATGATATGTGATATCTAAGTCCTTCCCATTCCAATCCTGAGACCCTTCCTATAGCATGAGATGTGATATCTCAATGCTTCTACCAAACCTGAGACCCTTCCTTTAGCATGAGATGTGATATCCAACTCCTTCCCATTCCAATCCTGAGACCCTTCCTATAGCATGAGATGTGATATCTCAATACTTCTAATACCAAACCTGAGATCCTTCCGATAACATGAGATGTGATATCCAAATCCTTCCCCTTCCAAACCTGAGACCCTCCCTTTAGCATGAGATGTGATATCCAACTCCTTCCCATTCCAATCCTGAGACCCTTCTGATAGCATGAGATGTGATATTTCAATGCTTCTAATACCAAACCTGAGACCCTTCCTACAGCATGCGATGTGATATCTCAATGCTTCTAATATCAAACCTGAGACCCGTCCTATAACATGAGATGGGATATCCAACTCCTTCCCGTTCCAAACCTGATACCCTTCCTATAGCATGAGATGTGATATCCAATTCCTTCCCATCCCAATCCTGAGACACCTCTGATAGCACAGATGTGATATCTCAATGCTTATACCAAACCTGAGACTCTTCCTATAACATGAGATGTGATATCCAACTCCTTCCCGTTCCAAACCTGAGACCCTTCCTATAGCATGAGATGTGATATCCAACTCCTTCCCGTTCCAAACCTGAGACCCTTCCTTTAGCATGAGATGTGATATCCAGCTCCTTCCCATTCCAATCCTGAGACACTTCCGATAGCATGAGATGTGATATCTCAATGCTTCTAATATCAAAAATGAGACCCTCCCTATAGCATGATATGTGATATCTAAGTCCTTCCCATTCCAATCCTGAGACCCTTCCTATAGCATGAGATGTGATATCTCAATGCTTCTACCAAACCTGAGACCCTTCCTTTAGCATGAGATGTGATATCCAACTCCTTCCCATTCCAATCCTGAGACCCTTCCTATAGCCTGAGATGTGATATCTCAATACTTCTAATACCAAACCTGAGATCCTTCCGATAACATGAGATGTGATATCCAAATCCTTCCCCTTCCAAACCTGAGACCCTCCCTTTAGCATGAGATGTGATATCCAACTCCTTCCCATTCCAATCCTGAGACCGTTCTGATAGCATGAGATGTGATATCTCAATGCTTCTAATACCAAACCTGAGACCCTTCCTACAGCATGCAATGTGATATCTCAATGCTTCTAATATCAAACCTGAGACCCGTCCTATAACATGAGATGGGATATCCAACTCCTTCCCGTTCCAAACCTGATACCCTTCCTATAGCATGAGATGTGATATCCAATTCCTTCCCATCCCAATCCTGAGACACCTCCGATAGCAGAGATGTGATATCTCAATGCTTATACCAAACCTGAGACTCTTCCTATAACATAAGATGTGATATCCAACTCCTTCCCGTTCAAAACCTGAGACCCTTTCGATAGCATGAGATGTGATATCTCAATGCTTCTAATACCAAACCTGTGATCCTTCCTATAACAAGAGATGTGATATCAACATCCTTCCCCTTCCAAACCTGAGACCCTCCCTTTAGCATGAGATGTGATATCTCAATGCCTCTAATACCAAACCTGAGATCCTTCCGATAGCATGAGATGTGATATCTCAATGCTTCTAATACCAAACCTGAGATCCTTCCTATAACATGAGATGTGATATCCAAATCCTTCCCCTTCCATTCCTGAGACCCTCCCTTTAGCATGAGATGTGATATCCAAGTCCTTCCCATTCCAATCCTGAGACCCTTCCTATAGCATGAGATGTGATATCTCAATGCTTCTAATACCAAACCTGAGACCCTTCCTATAACATAAGATGGGATATCCAACTCCTTCCCATTCCAATCCTGAGACCCTTCCGATAGCAGAGATGTGATATCTCAATGCTTATACCAAACCTGAGACCCTTCCTGTGGCATGAGATGTCATATACAACTCCTTCCCATTCCAATCCTGAGACCCTTCCTATAGCATGAGATGTGATATCGAACTCCTTCCCATTCCAATCCTGAGACCCTTCCTATAGCATGAGTTTTGATATCTCAATGCTTCTAATACCAAACCTGAGATCCTTCCGATAGCATGAGATGTGATATCTCAATGCTTCTAATACCAAACCTGAGATCATTCCTATAACACGAGATGTAATATCCAAATCCTTCCCCTTCCAAACCTGAGACCCTCCCTTTAGCATGAGATGTGATATCCAACTCCTTCCCATTCCAATCCTGAGACCCTTCCTATAGCATGAGATGTGATGTCTCAATGCTTCTAATACCAAACCTGAGATCCTTCCTATAACATGAGATGTGATATCCAACTCCTTCCCATTCCAATCCTGAGACACTTCCTATAGCATGAGAAGTGATATCTCCATGCTTATACCAAACCTGAGACCCTTCCTATAGCATGAGATGTGATATCCAAATCCTTCCCATTCCAATCCTGAGACCCTTCCTATAGCATGAGATGTGATATCTCAATATTTCTAATACCAAACCTGAGATCCTTCCGATAACATGAGATGTGATATCCAAATCCTTCCCTTTCCAAACCTGAGACCCTCCCTTTAGCATGAAATGTGTTATCCAACTCCTTCCCATTCCAATCCTGAGACCCTTCTGATAGCATGAGATGTGATATCTCAATACTTCTAATACCAAACCTGAGATCCTTCCGATAACATGAGATGTGATATCCAAATCCTTCCCCTTCCAAACCTGAGACTCTCCCTTTAGCATGAGATGTGATATCCAACTCCTTCCCATTCCAATCCTGAGACCCTTCTGATAGCATGAGATGTGATATCTCAATGCCTCTAATACCAAACCTGAGATCCTACCTCTAACATGAAATGTGATATCCAACTCTTTCCCCTTCCAAACCTGAGAGCCTTCCTATAACATGAGATGTGATATCCAACTCCTTCCCATTCCAACCTGAGACCCTTCCTATAGCATGAGATGTGATATCTCAATGCCTCTAATACCAAACCTGAGATCCTTCCTCTAACATGAAATGTGATATCCAACTCCTTCCCTTTCCAAACATGAGAGCCTATCTATAGCATGAGATGTGATATCCAAGTCCTTCCCATTCCAATCCTTAGGCCCTTCCTACAGCATGCAATATGATATCTCAATGATTCTAATAACAAACCTGAGACCCGTCCTATAACATGAGATGTGTTAAGACGGATTTCTGAACTCTGTCCTGGTGGCGCAGAAGTTCAGAAGGCCAACCTAATTACTTGGAACAGGGTAACCTCTGGACGAGCCAGACCAATCAAGGTAGCGATCGCGGCGGTCAAGACTAGGTCTCAAGAGCGGTGAGGGTGACTGAAAGCCCGCAATGAGCACACAAAACAAGATCACTTACAAACTACTCCAAACAGGTGTTATATAAAAAATATATACACGTTTATTTTAAGGCCTTTAAAACAATGACTGTAGCGAGAAAATCACAATATCACAATATTAAACCAACACATACCGGTGTCCTGTCAATTGGTCGACTGCAATTTGGTCGATTGCAATTTGGTCGACACCATTTGGTGGAATGCCAAATGGTCGAATTTTTGTTTTTTTATTTATATATTTTTTTTGTGGGTTTTCGTGTGGGGAAAGAAAAAAAAAAGAAAAAAAAGAGGTTTGGGTGGGGGACCCCCCCCAAAAAAACCAAAAAAGGGGTAAAAAAAAAAAAAAAAAATTCGACCATTTGGCTTCGACCAAATGGTGTCGACCAATTGTCCTGTCGACCAAATGTTTTCGACCAATTGACTGGTAACCACACATACCATATCAACACAATATATATACAAATACGACAGTCGCAAGCGTTATATGCACGAAATGTGTAGTCCACCTGAAAGGGAAGGAAAACAGGCAGTGCGATACAATGCTTTAGACTCAGTTCGCCTTCAGAGACACCTAACTAGATGGAAGTCCGAGCCCTGCGAAGAGTGGAGCCTTGTGCTCAAAGTACCTGCACGCGCTGGTGCCAACGGGCAAAAGGAGAAGCTCTTCGAAGGAAGTCAGGCAGTTCAGTTTAGTGCATACAGAAGAAGAACAAGTTCCGCGACTCAAGCGCAGCCTCCACAGTGGGCAGAAGCAGAGCGCGAGTACGGACAAACGGGTGCTGTTTTACACAGCGGGGAAAAGCAATGGGCTCCTGCAGGAGGGCGACCAGATCCTAGCTATACTACTCACCGGTCCCCGATGCAAGCAGACCCAGGCTTCTCCGCGTCAGTTTCAGCAGCTTGCAGGTTCAGAAGAGCAGGGAACGCCTCGTCGTCGTGTTGAGTAAAAAGACGTCCCAATCGAAGAAACCTGCACAGTTTTGTCACCACAGCAGGGCAACGGAGCGGCCGTGTGTATCTGAGCCAAATGTACACTACTCACTTCCGACCTGGGAACGCCAAGTGTACGAAGCGTGTGAGAGTGACAAGGACTCGAAATACTACACAACCTGGCGGCGGTTACAGAGCAAGGCTCCCGGGTAAGCTGGTCAGTCAACTGGATGGCCCAGAGACGCTTCCGAAGGCTTACTGGCAGGAGATGGTGAAGATGCCGAGAATAGCTGTTCCCGCTATTCCAAGGGTCGAAGTACCAGTACAGGCCTTCTGGTTCGATCAAAGGTGAAAAGGGTTTCACAAGGCGACAGCAGTGCAGAGGAGGAGTCCTTCAGCGGGTCACCAGCGATTCCTCGGTCCAGCCTCTTGGTTGCAGGATACTTGGCTCCTGTATTCCTTCGTTCGTGAGAACTCAGGAGATCGACATGGTAGTGGTGTTTCCAGCCCCCTCTTATCCACGGTTCCCTTCGCGCCAAAACGGAGGGGACCCAATGGGAGATCCGCTCATCAACACTCACACCATTCGTGGACCAATCACGGACCACGGTGGTCCCAGGCATTCACACTACCCTAGACTCTCTGGCACCCAGGATGTGTATTGGGACCAGACATCCCAGCCCACACCCTGGAGGCACACACAAGACATGTAGAAGCCCGCGAAAGCATCTGTGTTTCGCGGGAAAGTACATGCCCAAATAAGGAAGGCCCCGGGTCGGCTCGACCTGGGGAAGTTGAAGGGAGCAAGACGGTCAGCGGACAGGACAAAGGAGCCTTGTGGTCTGGCCATTTTGGGAGCCAGGCCACCATTTTGGGTTAAGCGCAGAAAACGCGCTTAGAACGCCAAAAGGAGCTCAAAATACAAAGAAACGATCGCTGCCACCATTCCCGTCCCTGAATGACTTGCACCGATCAAATACAATCCTAAACGAGTATCTAGGGCCTGTAGAAGGCTAGAGACCCAAGAGAGCTGTAACTTAGCTTACAGTGCCCTCTTGTGTCATGTTGCACTAAAGCCGCAACATGATAAAAGAAACTACGAGAAACAGCGTTCCCCGGTACTGACTGTCTTAAGGGCATGTCAGTTTCCCCGTAAGAAAGGAGCGATAGCCCAGAGGAGTGCGGCAGAAGGCTGCACTTCTCTGGCAAAGTCAAGAACAAGGTGAAAAACAACAGCAAAAAGTTTAGGGGTTGCCACATGGAAGGAAAATTACCTACAATTACGAAATCTTTCCTAACAAGATGTGATATCCAAATCTTTCCCATTCCAATCCTGAGACCCTTCTGATAGCATGAGATGTGATATCTCAATGCCTCTAATACCAAACCTGAGATCCTACCTCTAACATGAAATGTGATATCCAACTCTCTCCCCTTCCAAACCTGAGAGCCTTCCTATAGCATGAGATGTGATATCCAAGTCCTTCCAATTCCAATCCTGAGACCCTTCCTATACCATGAGATGTGATATCCAACTCCTTCCCATTCCAACCTGAGACCCTTCCTATAGCATGAGATGGGATATCCAACTCCTTCCAAATCCAATCCTGATACCCTTCCGATAGCATGAGATGTGATATCCCAATGCTTCTACCAAACCTGAGACCCATACTATGGCATGAGATGTGATATCAAACTCCTTCCCATTCCAATCCTGAGACCCTTCCGATATCATGAGATGTGATATCTCAATGCTTCTAATATCAAACTTGAGACCCTCCCTATAGCATGAGATGTGATATCCAAGTCCTTCCCATTCCAATCCTGAGACCCTTCCCATAGCATGAGATGTGATATCTCAATGCTTCTAATACCAAACCTGAGACCCTTCCTATAACATGAGATGGGAATATCCAACTCCTTACCATTCCAATCCTGAGACCCTTCCGATAGCAGAGATGTGATATCTCAATGCTTATACCAAACCTGAGATCCTTCCTATAACATGAGATGTGATATCCAACTCCTTCCCATTCCAATACTGAGACACTTCCTATAGCATGAGATGTGATATCTCACTGCTTATACCAAACCTGAGACCCTTCCTATAGCATGAGATGTGATATCCAACTCCTTCCCATTCCAATCCTGAGACACTTCCTATAGCATGAGATGTGATATCTCAATGCTTCTTATATCAAACTTGAGACCCTCCCTATAGCATGAGATGTGATATCCAAGTCCTTCCCATTCCAATCCTGAGACACTTCCTATAGCATGAGATGTGATATCTCAATGCTTCTAATACCAAACCTGAGACTCTTCCTATAACATGAGATGGGATATCCAACTCCTTCCCATTCAAATCCTGAGACCCTTCCGATAGCAGAGATGTGATATCTCAATGCTTATACCAAACCTGAGACCCTTCCTACGGCATGAGATGTCATATACAACTCCTTCCCATTCCAATCCTGAGACCCTTCCTATAGCATGAGATGTGATATCTCAATGCTTATACCAAACCTGAGACCCTTCCTATAGCATGAGATGTGATATCCAACTCCTTCCCATTCCAATCCTGAGACCCTTCCTATAGCATGAGATGTGATGTCTCAATGCTTCTAATACCAAACCTGAGATCCTTCCTATAACATGAGATGTGATATCCAACTCCTTCCATTCCAATCCTGAGACCCTTCCTATAGAATGAGATTTGATATCTCAATGCTTATGCCAAACCTGAGACCCTTCCTATAGCATGAGATGTGATACCCAAGTCCTTCCCATTCCAATCCTTAGACCCTTCCTACAGCATGCAATATGATATCTCAATGATTCTAATAACAATCCTGAGACCCGTCCTATAACGTGAGATGGGATATCCAATTCCTTCCCATTCCAATCCTGAGACACTTCCGATAGCAGAGATGTGATATCTCAATGCTTATACCAAACCTGAGACCCTTCCTATAACATGAGATCGGATATCCTACTCCTTCCCGTTCCAAACCTGAGACCCTTCCTTTAGCATGAGATGTGATATCCAGCTCCTTCCCATTCCAATCCTGAGACACTTCCGATAGCATGAGATGTGATATCTCAATGCTTCTAATATCAAAACTGAAACCCTCCCTATAGCATGATATGTGATATCTAAGTCCTTCCCATTCCAATCCTAAGACCCTTCCTATAGCATGAGATGTGATATCTCAATGCTTCTACCAAACCTGAGACCCTTCCTTTAGCATGAGATGTGATATCCAACTCCTTCCCATTCCAATCCTGAGACCCTTCCGATAGCATGAGATGTGATATCTCAATACTTCTAATACCAAACCTGAGATCCTTCCGATAACATGAGATGTGATATCCAAATCCTTCCCCTTCCAAACCTGAGACCCTCCCTTTAGCATGAGATGTGATATCCAACTCCTTCCCATTCCAATCCTGAGACCCTTCTGATAGCATGAGATGTGATATCTCAATGTTTCTAATACCAAACCTGAGATCCTTCCGATAGCATGAGATGTGATATCTCAATGCTTCTAATACCAAACCTGAGATCCTTCCTATAACATGAGATGTGATATCCAAATCCTTCCCCTTCCAAACCTGAGACCCTCCCATTAGCATGAGATGTGATATCCAACTCCTTCCCATTCCAATCCTGAGACCCTTCTGATAGCATGAGATGTGATATCTCAATGCCTCTAATACCAAACCTGAGATCCTACCTCTAACATGAAATGTGATATCCAACTCTTTCCCCTTCCAAACCTGAGAGCCTTCCTATAACATGAGATGTGATATCCAACTCCTTCCCATTCCAACCTGAGACCCTTCCTATAGCATGAGATGTGATATCTCAATGCCTCTAATACCAAACCTGAAATCCTTCCTGTAACATGAAATGTGATATCCAACTCCTTCCCTTTCCAAACCTGAGAGCCTATCTATAGCATGAGATGTGATATCCAAGTCCTTCCCATTCCAATCCTTAGACCCTTCCTACAGCATGCAATATGATATCTCAATGATTCTAATAACAAACCTGAGACCCGTCCTATAACATGAGATGGGATATCCAACTCCTTCCCATTCCAATCCTGAGACACTTCCGATAGCAGAGATGTGATATCTCAATGCTTATACCAAACCTGAGACCCTTCCTATAACATGAGATGTGATATCCAGCTCCTTCCCATTCCAATACTGAGACACTTCCGATAGCATGAGATGTGATATCTCAATGCTTCTAATATCAAAACTGAGACCAACAAAAATGATATGTGATATCTAAGTCCTTCCCATTCCAATCCTGAGACCCTTCCTATAGCATGAGATGTGATATCTCAATGCTTCTAATATCAAACTTGAGACCCTCCCTATAGCATGAGATGTGATATCCAAGTCCTTCCCATTCCAATCCTGAGACACATCCTATAGCATGAGATGTGATATCTCAATGCTTCTAATACCAAACCTGAGACTCTTCCTATAACATGAGATGGGATATCCAAGTCCTTCCCATTCCAATCCTGAGACCCTTCCTATAGCATGAGATGTGATATCTCAATGCTTATACCAAACCTGAGACCCTTCCTACGGCATGAGATGTCATATACAACTCCTTCCCATTCCAATCCTGAGACCCTTCCTATAGCATGAGATGTGATATCTCAATGCTTATACCAAACCTGAGACCCTTCCTATAGCATGAGATGTGATATCCAACTCCTTCCCATTCCAATCCTGAGACCCTTCCCATAGCATGAGATGTGATGTCTCAATGCTTCTAATACCAAACCTGAGATCCTTCCTATAACATGAGATGTGATATCCAACTCCTTCCATTCCAATCCTGAGACCCTTCCTATAGCATGAGATTTGATATCTCAATGCTTATACCAAACCTGAGACCCTTCCTAAAGCATGAGATGTGATATCCAACTCCTTCCCGTTCCAAACCTGAGACCCTTCCTTTAGCATGAGATGTGATATCCAGCTCCTTCCCATTCCAATACTGAGACACTTCCGATAGCATGAGATGTGATATCTCAATGCTTCTAATATCAAAACTGAGACCAACAAAAATGATATGTGATATCTAAGTCCTTCCCATTCCAATCCTGAGACCCTCCCTATAGCATGAGATGTGATATCTAAGTCCTTCCCATTCCAATCCTGAGACCCTCCCTATAACATGAGATGGGAATATCCAACTCCTTACCATTCTAATCCTGAGACCCTTCCGATAGCAGAGATGTGATATCTCAATGCTTATACCAAACCTGAGATCCTTCCTATAACATGAGATGTGATATCCAACTCCTTCCCATTCCAATGCTGAGACACTTCCTATAGCATGAGATGTGATATCTCACTGCTTATACCAAACCTGAGACCCTTCCTATAGCATGAGATGTGACATCCAACTCCTTCCCATTCCAATCCTGAGACCCTTCCTATAGCATGAGATGTGATATCTCAATGCTTCTAATATCAAACTTGAGACCCTCCCTATAGCATGAGATGTGATATCCAAGTCCTTCCCATTCCAATCCTGAGACACTTCCTATAGCATGAGATGTGATATCTCAATGCTTCTAATACCAAACCTGAGACTCTTCCTATAACATGAGATGGGATATCCAACTCCTTCCCATTCCAATCCTGAGACCCTTCCGATAGCAGAGATGTGATATCTCAATGCTTATACCAAACCTGAGACCCTTCCTACGGCATGAGATGTCATATACAACTCCTTCCCATTCCAATCCTGAGACCCTTCCTATAGCATGAGATGTGATATCTCAATGCTTATACCAAACCTGAGACCCTTCCTATAGCATGAGATGTGATATCCAACTCCTTCCCATTCCAATCCTGAGACCCTTCCTATAGCATGAGATGTGATGTCTCAATGCTTCTAATACCAAACATGAGATCCTTCCTATAACATGAGATGTGATATCCAACTCCTTCCATTCCAATCCTGAGACCCTTCCTATAGCATGAGATTTGATATCTCAATGCTTATACCAAACCTGAGACCCTTCCTATAGCATGAGATGTGATACCCAAGTCCTTCCCATTCCAATCCTTAGACCCTTCCTACAGCATGCAATATGATATCTCAATGATTCTAATAACAATCCTGAGACCCGTCCTATAACGTGAGATGGGATATCCAATTCCTTCCCATTTCAATCCTGAGACACTTCCGATAGCAGAGATGTGATATCTCAATGCTTATACCAAACCTGAGACCCTTCCTATAACATGAGATCGGATATCCAACTCCTTCCCGTTCCAAACCTGAGACCCTTCCTTTAGCATGAGATGTGATATCCAGCTCCTTCCCATTCCAATCCTGAGACACTTCAGATAGCATGAGATGTGATATCTCAATGCTTCTAATATCAAAACTGAAACCCTCCCTATAGCATGATATGTGATATCTAAGTCCTTCCCATTCCAATCCTAAGACCCTTCCTATAGCATGAGATGTGATATCTCAATGCTTCTACCAAACCTGAGACCCTTCCTTTAGCATGAGATGTGATATCCAACTCCTTCCCATTCCAATCCTGAGACCCTTCCTATAGCATGAGATGTGATATCTCAATACTTTTAATACCAAACCTGAGATCCTTCCGATAACATGAGATGTGATATCCAAATCCTTCCCATTCCAATCCTGAGACCCTTCTGATAGCATGAAATGTGATATCTCAATGTTTCTAATACCAAACCTGAGATCCTTCCGATAGCATGAGATGTGATATCTCAATGCTTCTAATGCCAAACCTGAGATCCTTCCTATAACATGAGATGTGATATCCAAATCCTTCCCCTTCCAAACCTGAGACCCTCCCTTTAGCATGAGATGTGATATCCAACTCCTTCCCATTCCAATCCTGAGACCGTTCTGATAGCATGAGATGTGATATCTCAATGCCTCTGATACCAAACCTGAGATCCTACCTCTAACATGAAATGTGATATCCAACTCTTTCCCCTTCCAAACCTGAGAGCCTTCCTATAACATGAGATGTGATATCCAACTCCTTCCCATTCCAACCTGAGACCCTTCCTATAGCATGAGATGTGATATCTCAATGCCTCTAATACCAAACCTGAGATCCTTCCTCTAACATGAAATGTGATATCCAACTCCTTCCCTTTCCAAACCTGAGAGCCTATCTATAGCATGAGATGTGATATCCAAGTCCTTCCCATTCCAATCCTTAGACCCTTCCTACAGCATGCAATATGATGTCTCAATGATTCTAATAACAAACCTGAGACCCGTCCTATAACATGAGATGGGATATCCAACTCCTTCCCATTCCAATCCTGAGACACTTCCGATAGCAGAGATGTGATATCTCAATGCTTATACCAAACCTGAGACGCTTCCTATAACATGAGATGTGATATCCAACTCCTTCCCGTTCCAAACCTGAGACCCTTCCTTTAGCATGAGATGTGATATCCAGCTCCTTCCCATTCCAATACTGAGACACTTCCGATAGCAGAGATGTGATATCTCAATGCTTATACCAAACCTGAGACCCTTCCTATAACATGAGATGTGATATCCAACTCCTTCCCGTTCCAAACCTGAGACCCTTCATTTAGCATGAGATGTGATATCCAGCTCCTTCCCATTCCAATACTGAGACACTTCCGATAGCATGAGATGTGATATCTCAATGCTTCTAATATCAAAACTGAGACCAACAAAAATGATATGTGATATCTAAGTTCTTCCCATTCCAATCCTGAGACCCTTCCTATAGCATGAGATGTGATATCTCATTGCTTCTAATATCAAACTTGAGACCCTCCCTATAGCATGAGAAGTGATATCCAAGTCCTTCCCATTCCAATCCTGAGACACTTCCTATAGCATGAGATGTGATATCTCAATGCTTATACCAAACCTGAGACCCTTCCTACGGCATGAGATGTCATATACAACTCCTTCCCATTCCAATCCTGAGACCCTTCCTATAGCATGAGATGTGATATCTCAATGCTTATACCAAACCTGAGACCCTTCCTATAGCATGAGATGTGATATCCAACTCCTTCCCATTCCAATCCTGAGACCCTTCCTATAGCATGAGATGTGATGTCTCAATGCTTCTAATACCAAACCTGAGATCCTTCCTATAACATGAGATGTGATATCCAACTCCTTCCATTCCAATCCTGAGACCCTTCCTATAGCATGAGATTTGATATCTCAATGCTTATACCAAACCTGAGACCCTTCCTATAGCATGAGATGTGATATCCAACTCCTTCCCGTTCCAAACCTGAGACCCTTCCTTTAGCATTAGATGTGATATCCAGCTCCTTCCCATTCCAATACTGAGACACTTCCGATAGCATGAGATGTGATATCTCAATGCTTCTAATATCAAAACTGAGACCAACAAAAATGATATGTGATATCTAAGTCCTTCCCATTCCAATCCTGAGACCCTCCCTATAGCATGAGATGGGATATCCAAGTCCTTCCCATTCCAATCCTGAGACCCTTCCTATAGCATGAGATGTGATATCTCAATGCTTCTAATACCAAACCTGAGACCCTTCCTATAACATGAGATGGGAATATCCAACTCTTTACCATTCTAATCCTGAGACCCTTCCGATAGCAGAGATGTGATATCTCAATGCTTATACCAAACCTGAGATCCTTCCTATAACATGAGATGTGATATCCAACTCCTTCCCATTCCAATACTGAGACACTTCCTATAGCATGAGATGTGATATCTCACTGCTTATACCAAACCTGAGACCCTTCCTATAGCATGAGATGTGATATCCAACTCCTTCCCATTCCAATCCTGAGACCCTTCCTATAGCATGAGATGTGATATCTCAATGCTTATACCAAACCTGAGACCCTTCCTATAGCATGAGATGTGATATCCAACTCCTTCCCATTCCAATCCTGAGACCCTTCCTATAGCATGAGATGTGATGTCTCAATGCTTCTAATACCAAACCTGAGATCCTTCCTATAACATGAGATGTGATATCCAACTCCTTCCATTCCAATCCTGAGACCCTTCCTATAGCATGAGATTTGATATCTCAATGCTTATACCAAACCTGAGACCCTTCCTATAGCATGAGATGTGATATCCAACTCCTTCCCGTTCCAAACCTGAGACCCTTCCTTTAGCATTAGATGTGATATCCAGCTCCTTCCCATTCCAATACTGAGACACTTCCGATAGCATGAGATGTGATATCTCAATGCTTCTAATATCAAAACTGAGACCAACAAAAATGATATGTGATATCTAAGTCCTTCCCATTCCAATCCTGAGACCCTCCCTATAGCATGAGATGGGATATCCAAGTCCTTCCCATTCCAATCCTGAGACCCTTCCTATAGCATGAGATGTGATATCTCAATGCTTCTAATACCAAACCTGAGACCCTTCCTATAACATGAGATGGGAATATCCAACTCTTTACCATTCTAATCCTGAGACCCTTCCGATAGCAGAGATGTGATATCTCAATGCTTATACCAAACCTGAGATCCTTCCTATAACATGAGATGTGATATCCAACTCCTTCCCATTCCAATACTGAGACACTTCCTATAGCATGAGATGTGATATCTCACTGCTTATACCAAACCTGAGACCCTTCCTATAGCATGAGATGTGATATCCAACTCCTTCCCATTCCAATCCTGAGACCCTTCCTATAGCATGAGAAGTGATATCTCAATGCTTCTAATATCAAACTTGAGACCCTCCCTATAGCATGAGATGTGATATCCAAGTCCTTCCCATTCCAATCCTGAGACACTTCCTATAGCATGAGATGTGATATCTCAATGCTTCTAATACCACACCTGAGACTCTTCCTATAACATGAGATGGGATATCCAACTCCTTCCCATTCCAATCCTGAGACCCTTCCGATAGCAGAGATGTGATATCTCAATGCTTATACCAAACCTGAGACCCTTCCTACGGCATGAGATGTCATATACAACTCCTTCCCATTCCAATCCTGAGACCCTTCCTATAGCATGAGATGTGATATCTCAATGCTTATACCAAACCTGAGACCCTTCCTATAGCATGAGATGTGATATCCAACTCCTTCCCATTCCAATCCTGAGACCCTTCCTATAGCATGAGATGTGATGTCTCAATGCTTCTAATACCAAACCTGAGATCCTTCCTATAACATGAGATGTGATATCCAACTCCTTCCATTCCAATCCTGAGACCCTTCCTATAGCATGAGATTTGATATCTCAATGCTTATACCAAACCTGAGACCCTTCCTATAGCATGAGATGTGATACCCAAGTCCTACCCATTCCAATCCTTAGACCCTTCCTACAGCATGCAATATGATATCTCAATGATTCTAATAACAATCCTGAGACCCGTCCTATAACGTGAGATGGGATATCCAATTCCTTCCCATTCCAATCCTGAGACACTTCCGATAGCAGAGATGTGATTTCTCAATGCTTATACCTAACCTGAGACCCTTCCTATAACATGAGATCGGATATCCAACTCCTTCCCGTTCCAAACCTGAGACCCTTCCTTTAGCATGAGATGTGATATCCAGCTCCTTCCCATTCCAATCCTGAGACACTTCCGATAGCATGAGATGTGATATCTCAATGCTTCTAATATCAAAACTGAAACCCTCCCTATAGCATGATATGTGATATCTAAATCCTTCCCATTCCAATCCTAAGACCCTTCCTATAGCATGAGATGTGATATCTCAATGCTTCTACCAAACCTGAGACCCTTCCTTTAGCATGAGATGTGATATTCAACTCCTTCCCATTCCAATCCTGAGACCCTTCCTATAGCATGAGATGTGATATCTCAATACTTCTAATACCAAACCTGAGATCCTTCCGATAACATGAGATGTGATATCCAAATCCTTCCCATTCCAATCCTGAGAACCTTCTGATAGCATGAGATGTGATATCTCAATGTTTCTAATACCAAACCTGAGATCCTTCCGATAGCATGAGATGTGATATCTCAATGCTTCTAATACCAAAACTGAGATCCTTCCTATAACATGAGATGTGATATCCAACTCCTTCCCATTCCAATCCTGAGACCCTTCTGATAGCATGAGATGTGATATCTCAATACTTCTAATACCAAACCTGAGATCCTTCCGATAACATTAGATGTGATATCCAAATCCTTCCCCTTCCAAACCTGAGACTCTCCCTTTAGCATGAGATGTGATATCCAACTCTTTCCCATTCCAATCCTGAGACCCTTCTGATAGCATGAGATGTGATATCTCAATGCCTCTAATACCAAACCTGAGATCCTACCTCTAACATGAAATGTGATATCCAACTCTTTCCCCTTCCAAACCTGAGAGCCTTCCTATAACATGAGATGTGATATCCAACTCCTTCCCATTCCAACCTGAGACCCTTCCTATAGCATGAGATGTGATATCTCAATGCCTCTAATACCAAACCTGAGATCCTTCCTCTAACATGAAATGTGATATCCAACTCCTTCCCTTTCCAAACCTGAGAGCCTATCTATAGCATGAGATGTGATATCCAAGTCCTTCCCATTCCAATCCTTAGGCCCTTCCTACAGCATGCAATATGATATCTCAATGATTCTAATAACAAACCTGAGACCCGTCCTATAACATGAGATGTGTTAAGACGGATTTCTGAACTCTGTCCTGGTGGCGCAGAAGTTCAGAAGGCCAACCTAATTACTTGGAACAGGGTAACCTCTGGACGAGCCAGACCAATCAAGGTAGCGATCGCGGCGGTCAAGACTAGGTCTCAAGAGGGGTGAGGGTGACTGAAAGCCCGCAATGAGCACACAAAACAAGATCACTTACAAACTACTCCAAACAGGTGTTATATAAAAAATATATACACGTTTATTTTAAGGCCTTTAAAACAATGACCGTAGCGAGAAAATCACAATATCACAATATTAAACCAACACATACCATATCAACACAATATATATACAAATACGACAGTCGCAAGCGTTATATGCACGAAATGTGTAGTCCACCTGAAAGGGAAGGAAAACAGGCAGTGCGATACAATGCTTTAGACTCAGTTCGCCTTCACAGACCCCTAACTAGATGGAAGTCCGAGCCCTGCGAAGAGTGGAGCCTTGTGCTCAAAGTACCTGCACGCGCTGGTGCCAACGGGCAAAAGGAGAAGCTCTTCGAAGGAAGTCAGGCAGTTCAGTTTAGTGCATACAGAAGAAGAACAAGTTCCACGACTCAAGCGCAGCCTCCACAGTGGGCAGAAGCAGAGCGCGAGTACGGACAAACGGGTGCTGTTTTACACAGCGGGGAAAAGCAATGGGCTCCTGCAGGAGGGCGACCAGATCCTAGCTATACTACTCACCGGTCCCCGATGCAAGCAGACCCAGGCTTCTCCGCGTCAGTTTCAGCAGCTGGCAGGTTCAGAAGAGCAGGGAACGCCTCGTCGTCGTGTTGAGTAAAAAGACGTCCCAATCGAAGAAACCTGCACAGTTTTGTCACCACAGCAGGGCAACGGAGCGGCCGTGTGTATCTGAGCCAAATGTACACTACTCACTTCTAATACCAAACCTGAGACCCTTCCGATAGCATGAGATGTGATATCTCAATGCTTCAAAAACCAAACATGAGAAAAATCCTATAACATGAGATGTGAAATCCAAATCCTTCCCTTCCCAAACCTGAGACTCTTCCTATAGCATGAGATGTGATATCTCAGTGCTTCTAATATCAAACTTGAGACCCTCCCTATAGCATGAGATGTGATATCCAAGTCCTTCCCATTCCAATCCTGAGACACTTCCTATAGCATGAGATGTGATATCTCAATGCTTCTAATACCAAACCTGAGACTCTTCCTATAACATGAGATGGGATATCCAACTCCTTCCCATTCCAATCCTGAGACTCTTCTGATAGCAGAGATGTGATATCTCAATGCTTATACCAAACCTGAGACCCTTCCTACGGCATGAGATGTCATATACAACTCCTTCCCATTCCAATCCTGAGACCCTTCCTATAGCATGAGATGTGATATCTCAATGCTTATACCAAACCTGAGACCCTTCCTATAGCATGAGATGTGATATCCAACTCCTTCCCATTCCAATCCTGAGACCCTTCCTATAGCATGAGATGTGATGTCTCAATGCTTCTAATACCAAACCTGAGATCCTTCCTATAACATGAGATGTGATATCCAACTCCTTCCATTCCAATCCTGAGACCCTTCCTATAGCATGAGATTTGATATCTCAATGCTTATACCAAACCTGAGACCCTTCCTATAGCATGAGATGTGATATCCAAGTCTTTCCCATTCCAATCCTTAGACCCTTCATACAGCATGCAATATGATATCTCAATGATTCTAATAACAATCCTGAGACCCGTCCTATAACATGAGATGGGATATCCAATTCCTTCCCATTCCAATCCTGAGACACTTCCGATAGCAGAGATGTGATATCTCAATGCTTATACCAAACCTGAGACCCTTCCTATAACATGAGATCGGATATCCAACTCCTTCCCGTTCCAAACCTGAGACCCTTCCTTTAGCATGAGATGTAATATCCAGCTCCTTCCCATTCCAATCCTGAGACACTTCCGATAGCATGAGATGTGATATCTCAATGCTTCTACCAAACCTGAGACCCTTCCTTTAGCATGAGATGTGATATCCAACTCCTTCCCATTCCAACCTGAGACCCTTCCTATAGCATGAGAAGGGATATCCAACTCCTTCCCAATCCAATCCTGAGACCCTTCCGATAGCAGAGATGTGATATCTCAATGCTTATACCAAACCTGAGACCCTTCCTATGGCATGAGATGTGATATCTAACTCCTTGCCATTCAAATCCTGAGACCCTCCCTATAACAAGAGATGTCATATCCAACTCCTTCCCATTCCAAACTTGAGACCCTTCCTTTAGCATGAGATGTGATATCCAAATCCTTCACATTCCAATCCGGAGACCCTTCCTATAACATGAGATGTGATATCCAACTCCTTCCCAATCCAATCCTGAGACCCTTCCGATAGCAGAGATGTGATATCTCAATGCTTATACCAAACCTGAGACCCTTCCTATGGCATGAGATGTGATATCCAACTCCTTGCCATTCAAATCCTGAGACCCTCCCTATAACAAGAGATGTCATATCCAACTCCTTCCCATTCCAAACCTGAGACCCTTCCTTTAGCATGAGACGTGATATCCAAATCCTTCACATTCCAATCCAGAGACCAATCCTATAGCATGAGATGTGATATCTCAATGCTTCTAATACCAAACCTGAGACCCTTCCGATAGCATGAGATGTGATATCTCAATGCTTCAAAAACCAAACATGAGAACCGTCCTATAACATGAGATGTGAAATCCAAATCCTTCCCTTCCCAAACCTGAGACTCTTCCTATAGCATGAGATGTGATATCTCAATGCTTCTAATATCAAACTTGAGACCCTCCCTATAGCATGAGATGTGATATCCAAGTCCTTCCCATTCCAATCCTGAGACACTTCCTATAGCATGAGATGTGATATCTCAATGCTTCTAATACCAAACCTGAGACTCTTCTTATAACATGAGATGGGATATCCAACTCCTTCCCATTCCAATCCTGAGACTCTTCTGATAGCAGAGATGTGATATCTCAATGCTTATACCAAACCTGAGACCCTTCCTACGGCATGAGATGTCATATACAACTCCTTCCCATTCCAATCCTGAGACCCTTCCTATAGCATGAGATGTGATATCTCAATGCTTATACCAAACCTGAGACCCTTCCTATAGCATGAGATGTGATATCCAACTCCTTCCCATTCCAATCCTGAGACCCTTCCTATAGCATGAGATGTGATGTCTCAATGCTTCTAATACCAAACCTGAGATCCTTCCTATAACATGAGATGTGATATCCAACTCCTTCCATTCCAATCCTGAGACCCTTCCTATAGCATGAGATTTGATATCTCAATGCTTATACCAAACCTGAGACCCTTCCTATAGCATGAGATGTGATATCCAAGTCTTTCCCATTCCAATCCTTAGACCCTTCCTACAGCATGCAATATGATATCTCAATGATTCTAATAACAATCCCGAGACCCGTCCTATAACATGAGATGGGATATCCAACTCCTTCCCATTCCAATCCTGAGACACTTCCGATAGCAGAGATGTGATATCTCAATGCTTATACCAAACCTGAGACCCTTCCTATGGCATGAGATATGATATCCAACACCTTGCCATTCAAATCCCGAGACCCTCCCTATAACAAGAGATGTCATATCCAACTCCTTCCCATTCCAAACCTGAGACCCTTCCTTTAGCATGAGATGTGATATCCAAATCCTTCACATTCCAATCCGGAGACCCTTCCTATAACATGAGATGTGATATCCAACTCCTTCCCAATCCAATCCTGAGACCCTTCCGATAGCAGAGATGTGATATCTCAATGCTTATACCAAACCTGAGACCCTTCCTATAGCATGAGATGTGATATCCAACTCCTTCCGATTCCAATCCTGAGACCCTTCCTATAGCATGAGATGTGATATCGCAATGCTTCTACCAAAACTGAGACCCTTCCTTTAGCATGAGATGTGATATCCAAGTCCTTCCCATTCCAATCCTGAGACCCTTCCTATAGCATGAGATGTGATATCTCAATGCTTCTAATACCAAACCTGAGATCCTTCCGATAACATGAGATGTGATATCCAAATCCTTCCCCATCCAAACCTGAGACCCTCCCTTTAGCATGAGATGTGATATCCAAGTCCTTCCCATTCCAATCTTGAGACCCTTCCTATAACATGAGATGTGATATCCAACTCTTTCCCATTCCAACCTGAGACCTTTCCTATAGCATGAGATGGGATATCCAACAACTCCTTCCAAATCCAATCCTGATACCCTTCCGATAGCATGAGATGTGATATCCCAATGCTTCTACAAAACCTGAGACCCATACCATGGCATGATGTGATATCAAACTCCCGTCCTATACCATGAGACTTGATATCTCAATGCTTCTAATACCAAACCTGAGACCGGTCAAATAACATGAGATGTGATATCCAAATCCTTCCCCTTCCAAACCTGAGACCCTTCCTTTAGCATGAGATGTGATATCCAAATCCTTCCCATTCCAATCCTTAAACCCTTCCTATAGCATGAGATGTGATATCTCAATGTTTCTAATAAAAAACCTGAGACCCTTCCTATAGCAAGAGATGTGATATCCAAATCCTTCCCATTCCAACCTGAGACCCTTCCTATAGCATGAGAAGGGATATCCAACTCCTTCCCATTCCAATCCTTAAACCCTTCCTATAGCATGAGATGTGATATCTCAATGTTTCTAATAAAAAACCTGAGACCCTTCCTATAGCAAGAGATGTGATATCCAAATCCTTCCCATTCCAACCTGAGACCCTTCCTATAGCATGAGAAGGGATATCCAACTCCTTCCCATTTCAATCCTGAGATCCTTCCTATAACATGAGATGTGATATCCAATTCCTTCCCATTCCAAACCTGAGACCCTTCCTATTGGATGAGATGTGATATCCAACTCCTTCCCATTCCAAACCTGAGACCCTTCCTATACCATAAGTTGTGATATCTCAATGCTTCTAATACCAAACCTGGGACCCGTCCTATAACATGAGATATGATATCCAAATCCTTCCCATTCCAATCCTGAAACCCTTCCGATAGCATGAGATGTGATATCTCAATGTTTCTAATAAAAAACCTGAGACCCTTCATATAGCAAGAGATGTGATATCCAAATACTTCCCATTTCAATCTTGAGACCCTTCCTATAACGTGAGATATGATATCCAACTCCTTCCCATTCCAACATGAGACCCTTCCTATAGCATGAGAAGGGATGTCCAACTCCTTCCCAATCCAATCCTGAGACCCTTCCGATAGCAGAGATGTGATATCTCAATGCTTATACCAAACCTGAGACCCTTCCTTTAGCATGAGATTTGATATCCAAATCCTTCACATTCCAATCCTGAGACCCTTCCTATAGCATGAGATGTGATATCTCAATGCTTCTAATACCAAACCTGAGATGCTTCCTATAACATGAGATGTGATATCCAACTCCTTCCCATTCCAAACCTGAGACCCTTCCGATAGCATGAGATGTGATATCTCAATGCTTCTAAAACCAAACATGAGAACCATCCTATAACATGAGATGTGAAATCCCAATCCTTCCCTTCCCAAACCTGAGACACTTCCTATAGCTTGAGATGTGATATCAAACTCCTTCCCATTCCAATCCTGAAATAGCTTGAGATGTGATATCCAACTCCTTCCCATTCCAATCCTGAGACCCTTATTATACCATGAGATGTGATATCTCAAGGCTTCTAATACCAAACCTGAGACCCTTCCTATGGCATGAGATGTGATATCCAACTCCTTGCCATTCAAATCCTGAGACCCTCCCTATAACAAGAGATGTCATATCCAACTCCTTCCCATTCCAAACCTAAGACCCTTCCTTTAGCATGAGATGTGATATCCAAATCCTTCACATTCCAATCCAGAGACCAATCCTATAGCATGAGATGTGATATCTCAATGCTTCTAATATCAAAACTGAAACCCTCCCTATAGCATGAGATGTGATATCCAACTCCTTCCCATTCCAACCTGGGACCATTCCTATAGCATGAGAAGGGATATCCAACTCCTTCCCAATCCAATCCTGAGACCCTTCCGATAGCAGAGATGTGATATCTCAATGCTTATACCAAACCTGAGACCCTTCCTATGGCATGAGATATGATATCCAACACCTTGCCATTCAAATCCCGAGACCCTCCCTATAACAAGAGATGTCATATCCAACTCCTTCCCATTCCAAACCTGAGACCCTTCCTTTAGCATGAGATGTGATATCCAAATCCTTCACATTCCAATCCGGAGACCCTTCCTATAACATGAGATGTGATATCCAACTCCTTCCCAATCCAATCCTGAGACCCTTCCGATAGCAGAGATGTGATATCTCAATGCTTATACCAAACCTGAGACCCTTCCTATAGCATGAGATGTGATATCCAACTCCTTCCGATTCCAATCCTGAGACCCTTCCTATAGCATGAGATGTGATATCGCAATGCTTCTACCAAAACTGAGACCCTTCCTTTAGCATGAGATGTGATATCCAAGTCCTTCCCATTCCAATCCTGAGACCCTTCCTATAGCATGAGATGTGATATCTCAATGCTTCTAATACCAAACCTGAGATCCTTCCGATAGCATGAGATGTGATATCTCAATGCTTCTAATACCAAACCTGAGATCCTTCCTATAACATGAGATGTGATATCCAAATCCTTCCCCATCCAAACCTGAGACCCTCCCTTTAGCATGAGATGTGATATCCAAGTCCTTCCCATTCCAATCTTGAGACCCTTCCTATAACATGAGATGTGATATCCAACTCTTTCCCATTCCAACCTGAGACCTTTCCTATAGCATGAGATGGGATATCCAACAACTCCTTCCAAATCCAATCCTGATACCCTTCCGATAGCATGAGATGTGATATCCCAATGCTTCTACAAAACCTGAGACCCATACCATGGCATGATGTGATATCAAACTCCCGTCCTATACCATGAGACTTGATATCTCAATGCTTCTAATACCAAACCTGAGACCGGTCAAATAACATGAGATGTGATATCCAAATCCTTCCCCTTCCAAACCTGAGACCCTTCCTTTAGCATGAGATGTGATATCCAAATCCTTCCCATTCCAATCCTTAAACCCTTCCTATAGCATGAGATGTGATATCTCAATGTTTCTAATAAAAAACCTGAGACCCTTCCTATAGCAAGAGATGTGATATCCAAATCCTTCCCATTCCAACCTGAGACCCTTCCTATAGCATGAGAAGGGATATCCAACTCCTTCCCATTCCAATCCTTAAACCCTTCCTATAGCATGAGATGTGATATCTCAATGTTTCTAATAAAAAACCTGAGACCCTTCCTATAGCAAGAGATGTGATATCCAAATCCTTCCCATTCCAACCTGAGACCCTTCCTATAGCATGAGAAGGGATATCCAACTCCTTCCCATTTCAATCCTGAGATCCTTCCTATAACATGAGATGTGATATCCAATTCCTTCCCATTCCAAACCTGAGACCCTTCCTATTGGATGAGATGTGATATCCAACTCCTTCCCATTCCAAACCTGAGACCCTTCCTATACCATAAGTTGTGATATCTCAATGCTTCTAATACCAAACCTGGGACCCGTCCTATAACATGAGATATGATATCCAAATCCTTCCCATTCCAATCCTGAAACCCTTCCGATAGCATGAGATGTGATATCTCAATGTTTCTAATAAAAAACCTGAGACCCTTCATATAGCAAGAGATGTGATATCCAAATACTTCCCATTTCAATCTTGAGACCCTTCCTATAACATGAGATATGATATCCAACTCCTTCCCATTCCAACATGAGACCCTTCCTATAGCATGAGAAGGGATGTCCAACTCCTTCCCAATCCAATCCTGAGACCCTTCCGATAGCAGAGATGTGATATCTCAATGCTTATACCAAACCTGAGACCCTTCCTTTAGCATGAGATTTGATATCCAAATCCTTCACATTCCAATCCTGAGACCCTTCCTATAGCATGAGATGTGATATCTCAATGCTTCTAATACCAAACCTGAGATGCTTCCTATAACATGAGATGTGATATCCAACTCCTTCCCATTCCAAACCTGAGACACTTCCGATAGCATGAGATGTGATATCTCAATGCTTCTAAAACCAAACATGAGAACCATCCTATAACATGAGATGTGAAATCCCAATCCTTCCCTTCCCAAACCTGAGACACTTCCTATAGCTTGAGATGTGATATCAAACTCCTTCCCATTCCAATCCTGAAATAGCTTGAGATGTGATATCCAACTCCTTCCCATTCCAATCCTGAGACCCTTATTATACCATGAGATGTGATATCTCAAGGCTTCTAATACCAAACCTGAGACCCTTCCTATGGCATGAGATGTGATATCCAACTCCTTGCCATTCAAATCCTGAGACCCTCCCTATAACAAGAGAGGTCATATCCAACTCCTTCCCATTCCAAACCTGAGACCCTTCCTTTAGCATGAGATGTGATATCCAAATCCTTCACATTCCAATCCAGAGACCAATCCTATAGCATGAGATGTGATATCTCAATGCTTCTAATACCAAACCTGAGACCCTTCCGATAGCATGAGATGTGATATCTCAATGCTTCAAAAACCAAACATGAGAACCATCCTATAACATGAGATGTGAAATCCAAATCCTTCCCTTCCCAAACCTGAGACTCTTCCTATAGCATGAGATGTGATATCTCAATGCTTCTACCAAACCTGAAACCCTTCCTATAGCATGAGATGTGATATACAACTCCTTCCCATTCCAATCCTGAGACACTTCCTATAGCATGAGATGTGATATCACAATGCTTCTAATACCAAACCTGAGACCCATTCTATAACATGAGATGTGATATCCAAATCCTTCCCCTTCCAAACCTGAGACCCTTCCTTTAGCATGAGATGTGATATCTAAGTCCTTCCCATTCCAATCCTGAGACCCTTCCGATAGCAGAGATGTGATATCTCAATGCTTATACCAAACCTGAGACCCTTCCTATGGCATGAGATGTGATATCCAACTCCTTGCCATTCAAATCCTGAGACCCTCCCTATAACAAGAGATGTCATATCCAACTCCTTCCCATTCCAAACCTGAGACCCTTCCTTTAGCATGAGATGTGATATCCAAATCCTTCACATTCCAATCCGGAGACCAATCCTATAGCATGAGATGTGATATCTCAATGCTTCTAATACCAAACCTGAGACCCTTCCGATAGCATGAGATGTAATATCTCAATGCTTCAAAAACCAAACATGAGAACCATCCTATAACAAGAGATGTGAAATCCAAATCCTTCCCTTCCCAAACCTGAGACTCTTCCTATAGCATGAGATGTGATATCTCAATGCTTCTAATATCAAACTTGAGACCCTCCCTATAGCATGAGATGTGATATCCAAGTCCTTCCCATTCCAATCCTGAGACTCTTCCTATAGCATGAGATGTGATATCTCAATGCTTCTAATACCAAACCTGAGACTCTTCCTATAACATGAGATGGGATATCCAACTCCTTCCCATTCCAATCCTGAGACTCTTCTGATAGCAGAGATGTGATATCTCAATGCTTATACCAAACCTGAGACCCTTCCTACGGCATGAGATGTCATATACAACTCCTTCCCATTCCAATCCTGAGACCCTTCCTATAGCATGAGATGTGATATCTCAATGCTTATACCAAACCTGAGACCCTTCCTATAGCATGAGATGTGATATCCAACTCCTTCCCATTCCAATCCTGAGACCCTTCCTATAGCATGAGATGTGATGTCTCAATGCTTCTAATACCAAACCTGAGATCCTTCCTATAACATGAGATGTGATATCCAACTCCTTCCATTCCAATCCTGAGACCCTTCCTATAGCATGAGATTTGATATCTCAATGCTTATACCAAGCCTGAGACTCTTCCTATAGCATGAGATGTGATATCCAAGTCTTTCCCATTCCAATCCTTAGACCCTTCCTACAGCATGCAATATGATATCTCAATGATTCTAATAACAATCCTGAGACCCGTCCTATAACATGAGATGGGATATCCAATTCCTTCCCATTCCAATCCTGAGACACTTCCGATAGCAGAGATGTGATATCTCAATGCTTATACCAAACCTGAGACCCTTCCTATAACATGAGATCGGATATCCAACTCCTTCCCGTTCCAAACCTGAGACCCTTCCTTTAGCATGAGATGTAATATCCAGCTCCTTCCCATTCCAATCCTGAGACACTTCCGATAGCATGAGATGTGATATCTCAATGCTTCTAATATCAAAACTGAAACCCTCCCTATAGCATGATATGTGATATCTAAGTCCTTCCCATTCCAATCCTGAGACCCTTCCTATAGCATTAGATGTGATATCTCAATGCTTCTACCAAACCTGAGACCCTTCATTTAGCATGAGATGTGATATCCAACTCCTTCCCATTCCAACCTGAGACCCTTCCTATAGCATGAGAAGGGATATCCAACTCCTTCCCAATCCAATCCTGAGACCCTTCCGATAGCAGAGATGTGATATCTCAATGCTTATACCAAACCTGAGACCCTTCCTATGGCATGAGATGTGATATCCAACTCCTTGCCATTCAAATCCTGAGACCCTCCCTATAACAAGAGATGTCATATCCAACTCCTTCCCATTCCAAACCTGAGACCCTTCCTTTAGCATGAGATGTGATATCCAAATCCTTCACATTCCAATCCGGAGACCCTTCCTATAACATGAGATGTGATATCCAACTCCTTCCCAATCCAATCCTGAGACCCTTCCGATAGCAGAGATGTGATATCTCAATGCTTATACCAAACCTGAGACCCTTCCTATGGCATGAGATGTGATATCCAACTCCTTGCCATTCAAATCCTGAGACCCTCCCTATAACAAGAGATGTCATATCCAACTCCTTCCCATTCCAAACCTGAGACCCTTCCTTTAGCATGAGATGTGATATCCAAATCCTTCACATTCCAATCCAGAGACCAATCCTATAGCATGAGATGTGATATCTCAATGCTTCTAATACCAAACCTGAGACCCTTCCGATAGCATGAGATGTGATATCTCAATGCTTCAAAAACCAAACATGAGAACCATCCTATAACATGAGATGTGAAATCCAAATCCTTCCCTTCCCAAACCTGAGACTCTTCCTATAGCATGAGATGTGATATCTCAATGCTTCTACCAAACCTGAAACCCTTCCTATAGCATGAGATGTGATATCCAACTCCTTCCCATTCCAATCCTGAGACACTTCCTATAGCATGAGATGTGATATCACAATGCTTCTAATACCAAACCTGAAACCCATCCTATAACATGAGATGTGATATCCAAATCCTTCCCCTTCCAAACCTGAGACCGTTCCTTTAGCATGAGATGTGATATCCAGCTCCTCCCATTCCAATCCTGAGACCCTTCCGATAGCATGAGATGTGATATCTCAATGCTTCTAATATCAAAACTGAGACCCTCCCTATAGAATGAGATGTGATATCTAAGTCCTTCCCATTCCAATCCTGAGACCCTTCCGATAGCAGAGATGTGGTATCTCAATGCTTATACCAAACCTGAGACCCTTCCTATGGCATGAGATGTGAAATCCAACTCCTTGCCATTCAAATCCTGAGACCCTCCCTATAACAAGAGATGTCATATCCAACTCCTTCCCATTCCAAACCTGAGACCCTTCCTTTAGCATGAGATGTGATATCCAAATCCTTCACATTCCAATCCGGAGACCAATCCTATAGCATGAGATGTGATATCTCAATGCTTCTAATACCAAACCTGAGACCCTTCCGATAGCATGAGATGTGATATCTCAATGCTTCAAAAACCAAACATGAGAACCATCCTATAACATGAGATGTGAAATCCAAATCCTTCCCTTCCCAAACCTGAGACTCTTCCTATAGCATGAGATGTGATATCTCAATGCTTCTAATATCAAACTTGAGACCCTCCCTATAGCATGAGATGTGATATCCAAGTCCTTCCCATTCCAATCCTGAGACACTTCCTATAGCATGAGATGTGATATCTCAATGCTTCTAATACCAAACCTGAGACTCTTCCTATAACATGAGATGGAATATCCAACTCCTACCCATTCCAATCCTGAGACTCTTCTGATAGCAGAGATGTGATATCTCAATGCTTATACCAAACCTGAGACCCTTCCTACGGCATGAGATGTCATATACAACTCCTTCCCATTCCAATCCTGAGACCCTTCCTATAGCATGAGATGTGATATCTCAATGCTTATACCAAACCTGAGACCCTTCCTATAGCATGAGATGTGATATCCAACTCCTTCCCATTCCAATCCTGAGACCCTTCCTATAGCATGAGATTTGATGTCTCAATGCTTCTAATACCAAACCTGAGATCCTTCCTATAACATGAGATGTGATATCCAACTCCTTCCATTCCAATCCTGAGACCCTTCCTATAGCATGAGATTTGATATCTCAATGCTTATACCAAACCTGAGACCCTTCCTATAGCATGAGATGTGATATCCAAGTCTTTCCCATTCCAATCCTTAGACCCTTCCTACAGCATGCAATATGATATCTCAATGATTCTAATAACAATCCTGAGACCCGTCCTATAACATGAGATGGGATATCCAATTCCTTCCCATTCCAATCCTGAGACACTTCCGATAGCAGAGATGTGATATCTCAATGCTTATACCAAACCTGAGACCCTTCCTATAACATGAGATCGGATATCCAACTCCTTCCCGTTCCAAACCTGAGACCCTTCCTTTAGCATGAGATGTAATATCCAGCTCCTTCCCATTCCAATCCTGAGACACTTCCGATAGAATGAGATGTGATATCTCAATGCTTCTAATATCAAAACTGAAACCCTCCCTATAGCATGATATGTGATATCTAAGTCCTTCCCATTTCAATCCTGAGACCCTTCCTATAGCATGAGATGTGATATCTCAATGCTTCTACCAAACCTGAGACCCTTCCTTTAGCATGAGATGTGATATCCAACTCCTTCCCATTCCAACCTGAGACCCTTCCTATAGCATGAGAAGGGATATCCAACTCCTTCCCAATCCAATCCTGAGACCCTTCCGATAGCAGAGATGTGATATCTCAATGCTTATACCAAACCTGAGACCCTTCCTATGGCATGAGATGTGATATCCAACTCCTTGCCATTCAAATCCTGAGACCCTACCTATAACAAGAGATGTCATATCCAACTCCTTCCCATTCGAAACCTGAGACCCTTCCTTTAGCATGAGATGTGATATCCAAATCCTTCACATTCCAATCCGGAGACCCTTCCTATAACATGAGATGTGATATCCAACTCCTTCCCAATCCAATCCTGAGACCCTTCCGATAGCAGAGATGTGATATCTCAATGCTTATACCAAACCTGAGACCCTTCCTATGGCATGAGATGTGATATCCAACTCCTTGCCATTCAAATCCTGAGACCCTCCCTATAACAAGAGATGTCATATCCAACTCCTTCCCATTCCAAACCTGAGACCCTTCCTTTAGCATGAGATGTGATATCCAAATCCTTCACATTCCAATCCGGAGACCAATCCTATAGCATGAGATGTGATATCTCAATGCTTCTAATACCAAACCTGAGACCCTTCCGATAGCATGAGATGTGATATCTCAATGCTTCAAAAACCAAACATGAGAACCATCCTATAACATGAGATGTGAAATCCAAATCCTTCCCTTCCCAAACCTGAGACTCTTCCTATAGCATGAGATGTGATATCTCAATGCTTCTACCAAACCTGAAACCCTTCCTATAGCATGAGATGTGATATCCAACTCCTTCCCATTCCAATCCTGAGACACTTCCTATAGCATGAGATGTGATATCACGATGCTTCTAATACCAAACCTGAGACCCATCCTATAACATGAGATGTGATATCCAAATCCTTCCCCTTCCAAACCTGAGACCCTTCCTTTAGCATGAGATGTGATATCCAGCTCCTCCCATTCCAATCCTGAGACCCTTCCGATAGCATGAGATGTGATATCTCAATGCTTCTAATATCAAAACTGAGACCCTCCCTATAGCATGAGATGTGATATCTAAGTCCTTCCCATTCCAATCCTGAGACCCGATATCTCAATGCTTATACCAAACCTGAGAAGCTTCCTATGGCATGAGATGTGATATCCAACTCCTTGCCATTCAAATCCTGAGACCCTCCCTATAACAAGAGATGTCATATCCAACTCCTTCCCATTCCAAACCTGAGACCCTTCCTTTAGCATGAGATGTGATATCCAAATCCTTCACATTCCAATCCGGAGACCAATCCTATAGCATGAGATGTGATATCTCAATGCTTCTAATACCAAACCTGAGACCCTTCCGATAGCATGAGATGTGATATCTCAATGCTTCAAAAACCAAACATGAGAACCATCCTATAACATGAGATGTGAAATCAAAATCCTTCCCTTCCCAAACCTGAGACTCTTCCTATAGCATGAGATGTGATATCTCAATGCTTCTAATATCAAACTTGAGACCCTCCCTATAGCATGAGATGTGATATCCAAGTCCTTCCCATTCCAATCCTGAGACACTTCCTATAGCATGAGATGTGATATCTCAATGCTTCTAATACCAAACCTGAGACTCTTCCTATAACATGAGATGGGATATCCAACTCCTTCCCATTCCAATCCTGAGACTCTTCTGATAGCAGAGATGTGATATCTCAATGCTTATACCAAACCTGAGACCCTTCCTACGGCATGAGATGTCATATACAACTCCTTCCCATTCCAATCCTGAGACCCTTCCTATAGCATGAGATGTGATAGCTCAATGCTTATACCAAACCTGAGACCCTTCCTATAGCATGAGATGTGATATCCAACTCCTTCCCATTCCAATCCTGAGACCCTTCCTATAGCATGAGATGTGATGTCTCAATGCTTCTAATACCAAACCTGAGATCCTTCCTATAACATGAGATGTGATATCCAACTCCTTCCATTCCAATCCTGAGACCCTTCCTATAGCATGAGATTTGATATCTCAATGCTTATACCAAACCTGAGACCCTTCCTATAGCATGAGATGTGATATCCAAGTATTTCCCATTCCAATCCTTAGACCCTTCATACAGCATGCAATATGATATCTCAATGATTCTAATAACAATCCTGAGACCCGTCCTATAACATGAGATGGGATATCCAATTCCTTCCCATTCCAATCCTGAGACACTTCCGATAGCAGAGATGTGATATCTCAATGCTTATACCAAACCTGAGACCCTTCCTATAACATGAGATCGGATATCCAACTCCTTCCCGTTCCAAACCTGAGACCCTTCCTTTAGCATGAGATGTAATATCCAGCTCCTTCCCATTCCAATCCTGAGACACTTCTGATAGCATGAGATGTGATATCTCAATGCTTCTACCAAACCTGAGACCCTTCCTTTAGCATGAGATGTGATATCCAACTCCTTCCCATTCCAACCTGAGACCCTTCCTATAGCATGAGAAGGGATATCCAACTCCTTCCCAATCCAATCCTGAGACCCTTCCGATAGCAGAGATGTGGTATCTCAATGCTTATACCAAACCTGAGACCCTTCCTATGGCATGAGATGTGATATCCAACTCCTTGCCATTCAAATCCTGAGACCCTCCCTATAACAAGAGATGCCATATCCAACTCCTTCCCATTCCAAACCTGAGACCCTTCCTTTAGCATGAGATGTGATATCCAAATCCTTCACATTCCAATCCGGAGACCCTTCCTATAACATGAGATGTGATATCCAACTCCTTCCCAATCCAATCCTGAGACCCTTCCGATAGCAGAGATGTGATATCTCAATGCTTATACCAAACCTGAGACCCTTCCTATGGCATGAGATGTGATATCCAACTCCTTCCCATTCCAAACCTGAGACCCTTCCTTTAGCATGAGATGTGATATCCAAATCCTTCACATTCCAATCCAGAGACCAATCCTATAGCATGAGATGTGATATCTCAATGCTTCTAATACCAAACCTGAGACCCTTCCGATAGCATGAGATGTGATATCTCAATGCTTCAAAAACCAAACATGAGAACCGTCCTATAACATGAGATGTGAAATCCAAATCCTTCCCTTCCCAAACCTGAGACTCTTCCTATAGCATGAGATGTGATGTCTCAATGCTTCTAATACCAAACCTGAGATCCTTCCTATAACATGAGATGTGATATCCAACTCCTTCCATTCCAATCCTGAGACCCTTCCTATAGCATGAGATTTGATATCTCAATGCTTATACCAAACCTGAGACCCTTCCTATAGCATGAGATGTGATATCCAAGTCTTTCCCATTCTAATCCTTAGACCCTTGCTACAGCATGCAATATGATATCTCAATGATTCTAATAACAATCCTGAGACCCGTCCTATAACATGAGATGGGATATCCAACTCCTTCCCATTCCAATCCTGAGACACTTCCGATAGCAGAGATGTGATATCTCAATGCTTATACCAAACCTGAGACCCTTCCTATAACATGAGATCGGATATCCAACTCCTTCCCGTTCCAAACCTGAGACCCTTCCTTTAGCATGAGATGTAATATCCAGCTCCTTCCCATTCCAATCCTGAGACACTTCCGATAGCATGAGATGTGATATCTCAATGCTTCTAATATCAAAACTGAAATCCTCCCTATAGCATGAGATGTGATATCCAACTCCTTCCCTTTCCAACCTGAGACCCTTCCTATAGCATGAGAAGGGATATCCAACTCCTTCCCAATCCAATCCTGAGACCCTTCCGATAGCAGAGATGTGATATCTCAATGCTTATACCAAACCTGAGACCCTTCATATGGCATGAGATGTGATATCCAACACCTTGCCATTCAAATCCTGAGACCCTCCCTATAACAAGAGATGTCATATCCAACTCCTTCCCATTCCAAACCTGAGACCCTTCCTTTAGCATGAGATGTGATATCCAAATCCTTCACATTCCAATCCGGAGACCCTTCCTATAACATGAGATGTGATATCCAACTCCTTCCCAATCCAATCCTGAGACCCTTCCGATAGCAGAGATGTGATATCTCAATGCTTATACCAAACCTGAGACCCTTCCTATAGCATGAGATGTGATATCCAACTCCTTCCGATTCCAATCCTGAGACCCTTCCTATAGCATGAGATGTGATATCGCAATGCTTCTACCAAAACTGAGACCCTTCCTTTCGCATGAGATGTGCTATCCAAGTCCTTCCCATTCCAATCCTGAGACCCTTCCTATAGCATGAGATGTGATATCTCAATGCTTCTAATACCAAACCTGAGATCCTTCCGATAGCATGAGATGTGATATCTCAATGCTTCTAATACCAAACCTGAGATCCTTCCTATAACATGAGATGTGATATCCAAATCCTTCCCCATCCAAACCTGAGACCCTCCCTTTAGCATGAGATGTGATATCCAACTCCTTCCCATTCCAATCCTGATACCCTTCTGATAGCATGAGATGTGATATCTCAATGCCTCTAATACCAAACCTGAGATCCTACCTCTAACATGAAATGTGATATCCAACTCCTTCCCTTTCCAAACCTGAGAGCCTTCCTACAGCATGAGATGTGATATCCAAGTCCTTCCCATTCCAATCTTGAGACCCTTCCTATAACATGAGATGTGATATCCAACTCTTTCCCATTCCAACCTGAGACCTTTCCTATAGCATGAGATGGGATATCCAACAACTCCTTCCAAATCCAATCCTGATACCCTTCTGATAGCATGAGATGTGATATCCCAATGCTTCTACAAAACCTGAGACCCATACCATGGCATGATGTGATATCAAACTCCCGTCCTATACCATGAGACTTGATATCTCAATGCTTCTAATACCAAACCTGAGACCGGTCAAATAACATGAGATGTGATATCCAAATCCTTCCCCTTCCAAACCTGAGACCCTTCCTTTAGCATGAGATGTGATATCCAAATCCTTCCCATTCCAATCCTTAAACCCTTCCTATAGCATGAGATGTGATATCTCAATGTTTCTAATAAAAAACCTGAGACCCTTCCTATAGCAAGAGATGTGATATCCAAATCCTTCCCATTCCAACCTGAGACCCTTCCTATAGCATGAGAAGGGATATCCAACTCCTTCCCATTCCAATCCTTAAACCCTTCCTATAGCATGAGATGTGATATCTCAATGTTTCTAATAAAAAACCTGAGACCCTTCCTATAGCAAGAGATGTGATATCCAAATCCTTCCCATTCCAACCTGAGACCCTTCCTATAGCATGAGAAGGGATATCCAACTCCTTCCCATTCCAATCCTGAGATTCTTCCTATAACATGAGATGTGATATCCAATTCCTTCCCATTCCAAACCTGAGACCCTTCCTATTGGATGAGATGTGATATCCAACTCCTTCCCATTCCAAACCTGAGACCCTTCCTATACCATAAGATGTGATATCTCAATGCTTCTAATACCAAACCTGGGACCCGTCCTATAACATGAGATATGATATCCAAATCCTTCCCATTCCAATCCTGAAACCCTTCCGATAGCATGAGATGTGATATCTCAATGTTTCTAATAAAAAACCTGAGACCCTTCATATAGCAAGAGATGTGATATCCAAATACTTCCCATTTCAATCTTGAGACCCTTCCTATAACATGAGATATGATATCCAACTCCTTCCAATTCCAACATGAGACCCTTCCTATAGCATGAGAAGGGATGTCCAACTCCTTCCCAATCCAATCCTGAGACCCTTCCGATAGCAGAGATGTGATATCTCAATGCTTATACCAAACCTGAGACCCTTCCTTTAGCATGAGATTTGATATCCAAATCCTTCACATTCCAATCCTGAGACCCTTCCTATAGCATGAGATGTGATATCTCAATGCTTCTAATACCAAACCTGAGATGCTTCCTATAACATGAGATGTGATATCCAACTCCTTCCCATTCCAAACCTGAGACCCCTCCGATAGCATGAGATGTGATATCTCAATGCTTCTAAAACCAAACATGAGAACCATCCTATAACATGAGATGTGAAATCCCAATCCTTCCCTTCCCAAACCTGAGACACTTCCTATAGCTTGAGATGTGATATCAAACTCCTTCCCATTCCACTCCTGAAATAGCTTGAGATGTGATATCCAACTCCTTCCCATTCCAATCCTGAGACCCTTATTATACCATGAGATGTGATATCTCAAGGCTTCTAATACCAAACCTGAGACCCTTCCTATGGCATGAGATGTGATATCCAACTCCTTGCCATTCAAATCCTGAGACCCTCCCTATAACAAGAGAGGTCATATCCAACTCCTTCCCATTCCAAACCTGAGACCCTTCCTTTAGCATGAGATGTGATATCCAAATCCTTCACATTCCAATCCAGAGACCAATCCTATAGCATGAGATGTGATATCTCAATGCTTCTAATACCAAACCTGAGACCCTTCCGATAGCATGAGATGTGATATCTCAATGCTTCAAAAACCAAACATGAGAACCATCCTATAACATGAGATGTGAAATCCAAATCCTTCCCTTCCCAAACCTGAGACTCTTCCTATAGCATGAGATGTGATATCTCAATGCTTCTACCAAACCTGAAACCCTTCCTATAGCATGAGATGTGATATACAACTCCTTCCCATTCCAATCCTGAGACACTTCCTATAGCATGAGATGTGATATCACAATGCTTCTAATACCAAACCTGAGACCCATTCTATAACATGAGATGTGATATCCAAATCCTTCCCCTTCCAAACCTGAGACCCTTCCTTTAGCATGAGATGTGATATCCAGCTCCTCCCATTCCAATCCTGAGACCCTTCCGATAGCATGAGATGTGATATCTCAATGCTTCTAATATCAAAACTGAGACCCTCCCTATAGCATGAGATGTGATATCTAAGTCCTTCCCATTCCAATCCTGAGACCCTTCCGATAGCAGAGATGTGATATCTCAATGCTTATACCAAACCTGAGACCCTTCCTATGGCATGAGATGTGATATCCAACTCCTTGCCATTCAAATCCTGAGACCCTCCCTATAACAAGAGATGTCATATCCAACTCCTTCCCATTCCAAACCTGAGACCCTTCCTTTAGCATGAGATGTGATATCCAAATCCTTCACATTCCAATCCGGAGACCAATCCTATAGCATGAGATGTGATATCTCAATGCTTCTAATACCAAACCTGAGACCCTTCCGATAGCATGAGATGTAATATCTCAATGCTTCAAAAACCAAACATGAGAACCATCCTATAACAAGAGATGTGAAATCCAAATCCTTCCCTTCCCAAACCTGAGACTCTTCCTATAGCATGAGATGTGATATCTCAATGCTTCTAATATCAAACTTGAGACCCTCCCTATAGCATGAGATGTGATATCCAAGTCCTTCCCATTCCAATCCTGAGACACTTCCTATAGCATGAGATGTGATATCTCAATGCTTCTAATACCAAACCTGAGACTCTTCCTATAACATGAGATGGGATATCCAACTCCTTCCCATTCCAATCCTGAGACTCTTCTGATAGCAGAGATGTGATATCTCAATGCTTATACCAAACCTGAGACCCTTCCTACGGCATGAGATGTCATATACAACTCCTTCCCATTCCAATCCTGAGACCCTTCCTATAGCATGAGATGTGATATCTCAATGCTTATACCAAACCTGAGACCCTTCCTATAGCATGAGATGTGATATCCAACTCCTTCCCATTCCAATCCTGAGACCCTTCCTATAGCATGAGATGTGATGTCTCAATGCTTCTAATACCAAACCTGAGATCCTTCCTATAACATGAGATGTGATATCCAACTCCTTCCATTCCAATCCTGAGACCCTTCCTATAGCATGAGATTTGATATCTCAATGCTTATACCAAGCCTGAGACTCTTCCTATAGCATGAGATGTGATATCCAAGTCTTTCCCATTCCAATCCTTAGACCCTTCCTACAGCATGCAATATGATATCTCAATGATTCTAATAACAATCCTGAGACCCGTCCTATAACATGAGATGGGATATCCAATTCCTTCCCATTCCAATCCTGAGACACTTCCGATAGCAGAGATGTGATATCTCAATGCTTATACCAAACCTGAGACCCTTCCTATAACATGAGATCGGATATCCAACTCCTTCCCGTTCCAAACCTGAGACCCTTCCTTTAGCATGAGATGTAATATCCAGCTCCTTCCCATTCCAATCCTGAGACACTTCCGATAGCATGAGATGTGATATCTCAATGCTTCTAATATCAAAACTGAAACCCTCCCTATAGCATGATATGTGATATCTAAGTCCTTCCCATTCCAATCCTGAGACCCTTCCTATAGCATGAGATGTGATATCTCAATGCTTCTACCAAACCTGAGACCCTTCATTTAGCATGAGATGTGATATCCAACTCCTTCCCATTCCAACCTGAGACCCTTCCTATAGCATGAGAAGGGATATCCAACTCCTTCCCAATCCAATCCTGAGACCCTTCCGATAGCAGAGATGTGATATCTCAATGCTTATACCAAACCTGAGACCCTTCCTATGGCATGAGATGTGATATCCAACTCCTTGCCATTCAAATCCTGAGACCCTCCCTATAACAAGAGATGTCATATCCAACTCCTTCCCATTCCAAACCTGAGACCCTTCCTTTAGCATGAGATGTGATATCCAAATCCTTCACATTCCAATCCGGAGACCCTTCCTATAACATGAGATGTGATATCCAACTCCTTCCCAATCCAATCCTGAGACCCTTCCGATAGCAGAGATGTGATATCTCAATGCTTATACCAAACCTGAGACCCTTCCTATGGCATGAGATGTGATATCCAACTCCTTGCCATTCAAATCCTGAGACCCTCCCTATAACAAGAGATGTCATATCCAACTCCTTCCCATTCCAAACCTGAGACCCTTCCTTTAGCATGAGATGTGATATCCAAATCCTTCACATTCCAATCCAGAGACCAATCCTATAGCATGAGATGTGATATCTCAATGCTTCTAATACCAAACCTGAGACCCTTCCGATAGCATGAGATGTGATATCTCAATGCTTCAAAAACCAAACATGAGAACCATCCTATAACATGAGATGTGAAATCCAAATCCTTCCCTTCCCAAACCTGAGACTCTTCCTATAGCATGAGATGTGATATCTCAATGCTTCTACCAAACCTGAAACCCTTCCTATAGCATGAGATGTGATATCCAACTCCTTCCCATTCCAATCCTGAGACACTTCCTATAGCATGAGATGTGATATCACAATGCTTCTAATACCAAACCTGAAACCCATCCTATAACATGAGATGTGATATCCAAATCCTTCCCCTTCCAAACCTGAGACCGTTCCTTTAGCATGAGATGTGATATCCAGCTCCTCCCATTCCAATCCTGAGACCCTTCCGATAGCATGAGATGTGATATCTCAATGCTTCTAATATCAAAACTGAGACCCTCCCTATAGAATGAGATGTGATATCTAAGTCCTTCCCATTCCAATCCTGAGACCCTTCCGATAGCAGAGATGTGGTATCTCAATGCTTATACCAAACCTGAGACCCTTCCTATGGCATGAGATGTGAAATCCAACTCCTTGCCATTCAAATCCTGAGACCCTCCCTATAACAAGAGATGTCATATCCAACTCCTTCCCATTCCAAACCTGATACCCTTCCTTTAGCATGAGATGTGATATCCAAATCCTTCACATTCCAATCCGGAGACCAATCCTATAGCATGAGATGTGATATCTCAATGCTTCTAATACCAAACCTGAGACCCTTCCGATAGCATGAGATGTGATATCTCAATGCTTCAAAAACCAAACATGAGAACCATCCTATAACATGAGATGTGAAATCCAAATCCTTCCCTTCCCAAACCTGAGACTCTTCCTATAGCATGAGATGTGATATCTCAATGCTTCTAATATCAAACTTGAGACCCTCCCTATAGCATGAGATGTGATATCCAAGTCCTTCCCATTCCAATCCTGAGACACTTCCTATAGCATGAGATGTGATATCTCAATGCTTCTAATACCAAACCTGAGACTCTTCCTATAACATGAGATGGAATATCCAACTCCTACCCATTCCAATCCTGAGACTCTTCTGATAGCAGAGATGTGATATCTCAATGCTTATACCAAACCTGAGACCCTTCCTACGGCATGAGATGTCATATACAACTCCTTCCCATTCCAATCCTGAGACCCTTCCTATAGCATGAGATGTGATATCTCAATGCTTATACCAAACCTGAGACCCTTCCTATAGCATGAGATGTGATATCCAACTCCTTCCCATTCCAATCCTGAGACCCTTCCTATAGCATGAGATTTGATGTCTCAATGCTTCTAATACCAAACCTGAGATCCTTCCTATAACATGAGATGTGATATCCAACTCCTTCCATTCCAATCCTGAGACCCTTCCTATAGCATGAGATTTGATATCTCAATGCTTATACCAAACCTGAGACCCTTCCTATAGCATGAGATGTGATATCCAAGTCTTTCCCATTCCAATCCTTAGACCCTTCCTACAGCATGCAATATGATATCTCAATGATTCTAATAACAATCCTGAGACCCGTCCTATAACATGAGATGGGATATCCAATTCCTTCCCATTCCAATCCTGAGACACTTCCGATAGCAGAGATGTGATATCTCAATGCTTATACCAAACCTGAGACCCTTCCTATAACATGAGATCGGATATCCAACTCCTTCCCGTTCCAAACCTGAGACCCTTCCTTTAGCATGAGATGTAATATCCAGCTCCTTCCCATTCCAATCCTGAGACACTTCCGATAGAATGAGATGTGATATCTCAATGCTTCTAATATCAAAACTGAAACCCTCCCTATAGCATGATATGTGATATCTAAGTCCTTCCCATTTCAATCCTGAGACCCTTCCTATAGCATGAGATGTGATATCTCAATGCTTCTACCAAACCTGAGACCCTTCCTTTAGCATGAGATGTGATATCCAACTCCTTCCCATTCCAACCTGAGACCCTTCCTATAGCATGAGAAGGGATATCCAACTCCTTCCCAATCCAATCCTGAGACCCTTCCGATAGCAGAGATGTGATATCTCAATGCTTATACCAAACCTGAGACCCTTCCTATGGCATGAGATGTGATATCCAACTCCTTGCCATTCAAATCCTGAGACCCTACCTATAACAAGAGATGTCATATCCAACTCCTTCCCATTCGAAACCTGAGACCCTTCCTTTAGCATGAGATGTGATATCCAAATCCTTCACATTCCAATCCGGAGACCCTTCCTATAACATGAGATGTGATATCCAACTCCTTCCCAATCCAATCCTGAGACCCTTCCGATAGCAGAGATGTGATATCTCAATGCTTATACCAAACCTGAGACCCTTCCTATGGCATGAGATGTGATATCCAACTCCTTGCCATTCAAATCCTGAGACCCTCCCTATAACAAGAGATGTCATATCCAACTCCTTCCCATTCCAAACCTGAGACCCTTCCTTTAGCATGAGATGTGATATCCAAATCCTTCACATTCCAATCCGGAGACCAATCCTATAGCATGAGATGTGATATCTCAATGCTTCTAATACCAAACCTGAGACCCTTCCGATAGCATGAGATGTGATATCTCAATGCTTCAAAAACCAAACATGAGAACCATCCTATAACATGAGATGTGAAATCCAAATCCTTCCCTTCCCAAACCTGAGACTCTTCCTATAGCATGAGATGTGATATCTCAATGCTTCTACCAAACCTGAAACCCTTCCTATAGCATGAGATGTGATATCCAACTCCTTCCCATTCCAATCCTGAGACACTTCCTATAGCATGAGATGTGATATCACAATGCTTCTAATACCAAACCTGAGACCCATCCTATAACATGAGATGTGATATCCAAATCCTTCCCCTTCCAAACCTGAGACCCTTCCTTTAGCATGAGATGTGATATCCAGCTCCTCCCATTCCAATCCTGAGACCCTTCCGATAGCATGAGATGTGATATCTCAATGCTTCTAATATCAAAACTGAGACCCTCCCTATAGCATGAGATGTGATATCTAAGTCCTTCCCATTCCAATCCTGAGACCCGATATCTCAATGCTTATACCAAACCTGAGAAGCTTCCTATGGCATGAGATGTGATATCCAACTCCTTGCCATTCAAATCCTGAGACCCTCCCTATAACAAGAGATGTCATATCCAACTCCTTCCCATTCCAAACCTGAGACCCTTCCTTTAGCATGAGATGTGATATCCAAATCCTTCACATTCCAATCCGGAGACCAATCCTATAGCATGAGATGTGATATCTCAATGCTTCTAATACCAAACCTGAGACCCTTCCGATAGCATGAGATGTGATATCTCAATGCTTCAAAAACCAAACATGAGAACCATCCTATAACATGAGATGTGAAATCAAAATCCTTCCCTTCCCAAACCTGAGACTCTTCCTATAGCATGAGATGTGATATCTCAATGCTTCTAATATCAAACTTGAGACCCTCCCTATAGCATGAGATGTGATATCCAAGTCCTTCCCATTCCAATCCTGAGACACTTCCTATAGCATGAGATGTGATATCTCAATGCTTCTAATACCAAACCTGAGACTCTTCCTATAACATGAGATGGGATATCCAACTCCTTCCCATTCCAATCCTGAGACTCTTCTGATAGCAGAGATGTGATATCTCAATGCTTATACCAAACCTGAGACCCTTCCTACGGCATGAGATGTCATATACAACTCCTTCCCATTCCAATCCTGAGACCCTTCCTATAGCATGAGATGTGATAGCTCAATGCTTATACCAAACCTGAGACCCTTCCTATAGCATGAGATGTGATATCCAACTCCTTCCCATTCCAATCCTGAGACCCTTCCTATAGCATGAGATGTGATGTCTCAATGCTTCTAATACCAAACCTGAGATCCTTCCTATAACATGAGATGTGATATCCAACTCCTTCCATTCCAATCCTGAGACCCTTCCTATAGCATGAGATTTGATATCTCAATGCTTATACCAAACCTGAGACCCTTCCTATAGCATGAGATGTGATATCCAAGTATTTCCCATTCCAATCCTTAGACCCTTCATACAGCATGCAATATGATATCTCAATGATTCTAATAACAATCCTGAGACCCGTCCTATAACATGAGATGGGATATCCAATTCCTTCCCATTCCAATCCTGAGACACTTCCGATAGCAGAGATGTGATATCTCAATGCTTATACCAAACCTGAGACCCTTCCTATAACATGAGATCGGATATCCAACTCCTTCCCGTTCCAAACCTGAGACCCTTCCTTTAGCATGAGATGTAATATCCAGCTCCTTCCCATTCCAATCCTGAGACACTTCTGATAGCATGAGATGTGATATCTCAATGCTTCTACCAAACCTGAGACCCTTCCTTTAGCATGAGATGTGATATCCAACTCCTTCCCATTCCAACCTGAGACCCTTCCTATAGCATGAGAAGGGATATCCAACTCCTTCCCAATCCAATCCTGAGACCCTTCCGATAGCAGAGATGTGATATCTCAATGCTTATACCAAACCTGAGACCCTTCCTATGGCATGAGATGTGATATCCAACTCCTTGCCATTCAAATCCTGAGACCCTCCCTATAACAAGAGATGCCATATCCAACTCCTTCCCATTCCAAACCTGAGACCCTTCCTTTAGCATGAGATGTGATATCCAAATCCTTCACATTCCAATCCGGAGACCCTTCCTATAACATGAGATGTGATATCCAACTCCTTCCCAATCCAATCCTGAGACCCTTCCGATAGCAGAGATGTGATATCTCAATGCTTATACCAAACCTGAGACCCTTCCTATGGCATGAGATGTGATATCCAACTCCTTCCCATTCCAAACCTGAGACCCTTCCTTTAGCATGAGATGTGATATCCAAATCCTTCACATTCCAATCCAGAGACCAATCCTATAGCATGAGATGTGATATCTCAATGCTTCTAATACCAAACCTGAGACCCTTCCGATAGCATGAGATGTGATATCTCAATGCTTCAAAAACCAAACATGAGAACCGTCCTATAACATGAGATGTGAAATCCAAATCCTTCCCTTCCCAAACCTGAGACTCTTCCTATAGCATGAGATGTGATGTCTCAATGCTTCTAATACCAAACCTGAGATCCTTCCTATAACATGAGATGTGATATCCAACTCCTTCCATTCCAATCCTGAGACCCTTCCTATAGCATGAGATTTGATATCTCAATGCTTATACCAAACCTGAGACCCTTCCTATAGCATGAGATGTGATATCCAAGTCTTTCCCATTCTAATCCTTAGACCCTTGCTACAGCATGCAATATGATATCTCAATGATTCTAATAACAATCCTGAGACCCGTCCTATAACATGAGATGGGATATCCAACTCCTTCCCATTCCAATCCTGAGACACTTCCGATAGCAGAGATGTGATATCTCAATGCTTATACCAAACCTGAGACCCTTCCTATAACATGAGATCGGATATCCAACTCCTTCCCGTTCCAAACCTGAGACCCTTCCTTTAGCATGAGATGTAATATCCAGCTCCTTCCCATTCCAATCCTGAGACACTTCCGATAGCATGAGATGTGATATCTCAATGCTTCTAATATCAAAACTGAAACCCTCCCTATAGCATGAGATGTGATATCCAACTCCTTCCCTTTCCAACCTGAGACCCTTCCTATAGCATGAGAAGGGATATCCAACTCCTTCCCAATCCAATCCTGAGACCCTTCCGATAGCAGAGATGTGATATCTCAATGCTTATACCAAACCTGAGACCCTTCCTATGGCATGAGATGTGATATCCAACACCTTGCCATTCAAATCCTGAGACCCTCCCTATAACAAGAGATGTCATATCCAACTCCTTCCCATTCCAAACCTGAGACCCTTCCTTTAGCATGAGATGTGATATCCAAATCCTTCACATTCCAATCCGGAGACCCTTCCTATAACATGAGATGTGATATCCAACTCCTTCCCAATCCAATCCTGAGACCCTTCCGATAGCAGAGATGTGATATCTCAATGCTTATACCAAACCTGAGACCCTTCCTATAGCATGAGATGTGATATCCAACTCCTTCCGATTCCAATCCTGAGACCCTTCCTATAGCATGAGATGTGATATCGCAATGCTTCTACCAAAACTGAGACCCTTCCTTTCGCATGAGATGTGCTATCCAAGTCCTTCCCATTCCAATCCTGAGACCCTTCCTATAGCATGAGATGTGATATCTCAATGCTTCTAATACCAAACCTGAGATCCTTCCGATAGCATGAGATGTGATATCTCAATGCTTCTAATACCAAACCTGAGATCCTTCCTATAACATGAGATGTGATATCCAAATCCTTCCCCATCCAAACCTGAGACCCTCCCTTTAGCATGAGATGTGATATCCAACTCCTTCCCATTCCAATCCTGATACCCTTCTGATAGCATGAGATGTGATATCTCAATGCCTCTAATACCAAACCTGAGATCCTACCTCTAACATGAAATGTGATATCCAACTCCTTCCCTTTCCAAACCTGAGAGCCTTCCTACAGCATGAGATGTGATATCCAAGTCCTTCCCATTCCAATCTTGAGACCCTTCCTATAACATGAGATGTGATATCCAACTCTTTCCCATTCCAACCTGAGACCTTTCCTATAGCATGAGATGGGATATCCAACAACTCCTTCCAAATCCAATCCTGATACCCTTCTGATAGCATGAGATGTGATATCCCAATGCTTCTACAAAACCTGAGACCCATACCATGGCATGATGTGATATCAAACTCCCGTCCTATACCATGAGACTTGATATCTCAATGCTTCTAATACCAAACCTGAGACCGGTCAAATAACATGAGATGTGATATCCAAATCCTTCCCCTTCCAAACCTGAGACCCTTCCTTTAGCATGAGATGTGATATCCAAATCCTTCCCATTCCAATCCTTAAACCCTTCCTATAGCATGAGATGTGATATCTCAATGTTTCTAATAAAAAACCTGAGACCCTTCCTATAGCAAGAGATGTGATATCCAAATCCTTCCCATTCCAACCTGAGACCCTTCCTATATCATGAGAAGGGATATCCAACTCCTTCCCATTCCAATCCTTAAACCCTTCCTATAGCATGAGATGTGATATCTCAATGTTTCTAATAAAAAACCTGAGACCCTTCCTATAGCAAGAGATGTGATATCCAAATCCTTCCCATTCCAACCTGAGACCCTTCCTATAGCATGAGAAGGGATATCCAACTCCTTCCCATTCCAATCCTGAGATTCTTCCTATAACATGAGATGTGATATCCAATTCCTTCCCATTCCAAACCTGAGACCCTTCCTATTGGATGAGATGTGATATCCAACTCCTTCCCATTCCAAACCTGAGACCCTTCCTATACCATAAGATGTGATATCTCAATGCTTCTAATACCAAACCTGGGACCCGTCCTATAACATGAGATATGATATCCAAATCCTTCCCATTCCAATCCTGAAACCCTTCCGCTAGCATGAGATGTGATATCTCAATGTTTCTAATAAAAAACCTGAGACCCTTCATATAGCAAGAGATGTGATATCCAAATACTTCCCATTTCAATCTTGAGACCCTTCCTATAACATGAGATATGATATCCAACTCCTTCCAATTCCAACATGAGACCCTTCCTATAGCATGAGAAGGGATGTCCAACTCCTTCCCAATCCAATCCTGAGACCCTTCCGATAGCAGAGATGTGATATCTCAATGCTTATACCAAACCTGAGACCCTTCCTTTAGCATGAGATTTGATATCCAAATCCTTCACATTCCAATCCTGAGACCCTTCCTATAGCATGAGATGTGATATCTCAATGCTTCTAATACCAAACCTGAGATGCTTCCTATAACATGAGATGTGATATCCAACTCCTTCCCATTCCAAACCTGAGACCCCTCCGATAGCATGAGATGTGATATCTCAATGCTTCTAAAACCAAACATGAGAACCATCCTATAACATGAGATGTGAAATCCCAATCCTTCCCTTCCCAAACCTGAGACACTTCCTATAGCTTGAGATGTGATATCAAACTCCTTCCCATTCCAATCCTGAAATAGCTTGAGATGTGATATCCAACTCCTTCCCATTCCAATCCTGAGACCCTTATTATACCATGAGATGTGATATCTCAAGGCTTCTAATACCAAACCTGAGACCCTTCCTATGGCATGAGATGTGATATCCAACTCCTTGCCATTCAAATCCTGAGACCCTCCCTATAACAAGAGATGTCATATCCAACTCCTTCCCATTCCAAACCTGAGACCCTTCCTTTAGCATGAGATGTGATATCCAAATCCTTCACATTCCAATCCAGAGACCAATCCTATAGCATGAGATGTGATATCTCAATGCTTCTAATACCAAACCTGAGACCCTTCCGATAGCATGAGATGTGATATCTCAATGCTTCAAAAACCAAACATGAGAACAATCCTATAACATGAGATGTGAAATCCAAATCCTTCCCTTCCCAAACCTGAGACTCTTCCTATAGCATGAGATGTGATATCTCAATGCTTCTACCAAACCTGAAACCCTTCCTATAGCATGAGATGTGATATACAACTCCTTCCCACTCCAATACTGAGACACTTCCTATAGCATGAGATGTGATATCACAGTGCTTCTAATACCAAACCTGAGACCCATTCTATAACATGAGATGTGATATCCAAATCCTTCCCCTTCCAAACCTGAGACCCTTCCTTTAGCATGAGATGTGATATCCAGCTCCTCCCATTCCAATCCTGAGACCCTTCCGATAGCATGAGATGTGATATCTCAATGCTTCTAATATCAAAACTGAGACCCTCCCTATAGCATGAGATGTGATATCTAAGTCCTTCCCATTCCAATCCTGAGACCCTTCCGATAGCAGAGATGTGATATCTCAATGCTTATACCAAACCTGAGACCCTTCCTATGGCATGAGATGTGATATCCAACTCCTTGCCATTCAAATCCTGAGACCCTCCCTATAACAAGAGATGTCATATCCAACTCCTTCCCATTCCAAACCTGAGACCCTTCCTTTAGCATGAGATGTGATATCCAAATCCTTCACATTCCAATCCGGAGACCAATCCTATAGCATGAGATGTGATATCTCAATGCTTCTAATACCAAACCTGAGACCCTTCCGATAGCATGAGATGTAATATCTCAATGCTTCAAAAACCAAACATGAGAACCATCCTATAACATGAGATGTGAAATCCAAATCCTTCCCTTCCCAAACCTGAGACTCTTCCTATAGCATGAGATGTGATATCTCAATGCTTCTAATATCAAACTTGAGACCCTCCCTATAGCATGAGATGTGATATCCAAGTCCTTCCCATTCCAATCCTGAGAAACTTCCTATAGCATGAGATGTGATATCTCAATGCTTCTAATACCAAACCTGAGACTCTTCCTATAACATGAGATGGGATATCCAACTCCTTCCCATTCCAATCCTGAGACTCTTCTGATAGCAGAGATGTGATATCTCAATGCGTATACCAAACCTGAGACCCTTCCTACGGCATGAGATGTCATATACAACTCCTTCCCATTCCAATCCTGAGACCCTTCCTATAGCATGAGATGTGATATCTCAATGCTTATACCAAACCTGAGACCCTTCCTATAGCATGAGATGTGATATCCAACTCCTTCCCATTCCAATCCTGAGACCCTTCCTATAGCATGAGATGTGATGTCTCAATGCTTCTAATACCAAACCTGAGATCCTTCCTATAACATGAGATGTGATATCCAACTCCTTCCATTCCAATCCTGAGACCCTTCCTATAGCATGAGATTTGATATCTCAATGCTTATACCAAACCTGAGACCCTTCCTATAGCATGAGATGTGATATCCAAGTATTTCCCATTCCAATCCTTAGACCCTTCATACAGCATGCAATATGATATCTCAATGATTCTAATAACAATCCTGAGACCCGTCCTATAACATGAGATGGGATATCCAATTCCTTCCCATTCCAATCCTGAGACACTTCCGATAGCAGAGATGTGATATCTCAATGCTTATACCAAACCTGAGACCCTTCCTATAACATGAGATCGGATATCCAACTCCTTCCCGTTCCAAACCTGAGACCCTTCCTTTAGCATGAGATGTAATATCCAGCTCCTTCCCATTCCAATCCTGAGACACTTCCGATAGCATGAGATGTGATATCTCAATGCTTCTAATATCAAAACTGAAACCCTCCCTATAGCATGAGATGTGATATCCAACTCCTTCCCTTTCCAACCTGAGACCCTTCCTATAGCATGAGAAGGGATATTCAACTCCTTCCCAATCCAATCCTGAGACCCTTCCGATAGCAGAGATGTGATATCTCAATGCTTATACCAAACCTGAGACCCTTCCTATGGCATGAGATGTGATATCCAACACCTTGCCATTCAAATCCTGAGACCCTCCCTATAACAAGAGATGTCATATCCAACTCCTTCCCATTCCAAACCTGAGACCCTTCCTTTAGCATGAGATGTGATATCCAAATCCTTCACATTCCAATCCGGAGACCCTTCCTATAACATGAGATGTGATATCCAACTCCTTCCCAATCCAATCCTGAGACCCTTCCGATAGCAGAGATGTGATATCTCAATGCTTATACCAAACCTGAGACCCTTCCTATAGCATGAGATGTGATATCCAACTCCTTCCGATTCCAATCCTGAGACCCTTCCTATAGCATGAGATGTGATATCGCAATGCTTCTACCAAAACTGAGACCCTTCCTTTAGCATGAGATGTGATATCCAAGTCCTTCCCATTCCAATCCTGAGACCCTTCCTATAGCATGAGATGTGATATCTCAATGCTTCTAATACCAAACCTGAGATCCTTCCGATAGCATGAGATGTGATATCTCAATGCTTCTAATACCAAACCTGAGATCCTTCCTATAACATGAGATGTGATATCCAAATCCTTCCCCATCCAAACCTGAGACCCTCCCTTTAGCATGAGATGTGATATCCAACTCCTTCCCATTCCAATCCTGATACCCTTCTGATAGCATGAGATGTGATATCTCAATGCCTCTAATACCAAACCTGAGATCCTACCTCTAACATGAAATGTGATATCCAACTCCTTCCCTTTCCAAACCTGAGAGCCTTCCTACAGCATGAGATGTGATATCCAAGTCCTTCCCATTCCAATCTTGAGACCCTTCCTATAACATGAGATGTGATATCCAACTCTTTCCCATTCCAACCTGAGACCTTTCCTATAGCATGAGATGGGATATCCAACAACTCCTTCCAAATCCAATCCTGATACCCTTCCGATAGCATGAGATGTGATATCCCAATGCTTCTACAAAACCTGAGACCCATACCATGGCATGATGTGATATCAAACTCCCGTCCTATACCATGAGACTTGATATCTCAATGCTTCTAATACCAAACCTGAGACCGGTCAAATAACATGAGATGCGATATCCAAATCCTTCCCCTTCCAAACCTGAGACCCTTCCTTTAGCATGAGATGTGATATCCAAATCCTTCCCATTCCAATCCTTAAACCCTTCCAATAGCATGAGATGTGATATCTCAATGTTTCTAATAAAAAACCTGAGACCCTTCCTATAGCAAGAGATGTGATATCCAAATCCTTCCCATTCCAACCTGAGACCCTTCCTATAGCATGAGAAGGGATATCCGACTCCTTCCCATTCCAATCCTTAAACCCTTCCTATAGCATGAGATGTGATATCTCAATATTTCTAATAAAAAACCTGAGACCCTTCCTATAGCAAGAGATGTGATATCCAAATCCTTCCCATTCCAACCTGAGACCCTTCCTATAGCATGAGAAGGGATATCCAACTCCTTGCCATTCCAATCCTGAGATTCTTCCTATAACATGAGATGTGATATCCAATTCCTTCCCATTCCAAACCTGAGACCCTTCCTATTGGATGAGATGTGATATCCAACTCCTTCCCATTCCAAACCTGAGACCCTTCCTATACCATAAGATGTGATATCTCAATGCTTCTAATACCAAACCTGGGACCCGTCCTATAACATGAGATATGATATCCAAATCCTTCCCATTCCAATCCTGAAACCCTTCCGATAGCATGAGATGTGATATCTCAATGTTTCTAATAAAAAACCTGAGACCCTTCATATAGCAAGAGATGTGATATCCAAATACTTTCCATTTCAATCTTGAGACCCTTCCTATAACATGAGATATGATATCCAACTCCTTCCAATTCCAACATGAGACCCTTCCTATAGCATGAGAAGGGATGTCCAACTCCTTCCCAATCCATTCCTGAGACCCTTCCGATAGCAGAGATGTGATATCTCAATGCTTATACCAAACCTGAGACCCTTCCTTTAGCATGAGATTTGATATCCAAATCCTTCACATACCAATCCTGAGACCCTTCCTATAGCATGAGATGTGATGTCTCAATGCTTCTAATACCAAACCTGAGATGCTTCCTATAACATGAGATGTGATATCCAACTCCTTCCCATTCCAAACCTGAGACCCTTCCGATAGCATGAGATGTGATATCTCAATGCTTCTAAAACCAAACATGAGAACCATCCTATAACATGAGATGTGAAATCCCAATCCTTCCCTTCCCAAACCTGAGACACTTCCTATAGCTTGAGATGTGATATCAAACTCCTTCCCATTCCAATCCTGAAATAGCTTGAGATGTGATATCCAACTCCTTCCCATTCCAATCCTGAGACCCTTATTATACCATGAGATGTGATATCTCAAGGCTTCTAATACCAAACCTGAGACCCTTCCTATGGCATGAGATGTGATATCCAACTCCTTGCCATTCAAATCCTGAGACCCTCCCTATAACAAGAGATGTCATATCCAACTCCTTCCCATTCCAAACCTGAGACCCTTCCTTTAGCATGAGATGTGATATCCAAATCCTTCACATTCCAATCCAGAGACCAATCCTATAGAATGAGATGTGATATCTCAATGCTTCTAATACCAAACCTGAGACCCTTCCGATAGCATGAGATGTGATATCTCAATGCTTCAAAAACCAAACATGAGAACCATCCTATAACATGAGATGTGAAATCCAAATCCTTCCCTTCCCAAACCTGAGACTCTTCCTATAGCATGAGATGTGATATCTCAATGCTTCTACCAAACCTGAAACCCTTCCTATAGCATGAGATGTGATATACAACTCCTTCCCATTCCAATCCTGAGACACTTCCTATAGCATGAGATGTGATATCACAATGCTTCTAATACCAAACCTGAGACCCATTCTATAACATGAGATGTGATATCCAAATCCTTCCCCTTCCAAACCTGAGACCCTTCCTTTAGCATGAGATGTGATATCCAGCTCCTCCCATTCCAATCCTGAGACCCTTCCGATAGCATGAGATGTGATATCTCAATGCTTCTAATATCAAAACTGAGACCCTCCCTATAGCATGAGATGTGATATCTAAGTCCTTCCCATTCCAATCCTGAGACCCTTCCGATAGCAGAGATGTGATATCTCAAAGCTTATACCAAACCTGAGACCCTTCCTATGGCGTGAGATGTGATATCCAACTCCTTGCCATTCAAATCCTGAGACCCTCCCTATAACAAGAGATGTCATATCCAACTCCTTCCCATTCCAAACCTGAGACCCTTCCTTTAGCTTGAGATGTGATATCCAAATCCTTCACATTCCAATCCGGAGACCAATCCTATAGCATGAGATGTGATATCTCAATGCTTCTAATACCAAACCTGAGACCCTTCTGATAGCATGAGATGTAATATCTCAATGCTTCAAAAACCAAACATGAGAACCATCCTATAACATGAGATGTGAAATCCAAATCCTTCCCTTCCCAAACCTGAGACTCTTCCTATAGCATGAGATGTGATATCTCAATGCTTCTAATATCAAACTTGAGACCCTCCCTATAGCATGAGATGTGATATCCAAGTCCTTCCCATTCCAATCCTGAGAAACTTCCTATAGCATGAGATGTGATATCTCAATGCTTCTAATACCAAACCTGAGACTCTTCCTATAACATGAGATGGGATATCCAACTCCTTCCCATTCCAATCCTGAGACTCTTCTGATAGCAGAGATGTGATATCTCAATGCTTATACCAAACCTGAGACCCTTCCTACGGCATGAGATGTCATATACAACTCCTTCCCATTCCAATCCTGAGACCCTTCCTATAGCATGAGATGTGATATCTCAATGCTTATACCAAACCTGAGACCCTTCCTATAGCATGAGATGTGATATCCAACTCCTTCCCATTCCAATCCTGAGACCCTTCCTATAGCATGAGATGTGATGTCTCAATGCTTCTAATACCAAACCTGAGATCCTTCCTATAACATGAGATGTGATATCCAACTCCTTCCATTCCAATCCTGAGACCCTTCCTATAGCATGAGATTTGATATCTCAATGCTTATACCAAACCTGAGACTCTTCCTATAGCATGAGATGTGATATCCAAGTATTTCCCATTCCAATCCTTAGACCCTTCCTACAGCATGCAATATGATATCTCAATGATTCTAATAACAATCCTGAGACCCGTCCTATAACATGAGATGGGATATCCAATTCCTTCCCATTCCAATCCTGAGACACTTCCGATAGCAGAGATGTGATATCTCAATGCTTATACCAAACCTGAGATCCTTCCTATAACATGAGATGTGATATCCAACTCCTTCCCGTTCCAAACCTGAGACCCTTCCTTTAGCATGAGATGTAATATCCAGCTCCTTCCCATTCCAATCCTGAGACACTTCCGATAGCATGAGATGTGATATCTCAATGCTTCTAATATCAAAACTGAAACCCTCCCTATAGCATGATATGTGATATCTAAGTCCTTCCCATTCCAATCCTGAGACCCTTCCTATAGCATGAGATGTGATATCTCAATGCTTCTACCAAACCTGAGACCCTTCCTTTAGCATGAGATGTGATATCCAACTCCTTCCCATTCCAACCTGAGACCCTTCCTATAGCATGAGAAGGGATATCCAACTCCTTCCCAATCCAATCCTGAGACCCTTCCGATAGCAGAGATGTGATATCTCAATGCTTATACCAAACCTGAGACCCTTCCTATGGCATGAGATGTGATATCCAACTCCTTGCCATTCAAATCCTGAGACCCTCCCTATAACAAGAGATGTCATATCCAACTCCTTCCCATTCCAAACCTGAGACCCTTCCTTTAGCATGAGATGTGATATCCAAATCCTTCACATTCCAATCCGGAGACCCTTCCTATAACATGAGATGTGATATCCAACTCCTTCCCAATCCAATCCTGAGACCCTTCTGATAGCAGAGATGTGATATCCAAATCCTTCACATTCCAATCCGGAGACCCTCCCTATAACAAGAGATGTCATATCCAACTCCTTCCCATTCCAAACCTGAGACCCTTCCTTTAGCATGAGATGTGATATCCAAATCCTTCACATTCCAATCCAGAGACCAATCCTATAGCATGAGATGTGATATCTCAATGCTTCTAATACCAAACCTGAGACCCTTCCGATAGCATGAGATGTGATATCTCAATGCTTCAAAAACCAAACATGAGAACAATCCTATAACATGAGATGTGAAATCTAAATCCTTCCCTTCCCAAACCTGAGACTCTTCCTATAGCATGAGATGTGATATCTCAATGCTTCTACCAAACCTGAAACCCTTCCTATAGCATGAGATGTGATATCCAACTCCTTCCCATTCCAATCCTGAGACACTTCCTATAGCATGAGATGTGATATCACAATGCTTCTAATACCAAACCTGAAACCCATCCTATAACATGAGATGTGATATCCAAATCCTTCCCCTTCCAAACCTGAGACCCTTCCTTTAGCATGAGATGTGATATCCAGCTCCTCCCATTCCAATCCTGAGACCCTTCCGATAGCATGAGATGTGATATCTCAATGCTTCTAATATCAAACTTGAGACCCTCCCTATAGCATGAGATGTGATATCCAAGTCCTTCCCATTCCAATCCTGAGAAACTTCCTATAGCATGAGATGTGATATCTCAATGCTTCTAATACCAAACCTGAGACTCTTCCTATAACATGAGATGGGATATCCAACTCCTTCCCATTCCAATCCTGAGACTCTTCTGATAGCAGAGATGTGATATCTCAATGCGTATACCAAACCTGAGACCCTTCCTACGGCATGAGATGTCATATACAACTCCTTCCCATTCCAATCCTGAGACCCTTCCTATAGCATGAGATGTGATATCTCAATGCTTATACCAAACCTGAGACCCTTCCTATAGCATGAGATGTGATATCCAACTCCTTCCCATTCCAATCCTGAGACCCTTCCTATAGCATGAGATGTGATGTCTCAATGCTTCTAATACCAAACCTGAGATCCTTCCTATAACATGAGATGTGATATCCAACTCCTTCCATTCCAATCCTGAGACCCTTCCTATAGCATGAGATTTGATATCTCAATGCTTATACCAAACCTGAGACCCTTCCTATAGCATGAGATGTGATATCCAAGTATTTCCCATTCCAATCCTTAGACCCTTCATACAGCATGCAATATGATATCTCAATGATTCTAATAACAATCCTGAGACCCGTCCTATAACATGAGATGGGATATCCAATTCCTTCCCATTCCAATCCTGAGACACTTCCGATAGCAGAGATGTGATATCTCAATGCTTATACCAAACCTGAGACCCTTCCTATAACATGAGATCGGATATCCAACTCCTTCCCGTTCCAAACCTGAGACCCTTCCTTTAGCATGAGATGTAATATCCAGCTCCTTCCCATTCCAATCCTGAGACACTTCCGATAGCATGAGATGTGATATCTCAATGCTTCTAATATCAAAACTGAAACCCTCCCTATAGCATGAGATGTGATATCCAACTCCTTCCCTTTCCAACCTGAGACCCTTCCTATAGCATGAGAAGGGATATTCAACTCCTTCCCAATCCAATCCTGAGACCCTTCCGATAGCAGAGATGTGATATCTCAATGCTTATACCAAACCTGAGACCCTTCCTATGGCATGAGATGTGATATCCAACACCTTGCCATTCAAATCCTGAGACCCTCCCTATAACAAGAGATGTCATATCCAACTCCTTCCCATTCCAAACCTGAGACCCTTCCTTTAGCATGAGATGTGATATCCAAATCCTTCACATTCCAATCCGGAGACCCTTCCTATAACATGAGATGTGATATCCAACTCCTTCCCAATCCAATCCTGAGACCCTTCCGATAGCAGAGATGTGATATCTCAATGCTTATACCAAACCTGAGACCCTTCCTATAGCATGAGATGTGATATCCAACTCCTTCCGATTCCAATCCTGAGACCCTTCCTATAGCATGAGATGTGATATCGCAATGCTTCTACCAAAACTGAGACCCTTCCTTTAGCATGAGATGTGATATCCAAGTCCTTCCCATTCCAATCCTGAGACCCTTCCTATAGCATGAGATGTGATATCTCAATGCTTCTAATACCAAACCTGAGATCCTTCCGATAGCATGAGATGTGATATCTCAATGCTTCTAATACCAAACCTGAGATCCTTCCTATAACATGAGATGTGATATCCAAATCCTTCCCCATCCAAACCTGAGACCCTCCCTTTAGCATGAGATGTGATATCCAACTCCTTCCCATTCCAATCCTGATACCCTTCTGATAGCATGAGATGTGATATCTCAATGCCTCTAATACCAAACCTGAGATCCTACCTCTAACATGAAATGTGATATCCAACTCCTTCCCTTTCCAAACCTGAGAGCCTTCCTACAGCATGAGATGTGATATCCAAGTCCTTCCCATTCCAATCTTGAGACCCTTCCTATAACATGAGATGTGATATCCAACTCTTTCCCATTCCAACCTGAGACCTTTCCTATAGCATGAGATGGGATATCCAACAACTCCTTCCAAATCCAATCCTGATACCCTTCCGATAGCATGAGATGTGATATCCCAATGCTTCTACAAAACCTGAGACCCATACCATGGCATGATGTGATATCAAACTCCCGTCCTATACCATGAGACTTGATATCTCAATGCTTCTAATACCAAACCTGAGACCGGTCAAATAACATGAGATGCGATATCCAAATCCTTCCCCTTCCAAACCTGAGACCCTTCCTTTAGCATGAGATGTGATATCCAAATCCTTCCCATTCCAATCCTTAAACCCTTCCAATAGCATGAGATGTGATATCTCAATGTTTCTAATAAAAAACCTGAGACCCTTCCTATAGCAAGAGATGTGATATCCAAATCCTTCCCATTCCAACCTGAGACCCTTCCTATAGCATGAGAAGGGATATCCGACTCCTTCCCATTCCAATCCTTAAACCCTTCCTATAGCATGAGATGTGATATCTCAATATTTCTAATAAAAAACCTGAGACCCTTCCTATAGCAAGAGATGTGATATCCAAATCCTTCCCATTCCAACCTGAGACCCTTCCTATAGCATGAGAAGGGATATCCAACTCCTTGCCATTCCAATCCTGAGATTCTTCCTATAACATGAGATGTGATATCCAATTCCTTCCCATTCCAAACCTGAGACCCTTCCTATTGGATGAGATGTGATATCCAACTCCTTCCCATTCCAAACCTGAGACCCTTCCTATACCATAAGATGTGATATCTCAATGCTTCTAATACCAAACCTGGGACCCGTCCTATAACATGAGATATGATATCCAAATCCTTCCCATTCCAATCCTGAAACCCTTCCGATAGCATGAGATGTGATATCTCAATGTTTCTAATAAAAAACCTGAGACCCTTCATATAGCAAGAGATGTGATATCCAAATACTTTCCATTTCAATCTTGAGACCCTTCCTATAACATGAGATATGATATCCAACTCCTTCCAATTCCAACATGAGACCCTTCCTATAGCATGAGAAGGGATGTCCAACTCCTTCCCAATCCATTCCTGAGACCCTTCCGATAGCAGAGATGTGATATCTCAATGCTTATACCAAACCTGAGACCCTTCCTTTAGCATGAGATTTGATATCCAAATCCTTCACATACCAATCCTGAGACCCTTCCTATAGCATGAGATGTGATGTCTCAATGCTTCTAATACCAAACCTGAGATGCTTCCTATAACATGAGATGTGATATCCAACTCCTTCCCATTCCAAACCTGAGACCCTTCCGATAGCATGAGATGTGATATCTCAATGCTTCTAAAACCAAACATGAGAACCATCCTATAACATGAGATGTGAAATCCCAATCCTTCCCTTCCCAAACCTGAGACACTTCCTATAGCTTGAGATGTGATATCAAACTCCTTCCCATTCCAATCCTGAAATAGCTTGAGATGTGATATCCAACTCCTTCCCATTCCAATCCTGAGACCCTTATTATACCATGAGATGTGATATCTCAAGGCTTCTAATACCAAACCTGAGACCCTTCCTATGGCATGAGATGTGATATCCAACTCCTTGCCATTCAAATCCTGAGACCCTCCCTATAACAAGAGATGTCATATCCAACTCCTTCCCATTCCAAACCTGACACCCTTCCTTTAGCATGAGATGTGATATCCAAATCCTTCACATTCCAATCCAGAGACCAATCCTATAGAATGAGATGTGATATCTCAATGCTTCTAATACCAAACCTGAGACCCTTCCGATAGCATGAGATGTGATATCTCAATGCTTCAAAAACCAAACATGAGAACCATCCTATAACATGAGATGTGAAATCCAAATCCTTCCCTTCCCAAACCTGAGACTCTTCCTATAGCATGAGATGTGATATCTCAATGCTTCTACCAAACCTGAAACCCTTCCTATAGCATGAGATGTGATATACAACTCCTTCCCATTCCAATCCTGAGACACTTCCTATAGCATGAGATGTGATATCACAATGCTTCTAATACCAAACCTGAGACCCATTCTATAACATGAGATGTGATATCCAAATCCTTCCCCTTCCAAACCTGAGACCCTTCCTTTAGCATGAGATGTGATATCCAGCTCCTCCCATTCCAATCCTGAGACCCTTCCGATAGCATGAGATGTGATATCTCAATGCTTCTAATATCAAAACTGAGACCCTCCCTATAGCATGAGATGTGATATCTAAGTCCTTCCCATTCCAATCCTGAGACCCTTCCGATAGCAGAGATGTGATATCTCAAAGCTTATACCAAACCTGAGACCCTTCCTATGGCGTGAGATGTGATATCCAACTCCTTGCCATTCAAATCCTGAGACCCTCCCTATAACAAGAGATGTCATATCCAACTCCTTCCCATTCCAAACCTGAGACCCTTCCTTTAGCTTGAGATGTGATATCCAAATCCTTCACATTCCAATCCGGAGACCAATCCTATAGCATGAGATGTGATATCTCAATGCTTCTAATACCAAACCTGAGACCCTTCTGATAGCATGAGATGTAATATCTCAATGCTTCAAAAACCAAACATGAGAACCATCCTATAACATGAGATGTGAAATCCAAATCCTTCCCTTCCCAAACCTGAGACTCTTCCTATAGCATGAGATGTGATATCTCAATGCTTCTAATATCAAACTTGAGACCCTCCCTATAGCATGAGATGTGATATCCAAGTCCTTCCCATTCCAATCCTGAGAAACTTCCTATAGCATGAGATGTGATATCTCAATGCTTCTAATACCAAACCTGAGACTCTTCCTATAACATGAGATGGGATATCCAACTCCTTCCCATTCCAATCCTGAGACTCTTCTGATAGCAGAGATGTGATATCTCAATGCTTATACCAAACCTGAGACCCTTCCTACGGCATGAGATGTCATATACAACTCCTTCCCATTCCAATCCTGAGACCCTTCCTATAGCATGAGATGTGATATCTCAATGCTTATACCAAACCTGAGACCCTTCCTATAGCATGAGATGTGATATCCAACTCCTTCCCATTCCAATCCTGAGACCCTTCCTATAGCATGAGATGTGATGTCTCAATGCTTCTAATACCAAACCTGAGATCCTTCCTATAACATGAGATGTGATATCCAACTCCTTCCATTCCAATCCTGAGACCCTTCCTATAGCATGAGATTTGATATCTCAATGCTTATACCAAACCTGAGACTCTTCCTATAGCATGAGATGTGATATCCAAGTATTTCCCATTCCAATCCTTAGACCCTTCCTACAGCATGCAATATGATATCTCAATGATTCTAATAACAATCCTGAGACCCGTCCTATAACATGAGATGGGATATCCAATTCCTTCCCATTCCAATCCTGAGACACTTCCGATAGCAGAGATGTGATATCTCAATGCTTATACCAAACCTGAGATCCTTCCTATAACATGAGATGTGATATCCAACTCCTTCCCGTTCCAAACCTGAGACCCTTCCTTTAGCATGAGATGTAATATCCAGCTCCTTCCCATTCCAATCCTGAGACACTTCCGATAGCATGAGATGTGATATCTCAATGCTTCTAATATCAAAACTGAAACCCTCCCTATAGCATGATATGTGATATCTAAGTCCTTCCCATTCCAATCCTGAGACCCTTCCTATAGCATGAGATGTGATATCTCAATGCTTCTACCAAACCTGAGACCCTTCCTTTAGCATGAGATGTGATATCCAACTCCTTCCCATTCCAACCTGAGACCCTTCCTATAGCATGAGAAGGGATATCCAACTCCTTCCCAATCCAATCCTGAGACCCTTCCGATAGCAGAGATGTGATATCTCAATGCTTATACCAAACCTGAGACCCTTCCTATGGCATGAGATGTGATATCCAACTCCTTGCCATTCAAATCCTGAGACCCTCCCTATAACAAGAGATGTCATATCCAACTCCTTCCCATTCCAAACCTGAGACCCTTCCTTTAGCATGAGATGTGATATCCAAATCCTTCACATTCCAATCCGGAGACCCTTCCTATAACATGAGATGTGATATCCAACTCCTTCCCAATCCAATCCTGAGACCCTTCTGATAGCAGAGATGTGATATCCAAATCCTTCACATTCCAATCCGGAGACCCTCCCTATAACAAGAGATGTCATATCCAACTCCTTCCCATTCCAAACCTGAGACCCTTCCTTTAGCATGAGATGTGATATCCAAATCCTTCACATTCCAATCCAGAGACCAATCCTATAGCATGAGATGTGATATCTCAATGCTTCTAATACCAAACCTGAGACCCTTCCGATAGCATGAGATGTGATATCTCAATGCTTCAAAAACCAAACATGAGAACAATCCTATAACATGAGATGTGAAATCTAAATCCTTCCCTTCCCAAACCTGAGACTCTTCCTATAGCATGAGATGTGATATCTCAATGCTTCTACCAAACCTGAAACCCTTCCTATAGCATGAGATGTGATATCCAACTCCTTCCCATTCCAATCCTGAGACACTTCCTATAGCATGAGATGTGATATCACAATGCTTCTAATACCAAACCTGAAACCCATCCTATAACATGAGATGTGATATCCAAATCCTTCCCCTTCCAAACCTGAGACCCTTCCTTTAGCATGAGATGTGATATCCAGCTCCTCCCATTCCAATCCTGAGACCCTTCCGATAGCATGAGATGTGATATCTCAATGCTTCTAATATCAAAACTGAGACCCTCCCTATAGCATGAGATGTGATATCTAAGTCCTTCCCATTCCAATCCTGAGACCCTTCCGATAGCAGAGATGTGATATCTCAATGCTTATACCAAACCTGAGACCCTTCCTATGGCATGAGATGTGATATCCAACTCCTTGCCATTCAAATCCTGAGACCCTCCCTATAACAAGAGATGTCATATCCAACTCCTTCCCATTCCAAACCTGAGACCCTTCCTTTAGCATGAGATGTGATATCCAAATCCTTCACATTCCAATCCGGAGACCAATCCTATAGCATGAGATGTGATATCTCAATGCTTCTAATACCAAACCTGAGACCCTTCCGATAGCATGAGATGTGATATCTCAATGCTTCAAAAACCAAACATGAGAACCATCCTATAACATGAGATGTGAAATCCAAATCCTTCCCTTCCCAAACCTGAGACTCTTCCTATAGCATGAGATGTGATATCTCAATGCTTCTAATATCAAACTTGAGACCCTCCCTATAGCATGAGATGTGATATCCAAGTCCTTCCCATTCCAATCCTGAGACACTTCCTATAGCATGAGATGTGATATCTCAATGCTTCTAATACCAAACCTGAGACTCTTCCTATAACATGAGATGGGATATCCAACTCCTTCCCATTCCAATCCTGAGACTCTTCTGATAGCAGAGATGTGATATCTCAATGCTTATACCAAACCTGAGACCCTTCCTACGGCATGAGATGTCATATACAACTCCTTCCCATTCCAATCCTGAGACCCTTCCTAGAGCATGAGATGTGATATCTCAATGCTTATACCAAACCTGAGACCCTTCCTATAGCATGAGATGTGATATCCAACTCCTTCCCATTCCAATCCTGAGACCCTTCCTATAGCATGGGATTTGATGTCTCAATGCTTCTAATACCAAACCTGAGATCCTTCCTATAACATGAGATGTGATATCCAACTCCTTCCATTCCAATCCTGAGACCCTTCCTATAGCATGAGATTTGATATCTCAATGCTTATACCAAACCTGAGACCCTTCCTATAGCATGAGATGTGATATCCAAGTCTTTCCCATTCCAATCCTTAGACCCTTCCTACAGCATGCAATATGATATCTCAATGATTCTAATAACAATCCTGAGACCCGTCCTATAACATGAGATGGGATATCCAATTCCTTCCCATTCCAATCCTGAGACACTTCCGATAGCAGAGATGTGATATCTCAATGCTTATACCAAACCTGAGACCCTTCCTATAACATGAGATCGGATATCCAACTCCTTCCCGTTCCAAACCTGAGACCCTTCCTTTAGCATGAGATGTAATATCCAGCTCCTTCCCATTCCAATCCTGAGACCCTTCCTATAGCATGAGATGTGATATCTCAATGCTTCTACCAAACCTGAGACCCTTCCTTTAGCATGAGATGTGATATCCAACTCCTTCCCATTCCAACCTGAGACCCTTCCTATAGCATGAGAAGGGATATCCAACTCCTTCCCAATCCAATCCTGAGACCCTTCCGATAGCAGAGATGTGATATCTCAATGCTTATACCAAACCTGAGGCCCTTCCTATGGCATGAGATGTGATATCCAACTCCTTGCCATTCAAATCCTGAGACCCTCCCTATAACAAGAGATGTCATATCCAACTCCTTCCCATTCCAAACCTGAGACCCTTCCTTTAGCATGAGATGTGATATCCAAATCCTTCACATTCCAATCCGGAGACCCTTCCTATAACATGAGATGTGATATCCAACTTCTTCCCAATCCAATCCTGAGACCCTTCCGATAGCAGAGATGTGATATCTCAATGCTTATACCAAACCTGAGACCCTTCCTATGGCATGAGATGTGATATCCAACTCCTTGCCATTCAAATCCTGAGACCCTCCCTATAACAAGAGATGTCATATCCAACTCCTTCCCATTCCAAACCTGAGACCCTTCCTTTAGCATGAGATGTGATATCCAAATCCTTCACATTCCAATCCGGAGACCAATCCTATAGCATGAGATGTGATATCTCAATGCTTCTAATACCAAACCTGAGACCCTTCCGATAGCATGAGATGTGATATCTCAATGCTTCAAAAACCAAACATGAGAACCATCCTATAACATGAGATGTGAAATCCAAATCCTTCCCTTCCCAAACCTGAGACTCTTCCTATAGCATGAGATGTGATATCTCAATGCTTCTACCAAACCTGAAACCCTTCCTATAGCATGAGATGTGATATCCAACTCCTTCCCATTCCAATCCTGAGACACTTCCTATAGCATGAGATGTGATATCACAATGCTTCTAATACCAAACCTGAGACCCATCCTATAACATGAGATGTGATATCCAAATCCTTCCCCTTCCAAACCTGAGACCCTTCCTTTAGCATGAGATGTGATATCCAGCTCCTCCCATTCCAATCCTGAGACCCTTCCGATAGCATGAGATGTGATATCTCAATGCTTCTAATATCAAAACTGAGACCCTCCCTATAGCATGAGATGTGATATCTAAGTCCTTCCCATTCCAATCCTGAGACCCGATATCTCAATGCTTATACCAAACCTGAGACCCTTCCTATGGCATGAGATGTGATATCCAACTCCTTGCCATTCAAATCCTGAGACCCTCCCTATAACAAGAGATGTCATATCCAACTCCTTCCCATTCCAAACCTGAGACCCTTCCTTTAGCATGAGATGTGATATCCAAATCCTTCACATTCCAATCCGGAGACCAATCCTATAGCATGAGATGTGATATCTCAATGCTTCTAATACCAAACCTGAGACCCTTCCGATAGCATGAGATGTGATATCTCAATGCTTCAAAAACCAAACATGAGAACCATCCTATAACATGAGATGTGAAATCCAAATCCTTCCCTTCCCAAACCTGAGACTCTTCCTATAGCATGAGATGTGATATCTCAATGCTTCTAATATCAAACTTGAGACCCTCCCTATAGCATGAGATGTGATATCCAAGTCCTTCCCATTCCAATCCTGAGACACTTCCTATAGCATGAGATGTGATATCTCAATGCTTCTAATACCAAACCTGAGACTCTTCCTATAACATGAGATGGGATATCCAACTCCTTCCCATTCCAATCCCGAGACTCTTCTGATAGCAGAGATGTGATATCTCAATGCTTATACCAAACCTGAGACCCTTCCTACGGCATGAGATGTCATATACAACTCCTTCCCATTCCAATCCTGAGACCCTTCCTATAGCATGAGATGTGATATCTCAATGCTTATACCAAACCTGAGACCCTTCCTATAGCATGAGATGTGATATCCAACTCCTTCCCATTCCAATCCTGAGACCCTTCCTATAGCATGAGATGTGATGTCTCAATGCTTCTAATACCAAACCTGAGATCCTTTCTATAACATGAGATGTGATATCCAACTGCTTCCATTCCAATCCTGAGACCCGTCCTATAGCATGAGATTTGATATCTCAATGCTTATACCAAACCTGAGACCCTTCCTATAGCATGAGATGTGATATCCAAGTCTTTCCCATTCCAATCCTTAGACCCTTCCTACAGCATGCAATATGATATCTCAATGATTCTAATAACAATCCTGAGACCCGTCCTATAACATGAGATGGGATATCTAATTCCTTCCCATTCCAATCCTGAGACACTTCCGATAGCAGAGATGTGATATCTCAATGCTTATACCAAACCTGAGACCCTTCCTATAACATGAGATCGGATATCCAACTCCTTCCCGTTCCAAACCTGAGACCATTCCTTTAGCATGAGATGTAATATCCAGCTCCTTCCCATTCCAATCCTGAGACACTTCCGATAGCATGAGATGTGATATCTCAATGCTTCTACCAAACCTGAGACCCTTCCTTTAGCATGAGATGTGATATCCAACTCCTTCCCATTCCAACCTGAGACCCTTCCTATAGCATGAGAAGGGATATCCAACTCCTTGCCATTCAAATCCTGGGACCCTCCCTATAACAAGAGATGTCATATCCAACTCCTTCCCATTCCAAACCTGAGACACTTCCTTTAGCATGAGATGTGATATCCAAATCCTTCACATTCCAATCCGGAGACCCTTCCTATAACATGAGATGTGATATCCAACTCCTTCCCAATCCAATCCTGAGACCCTTCCGATAGCAGAGATGTGATATCTCAATGCTTATACCAAACCTGAGACCCTTCCTATGGCATGAGATGTGATATCCAACTCCTTCCCATTCCAAACCTGAGACCCTTCCTTTAGCATGAGATGTGATATCCAAATCCTTCACATTCCAATCCAGAGACTAATCCTATAGCATGAGATGTGATATCTCAATGCTTCTAATACCAAACCTGAGACCCTTCCGATAGCATGAGATGTGATATCTCAATGCTTCAAAAACCAAACATGAGAACCGTCCTATAACATGAGATGTGAAATCCAAATCCTTCCCTTCCCAAACCTGAGACTCTTCCTATAGCATGAGATGTGATATCTCAATGCTTATACCAAACCTGAGACCCTTCCTATAGCATGAGATGTGATATCCAACTCCTTCCCATTCCAATCCTGAGACCCGTCCTATAGCATGAGATGTGATGTCTCAATGCTTCTAATACCAAACCTGAGATCCTTCCTATAACATGAGATGTGATATCCAACTCCTTCCATTCCAATCCTGAGACCCTTCCTATAGCATGAGATTTGATATCTCAATGCTTATACCAAACCTGAGACCCTTCCTATAGCATGAGATGTGATATCCAAGTCTTTCCCATTCTAATCCTTAGACCCTTCCTACAGCATGCAATATGATATCTCAATGATTCTAATAACAATCCTGAGACCCGTCCTATAACATGAGATGGGATATCCAACTCCTTCCCATTCCAATCCTGAGACACTTCCGATAGCAGAGATGTGATATCTCAATGCTTATACCAAACCTGAGACCCTTCCTATAACATGAGATCGGATATCCAACTCCTTCCCGTTCCAAACCTGAGACCCTTCCTTTAGCATGAGATGTAATATCCAGCTCCTTCCCATTCCAATCCTGAGACACTTCCGATAGCATGAGATGTGATATCTCAATGCTTCTAATATCAAAACTGAAACCCTCCCTATAGCATGAGATGTGATATCCAACTCCTTCCCTTTCCAACCTGAGACCCTTCCTATAGCATGAGAAGGGATATCCAACTCCTTCCCGATCCAATCCTGAGACCCTTCCGATAGCAGAGATGTGATATCTCAATGCTTATACCAAACCTGAGACCCTTCCTATGGCATGAGATGTGATATCCAACACCTTGCCATTCAAATCCTGAGACCCTCCCTATAACAAGAGATGTCATATCCAACTCCTTCCCATTCCAAACCTGAGACCCTTCCTTTAGCATGAGATGTGATATCCAAATCCTTCACATTCCAATCGGGAGACCCTTCCTATAACATGAGATGTGATATCCAACTCCTTCCCAATCCAATCCTGAGACCCTTCCGATAGCAGAGATGTGATATCTCAATGCTTATACCAAACCTGAGACCCTTCCTATAGCATGAGATGTGATATCCAACTCCTTCCGATTCCAATCCTGAGACCCTTCCTATAGCATGAGATGTGATATCGCAATGCTTCTACCAAAACTGAGACCCTTCCTTTAGCATGAGATGTGATATCCAAGTCCTTCCCATTCCAATCCTGAGACCCTTCCTATAGCATGAGATGTGATATCTCAATGCTTCTAATACCAAACCTGAGATCCTTCCGATAGCATGAGATGTGATATCTCAATGCTTCTAATACCAAACCTGAGATCCTGCCTATAACATGAGATGTGATATCCAAATCCTTCCCCATCCAAACCTGAGACCCTCCCTTTAGCATGAGATGTGATATCCAACTCCTTCCCATTCCAATCCTGATACCCTTCTGATAGCATGAGATGTGATATCTCAATGCCTCTAATACCAAACCTGAGATCCTACCTCTAACATGAAATGTGATATCCAACTCCTTCCCTTTCCAAACCTGAGAGCCTTCCTACAGCATGAGATGTGATATCCAAGTCCTTCCCATTCCAATCTTGAGACCCTTCCTATAACATGAGATGTGATATCCAACTCTTTCCCATTCCAACCTGAGACCTTTCCTATAGCATGAGATGGGATATCCAACAACTCCTTCCAAATCCAATCCTGATACCCTTCCGATAGCATGAGATGTGATATCCCAATGCTTCTACAAAACCTGAGACCCATACCATGGCATGATGTGATATTAAACTCCCGTCCTATACCATGAGACTTGATATCTCAATGCTTCTAATACCAAACCTGAGACCGGTCAAATAACATGAGATGTGATATCCAAATCCTTCCCCTTCCAAACCTGAGACCCTTCCTTTAGCATGAGATGTTATATCCAAATCCTTCCCATTCCAATCCTTAAACCCTTCCTATAGCATGAGATGTGATATCTCAATGTTTCTAATAAAAAACCTGAGACCCTTCCTATAGCAAGAGATGTGATATCCAAATCCTTCCCATTCCAACCTGAGACCCTTCCTATAGCATGAGAAGGGATATCCAACTCCTTCCCATTCCAATCCTTAAACCCTTCCTATAGCATGAGATGTGATATCTCAATGTTTCTAATAAAAAACCTGAGACCCTTCCTATAGCAAGAGATGTGATATCCAAATCCTTCCCATTCCAACCTGAGACCCTTCCTATAGCATGAGAAGGGATATCCAACTCCTTCCCATTCCAATCCTGATATCCTTCCTATAACATGAGATGTGATATCCAATTCCTTCCCATTCCAAACCTGAGACCCTTCCTATTGGATGAGATGTGATATCCAACTGCTTCCCATTCCAAACCTGAGACCCTTCCTATACCATAAGATGTGATATCTCAATGCTTCTAATACCAAACCTGGGACCCGTCCTATAACATGAGATATGATATCCAAATCCTTCCCATTCCAATCCTGAAACCCTTCCGATAGCATGAGACGTGATATCTCAATGTTTCTAATAAAAAACCTGAGACCCTTCATATAGCAAGAGATGTGATATCCAAATACTTCCCATTTCAATCTTGAGACCCTTCCTATAACATGAGATATGATATCCAACTCCTTCCCATTCCAACATGAGACCCTTCCTATAGCATGAGAAGGGATGTCCAACTACTTCCCAATCCAATCCTGAGACCCTTCCGATAGCAGAGATGTGATATCTCAATGCTTATACCAAACCTGAGACCCTTCCTTTAACATGAGATTTGATATCCAAATCCTTCACATTCCAATCCTGAGACCCTTCCTATAGCATGAGATGTGATATCTCAATGCTTCTAATACCAAACCTGAGATGCTTCCTATAACATGAGATGTCTTATCCAACTCCTTCCCATTCCAAACCTGAGACCCTTCCGATAGCATGAGATGTGATATCTCAATGCTTCTAAAACCAAACATGAGAACCATCCTATAACATGAGATGTGAAATCCCAATCCTTCCCTTCCCAAACCTGAGACCCTTCCTATAGCTTGAGATGTGATATCAAACTCCTTCCCATTCCAATCCTGAAATAGCTTGAGATGTGATATCCAACTCCTTCCCATTCCAATCCTGAGACCCTTATTATACCATGAGATGTGATATCTCAAGGCTTCTAAAACCAAACCTGAGACCCGTCCTAAAACATGAGATGTGAGATCCAAATCCTTCCCCTTCCAAACCTGAGACCTTTCCTTTAGCATATGTGATATCCAACTACTTCCCATTCCAATCCTGAGACACTTCCGATAGCATGAGATGTGATATCTCAATGCTTCTAATATCAAAACTGAAACCCTCCCTATAGCATGAGATGTGATATCCAACTCCTTCCCATTCCAACCTGAGACCCTTCCTATAGCATGAGAAGGGATATCCAACTCCTTCCCAATCCAATCCTGAGACCCTTCCGATAGCAGAGATGTGATATCTCAATGCTTATACCAAACCTGAGACCCTTCCTATGGCATGAGATGTGATATCCAACACCTTGCCATTCAAATCCTGAGACCCTCCCTATAACAAGAGATGTCATATCCAACTCCTTCCCATTCCAAACCTGAGACCCTTCCTTTAGCATGAGATGTGATATCCAAATCCTTCACATTCCAATCTGGAGACCCTTCCTATAACATGAGATGTGATATCCAACTCCTTCCCAATCCAATCCTGAGACCCTTCCGATAGCAGAGATGTGATATCTCAATACTTATACCAAACCTGAGACCCTTCCTATAGCATGAGATGTGATATCCAACTCCTTCCGATTCCAATCCCGAGACCCTTCCTATAGCATGAGATGTGATATCGCAATGCTTCTACCAAAACTGAGACCCTTCCTTTAGCATGAGATGTGATATCCAAGTCCTTCCCATTCCAATCCTGAGACCCTTCCTATAGCGTGAGATGTGATATCTCAATGCTTCTAATACCAAACCTGAGATCCTTCCGATAGCATGAGATATGATATCTCAATGCTTCTAATACCAAACCTGAGATCCTTCCTATAACATGAGATGTGATATCCAAATCCTTCCCCATCCAAACCTGAGACCCTCCCTTTAGCATGAGATGTGATATCCAACTCCTTCCCATTCCAATCCTGAAACCCTCCCTATAGCATGAGATGTGATATCCAACTCCTTCCCATTCCAACCTGAGACCCTTCCTATAGCATGAGAAGGGATATCCAACTCCTTCCCAATCCAATCCTGAGACCCTTCCAATAGCAGAGATGTGATATCTCAATGCTTATACCAAACCTGAGACCCTTCCTATGGCATGAGATGTGATATCCAACACCTTGCCATTCAAATGCTGAGACCCTCCCTATAACAAGAGATGTCATATCCAACTCCTTCCCATTCCAAACCTGAGACCCTTCCTTTAGCATGAGATGTGATATCCAAGTCCTTCCCATTCCAATCTTGAGACCCTTCCTATAACATGAGATGTGATATCCAACTCTTTCCCATTCCAACCTGAGACCTTTCCTATAGCATGAGATGGGATATCCAACAACTCCTTCCAAATCCAATCCTGATACCCTTCCGATAACATGAGATGTGATATCCCAATGCTTCTACAAAACCTGAGACCCATACCATGGCATGATGTGATATCAAACTCCCGTCCTATACCATGAGACTTGATATCTCAATGCTTCTAATAAAAAACCTGAGACCCTTCCTATAGCAAGAGATGTGATATCCAAATCCTTCCCATTCCAACCTGAGACCCTTCCTATAGCATGAGAAGGGATATCCAACTCCTTCCCATTCCAATCCTTAAACCCTTCCTATAGCATGAGATGTGATATCTCAATGTTTCTAATAAAAAACCTGAGACCCTTCCTATAGCAAGAGATGTGATATCCAAATCCTTCCCATTCCAACCTGAGACCCTTCCTATAGCATGAGAAGGGATATCCAACTCCTTCCAATTCAAATACTGCGACCCTTCCAATAGCATATGTGATATCTCAATGCTTCTAATATCAAAACTGAGACCCTCCCTATAGCATGAGATGTGATATCTAACTCCTTCCCATTCCAATCGAGACCCTTCCTATAACATGAGATGTGATATCTCTATGCTTCTAATACCAAACCTGAGCCCCTTCTCGTAGTATATGTGATATCCAACTCCTTCCCATTCCAAACTTGTGACCCTTCCTGTAGCATGAAATGTGATTTTCACCCCTTCCAATACCAAACCCGAGACCATTCCCACAGCCTGAGATTTGAAATCTCATTTCTTCCAATACCAAACCCGAGACCCTTCCAATAGGATGAGATTTACTATCTCACTCCTTAAAATACCAAACTCGAGTCCCTTCCTAAAGGATGCGATTCTAATACCAAACCTGAGACCCTCCCTATAACAAGAGATGTCATATCCAACTCCTTCCCATTCCAATCCTGAGACTCTTCCTATAGCATGACATGTGATATCGAACTTCCCATTCCAATCCTGAGACTCAGACCTCCCCGTCTAACCTTCTCACCACTCCTAGCTCCCGGATGGATCATGCACTCCTGCTGTCTCCTCTCTCCCTTCTGCTTCCTTTCCTCTCTCCTTCCTCATCTGCCCTAGGTCAGGCTCCTTCTACACCTCCGCAGGGATTACTGATTTGTACCCCTCCCCACTCTCAACTCTCACTCAGTTTCAAAAACTCATCTGACATCTGCCATTTCCTGGAAGAACCCGACCTTGATGTTCTTGGTCTAACCGAGACATGGTTGACGGCCAGCGCTGTCTCGAGCTTTGACACTTTCCTCCCTGATGACAAGTTCCTCTCCATGCCCAGATCCAACCGTTCTTGAGGGGGGAGCATCCTTGATTCCTGTAGTAAATTGCTTTCCTTTGCAGGCCGACTCCTCTCACGAATGCCTTGTCTGCATGCATTCTCTCTTTCCTGGCCATTCTCTCACCGTGGCTATTTGCCTACCCCCTTCCTCTCTCAGTGGATGGACTTCTCCATCCTAGCCTCCTACCACTCAACTCCGCCTACTTGGAGAATTCAACATGAACCTGTATGCTTCCTGACCTGGACTTTTACGAGATCTGCAACTGTACATGTCACTGGCCCTACACACTGCAGGGAATACTCAGGATTTTCTGATCTCAGACCTCCCCCTCTGTTACCCTCTCAACAATCCTCTCCCGTGGTGATCAAGTTCTCATCTCCAAAGAAGGCTACCTACCAGCTGTTCCTCCTCAGTGGAGTTCTCCCTTTCTGTCCCTGCTCCCTGCACCGTTTCGCGTTGCAAACACTCGCTTCCCAGCTCTCTGGTTTAGACGCGTATTCCCTGCCTTCTCTCCTCTTCCCGCTGCCTTCAAATCAACAAATGAGCTTCAAAAGATACACGGTGCTCAGAATGCTTTATAACACCCATTATTCATCATATAGCCGTAGCCCGCTAGACGTATTGAAATGTGCCGTAAACTAGCAAAACCAGCTAGAAAATGTACTTTCCTCGCGTTTTTGTAAATGCGAATTCTGATGGGTTCCCATGTATGTACATTGTCCGTGCGTTTGTTGTCGAATCCTGAAGTTTTTAACCACTGTTCTCCCATACAAGGGGGGTTCAACATCTACTGCTGTTCACAGGTTCACAGGCTGAATGTATATGGTTGAAATCTTCAAGGCATTATCAGCTTTCCTGACTGTTTTGGAACGTGTATTTGCCATCTATTAATACAGTTGCCTTGTGGTCATCCTCCCTTTTAGTTTACAGGCTGCACTCCCCTGGTGATCACATTCTCCTCTCCAGAGCAGGGTAACTACCAGCTGCTCCTCCTCAGAGGCGTTCCTCCTTTCTGTTCCTGCTCCCTGCACCGTGTTGCATGTACTCGCTTCCAAGCTCTCTGGTTTAGATGCGTGTTCCCTGCCTTCACTCCTCTTCCTACAGCCTTCCAATGAGCTCCACAAGACACAGTGTTCAGAATTCTTTATAACCCCATTATTCAACATATAGCTGTAACCCGCTAGACGTATTAAAACGTGCTAAAACCAGCAAAAATAGCTAGAAAATGTACTTCCCTCGCGTTTTGGTAAATGCAGGGTACACGCGTCTAAACCAGAGAGCAGGGAAGCGATCATTTCAGCAGTATAAATTCAGCCTGTGAACAACACATTTTGATCCTCCCTTTTATGGGAGAAGAGTGGTTCAAAAGAACAGGATTCGACTGAACAAACGCACGAACAGAGTACAAAATGGGAATCCACCAGAATTCGCATTTACCAAAACGCGAGGAAAGTACATTTTCTAGCTGTGTTTGCTAGTTTTTAGCACGTTTCAATACGTCTAGCGGGTTACGGCTAATAATGGGTGTTATAAAGCATTCTGAACACTATCTTGTGGAGCTCCTTGGAAGGCTTTAGGAAGGGGGGCCCCGGGGGGAACGCGAAGCGTTTCCCCCCGGGGAGTTTTTTGGCGATGCACATGGCCAGCGGGTGGCCGTGGGGCAGAGCGCCTCCTGGGGGGGGGTATTTAAGGGCTCAGGGAAGGTTCGGGAGGCAGGCGACAGTTAGGACTTGATGATTGTCCTGTCGCCTGCTCCCGAGCCTTCCCTGATTGGGGCCTAACGAGGTGTTTGAGGTAGGGAGGGGAGGGGGAGGGGGAGGGGGAGGGGGGAGATAAGGGCCGAGGGAGAGTGTCGGCGGCGGCGGCGGCGCCGCATATAAAAAAAAAAAAAAAAATTAATGAGGGCGGTGGTCGCGGGCCCCGAATAGTCGGGGGTACCGTACATAAGGTACCCCCCCCCGCCCCCTCCTTACCGAAGCCGCCGCCCGCGGGTTGGCTTTCAGCAGGGCGGGTGGTTCGAGGCGGCAGTTGGGGTTTTTTTTTTTTTTTTTTTTTTTTTTTTAGTGAGGGAGCTGGGCGGTCATTCCCTCGACGGCCGTAGTGTGGGCCCGCAGGGCGTGGCATTGATGTTGCCGGCCCCCGCGGCTCTTTAGTGTGGGGAGCCATGGGTTAGTTGAGCCCGCGTGTGCTGGGCTTCTTTTCATAGTGTGCGGTGCCGGCGTGCAGCAGGGAGGGGGCAGAGCGGCCCTCTTAAAGGGACCGCTCCCCCTGTTATGATCCCATTGAGTTTAAGAAGGTACTGCGGTGCAGCGTTGGGGCCACTAGGGGGAGGGGGGGGCGGTGGAGCGGGGTAGACGGAGTGGGGGGCAGTAATAAAAAAAAAAAAAAAGAATTTAATAAAAAGAAAGGGAAAGCAGGAATAGGGGGTTTAAGGAAAGGAAGGGGTTTTTGAGCAGGGGGGTGGAGGGTGGGGGGGGTCCTGTGGGTTTTTTTTTTTTCGAGCGAAGCAGCTCGTAAGGGAGTGGGAAAAAGGGTGGGCTATCCGGGTGCAGGGGGTGGTTGGAAGTGGGGGAGGGGGGGTTTAAAAAAAAAAAAAAAAAAAGCTAGTTTCAAAGCTAGCATTTTTTCAGTTTGGGGATTAGGTCCATGGGTAGTTTTGGCTCGGGGGCTTAGGTTTGTTAGGTTCATTTGCAGGGGGCATATATATTGTGCACAATCAGATTAGTAGTGCACGATGGTGGGCCAGAGAGCCGGCAAAAAGGGCCGGGTTGATGCGGAGGCTCTGAGGGAGGCTTTGGAAATAATTAGTTGGGCATCTGGGGCCCAGTGGGAGAGGGCAGTGGGGGAGGTCACAGGCGGAGAGGCCATGGGGGGGGGGAGATAAGTGGTGGTAGGCCGCAGCGTAGAGCAGCGGCAGATGGGGCTCTCGCGGCAATGATGGCCTGCACCCCATCGGCGGGAAGAGGGGAGGTTTGGGAAATTAGGGGCGGAAAGCGAGAAAGGGGATAGACAGGAGGGCGGCAGGGGGAGAAATGATTTCGGGTCATGAGGTGGCTCAGAGGAATAAGAAGGGGGCAAGTGAAGGGGTGCAGAGGGGGGTGACAGGGCAAAGTGGAAGAAGGGGTAAATACCTGCAGAAGAGTGCAGGTGGAGAAAGGAGGGAGAGGTCCCCTTCAAGTGAGGAGGTTAGAGTGGGGCGCGGAACGGCCCCCCCGGGTAGGAGGAGTGAGGGCGGAGGGCGCTGCGCAGCCCCCGCTGGTCAGGTGGAGGGTGAGGGTTTCAGTACGGCCCCGCCTCAGTCAACGCAAGGAGAGCCTAGAGGGCGCAGCACAGCCCCTAGCAATGAGGATTCCGGGGTGGAGGTCGGAACGCTTCGCCCGAGAGAAGAGGACCAGGCAGGGGTTCCCACAACTCCGCTGAGAAGAAGTCAAAGGAGCGGCGGGGCGGACGCCCCGGGCTCGCAGGAAGATCATCAAATCATCCCGGGCAGGAGCTCGCATCCACAATGTAGGAGCCCTCTAAGAATGGAGATGAGGAGCACCGGTGTGGACGCCAGGCCGCAGGTGGCAGGTGTGGAAAGAGGTGAGCGGGAAAGGGAATGGTCATCTGCATGGCAGAGAGGGGTTACAAATAGGTGGACAGGGGAGGAACGGGCTGGTTTCCAAGGTGTAAGGAAGGAAGTTGGTGTGCAGGCCATTGGAGCCGAGGGGGTTGGAAAGAGCATTTGCTCAGTGGAGGTCCAAACGGACAAGGTGGTGGAGACATTGGTGCTCGAAGTGCAAGCCGGAAAAGATAAGGAGTGTGAAGTGAAAAGAAAGGAGAAAAAATGGCCATACATGGGGTTAACAAAACCATTGGGGGCGCACTTGATGGCAGCGACCAGGGAGAAGATTCAGGCAGGGGAATTTGTGGATGTCTTTAAATTGCTCCATAGGGAAGTGAGAGCAAAGGAGGGGTCTAAGGAGGAAGAGAGGGAACTGGCTTCACGCCCAAGGGTCCCGGTGACTATTGAGTGGACGTCGGCGTTTATTATTTATGCCAGTGTGTACTGTGAAAAATTCCCGGAGCGTTGCGTGGCCCTGCTTAAATATATGGACGTAATTAGGAAGGCTTTCACGAGTTTTGGGAGTTTGCCTGGGTACGCTATGATGAGGAATTCAGAGCGAGAATGGCGGAGGACAGTCAGGCGGTCTGGGGGAAGATAGACATGGATCTTTGGCTGCAATGGATGGCTCCAACGAGGCCTGCCCCGACATTGCACGCAGCAAGTGGGCTGCCTGTGCCTTACCGGCCCTTTCTTGGTCGCCCCGCCCATGAGGGGGTGGGGGGAGGAGGCGAAGGACAGCCCTCAACTGCATGTTGGGCGTTCAATAAAGAAGGCTGCACGAGGTGGATGTGCAAATTTAAACACGAGTGCAGCAGGTGTGCGGGTCGGCATCCGGTTACAGATTGTTTTCAGGCAAGGGACAGTGGGTCAGGGCGAGGAGCGGGGCAAGGAAGTGTGGGGGAAGGACCGCATACCAGGTAAATTGGGGTGTGCTGGTAGGTCGGGCTCAGTTTAATGTAAAAGGAGGGGGGGCACAAGGTTTGATGAAAGATTGTTGGGGGCAACTTAAAGGGGGGCAGGAGAAGGGTGAGGAGGAAGACGCGTAGGTAGGGGAGGGCCGCAGGGGGGATGTAACGGTGGTAATTGTTAAGGGGAGGTAGCTGTCGTTTGGAGGGCATGGACGACGGTGGTGAAGCCCTCACGCTTGCCGCACGACAAGGTGAGTAGGCTTCAGGCTGCATGGACGGAGGTGCGGGAGCGCCTCTGGTGCAGCAGGGGGAAGTGAGGAGTTGGGTCTGCATGGACGGGGGTGCACTAGGGCCCCTGGTGCAGCTAAATTAAAAAAAAAAAAAAAAAAAAAGTGGAACAGAGAAGCGAGGTGCCGGAAGAGGAATTTATGTGTAATGGTCTGCATGGACGGGGGCGCAGGTTTGGCCCCTGGTGCAGCGGTGGAGAGGAGTAAAGGAAAAAAGGGGGCCTGCATGGACGGGGGTGCACTAGGCCCCCTGGTGCAGGTGGGAAACAGGTGGTAATGGACGCAAGTAGCTTGAAGATGGTGATATGGAAGGAACTGCATGGACGGGGGCGCAGGTTTGGCCCCTGGTGCAGCGGTGGAGAGGAGTAAGGCAAAAAAGGGGCCTGCATGGACGGGGGTGCATTAGGGCCCCGGGTGCAGGCGGGAAAAAGGTGGTAATGGATGCGAGGAGCTTGAAGAGTTATATGGAAGGGACTGCATGGACGGGGGTGCAGGTTTGGCCCTGGTGCAATGGCGAGAGGAGGAATAAACTAAAGGGCCTGCATGGACGAGGGTGCACGTGGGCCCCCGGTGCAGGGGGGACAATGCAGGAATGTAAAGGAATAAACTGGGCACAACAAGTGGAACAAATGGTTTATTGCTTGTAGGGGAGCTGTCTGCGACTTGTTTTTACGTGGTTATTGTTTGGGGGCTTTCAGGGTTTTTAAGTTGGTCGGGGGAAAAGGGGGGTTAGGGGGACTGCAGTGGGAAGATGTTCAAATTACAGGAGAAGGTTTAGACATCAAGATTAAGAGGTCTAAGACGGATAAGAAGGGAAGGGGCTCTTGATTTCGGCTGGGTCGTGGGAGCAAGGTCTTATGCCCAGTTCCAGGTGCTAGGGGTATCGCGGAAGGAGTTGGTGGCAGTGGGAGAAAAGGAAGAGGATTTCGGGACTTATTACTTTAGGATGGGCGCAGCATCTGAGGGTACCGGGCTGGGTTTTTTCAGAAGACAAGGTGAAAAGATTGGGACGTTGGAGGTCTGGGAAATATAAGGGGTACGGCAGGGAGTTTGATAATGGGGATGTTGAAAAGGTGGTTAGGACTTTGTGGGCCAACTGTTGTTGAAATATTTTTGACTTGTCAGTGATTTTGTATTTTCTTTTTCAGATGCTGCGCGAAAGGAAGGGGAGTTGGCGCACGTTTTGATTTGTTGGCCATTAAATTGTTAAGTGGGCTGGGAAGGAAGTGGAGAAAAGGGGTTTGGAAGGTAACAGGGGTGCAGTTACAAGGAAGTGGTGGTGAGACGGCACGGGTTGGGGGGCCTGCGGTGGGATCAGCTGCTTCCTATATTGGCAGGGATGAGGGAACGCTTGGGGTTCCAGAGGTGGTGATTCTGCATGCAGGGGAGAATGACCTGGTGAGGGATACGGGTGGCTCTTCTTGTTTCTGGGCTGGGAGACTGGGTAAAAAGTTTGAGGTAGAAAAGTTTGGGGGGGGAGTGGGGCAGAAAGAACTACTCGGGGGAGGGTTTTTCTGGTGCCGGGGGCATGGCCCCTTTTGATGTGGGGGGAGGGAAGCACAATGGGGGAATGACACGGGAAAGGATGGGGTGGCGCTGTTTGCACAAGCAGGTCACCCCGGGGGAACAGGTATTGAGCCTGGAGGGGCATGGCCCCTGGGAGAAAGCGGGACGCCTGGAAAAGGGGCAAGGAGACGGTAGGATCCAAGGGATCATTAGGGAGGAATTGGGTTATTTAATTATTTAATTGTTGGGGGAAAATGAAAATGTTTAATTTATTTAAGTGGTGGTTAAAATATTCCTTTAGTTTGTTAGGCCATGGAGCCAGTTAAGCGTTTGATTGTAAGCTTTGGCCTGTCACATTAAAGCAACCTTTTCCACTTTTAAACGAGTCTGGGTTTTTTGTGCATTAAGCCAAAAGGGGGGCCCCGGGGGGAACGCGAAGCGTTTCCCCCCGGGGAGTTTTTTGGCGATGCACATGGCCAGCGAGTGGCCGTGGGGCAGAGCGCCTCCTGGGGGGGGTATTTAAGGGCTCAGGGAAGGTTCGGGAGGCAGGCGACAGTTAGGACTTGATGATTGTCCCGCCCTCCCACCCCTTTCACTTCGTTGGGTAGTGTCTGGGTATGTAATATGGGGGGGTCCATTGTTCATGGGATTATGCAGGGGGTTTTTTAGATGACAGGGCGGGTTCATGAGTTTTGGGGTCTGTTAGGAAGGTAGGGTTGGTAGTTTTGTGTGACAGGTCAGGGCATTGTGAAAGTGTGTGTAATATATGTTGCTGATGTGGCAGGTCAGGCTGGCTGCAGGTCATAGGAAAGGGGGAGTTTGGTGTAGAGGGGAGTTTGAAGGGTGTTGAAGTGGGTCGGGGCGCCGGGGGCATGGCCCCTTTTGATGTGGGGGGAGGGAAGCACAATGGGGGAATGACACGGGAAAGGATGGGGTGGCGCTGTTTGCACAAGCAGGTCACCCCGGGGGAACAGGTATTGAGCCTGGAGGGGCATGGCCCCTGGGAGAAAGCGGGACGCCTGGAAAAGGGGCAAGGAGACGGTAGGATCCAAGGGATCATTAGGGAGGAATTGGGTTATTTAATTATTTAATTGTTGGGGGAAAATGAAAATGTTTAATTTATTTAAGTGGTGGTTAAAATATTCCTTTAGTTTGTTAGGCCATGGAGCCAGTTAAGCGTTTGATTGTAAGCTTTGGCCTGTCACATTAAAGCGACCTTTTCCACTTTTAAACGAGTCTGGGTTTTTTGTGCATTAAGCCAAAAGAGCAGAGAAGGCAGGGAACACGCATCTAAACCAGAGAGCTGGGAAGCGAGTACATGCAACGCGAAACAGTGCAGGGAGCAGGGACAGAAAGGATGAACGCCTATGAGGAGGAGCAGCTGGTAGTTAGCCTGCTCTGGAGAGGAGAATGTGATCACCAGGGGAGTGCAGCCTGTAAACTAGAAGGGACGATGAACACAGGGCGACTGCATTAACGGATGGCAAATACACGTTCCAAAAAATTCAGGAAAGCTGATAATGCATTGAAGATTTCAGCCGTATACATTCAGCCTGTGAACAGCAGTAGATGTCGACCCCCCTAGTATGGGAGAACAGTGGTTAAAAACTTCAGGATTCGACAACAAACGTACGGACACAGTACATACAACATGGGAACCCACCAGAATTCGCATTTACAAAAACGCGAGGGAAGTACATTTTCTAGCTATTTTTGCTAGTTTTTAGCACGTTTCAATACGTCTAGCGGGTTACAGCTATATGTTGAATAATGGGGTTATGAAGCATTCTGAACACTATCTTGTGGAGCTCATTGGAAGGCTGTAGGAAGAGGAGAGAAGGCAGGGAACACGCATCTAAACCAGAGAGGTGGGAAGCGAGTACAGGCAACGCGAAACGGTGCAGGGAGCAGGGACAGAAAGAAGGAACGCCTCTGAGGAGGAGCAGCTGGTAGTTAGCCTGCTCTGGAGAGGAGAATGTGATCACCAGGGGAGTGCAGCCTGTAAACTAAAAGGGTCGATGACCACAAGGCGACTGCATTAACAGATGGCAAATACACGTTCCAAAACAGTCAGGAAAGCTGATAATGCCTTGAAGATTTCAGCCGTATACATTCAGCCTGTGAACAGCAGTAGATGTTGACCCCCCCTAGTATGGGAGAACAGTGGTTAAAAACTTCAGGATTCGACAACAAACGCACGGACACAGTACATACAACATGGGAACCCACCAGAATTCGCATTTACAAAAACGGGAGGGAAGTACATTTTCTAGCTATTTTTGCTAGTTTTTAGCACGTTTCAATACGTCTAGCGGGTTACAGCTATATGTTGAATAATGGGGTTATGAAGCATTCTGAACACTATCTTGTGGAGCTCATTGGAAGGCTGTAGGAAGAGGACCCTACCAAAAAAATCTGGATTGAAAGTGGATTGCTACTGGATTTTCCCAAACATTTAAATCCTCTTTAAATCCTCTTTAACTCCAGAAACTCCCATTGTATTCAAAGGATTGCTTTCGGCTTCTTTTTGGCTTCATGCACCCTTAAATATGTTAATTAGCAATCCTCAGTGGAATGCAATCCCAAAACAATCCAAGCAATCCAATCCCCAAACAATCCACTAAAAATCCAAAAACAATCCAATCCCCAAACAATCCACTAAAAATCCAAAAACAATCCAATCCCCAAACAATCCACTAACAATCCAAAAACAATCCAATCCCCAAACAATCCAAAAACAATCCAATCCCCAAACAATCCACTAAAAATCCAAAAGCAATCCAATCCCCAAACAATCCACTAAAAATCCAAAAGCAATCCAATCCACAAGCAATCCAATCCACTAAAAATCCACTCCCCAAACAATCCTATAAAAATCCAAAAACAATCCAATCCCCAAACAATCCACTAAAAATCCAAAAGCAATCCAATCCACAAGCAATCCAATCCACTAAAAATCCACTCCCCAAACAATCCTATAAAAATCCAAAATCAATACAATCCCCAAACAATCCTATAAAAATCCAAAAGCAATCCAATCCTCAAACAATCCAGCAAAAATCACAAAACAATGCAATCCCCAAACAATCCTATAAAAATCCAAAAGCAGTGCCATCCCTAAATAAATACAAAAGCAACGGATTACATCTGGTTTCCTTTTGGCTTAATGCACCCTCGTAGAGATCCAAAAGCAATGCAATGCAATCCCCAAATAAACCTTTTGAGATCCAAAAGCAATTAATGTAGTCACCAAATAATACTTTACAAATCAAAAAAACAAAGCAATCCCAAAAATATCCTTTAACAATATAGGCATTGTTTCGGTTTATGAGCTGGAAATAAATTTAGGAGTTTAACAAAAATAATGTTTACTATAATCCTGAAAAGAAACGCTTAAAAAACACATTTGGTGCACCTTGTTGAATTGGGCTTTAAAAGCCTCACTGTGGCTTAACTGCTGCCCATTTTAGAGAGTTGCATTTTGAATTGTTTAGAACTATAGTGATGACTTATTAGGTCAGTCATTTAGGTAAAATGGCCATGAAAGTCAAGACCATGTAATGGCATATTAACTATATTTAAAAAGAAGCAACATTTTTTTTCACCACTATATTTATTAAAAAGAGGCAGAGATTCAATCGGACACTGTGTACATAGCACAAAAACACGACTGTAGCAATCCAAAACATGGGTGCTTTACAATTAAAAAATGGGTGAGAGGACCCAGAACCAGTCCAGAAAGTCACACGAGTCCGGTGGGGCCCAGCCCAGGGACCAAGCGAGTCCGGTGGGGCCCAGCCCAGGGACCAAGCGAGTCCGGTGGAGCCCAGCCCAGGGACCAAGCGAGTCCGGTGGGGCCCAGCCCAGGGACCAAGCGAGTCCGGTGGGGCCCAGCCCAGGGACCAAGCGAGTCCGGTGGGGCCCAGCCCAGGGACCAAGCGAGTCCGGTGGGGCCCAGCCCAGGGACCAAGCGAGTCCGGTGGGGGCCCAGCCCAGGGACCAAGCGAGTCCGGTGGGGGCCCAGCCCAGGGACCAAGCAAGTCCGGTGGGGCCCAGCCCAGGGACCAAGCGAGTCCGGTGGGGCCCAGCCCAGGGAGAGAGCAAGTGAGTCCGGTGGGGCCCAGCCCAGGGAGAGAGCAAGTGAGTCCGGTGGGGCCCAGCCCAGGGAGAGAGCAAGTGAGTCCGGTGGGGCCCAGCCCAGGGAGAGAGCAAGTGAGTCCGGTGGGGCCCAGCCCAGGGAGCAAGTGAGTGAGAGGGGACCTAGATCCCGGTCCAGGGAGTCATACAAGTATCCATGCCAAGGGCAAAGAGCAAGGGAATTGGGAACTACACTTGTGTCGAAAAGACGAGGTTTGGCTCCTTCTTCTTAATCCGGTAGTTCCCAATTTTGTTTTGGAGGGCTTTTCTGTACTCGGCTGCAGAGAGTAATGGAAAGCCAATTTCCCTGGATTTAACATGGATAAATTCTGAAATGCAAAAAAACATGTGTAAGAAGTTTGAAAAGAGCAAGCAAAGTACTTTTTGGTTGACACATGGCTGTGAGAAATAAAGCATAGACGATTTTTACTGTATTCCCTCTAATGTGCTTTAGTAATTCCATGTATGTACCTTGTATAGCGTCCTGTCGATGACGATCCAGTGTTAACCTCCCCTTTGCTGCCATCAGTTCTTCTTTTGTGAACAAAAGATCCAGCAGCTTATTCTGTAGGTAACGTGCTGGGTTGCCGGTCTGTGATTTTCTGGCAGTTACCACAATCTCCCTCAACTTCACTGGGTTCACCAACACATCTGCAAACCTGCATGTCCCATCTGTCACAAGAGGTATTTTTCTCTGTGTACACAAAAAATGAAAAATTACTACATTTCTCAAAGCTGTCAATCTGATCAAAGAATGGCAATTCCGTAGTTGTTTGCCATTTATTTGCATAATTGGTATATTTTGAAGAAATGACCAATGTCACGTTTCCCCCATGTACAGTGCATTGGTAAAGGAGCCATACAAGCAATGCCTACCTGGAGCTACATTTGGCTCCCAGGCCAACTAATGTCGATCACGTACACCTATGGGAATTTAACTACCTATGGGAATATTTAACTACCTATGGGAATTTAACTATGTGCTTGCTTTTGGGAATTTAACTATGTGCTTGCTTTTATAACTATCTAAAAAATTAAAAATTAAATAAAAATTAGGACACCACTATATGACATTGGCAGCATAACGGGTCTTAAGTAATGGACATGTTACATGTGGGCATATAATGAGTGATGGACAATAACCGGTGAATACATGAGCCACAGTATTTCAGCTACCTTTTCTCACCCTTTTGACATTTGTCTAGAAGCCCTATGGCTTCATAGGAATGTTGGGGAGGAGGGTTTCAGATTTGGGTGGAGACACACAGAAGCCTACAACCAATAGCATTTGGATAGAGAAAGAAACATTTATTTATTTCATAGGGGCACAAACCAACTTTTATTTAACTCTAATGGCACTTACCTCTGATGCAGTTGCAGTTGATGGGCCAGGGTTGGGATTTGGATCGGGAAAAACTGTTTCTGTGGCTCCCGTCCGCCGCCTCTTTATCCACTGGAGGGCCAGTTCCAAGCAGTGCTCAACTGCTACCTGCTGGCGGGAATCCATTGTGTCCCAGTATGCTGAAATAATAGTACAAATATTATTACACATGTTAATACAGTACACATTTTAATGACAATTACCAAGATTGCAATGTAGTTACTCAAAGCACATACCGGTTAAGCTTTCCACCATATTGTCATCTTTGTCTATCGGGGGCCGATCAACCGTTTCCGTTGTCCCTGGTCCATAATCTCCAAATGATGATTCCATGCTCCCCCTCAAGACACTGCTCATGTCTTCATGTTCAGTGTCTTGTTCACAATGGGCTATTCCTGCCCCATTTAAGCCCTGGTGCATTTCGAGTCTGCGTGGCCTTAGATGTGACTCTATTGGCCATGAAGCTTGGGGACTATATAGTGGTGGTGCCATGGTCTTACTGAGTTCATCTGGCTGTATACCCTGTGTAAATGGCGTGGAGTGGATAAGCCGTTGTTGTGGCTGGCTAGTGTGGTACAAGTATGGTTCACATCCCTGATTAGGTGTAGCCCATTGCCCTTTGGAAGCCGCCATATCCGGGAGAGGTAGAGGCAGTGGCGTACGGAGGCCTTGTTGCGACGATGTATTTGGGAAACCCCTGAATTGTGGAGGTGTAAATACCTCGGAATTTTCAACCCTCCCTGTGACTGCCCTTGGCGACAGTCTAATTTGCACCTCTGGAAACACTGGAGTAAGAGGAAGAGGATGTGCCACGAACATAGACACCTCTGCTAGCTTGGAAGGATGCAAATTCTTTTTGGCTAGCGCTTGTTTCTTTCCGCTTACTTCACTACTGTCACTCTGTGAAGGACCCTCTTTCCCACATCTTTTTTTTTTACTCGCTTCATTACTCTCATCCCTCATTTCTTGCAGTACAGTGTTCAAAACGACACTAGCTCCTCTCTTTCCTCCAGCTAGTTTTTTTACATGTGCCTTTTCTTTGAGGTGGCATAAGAGGGCATCACCCGTCATGTTTCGGGGCACATTTTTTCGGATAAAAGTAATACAGGTTGATCGTTCTGAAAAATAAAATTATATATAAAATGATAGCAACTTCTAGTACTGCAAACAGCACTCACAACACACGCCCGACACAAACACCTGCAACCACTGAACAGCCCTGGCACGACAATCCAGTGCCCACTTCCAAACCAACATAGAAAACAGTTTGTCCTAGTTCCACATGCATCAACAGAAAAGCACAAACTCTATACTTAACCGCCTTCCCTTACTAACCAACCCCCTAACTCCTCTATGTAGAGCCAATTGAGCACGTGGGGACTGTAATAATGGTGCCGGTGCGCTACACAAATCAAACATTCTTCTATGATTAACAAATCCCCTTTGCGTTATTGAAATACACCTTGAGAAGCTACGAGAGATTTAGATGGCTGACATAGTATCAACTAGTGACTCACAACAACTTACCACCAGACAATACAATTGTTCCTGAGTAATCCTTTTTCCGAATCACATCGTTTCCGTCGTGGTCCAGTTCTACAGTATCAAAAAAGGCACGAATGCGCCCCCCGCCATCTCCACGCAAGTCGTCAGTGATGAACTCCACGTCTTCTTTTCCCAAGCACTGAACGGTATCGTCAGATTCAAAGTGCACCACAAAAAAAGAGTCATCTGAGCACCAAGATTGGGCCATCTTATTAAATTTCCTAGTGGTCTGAAAGACACCCAAATGTTAAATACCCAATGCAAGGCATAAATTATTTCACTAAATTTGAAAACCGATGTTTCATTTCAACTAGTCGCAATATAAACTTTATGGAAAATGGCAACTAGTAATGCATGCTATGTGAGCAAAGCGGTTTATCGGGCCAGTAGAGTGGATGCAGGGGATTGAGTAGCACATGTTCATTTTTCCCAGAAAAGGGGTGATTGAGATTGGGCATTAGTTTACCAGAATTAATATTTTATTTATATCGCACTCATACACAAAGTGTGTCAGAGTGCGTAATGGCAAGGGAGGAGTGGAACAAAAACAACAATCTTACTAGGCCCAGTGATATTGAGAACGCGCAAGTGCATGTGAGAGGGGAAGGGGAAAAGTGCATGGAGGGGGCAGGGGGTGAGAAGCACGGAGCACAGTAGAAAAAGATAAATAGAAAATAAATAAATAATAAAGACAACAAACAGTGGTAGTGCAGCCAGCAAGTGGCAAGTGCTGGGTTAAGGCAGCAGACAGGGTAGGTCTGATAAGTGCATGAAGAAAAAGGGAGAGGGGGCAACTGTGGGTGGGTGGCAGGGTGGGCAGTCACTTCCCACCTAAGTTACCTTGGAACTTGATATTACTTGTCACGTCCAAAGAATAAACAGTTTCACAGAACACTCTAAAAGTTGTTGGAATGAAAATATGTTATAGTACAAATACTGCCATATGTTTGGATACAGGCTGAATAAAAATGTACTCAAAAAGCCAAATCTGGAATATACTATTAATTTTTGCACAGCTATCCTTTACATTTTGCGGACCAAAAACCTCCTATCTACTGTTGGTGACTGGACACCTATTGTAGTTTCTCATCACAGCCACACACTTTGTATATATGCTCTCTATTCAGAGCCTCACTCTCTCCCCACGTTTCATCTACACTGGATTCTCTCCCCTTCTCTCTCTGGCGCCCTCGCATGCATCCCCTCTTGTCATGTCACTCACGATTTCTCACTCTACTCACATGATATGATAATTTCTTTATAGCACGCCTATACACAATGTGTTACAAATTGCTTCGAGGCAAGGGAGAATACAATGACACTCTTACAGGCCATGAACAGTAAGAGTTTACTCAGCCTGACGACATGTCAGATAGTGCAAAAGCTACGACATACATAAGGAAGGGAGGGGGAGAGTGGGAAGGAAACGATACAGTGGGCTAGTCAAGCATAGGCATAGTCTAGTGTACATCATTGCAGTGGGCAGCACAGTGGGCTAGTCAAGCATAGGCTAGTGTACATCAATGCAGTGGGCAGCACAGTGGGCTAGTCAAACATAGGCATGCTTATCTTATAGAGTAATTTAGTTGCTCTGCCAGTAAGATAAGAAGCGTGGGTGGGTAGGCTAACACAGTTTGACTGGTAGGGCAGAAACAGTTTGGCAGGTAGGCTATTGCGAAATACTACCAGTGGTAGAGACAGTTAGTTCTATGTTGGTACTGGTACAATGGCTATATTATATATGTGAGAGAAGGAGTGACGTTGAATTTAGCGTGCTGGGAGCAAACCTATATCAAGTGGGTGTACAGGCTGGGGTGGCGGTAACAAACCATAACATAGGCGGGTGAAAAGCCACTGGCTATTGTTGGTATGTATCCAGAACGTGAGGCGGGGCAAGACTGGATTCCGGCGTTATTCTGTAATTCAACCGGACATAGCTGCTTGGCCAGAAATGGTGCTGCGTGTCCATTGACACGTGTAGGTGTCGTAGCCAGAGAGAATATGACAGATTGCGGGTAGTGGCAAGAGGAGCCTTAGCACTAGCAGGACGGAGGGGCCGCAAAGGGTAGTGTGGGGACAACATAAGTAGAAAATTAGAGCAGCAATCGCATGTGTAACACACAGGAAGGGTGGCAGAGCCCAAAAATAAAAAACTATGAATACAGGTAGGGCAGCAAAGAACTGCTTGTTCGGTATGTGTGAGCAGAACAGCCTGCATACACACACAAGCAGGGAGAGACACTTAACACAGCACGGCAGGGCCACAACAAGCTGCATCAGATCGCAACACAGGAGGAAGAAGGCTGCGAGCCAGCCAGTGCCTAGACTCCGAAACATCTGCATGGAATGTCCAGTTCAGGGACTGCAGACTCCAAGGCTTGGGAAAAGGCCATCGGATGAAACAGCAGCACACGGGGCATCGGAGGGGTGGGGGGGAATTGCAGTACAGGGTAACGGCGGGCTGGGGGGGCATTGCAGCACAGGGTAACGGAGGGGGTGGGGGGCCTAGCAGTACAGGGTAACGGAGGGGGTGGGGGGATAGTAGCACACTGGGCATCGGAGGGGTGGGGGGGAATGGCACACTGGGCATTGGAGGGGTGGGGGGAATGGCAGTACAGGGCAACGGCGGGCTGGGGGGGCTAGCAGCACAGGGTAACGGTGGGGGGCTAGCACACGGGGGATCGGAGGGGCTGGGGGGCCTAGCAGTACAGGGTAACGGAGGGGGTGGGGGGGCATTGCAGTAGAGGGTAACGGCGGGCTGGGGGGGGCTAGCAGTACAGGGTAACGGAGGGGGTGGGGGGGCATTGCAGTAGAGGGTAACGGCGGGCTGGGGGGGCTAGCAGCACAGGGTAACGGTGGGGGGCTAGCACACGGGGGATCGGAGGGGCTGGGGGGGCTAGCTGCACAGGGTAACGGAGGGGGTGGGGGGATAGTAGCACACTGGGCATCGGAGGGGTGGGGGGAATGGCAGTACAGGGTAACGGAGGGGGTGGGGGGGCTTTGCAGTCGAGGATAACGGCGGGCTGGGGGGGCTAGCAGCACAGGGTAACGGTGGGGGGCTAGCACACGGGGGATCGGAGGGGCTGGGGGGGCTAGCTGCACAGGGTAACGGAGGGGGTGGGGGGATAGTAGCACACTGGGCATCGGAGGGGTGGGGGGAATGGCAGTACAGGGTAACGGAGGGGGTGGGGGGGCCTAGCAGTACAGGGTAACGGAGGGGGTGGGGTGGCTTTGCAGTCGAGGATAACGGCGGGCTGGGGGGGCTAGCAGCACAGGGTAACGGTGGGGGGCTAGCACACGGGGGATCGGCGGGGCTGGGGGGGCTAGCTGCACAGGGTAACGGAGGGGGTGGGGGGATAGTAGCACACTGGGCATCGGAGGGGTGGGGGGGAATGGCAGTACAGGGTAACGGAGGGGGTGGGGGGGCCTAGCAGTACAGGGTAACGGAGGGGGTGGGGGGGCATTGCAGTCGAGGATAACGGCGGGCTGGGGGGGCTAGCAGCACAGGGTAATGGTGGGGGGCTAGCACACGGGGGATCGGAGGGGCTGGGGGGGCTAGCTGCACAGGGTAACGGAGGGGGTGGGGGGATAGTAGCACACTGGGCATCGGAGGGGTGGGGGGGAATGGCAGTACAGGGTAACGGAGGGGGTGGGGGGGCCTAGCAGTACAGGGTAACGGGGGGGTGGGGGGGCATTGCAGTCGAGGATAACGGCGGGCTGGGGGGGCTAGCTGCACAGGGTAACGGAGGGGGTGGGGGGATAGTAGCACACTGGGCATCGGAGGGGTGGGGGGGAATGGCAGTACAGGGTAACGGAGGGGGTGGGGGGGCTTTGCAGTCGAGGATAACGGCGGGCTGGGGGGGCTAGCAGCACACGGTAACGGTGGGGGGCTAGCACACGGGGGATCGGAGGGGCTGGGGGGGCTAGCTGCACAGGGTAACGGAGGGGGTGGGGGGATAGTAGCACACTGGGCATCGGAGGGGTGGGGGGAATGGCAGTACAGGGTAACGGAGGGGGTGGGGGGGCCTAGCAGTACAGGGTAACGGAGGGGGTGGGGGGGCTTTGCAGTCGAGGATAACGGCGGGCTGGGGGGGCTAGCAGCACAGGGTAACGGTGGGGGGCTAGCACACGGGGGATCGGAGGGGCTGGGGGGGCTAGCTGCACAGGGTAACGGAGGGGGTGGGGGGATAGTAGCACACTGGGCATCGGAGGGGTGGAGAAGGCAGGGAACACGCATCTAAACCAGAGAGGTGGGAAGCGAGTACATGCAACGCGAAACGGTGCAGGGAGCAGGGACAGAAAGAAGGAACGCCTCTGAGGAGGAGCAGCTGGTAGTTAGCCTGCTCTGGAGAAGAGAATGTGATCACCAGGGGAGTGCAGCCTGTAAACTAAAAGGGACGATGACCACAAGGCGACTGCATTAACAGATGGCAAATACACGTTCCAAAACAGTCAGGAAAGCTGATAATGCCTTGAAGATTTCAGCCGTATACATTCAGCCTGTGAACAGCAGTAGATGTTGAACCCCCCTTGTATGGGAGAACAGTGGTTAAACACTTCAGGATTCGACAACAAACGCACGGACACAGTACATACATGGGAACCCATCAGAATTCGCATTTACAAAAACGCGAGGAAAGTACATTTTCTAGCTGGTTTTGCTAGTTTACAGCACATTTCAATACGTCTAGCGGGTTACAGCTATATGATGAATAATGGGTGTTATAAAGCATTCTGAGCAATGTGTATCTTTTGAAGCTCATTTGTTGATTTGAAGGCAGCGGGAAGAGGAGAGAAGGCAGGGAACACGCTTCTAAACCAGAGAGCTGGGAAGCGAGTACTGAACGCGAAACTGTGCAGGGAGCAGGGACAGAAAGAAGAACGCCTCTGAGGAGGAACAGCGTCTAAACCAGAGAGCAGGGAAGCGAGTGTTTGCAACGCGAAACGGAGCAGGGATCAGGGACAGAAAGGATGAACGCCTATGAGGAGGAGCAGCTGGTAGTTAACCTGCTCTGGAGAGGAGAATGTGATCTCCAGGGGAGTGCAGCCTGTAAAGTAGAAGGGACGATGACCACAAGGCGACTGCATTAACAGATGGCAAATACACGTTCCAAAACAGTCAGGAAAGCTGATAATGCCTTGAAGATTTCAGCCGTATACAATCAGCCTGTGAACAGCAGTAGATGTTGACCCCCCCTTGTATGGGAGAACAGTGGTTAAAAACTTCAGGATTCGACAACAAACGCACGGACACAGTACATACACCGTGTATCTTTTGAAGCTCATTTGTTGATTTGAAGGCAGCGGGAAGAGGAGAGAAGGCAGGGAACACGCGTCGAAACCAGAGAGCTGGGAAGCGAGTACTTGCAACGCGAAACGGTGCAGGGAGCAGGGACAGAAAGGGAGAACTCCACTGAGGAGGAACAGCTGGCAGTTAGCCTTCTTTGGAGATGAGAACTTGATCACCGCGGGAGAGGATTGTTGAGAGGGTTACAGAGGGGGAGGTCTGAGATCTGAAAATCCTGAGTATTCCCTGCAGTGTGTAGGGCCAGCGACATGAAGAGTTGCAGATCTCGTAAAAGTCCAGGTCAGGAAGCATACAGGTTCATGTGGAATTCTCCAAGTAGGCGGAGTTGAGTGGTAGGAGGCTAGGATGGAGAAGTCCATCCACTGAGAGAGGAAGGGGGTAGGCAAATAGCCACGGTGAGAGATTCGCCAGGAAAGAGAGAATGCATGCAGACAAGGCATTCGTGAGAGGAGTCGGCCTGCAAAGGAAAGCAATTTACTACAGGAATCAAGGATACTCCCCCTCAAGAACGGTTGGATCTGGGCATGGAGAGGAACTTGTCATCATGGAGGAAAGTGTCAAAGCTCGAGATAGCGCTGGCCGTCAACCATGTCTCGGTTAGACCAAGAACATCAAGGTCGGGTACTTCCAGGAAATGGCAGATGTCAGATGAGTGTTTGAAACTGAGTGAGAGTTGAGAGTGGAGAGGGGTACAAATCAGTAATCCCTGCGGAGGTGTAGAAGGAGCCTGACCTAGGGCAGATGAGGAAGGAGAGAGGAAAGGAAGCAGAAGAAGGGAGCGAAGAGACAGCAGGAGTTCATGATCAATCCGGGAGCTAGGAGTGGTGAGAAGGTTAGACGGGGAGGTCTGAGTCTCAGGATTGGAATGGAAAGTTCGATATCACATGTCATACTATGGGAAGAGTCTGAGGATTGGAATGGGAAGGAGTTGGATATGACATCTCATGCCATAGGAAGGGTCTCAGGTTTGGTATTAGAATCACATCCTTTAGGAAGGGACTCGAGTTTGGTATTTTAAGGAGTGAGATAGTAAATCTCATCCTATCGGAAGGGTCTCGGGTTTGGTATTGGAAGAAATGAGATTTCAAATCTCAGGCTGTGGGAATGGTCTCGGGTTTGGCATTGGAAGGGGTGAGAAATCACATTTCATGCTACAGGAAGGGTCACAAGTTTGGAATGGGAAGGAGTTGGATATCACATGAAGGGGCTCAGGTTTGGTATTAGTAGCAAAGAGATATCACATCTCGTTATAGGAAGGGTCTCGATTGGAATGGGAAGGAGTTGGATATCACATCTCATGCTATAGGGAGGGTCTCAGTTTTGATATTAGAAGCACTGAGATATCACATATGCTATTGGAAGGGTCTCAGTATTGGAATTGGAAGGAGTTGGATATCACATCTCATGCTATAGGGAGGTTCTCAGGTTTGATATTAGAAACATTGAGATATCACATCTCATGCTATGGGAAGGGTCTCAGGATTGGAATGGGAAGGAGTAGGATATCACATATGCTAAAGGAAAGGTCTCAGGTTTGGAAGGGGAAGGATTTGGATCTCACATCTCATGTTTTAGGACGGGTCTCAGGTTTGGTATTAGAAGCCTTGAGATATCACATATGGTATGATAAGGGTCTCAGGATTGGAATGGGAAGGAGTTGGACATCACATCTCAAGCTATCTCAGGATTGGAATGGGAAGGAGTTTGATATCACATCTCGAGCTATAGGAAGGGTCTCAGGTTTGGAATGGGAAGGACTTGGATATCACATCTCATGCTAAAGGAAGGGTCTCAGTTTTGGTAGAAGCATTGCGATATCACATCTCATGCTATAGGAAGGGTCTCAGGATTGGAATCGGAAGGAGTTGGATATCGCATCTCATGCTATAGGAAGGGTCTCAGGTTTGGTATAAGCATTGAGATATCACATCTCTGCTATCGGAAGGGTCTCAGGATTGGATTGGGAAGGAGTTGGATATCACATCTCATGTTATAGGAAGGGTCTCCGGATTGGAATGTGAAGGATTTGGATATCACATCTCATGCTAAAGGAAGGGTCTCAGGTTTGGAATGGGAAGGAGTTGGATATGACATCTCTTGTTATAGGGAGGGTCTCAGGATTTGAATGGCAAGGTGTTGGATATCACATCTCATGCCATAGGAAGGGTCTCAGGTTTGGTATAAGCATTGAGATATCACATCTCTGCTATCGGAAGGGTCTCAGGATTGGATTGGGAAGGAGTTGGATATCCCTTCTCATGCTATAGGAAGGGTCTCAGGTTGGAAAGGGAAGGAGTTGGATATCACATCTCATGCTATAGGGAGGGTTTCAGTTTTGATATTAGAAGCATTGAGATATCACATCTCATGCTATCGGAAGTGTCTCAGGATTGGAATGGGAAGGAGCTGGATATTACATCTCATGCTAAAGGAAGGGTCTCAGGTTTGGAACGGGAAGGAGTTGGATATCCGATCTCATGTTATAGGAAGGGTCTCAGGTTTGGTATAAGCATTTAGATATCACATCTCTGCTATCGGAAGTGTCTCAGGATTGGAATGGGAAGGAGTTGGATATCCCATCTCATGTTATAGGACGGGTCTCAGGATTGTTATTAGAATCATTGAGATATCATATTGCATGCTGTAGCAAGGGTCTAAGGATTAGAATGGGAAAGACTTGGATATCACATCTCATGCTATAGGAAGGGTCTCAGGTTTGGTATAAGCATTGAGATATCAAATCTCATGCTATAGGAAGGGTCTCAGGATTGGAATGGAAGGAGTTGGATATCACATCTCATGTTATAGGAAGGATCTCAGGTTTGGTATTAGAAGCATTGAGACATCACATCTCATGCTATAGGAAGGGTCTCAGGATTGGAATGGGAAGGAGTTGGATATCACATCTCATGCTATAGGAAGGGTCTCAGGTTTGGTATAAGCATTGAGATATCCCATCTCATGCTATAGGAAGGGTCTCAGGATTGGAATGGGAAGGAGTTGTATATGACATCTCATGCCGTAGGAAGGGTCTCAGGTTTGGTATAAGCATTGAGATATCACATCTCTGCTATCAGAAGAGTCTCAGGATTGGAATGGGAAGGAGTTGGATATCCCATCTCATGTTATAGGAAGAGTCTCAGGTTTGGTATTAGAAGCATTGAGATATCACATCTCATGCTATAGGAAGTGTCTCAAGATTGGATGGGAAGGACTTGGATATCACATCTCATGCTATAGGGAGGGTCTCAAGTTTGATATTAGAAGCATTGAGATATCACATCTCATGCTATAGGAAGAGTCTCAGGTTTGGGAAGGGAAGGATTTGGATTTCACATCTCATGTTATAGGACGGTTCTCATGTTTGGTTTTTGAAGCATTGAGATATCACATCTCATGCTATCGGAAGGGTCTCAGGTTTGGTATTAGAAGGATTGAGATATCACATCTCATGCTATAGGATTGGTCTCTGGATTGGAATGTGAAGGATTTGGATATCACATCTCATGCTAAAGGAAGGGTCTCAGGTTTGGAATGGGAAGGAGTTGGATATCACATCTCATGCCATAGGAAGGGTCTCAGGTTTGGTATAAGCATTGAGATATCACATCTCTGCTATCGGAAGGGTCTCAGGATTGGATTGGGAAGGAGTTGGATATCACATCTCATGTTATAGGAAGGGTCTCCGGATTGGAATGTGAAGGATTTGGATATCACATCTCATGCTAAAGGAAGGGTCTCAGGTTTGGAATGGGAAGGAGTTGGATATGGCATCTCTTGTTATAGGGAGGGTCTCAGGATTTGAATGGCAAGGAGTTGGATATCACATCTCATGCCATAGGAAGGGTCTCAGGTTTGGTATAAGCATTGAGATATCACATCTCTGCTATCGGAAGGGTCTCAGGATTGGATTGGGAAGGAGTTGGATATCCCTTCTCATGCTATAGGAAGGGTCTCAGGTTGGAATGGGAAGGAGTTGGATATCACATCTCATGCTAAAGGAAGGGTCTCAGGTTTGGTAGAAGCATTGAGATATCACATCTCATGCTATCGGAAGTGTCTCAGGATTGGAATGGGAAGGAGCTGGATATTACATCTCATACTAAAGGAAGGGTCTCAGGTTTGGAACGGGAAGGAGTTGAATATCCGATCTCATGTTATAGGAAGGGTCTCAGGTTTGGTATAAGCATTGAGATATCACATCTCTGCTATCGGAAGTGTCTCAGGATTGGAATGGGAAGGAATTGGATATCCCATCTCATGTTATAGGACGGGTCTCAGGATTGTTATTAGAATCATTGAGATATCATATTGCATGCTGTATGAAGGGTCTAAGGATTGGAATGGGAAAGACTTGGATATCACATCTCATGCTATAGGAAGGGTCTCATGTTTGGTATAAGCATTGAGATATCAAATCTCATGCTATAGGAAGGGTCTCAGGATTGGAATGGAAGGAGTTGGATATCACATCTCATGTTATATGAAGGATCTCAGGTTTGGTATTAGAAGCATTGAGACATCACATCTCATGCTATAGGAAGGGTCTCAGGATTGGAATGGGAAGGAGTTGGATATCACATCTCATGCTATAGGAAGGGTCTCAGGTTTGGTATAAGCATTGAGATATCACATCTCATGCTATAGGAAGGGTCTCAGGATTGCAATGGGAAGGAGTTGTATATGACATCTCATGCCGTAGGAAGGGTCTCAGGTTTGGTATAAGCATTGAGATATCACATCTCTGCTATCAGAAGAGTCTCAGGATTGGAATGGGAAGGAGTTGGATATCCCATCTCATGTTATAGGAAGAGTCTCAGGTTTGGTATTAGAAGCATTGAGATATCACATCTCATGCTATAGGAAGTGTCTCAGGATTGGAATGGGAAGGACTTGGATATCACATCTCATGCTATAGGGAGGGTCTCAGGTTTGATATTAGAAGCATTGAGATATCACATCTCATGCTATAGGAAGAGTCTCAGGTTTGGAAAGGGAAGGATTTGGATTTCACATCTCATGTTATAGGACGGTTCTCATGTTTGGTTTTTGAAGCATTGAGATATCACATCTCATGCTATCGGAAGGGTCTCAGGTTTGGTATTAGAAGCATTGAGATATCACATCTCATGCTATAGGATTGGTCTCCGGATTGGAATGTGAAGGATTTGGATATCACATCTCATGCTAAAGGAAGGGTCTCAGGTTTGGAATGGGAAGGAGTTGGATATGACATCTCTTGTTATAAGGAGGGTCTCAGGATTTGAATGGCAAGGAGTTGGATATCACATCTCATGCCATAGGAAGGGTCTCAGGTTTGGTATAAGCATTGAGATATCGGGTCTCAGGATTGGAATGGGAAGGACTTAGATATCACATCTCATGCTATAGGGAGGGTCTCAGTTTTGATATTAGAAGCATTGAGATATCACATCTCATGCTATCGGAAGGGTCTCAGGATTGGAATGGGAGGAGCTGGATATCACATCTCATGCTAAAGGAAGGGTCTCAGGTTTGGAAGGGGAAGGATTTGGATATCACATCTCATGTTATAGGATGGGTCTCAGGTTTGGTATTAGAAGCATTGTGATATCACATCTCATGCTATAGGAAGTGTCTCAGGATTGGAATGGGAAGGAGTTGGATATCACATCTCATGCTATAGGAAGGGTTTCAGGTTTGGTAGAAGCATTGAGATATCACATCTCATGCTATAGGAAGAGTCTCAGGTTTGGGAAGGGAAGGATTTGGATTTCACATCTCATGTTATAGGATGGTTCTCATGTTTTGTTTTTGAAGCATTGAGATATCACATCTCATGCTATCGGAAGGGTCTCAGGTTTGGTATTAGAAGCATTGAGATATCACATCTCATGCTATAGGATTGGTCTCCGGATTGGAATGTGAAGGATTTGGATATCACATCTCATGCTAAAGGAAGGGTGTCAGGTTTGGAATGGGAAGGAGTTGGATATGACATCTCTTGTTATAGGGACGGTCTCAGGATTTGAATGGCAAGGAGTTGGATATCACATCTCATGCCATAGGAAGGGTCTCAGGTTTGGTATAAGCATTGAGATATCACATCTCTGCTATCGGAAGGGTCTCAGGATTGGATTGGGAAGGAGTTGGATATCCCTTCTCATGCTATAGGAAGGGTCTCAGGTTGGAATGGGAAGGAGTTGGATATCACATCCCATGCTAAAGGAAGGGTCTCAGGTTTGGTAGAAGCATTGAGATATCACATCTCATGCTATAGGAAGGGTCTCAGGATTGGAATGGGAAGGACTTAGATATCACATATCATGCTATAGGGAGGGTTTCAGTTTTGATATTAGAAGCATTGAGATATCACATCTCATGCTATCGGAAGTGTCTCAGGATTGGAATGGGAAGGAGCTGGATATTACATCTCATGCTAAAGGAAGGGTCTCAGGTTTGGAACGGGAAGGAGTTGGATATCCGATCTCATGTTATAGGAAGGGTCTCAGGTTTGGTATAAGCATTGAGATATCACATCTCTGCTATCGGAAGTGTCTCAGGATTGGAATGGGAAGGAATTGGATATCCCATCTCATGTTATAGGACGGGTCTCAGGATTTTTATTAGAATCATTGAGATATCATATTGCATGCTGTAGGAAGGGTCTAAGGATTGGAATGGGAAAGACTTGGATATCACATCTCATGCTATAGGAAGGGTCTCAGGTTTGGTATAAGCATTGAGATATCAAATCTCATGCTATAGGAAGGGTCTCAGGATTGGAATGGAAGGAGTTGGATATCACATCTCATGTTATAGGAAGGATCTCAGGTTTGGTATTAGAAGCATTGAGACATCAAATCTCATGCTATAGGAAGGGTCTCAGGATTGGAATGGGAAGGAGTTGGATATCACATCTCATGCTATAGGAAGGGTCTCAGGTTTGGTATAAGCATTGAGATATCACATCTCATGCTATAGGAAGGGTCTCAGGATTGGAATGGGAAGGAGTTGTATATGACATCTCATGCCGTAGGAAGGGTCTCAGGTTTGGTATTAGCATAGAGATATCACATCTCTGCTATCAGAAGAGTCTCAGGATTGGAATGGGAAGGAGTTGGATATCCCATCTCATGTTATAGGAGGAGTCTCAGGTTTGGTATTAGAAGCATTGAGATATCACATCTCATGCTATAGGAAGTGTCTCAGGATTGGAATGGGAAGGACTTGGATATCACATCTCATGCTATAGGGAGGGTCTCAAGTTTGATATTAGAAGCATTGAGATATCACATCTCATGCTATAGGAAGAGTCTCAGGTTTGGGAAGGGAAGGATTTGGATTTCACATCTCATGTTATAGGATGGTTCTCATGTTTGGTTTTTGAAGCATTGAGATATCACATCTCATGCTATCGGAAGGGTCTCAGGTTTGGTATTAGAAGCATTGAGATATCACATCTCATGCTATAGGATTGGTCTCCGGATTGGAATGTGAAGGATTTGGATATCACATCTCATGCTAAAGGAAGGGTCTCAGGTTTGGAATGGGAAGGAGTTGGATATGACATCTCTTGTTATAGGGAGGGTCTCAGGATTTGAATGGCAAGGAGTTGGATATCACATCTCATGCCATAGGAAGGGTCTCAGGTTTGGTATACGCATTGAGATACCACATCTCTGCTATCGGAAGGGTCTCAGGATTGGAATGGGAAGGACTTAGATATCACATCTCATGCTATAGGGAGGGTCTCAGTTTTGATATTAGAAGCATTGAGATATCACATCTCATGCTATCGGAAGGGTCTCAGGATTGGAATGGGAGGAGCTGGATATCACATCTCATGCTATCGGAAGGGTCTCAGGTTTGGTATTAGCAGCATTGAGATATCACATCTCATGCTATAGGATTGGTCTCCGGATTGGAATGTGAAGGATTTGGATATCACATCTCATGCTAAAGGAAGGGTCTCAGGTTTGGAATGGGAAGGAGTTGGATATGACATCTCTTGTTATAGGGAGGGTCTCAGGATTTGAATGGCAAGGAGTTGGATATCACATCTCATGCCATAGGAAGGGTCTCAGGTTTGGTATACGCATTGAGATACCACATCTCTGCTATCGGAAGGGTCTCAGGATTGGAATGGGAAGGACTTAGATATCACATCTCATGCTATAGGGAGGGTTTCAGGTTTGGTATTAGAAGCATTGTGATATCACATCTCATGCTATAGGAAGTGTCTCAGGATTGGAATGGGAAGGAGTTGGATATCACATCTCATGCTATAGGAAGGGTTTCAGGTTTGGTAGAAGCATTGAGATATCACATCTCATGCTATAGGAAGAGTCTCAGGTTTGGGAAGGGAAGGATTTGGATTTCACATCTCATGTTATAGGATGGTTCTCATGTTTGGTTTTTGAAGCATTGAGATATCACATCTCATGCTATCGGAAGGGTCTCAGGTTTGGTATTAGAAGCATTGAGATATCACATCTCATGCTATAGGATTGGTCTCTGGATTGGAATGTGAAGGATTTGGATATCACATCTCATGCTAAAGGAAGGGTCTCAGGTTTGGAATGGGAAGGAGTTGGATATGACAGCTCTTGTTATAGGGAGGGTCTCAGGATTTGAATGGCAAGGAGTTGGATATCACATCTCATGCCATAGGAAGGGTCTCAGGTTTGGTATAAGCATTGAGATATCACATCTCTGCTATCGGAAGGGTCTCAGGATTGGATTGGGAAGGAGTTGGATATCACATCTCATGTTATAGGAAGGGTCTCCGGATTGGAATGTGAAGGATTTGGATATCACATCTCATGCTAAAGGAAGGGTCTCAGGTTTGGAATGGGAAGGAGTTGGATATGACATCTCTTGTTATAGGGAGGGTCTCAGGATTTGAATGGCAAGGAGTTGGATATCACATCTCATGCCATAGGAAGGGTCTCAGGTTTGGTATAAGCATTGAGATATCACATCTCTGCTATCGGAAGGGTCTCAGGATTGGATTGGGAAGGAGTTGGATATCCCTTCTCATGCTATAGGAAGGGTCTCAGGTTGGAATGGGAATGAGTTGGATATCACATCTCATGCTAAAGGAAGGGTCTCAGGTTTGGTAGAAGCATTGAGATATCACATCTCATGCTATAGGAAGGGTCTCAGGATTGGAATGGGAAGGACTTAGATATCACATATCATGCTATAGGGAGGGTTTCAGTTTTGATATTAGAAGCATTGAGATATCACATCTCATGCTATCGGAAGTGTCTCAGGATTGGAATGGGAAGGAGCTGGATATTACATCTCATGCTAAAGGAAGGGTCTCAGGTTTGGAACGGGAAGGAGTTGGATATCCGATCTCATGTTATAGGAAGGGTCTCAGGTTTGGTATAAGCATTGAGATATCACATCTCTGCTATCGGAAGTGTCTCAGGATTGGAATGGGAAGGAATTGGATATCCCATCTCATGTTATAAGACGGGTCTCAGGATTGTTATTAGAATCATTGAGATATCATATTGCATGCTGTAGGAAGGGTCTAAGGATTGGAATGGGAAAGACTTGGATATCACATCTCATGCTATAGGAAGAGTCTCAGGTTTGGTATAAGCATTGAGATATCAAATCTCATGCTATAGGAAGGGTCTCAGGATTGGAATGGAAGGAGTTGGATATCACATCTCATGTTATAGGAAGGATCTCAGGTTTGGTATTAGAAGCATTGAGACATCACATCTCATGCTATAGGAAGGGTCTCAGGATTGGAATGGGAAGGAGTTGGATATCACATCTCATGCTATAGGAAGGGTCTCAGGTTTGGTATAAGCATTGAGATATCACATCTCATGCTATAGGAAGGGTCTCAGGATTGGAATGGGAAGGAGTTGTATATGACATTTCATGCCGTAGGAAGGGTCTCAGGTTTGGTATAAGCATTGAGATATCACATCTCTGCTATCAGAAGAGTCTCAGGATTGGAATGGGAAGGAGTTGGATATCCCATCTCATGTTATAGGAAGAGTCTCAGGTTTGGTATTAGAAGCATTGAGATATCACATCTCATGCTATAGGAAGTGTCTCAGGATTGGAATGGAAAGGACTTGCATATCACATCTCATGCTATAGGGAGGGTCTCAGGTTTGGGAAGGGAAGGATTTGGATTTCACATCTCTTGTTATAGGATGGTTCTCATGTTTGGTTTTTGAAGCATTGAGATATTACATCTCATGCTATCGGAAGGGTCTCAGGTTTGGTATTAGAAGCATTGAGATATCACATCTCATGCTATAGGATTGGTCTCCGGATTGGAATGTGAAGGATTTGGATATCACATCTCATGCTAAAGGAAGGGTCTCAGGTTTGGAATGGGAAGGAGTTGGATATGACATCTCTTGTTATAGGGAGGGTCTCAGGATTTGAATGGCAAGGAGTTGGATATCACATCTCATGCCATAGGAAGGGTCTCAGGTTTGGTATAAGCATTGAGATATCACATCTCTGCTAGCGGAAGGGTCTCAGGATTGGAATGGGAAGGACTTAGATATCACATCTCATGCTATAGGGAGGGTCTCAGTTTTGATATTAGAAGCATTGAGATATCACATCTCATGCTATCGGAAGGGTCTCAGGATTGGAATGGGAGGAGCTGGATATCACATCTCATGCTAAAGGAAGGGTCTCAGGTTTGGTATTAGAAGCATTGTGATATCACATCTCATGCTATAGGAAGTGTCTCAGGATTGGAATGGGAAGGAGTTGTATATCACATCTCATGCTATAGGAAGGGTTTCAGGTTTGGTAGAAGCATTGAGATATCACATCTCATGCTATAGGAAGAGTCTCAGGTTTGGGAAGGGAAGGATTTGGATTTCACATCTCATGTTATAGGATGGTTCTCATGTTTTGTTTTTGAAGCATTGAGATATCACATCTCATGCTATCGGAAGGGTCTCAGGTTTGGTATTAGAAGCATTGAGATATCACATCTCATGCTATAGGATTGGTCTCTGGATTGGAATGTGAAGGATTTGGATATCACATCTCATGCTAAAGGAAGGGTCTCAGGTTTGGAATGGGAAGGAGTTGGATATGACATCTCTTGTTATAGGGAGGGTCTCAGGATTTGAATGGCAAGGAGTTGGATATCACATCTCTTGCCATAGGAAGGGTCTCAGGTTTGGTATTATAAGCCTTGAGATATCACATCTCATGGTATAATAAGGGTCTCAGGATTGGAATGGGAAGGAGTTGGATATCACATCTCATGCTAAAGGAAGGGTCTCAGGTTTGGAATGGGAAGGAGTTGGATATGACATCTCTTGTTATAGGGAGGGTCTCAGGATTTGAATGGCAAGGAGTTGGATATCACATCTCATGCCATAGGAAGGGGCTCAGGTTTGGTATTAGAAGCCTTGAGATATCACATCTCATGGTATAATAAGTGTCTCAGGATTGGAATGGGAAGGAGTTGGATATCACATCTCAAGCTATTTCAGGATTGGAATGGGAAGGAGTTTGATATCACATCTCAAGCTATAGGAAGTGTCTCAGGTTTGGGAAGGGAAGGATTGGGATTTCACATCTCATGTTATAGGATGGTTCTCATGTTTGGTTTTAGAAGCATTGAGATATCACATCTCATGCTATAGGAAGGGTCTCAGGATTGGAATGTGAAGGATTTGGATATCAAATCTCATGCTGTAGGAAGGGTCTCAGGATTGGAATGGAAGGAGTTGGATATCACATCTCATGTTATAGGAAGGATCTCAGGTTTGGTATAAGCATTGAGATATCAAATCTCATGCTATAGGAAGGGTCTCAGGATTGGAATGGAAGGAGTTGGATATTACATCTCATGTTATAGGAAGGATCTCAGGTTTGGTATTAGAAGCATTGATACATCGCATCTCATGATATAGGAAGGGTCTCAGGATTGGAATGGGAAGGAGTTGGATATCACATCTCATGCTATAGGAAGGGTCTCAGGTTTGGTATAAGCATTGAGATATCACATCTCATGCTATAGGAAGGGTCTCAGGATTGGAATGGGAAGGAGTTGTATATGACATCTCATGCCGTAGGAAGGGTCTCAGGTTTGGTATAAGCATTGAGATATCACATCTCTGCTATCAGAAGAGTCTCAGGATTGGAATGGGAAGGAGTTGGATATCCCATCTCATGTTATAGGAAGAGTCTCAGGTTTGGTATTAGAAGCATTGAGATATCACATCTCATGCTATAGGAAGTGTCTCAGGATTGGAATGGGAAGGACTTGGATATCACATCTCATGCTATAGGGAGGGTCTCAAGTTTGATATTAGAAGCATTGAGATATCACATCTCATGCTATAGGAAGAGTCTCAGGTTTGGGAAGGGAAGGATTTGGATTTCACATCTCATGTTATAGGATGGTTCTCATGTTTGGTTTTTGAAGCATTGAGATATCACATCTCATGCTATCGGAAGGGTCTCAGGTTTGGTATTAGAAGCATTGAGATATCACATCTCATGCTATAGGATTGGTCTCCGGATTGGAATGTGAAGGATTTGGATATCACATCTCATGCTAAAGGAAGGGTCTCAGGTTTGGAATGGGAAGGAGTTGGATATGACATCTCTTGTTATAGGGAGGGTCTCAGGATTTGAATGGCAAGGAGTTGGATATCACATCTCATGCCATAGGAAGGGTCTCAGGTTTGGTATAAGCATTGAGATATCACATCTCTGCTATCGGAAGGGTCTCAGGATTGGATTGGGAAGGAGTTGGATATCACATCTCATGTTATAGGAAGGGTCTCCGGATTGGAATGTGAAGGATTTGGATATCACATCTCATGCTAAAGGAAGGGTCTCAGGTTTGGAATGGGAAGGAGTTGGATATGACATCTCTTGTTATAGGGAGGGTCTCAGGATTTGAATGGCAAGGAGTTGGATATCACATCTCATGCCATAGGAAGGGTCTCAGGTTTGGTATAAGCATTGAGATATCACATCTCTGCTATCGGAAGGGTCTCAGGATTGGATTGGGAAGGAGTTGGATATCCCTTCTCATGCTATAGGAAGGGTCTCAGGTTGGAATGGGAAGGAGTTGGATATCACATCTCATGCTAAAGGAAGGGTCTCAGGTTTGTTAGAAGCATTGAGATATCACATCTCATGCTATAGGAAGGGTCTCAGGATTGGAATGGGAAGGACTTAGATATCACATATCATGCTATAGGGAGGGTTTCAGTTTTGATATTAGAAGCATTGAGATATCACATCTCATGCTATCGGAAGTGTCTCAGGATTGGAATGGGAAGGAGCTGGATATTACATCTCATGCTAAAGGAAGGGTCTCAGGTTTGGAACGGGAAGGAGTTGGATATCCGATCTCATGTTATAGGAAGGGTCTCAGGTTTGGTATAAGCATTGAGATATCACATCTCTGCTATCGGAAGTGTCTCAGGATTGGAATGGGAAGGAATTGGATATCCCATCTCATGTTATAGGACGGGTCTCAGGATTGTTATTAGAATCATTGAGATATCATATTGCATGCTGTAGGAAGGGTCTAAGGATTGGAATGGGAAAGACTTGGATATCACAACTCATGCTATAGGAAGGGTCTCAGGTTTGGTATAAGCATTGAGATATCAAATCTCATGCTATAGGAAGGGTCTCAGGATTGGAATGGAAGGAGTTGGATATCACATCTCATGTTATAGGAAGGATCTCAGGTTTGGTATTAGAAGCATTGAGACATAACATCTCATGCTATAGGAAGGGTCTCAGGATTGGAATGGGAAGGAGTTGGATATCACATCTCATGCTATAGGAAGGGTCTCATGTTTGGTATAAGCATTGAGATATCACATCTCATGCTATAGGAAGGGTCTCAGGATTGGAATGGGAAGGAGTTGTATATGACATCTCATGCCGTAGGAAGGGTCTCAGGTTTGGTATAAGCATTGAGATATCACATCTCTGCTATCAGAAGAGTCTCAGGATTGGAATGGGAAGGAGTTGGATATCCCATCTCATGTTATAGGAAGAGTCTCAGGTTTGGTATTAGAAGCATTGAGATATCACATCTCATGCTATAGGAAGTGTCTCAGGATTGGAATGGGAAGGATTTGGATTTCACATCTCATGTTATAGGATGGTTCTCATGTTTGGTTTTTGAAGCATTGAGATATCACATCTCATGCTATCGGAAGGGTCTCAGGTTTGGTATTAGAAGCATTGAGATATCACATCTCATGCTATAGGATTGGTCTCCGGATTGGAATGTGAAGGATTTGGATATCACATCTCATGCTAAAGGAAGGGTCTCAGGTTTGGAATGGGAAGGAGTTGGATATGACATCTCTTGTTATAGGGAGGGTCTCAGGATTTGAATGGCAAGGAGTTGGATATCACATCTCATGCCATAGGAAGGGTCTCAGGTTTGGTATAAGCATTGAGATATCACATCTCTGCTATCGGAAGGGTCTCAGGATTGGAATGGGAAGGACTTAGATATCACATCTCATGCTATAGGGAGGGTCTCAGTTTTGATATTAGAAGCATTGAGATACCACATCTCATGCTATCGGAAGGGTCTCAGGATTGGAATGGGAGGAGCTGGATATCACATCTCATGCTAAAGGAAGGGTCTCAGGTTTGGAAGGGGAAGGATTTGGATATCACATCTCATGTTATAGGATGGGTCTCATTTTTGGTATTAGAAGCATTGTGATATCACATCTCATGCTATAGGAAGTGTCTCAGGATTGGAATGGGAAGGAGTTGGATATCACATCTCATGCTATAGGAAGGGTTTCAGGTTTGGTAGAAGCATTGAGATATCACATCTCATGCTATAGGAAGAGTCTCAGGTTTGGGAAGGGAAGGATTTGGATTTCACATCTCATGTTATGGGATGGTTCTCATGTTTGGTTTTTGAAGCATTGAGTTATCACATCTCATGCTATCGGAAGGGTCTCAGGTTTGGTATTAGAAGCATTGAGATATCACATCTCATGCTATAGGATTGGTCTCCGGATTGGAATGTGAAGGATTTGGATATCACATCTCATGCTAAAGGAAGGGTCTCAGGATTGGATTGGGAAGGAGTTGGATATCACATCTCATGTTATAGGAAGGGTCCCCGGATTGGAATGTGAAGGATTTGGATATCACATCTCATGCTAAAGGAAGGGTCTCAGGTTTGGAATGGGAAGGAGTTGGATATGACATCTCTTGTTATAGGGAGGGTCTCAGGATTTGAATGGCAAGGAGTTGGATATCACATCTCATGCCATAGGAAGGGTCTCAGGTTTGGTATAAGCATTGAGATATCACATCTCTGCTATCGGAGGGGTCTCAGGATTGGATTGGGAAGGAGTTGGATATCCCTTCTCATGATATAGGAAGGGTCTCAGGTTGGAATGGGAAGGAGTTGGATATCACATCTCATGCTAAAGGAAGGGTCTCAGGTTTGGTAGAAGCATTGAGATATCACATCTCATGCTATAGGAAGGGTCTCAGTTTTGATATTAGAAGCATTGAGATATCACATCTCATGCTATCGGAAGGGTCTCAGGATTGGAATGGGAGGAGCTGGATATCACATCTCATGCTAAAGGAAGGGTCTCAGGTTTGGTATTAGAAGCATTGTGATATCACATCTCATGCTATAGGAAGTGTCTCAGGATTGGAATGGGAAGGAGTTGTATATCACATCTCATGCTATAGGAAGGGTTTCAGGTTTGGTAGAAGCATTGAGATATCACATCTCATGCTATAGGAAGAGTCTCAGGTTTGGGAAGGGAAGGATTTGGATTTCACATCTCATGTTATAGGATGGTTCTCATGTTTTGTTTTTGAAGCATTGAGATATCACATCTCATGCTATCGGAAGGGTCTCAGGTTTGGTATTAGAAGCATTGAGATATCACATCTCATGCTATAGGATTGGTCTCTGGATTGGAATGTGAAGGATTTGGATATCACATCTCATGCTAAAGGAAGGGTCTCAGGTTTGGAATGGGAAGGAGTTGGATATGACATCTCTTGTTATAGGGAGGGTCTCAGGATTTGAATGGCAAGGAGTTGGATATCACATCTCTTGCCATAGGAAGGGTCTCAGGTTTGGTATTATAAGCCTTGAGATATCACATCTCATGGTATAATAAGGGTCTCAGGATTGGAATGGGAAGGAGTTGGATATCACATCTCATGCTAAAGGAAGGGTCTCAGGTTTGGAATGGGAAGGAGTTGGATATGACATCTCTTGTTATAGGGAGGGTCTCAGGATTTGAATGGCAAGGAGTTGGATATCACATCTCATGCCATAGGAAGGGGCTCAGGTTTGGTATTAGAAGCCTTGAGATATCACATCTCATGGTATAATAAGTGTCTCAGGATTGGAATGGGAAGGAGTTGGATATCACATCTCAAGCTATTTCAGGATTGGAATGGGAAGGAGTTTGATATCACATCTCAAGCTATAGGAAGTGTCTCAGGTTTGGGAAGGGAAGGATTGGGATTTCACATCTCATGTTATAGGATGGTTCTCATGTTTGGTTTTAGAAGCATTGAGATATCACATCTCATGCTATAGGAAGGGTCTCAGGATTGGAATGTGAAGGATTTGGATATCAAATCTCATGCTGTAGGAAGGGTCTCAGGATTGGAATGGAAGGAGTTGGATATCACATCTCATGTTATAGGAAGGATCTCAGGTTTGGTATAAGCATTGAGATATCAAATCTCATGCTATAGGAAGGGTCTCAGGATTGGAATGGAAGGAGTTGGATATTACATCTCATGTTATAGGAAGGATCTCAGGTTTGGTATTAGAAGCATTGATACATCGCATCTCATGATATAGGAAGGGTCTCAGGATTGGAATGGGAAGGAGTTGGATATCACATCTCATGCTATAGGAAGGGTCTCAGGTTTGGTATAAGCATTGAGATATCACATCTCATGCTATAGGAAGGGTCTCAGGATTGGAATGGGAAGGAGTTGTATATGACATCTCATGCCGTAGGAAGGGTCTCAGGTTTGGTATAAGCATTGAGATATCACATCTCTGCTATCAGAAGAGTCTCAGGATTGGAATGGGAAGGAGTTGGATATCCCATCTCATGTTATAGGAAGAGTCTCAGGTTTGGTATTAGAAGCATTGAGATATCACATCTCATGCTATAGGAAGTGTCTCAGGATTGGAATGGGAAGGACTTGGATATCACATCTCATGCTATAGGGAGGGTCTCAAGTTTGATATTAGAAGCATTGAGATATCACATCTCATGCTATAGGAAGAGTCTCAGGTTTGGGAAGGGAAGGATTTGGATTTCACATCTCATGTTATAGGATGGTTCTCATGTTTGGTTTTTGAAGCATTGAGATATCACATCTCATGCTATCGGAAGGGTCTCAGGTTTGGTATTAGAAGCATTGAGATATCACATCTCATGCTATAGGATTGGTCTCCGGATTGGAATGTGAAGGATTTGGATATCACATCTCATGCTAAAGGAAGGGTCTCAGGTTTGGAATGGGAAGGAGTTGGATATGACATCTCTTGTTATAGGGAGGGTCTCAGGATTTGAATGGCAAGGAGTTGGATATCACATCTCATGCCATAGGAAGGGTCTCAGGTTTGGTATAAGCATTGAGATATCACATCTCTGCTATCGGAAGGGTCTCAGGATTGGATTGGGAAGGAGTTGGATATCACATCTCATGTTATAGGAAGGGTCTCCGGATTGGAATGTGAAGGATTTGGATATCACATCTCATGCTAAAGGAAGGGTCTCAGGTTTGGAATGGGAAGGAGTTGGATATGACATCTCTTGTTATAGGGAGGGTCTCAGGATTTGAATGGCAAGGAGTTGGATATCACATCTCATGCCATAGGAAGGGTCTCAGGTTTGGTATAAGCATTGAGATATCACATCTCTGCTATCGGAAGGGTCTCAGGATTGGATTGGGAAGGAGTTGGATATCCCTTCTCATGCTATAGGAAGGGTCTCAGGTTGGAATGGGAAGGAGTTGGATATCACATCTCATGCTAAAGGAAGGGTCTCAGGTTTGTTAGAAGCATTGAGATATCACATCTCATGCTATAGGAAGGGTCTCAGGATTGGAATGGGAAGGACTTAGATATCACATATCATGCTATAGGGAGGGTTTCAGTTTTGATATTAGAAGCATTGAGATATCACATCTCATGCTATCGGAAGTGTCTCAGGATTGGAATGGGAAGGAGCTGGATATTACATCTCATGCTAAAGGAAGGGTCTCAGGTTTGGAACGGGAAGGAGTTGGATATCCGATCTCATGTTATAGGAAGGGTCTCAGGTTTGGTATAAGCATTGAGATATCACATCTCTGCTATCGGAAGTGTCTCAGGATTGGAATGGGAAGGAATTGGATATCCCATCTCATGTTATAGGACGGGTCTCAGGATTGTTATTAGAATCATTGAGATATCATATTGCATGCTGTAGGAAGGGTCTAAGGATTGGAATGGGAAAGACTTGGATATCACAACTCATGCTATAGGAAGGGTCTCAGGTTTGGTATAAGCATTGAGATATCAAATCTCATGCTATAGGAAGGGTCTCAGGATTGGAATGGAAGGAGTTGGATATCACATCTCATGTTATAGGAAGGATCTCAGGTTTGGTATTAGAAGCATTGAGACATAACATCTCATGCTATAGGAAGGGTCTCAGGATTGGAATGGGAAGGAGTTGGATATCACATCTCATGCTATAGGAAGGGTCTCATGTTTGGTATAAGCATTGAGATATCACATCTCATGCTATAGGAAGGGTCTCAGGATTGGAATGGGAAGGAGTTGTATATGACATCTCATGCCGTAGGAAGGGTCTCAGGTTTGGTATAAGCATTGAGATATCACATCTCTGCTATCAGAAGAGTCTCAGGATTGGAATGGGAAGGAGTTGGATATCCCATCTCATGTTATAGGAAGAGTCTCAGGTTTGGTATTAGAAGCATTGAGATATCACATCTCATGCTATAGGAAGTGTCTCAGGATTGGAATGGGAAGGATTTGGATTTCACATCTCATGTTATAGGATGGTTCTCATGTTTGGTTTTTGAAGCATTGAGATATCACATCTCATGCTATCGGAAGGGTCTCAGGTTTGGTATTAGAAGCATTGAGATATCACATCTCATGCTATAGGATTGGTCTCCGGATTGGAATGTGAAGGATTTGGATATCACATCTCATGCTAAAGGAAGGGTCTCAGGTTTGGAATGGGAAGGAGTTGGATATGACATCTCTTGTTATAGGGAGGGTCTCAGGATTTGAATGGCAAGGAGTTGGATATCACATCTCATGCCATAGGAAGGGTCTCAGGTTTGGTATAAGCATTGAGATATCACATCTCTGCTATCGGAAGGGTCTCAGGATTGGAATGGGAAGGACTTAGATATCACATCTCATGCTATAGGGAGGGTCTCAGTTTTGATATTAGAAGCATTGAGATACCACATCTCATGCTATCGGAAGGGTCTCAGGATTGGAATGGGAGGAGCTGGATATCACATCTCATGCTAAAGGAAGGGTCTCAGGTTTGGAAGGGGAAGGATTTGGATATCACATCTCATGTTATAGGATGGGTCTCATTTTTGGTATTAGAAGCATTGTGATATCACATCTCATGCTATAGGAAGTGTCTCAGGATTGGAATGGGAAGGAGTTGGATATCACATCTCATGCTATAGGAAGGGTTTCAGGTTTGGTAGAAGCATTGAGATATCACATCTCATGCTATAGGAAGAGTCTCAGGTTTGGGAAGGGAAGGATTTGGATTTCACATCTCATGTTATGGGATGGTTCTCATGTTTGGTTTTTGAAGCATTGAGTTATCACATCTCATGCTATCGGAAGGGTCTCAGGTTTGGTATTAGAAGCATTGAGATATCACATCTCATGCTATAGGATTGGTCTCCGGATTGGAATGTGAAGGATTTGGATATCACATCTCATGCTAAAGGAAGGGTCTCAGGATTGGATTGGGAAGGAGTTGGATATCACATCTCATGTTATAGGAAGGGTCCCCGGATTGGAATGTGAAGGATTTGGATATCACATCTCATGCTAAAGGAAGGGTCTCAGGTTTGGAATGGGAAGGAGTTGGATATGACATCTCTTGTTATAGGGAGGGTCTCAGGATTTGAATGGCAAGGAGTTGGATATCACATCTCATGCCATAGGAAGGGTCTCAGGTTTGGTATAAGCATTGAGATATCACATCTCTGCTATCGGAGGGGTCTCAGGATTGGATTGGGAAGGAGTTGGATATCCCTTCTCATGATATAGGAAGGGTCTCAGGTTGGAATGGGAAGGAGTTGGATATCACATCTCATGCTAAAGGAAGGGTCTCAGGTTTGGTAGAAGCATTGAGATATCACATCTCATGCTATAGGAAGGGTCTCAGGATTGGAATGGGAAGGACTTAGATATCACATATCATGCTATAGGGAGGGTTTCAGTTTTGATATTAGAAGCATTGAGATATCACATCTCATGCTATCGGAAGTGTCTCAGGATTGGAATGGGAAGGAGCTGGATATCACATCTCATGCTAAAGGAAGGGTCTCAGGTTTGGAACGGGAAGGAGTTGGATATCCGATCTCATGTTGTAGGAAGGGTCTCAGGTTTGGTATAAGCATTGAGATATCACATCTCTGCTATCGGAAGTGTCTCAGGATTGGAATGGGAAGGAATTGCATATCCCATCTCATGTTATAGGACGGGTCTCAGGATTGTTATTAGAATCATTGAGATATCATATTGCATGCTGTAGGAAGGGTCTAAGGATTGGAATGGGAAAGACTTGGATATCACATCTCATGCTATAGGAAGGGTCTCAGGATTGGAATGGAAGGAGTTGGATATCACATCTCATGTTATAGGAAGGATCTCAGGTTTGGTATTAGAAGCATTGAGACATCACATCTCATGCTATAGGAAGGGTCTCAGGATTGGAATGGGAAGGAGTTGGATATCACATCTCATGCTATAGGAAGGGTCTCAGGTTTGGTATAAGCATTGAGATATCACATCTCATGCTATAGGAAGGGTCTCAGGATTGGAATGGGAAGGAGTTGTATATGACATCTCATGCCGTAGGAAGGGTCTCAGGTTTGGTATAAGCATTGAGATATCACATCTCTGCTATCAGAAGAGTCTCAGGATTGGAATGGGAAGGAGTTGGATATCCCATCTCATGTTATAAGAAGAGTCTCACGTTTGGTATTAGAAGCATTGAGATATCACATCTCATGCTATAGGAAGTGTCTCAGGATTGGAATGGGAAGGACTTGGATATCACATCTCATGCTATAGAGAGGGTCTCAAGTTTGATATTAGAAGCATTGAGATATCACATCTCATGCTATAGGAAGAGTCTCAGGTTTGGGAAGGGAAGGATTTGGATTTCACATCTCATGTTATAGGATGGTTCTCATGTTTGGTTTTTGAAGCATTGAGATATCACATCTCATGCTATCGGAAGGGTCTCAGGTTTGGTATTAGAAGCATTGAGATATCACATCTCATGCTATAGGATTGGTCTCTGGATTGGAATGTGAAGGATTTGGATATCACATCTCATGCTAAAGGAAGGGTCTCAGGTTTGGAATGGGAAGGAGTTGGATATGACATCTCTTGTTATAGGGAGGGTCTCAGGATTTGAATGGCAAGGAGTTGGATATCACATCTCATGCCATAGGAAGGGTCTCAGGTTTGGTATAAGCATTGAGATATCACATCTCTGCTATCGGAAGGGTCTCAGGATTGGATTGGGAAGGAGTTGGATATCACATCTCATGTTATAGGAAGGGTCTCCGGATTGGAATGTGAAGGATTTGGATATCACATCTCATGCTAAAGGAAGGGTCTCAGGTTTGGAATGGGAAGGAGTTGGATATGACATCTCTTGTTATAGGGAGGGTCTCAGGATTTGAATGGTAAGGAGTTGGATATCACATCTCATGCCATAGGAAGGGTCGCAGGTTTGGTATAAGCATAGAGATATCACATCTCTGCTATCGGAAGGGTCTCAGGATTGGATTGGGAAGGAGTTGGATATCCCTTCTCATGCTACTGGAAGGGTCTCAGGTTGGAATGGGAAGGAGTTGGATATCACATCTCATGCTAAAGGAAGGGTCTCAGGTTTGGTAGAAGCATTGAGATATCACATCTCATGCTATAGGAAGGGTCTCAGGATTGGAATGGGAAGGACTTAGATATCACATATCATGCTATAGGGAGGGTTTCAGTTTTGATATTAGAAGCATTGAGATATCACATCTCATGCTATCGGAAGTGTCTCAGGATTGGAATGGGAAGGAGCTGGATATTACATCTCATGCTAAAGGAAGGGTCTCAGGTTTGGAACGGGAAGGAGTTGGATATCCGATCTCATGTTATAGGAAGGGTCTCAGGTTTGGTATAAGCATTGAGATATCACATCTCTGCTATCGGAAGTGTCTCAGGATTGGAATGGGAAGGAATTGGATATCCCATCTCATGTTATAGGACGGGTCTCAGGATTGTTATTAGAATCATTGATATATCATATTGCATGCTGTAGGAAGGGTCTAAGGATTGGAATGGGAAGGAGTTGGATATCACATCTCATGCTATAGGAAGGGTCTCAGGTTTGGTATAAGCATTGAGATATCACATCTCATGCTATAGGAAGGGTCTCAGGATTGGAATGGGAAGGAGTTGTATATGACATCTCATGCCGTAGGAAGGGTCTCAGGTTTGGTATAAGCATTGAGATATCACATCTCTGCTATCAGAAGAGTCTCAGGATTGGAATGGGAAGGAGTTGGATATCCCATCTCATGTTATAGGAAGAGTCTCAGGTTTGGTATTAGAAGCATTGAGATATCACATCTCATGCTATAGGAAGTGTCTCAGGATTGGAATGGGAAGGACTTGTATATCACATCTCATGCTATAGGGAGGGTCTCAAGTTTGATATTAGAAGCATTGAGATATCACATCTCATGCTATAGGAAGAGTCTCAGGTTTGGTATTAGAAGCATTGAGATATCACATCTCATGCTATAGGATTGGTCTCCGGATTGGAATGTGAAGGATTTGGATATCACATCTCATGCTAAAGGAAGGGTCTCAGGTTTGGAATGGGAAGGAGTTGGATATGACATCTCTTGTTATAGGGAGGGTCTCAGGATTTGAATGGCAAGGAGTTGGATATCACATCTCATGCCATAGGAAGGGTCTCAGGTTTGGTATAAGCATTGAGATATCACATCTCTGCTATCGGAAGTGTCTCAGGATTGGAATGGGAAGGAGCTGGATATCACATCTCATGCTAAAGGAAGGGTCTCAGGTTTGGAACGGGAAGGAGTTGGATATCCGATCTCATGTTGTAGGAAGGGTCTCAGGTTTGGTATAAGCATTGAGATATCACATCTCTGCTATCGGAAGTGTCTCAGGATTGGAATGGGAAGGAATTGCATATCCCATCTCATGTTATAGGACGGGTCTCAGGATTGTTATTAGAATCATTGAGATATCATATTGCATGCTGTAGGAAGGGTCTAAGGATTGGAATGGGAAAGACTTGGATATCACATCTCATGCTATAGGAAGGGTCTCAGGTTTGGTATAAGCATTGAGATATCAAATCTCATGCTATAGGAAGGGTCTCAGGATTGGAATGGAAGGAGTTGGATATCACATCTCATGTTATAGGAAGGATCTCAGGTTTGGTATTAGAAGCATTGAGACATCACATCTCATGCTATAGGAAGGGTCTCAGGATTGGAATGGGAAGGAGTTGGATATCACATCTCATGCTATAGGAAGGGTCTCAGGTTTGGTATAAGCATTGAGATATCACATCTCATGCTATAGGAAGGGTCTCAGGATTGGAATGGGAAGGAGTTGTATATGACATCTCATGCCGTAGGAAGGGTCTCAGGTTTGGTATAAGCATTGAGATATCACATCTCTGCTATCAGAAGAGTCTCAGGATTGGAATGGGAAGGAGTTGGATATCCCATCTCATGTTATAGGAAGAGTCTCACGTTTGGTATTAGAAGCATTGAGATATCACATCTCATGCTATAGGAAGTGTCTCAGGATTGGAATGGGAAGGACTTGGATATCACATCTCATGCTATAGGGAGGGTCTCAAGTTTGATATTAGAAGCATTGAGATATCACATCTCATGCTATAGGAAGAGTCTCAGGTTTGGGAAGGGAAGGATTTGGATTTCACATCTCATGTTATAGGATGGTTCTCATGTTTGGTTTTTGAAGCATTGAGATATCACATCTCATGCTACCGGAAGGGTCCCAGGTTTGGTATTAGAAGCATTGAGATATCACATCTCATGCTATAGGATTGGTCTCTGGATTGGAATGTGAAGGATTTGGATATCACATCTCATGCTAAAGGAAGGGTCTCAGGTTTGGAATGGGAAGGAGTTGGATATGACATCTCTTGTTATAGGGAGGGTCTCAGGATTTGAATGGCAAGGAGTTGGATATCACATCTCATGCCATAGGAAGGGTCACAGGTTTGGTATAAGCATTGAGATATCACATCTCTGCTATCGGAAGGGTCTCAGGATTGGATTGGGAAGGAGTTGGATATCACATCTCATGTTATAGGAAGGGTCTCCGGATTGGAATGTGAAGGATTTGGATATCACATCTCATGCTAAAGGAAGGGTCTCAGGTTTGGAATGGGAAGGAGTTGGATATGACATCTCTTGTTATAGGGAGGGTCTCAGGATTTGAATGGTAAGGAGTTGGATATCACATCTCATGCCATAGGAAGGGTCGCAGGTTTGGTATAAGCATAGAGATATCACATCTCTGCTATCGGAAGGGTCTCAGGATTGGATTGGGAAGGAGTTGGATATCCCTTCTCATGCTACTGGAAGGGTCTAAGGTTGGAATGGGAAGGAGTTGGATATCACATCTCATGCTAAAGGAAGGGTCTCAGGTTTGGTAGAAGCATTGTGATATCACATCTCATGCTATAGGAAGGGTCTCAGGATTGGAATGGGAAGGACTTAGATATCACATATCATGCTATAGGGAGGGTTTCAGTTTTGATATTAGAAGCATTGAGATATCACATCTCATGCTATCGGAAGTGTCTCAGGATTGGAATGGGAAGGAGCTGGATATTACATCTCATGCTAAAGGAAGGGTCTCAGGTTTGGAACGGGAAGGAGTTGGATATCCGATCTCATGTTATAGGAAGGGTCTCAGGTTTGGTATAAGCATTGAGATATCACATCTCTGCTATCGGAAGTGTCTCAGGATTGGAATGGGAAGGAATTGGATATCCCATCTCATGTTATAGGACGGGTCTCAGGATTGTTATTAGAATCATTGATATATCATATTGCATGCTGTAGGAAGGGTCTAAGGATTGGAATGGGAAGGAGTTGGATATCACATCTCATGCTATAGGAAGGGTCTCAGGTTTGGTATAAGCATTGAGATATCACATCTCATGCTATAGGAAGGGTCTCAGGATTGGAATGGGAAGGAGTTGTATATGACATCTCATGCCGTAGGAAGGGTCTCAGGTTTGGTATAAGCATTGAGATATCACATCTCTGCTATCAGAAGAGTCTCAGGATTGGAATGGGAAGGAGTTGGATATCCCATCTCATGTTATAGGAAGAGTCTCAGGTTTGGTATTAGAAGCATTGAGATATCACATCTCATGCTATAGGAAGTGTCTCAGGATTGGAATGGGAAGGACTTGGATATCACATCTCATGCTATAGGGAGGGTCTCAAGCTTGATATTAGAAGCATTGAGATATCACATCTCATGCTATAGGAAGAGTCTCAGGTTTGGTATTAGAAGCATTGAGATATCACATCTCATGCTATAGGATTGGTCTCCGGATTGGAATGTGAAGGATTTGGATATCACATCTCATGCTAAAGGAAGGGTCTCAGGTTTGGAATGGGAAGGAGTTGGATATGACATCTCTTGTTATAGGGAGGGTCTCAGGATTTGAATGGCAAGGAGTTGGATATCACATCTCATGCCATAGGAAGGGTCTCAGGTTTGGTATAAGCATTGAGATATCACATCTCTGCTATCGGAAGGGTCTCAGGATTGGAATGGGAAGGACTTAGATATCACATCTCATGCTATAGGGAGGGTCTCAGTTTTGATATTAGAAGCATTGAGATATCACATCTCATGCTATCGAAAGGGTCTCAGGATTGGAATGGGAGGAGCTGGATATCACATCTCATGCTAAAGGAAGGGTCTCAGGTTTGGAAGGGGAAGGATTTGGATATCACATCTCATGTTATAGGATGGGTTTCAGGTTTGGTATTAGAAGCATTGTGATATCACATCTCATGCTATAGGAAGTGTCTCAGGATTGGAATGGGAAGGAGTTGGATATCACATCTCATGCTATAGGAAGGGTTTCAGGTTTGGTAGAAGCATTGAGATATCACATCTCATGCTATAGGAAGAGTCTCAGGTTTGGGAAGGGAAGGATTTGGATTTCACATCTCATGTTATAGGATGGTTCTCATGTTTGGTTTTTGAAGCATTGAGATATCACATCTCATGCTATCGGAAGGGTCTCAAGTTTGGTATTAGAAGCATTGAGATATCACATCTCATGCTATAGGATTGGTCTCTGGATTGGAATGTGAAGGATTTGGATATCACATCTCATGCTAAAGGAAGGGTCTCAGGTTTGGAATGGGAAGGAGTTGGATATGACATCTCTTGTTATAGGGAGGGTCTCAGGATTTGAATGGCAAGGAGTTGGATATCACATCTCATGCCATAGGAAGGGTCTCAGGTTTGGTATAAGCATTGAGATATCACATCTCTGCTATCGGAAGGGTCACAGGATTGGATTGGGAAGGAGTTGGATATCACATCTCATGTTATAGGAAGGGTCTCCGGATTGGAATGTGAAGGATTTGGATATCACATCTCATGCTAAAGGAAGGGTCTCAGGTTTGGAATGGGAAGGAGTTGGATATGACATCTCTTGTTATAGGGAGGGTCTCAGGATTTGAATGGCAAGGAGTTGGATATCACATCTCATGCCATAGGAAGGGTCTCAGGTTTGGTATAAGCATTGAGATATCACATCTCTGCTATCGGAAGGGTCTCAGGATTGGATTGGGAAGGAGTTGGATATCCCTTCTCATGCTATAGGAAGGGTCTCAGGTTGGAATGGGAAGGAGTTGGATATCACATCTCATGCTAAAGGAAGGGTCTCAGGTTTGGTAGAAGCATTGAGATATCACATCTCATGCTATAGGAAGGGTCTCAGGATTGGAATGGGAAGGACTTAGATATCACATATCATGCTATAGGGAGGGTTTCAGTTTTGATATTAGAAGCATTGAGCTATCACATCTCATGCTATCGGAAGTGTCTCAGGATTGGAATGGGAAGGAGCTGGATATTACATCTCATGCTAAAGGAAGGGTCTCAGGTTTGGAACGGGAAGGAGTTGGATATCCGATCTCATGTTATAGGAAGGGTCTCAGGTTTGGTATAAGCATTGAGATATCACATCTCTGCTATCGGAAGTGTCTCAGGATTGGAATGGGAAGGAATTGGATATCCCATCTCATGTTATAGGACGGGTCTCAGGATTGTTATTAGAATCATTGAGATATCATATTGCATGCTGTAGGAAGGGTCTAAGGATTGGAATGGGAAAGACTTGGATATCACATCTCATGCTATAGGACGGGTCTCAGGATTGTTATTAGAATCATTGAGATATCATATTGCATGCTGTAGGAAGGGTCTAAGGATTGGAATGGGAAAGACTTGGATATCACATCTCATGCTATAGGAAGGGTCTCAGGTTTGGTATAAGCATTGAGATATCACATCTCATGCTATAGGAAGGGTCTCAGGATTGGAATGGGAAGGAGTTGTATATGACATCTCATGCCGTAGGAAGGGTCTCAGGTTTGGTATAAGCATTGAGATATCACATCTCTGCTATCAGAAGAGTCTCAGGATTGGAATGGGAAGGAGTTGGATATCCCATCTCATGTTATAGGAAGAGTCTCAGGTTTGGTATTAGAAGCATTGAGATATCACATCTAATGCTATAGGAAGTGTCTCAGGATTGGAATGGGAAGGACTTGGATATCACATCTCATGCTATAGGGAGGGTCTCAAGTTTGATATTAGAAGCATTGAGATATCACATCTCATGCTATAGGAAGAGTCTCAGGTTTGGGAAGGGAAGGATTTGGATTTCACATCTCATGTTATAGGATGGTTCTCATGTTTGGTTTTTGAAGCATTGAGATATTACATCTCATGCTATCGGAAGGGTCTCAGGTTTGGTATTAGAAGCATTGAGATATCACATCTCATGCTATAGGATTGGTCTCCGGATTGGAATGTGAAGGATTTGGATATCACATCTCATGCTAAAGGAAGGGTCTCAGGTTTGGAATGGGAAGGAGTTGGATATGACATCTCTTGTTATAGGGAGGGTCTCAGGATTTGAATGGCAAGGAGTTGGATATCACATCTCATGCCATAGGAAGGGTCTCAGGTTTGGTATAAGCATTGAGATATCACATCTCTGCTATCGGAAGGGTCACAGGATTGGATTGGGAAGGAGTTGGATATCACATCTCATGTTATAGGAAGGGTCTCCGGATTGGAATGTGAAGGATTTGGATATCACATCTCATGCTAAAGGAAGGGTCTCAGGTTTGGAATGGGAAGGAGTTGGATATGACATCTCTTGTTATAGGGAGGGTCTCAGGATTTGAATGGCAAGGAGTTGGATATCACATCTCATGCAATAGGAAGGGTCTCAGGTTTGGTATAAGCATTGAGATATCACATCTCTGCTATCGGAAGGGTCTCAGGATTGGATTGGGAAGGAGTTGGATATCCCTTCTCATGCTATAGGAAGGGTCTCAGGTTGGAATGGGAAGGAGTTGGATATCACATCTCATGCTAAAGGAAGGGTCTCAGGTTTGGTAGAAGCATTGAGATATCACATCTCATGCTATAGGAAGGGTCTCAGGATTGGAATGGGAAGGACTTAGATATCACATATCATGCTATAGGGAGGGTTTCAGTTTTGATATTAGAAGCATTGAGATATCACATCTCATGCTATCGGAAGTGTCTCAGGATTGGAATGGGAAGGAGCTGGATATTACATCTCATGCTAAAGGAAGGGTCTCAGGTTTGGAACGGGAAGGAGTTGGATATCCGATCTCATGTTATAGGAAGGGTCTCAGGTTTGGTATAAGCATTGAGATATCACATCTCTGCTATCGGAAGTGTCTCAGGATTGGAATGGGAAGGAATTGGATATCCCATCTCATGTTATAGGACGGGTCTCAGGATTGTTATTAGAATCATTGAGATATCATATTGCATGCTGTAGGAAGGGTCTAAGGATTGGAATGGGAAAGACTTGGATATCACATCTCATGCTATAGGACGGGTCTCAGGATTGTTATTAGAATCATTGAGATATCATATTGCATGCTGTAGGAAGGGTCTAAGGATTGGAATGGGAAAGACTTGGATATCACATCTCATGCTATAGGAAGGGTCTCAGGTTTGGTATAAGCATTGAGATATCACATCTCATGCTATAGGAAGGGTCTCAGGATTGGAATGGGAAGGAGTTGTATATGACATCTCATGCCGTAGGAAGGGTCTCAGGTTTGGTATAAGCATTGAGATATCACATCTCTGCTATCAGAAGAGTCTCAGGATTGGAATGGGAAGGAGTTGGATATCCCATCTCATGTTATAGGAAGAGTCTCAGGTTTGGTATTAGAAGCATGGAGATATCACATCTCATGCTATAGGAAGTGTCTCAGGATTGGAATGGGAAGGACTTGGATATCACATCTCATGCTATAGGGAGGGTCTCAAGTTTGATATTAGAAGCATTGAGATATCACATCTCATGCTATAGGAAGAGTCTCAGGTTTGGGAAGGGAAGGATTTGGATTTCACATCTCATGTTATAGGATGGTTCTCATGTTTGGTTTTTGAAGCATTGAGATATTACATCTCATGCTATCGGAAGGGTCTCAGGTTTGGTATTAGAAGCATTGAGATATCACATCTCATGCTATAGGATTGGTCTCCGGATTGGAATGTGAAGGATTTGGATATCACATCTCATGCTAAAGGAAGGGTCTCAGGTTTGGAATGGGAAGGAGTTGGATATGACATCTCTTGTTATAGGGAGGGTCTCAGGATTTGAATGGCAAGGAGTTGGATATCACATCTCATGCCATAGGAAGGGTCTCAGGTTTGGTATAAGCATTGAGATATCACATCTCTGCTATCGGAAGGGTCTCAGGATTGGAATGGGAAGGACTTAGATATCACATCTCATGCTATAGGGAGGGTCTCAGTTTTGATATTAGAAGCATTGAGATATCAAATCTCATGCTATCGGAAGGGTCTCAGGATTGGAATGGGAGGAGCTGGATATCACATCCCATGCTAAAGGAAGGGTCTCAGGTTTGGAAGGGGAAGGATTTGGATATCACATCTCATGTTATAGAATGGGTCTCAGGTTTGGTATTAGAAGCATTGTGATATCACATCTCATGCTATAGGAAGTGTCTCAGGATTGGAATGGGAAGGAGTTGTATATCACATCTCATGCTATAGGAAGGGTTTCAGGTTTGGTAGAAGCATTGAGATATCACATCTCATGCTATAGGAAGAGTCTCAGGTTTGGGAAGGGAAGGATTTGGATTTTACATCTCATGTTATAGGATGGTTCTCATGTTTGGTTTTTGAAGCATTGAGATATCACATCTCATGCTATCGGAAGGGTCTCAGGTTTGGTATTAGAAGCATTGAGATATCACATCTCATGCTATAGGATTGGTCTCCGGATTGGAATGTGAAGGATTTGGATATCACATCTCATGCTAAAGGAAGGGTCTCAGGTTTGGAATGGGAAGGAGTTGGATATGACATCTCTTGTTATAGGGAGGGTCTCAGGATTTGAATGGCAAGGAGTTGGATATCACATCTCAGGCCATAGGAAGGGTCTCAGGTTTGGTATAAGCATTGAGATATCACATCTCTGCTATCGGAAGGGTCTCAGGATTGGATTGGGAAGGAGTTGGATATCCCTTCTCATGCTATAGGAAGGGTCTCAGGTTGGAATGGGAAGGAGTTGTATATGACATCTCATGCCGTAGGAAGGGTCTCAGGTTTGGTATAAGCATTGAGATATCACATCTCTGCTATCGGAAGTGTCTCAGGATTGGAATGGGAAGGAGTTGGATATCCCATCTCATGTTATAGGACGGGTCTCAGGTTTGTTATTAGAATCATTGAGATATCATATTGCATGCTGTAGGAAGGGTCTAAGGGTTGGAATGTGAAGGACTTGGATATCACATCTCATGCTATAGGGAGGGTCTCAAGTTTGATATTAGAAGCATTGAGATATCACATCTCATGCTATAGGAAGAGTCTCAGGTTTGGGAAGGGAAGGATTTGGATTTCACATCTCATGTTATAGGATGGTTCTCATGTTTGGTTTTTGAAGCATTGAGATATCACATCTCATGCTATCGGAAGGGTCTCAGGTTTGGTATTAGAAGCATTGAGATATCACATCTCATGCTATAGGATTGGTCTCTGGATTGGAATGTGAAGGATTTGGATATCACATCTCATGCTAAAGGAAGGGTCTCAGGTTTGGAATGGGAAGGAGTTGGATATGACATCTCTTGTTATAGGGAGGGTCTCAGGATTTGAATGGCAAGGAGGTGGATATCACACCTCATGCCATAGGAAGGGTCTCAGGTTTGGTATAAGCATTGAGATATCACATCTCTGCTATCGGAAGGGTCTCAGGATTGGATTGGGAAGGAGTTGGATATCACATCTCATGTTATAGGAAGGGTCTCCGGATTGGAATGTGAAGGATTTGGATATCACATCTCATGCTAAAGGAAGGGTCTCAGGTTTGGAATGGGAAGAAGTTGGATATGACATCTCTTGTTATAGGGAGGGTCTCAGGATTTGAATGGCAAGGAGTTGGATATCACATCTCATGCCATAGGAAGGGTCTCAGGTTTGGTATAAGCATTGAGATATCACATCTCTGCTATCGGAAGGGTCTCAGGATTGGATTGGGAAGGAGTTGGATATCCCTTCTCATGCTATAGGAAGGGTCTCAGGTTGGAATGGGAAGGAGTTGGATATCACATCTCATGCTAAAGGAAGGGTCTCAGGTTTGGTAGAAGCATTGAGATATCACATCTCATGCTATAGGAAGGGTCTCAGGATTGGAATGGGAAGGACTTAGATATCACTCATCATGCTATAGGGAGGGTTTCAGTTTTGATATTAGAAGCATTGAGATATCACATCTCATGCTATCGGAAGTGTCTCAGGATTGGAATGGGAAAGAGCTGGATATTACATCTCATGCTAAAGGAAGGGTCTCAGGTTTGGAACGAGAAGGAGTTGGATATCCGATCTCATGTTATAGGAAGGGTCTCAGGTTTGGTATAAGCATTGAGATATCACATCTCTGCTATCGGAAGTGTCTCAGGATTGGAATGGGAAGGAATTGGATATCCCATCTCATGTTATAGGACGGGTCTCAGGATTGTTATTAGAATCATTGAGATATCATATTGCATGCTGTAGGAAGGGTCTAAGGATTGGAATGGGAAAGACTTGGATATCACAACTCATGCTATAGGAAGGGTCTCAGGTTTGGTATAAGCATTGAGATATCAAATCTCATGCTATAGGAAGGGTCTCAGGATTGGAATGGAAGGAGTTGGATATCACATCTCATGTTATAGGAAGGATCTCAGGTTTGGTATTAGAAGCATTGAGACATAACATCTCATGCTATAGGAAGGGTCTCAGGATTGGAATGGGAAGGAGTTGGATATCACATCTCATGCTATAGGAAGGGTCTCATGTTTGGTATAAGCATTGAGATATCACATCTCATGCTATAGGAAGGGTCTCAGGATTGGAATGGGAAGGAGTTGTATATGACATCTCATGCCGTAGGAAGGGTCTCAGGTTTGGTATAAGCATTGAGATATCACATCTCTGCTATCAGAAGAGTCTCAGGATTGGAATGGGAAGGAGTTGGATATCCCATCTCATGTTATAGGAAGAGTCTCAGGTTTGGTATTAGAAGCATTGAGATATCACATCTCATGCTATAGGAAGTGTCTCAGGATTGGAATGGGAAGGACTTGGATATCACATCTCATGCTATAGGGAGGGTCTCAAGTTTGATATTAGAAGCATTGAGATATCACATCTCATGCTATAGGAAGAGTCTCAGGTTTGGGAAGGGAAGGATTTGGATTTCACATCTCAAGTTATAGGATGGTTCTCATGTTTGGTTTTTGAAGCATTGAGATATCACATCTCATGCTATCGGAAGGGTCTCAGGTTTGGTATTAGAAGCATTGAGATATCACATCTCATGCTATAGGATTGGTCTCCGGATTGGAATGTGAAGGATTTGGATATCACATCTCATGCTAAAGGAAGGGTCTCAGGTTTGGAATGGGAAGGAGTTGGACATGACATCTCTTGTTATAGGGAGGGTCTCAGGATTTGAATGGCAAGGAGTTGGATATCACATCTCAGGCCATAGGAAGGGTCTCAGGTTTGGTATAAGCATTGAGATATCACATCTCTCCTATCGGAAGGGTCTCAGGATTGGATTGGGAAGGAGTTGGATATCCCTTCTCATGCTATAGGAAGGGTCTCAGGTTGGAATGGGAAGGAGTTGGATATCACATCTCATGCTAAAGGAAGGGTCTCAGGTTTGGTAGAAGCATTGAGATATCACATCTCATGCTATAGGAAGGGTCTCAGGATTGGAATGGGAAGGACTTAGATATCACATATCATGCTATAGGGAGGGTTTCAGTTTTGATATTAGAAGCATTGAGATATCACATCTCATGCTATCGGAAGTGTCTCAGGATTGGAATGGGAAGGAGCTGGATATTACATCTCATGCTAAAGGAAGGGTCTCAGGTTTGGAACGGGAAGGAGTTGGATATCCGATCTCATGTTATAGGAAGGGTCTCAGGTTTGGTATAAGCATTGAGATATCACATCTCTGCTATCGGAAGTGTCTCAGGATTGGAATGGGAAGGAATTGGATATTCCATCTCATGTTATAGGACGGGTCTCAGGATTGTTATTAGAATCATTGAGATATCATATTGCATGCTGTAGGAAGGGTCTCAGGATTGGAATGGAAGGAGTTGGATATCACATCTCATGTTATAGGAAGGATCTCAGGTTTGGTATAAGCATTGAGATATCAAATCTCATGCTATAGGAAGGGTCTCAGGATTGGAATGGAAGGAATTGGATATTACATCTCATGTTATAGGAAGGATCTCAGGTTTGGTATTAGAAGCATTGATACATCGCATCTCATGATATAGGAAGGGTCTCAGGATTGGAATGGGAAGGAGTTGGATATCACATCTCATGCTATAGGAAGGGTCTCAGGTTTGGTATAAGCATTGAGATATCACATCTCATGCTATAGGAAGGGTCTCAGGATTGGAATGGGAAGGAGTTGTATATGACATCTCATGCCGTAGGAAGGGTCTCAGGTTTGGTATAAGCATTGAGATATCACATCTCTGCTATCAGAAGAGTCTCAGGATTGGAATGGGAAGGAGTTGGATATCCAATCTCATGTTATAGGAAGAGTCTCAGGTTTGGTATTAGAAGCATTGAGATATCACATCTCATGCTATAGGAAGTGTCTCAGGATTGGAATGGGAAGGACTTGGATATCACATCTCATGCTATAGGGAGGGTCTCAAGTTTGATATTAGAAGCATTGAGATATCACATCTCATGCTATAGGAAGAGTCTCAGGTTTGGGAAGGGAAGGATTTGGATTTCACATCTCATGTTATAGGATGGTTCTCATGTTTGGTTTTTGAAGCATTGAGATATCACATCTCATGCTATCGGAAGGGTCTCAGGTTTGGTATTAGAAGCATTGAGATATCACATCTCATGCTATAGGATTGGTCTCCGGATTGGAATGTGAAGGATTTGGATATCACATCTCATGCTAAAGGAGGGGTCTCAGGTTTGGAATGGGAAGGAGTTGGATATGACATCTCTTGTTATAGGGAGGGTCTCAGGATTTGAATGGCAAGGAGTTGGATATCACATCTCATGCCATAGGAAGGGTCTCAGGTTTGGTATAAGCATTGAGATATCACATCTCTGCTATCGGAAGGGTCTCAGGATTGGATTGGGAAGGAGTTGGATATCACATCTCATGTTATAGGAAGGGTCTCCGGATTGGAATGTGAAGGATTTGGATATCACATCTCATGCTAAAGGAAGGGTCTCAGGTTTGGAATGGGAAGGAGTTGGATATGACATCTCTTGTTATAGGGAGGGTCTCAGGATTTGAATGGCAAGGAGTTGGATATCACATCTCATGCCATAGGAAGGGTCTCAGGTTTGGTATAAGCATTGAGATATCACATCTCTGCTATCGGAAGGGTCTCAGGATTGGATTGGGAAGGAGTTGGATATCCCTTCTCATGCTATAGGAAGGGTCTCAGGTTGGAATGGGAAGGAGTTGGATATCACATCTCATGCTAATGGAAGGGTCTCAGGTTTGGTAGAAGCATTGAGATATCATATCTCATGCTATAGGAAGGGTCTCAGGATTGGAATGGGAAGGACTTAGATATCACATATCATGCTATAGGGAGGGTTTCAGTTTTGATATTAGCAGCATTGAGATATCACATCTCATGCTATCGGAAGTGTCTCAGGATTGGAATGGGAAGGAGCTGGATATTACATCTCATGCTAAAGGAAGGGTCTCAGGTTTGGAACGGGAAGGAGTTGGATATCCGATCTCATGTTATAGGAAGGGTCTCAGGTTTGGTATAAGCATTGAGATATCACATCTCTGCTATCGGAAGTGTCTCAGGATTGGAATGGGAAGGAATTGGATATCCCATCTCATGTTATAGGACGGGTCTCAGGATTGTTATTAGAATCATTGAGATATCATATTGCATGCTGTAGGAAGGGTCTAAGGATTTGAATGGGAAAGACTTGGATATCACAACTCATGCTATAGGAAGGGTCTCAGGTTTGGTATAAGCATTGAGATATCAAATCTCATGCTATAGGAAGGGCTCAGGATTGGAATGGAAGGAGTTGGATATCACATCTCATGTTATAGGAAGGATCTCAGGTTTGGTATTAGAAGCATTGAGACATAACATCTCATGCTATAGGAAGGGTCTCAGGATTGGAATGGGAAGGAGTTGGATATCACATCTCATGCTATAGGAAGGGTCTCATGTTTGGTATAAGCATTGAGATATCACATCTCATGCTATAGGAAGGGTCTCAGGATTGGAATGGGAAGGAGTTGTATATGACATCTCATGCCGTAGGAAGGGTCTCAGGTTTGGTATAAGCATTGAGATATCACATCTCTGCTATCAGAAGAGTCTCAGGATTGGAATGGGAAGGAGTTGGATATCCCATCTCATGTTATAGGAAGAGTCTCAGGTTTGGTATTAGAAGCATTGAGATATCACATCTCATGCTATAGGAAGTGTCTCAGGATTGGAATGGGAAGGACTTGGATATCACATCTCATGCTATAGGGAGGGTCTCAAGTTTGATATTAGAAGCATTGAGATATCACATCTCATGCTATAGGAAGAGTCTCAGGTTTGGGAAGTGAAGGATTTGGATTTCACATCTCAAGTTATAGGATGGTTCTCATGTTTGTTTTTTGAAGCATTGAGATATCACATCTCATGCTATCGGAAGGGTCTCAGGTTTGGTATTAGAAGCATTGAGATATCACATCTCATGCTATAGGATTGGTCTCCGGATTGGAATGTGAAGGATTTGGATATCACATCTCATGCTAAAGGAAGGGTCTCAGGTTTGGAATGGGAAGGAGTTGGATATGACATCTCTTGTTATAGGGAGGGTCTCAGGATTTGAATGGCAAGGAGTTGGATATCACATCTCATGCCATAGGAAGGGTCTCAGGTTTGGTATAAGCATTGAGATATCACATCTCTGCTATCGGAAGGGTCTCAGGATTGGAATGGGAAGGACTTAGATATCACATCTCATGCTATAGGGAGGGTCTCAGTTTTGATATTAGAAGCATTGAGATACCACATCTCATGCTATCGGAAGGGTCTCAGGATTGGAATGGGAGGAGCTGGATATCACATCTCATGCTAAAGGAAGGGTCTCAGGTTTGGAAGGGGAAGGATTTGGATATCACATCTCATGTTATAGGATGGGTCTCAGGTTTGGTATTAGAAGCATTGTGATATCACATCTCATGCTATAGGAAGTGTCTCAGGATTGGAATGGGAAGGAGTTGGATATCACATCTCATGCTATAGGAAGGGTTTCAGGTTTGGTAGAAGCATTGAGATATCACATCTCATGCTATAGGAAGAGTCTCAGGTTTGGGAAGGGAAGGATTTGGATTTCACATCTCATGTTATAGGATGGTTCTCATGTTTGGTTTTTGAAGCATTGAGATATCACATCTCATGCTATCGGAAGGGTCTCAGGTTTGGTATTAGAAGCATTGAGATATCACATCTCATGCTATAGGATTGGTCTCCGGATTGGAATGTGAAGGATTTGGATATCACATCTCATGCTAAAGGAAGGGTCTCAGGTTTGGAATGGGAAGGAGTTGGATATGACATCTCTTGTTATAGGGAGGGTCTCAGGATTTGAATGGCAAGGAGTTGGATATCACATCTCATGCCATAGGAAGGGTCTCAGGTTTGGTATAAGCATTGAGATATCACATCTCTGCTATCGGAAGGGTCTCAGGATTGGATTGGGAAGGAGTTGGATATCCCTTCTCATGCTATAGGAAGGGTCTCAGGTTGGAATGGGAAGGAGTTGGATATCACATCTCATGCTAAAGGAAGGGTCTCAGGTTTGGTAGAAGCATTGAGATATCACATCTCATGCTATAGGAAGGGTCTCAGGATTGGAATGGGAAGGACTTAGATATCACATATCATGCTATAGGGAGGGTTTCAGTTTTGATATTAGAAGCATTGAGATATCACATCTCATGCTATCGGAAGTGTCTCAGGATTGGAATGGGAAGGAGCTGGATATTACATCTCATGCTAAAGGAAGGGTCTCAGGTTTGGAACGGGAAGGAGTTGGATATCCGATCTCATGTTATAGGAAGGGTCTCAGGTTTGGTATAAGCATTGAGATATCACATCTCTGCTATCGGAAGTGTCTCAGGATTGGAATGGGAAGGAATTGGATATTCCATCTCATGTTATAGGACGGGTCTCAGGATTGTTATTAGAATCATTGAGATATCATATTGCATGCTGTAGGAAGGGTCTCAGGATTGGAATGGAAGGAGTTGGATATCACATCTCATGTTATAGGAAGGATCTCAGGTTTGGTATAAGCATTGAGATATCAAATCTCATGCTATAGGAAGGGTCTCAGGATTGGAATGGAAGGAATTGGATATTACATCTCATGTTATAGGAAGGATCTCAGGTTTGGTATTAGAAGCATTGATACATCGCATCTCATGATATAGGAAGGGTCTCAGGATTGGAATGGGAAGGAGTTGGATATCACATCTCATGCTATAGGAAGGGTCTCAGGTTTGGTATAAGCATTGAGATATCACATCTCATGCTATAGGAAGGGTCTCAGGATTGGAATGGGAAGGAGTTGTATATGACATCTCATGCCGTAGGAAGGGTCTCAGGTTTGGTATAAGCATTGAGATATCACATCTCTGCTATCAGAAGAGTCTCAGGATTGGAATGGGAAGGAGTTGGATATCCAATCTCATGTTATAGGAAGAGTCTCAGGTTTGGTATTAGAAGCATTGAGATATCACATCTCATGCTATAGGAAGTGTCTCAGGATTGGAATGGGAAGGACTTGGATATCACATCTCATGCTATAGGGAGGGTCTCAAGTTTGATATTAGAAGCATTGAGATATCACATCTCATGCTATAGGAAGAGTCTCAGGTTTGGGAAGGGAAGGATTTGGATTTCACATCTCATGTTATAGGATGGTTCTCATGTTTGGTTTTTGAAGCATTGAGATATCACATCTCATGCTATCGGAAGGGTCTCAGGTTTGGTATTAGAAGCATTGAGATATCACATCTCATGCTATAGGATTGGTCTCCGGATTGGAATGTGAAGGATTTGGATATCACATCTCATGCTAAAGGAAGGGTCTCAGGTTTGGAATGGGAAGGAGTTGGATATGACATCTCTTGTTATAGGGAGGGTCTCAGGATTTGAATGGCAAGGAGTTGGATATCACATCTCATGCCATAGGAAGGGTCTCAGGTTTGGTATAAGCATTGAGATATCACATCTCTGCTATCGGAAGGGTCTCAGGATTGGATTGGGAAGGAGTTGGATATCACATCTCATGTTATAGGAAGGGTCTCCGGATTGGAATGTGAAGGATTTGGATATCACATCTCATGCTAAAGGAAGGGTCTCAGGTTTGGAATGGGAAGGAGTTGGATATGACATCTCTTGTTATAGGGAGGGTCTCAGGATTTGAATGGCAAGGAGTTGGATATCACATCTCATGCCATAGGAAGGGTCTCAGGTTTGGTATAAGCATTGAGATATCACATCTCTGCTATCGGAAGGGTCTCAGGATTGGATTGGGAAGGAGTTGGATATCCCTTCTCATGCTATAGGAAGGGTCTCAGGTTGGAATGGGAAGGAGTTGGATATCACATCTCATGCTAATGGAAGGGTCTCAGGTTTGGTAGAAGCATTGAGATATCATATCTCATGCTATAGGAAGGGTCTCAGGATTGGAATGGGAAGGACTTAGATATCACATATCATGCTATAGGGAGGGTTTCAGTTTTGATATTAGCAGCATTGAGATATCACATCTCATGCTATCGGAAGTGTCTCAGGATTGGAATGGGAAGGAGCTGGATATTACATCTCATGCTAAAGGAAGGGTCTCAGGTTTGGAACGGGAAGGAGTTGGATATCCGATCTCATGTTATAGGAAGGGTCTCAGGTTTGGTATAAGCATTGAGATATCACATCTCTGCTATCGGAAGTGTCTCAGGATTGGAATGGGAAGGAATTGGATATCCCATCTCATGTTATAGGACGGGTCTCAGGATTGTTATTAGAATCATTGAGATATCATATTGCATGCTGTAGGAAGGGTCTAAGGATTTGAATGGGAAAGACTTGGATATCACAACTCATGCTATAGGAAGGGTCTCAGGTTTGGTATAAGCATTGAGATATCAAATCTCATGCTATAGGAAGGGCTCAGGATTGGAATGGAAGGAGTTGGATATCACATCTCATGTTATAGGAAGGATCTCAGGTTTGGTATTAGAAGCATTGAGACATAACATCTCATGCTATAGGAAGGGTCTCAGGATTGGAATGGGAAGGAGTTGGATATCACATCTCATGCTATAGGAAGGGTCTCATGTTTGGTATAAGCATTGAGATATCACATCTCATGCTATAGGAAGGGTCTCAGGATTGGAATGGGAAGGAGTTGTATATGACATCTCATGCCGTAGGAAGGGTCTCAGGTTTGGTATAAGCATTGAGATATCACATCTCTGCTATCAGAAGAGTCTCAGGATTGGAATGGGAAGGAGTTGGATATCCCATCTCATGTTATAGGAAGAGTCTCAGGTTTGGTATTAGAAGCATTGAGATATCACATCTCATGCTATAGGAAGTGTCTCAGGATTGGAATGGGAAGGACTTGGATATCACATCTCATGCTATAGGGAGGGTCTCAAGTTTGATATTAGAAGCATTGAGATATCACATCTCATGCTATAGGAAGAGTCTCAGGTTTGGGAAGTGAAGGATTTGGATTTCACATCTCAAGTTATAGGATGGTTCTCATGTTTGTTTTTTGAAGCATTGAGATATCACATCTCATGCTATCGGAAGGGTCTCAGGTTTGGTATTAGAAGCATTGAGATATCACATCTCATGCTATAGGATTGGTCTCCGGATTGGAATGTGAAGGATTTGGATATCACATCTCATGCTAAAGGAAGGGTCTCAGGTTTGGAATGGGAAGGAGTTGGATATGACATCTCTTGTTATAGGGAGGGTCTCAGGATTTGAATGGCAAGGAGTTGGATATCACATCTCATGCCATAGGAAGGGTCTCAGGTTTGGTATAAGCATTGAGATATCACATCTCTGCTATCGGAAGGGTCTCAGGATTGGAATGGGAAGGACTTAGATATCACATCTCATGCTATAGGGAGGGTCTCAGTTTTGATATTAGAAGCATTGAGATACCACATCTCATGCTATCGGAAGGGTCTCAGGATTGGAATGGGAGGAGCTGGATATCACATCTCATGCTAAAGGAAGGGTCTCAGGTTTGGAAGGGGAAGGATTTGGATATCACATCTCATGTTATAGGATGGGTCTCAGGTTTGGTATTAGAAGCATTGTGATATCACATCTCATGCTATAGGAAGTGTCTCAGGATTGGAATGGGAAGGAGTTGGATATCACATCTCATGCTATAGGAAGGGTTTCAGGTTTGGTAGAAGCATTGAGATATCACATCTCATGCTATAGGAAGAGTCTCAGGTTTGGGAAGGGAAGGATTTGGATTTCACATCTCATGTTATAGGATGGTTCTCATGTTTGGTTTTTGAAGCATTGAGATATCACATCTCATGCTATCGGAAGGGTCTCAGGTTTGGTATTAGAAGCATTGAGATATCACATCTCATGCTATAGGATTGGTCTCCGGATTGGAATGTGAAGGATTTGGATATCACATCTCATGCTAAAGGAAGGGTCTCAGGTTTGGAATGGGAAGGAGTTGGATATGACATCTCTTGTTATAGGGAGGGTCTCAGGATTTGAATGGCAAGGAGTTGGATATCACATCTCATGCCATAGGAAGGGTCTCAGGTTTGGTATAAGCATTGAGATATCACATCTCTGCTATCGGAAGGGTCTCAGGATTGTATTGGGAAGGAGTTGGATATCACATCTCATGTTATAGGAAGGGTCTCCGGATTGGAATGTGAAGGATTTGGATATCACATCTCATGCTAAAGGAAGGGTCTCAGGTTTGGAATGGGAAGGAGTTGGATATGACATCTCTTGTTATAGGGAGGGTCTCAGGATTTGAATGGCAAGGAGTTGGATATCACATCTCATGCCATAGGAAGGGTCTCAGGTTTGGTATAAGCATTGAGATATCACATCTCTGCTATCGGAGGGGTCTCAGGATTGGATTGGGAAGGAGTTGGATATCCCTTCTCATGCTATAGGAAGGGTCTCAGGTTGGAATGGGAAGGAGTTGGATATCACATCTCATGCTAAAGGAAGGGTCTCAGGTTTGGTAGAAGCATTGAGATATCACATCTCATGCTATAGGAAGGGTCTCAGGATTGGAATGGGAAGGACTTAGATATCACATATCATGCTATAGGGAGGGTTTCAGTTTTGATATTAGAAGCATTGAGATATCACATCTCATGCTATCGGAAGTGTCTCAGGATTCGAATGGGAAGGAGCTGGATATCACATCTCATGCTAAAGGAAGGGTCTCAGGTTTGGAACGGGAAGGAGTTGGATATCCGATCTCATGTTGTAGGAAGGGTCTCAGGTTTGGTATAAGCATTGAGATATCACATCTCTGCTATCGGAAGTGTCTCAGGATTGGAATGGGAAGGAATTGGATATCCCATCTCATGTTATAGGACGGGTCTCAGGATTGTTTTTAGAATCATTGAGATATCATATTGCATGCAGTAGGAAGGGTCTAAGGATTGGAATGGGAAAGACTTGGATATCACATCTCATGCTATAGGAAGGGTCTCAGGTTTGGTATAAGCATTGAGATATCAAATCTCATGCTATAGGAAGGGTCTCAGGATTGGAATGGAAGGAGTTGGATATCACATCTCATGTTATAGGAAGGATCTCAGGTTTGGTATTAGAGGCATTGAGACATCACATCTCATGCTATAGGAAGGGTCTCAGGATTGGAATGGGAAGGAGTTGGATATCACATCTCATGCTATAGGAAGGGTCTCAGGTTTGGTATAAGCATTGAGATATCACATCTCATGCTATAGGAAGGGTCTCAGGATTGGAATGGGAAGGAGTTGTATATGACATCTCATGCCGTAGGAAGGGTCTCAGGTTTGGTATAAGCATTGAGATATCACATCTCTGCTATCAGAAGAGTCTCAGGATTGGAATGGGAAGGAGTTGGATATCCCATCTCATGTTATAGGAAGAGTCTCAGGTTTGGTATTAGAAGCATTGAGATATCACATCTCATGCTATCGGAAGTGTCTCAGGATTGGAATGGGAAGGACTTGGATATCACATCTCATGCTATGGGGAGGGTCTCAAGTTTGATATTAGAAGCATTGAGATATCACATCTCATGCTATAGGAAGAGTCTCAGGTTTGGGAAGGGAAGGATTTGGATTTCACATCTCATGTTATAGGATGGTTCTCATGTTTGGTTTTTGAAGCATTGAGATATCACATCTCATGCTATCGGAAGGGTCTCAGGTTTGGTATTAGAAGCATTGAGATATCACATCTCATGCTATAGGATTGGTCTCTGGATTGGAATGTGAAGGATTTGGATATCACATCTCATGCTAAAGGAAGGGTCTCAGGTTTGGAATGGGAAGGAGTTGGATATGACATCTCTTGTTATAGGGAGGGTCTCAGGATTTGAATGGCAAGGAGTTAGATATCACACCTCATGCCATAGGAAGGGTCTCAGGTTTGGTATAAGCATTGAGATATCACATCTCTGCTATCGGAAGGGTCTCAGGATTGGATTGGGAAGGAGTTGGATATCACATCTCATGTTATAGGAAGGGTCTCCGGATTGGAATGTGAAGGATTTGGATATCACATCTCATGCTAAAGGAAGGGTCTCAGGTTTGGAATGGGAAGAAGTTGGATATGACATCTCTTGTTATAGGGAGGGTCTCAGGATTTGAATGGCAAGGAGTTGGATATCACATCTCATACCATAGGAAGGGTCTCAGGTTTGGTATAAGCATTGAGATATCACATCTCTGCTATCGGAAGGGTCTCAGGATTGGATTGGGAAGGAGTTGGATATCCCTTCTCATGCTATAGGAAGGGTCTCAGGTTGGAATGGGAAGGAGTTGGATATCACATCTCATGCTAAAGGAAGGGTCTCAGGTTTGGTAGAAGCATTGAGATATCACATCTCATGCTATAGGAAGGGTCTCAGGATTGGAATGGGAAGGACTTAGATATCACATATCATGCTATAGGGAGGGTTTCAGTTTTGATATTAGAAGCATTGAGATATCACATCTCATGCTATCGGAAGTGTCTCAGGATTGGAATGGGAAGGAGCTGGATATTACATCTCATGCTAAAGGAAGGGTCTCAGGTTTGGAACGAAAAGGAGTTGGATATCCGATCTCATGTTATAGGAAGGGTCTCAGGTTTGGTATAAGCATTGAGATATCACATCTCTGCTATCGGAAGTGTCTCAGGATTGGAATGGGAAGGAATTGGATATCCCATCTCATGTTATAGGACGGGTCTCAGGATTGTTATTAGAATCATTGAGATATCATATTGCATGCTGTAGGAAGGGTCTAAGGATTGGAATGGGAAAGACTTGGATATCACAACTCATGCTATAGGAAGGGTCTCAGGTTTGGTATAAGCATTGAGATATCAAATCTCATGCTATAGGAAGGGTCTCAGGATTGGAATGGAAGGAGTTGGATATCACATCTCATGTTATAGGAAGGATCTCAGGTTTGGTATTAGAAGCATTGAGACATAACATCTCATGCTATAGGAAGGGTCTCAGGATTGGAATGGGAAGGAGTTGGATATCACATCTCATGCTATAGGAAGGGTCTCATGTTTGGTATAAGCATTGAGATATCACATCTCATGCTATAGGAAGGGTCTCAGGATTGGAATGGGAAGGAGTTGTATATGACATCTCATGCCGTAGGAAGGGTCTCAGGTTTGGTATAAGCATTGAGATATCACATCTCTGCTATCAGAAGAGTCTCAGGATTGGAATGGGAAGGAGTTGGATATCCCATCTCATGTTATAGGAAGAGTCTCAGGTTTGGTATTAGAAGCATTGAGATATCACATCTCATGCTATAGGAAGTGTCTCAGGATTGGAATGGGAAGGATTTGGATTTCACATCTCAAGTTATAGGATGGTTCTCATGTTTGGTTTTTGAAGCATTGAGATATCACATCTCATGCTATCGGAAGGGTCTCAGGTTTGGTATTAGAAGCATTGAGATATCACATCTCATGCTATAGGATTGGTCTCCGGATTGGAATGTGAAGGATTTGGATATCACATCTCATGCTAAAGGAAGGGTCTCAGGTTTGGAATGGGAAGGAGTTGGATATGACATCTCTTGTTATAGGGAGGGTCTCAGGATTTGAATGGCAAGGAGTTGGATATCACATCTCATGCCATAGGAAGGGTCTCAGGTTTGGTATAAGCATTGAGATATCACATCTCTGCTATCGGAAGGGTCTCAGGATTGGAATGGGAAGGACTTAGATATCACATCTCATGCTATAGGGAGGGTCTCAGTTTTGATATTAGAAGCATTGAGATACCACATCTCATGCTATCGGAAGGGTCTCAGGATTGGAATGGGAGGAGCTGGATATCACATCTCATGCTAAAGGAAGGGTCTCAGGTTTGGAAGGGGAAGGATTTGGATATCACATCTCATGTTATAGGATGGGTCTCAGGTTTGGTATTAGAAGCATTGTGATATCACATCTCATGCTATGGGAAGTGTCTCAGGATTGGAATGGGAAGGAGTTGGATATCACATCTCATGCTATAGGAAGGGTTTCAGGTTTGGTAGAAGCATTGAGATATCACATCTCATGCTATAGGAAGAGTCTCAGGTTTGGGAAGGGAAGGATTTGGATTTCACATCTCATGTTATAGGATGGTTCTCATGTTTGGTTTTTGAAGCATTGAGATATCACATCTCATGCTATCGGAAGGGTCTCAGGTTTGGTATTAGAAGCATTGAGATATCACATCTCATGCTATAGGATTGGTCTCCGGATTGGAATGTGAAGGATTTGGATATCACATCTCATGCTAAAGGAAGGGTCTCAGGTTTGGAATGGGAAGGAGTTGGATATGACATCTCTTGTTATAGGGAGGGTCTCAGGATTTGAATGGCAAGGAGTTGGATATCACATCTCATGCCATAGGAAGGGTCTCAGGTTTGGTATAAGCATTGAGATATCACATCTCTGCTATCGGAAGGGTCTCAGGATTGGATTGGGAAGGAGTTGGATATCACATCTCATGTTATAGGAAGGGTCTCCGGATTGGAATGTGAAGGATTTGGATATCACATCTCATGCTAAAGGAAGGGTCTCAGGTTTGGAATGGGAAGGAGTTGGATATGACATCTCTTGTTATAGGGAGGGTCTCAGGATTTGAATGGCAAGGAGTTGGATATCACATCTCATGCCATAGGAAGGGTCTCGGGTTTGGTATAAGCATTGAGATATCACATCTCTGCTATCGGAGGGGTCTCAGGATTGGATTGGGAAGGAGTTGGATATCCCTTCTCATGCTATAGGAAGGGTCTCAGGTTGGAATGGGAAGGAGTTGGATATCACATCTCATGCTAAAGGAAGGGTCTCAGGTTTGGTAGAAGCATTGAGATATCACATCTCATGCTATAGGAAGGGTCTCAGGATTGGAATGGGAAGGACTTAGATATCACATATCATGCTATAGGGAGGGTTTCAGTTTTGATATTAGAAGCATTGAGATATCACATCTCATGCTATCGGAAGTGTCTCAGGATTCGAATGGGAAGGAGCTGGATATCACATCTCATGCTAAAGGAAGGGTCTCAGGTTTGGAACGGGAAGGAGTTGGATATCCGATCTCATGTTGTAGGAAGGGTCTCAGGTTTGGTATAAGCATTGAGATATCACATCTCTGCTATCGGAAGTGTCTCAGGATTGGAATGGGAAGGAATTGGATATCCCATCTCATGTTATAGGACGGGTCTCAGGATTGTTATTAGAATCATTGAGATATCATATTGCATGCTGTAGGAAGGGTCTAAGGATTGGAATGGGAAAGACTTGGATATCACATCTCATGCTATAGGAAGGGTCTCAGGTTTGGTATAAGCATTGAGATATCAAATCTCATGCTATAGGAAGGGTCTCAGGATTGGAATGGAAGGAGTTGGATATCACATCTCATGTTATAGGAAGGATCTCAGGTTTGGTATTAGAAGCATTGAGACATCACATCTCATGCTATAGGAAGGGTCTCAGGATTGGAATGGGAAGGAGTTGGATATCACATCTCATGCTATAGGAAGGGTCTCAGGTTTGGTATAAGCATTGAGATATCACATCTCATGCTATAGGAAGGGTCTCAGGATTGGAATGGGAAGGAGTTGTATATGACATCTCATGCCGTAGGAAGGGTCTCAGGTTTGGTATAAGCATTGAGATATCACATCTCTGCTATCAGAAGAGTCTCAGGATTGGAATGGGAAGGAGTTGGATATCCCATCTCATGTTATAGGAAGAGTCTCAGGTTTGGTATTAGAAGCATTGAGATATCACATCTCATGCTATCGGAAGTGTCTCAGGATTGGAATGGGAAGGACTTGGATATCACATCTCATGCTATAGGGAGGGTCTCAAGTTTGATATTAGAAGCATTGAGATATCACATCTCATGCTATAGGAAGAGTCTCAGGTTTGGGAAGGGAAGGATTTGGATTTCACATCTCATGTTATAGGATGGTTCTCATGTTTGGTTTTTGAAGCATTGAGATATCACATCTCATGCTATCGGAAGGGTCTCAGGTTTGATATTAGAAGCATTGAGATATCACATCTCATGCTATAGGATTGGTCTCTGGATTGGAATGTGAAGGATTTGGAAATCACATCTCATGCTAAAGGAAGGGTCTCAGGTTTGGAATGGGAAGGAGTTGGATATGACATCTCTTGTTATAGGGAGGGTCTCAGGATTTGAATGGCAAGGAGTTGGATATCACACCTCATGCCATAGGAAGGGTCTCAGGTTTGGTATAAGCATTGAGATATCACATCTCTGCTATCGGAAGGGTCTCAGGATTGTATTGGGAAGGAGTTGGATATCACATCTCATGTTATAGGAAGGGTCTCCGGATCGGAATGTGAAGGATTTGGATATCACATCTCATGCTAAAGGAAGGGTCTCAGGTTTGGAATGGGAAGAAGTTGGATATGACATCTCTTGTTATAGGGAGGGTCTCAGGATTTGAATGGCAAGGAGTTGGATATCACATCTCATGCCATAGGAAGGGTCGCAGGTTTGGTATAAACATAGAGATATCACATCTCTGCTATCGGAAGGGTCTCAGGATTGGATTGGGAAGGAGTTGGATATCCCTTCTCATGCTACTGGAAGGGTCTCAGGTTGGAATGGGAAGGAGTTGGATATCACATCTCATGCTAAAGGAAGGGTCTCAGGTTTGGTAGAAGCATTGAGATATCACATCTCATGCTATAGGAAGGGTCTCAGGATTGGAATGGGAAGGACTTAGATATCACATATCATGCTATAGGCAGGGTTTCAGTTTTGATATTAGAAGCATTGAGATATCACATCTCATGCTATCGGAAGTGTCTCAGGATTGGAATGGGAAGGAGCTGGATATTACATCTCATGCTAAAGGAAGGGTCTCAGGTTTGGAACGGGAAGGAGTTGGATATCCGATCTCATGTTATAGGAAGGGTCTCAGGTTTGGTATAAGCATTGAGATATCACATCTCTGCTATCGGAAGTGTCTCAGGATTGGAATGGGAAGGAATTGGATATCCCATCTCATGTTATAGGACGGGTCTCAGGATTGTTATTAGAATCATTGAGATATCATATTGCATGCTGTAGGAAGGGTCTAAGGATTGCAATGGGAAAGACTTGGATATCACATCTCATGCTATAGGAAGGGTCTCAGGTTTGGTATAAGCATTGAGATATCAAATTCCATGCTATAGGAAGGGTCTCAGGATTGGAATGGAAGGAGTTGGATATCACATCTCATGTTATAGGAAGGATCTCAGGTTTGGTATTAGAATCATTGATACATCGCATCTCATGCTATAGGAAGGGTCTCAGGATTGGAATGGGAAGGAGTTGGATATCACATCTCATGCTATAGGAAGGGTCTCAGGTTTGGTATAAGCATTGAGATATCACATCTCATGCTATAGGAAGGGTCTCAGGATTGGAATGGGAAGGAGTTGTATATGACATCTCATGCCGTAGGAAGGGTCTCAGGTTTGGTATAAGCATTGAGATATCACATCTCTGCTATCAGAAGAGTCTCAGGATTGGAATGGGAAGGAGTTGGATATCCCATCTCATGTTATAGGAAGAGTCTCAGGTTTGGTATTAGAAGCATTGAGATATCACATCTCATGCTATAGGAAGTGTCTCAGGATTGGAATGGGAAGGACTTGGATATCACATCTCATGCTATACGGAGGGTCTCAAGTTTGATATTAGAAGCATTGAGATATCACATCTCATGCTATAGGAAGAGTCTCAGGTTTGGGAAGGGAAGGATTTGGATTTCACATCTCATGTTATAGGATGGTTCTCATGTTTGGTTTTGAAGCATTGAGATATCACATCTCATGCTATCGGAAGGGTCTCAGGTTTGGTATTAGAAGCATTGAGATATCACATCTCATGCTATAGGATTGGTCTCCGGATTGGAATGTGAAGGATTTGGATATCACATCTCATGCTAAAGGAAGGGTCTCAGGTTTGGAATGGGAAGGAGTTGGATATGACATCTCTTGTTATAGGGAGGGTCTCAGGATTTGAATGGCAAGGAGTTGGATATCACATCTCATGCCATAGGAAGGGTCTCAGGTTTGGTATAAGCATTGAGATATCACATCTCTGCTATCGGAAGGGTCTCAGGATAGGATTGGGAAGGAGTTGGATATCCCTTCTCATGCTATAGGAAGGGTCTCAGGTTGGAATGGGAAGGAGTTGGATATCACATCTCATGCTAAAGGAAGGGTCTCAGGTTTGGTAGAAGCATTGAGATATCACATCTCATGCTTTAGGAAGGGTCTCAGGATTGGAATGGGAAGGACTTAGATATCACATATCATGCTATAGGGAGGGTTTCAGTTTTGATATTAGAAGCATTGAGATATCACATCTCATGCTATCGGAAGTGTCTCAGGATTGGAATGGGAAGGAGCTGGATATTACATCTCATGCTAAAGGAAGGGTCTCAGGTTTGGAACGGGAAGGAGTTGGATATCCGATCTCATGTTAAAGGACGGGTCACAGGATTGTTATTAGAATCATTGAGATATCATATTGCATGCTGTAGGAAGGGTCTAAGGATTGGAATGGGAAAGACTTGGATATCACATCTCATGCTATAGGAAGGGTCTCAGGTTTGGTATAAGCATTGAGATATCAAATCTCATGCTATAGGAAGGGTCTCAGGATTGGAATGGAAGGAGTTGGATATCACATCTCATGTTATAGGAAGGATCTCAGGTTTGGTATTAGAAGCATTGAGACATCACATCTCATGCTATAGGAAGGGTCTCAGGATTGGAATGGGAAGGAGTTAGATATCACATCTCATGCTATAGGAAGGGTCTCATGTTTGGTATAAGCATTGAGATATCACATCTCATGCTATAAGAAGGGTCTCAGGATTGGAATGGGAAGGAGTTGTATATGACATCTCATGCCGTAGGAAGGGTCTCAGGTTTGGTATAAGCATTGAGATATCACATCTCTGCTATCAGAAGAGTCTCAGGATTGGAATGGGAAGGAGTTGGATATCCCATCTCATGTTATAGGAAGAGTCTCAGGTTTGGTATTAGAAGCATTGAGATATCACATCTCATGCTATAGGAAGTGTCTCAGGATTGGAATGGGAAGGACTTGGATATCACATCTCATGCTATCGGAAGGGTCTCAAGTTTGATATTAGAAGCATTGAGATATCACATCTCATGCTATAGGAAGAGTCTCAGGTTTGGGAAGGGAAGGATTTGGATATCACATCTCATGCTAAAGGAAGGGTCTCAGGTTTGGAATGGGAAGGAGTTGGATATGACATCTCTTGTTATAGGGAGGGTCTCAGGATTTGAATGGCAAGGAGTTGGATATCACATCTCATGCCATAGGAAGGGTCTCAGGTTTGGTATAAGCATTGAGATATCACATCTATTATCGGAAGGGTCTCAGGATTGGATTGGGAAGGAGTTGGATATCACATCTCATGTTATAGGAAGGGTCTCAGGATTGGAATGTGAAGGATTTGGATATCACATCTCATGCTAAAGGAAGGGTCTCAGGTTTGGAATGGGAAGGAGTTGGATATGACATCTCCTGTTATAGGGAGGGTCTCAGGATTTGAATGGCAAGGAGTTGGATATCACATCTCATGCCATAGGAAGGGTCTCAGGTTTGGTATAAGCATTGAGATATCACATCTCTGCTATCGGAAGGGTCTCAGGATTGGATTGGGAAGGAGTTGGATATCCCTTCTCATGCTATAGGAAGGGTCTCAGGTTGGAATGGGAAGGAGTTGAATATCACATCTCATGCTAAAGGAAGGGTCTCAGGTTTGGTAGAAGCATTGAGATATCACATCTCATGCTATAGGAAGGGTCTCAGGATTGGAATGGGAAGGACTTAGATATCACATATCATGCTATAGGGAGGGTTTCTGTTTTGATATTAGAAGCATTGATATATCACATCTCATGCTATCGGAAGTGTCTCAGGATTGGAATGGGAAGGAGCTGGATATTACATCTCATGCTAAAGGAAGGGTCTCAGGTTTGGAACGGGAAGGAGTTGGATATCCGATCTCATGTTATAGGAAGGGTCTCAGGTTTGGTATAAGCATTGAGATATCACATCTCTGCTATCGGAAGTGTCTCAGGATTGGAATGGGAAGGAATTGGATATCCCATCTCATGTTAAAGGACGGGTCACAGGATTGTTATTAGAATCATTAAGATATCATATTGCATGCTGTAGGAAGGGTCTAAGGATTGGAATGGGAAAGACTTGGATGTCACATCTCATGCTATAGGAAGGGTCTCAGGTTTGGTATAAGCATTGAGATATCAAATCTCATGCTATAGGAAGGGTCTCAGGATTGGAATGGAAGGAGTTGGATATCACATCTCATGTTATAGGAAGGATCTCAGGTTTGGTATTAGAAGCATTGAGACATCACATCTCATGCTATAGGAAGGGTCTCAGGATTGGAATGGGAAGGAGTTGGATATCACATCTCATGCTATAGGAAGGGTCTCATGTTTGGTATTAGAAGCATTGAGATATCACATCTCATGCTATAGGAAGTGTCTCAGGATTGGAATGGGAAGGACTTGGATATCACATCTCATGCTATAGGGAGGGTCTCAAGTTTGATATTAGAAGCATTGAGATATCACATCTCATGCTATAGGAAGGGTCTCAGGATTGGAATGGGAAGGAGTTGTATATGACATCTCATGCCGTAGGAAGGGTCTCAGGTTTGGTATAAGCATTGAGATATCACATCTCTGCTATCAGAAGAGTCTCAGGATTGGAATGGGAAGGAGTTGGATATCCCATCTCATGTTATAGGAAGAGTCTCAGGTTTGGTATTAGAAGCATTGAGATATCACATCTCATGCTATAGGAAGTGTCTCAGGATTGGAATGGGAAGGACTTGGATATCACATCTCATGCTATAGGGAGGGTCTCAAGTTTGATATTAGAAGCATTGAGATATCACATCTCATGCTATAGGAAGAGTCTCAGGTTTGGGAAGGGAAGGATTTGGATTTCACATCTCATGTTATAGGGTGGTTCTCATGTTTGGTTTTTGAAGCATTGAGATATCACATCTCATGCTATCGGAAGGGTCTCAGGTTTGGTATTAGAAGCATTGAGATATCACATCTCATGCTATAGGATTGGTCTCCGGATTGGAATGTGAAGGATTTGGATATCACATCTCATGCTAAAGGAAGGGTCTCAGGTTTGGAATGGGAAGGAGTTGGATATGACATCTCTTGTTATAGGGAGGGTCTCAGGATTTGAATGGCAAGGAGTTGGATATCACATCTCATGCCATAGGAAGGGTCTCAGGTTTGGTATAAGCATTGAGATATCACATCTCTGCTATCGGAAGGGTCTCAGGATTGGAATGGGAAGGACTTAGATATCACATCTCATGCTATAGGGAGGGTCTCAGTTTTGATATTAGAAGCATTGAGATACCACATCTCATGCTATCGGAAGGGTCTCAGGATTGGAATGGGAGGAGCTGGATATCACATCTCATGCTAAAGGAAGGGTCTCAGGTTTGGAAGGGGAAGGATTTGGATATCACATATCATGTTATAGGATGGGTCTCAGGTTTGGTATTAGAAGCATTGTGATATCACATCTCATGCTATAGGAAGTGTCTCAGGATTGGAATGGGAAGGAGTTGGATATCACATCTCATGCTATAGGAAGGGTTTCAGGTTTGGTAGAAGCATTGAGATATCACATCTCATGCTATAGGAAGAGTCTCAGGTTTGGGAAGGGAAGGATTTGGATTTCACATCTCATGTTATAGGATGGTTCTCATGTTTGGTTTTTGAAGCATTGAGATATCACATCTCATGCTATCGGAAGGGTCTCAGGTTTGGTATTAGAAGCATTGAGATATCACATCTCATGCTATAGGATTGGTCTCCGGATTGGAATGTGAAGGATTTGGATATCACATCTCATGCTAAAGGAAGGGTCTCAGGTTTGGAATGGGAAGGAGTTGGATATGACATCTCTTTTTATAGGGAGGGTCTCAGGATTTGAATGGCAAGGAGTTGGATATCACATCTCATGCCATAGGAAGGGTCTCAGGTTTGGTATAAGCATTGAGATATCACATCTCTGCTATCGGAAGGGTCTCAGGATTGGATTGGGAAGGAGTTGGATATCACATCTCATGTTATAGGAAGGGTCTCCGGATTGGAATGTGAAGGATTTGGATATCACATCTCATGCTAAAGGAAGGGTCTCAGGTTTGGAATGGGAAGGAGTTGGATATGACATCTCTTTTTATAGGGAGGGTCTCAGGATTTGAATGGCAAGGAGTTGGATATCACATCTCATGCCATAGGAAGGGTCTCAGGTTTGGTATAATCATTGAGATATCACATCTCTGCTATCGGAGGGGTCTCAGGATTGGATTGGGAAGGAGTTGGATATCCCTTCTCATGCTATAGGAAGGGTCTCAGGTTGGAATGGGAAGGAGTTGGATATCACATCTCATGCTAAAGGAAGGGTCTCAGGTTTGGTAGAAGCATTGAGATATCACATCTCATGCTATAGGAAGGGTCTCAGGATTGGAATGGGAAGGACTTAGATATCACATATCATGCTATAGGGAGGGTTTCAGTTTTGATATTAGAAGCATTGAAATATCACATCTCATGCTATCGGAAGTGTCTCAGGATTGGAATGGGAAGGAGCTGGATATTACATCTCATGCTAAAGGAAGGGTCTCAGGTTTGGAACGGGAAGGAGTTGGATATCCGATCTCATGTTGTAGGAAGGGTCTCAGGTTTGGTATAAGCATTGAGATATCACATCTCTGCTATCGGAAGTGTCTCAGGATTGGAATGGGAAGGAATTGGATATCCCATCTCATGTTATAGGATGGGTCTCAGGATTGTTATTAGAATCATTGAGATATCATATTGCATGCTGTAGGAAGGGTCTAAGGATTGGAATGGGAAAGACTTGGATATCACATCTCATGCTATAGGAAGGGTCTCAGGTTTGGTATAAGCATTGAGATATCAAATCTCATGCTATAGGAAGGGTCTCAGGATTGGAATGGAAGGAGTTGGATATCACATCTCATGTTATAGGAAGGATCTCAGGTTTGGTATTAGAAGCATTGAGACATCACATCTCATGCTATAGGAAGGGTCTCAGGATTGGAATGGGAAGGAGTTGGATATCACATCTCATGCTATAGGAAGGGTCTCAGGTTTGGTATAAGCATTGAGATATCACATCTCATGCTATAGGAAGGGTCTCAGGATTGGAATGGGAAGGAGTTGTATATGACATCTCATGCCGTAGGAAGGGTCTCAGGTTTGGTATAAGCATTGAGATATCACATCTCTGCTATCAGAAGAGTCTCAGGATTGGAATGGGAAGGAGTTGGATATCCCATCTCATGTTATAGGAAGAGTCTCAGGTTTGGTATTAGAAGCATTGAGATATCACATCTCATGCTATAGGAAGTGTCTCAGGATTGGAATGGGAAGGACTTGGATATCACATCTCATGCTATAGGGAGGGTCTCAAGTTTGATATTAGAAGCATTGAGATATCACATCTCATGCTATAGGAAGAGTCTCAGGTTTGGGAAGGGAAGGATTTGGAATTCACATCTCATGTTATAGGATGGTTCTCATGTTTGGTTTTTGAAGCATAGAGATATCACATCTCATGCTATCGGAAGGGTCTCAGGTTTGGTATTAGAAGCATTGAGATATCACATCTCATGCTATAGGATTGGTCTCCGGATTGGAATGTGAAGGATTTGGAAATCACATCTCATGCTAAAGGAAGGGTCTCAGGTTTGGAATGGGAAGGAGTTGGATATGACATCTCTTGTTATAGGGAGGGTCTCAGGATTTGAATGGCAAGGAGTTGGATATCACATCTCATGCCATAGGAAGGGTCTCAGGTTTGGTATAAGCACTGAGATATCACATCTCTGCTATCGGAAGGGTCTCAGGATTGGATTGGGAAGGAGTTGGATATCTCATCTCATGTTATAGGAAGAGTCTCCGGATTGGAATGTGAAGGATTTGGATATCACATCTCATGCTAAAGGAAGGGTCTCAGGTTTGGAATGGGAAGGAGTTGGATATGACATCTCTTGTTATAGAGAGGGTCTCAGGATTTGAATGGCAAGGAGTTGGATATCACATCTCATGCCATAGGAAGGGTCTCAGGTTTGGTATAAGCATTGAGATATCACATCTATGCTATCGGAAGGGTCTCAGGATTGGATTGGGAAGGAGTTTGATATCCCTTCTCATGCTATAGGAAGGGTCTCAGGTTGGAATGGGAAGGAGTTGGATATCACATCTCATGCTAAAGGAAGGGTCTCAGGTTTGGTAGAAGCATTGAGATATCACATCTCATGCTATAGGAAGGGTCTCAGGATTGGAATGGGAAGGACTTAGATATCACATATCATGCTATAGGCAGGGTTTCAGTTTTGATATTAGAAGCATTGAGATATCACATCTCATGCTATCGGAAGTGTCTCAGGATTGGAATGGGAAGGAGCTGGATATTACATCTCATGCTAAAGGAAGGGTCTCAGGTTTGGAACGGGAAGGAGTTGGATATCCGATCTCATGTTATAGGAAGGGTCTCAGGTTTGGTATAAGCATTGAGATATCACATCTCTGCTATCGGAAGTGTCTCAGGATTGGAATGGGAAGGAATTGGATATCCCATCTCATGTTATAGGACGGGTCTCAGGATTGTTATTAGAATCATTGAGATATCATATTGCATGCTGTAGGAAGGGTCTAAGGATTGCAATGGGAAAGACTTGGATATCACATCTCATGCTATAGGAAGGGTCTCAGGTTTGGTATAAGCATTGAGATATCAAATTCCATGCTATAGGAAGGGTCTCAGGATTGGAATGGAAGGAGTTGGATATCACATCTCATGTTATAGGAAGGATCTCAGGTTTGGTATTAGAATCATTGATACATCGCATCTCATGCTATAGGAAGGGTCTCAGGATTGGAATGGGAAGGAGTTGGATATCACATCTCATGCTATAGGAAGGGTCTCAGGTTTGGTATAAGCATTGAGATATCACATCTCATGCTATAGGAAGGGTCTCAGGATTGGAATGGGAAGGAGTTGTATATGACATCTCATGCCGTAGGAAGGGTCTCAGGTTTGGTATAAGCATTGAGATATCACATCTCTGCTATCAGAAGAGTCTCAGGATTGGAATGGGAAGGAGTTGGATATCCCATCTCATGTTATAGGAAGAGTCTCAGGTTTGGTATTAGAAGCATTGAGATATCACATCTCATGCTATAGGAAGTGTCTCAGGATTGGAATGGGAAGGACTTGGATATCACATCTCATGCTATACGGAGGGTCTCAAGTTTGATATTAGAAGCATTGAGATATCACATCTCATGCTATAGGAAGAGTCTCAGGTTTGGGAAGGGAAGGATTTGGATTTCACATCTCATGTTATAGGATGGTTCTCATGTTTGGTTTTGAAGCATTGAGATATCACATCTCATGCTATCGGAAGGGTCTCAGGTTTGGTATTAGAAGCATTGAGATATCACATCTCATGCTATAGGATTGGTCTCCGGATTGGAATGTGAAGGATTTGGATATCACATCTCATGCTAAAGGAAGGGTCTCAGGTTTGGAATGGGAAGGAGTTGGATATGACATCTCTTGTTATAGGGAGGGTCTCAGGATTTGAATGGCAAGGAGTTGGATATCACATCTCATGCCATAGGAAGGGTCTCAGGTTTGGTATAAGCATTGAGATATCACATCTCTGCTATCGGAAGGGTCTCAGGATAGGATTGGGAAGGAGTTGGATATCCCTTCTCATGCTATAGGAAGGGTCTCAGGTTGGAATGGGAAGGAGTTGGATATCACATCTCATGCTAAAGGAAGGGTCTCAGGTTTGGTAGAAGCATTGAGATATCACATCTCATGCTTTAGGAAGGGTCTCAGGATTGGAATGGGAAGGACTTAGATATCACATATCATGCTATAGGGAGGGTTTCAGTTTTGATATTAGAAGCATTGAGATATCACATCTCATGCTATCGGAAGTGTCTCAGGATTGGAATGGGAAGGAGCTGGATATTACATCTCATGCTAAAGGAAGGGTCTCAGGTTTGGAACGGGAAGGAGTTGGATATCCGATCTCATGTTAAAGGACGGGTCACAGGATTGTTATTAGAATCATTGAGATATCATATTGCATGCTGTAGGAAGGGTCTAAGGATTGGAATGGGAAAGACTTGGATATCACATCTCATGCTATAGGAAGGGTCTCAGGTTTGGTATAAGCATTGAGATATCAAATCTCATGCTATAGGAAGGGTCTCAGGATTGGAATGGAAGGAGTTGGATATCACATCTCATGTTATAGGAAGGATCTCAGGTTTGGTATTAGAAGCATTGAGACATCACATCTCATGCTATAGGAAGGGTCTCAGGATTGGAATGGGAAGGAGTTAGATATCACATCTCATGCTATAGGAAGGGTCTCATGTTTGGTATAAGCATTGAGATATCACATCTCATGCTATAAGAAGGGTCTCAGGATTGGAATGGGAAGGAGTTGTATATGACATCTCATGCCGTAGGAAGGGTCTCAGGTTTGGTATAAGCATTGAGATATCACATCTCTGCTATCAGAAGAGTCTCAGGATTGGAATGGGAAGGAGTTGGATATCCCATCTCATGTTATAGGAAGAGTCTCAGGTTTGGTATTAGAAGCATTGAGATATCACATCTCATGCTATAGGAAGTGTCTCAGGATTGGAATGGGAAGGACTTGGATATCACATCTCATGCTATCGGAAGGGTCTCAAGTTTGATATTAGAAGCATTGAGATATCACATCTCATGCTATAGGAAGAGTCTCAGGTTTGGGAAGGGAAGGATTTGGATATCACATCTCATGCTAAAGGAAGGGTCTCAGGTTTGGAATGGGAAGGAGTTGGATATGACATCTCTTGTTATAGGGAGGGTCTCAGGATTTGAATGGCAAGGAGTTGGATATCACATCTCATGCCATAGGAAGGGTCTCAGGTTTGGTATAAGCATTGAGATATCACATCTATTATCGGAAGGGTCTCAGGATTGGATTGGGAAGGAGTTGGATATCACATCTCATGTTATAGGAAGGGTCTCAGGATTGGAATGTGAAGGATTTGGATATCACATCTCATGCTAAAGGAAGGGTCTCAGGTTTGGAATGGGAAGGAGTTGGATATGACATCTCCTGTTATAGGGAGGGTCTCAGGATTTGAATGGCAAGGAGTTGGATATCACATCTCATGCCATAGGAAGGGTCTCAGGTTTGGTATAAGCATTGAGATATCACATCTCTGCTATCGGAAGGGTCTCAGGATTGGATTGGGAAGGAGTTGGATATCCCTTCTCATGCTATAGGAAGGGTCTCAGGTTGGAATGGGAAGGAGTTGAATATCACATCTCATGCTAAAGGAAGGGTCTCAGGTTTGGTAGAAGCATTGAGATATCACATCTCATGCTATAGGAAGGGTCTCAGGATTGGAATGGGAAGGACTTAGATATCACATATCATGCTATAGGGAGGGTTTCTGTTTTGATATTAGAAGCATTGATATATCACATCTCATGCTATCGGAAGTGTCTCAGGATTGGAATGGGAAGGAGCTGGATATTACATCTCATGCTAAAGGAAGGGTCTCAGGTTTGGAACGGGAAGGAGTTGGATATCCGATCTCATGTTATAGGAAGGGTCTCAGGTTTGGTATAAGCATTGAGATATCACATCTCTGCTATCGGAAGTGTCTCAGGATTGGAATGGGAAGGAATTGGATATCCCATCTCATGTTAAAGGACGGGTCACAGGATTGTTATTAGAATCATTAAGATATCATATTGCATGCTGTAGGAAGGGTCTAAGGATTGGAATGGGAAAGACTTGGATGTCACATCTCATGCTATAGGAAGGGTCTCAGGTTTGGTATAAGCATTGAGATATCAAATCTCATGCTATAGGAAGGGTCTCAGGATTGGAATGGAAGGAGTTGGATATCACATCTCATGTTATAGGAAGGATCTCAGGTTTGGTATTAGAAGCATTGAGACATCACATCTCATGCTATAGGAAGGGTCTCAGGATTGGAATGGGAAGGAGTTGGATATCACATCTCATGCTATAGGAAGGGTCTCATGTTTGGTATTAGAAGCATTGAGATATCACATCTCATGCTATAGGAAGTGTCTCAGGATTGGAATGGGAAGGACTTGGATATCACATCTCATGCTATAGGGAGGGTCTCAAGTTTGATATTAGAAGCATTGAGATATCACATCTCATGCTATAGGAAGGGTCTCAGGATTGGAATGGGAAGGAGTTGTATATGACATCTCATGCCGTAGGAAGGGTCTCAGGTTTGGTATAAGCATTGAGATATCACATCTCTGCTATCAGAAGAGTCTCAGGATTGGAATGGGAAGGAGTTGGATATCCCATCTCATGTTATAGGAAGAGTCTCAGGTTTGGTATTAGAAGCATTGAGATATCACATCTCATGCTATAGGAAGTGTCTCAGGATTGGAATGGGAAGGACTTGGATATCACATCTCATGCTATAGGGAGGGTCTCAAGTTTGATATTAGAAGCATTGAGATATCACATCTCATGCTATAGGAAGAGTCTCAGGTTTGGGAAGGGAAGGATTTGGATTTCACATCTCATGTTATAGGGTGGTTCTCATGTTTGGTTTTTGAAGCATTGAGATATCACATCTCATGCTATCGGAAGGGTCTCAGGTTTGGTATTAGAAGCATTGAGATATCACATCTCATGCTATAGGATTGGTCTCCGGATTGGAATGTGAAGGATTTGGATATCACATCTCATGCTAAAGGAAGGGTCTCAGGTTTGGAATGGGAAGGAGTTGGATATGACATCTCTTGTTATAGGGAGGGTCTCAGGATTTGAATGGCAAGGAGTTGGATATCACATCTCATGCCATAGGAAGGGTCTCAGGTTTGGTATAAGCATTGAGATATCACATCTCTGCTATCGGAAGGGTCTCAGGATTGGAATGGGAAGGACTTAGATATCACATCTCATGCTATAGGGAGGGTCTCAGTTTTGATATTAGAAGCATTGAGATACCACATCTCATGCTATCGGAAGGGTCTCAGGATTGGAATGGGAGGAGCTGGATATCACATCTCATGCTAAAGGAAGGGTCTCAGGTTTGGAAGGGGAAGGATTTGGATATCACATATCATGTTATAGGATGGGTCTCAGGTTTGGTATTAGAAGCATTGTGATATCACATCTCATGCTATAGGAAGTGTCTCAGGATTGGAATGGGAAGGAGTTGGATATCACATCTCATGCTATAGGAAGGGTTTCAGGTTTGGTAGAAGCATTGAGATATCACATCTCATGCTATAGGAAGAGTCTCAGGTTTGGGAAGGGAAGGATTTGGATTTCACATCTCATGTTATAGGATGGTTCTCATGTTTGGTTTTTGAAGCATTGAGATATCACATCTCATGCTATCGGAAGGGTCTCAGGTTTGGTATTAGAAGCATTGAGATATCACATCTCATGCTATAGGATTGGTCTCCGGATTGGAATGTGAAGGATTTGGATATCACATCTCATGCTAAAGGAAGGGTCTCAGGTTTGGAATGGGAAGGAGTTGGATATGACATCTCTTTTTATAGGGAGGGTCTCAGGATTTGAATGGCAAGGAGTTGGATATCACATCTCATGCCATAGGAAGGGTCTCAGGTTTGGTATAAGCATTGAGATATCACATCTCTGCTATCGGAAGGGTCTCAGGATTGGATTGGGAAGGAGTTGGATATCACATCTCATGTTATAGGAAGGGTCTCCGGATTGGAATGTGAAGGATTTGGATATCACATCTCATGCTAAAGGAAGGGTCTCAGGTTTGGAATGGGAAGGAGTTGGATATGACATCTCTTTTTATAGGGAGGGTCTCAGGATTTGAATGGCAAGGAGTTGGATATCACATCTCATGCCATAGGAAGGGTCTCAGGTTTGGTATAATCATTGAGATATCACATCTCTGCTATCGGAGGGGTCTCAGGATTGGATTGGGAAGGAGTTGGATATCCCTTCTCATGCTATAGGAAGGGTCTCAGGTTGGAATGGGAAGGAGTTGGATATCACATCTCATGCTAAAGGAAGGGTCTCAGGTTTGGTAGAAGCATTGAGATATCACATCTCATGCTATAGGAAGGGTCTCAGGATTGGAATGGGAAGGACTTAGATATCACATATCATGCTATAGGGAGGGTTTCAGTTTTGATATTAGAAGCATTGAAATATCACATCTCATGCTATCGGAAGTGTCTCAGGATTGGAATGGGAAGGAGCTGGATATTACATCTCATGCTAAAGGAAGGGTCTCAGGTTTGGAACGGGAAGGAGTTGGATATCCGATCTCATGTTGTAGGAAGGGTCTCAGGTTTGGTATAAGCATTGAGATATCACATCTCTGCTATCGGAAGTGTCTCAGGATTGGAATGGGAAGGAATTGGATATCCCATCTCATGTTATAGGATGGGTCTCAGGATTGTTATTAGAATCATTGAGATATCATATTGCATGCTGTAGGAAGGGTCTAAGGATTGGAATGGGAAAGACTTGGATATCACATCTCATGCTATAGGAAGGGTCTCAGGTTTGGTATAAGCATTGAGATATCAAATCTCATGCTATAGGAAGGGTCTCAGGATTGGAATGGAAGGAGTTGGATATCACATCTCATGTTATAGGAAGGATCTCAGGTTTGGTATTAGAAGCATTGAGACATCACATCTCATGCTATAGGAAGGGTCTCAGGATTGGAATGGGAAGGAGTTGGATATCACATCTCATGCTATAGGAAGGGTCTCAGGTTTGGTATAAGCATTGAGATATCACATCTCATGCTATAGGAAGGGTCTCAGGATTGGAATGGGAAGGAGTTGTATATGACATCTCATGCCGTAGGAAGGGTCTCAGGTTTGGTATAAGCATTGAGATATCACATCTCTGCTATCAGAAGAGTCTCAGGATTGGAATGGGAAGGAGTTGGATATCCCATCTCATGTTATAGGAAGAGTCTCAGGTTTGGTATTAGAAGCATTGAGATATCACATCTCATGCTATAGGAAGTGTCTCAGGATTGGAATGGGAAGGACTTGGATATCACATCTCATGCTATAGGGAGGGTCTCAAGTTTGATATTAGAAGCATTGAGATATCACATCTCATGCTATAGGAAGAGTCTCAGGTTTGGGAAGGGAAGGATTTGGAATTCACATCTCATGTTATAGGATGGTTCTCATGTTTGGTTTTTGAAGCATAGAGATATCACATCTCATGCTATCGGAAGGGTCTCAGGTTTGGTATTAGAAGCATTGAGATATCACATCTCATGCTATAGGATTGGTCTCCGGATTGGAATGTGAAGGATTTGGAAATCACATCTCATGCTAAAGGAAGGGTCTCAGGTTTGGAATGGGAAGGAGTTGGATATGACATCTCTTGTTATAGGGAGGGTCTCAGGATTTGAATGGCAAGGAGTTGGATATCACATCTCATGCCATAGGAAGGGTCTCAGGTTTGGTATAAGCACTGAGATATCACATCTCTGCTATCGGAAGGGTCTCAGGATTGGATTGGGAAGGAGTTGGATATCTCATCTCATGTTATACGAAGAGTCTCCGGATTGGAATGTGAAGGATTTGGATATCACATCTCATGCTAAAGGAAGGGTCTCAGGTTTGGAATGGGAAGGAGTTGGATATGACATCTCTTGTTATAGAGAGGGTCTCAGGATTTGAATGGCAAGGAGTTGGATATCACATCTCATGCCATAGGAAGGGTCTCAGGTTTGGTATAAGCATTGAGATATCACATCTATGCTATCGGAAGGGTCTCAGGATTGGATTGGGAAGGAGTTTGATATCCCTTCTCATGCTATAGGAAGGGTCTCAGGTTGGAATGGGAAGGAGTTGGATATCACATCTCATGCTAAAGGAAGGGTCTCAGGTTTGGTAGAAGCATTGAGATATCACATCTCATGCTATAGGAAGGGTCTCAGGATTGGAATGGGAAGGACTTTGATATCACATATCATGCTATAGGGAGGGTTTCAGTTTTGATATTAGAAGCATTGAGATATCACATCTCATGCTATCGGAAGTGTCTCAGGATTGGAATGGGAAGGAGCTGGATATTACATCTCATGCTAAAGGAAGGGTCTCAGGTTTGGAACGGGAAGGAGTTGGATATCCGATCTCATGTTATAGGAAGGGTCTCAGGTTTGGTATAAGCATTGAGATATCACATCTCTGCTATCGGAAGTGTCTCAGGATTGGAATGGGAAGGAATTGGATATCCCATCTCATGTTATAGGACGGGTCTCAGGATTGTTATTAGAATCATTGAGATATCATATTGCATGCTGTAGGAAGGGTCTAAGGATTGGAATGGGAAAGACTGGGCTATCACATCTCATGCTATAGGAAGGGTCTCAGGTTTGGTATAAGCATTGAGATATCAAATCTCATGCTATAGGAAGGGTCTCAGGATTGGAATGGAAGGAGTTGGATATCACATCTCATGTTATAGGAAGGATCTCAGGTTTGGTATTAGAAGCATTGAGACATCACATCTCATGCTATAGGAAGGGTCTCAGGATTGGAATGGGAAGGAGTTGGATATCACATCTCATGCTATAGGAAGGGTCTCAGGTTTGGTATAAGCATTGAGATATCACATCTCATGCTATAGGAAGGGTCTCAGGATTGGAATGGGAAGGAGTTGTATATGACATCTCATGCCGTAGGAAGGGTCTCAGGTTTGGTATAAGCATTGAGATATCACATCTCATGCTATAGGAAGGGTCTCAGGATTTGAATGGGAAGGACTTAGATATCACATATCATTTTTGTTGGTCTCAGTTTTGATATTAGAAGCATTGAGATATCACATCTCATGCTATCGGAAGTGTCTCAGTATTGGAATGGGAAGGAGCTGGATATCACATCTCATGCTAAAGGAAGGGTCTCAGGTTTGGAACGGGAAGGAGTTGGATATCACATCTCATGTTATAGGAAGGGTCTCAAGTTTGGTATAAGCATTGAGATATCACATCTCTGCTATCGGAAGTGTCTCAGGATTGGAATGGGAAGGAGTTGGATATCCCATCTCATGTTATAGGACGGGTCTCAGGTTTGTTATTAGAATCATTGAGATATCATATTGCATGCTGTAGGAAGGGTCTAAGGATTGGAATGGGAAGGACTTGGATATCACATCTCATGCTATAGATAGGCTCTCAGGTTTGGAAAGGGAAGGAGTTGGATATCACATTTCATGTTAGAGGAAGGATCTCAGGTTTGGTATTAGACGCATTGAGATATCACATCTCATGCTATAGGAAGGGTCTCAGGTTGGAATGGGAAGGAGTTGGATATCACATCTCATGTTATAGGAAGGCTCTCAGGTTTGGAAGGGGAAAGAGTTGGATATCACATTTCATGTTAGAGGTAGGATCTCAGGTTTGGTATTAGAGGCATTGAGATATCACATCTCATGCTATCAGAAGGGTCTCAGGATTGGAATGGGAAGGAGTTGGATATCACATCTCATGCTAAAGGGAGGGTCTCAGGTTTGGAAGGGGAAGGATTTGGATATCACATCTCATGTTATAGGAAGGATCTCAGGTTTGGTATTAGAAGCATTGAGATATCACATCTCATGTTATCGGAAGGATCTCAGGTTTGGTATTAGAAACATTGAGATATCACATCTCATGCTATCAGAAGGGTCTCAGGATTGGAATGGGAAGGAGTTGGATATCACATCTCATGCTAAAGGGAGGGTCTCAGGTTTGGAAGGGGAAGGATTTGGATATCACATCTCATGTTATCGGAAGGATCTCAGGTTTGGTATTAGAAGTATTGAGATATCACATCTCATGCTATAAGAAGGGTCTCAGGATTGGAATGGGAAGGAGTTGGATATCACATCTCATGCTAAAGGAAGGGTCTCAGGTTTGGTAGAAGCATTGAGATATCACATCTCTGCTATCAGAAGAGTCTCAGGATTGGAATGGGAAGGAGTTGGATATCCCATCTCATGTTATAGGAAGAGTCTCAGGTTTGGTATTAGAAGCATTGAGATATCACATCTCATGCTATAGGAAGTGTCTCAGGATTGGAATGGGAAGGACTTGGATATCACATCTCATGCTATAGGGAGGGTCTCAAGTTTGATATTAGAAGCATTGAGATATCACATCTCATGCTATAGGAAGAGTCTCAGGTTTGGGAAGGGAAGGATTTGCAATTCACATCTCATGTTATAGGATGGTTCTCATGTTTGGTTTTTGAAGCATAGAGATATCACATCTCATGCTATCGGAAGGGTCTCAGGTTTGGTATTAGAAGCATTGAGATATCACATCTCATGCTATAGGATTGGTCTCCGGATTGGAATGTGAAGGATTTGGAAATCGCATCTCATGCTAAAGGAAGGGTCTCAGGTTTGGAATGGGAAGGAGTTGGATATGACATCTCTTGTTATAGGGAGGGTCTCAGGATTTGAATGGCAAGGAGTTGGATATCACATCTCATGCCATAGGAAGGGTCTCAGGTTTGGTATAAGCATTGAGATATCACATCTCTGCTATCGGAAGGGTCTCAGGATTGGATTGGGAAGGAGTTGGATATCTCATCTCATGTTATAGGAAGAGTCTCCGGATTGGAATGTGAAGGATTTGGATATCACATCTCATGCTAAAGGAAGGGTCTCAGGTTTGGAATGGGAAGGAGTTGGATATGACATCTCTCGTTATAGGGAGGGTCTCAGGATTTGAATGGCAAGGAGTTGGATATCACATCTCATGCCATAGGAAGGGTCTCAGGTTTGGTATAAGCATTGAGATATCACATCTATGCTATCGGAAGGGTCTCAGGATTGGATTGGGAAGGAGTTGTATATCCCTTCTCATGCTATAGGAAGGGTCTCAGGTTGGAATGGGAAGGAGTTGGATATCACATCTCATGCTAAAGGAAGGGTCTCAGGTTTGGTAGAAGCATTGAGATATCACATCTCATGCTATAGGAAGGGTCTCAGGATTGGAATGGGAAGGACTTTGATATCACATATCATGCTATAGGGAGGGTTTCAGTTTTGATATTAGAAGCATTGAGATATCACATCTCATGCTATCGGAAGTGTCTCAGGATTGGAATGGGAAGGAGCTGGATATTACATCTCATGCTAAAGGAAGGGTCTCAGGTTTGGAACGGGAAGGAGTTGGATATCCGATCTCATGTTATAGGAAGGGTCTCAGGTTTGGTATAAGCATTGAGATATCACATCTCTGCTATCGGAAGTGTCTCAGGATTGGAATGGGAAGGAATTGGATATCCCATCTCATGTTATAGGACGGGTCTCAGGATTGTTATTAGAATCATTGAGATATCATATTGCATGCTGTAGGAAGGGTCTAAGGATTGGAATGGGAAAGACTGGAATATCACATCTCATGCTATAGGAAGGGTCTCAGGTTTGGTATAAGCATTGAGATATCAAATCTCATGCTATAGGAAGGGTCTCAGGATTGGAATGGAAGGAGTTGGATATCACATCTCATGTTATAGGAAGGATCTCAGGTTTGGTATTAGAAGCATTGAGACATCACATCTCATGCTATAGGAAGGGTCTCAGGATTGGAATGGGAAGGAGTTGGATATCACATCTCATGCTATAGGAAGGGTCTCAGGTTTGGTATAAGCATTGAGATATCACATCTCATGCTATAGGAAGGGTCTCAGGATTGGAATGGGAAGGAGTTGTATAGGACATCTCATGCCGTAGGAAGGGTCTCAGGTTTGGTATAAGCATTGAGATATCACATCTCATGCTATAGGAAGGGTCTCAGGATTTGAATGGGAAGGACTTAGATATCACATATCATTTTTGTTGGTCTCAGTTTTGATATTAGAAGCATTGAGATATCACATCTCATGCTATCGGAAGTGTCTCAGTATTGGAATGGGAAGGAGCTGGATATCACATCTCATGCTAAAGGAAGGGTCTCAGGTTTGGAACGGGAAGGAGTTGGATATCACATCTCATGTTATAGGAAGGGTCTCAAGTTTAGTATAAGCATTGAGATATCACATCTCTGCTATCGGAAGTGTCTCAGGATTGGAATGGGAAGGAGTTGGATATCCCATCTCATGTTATAGGACGGGTCTCAGGTTTGTTATTAGAATCATTGAGATATCATATTGCATGCTGTAGGAAGGGTCTAAGGATTGGAATGGGAAGGACTTGGATATCACATCTCATGCTATAGATAGGCTCTCAGGTTTGGAAAGGGAAGGAGTTGGATATCACATTTCATGTTAGAGGAAGGATCTCAGGTTTGGTATTAGAGGCATTGAGATATCACATCTCATGCTATAGGAAGGGTCTCAGGTTGGAATGGGAAGGAGTTGGATATCACATCTCATGTTATAGGAAGGCTCTCAGGTTTGGAAGGGGAAAGAGTTGGATATCACATTTCATGTTAGAGGTAGGATCTCAGGTTTGGTATTAGAGGCATTGAGATATCACATCTCATGCTATCAGAAGGGTCTCAGGATTGGAATGGGAAGGAGTTGGATATCACATCTCATGCTAAAGGGAGGGTCTCAGGTTTGGAAGGGGAAGGATTTGGATATCACATCTCATGTTATAGGAAGGATCTCAGGTTTGGTATTAGAAGTATTGAGATATCACATCTCATGCTATAGGAAGGGTCTCAGGATTGGAATGGGAAGGAGTTGGATATCACATCTCATGCTAAAGGAAGGGTCTCAGGTTTGGTAGAAGCATTGAGATATCACATCTCATGCTATAGGAAGGGTCTTAGGATTGGAATGGGAAGTACTTAGATATCACATATCATGCTATAGGGAGGGTTTCAGATTTGATATTAGAAGCATTGAGATATCACATCTCATACTATCGGAAGTGTCTCAGGATTGGAATGGGAAGGAGCTGGATATCACATCTCATGCTAAAGGAAGGGTCTCAGGTTTGGAACAGGAAGGAGTTAGATATCCGATCTCATGTTATAGGAAGGGTCTCAGGTTTGGTATAAGCATTGAGATATCACATCTCTGCAATCGGAAGTGTCTCAGGATTGGAATGGGAAGGAATTGGATATCCCATCTCACGTTATAGGACGGGTCTCAGGATTGTTATTAGAATCATTGAGATATCATATTGCATGATGTAGGAAGGGTCTAAGGATTGGAATGGGAAGGACTTGGGTATCACATCTCATGCTATAGGAAGGGTCTCAGGTTTGGTATAAGCATTGAGATATCAAATCTCATGCTATAGGAAGGGTCTCAGGATTGGAATGGAAGGAGTTGGATATCACATCTCATGTTATAGGAAGGATCTCAGGTTTGGTATTAGAAGCATTGAGACATCACATCTCATGCTATAGGAAGGGTCTCAGGATTGGAATGGGAAGGAGTTGGATATCACATCTCATGCTATAGGAAGGGTCTCAGGTTTGGTATAAGCATTGAGATATCACATCTCATGCTATAGGAAGGGTCTCAGGATTGGAATGGGAAGGAGTTGTATATGACATCTCATGCCGTAGGAAGGGTCTCAGGTTTGGTATAAGCATTGAGATATCACATCTCTGCTATTGGAAGGGTCTCAGGATTGGAATGGGAAGGAGTTGGATATCCCATCTCATGTTATAGGAAGAGTCTCAGGTTTGGTATTAGAAGCATTGAGATATCACATCTCATGCTAAAGGAAGTGTCTCAGGATTGGAATGGGAAGGACTTGGATATCACATCTCATGCTATAGGGAGGGTCTCAAGTTTGATATTAGAAGCATTGAGATATCACATCTCATGCTATAGGAAGGGTCTCAGGATTGGAATGGGAAGGAGTTGGATATCACATCTCATGCTATAGGAAGGGTCTCAGGTTTGGTATAAGCAGTGAGATATCACATCTCATGCTATAGGAAGGGTCTCAGGATTGGAATGGGAAGGAGTTGGATATCACATCTCATGCTATAGGAAGGGTCTCAGGTTTGGTATAAGCAGTGAGATATCACATCTCATGCTATAGGAAGGGTCTCAGGATTGGAATGGGAAGGAGTTGGATATCACATCTCATGTTATAGGAAGGATCTCAGGTTTGGTATAAGCATTGAGATATCACATCTCTGCTATCGGAAGGGTCTCAGGATTGGAATGGTAAGGAGTTGGATATTCCCATCTCATGTTATAGGAAGGGTCTCAGGTTTGGTATTAGAAGCATTGAGATATCACATCTCATGCTATAGGAAGGGTCTCAGGATTGGAATGGGAAGGACTTGGATATCACATCTCATGCTATAGGGAGGGTCTCAGGATTGGAATGGGAAGGACTTAGATATCACATATCATTTTTGTTGGTCTCAGTTTTGATATTAAAAGCATTGAGATATCACATCTCATGCTATCGGAAGTGTCTCAGTATTGGAATGGGAAGGAGCTGGATATCACATCTCATGCTAAAGGAAGGGTCTCAGGTTTGGAACGGGAAGGAGTTGGATATCCCATCTCATGCTATAGGAAGGGTCTCAGGTTTGGTATAAGCATTGATATATCAAATCTCATGCTATAGGAAGGGTCTCAGGATTGGAATGGAAGGAGTTGGATATCACATCTCATGTTATAGGAAGGATCTCAGGTTTGGTATTAGAAGCATTGAGACATCACATCTCATGCTATAGGAAGGGTCTCAGGATTGGAATGGGAAGGAGTTGGATATCACATCTCATGCTATAGGAAGGGTCTCAGGTTTGGTATAAGCATTGAGATATCACATCTCATGCTATAGGAAGGGTCTCAGGATTGGAATGGGAAGGAGTTGTATATGACATCTCATGCCGTAGGAAGGGTCTCAGGTTTGGTATAAGCAGTGAGATATCACATCTCATGCTATAGGAAGTGTCTCAGGATTGGAATGGTAAGGAGTTGGATATTCCCATCTCATGTTATAGGAAGGGTCTCAGGTTTGGTATAAGCATTGATATATCAAATCTCATGATATAGGAAGGGTCTCAGGATTGGAATGGAAGGAGTTGGATATCACGTCTCATGTTATAGGAAGGATCTCAGGTTTGGTATTAGAAGCATTGAGACATCACATCTCATGCTATAGGAAGGGTCTCAGGATTGGAATGGGAAGGAGTTGGATATCACATCTCATGCTATAGGAAGGGTCTCAGGTTTGGTATAAGCATTGAGATATCACATCTCATGCTATAGGAAGAGTCTCAGGATTGGAATGAGAATTAGTTGGATATCCCATCTCATGTTATAGGAAGAGTCTCAGGTTTGGTATTAGAAGCATTGAGATATCACATCTCATGCTATAGGAAGTGTCTCAGGATTGGAATGGGAAGGACTTGGATATCACATCTCATGCTATAGGGAGGGTCTCAAGTTTGATATTAGAAGCATTGAGATATCACATCTCATGCTATAGGAAGGGTCTCAGGATTGGAATGGGAAGGACTTAGATATCACATATCATTTTTGTTGGTCTCAGTTTTGATATTAGAAGCATTGAGATATCACATCTCATGCTATAGGATTGGTCTCCGGATTGGAATGTGAAGGATTTGGATATTACATCTCATGCTAAAGGAAGGGTCTCAGGTTTGGAATGGGAAGGAGTTGGATATGACATCTCTTGTTATAGGGAGGGTCTCAGGATTTGAATGGCAAGGAGTTGGATATCACATCTCATGCCATAGGAAGGGTCTCAGGTTTGGCATAAGCATTGAGATATCACATCTCTGCTATCGGAAGGGTCTCAGGATTGGAATGGGAAGGACTTAGATATCACATCTCATGCTATAGAGAGGGTCTCAGTTTTGATATTAGAAGCATTGAGATACCACATCTCATGCTATCGGAAGGGTCTCAGGATTGGAATGGGAGGAGCTGGATATCACATCTCATGCTAAAGGAAGGGTCTCAGGTTTGGAAGGGGAAGGATTTGGATATCACATCTCATGTTATAGGATGCGTCTCAGGTTTGGTATTAGAAGCATTGTGATATCACATCTCATGCTATAGGAAGTGTCTCAGGATTGGAATGGGAAGGAGTTGGATATCACATCTCATGCTATAGGAAGGGTTTCAGGTTTGGTAGAAGCATTGAGATATCACATCTCATGCTATAGGAAGAGTCTCAGGTTTGGGAAGGGAAGGATTTGGATTTCACATCTCATGTTATAGGATGGTTCTCATGTTTGGTTTTTGAAGCATTGAGATATCACATCTCATGCTATCGGAAGGGTCTCAGGTTTGGTATTAGAAGCATTGAGATATCACATCTCATGCTATAGGATTGGTCTCCGGATTGGAATGTGAAGGATTTGGATATCACATCTCATGCTAAAGGAAGGGTCTCAGGTTTGGAATGGGAAGGAGTTGGATATGACATCTCTTGTTATAGGGAGGGTCTCAGGATTTGAATGGCAAGGAGTTGGATATCACATCTCATGCCATAGGAAGGGTCTCAGGTTTGGTAGAAGCATTGAGATATCACATCTCATGCTATAGGAAGGGTCTCAGGATTGGAATGGAAAGGAGTTGGATATCACATCTCATGCCATAGGAAGGGTCTCAGGTTTGGTATAAGCATTGAGATATCACATCTCTACTATCGTAAGGGTCTCAGGATTGGAATAGGAAGGAGTTGGATATCCCATCTCATGCTTTAAGAAGGGTCTCAGGTTTGGTATTAGAAGCATTGAGATATCACATCTCATGCTATAGGAAGGGTCTAAGGATTGGAATGGGAAGGAGTTGGATATCACATTTTATGCTATAGGAAGAGTCTCAGGTTTGGTATTACAAGCATTGTGATATTATATCTCATGGTATAGGAAGGGTCTCAGGATTGGATTGGGAAGGAGTTGGATATCACATCTCATGCTATAGGAAGGGTCTCAGGTTTGGAATGGGAAGGGTTTGTACATCACATCTCTTGCTGTAGGAAGGGCCTCAGGTTTGGTATGAGAAACATTGAGATATCACATCTCATGTTATAGGAAGGATATCAGGTTTGGTATTAGAAGCATTGAGATATCACATCTCTGCTATCGAAAGGGTCTCAGGATTGGAATGGGAAGGAGTTGGATATCCCATCTCATGTTATAGGAAGGGTCTCAGATTTGGTATTAGAAGCATTGAGATATCACATCTCATGCTATAGGAAGGGTCTCAGGATTGGAATGGGAAGGGCTTGGATATCCCATCTCATGTTATAGGACGGGTCTCAGGTGTGGTATTAGAAGCATTGAGATATCACATCTCATGCTATAGGAATGGTCTCAGGATTGGAATGGGAAGGAGTTGGATATTACATTCTTGCTATAGGAAGGGTCTCAGGTTTGCAATGGGAAGGAGTTGGATATCACATATGCTATAGGAAGGGTCTCAGGTTTGGAACACGGGAAGGAGTTGGATATCACATCTCATGCTTTAAGAAGGGTCTCAGTTTTGGTATTAGAAGCATTGAGATATCACATCTCATGCTATAGGAAGGGTCTCAGGATTGGAATGGAAAGGAGTTGGATATCACATCTCATGCCATAGGAAGGGTCTCAGGTTTGGTATAAGCATTGATATATCACATCTCTGCTATCGTAAGGGTCTCAGGATTGGAATAGGAAGGAGTTGGATATCCCATCTCATGCTTTAAGAAGGGTCTCAGGTTTGGTATTAGAAGCATTGAGATATCACATCTCATGCTATAGGAAGGGTCTAAGGATTGGAATGGGAAGGAGTTGGATATCACATCTTATGCTATAGGAAGGGTCTCAGGTTTGGTATTACAAGCATTGTGATATTACATCTCATGCTATAGGAAGGGTCTCAGGATTGGATTGGGAAGGAGTTGGATATCACATCTCATGCTATAGGAAGGGTCTCAGGTTTGGAATGGGAAGGATTTGTACATCACATCTCTTGCTATAGGAAGGGCCTCAGGTTTGGAATGGGAAGGAGTTGGATATCACATCTCAAGCTATCTCAGGATTGGAATGGGAAGGAGTTTGATATCACATCTCAAGCTATAGAAAGGGTCTCAGGTTTGAAAAGGGGAAGGATTTGGATTTCACATCTCATGTTTTAGGACGGGTCTCAGGTTTGGTATTAGAAACATTGAGATATCCCATCTCATGGTATAGGAAGGGTCTCAGGATCGGATTGGGAAGGAGTTGGATATCACATCTCATGCAATAGGAAGGGTCTCAGGTTTGGTAGAAGCATTGAGATATCACATCTCATGCTATAGGAAGGGTCTCAGGATTGGAATGGAAAGGAGTTGGATATCACATCTCATGCCATAGGAAGGGTCTCAGCTTTGGTATAAGCATTGAGATATCACATCTCTGCTATCGTAAGGGTCTCAGGATTGGAATAGGAAGGAGTTGGATATCCCATCTCATGCTTTAAGAAGGGTCTCAGGTTTGGTATTAGAAGCATTGAGATATCACATCTCATGCTATAGGAAGGGTCTAAGGATTGGAATGGGAAGGAGTTGGATATCACATTTTATGCTATAGGAAGGGTTTCAGGTTTGGAAAGGGAAGGAGTATGATATCACATCTCATGCTATAGGAAGGGTCTCAGGATTGGAATGTGAAGGATTTGGATATCACATCATGCTAAAGGTAGGGTCTCAGGTTTGGTATAAGAATTGAGATATCACATCTCTGCTATCGGAAGGGTCTCAGGATTGGATTGGGAAGGAGTTGGATATCCCTTATGCTATAGGAAGGGTATCAGGTTAAAATGGGAAGGAGTTGGATATGACATCTCATGCTATAGGAAGGGTCTCAAGATTGAAATGGGAAGGATTTGGATATCCCATCTCTTGCTATAGGAACGGTCTCAGGTTTTTTATTAGAAACATTGAGATATCACATCTCATGCTATAGGAAGGGTTTCAGGATTGGAATGGGAAGGAGTTGGATATCCCTTCTCATGCTAAAGGAAGGTCAGGTTGGAATGGGAAGGAGTTGGATATCACATCTCGTTATAGGAAGGGTCTCAGAATTGGAATGGAAGGATTTGGATATCACATCTCTTGCTATAGGAAGGGTCTCAGGTTTGGAAGGGGAAGGATTTGGATATCATATCTCATGTTATAGGACGGGTCCCAGGTTTGGTATTAGAAGCATTGAGATATCACATCTCATGCTATAGGAGGTGTCTCAGGATTGGAATGGGAAGGAGTTGGATATCACGTCTCATGTTATAGGAAGGGTCTCAGGATTGGAATGGCAAGGAGTTGGATATCACATCTCATGCTAAAGGAAGGGTCTCAGGTTTGATAGAAGCATTGAGATCACATCTCATGCTATAGGAAGGAACTCAGGATTGCAATGGGAAGGAGTTGGATATCACATCTCATGCCATAGGAAGGGTCTCAGTGCTCAATGCTTCTAATACCAAACCTGGGACCCGTCCTATAACATGAGATGTGATATCCAAATCCTTCCCCTTCCAAACCTAAGACCCTTCCTATAGCATGAGATGTGATATCATACTCCTTCCCTTTCCAAACCTGAAACCCTTCCGATTGCAGAGATGTGATATCTCAATGCTTATACCAAACCTGAGACCCTTCCTATGGCATGAGATGTCATATACTACTCCTTCCCATTCCAATCCTGAGACCCTTCCTATAGCATGAGATGTGATATCTCAATGCTTCTACCAAACCTGAGACCCTTCCTATAAAATGAGATGTGATATCCAACTCCTTCCCATTCTAATCCTGAGATCCTTCCTATACCATGAGATGTGATATCTCAATGTTTCTCATACCAAACCTGAGGCCCTTCCTATAGCAAGAGATGTGATGTACAAACCCTTCCCATTCCAAACCTGAGACCCTTCCTATAGCATGAGATGTGATATCCAACTCCTTCCCAATCCAATCCTGAGACCCTTCCTATATGAGATGTAATATCACAATGCTTGTAATACCAAACCTGAGACCCTTCCTATAGCATAAGATGTGATATCCAACTCCTTCCCATTCCAATCCTTAGACCCTTCCTATAGCATGAGATGTGATATCTCAATGCTTCTAATACCAAACCTGAGACGCTTCTTAAAGCATGATATGGGATATCCAACTCCTTCCTATACCAATCCTGAGACCCTTATGATAGCAGAGATGTGATATCTCAATGCTTATACCAAACCTGAGACCCTTCCTATGGCATGAGATGTGATATCCAACTCCTTCCCATTCCAATCCTGGGACCCTTCCTATACCATGAGATGTGATATCTCAATGCTTCTACCAAACCTGAGAACCTTCCTATAGCATGAGATGTGATATCCAACTCCTTCCCATTCAAATCCTGAGACCCTTCCTATACCATGAGATGTGATATCTCAATGTTTCTAATACCAAACCTGAGACCCGTCCTAAAACATGAGACGTGAGATCCAAATCCTTCCCCTTCCAAACCTGAGACCCTTCCTATAGCTTGAGATGTGATATCAAACTCCTTCCCATTCCAATCCTGAGATAGCTTGAGATGTGATATCCAACTCCTTCCCATTCCAATCCTGAGACCCTTCCGATAGCATGAGATGTGATATCTCAATGCTTCTAATATCAAAACTGAGACCCTCCCTATAGCATGAGATGTGATATCTGAGTCCTTCCCATTCCTATCCTGAGACCCTTCCGATAGCAGAGATGTGATATCTCAATGCTTATACCAAACATGAGACCCTTCCTATAGCATGAGATGTGATATCTCAATGCTTCTATCAAACCTGAGACCCTTCCTTTAGCATGAGATGTGATATCCAACTCCTTCCCATTCCAATCCTGAGACCCTTCCTATAGCATGAGATGTAATATCTCAATGCTTCTATCAAACCTGAGACCCTTCCTTTAGCATGAGATGTGATATCCAACTCCTTCGCCTTCCAAACCTGAGACCCTTCCTTTAGCATGAGATGTGATATCCAAATCCTTCCCATTCCAATCCTGAAACCCTTCCTATACCATGAGATGTGATATCTCTATTTTTCTAATAAAAAACATGAGACCCTTCCTGTAGCAAGAGATATGATATCCAAATCCTTCCCATTCCAATCCTGAGACCCTTCCTATAACATGAGATGTGATATCCAACTCCTTCCCATTCCAACCTGAGACCCTTCCTATAGAATGAGAAGGGATATCCAATTCCTTCCCATTCCAATCCTGAGACCCTTCCTATACCATGAGATGTGATATCTCAATGCTTCTAATACCAAACCTGGGACCCATCCTATAACATGAGATATGATATCCAAATCCTTCCCATTCCAATCCTGAAACCCTTCCTTTAGCATGAGATGTGATATCTCAATGTTTCTAATAAAAAACCTGAGACCCTTCCTATAGCAAGAGATGTGATATCCAAATCCTTCCCATTCCAATCCTTAGACCCTTCCTATAACATGAGATGTGATATCCAACTCCTTCCCATTCCAATCCTGAAACCCTTCCTATGGCATGAGATGTGATATCCAACTCCTTCCCAATCCAATCCTGAGACCAATGTGATATCTCAATGCTTATACCTAACCTGAGACCCTTCCTATGGCATGAGATGTGATATCCAACTCCTTCCCATTCCAATCCTGAGACCCTTCCTATAGCATGAGATGTGATATCTCAATGCTTCTAATATCAAACCTGAGATCCTTCCTATAACATGAGATGTGATATCCAAATCCTTCCACTTCCAAACCTGAGACCGTCCCTTTAGCATGAGATGTGATATCCGACTCCTTCCCAATCCAATCCTGAGACCAATGTGATATCTCAATGCTTATACCAAACCTGAGACCCTTCCTATGGCATGAGATGTGATATCCAACTCCTTCCCATTCCAATCCTGAGACCCTTCCTATAGCATGAGATGTGATATCTCAATGCTTCTACCAAAACTGAGACCCTTCCTTTAGCATGAGATGTGATATCCAACTCCTTCCCATTCCAATCCTGAGACCCTTCTGATAGCATGAGATGTGATATCTCAATGCTTCTAATACCAAACCTGAGATCCTTCCGATAGCATGAGATGTGATATCTCAATGCTTCTAATACCAAACCCGAGATCTTCCTATAGCATGAGATGTGATATCTCAATGCTTCTATCAAACCTGAGACACTTCCTTTAGCATGAGATGTGATATCCAACTCCTTCCCATTCCAATCCTGAGACCCTTCCTATAGCATAAGATGTAATATCTCAATGCTTCTATCAAACCTGAGACCCTTCCTTTAGCATGAGATGTGATATCCAACTCCTTCCCCTTCCAAACCTGAGACCCTTCCTTTAGCATGAGATGTGATATCCAAATCCTTCCCATTCCAATCCTGAAACCCTTCCTATACCATGAGATGTGCTATCTCTATGTTTCTAATAAAAAACATGAGACCCTTCCTATAGCAAGAGATATGATATCCAAATCCTTCCCATTCCAATCCTGAGACACTTCCTATAACATGAGATGTGATATCCAACTCCTTCCCATTCCAACCTGAGACCCTTCCTATAGCATGAGAAGGGATATCCAACTCCTTCCCATTCCAATCCTGAGACCCTTCCTATTCCATGAGATGTGATATCTCAATGCTTCTAATACCAAACCTGGGACCTGTCCTATAACATGAGATATGATATCCAAATCCTTCCCATTCCAATCCTGAAACCCTTCCTTTAGCATGAGATGTGATATCTCAATGTTTCTAATAAAAAACTTGAGACCCTTCCTATAGCAAGAGATGTGATATCCAAATCCTTCCCATTCCACTCCTGAGACCCTTCCTATAACATGAGATGAGATATCCAACTCCTTCCCATTCCAATCCTGAAACCCTTCTTATAGCATGAGATGTGATATCTCAATATTTCTAATAAAAAACCTGAGACCCTTCCTATAGCAAGAGATGTGATATCCAAATCCTTCCCATTCCAATCCTGAAATCCTTCCTATAACATGAGATGTGATATCCAATTCCTTCCCATTCCAAACCTGAGACCCTTCCTATTGGATGAGATGTGATATCCAACTCCTTCCCATTCCAATCCTGAGACCAATGTGATATCTCAATGCTTATACCAAACCTGAGACCCTTCATATGGCATGAGATGTGATATCCAACTCCTTCCCATTCCAATCCTGAGACACTTCCTATAGCATGAGATGTGATATCTCAATGCTTCTACCAAAACTGAGACCCTTCCTTTAGCATGAGATGTGATATCCAACTCCTTCCCATTCCAATCCTGAGACCCTTCCTATAGCATGAGATGTGATATCTCAATGCTTCTACCAAACCTGAGACCCTTCCTATAGCATGAGATGTGATATCCAACTCCTTCCCATTCCAATCCTGAGACCCTTCCTATACCATGAGATGTGATATCTCAATGTTTCTAATACCAAACCTGAGAACCGTCCTAAAACATGAGATGTGAGATCCAAATCCTTCCCCTTCCAAACCTGAGACCCTTCCTATAGCTTGAGATGTGATATCAAACTCCTTCCCATTCCAATCCTGAGATAGCTTGAGATGTGATATCCAACTCCTTCCCATTCCAATCCTTTGACCCTTCCGATAGCATGAGATGTGATATCTCAATGTTTCTCATACCAAACCTGAGGCCCTTCCTATAGCAAGAGATGTGATGTACAAATCCTTCCCATTCCAAACCTGAGACCCTTCCTATAGCATGAGATGTGATATCCAACTCCTTCCCAATCCAATCCTGAGACCCTTCCTATAGCATGAGATGTAATATCACAATGCTTGTAATACCAATCCTGAGACCCTTCCTATAGCATAAGATGTGATATCCAACTCCTTCCCATTCCAATCCTGAGACCCTTCCTATACCATGAGATGTGATATCTCAATGCTTCTAATACCAAACCTGGGACCCGTCCTATAACATGAGATATGATATCCAAATCCTTCCCATTCGAATCCTGAAACTCTTCCTTTAGCATGAGATGTGATATCTCAATGTTTCTAATAAAAAACCTGAGACCCTTCCTATAGCAAGAGATGTGATATCCAAATCCTTCCCATTCCAATCCTGAGACCCTTCCTATAACATGAGATGTGATATCCAACTCCTTCCCATTCCAATCCTGAAACCCTTCCTATAGCATGAGATGTGATATCTCAATGTTTCTGATAAAAAACCTGAGACCCTTCCTATAGCAAGAGATGTGATATCCAAATCCTCCCCATTCCAATCCTGAGATCCTTCCTATAACATGAGATGTGATATCCAATTCCTTCCCATTCCAAACCTGAGACCCTTCCTATTGGATGAGATGTGATATCCAACTCCTTCCCAATCCAATCCTGAGACCAATGTGATATCTCAATGCTTATACCAAACCTGAGACCCTTCCTATGGCATGAGATGTGATATCCAACTCCTTCCCATTCCAATCCTGAGACCCTTCCTATAGCATGAGATGTGATATCTCAATGCTTCTACCAAAACTGAGACCCTTCCTTTAGCATGAGATGTGATATCCAACTCCTTCCCATTCCATTCCTGAGACCCTTCCTATAGCATGAGATGTGATATCTCAATGCTTCTAATATCAAACCTGAGATCCTTCCTGTTAGGAAAGATTTCGTAATTGTAGGTAATCTTCCTTCCATGTGGCAACCCCTAAACTTTTTGCTATTGTTTTTAACCTTGTTCTTGACTTTGCTAGAGAAGTACAGCCTTCTGCCGCACTTCTCTGGGCTTTCGCTCCTTTCTTACGGGGAAACTGACATGCCCTTAAGACAGTCAGTACCGGGGAACGTTGTTTCCCGTAGTTTCTTTTATCGTGTCGCAGCTTTAGTGCAACACGACACAAGAGGGCACTGTAAGCTAAGTTACAGCTCTCTTGGGTCTCTAGCCTTCTACAGGCCCTAGATACTCGTTTAGGATTGTATTTGATCGGTGCAAGTCATTCAGGGACTGGAATGGTGGCAGCGATCGTTTTGTATATTTTGAGCTCCTTTTGGCGTTCTGAGCACGTTTTTGCACTGAACCCAAAATGGTGGCCTGGCTCCCCAAAATGGCCAGACCACGAGGCTCCTTTGTCCTTTCCACTGACCGTCTTGCTCCCTTCACCTTCCCCAGGTCCAGCGACCTGGAAACCTTCCTTATTTGGGCATGTACTTTCCCGCGAAACACGGATGCTTTCGCGGGCTTCTACATGTCGTTTGTGTGCCTCCAGGGTGTGGGCTGGGATGTCTGGTCCCAATACACATCCTGGGTGCCAGAGAGTCTAGGGTGGTGTGAATGCTTGGGACCACCGTGGTCCGTGATTGGTCCACGTATGGTATGTGTGTTGATGAGCGGATCTCCCATTGGCTCCCCTCCGTTTTGGCGCGAAGGGAACCATGGATAAGAGGAGGCTGGAAACACCACTACCATGTCGATCTCCTGAGTTCTCACGAACGAAGGAATACAGGAGCCAAGTATCCTGCAACCAAGAGGCTGGACCGAGGAATCGCTGGTGACCCGCTGAAGGAATCCTCCTTTGCACTGCTGTCGTCCTGAGAGCCCCTGTCCTCCTTTGATCGAACCAGAAGGCCTGTACTGGTGCTTCGACCTTTGGGATAGCAGGAACAGCTATTCCCGGCATCTTCAACCATCTCCTGCCAAGTAAGCCTTCGGAAGCGTCTCTGGGCCATCCAGTTGACTGACCAGCTTACAAAGGAGTCTGGCTCTGCAACCGCCGCCAGGTTGTGCAGTATCTCGAGTCCTTGTCACTCTCCCACGCTTCGTGCACTTGGCGTTCCCAGGTCTGAAGGGAGGAGTGTACTTTTGACTCAGATACGCACGGCCGCTCCGTTGTCCTGCTGCGGCAACAAACTGTGCCGGTTTCGTCGATTGGGACGTCTTTTTGCTCTACACGACTACAAAGCGTTCCCTGCTCTTCTGAACCTGCCAGCTGCTGAAACTAACGTGGAGAAGCCTGGGACTGCTTGCTTCGGGGACCGGTGAGTAGCATAGCTAGGATCTGGTCGCCCTCCTGCAGTAGCCCATTGCTTTTCCCCGCTGTGTAAAACAGCACCCTTTTCGCCCGTACTCGCGCTCTTCTTCTGCCCGCTGTGGAGGCTGCGCTTGAGTTGCGGACCCTGTTCTTCTTCTGCTGTGCACTAACCCGAACTGCCTGACTTCCTTCGAAGAGCTTCTCCTTTTGCCCGTTGGCACCAGCGCGCGCAGGTACTTTGAGCACCAGGCTCCACTCTTCGCAGGGCTCGGACTTCCATCTAGTTAGGTGCCTATGAAGGCGAACTGAGTCGAAAGCATTATCGCACTGCCTGTTTTCCTTCCCTTTCAGGTGGACTACATATTTCGTGCTTTAAACGCTTGCGACTGTAGTATTTGTATATATATTGTGTTGATATGGTATGTGTTGGTTTAATATTGTGATATTGTGCTTTTCTCGCTACAGTCGTTGTTTTAAAGGCCTTAAAATAAATGTGTATATATTTTTGATATAACACCTGTTTGGAGTAGTTTGTAAGTGTTCTGGTTTTGTGTGCTCATTGCGGGCTTTCAGTCACCCTCACCCCTCTTGAGATCTAGTCTTGACCGCCGTGATCGCTACCTTGATTGGTCTGGCTCGTCCAGAGGTTACCCTGTTCCAAGTAATTAGGTTGGCCTTCTGAACTTCTGCGCCACCAGGACAGAGTTCAGAAATCCGTCTTAACACTTCCTATAACATGAGATGTGATATCCAAATCCTTCCACTTCCAAACCTGAGACCCTCCCTTTAGCATGAGATGTGATATCCGACTCCTTCCCATTCCAATCCTGAGACCCTTCTGATAGCATGAGATGTGATATCTCAATGCTTCTAATACCAAACCTGAGATCCTTCCGATAGCATGAGATGTGATATCTCAATGCTTCTAATACCAAACCTGAGATCTTCCTATAACATGAGATGTGATATCCAAATCCTTCCACTTCCAAACCTGAAACCCTCCCTTTAGCATGAGATGTGATATCCGACTCCTTCCCATTCCAATCCTGAGACCCTTCTGGTAGCATGAGATGTGATATCTCAATGCTTCTAATACCAAACCTGAGATCCTTCCGATAGCATGAGATCTGATATCTCAATGCTTTTACCAAACCTGAGACCCTCCCTATAGCATGAGATGTGATGTCCAACTCCTTCCCATTCCAATCCTGAGACCCTTCCTATAGCATGAGATGTTATATCTCAATGCTTCTAATACCACACCTGATATCCTTCCTATAACATGAGATGTGATATCCAACTCCTTTCCATTCGAATACTGAGATCCTTCCTATACTTTGAGATGTGATATCTCAATGTTTCTCATACCAAACCTGAGGCCCTTCCTATAGCAAGAGATGTGATATACAAATCCTTCCCAAACCTGATACCCTTCCTATAGCATGAGATGTGATATCCGACTCCTTCCCAATCCAATCCTGAGACCCTTCCTATAGCATGAGATGTAATATCACAATGCTTGTAATACCAACCCTGAGACCCTTCCTATACCATGAGATGTGATATCCAACTCCTTCCCATTCCAATCCTGAGACCCTTCCTATAGCATGAGATGTGATATCTCAATGCTTCTAATACCAAAACTGAGACCCTTCTTTAAGCATGAGATGAGATATCCAACTCCTTCCCGTTCCAAACCTGAGACCCTTCCTATAGCATATGTGATATCCAACTCCTTCCCATTCCAAACCTGAGACCCTTCCTATAACAAGAATGTAATATCCAACTAGTTCCCATTCCAATCCTGAGACCTTTCCTATAGCATGAGATGTGATATCTCAATGCTTCTAATAGAAAACCTGATATCCTTCCTATGACATGAGATGTGATATCCAATTCCTTCCCATTCCAAACCTGAGACCCTTCCTACAGCATGCGATGTGATATCTCAATGCTTCTAATACCACACCTGAGACCCGTCCTATAACATGAGATGGGATATCCAAGCCCTTCCCATTCCAATCCTGAGACCCTTCCTATAGCATGAGATGTGAAATCTCAATGCTTCTAATACCAAACCTGAGACCCTTCCTATAACATGAGATGGGATATCCAACTCTTTCCCATTCCAATCCTGAGACCCTTTCGATAGCAGAGATGTGATATCTCAATGCTTATACCAAACCTGAGACCCTTCCTATGGCATGAGATGTCATATACTACTCCTTCCCATTCCAATCCTGAGACCCTTCCTATAGCATGAGATGTGATATCCAACTCCTTCCCATTCTAATCCTGAGATCCTTCCTATACCATGAGATGTGATATCTCAATGTTTCTCATACCAAACCTGAGGCCCTTCCTATAGCAAGAGATTTGATGTACAAACCCTTCCCATTCCAAACCTGAGACCCTTCCTATAGCATGAGATGTGATATCCAACTCCTTCCCAATCCAATCCTGAGACCCTTCCTATAGCATGAGATGTAATATCACAATGCTTCTAATACCAAACCTGAGACCCTTCCTATAGCATAAGATGTGATACCCAACTCCTTCCCATTCCAATCCTTAGACCCTTCCTATAGCATGAGATGTGATATCTCAATAATTCTAATACCAAACCTGAGACCCTTCTTAAAGCATGAGATGGGATATACAACTCCTTCCTATACCAATCATGAGACCCTTATGATAGCAGAGATGTGATATCTCAATGCTTATACCAAACCTGAGACCCTTCCTATGGCATGAGATGTGATATCCAACTCCTTCCCATTCCAATCCTGGGACCCTTCCTATAGCATGAGATGTGATATCTCAATGCTTCTACCAAACCTGAGACCCTTCCTATAGCATGAGATGTAATATCCAACTCCTTCCCATTCCAATCCTGAGACCCTTCCTATACCATGAGATGTGATATCTCAATGTTTCTAATACCAAACCTGAGACCCGTCCTAAAACATGAGATGTGAGATCCAAATCCTTCCCCTTCCAAACCTGAGACCCTTCCTAAAGCTTGAGATGTGATATCAAACTCCTTCCCATTCCAATCCTGAGATAGCTTGAGATGTGATATCCAACTCCTTCCCATTCCAATCCTGAGACCCTTCCGATAGCATGAGATGTGATATCTCAATGCTTCTAATATCAAAACTGAGACCCTTCCTATAGCATGAGATGTGATATCCAACTCCTTCCCATTCCAATCCTGAGACCCTTCCTATACCATGAGATGTGATATCTCAATGTTTCTAATACCAAACCTGAGACCCGTCCTAAAACATGAGATGTGAGATCCAAATCCTTCCCCTTCCAAACCTGAGACCCTTCCTAAAGCTTGAGATGTGATATCAAACTCCTTCCCATTCCAATCCTGAGATAGCTTGAGATGTGATATCCAACTCCTTCCCATTCCTAACCTGAGACCCTTCCGATAGCAGAGATGTGATATCTCAATGCTTATACCAAACCTAAGACCCTTCCTATAGCATGAGATGTGATATCTCAATGCTTCTATCAAACCTGAGACCCTTCCTTTAGCATGAGATGTGATATCCAACTCCTTCCCCTTCCAAACCTGAGACCCTTCCTTTAGCATGAAATGTGATATCCAAATCCTCCCCATTCCAATCCTGAAACCCTTCCTATACCATGAGATGTGATATCTCTGTTTCTAATAAAAAAACATGAGACCCTTCCTATAGCAAGAGATATGATATCCAAATCCTTCCCATTCCAATCCTGAGACCCTTCCTATAACATGAGATGTGATATCCAACTCCTTCCCATTCCAACCTGAGACCCTTCCTATAGCATGAGAAGGGATATCCAACTCCTTCCCATTCCAATCCTGAGACCCTTCCTATACCATGAGATGTGATATCTCAATGCTTCTAATACCAAACCTGGGACCCGTCCTATAACATGAGATATGATATCCAAATCCTTCCCATTCGAATCCTGAAACCCTTCCTTTAGCATGAGATGTGATATCTCAATGTTTCTAATAAAAAACCTGAGACCCTTCCTATAGCAAGAGATGTGATATCCAAATCCTTCCCATTCCAATCCTGAGATCCTTCCTATAACATGAGATGTGATATCCAACTCCTTCCCATTCCAATCCTGAAACCCTTCCTATAGCATGAGATGTGATATCTCAATGTTTCTGATAAAAAACCTGAGACCCTTCCTATAGCAAGAGATGTGATACCCAAATCCTTCCCATTCCAATCCTGAGATCCTTCCTATAACATGAGATGTGATATCCAATTCCTTCCCATTCCAAACCTGAGACCCTTCCTATTGGATGAGATGTGATATCCAACTCCTTCCCAATCCAATCCTGAGACCAATGTGATATCTCAATGCTTATACCAAACCTGAGACCCTTCCTATGGCATGAGATGTGATATCCAACTCCTTCCCATTCCAATCCTGAGACCCTTCCTATAGCATGAGATGTGATATCTCAATGCTTCTACCAAAACTGAGACCCTTCCTTTAGCATGAGATGTGATATCCAACTCCTTCCCATTCCAATCCTGAGACCCTTCCTATAGCATGAGATGTGATATCTCAATGCCTCTAATACCAAACCTGAGATCCTTCCTATAACATGTGATGTGATATTCAAATCCTTCCCCTTCCAAACCTGAGACCCTCCCTTTAGCATGAGATGTGATATCCGACTCCTTCCCATTCCAATCCTGAGACCCTTCTGATAGCATGAGATGTGATATCTCAATGCTTCTAATACCAAACCTGAGATCCTTCCGATAGCATGAGATGTGATATCTCAATGCTTCTAATACCAAACCTGAGATCTTCCTATAACATGAGATGTGATATCGAAATCCTTCCACTTCCAAACCTGAAACCCTCCCTTTAGCATGAGATGTGATATCCGACTCCTTCCCATTCCAATCCTGAGACCCGTCTGGTAGCATGAGATGTGATATCTCAATGCTTCTAATACCAAACCTGAGATCCTTCCGATAGCATGAGATCTGATATCTCAATGCTTCTAATACCAAACCTGAGATCCTTCCTATAGCATGAGATGTGATATCCAACTCCTTCCCATTCCAAACCTGAGACCCTTCCTATAGCATGAGATGTGATATCTCAATGCTTCTAATACCAAACCTGAGATCCTTCCTATAACATGAGATGTGATATCTTAATGCTTCTAAAACCAAACATGAGAACTATCCTGTAACATGTGAAATCCAAATCATTCCCTTTCCAAACCTGAGACCCTTCCTATAGCTTGAGATGTGATATCAAACTCCTTCCCATTCCAATCCTGAGATAGCTTGAGATGTGCTATCCAACTCCTTCCCATTCCAATCCTGAGACCCTTCCTATACCATGAGATGTGATATCTCAATGCTTCTAATACCAAACCTGACACCCGTCCTAAAACATTTGTGAGATCCAAATCCTTCCCCTTCCAAACCTGAGACCTTTCCTTTAGCATGAGATGTGATATCCAACTCCTTCCCATTCCAATCCTGAGACCTTTCCTATAGCATGATATGTGATATCTCAATGCTTCTAATACCAAACCTGAGATCCTTCCTATAACATGAGATGTGTATCCAACTCCTTCCCATTCCAAACCTGAGACCCTTCCTATAGCATGAGATGTGATATCTTAATGCTTCTAAAACCAAACCTGAGAACTATCCTATAACATATGTGAAATCCAAATCCTTCCCTTTCCAAACCTGAGACCCTTCCGATAGCATGAGATGTGATATCTCAATGCTTCTAAAACCAAACATGAGAACCATCCTACAACATGAGATGTGAAATCCAAATCCTTCCCTTTCCAAACCTGAGACCCTTCCTATAACTTGAGATGTGATATCAAACTCCTTCCCATTCCAATCCTGAGATAGCTTGAGATGTGATATCCAACTTCTTCCCATTCCAATCCTGGGACCCTTCCGATAGCATGAGATGTGATATCTCAATGCCTCTAATATCAAAACTGAGACCCTCCCTATAGCATGAGATGTGAAATCTAAGTCCTTCCCATTCCTATCCTGAGACCCTTCCGATAGCAGAGATGTTATATCTCAATGCTTATACCAAATCTGAGACCCTTCCTATGGCATGAGATGTGATATCCAACTCCTTCCCATTCCAATCCTGAGACCCTTCCTATAGCATGAGATGTGAAATCTCAATGCTTCTATCAAACCTGAGACCCTTCCTTTAGCATGACATGTGATATCCAACTCCTTCCCATTCCAATCCTGAGACCCTTCCTATAGCATGAGTTGTGATATCTCAATGCTTCTAATACCAAACCTGGGACCCGTCCTATAACATGAGATGTGATATCCAAATCCTTCCCCTTCCAAACCTAAGACTCTTCCTTTAGCATGAGATGTGATATCCAAATCCTTCCCATTCCAATCCTGAAACCCTTCCTATAGCATGAGATGTGATAACTCAATGTTTCTAATAAAAAACCTGAGACCCTTCCTATAGCAAGAGATGTGATATCCAAATCCTTCCCATTCCAATCCTGAGACCCTTCCTATAACATGAGATGTGTTATCCAAGTCCTTCCCATTCCAACCTGAGACCCTTCCTATAGCATGAGAAGGGAAATCGAACTCCTTCCCATTCCAATCCTGAGACCCTTCCTATAGCAAGAGATGTGATATCCAAATCCTTCCCATTCCAATCCTGAGATCCTTCCTATAACATGAGATGTGATATCCAATTATTTCCCATTCCAAACCTGAGACCCTTCCTATTGGATGAGATGTGATATCCAACTCCTTCCCATTCCAATCCTGAGACCCTTCCTATACCATGAGATGTGATATCTCAATGCTTCTAATACCAAACCTGGGACCCGTCCTATAACATGAGATATGATATCCAAATCCTTCCCCTTCCAAACCTGATACCCTTCCTTTAGCATGAGATGTGATATCCAAATCCTTCCCATTCCAATCCTGAAACCCTTCCTATAGCATGAGATGTGATATCTCAATGTTTCTAATAAAAACCTGAGACCCTTCCTATAGCAAGAGATGTGATATCCAAATCCTTCCCATTCCAATCCTGAGACCCTACCTATAACATGAGATGTGATATCCAAATCCTTCCCATTCCAACCTGAGACCCTTCCTATAGCATGAGAAGGGATATCCAACTCCTTCCCAATCCAATCCTGAGACCCTTCCGATAGCAGAGATGTGATATCTCAATGCTTATACCAAACCTGAGACCCTTACTATGGCATGAGATGTGATATCCAAATCCTTCCCATTCCAATCCTGAGACCCTTCCTATAGCATGAGATGTGATATCTCAATGCTTCTGCCAAACCTGAGACCCTTCCTTTAGCATGAGATGTGATATCCAAATCCTTCACATTCCAATCCTGAGACCCTTCCTATAGCATGAGATATGATATCTCAATGCTTCTAATACCAAACCTGAGATCCTTCCTATAACATGAGATGTGATATCCAACTCCTTCCCATTCCAAACCTGAGACCTTTCCGATAGCATGAGATATGATATCTCAATGCTTCTAAAACCAAACATGAGAACCATCCTATAACATGAGATGTGCTATCCAAATCCTTCCCTTCCCAAACCTGAGACCCTTCCTATAGCTTGAGATGTGATATCAAACTCCTTCCCATTCCAAACCTGAGACCCTTATTATACCTGAAAAACGAGGTGCGCCACTGAAGGAAAAGGGGAAAAGAAGGAGAAAATAAAGAAAAAAGAAGAAATTGGAAGAGCACCGGACTTTGAAAAGCTCTGTAGCGGGGAAGTGCAGTTGCACATAAAAATCTCCTCGCGGAAGTTTGGCCCGACCTAACGGTCCCCGCCGCAACTACACAACGCGAGAGCTGCCTCCCAGTTTACAAGAGCAGAGGAGAGACGCGTGAAGCTCTTAAGGAGGGGGCCCCAAGGCGCCGCGGACACCTCGTGCAACAATTAAGGTGGTCGCCGGTGCTCCGCACAGCGGAGAGCACCTGTAGATTCGGCGGCTGTGGGCCCCCTCCCCCACCCCCCCACCCCACCTGCGCAGGGGCTGTCATTGCACAGGAGACTCTTGAGCCTCGGTGTGCACGCGGCACAGAGTTTTGGGGGTGTCAAGCCAGGCGTCCCGTTCCCCTCCCCCCCCCCAGGGAAACCCGAATCACTCGACACCAAGGCCCGGCTGTTAACCCATCCACATAAGACTGCTGTATAACGGAGGCACGGGAAGCCCCGTCTCAGAAAACACCCCTATACAAACATACGCAAAGTGGGGGTCCAGCTTCCCAACGGTCCCAGGCACAAGAAGCACGACTCCACACGCTGCATCCAGAGCATATTGCAGCTCTAACCAAATATTAAACACCACGCGCCTCGCCATAAAATTCCCTCATGCTATGAGAGAGCTAAACGCGACACGCTGCACAATATATATTAACAGTTTCCCCTTCAGGGAATGAAGAATCTGCACTCTCTTGGTAGGAGTGGTGTCCCAGAAACTTAAGTTTCACCTCAGCCCAGACACCCAAGAACTGCCAGTTACTCCCCCAAGGCCGCATTTCTCTCTGCAGCTCTCCGCTGCTCGATGGCGCAGTTGGCGCCCCCACGCCTTGTTAAACCAGTACAAGGTAAGGTCATTAGCATTAATGCCCCCATGCTACAACCTTCATGTGCGCCTACCTTGCTAGCAAACACACGCCCTCTGCTGTACCACAGCAGGAATGCGCGACTACGGTCCCGCACTCAGCCCACCAACCCCATCAGTTCTACCCCTACCTTGGGTTACCGAAATGTTAGGTTGGGCATAAGAAGCCAGCGGCCAGCACACACATGCTCTGCCACGGCACGACAGTTCATCATCAAGGGTCTTGTCAACAAACAATACTTCACGATCACCAACCCTACTATGAACTTTAACTTTGCCCCACAACCTTCGCCCTTCAGTCCTACTGCACCCATGCCTGTAGCGCATACTGTTGCCGCCCCCATGACCACACTTGATTTTGTGCAGCGCAATGATGTTTCTGTGCCTATTCATCCTACTGTTGCCACACCCATGACCACACTTGATTTTGTGCAGCTCAATGATGTTTCTGTGCCTATTCATCCTACTGTTGCCACACCCATGACCACACTTGATTTTGTGCAGCTCAATGATGTTTCTGTGCCTATTCATCCTACTGTTGCCACACCCATGACCACACTTGATTTTGTGCAGCTCAATGATGTTTCTGCCTATTCATCCTACTGTTGCCACACCCATGACCACACTTGATTTTGTGCAGCTCAATGATGTTTCTGTGCCTATTCATCCTACTGTTGCCACACCCTCGACCACACCACCTAGTACTTCTGACCCTCCATCCTCACCCACCAGCCCACCTATCCCCACGCCTCCCCATGCCTACATGCTAAGCTGCGCCCTGCTTAATGCCCGCTCCATACCAGCTCACGCCCTTGACATCAACGACCTGCTCATAAACAACAAGCTCGACCTCCTCATCCTTACTGAAACCTGGCTGAATGAAAGCTCAGGCCCAGTCTTATCACTCGCCATCCCACCTGGATATTCCATTTTTAGGAAAGACCGCACCTCTCAGAGAGGTGGAGGCGTTGCCCTCATCGCGAGGGACACCCTTACCATCAGAGAAGCTGAAGGCATCCTTGATAGCAATAGTGACTACCTCCCGCTAAAAATCAATGTCTCGCCCAACTGCACCATATCCATGCACATTGTATACAGACCCCCTGGCCCATGTACGGACTTCCATGACACCCTTATCCCTGCATTGTCTCACAACATCAAAAAGACCTCTCAGGTTCTACTCCTTGGTGACCTCAACCTAGGGCTGAATGACCCTAAAGACTCCCCAGCGAAACACCTCAAGAAGGCACTCTCCAACATCAGCTTTGTGCACTCCATTTCTGACACCACGCACATCAAAGGGCGCACCCTTGACTGGATCAGTCATCACAACTGCTCCCTTCTCATCACGGCCAATACCCCTATCCCCTGGTCTGACCATCACTACATCCAATTCAACCTCGGAACCAGAAAAGTGGCTCTCTCTCCGCCATCACCATGCCTCGCCACCTACGCCAGGAGCTCACGCCTCCTCACAGTCGAGAACCTAGCACCCTACCTCCTTAACCCAGCCCTTCAGGCACCTTCATCTAATAACCCTGACACCTTAGCTGACACCTTCAAGGATGTCATCACGTCAGCCGTGGACGCCATTGCTCCCCTGACTCTCAAAAAAGCTAAGAAAGCCAAACATGCTAACTCATGGTTCTCTAAAGAACTCCTTGACCAACGTGCGCAAAAGAGGATTGCACTATCCTCCTGGAAAGCAAACCCCTCTGAAGCCACTAAACAGAAGTTCAAAGCCATTTCCAAATCCTACAAGACTAACATCACACTGGCAAAGGCTGCCTCCTTCAACGCCAGGATCTCCGACGCCAAGTCAGGATCTAAGGAGCTATTCACAATCTTCAGGGAACTTGAAAAACCATCTGCCCCCCCCTCCTCAGTTATCAAAGATGACAAGTGGTGCAACAGCATTCAATCTGCCATGCTAGAGAAGCTCAACACCCTCCAAACAAAAATTTGTGGCCACCAAAAAGCCCTTTCCCATATCATAGCGAACATCCACGCCAAGCCACCCATCAAGTCCACGTCATCCCCGATGTTCGAATTCAAAGACATCACTGAGCAAGAGGTCATCATCCTCCTCAACTATATTAAACCCTCCAATTGTAAAGGCGATGCCTGCCCAGCCAGCCTCATCAAAGACTCCGCACATACTCTCGCCCCCTTCCTTACAGCCTTTATCAACTCCTCCTTCCAATCAGGCCATGTCCCATCAGGACTCAAGGAAGCGTAGGGACGCCCACTCCTCAAGAAACCCTCACTCGACCCAACCGTCCCGGGGAATTACAGGCCTATCAAAACTGTACCATTCCTGCTCAAAATCTTGGACAAAGCAGCCTACCTGCAGGTCCAAAAGTTCTTAGAGGACAACCGTCTCCTCGGCCTGCGGCAATCTGGGTTCCGCCCCCGACATGGCACTGAAACGGCCCTCCTAGATCTAAAGAACCAAATGGATGACCTCAGAGATGCAGGCAAACCTGCCCTCCTACTGCTCCTGGATCTATCCGCAGCGTTCGATCTGGTTGACCACAACACCTTGTGTCACCACCTAGCCACCCAAGCCAACTTCTCCCCGAAAGCCTGCCAGTGGATCACCTCCTTTCTCCAAGAAAGGGCCATGAAAGTCTTTTCTGAAGCTGCCGCCGCCACCCCTAGCCTCCTCACCTGCGGTGTCCCTCAGGGATCCTGTATCGCCCCAACACTCTATAACCTCTTTACAAGGCCCCTGTTTAGCATCTTGGATTCCCTTGGTATTTCATATACCAACTATGCTGACGATACGCAGGTACTGATCCCACTCACGAGCGACTACCTAGCAGATTCCAACACCCTCACCTCTATCTACACTACCATCCAATCCTGGATGGCGGAGAATTGGCTGTGCCTCAACAGCGAAAAGACCGAACTCCTCCTCATTGGGTCACCCTTCACTCTGGGTAACCTCGGAGATCAGTACGCCTCCTTCTCACTTGATAACATTCCAATCAAGGTCTCGAACCATGTTAAGACACTCGGAGTCTACCTTGACTCCGACCTGTCCATGGATAAACAGGTCAATGCTATCGCTGCATCCTCAGCCTACTACTCCAAAGTCCTCAATGCAGCCAGGCCCTTCTTGGCCCGTCAAAATTGCCTCACGATTGCCAGGGCAATTATCGGGTCAAGACTTGACTACTGTAATGCCCTTCTCGTGGGGACATCCAGCAAAAACCTGGCCAAATTGCAGCTAGCCCAGAACAATGCGCTAAGGGCAGCCACCGGTACCTCAAGAAGAAACCATATCTCCGAAATCAGAAGGCAAGCACACTGGCTCCCTGTCAAAGAGAGAATTGTCTTTAAAACTCTTGCTCTCACACACAAATGCCTTCACGAACTTGCCCCTCCTTACCTGACCAACAGAATTACTAGGCACACCGCCACGAGACCTCTCAGGTCCCCTTATGCCAACACAATTGTCACGCCTACTACTGGGAAAGTGCGCGCTGGTGGCTCCAGCTTCCCCACCCTAGCAGCCACACACTGGAACGCTCTGCCACCTCACCTAAGACTCATTCAATCCCACCTAGCCTTCCGTAAGGCTATCAAAACCAGACTCTTTGTTTAACCTGAACCTGTATCGTCCACTGCATATATGCCTACCAATCTGTAACTAAGAGCCCTCCTGGCACCTGTCTGTAATCCTAAGTTTGCGTATCCTCTGTAACAGCGCCTCGATGCCTTACGGGCTGCAAGCGCGCTTAACAAATGCAAATAAATAAAAAATAAAAAAAAATATCTCAATGCTTCTAATACCAAACCTGAAACCCGTCCTAAAACATGAGATGTGAGATCCAAATCCTTCCCCTTCCAAACCTGAGACCCTTCCTATAGCTTGAGATGTGATATCAAACTCCTTCCCATTCAAATCCTGAGATAGCTTGAGATGTGATATCCAACTCCTTCCCATTCCAATCCTGAGACCCTTCCGATAGCATGAGATGTGATATCTCAATGCTTCTAATATCAAAACTGAGACCCTCCCTATAGCATGAGATGTGATATCTAAGTCCTTCCCATTCCTATCCTGAGACCCTTCCGATAGCAGAGATGTGATATCTCAATGCTTATACCAAACCTGAGACCCTTCCTATAGCATGAGATGTGATATCTCAATGCTTCTATCAAACCTGAGACCCTTCCTTTAGCATGAGATGTGATATCCAACTCCTTCCCATTCCAATCCTGAGACCCTTCCTATAGCATGAGCTGTAATATCTCAATGCTTCTATCAAACCTGAGACCCTTCCTTTACCATGAGTTGTGATATCCAACTCCTTCCCCTTCCAAACCTGAGACCCTTCCTTTAGCATGAGATGTGATATCCAAATCCTTCCCATTCCAATCCTGAAACCCTTCCTATAGCATGAGATGTGATATCTCAATGTTTCTAATAAAAAACTGAGACCCTTCCTATAGCAAGAGATGTGATATCCAAATCCTTCCCATTCCAATCCTGAGACCCTACCTATAACATGAGATGTGATATCCAACTCCTCCCCATTCCAACCTGAGACCCTTCCTATAGCATGAGAAGGGATATCCAACTCCTTCCCAATCCAATCCTGAGACCCTTCCGATAGCAGAGATGTGATATCTCAATGCTTATACCAAACCTGAGACCCTTACTATGGCATGAGATGTGATATCCAAATCCTTCCCATTCCAATCCTGAGACCCTTCCTATAGCATGAGATGTGATATCTCAATGCTTCTGCCAAACCCGAGACCCTTCCTTTAGCATGAGATGTGATATCCAAATCCTTCACATTCCAATCCTGAGACCCTTCATATAGCATGAGATATGATATCTCAATGCCTCTAATACCAAACCTGAGATCCTTCCTATAACATGAGATGTGATATCCAACTCCTTCCCATTCCAAACCTGAGACCTTTCCGATAGCATGAGATGTGATATCTCAATGCTTCTAAAACCAAACATGAGAACCATCCTATAACATGAGATGTGCTATCCAAATTCTTCCCTTCCCAAACCTGAGACCCTTCCTATAGCTTGAGATGTGATATCAAACTCCTTCCCATTCCAATCCTGAGACCCTTATTATACCATGAGATGTGATATCTCAATGCTTCTAATACCAAACCTGAGACCCGTCCTAAAACATGAGATGTGAGATCCAAATCCTTCCCCTTCCAAACCTGAGACCCTTCCTATAGCTTGAGATGTGATATCAAACTCCTTCCCATTCCAATCCTGAGATAGCTTGAGATGTGATATCCAACTCCTTCCCATTCCAATCCTGAGACCTTTCCGATAGCATGAGATGTGATATCTCAATGCTTCTAATATCAAAACTGAGACCCTCCCTATAGCATGAGATGTGATATCGAATTCCTTCCCATTCCTATCCTGAGACCCTTCCGATAGCAGAGATGTGATATCTCAATGCTTATACCAAACCTGAGACCCTTCCTATAGCATGAGATGTGATATCTCAATGTTTCTATCAAACCTGAGACCCTTCCTTTAGCATGAGATGTGATATCCAACTCCTTCCCATTCCAATCCTGAGACCCTTCCTATAGCATGAGCTGTAAAATTTCAATGCTTCTATCAAACCTGAGACCCTTCCTTTAGCATGAGATGTGATATCCAACTCCTTCCCCTTCCAAACCTGAGACCCTTCCTTTAGCATGAGATGTGATATCCAAATCCTTCCCATTCCAATCCTGAAACCCTTCCTATACCATGAGATGTGATATTTCTGTTTCTAATAAAAAACATGAGACCCTTCCTATAGCAAGAGATATGATATCCAAATCCTTCCCATTCCAATCCCGAGACCCTTCCTATAACATGAGATGTGATATCCAACTCCTTCCCATTCTAACCTGAGACCCTTCCTATAGCATGAGAAGGGATATCCAACTCCTTCCCATTCCAATCCTGAGACCCTTCCTATACCATGAGATGTGATATCTCAGTGCTTCTAATACCAAACCTGGGACCCGTCCTATAACATGAGATATGATATCCAAATCCTTCCCATTCGAATCCTGAAACCCTTCCTTTAGCATGAGATGTGATATCTCAATGTGTCTAATAAAAAACCTGAGACCCTTCCTATAGCAAGAGATGTGATATCCAAATCCTTCGCATTCCAATCCTGAGACCCTTCCTATAACATGGATGTGATATCCAACTCCTTCCCATTCCAATTTTGAGACCCTTCCTATACCATGAGAATTGATATCTCAATGCTTCTAATACCAAACCTGAGACCCTTCCTATAGCATGAGATGTGATATCCTACTCCTTCCCATTCCAATCCTGAGACCCTTCCTATAGCACGAGATGTGATATCTCAATGCTTCTAATACCAAACCTGACACCCTTCATATAGCATGAGATGGGATATCCAACTCCTTCCCAATCCAATCCTGAGACCCTTCTGATAGCATGAGATGTCATTTCTCAATGCTTCTACCAAAACTGAGACCCTTCCTATGGCATGAGATGTGATATCAAACCCCTTCCCATTCCAATCCTGAGACCCTTCCTATAGCTTGAGATGTGATATCCAACTCCTTCCCATTCCAATCCTGAGACCCTTCCTATACCATGAGATGTGATATCTCAATGCTTGTAGTACCAAACCTGAGACCCGTCCTACAACATGAGATGTGATATCCAAATCCTTCCCCTTCCAAGCCTGAGATCCTTCCTTTAGCATGAGATGTGATATCCAACTCCTTCCCATTCCAATCCTGAGACCCTTCCGATTGCATGAGATGTGATATCTCAATGCTTCTAATATCAAACCTGAGACCCTCCCTATAGCATGAGATGTGATATCCAAGTCCTTCCCATTCCAATCCTGAGATCCTTCCTATAGCATGAGATGTGATATCTCAATGCTTCTAATAACAAACATGATATCCTTCCTATAACATGAGATGTGATATATAAACTCCTTACCATTCCAATCCCGAGACCCTTCCGATAGCAGAGATGTGATATCTCAATGCTTATACCAAACCTGAGACCCTTCCTATGGCATGAGATGTCATATACTACTGCTTCCCATTCCAATCCTGAGACCCTTCCTATAGCATGAGATGTGATATCTCAATGCTTCTACCAAACTTGAGACCCTTCCTATAGCATGAGATGTGATATCCAACTCCTTCCCATTCCAATCCTGAGACCCTTCCTATAGCATGAGATGTGATATCTCAATGCTTCTACCAAACTTGAGACCCTTCCTATAACATGAGATGTGATATCCAACTCCTTTCCATTCCAATACTGAGATCCTTCTTATACCATGAGATGTGATATCTCAATGTTTCTCATACCAAACCTGAGGCCCTTCCTATAGCAAGAGATGTGATATACAAATCCTTCCCATTCCAAACCTGAGACCCTTCCTATAGCATGAGATGTGATATCCGACTCTTTCCCAATCCAATCCTGAGACCCTTCCTATAGCATGAGATGTAATATCACAATGCTTGTAATACCAAACCTGAGACCATTCCTATAGCATGAGATGTGATATCCAACTCCTTCCCATTCCAATCCTGAGACCCTTCCTATAGCATGAGATGTGATATCTCAATGCTTCTAATACCAAAACTGAGACCCTTCTTAAAGCATGAGATGTGATATCCAACTACTTCCCGTTCCAAACCTGAGGCCCTTCCTATAGCATATGTGACATCCAACTCCTTCCCATTCCAAACCTGAGACCCTTCATATAGCAAGAATGTAATATCCAACTCCTTCCCATTCCAATCCTGAGACCATTCCTATAGCATGAGAAGTGATATCTCAATGCTTCTAATAGCAAACCTGAGATCCTTCCTATGACATGAGATGTGATATCCAATTCCTTCCCATTCCAAACCTGAGACCCTTCCTACAGCATGCGATGTGATATCTCAATCCTTCTAATACCACACCTGAGACCCGTCCTATAACATGAGATGAGATATCCAAGTCCTTCCCATCCCAATCCTGAGACCTTTCCTATAGCATGAGATGTGATATCTCAATGCTTCTAAAACCAAACATGAGAACCATCCTATAACATGAGATGTGCTATCCAAATCCTTCACTTCCCAAACCTGAGACCCTTCCTATAGCTTGAGATGTGATATCAAACTCCTTCCCATTCCAATCTTGAGACCCTTATTATACCATGAGATGTGATATCTCAATGCTTCTAATACCAAACCTGAGACCCGTCCTAAAACATGAGATGTGAGATCCAAATCCTTCCCCTTCCAAACCTGAGACCCTTCCTATAGCTTGAGATGTGATATCAAACTCCTTCCCATTCCAATCCTGAGATAGCTTGAGATGTGATATCCAACTCCTTCCCAATCCAATCCTGAGACCCTTCCGATAGCATGAGATGTGATATCTCACTGCTTCTAATATCAAAACTGAGACCCTCCCTATAGCATAAGATGTGATATCTAAGTCCTTCCCATTCCTATCCTGAGACCCTTCCGATAGCAGAGATGTGATATCTCAATGCTTATACCAAACCTGAGACCCTTCCTATAGCATGAGATGTGATATCTCAATGCTTCTATCAAACCTGAGACCCTTCCTTTAGCATGAGATGTGATATCCAACTCCTTCCCATTCCAATCCTGAGACCCTTCCTATAGCATGAGCTGTAATATTTCAATGCTTCTATCAAACCTGAGACCCTTCCTTTAGCATGAGATGTGATATCCTACTCCTTCCCCTTCCAAACCTGAGACCCTTCCTTTAGCATGAGATGTGATATCCAAATCCTTCCCATTCCAATCCTGAAACCCTTCCTATACCATGAGATGTGATATTTCTGTTTCTAATAAAAAACATGAGACCCTTCCTATAGCAAGAGATATGATATCCAAATCCTTCCCATTCCAATCCCGAGACCCTTCCTATAACATGAGATGTGATATCCAACTCCTTCCCATTCCAACCTGAGACCCTTCCTATAGCATGAGAAGGGATATCCAACTCCTTCCCATTCCAATCCTGAGACCCTTCCTATACCATGAGATGTGATATCTCAATGCTTCTAATACCAAACATGACACCCTTCATATAGCATGAGATGGGATATCCAACTCCTTCCCAATCCAATCCTGAGACCCTTCCGATAGCATGAGATGTCATTTCTCAATGCTTCTACCAAAACTGAGACCCTTCCTATGGCATGAGATGTGATATCAAACTCCTTCCCATTCCAATCCTGAGACCCTTCCTATAGCTTGAGATGTGATATCCAACTCCTTCCCATTCCATTCCTGAGACCCTTCCTATACCATGAGATGTGATATCTCAATGCTTGTAGTACCAAACCTGAGACCCGTCCTACAACATGAGATGTGATATCCAAATCCTTCCCCTTCCAAGCCTGAGACCCTTCCTTTAGCATGAGATGTGATATCCAACTCCTTCCCATTCCAATCCTGAGACCCTTCCGATAGCATGAGATGTGATATCTCAATGCTTCTAATATCAAACCTGAGACCCTCCCTATAGCATGAGATGTGATATCCAAGTCCTTCCCATTCCAATCCTGAGATCCTTCCTATAGCATGAGATGTGATATCTCAATGCTTCTAATACCAAACATGATATCCTTCCTATAACATGAGATGTGATATATAAACTCCTTACCATTCCAATCCCGAGACCCTTCCGATAGCAGAGATGTGATATCTCAATGCTTATACCAACCTGAGACCCTTCCTATGGCATGAGATATCATATACTACTGCTTCCCATTCCAATCCTGGGACCCTTCCTATAGCATGAGATGTGATATCTCAATGCTTCTACCAAACTTGAGACCCTTCCTATAGCATGAGATGTGATATCCAACTCCTTCCCATTCCAATCCTGAGACCCTTCCTATAGCATGAGATGTGATGTCTCAATGCTTCTAATACCAAACCTGATATCCTTCCTATAACATGAGATGTGATATCCAACTCCTTTCCATTCCAATACTGAGATCCTTCCTATACCATGAGATGTGATATCTCAATGTTTCTCATACCAAACCTGAGGCCCTTCCTATAGCAAGAGATGTGATATACAAATCCTTCCCATTCCAAACCTGAGACCCTTCCTATAGCATGAGATGTGATATCCGACTCTTTCCCAATCCAATCCTGAGACCCTTCCTATAGCATGAGATGTAATATCACAATGCTTGTAATACCAAACCTGAGACCATTCCTATAGCATGAGATGTGATATCCAACTCCTTCCCATTCCAATCCTGAGACCCTTCCTATAGCATGAGATGTGATATCTCAATGCTTTTAATACCAAAACTGAGACCCTTCTTAAAGCATGAGATGTGATATCCAACTATTTCCCGTTCCAAACCTGAGACCCTTCCTATAGCATATGTGACATCCAACTCCTTCCCATTCCAAACCTGAGACCCTTCATATAGCAAGAATGTAATATCCAACTCCTTCCCATTCCAATCCTGAGACCATTCCTATAGCATGAGAAGTGATACCTCAATGCTTCTAATAGCAAACCTGAGATCCTTCCTATGACATGAGATGTGATATCCAATTCCTTCCCATTCCAAACCTGAGACCCTTCCTACAGCATGCGATGTGATATCTCAATCCTTCTAATACCACACCTGAGACCCGTCCTATAACATGAGATGAGATATCCAAGTCCTTCCCATCCCAATCCTGAGACCTTTCCTATAGCATGAGATGTGATATCTCAATGCTTCTAATACCAAACCTGAGACCCTTCCTATAACATGAGATGGGATATCCAACTCCTTCCCATTCCAATCCTGAGACCCTTCCGATAGCAGAGATGTGATATCTCAATGCTTATACCAAACCTGAGACCCTTCCTATGGCATGAGATGTAATATACAACTACTACCCATTCCAATCCGGAGACCCTTCCGATAGCATGAGATGTGATATCTCAATGCTTCTACCAAACCTGAGACCCTTCCTATTGCATGAGATGTGATATCCAACTCCTTCCCACTCCAAACCTGAGACCCTTCCTATGGCATGAGATGTGATATCACAATGCTTCTAATACCAGACCTGAGATCCTTCCTATAACATGAGATGTGATATCCAATTCCTTCCCATTCCAAACCTGAGACCCTTCCTGTAGCATGAGATGTGATATCCAACTCCTTCCCATTCCAATACTGAGACCCTTCCTATAGCATGAGATGTGATATCTCAATGCTTCTAATACCAAACCTGAGAACCTTCCTATAGCATGAGACGTGATATCCAACTCCTTCCCTTTCCAAACCTGAGACCCTTCCGATAGCAGAGATGTGATATCTCAATGCTTGTACCAAACCTGAGACCCTTCCTATGGCATGAGAGGTCATATACTACTCCTTCCCATTCCAATCCTGAGACCCTTCCTATAGCATGAGATGTGATATCTCAATGCTTCTACCAAACCTGAGACCCTTCCTATAGCATGAGATGTGATATCTCAATGCTTCTAATACCAAACTTGATATCCTTCCTATAACACGAGATGTGATATCCAACTCCTTCACATTCCAATCCTGAGATCCTTCCTATACCATGAGATGTGATATTTCAATGTTTCTCATACCAAACCTGAGGCCCTTCCTATAGCAAGAGATGTGATGTACAAATCCTTCCCATTCCAAACCTGAGACCTTTCCTATAGCATCAGATGTGATATCCAACTCCTTCCCAATCCAATCCTGAGACCCTTCCTATAGCATGAGATGTAATATCACAATGCTTGTAATACCAAACCTGAGACCCTTCCTATAGCATGTGTGATATCCAACTCCTTCCCATTCCAATCCTTAGACCCTTCCTATAGCATGAGATGTGATATCTCAATGCTTCTAATACCAAACCTGAGACCCTTCTTAAAGCATGAGATGGGATATCCAACTCCTTCCTATTCCAATCCTGAGACCCTTACGATAGCATGAGATGTGATATCCAACTCCTTCCCATTTCAATCCTGAGACCCTTCCTATAGCATGAGATGTGTTATCTCAATGTTTCTAATACCAAACCTGAGATCCTTCCTATAACATGAGATGTGATATCCAACTCCTTCCCATTCCAAACCGGAGACCCTTCCTTTAGCATGAGATGTGATATCAAACTCCTTCCCATGCCAATCCTGAGACCCTTACTATAGCATGAGATGTGATATCTCAATGCTTCTGATACCAAACCTGAGACCCTTGTTATAGCATGAGATGTGATATCCAACTCCTTCCCATCCCAAACCAGAGACCCTTCCTATAGTATGAAATGTGATATCTCAAAGCTTCTAATACCAAACCTGAGACCCTTCATATAGCATGAGATGTTATCTCCAACTCCTTCCCATCCCAAAACAGAGACCCTTCCTATAGCATGAGATGTGATATCTCAATGCTTCTAATACCAAACCTGATATCCTTCCTATAACATGAGATGTGATATCCAACTCCTTCCCATTCCAATCCTGAGATCCTTCCTATACCATGAGATGTGATATCTCAATGTTTCTCATACCAAACCTGAGGCCCTTCCTATAGCAAGAGATGTGATATACAAATCCTCCCCATTCCAAACCTGAGACCCTTCCTATAGCATGAGATGTAATATCGCAATGCTTGTAATACCAAACCTGAGACCCTTCCTATAGCATGAGATGTGATATCCAACTCCTTCCCATTCCAATCCTGAGACCCTTCCTAGAGCATGAGATGTGATATCTCAATGCTTCTAATACCAAAACTGAGACCCTTCTTAAAGCATGAGATGTGATATCCAACTCCTTCCCGTTCCAAACCTGAGACCCTTCCTATAGCAAGAATGTAATATCCAACTCCTTCCCATTCCAATCCTGAGACCATTCCTATAGCATGAGATGTGATATCTCAGTGCTTCTAATAGCAAACCTGAGATCCTTCCTATGACATGAGATGGGATATCCAACTCCTTCCCGTTCCAAACCTGAGACCCTTCCTATAGCAAGAATGTAATATCCAACTCCTTCCCATTCCAATCCCGAGACCCTTCCGATAGCAGAGATGTGATATCTCAATGCTTATACCAAACCCGAGACCCTTCCTATGGCATGAGATGTCATATACTACTCCTTCCCATTCCAATCCTGAGACCCTTCCTATAGCATGAGATGTGATATCTTAATGCTTCTACCAAACCTGACACCCTTCCTATAGCATGAGATGTGATATCCAACTCCTTCCCATTCCAATCCTGAGACCCTTCCTATAGCATGAGATGTGATATCTCAATGCTTCTAATACCAAACCTGATATCCTTCCTATAACATGAGATGTGATATCCAACCCCTTTCCATTCCAATACTGAGATCCTTCCTATACCATGAGATGTGATATCTCAATGTTTCTGATACCAAACCTGAGGCCCTTCCTATAGCAAGAGATGCGATATACAAATCATTCCCATTCCAAACCTGAGACCTTTCCTATAGCATGGGATGTGATATCCGACTCCTTCCCAATCCAATCCTGAGACCCTTCCAATAGCATGAGATGTGATATCCAACTCGTTCCCATTCCAATCCTGAGACCCTTCCTATAGCATGAGATGTGATATCTCAATGCTTCTAATACCAAAACTGAGACCCTTCTTAAAGCATGAGATGTGATATCTCAATGCTTCTAATACCAAACCTGATATCCTTCCTATAACATGAGATGTGATATCTCAATGTTTCTCATACCAAACCTGAGGCCCTTCCTATAGCAAGAGATGTGATGTACAAACCCTTCCCATTCCAAACCTGAGACCCTTCCTATAGCATGAGATGTGATATCCAACTCCTTCCCAATCCAATCCTGAGACCCTTCCTATAGCATGAGATATAATATCACAATGCTTGTAATACCAAACCTGAGACCCTTCCTATAGCATAAGATGTGATATCCAACTCCTTCCCATTCCAATCCTTAGACCCTTCCTATAGCATGAGATGTGATATCTCAATGCTTCTAATACCAAACCTGAGACCCTTCTTAAAGCATGAGATGGGATAATACAACTCCTTCCTATTCCAATCCTGAGACCCTTACGATAGCAGAGATGTGATATCTCAATGCTTATACCAAACCTGAGACTCTTCCTATGGCATGAGATGTGATATCCAACTCCTTCCCATTCCAATCCTGAGACCCTTCCTATAGCATGAGATGTGCTATCTCAATGCTTCTATCAAACCTGAGACCCTTCCTATTGCATGAGATGTGATATCCAACTCCTTCCCATTCCAATCCTGAAACCCTTCCTATACCATGAGATGTGATATCTCAATGTTTCTAATACCAAACCTGAGACCCGTCCTAAAACATGAGATGTGAAATCCAAATCCTTCCCCTTCCAAACTTGAGACCCTTCCTATAGCTTGAGATGTGATATCAAACTCCTTCCCATTCCAATCCTGAGATAGCTTGAGATGTGATATCCAACTCCTTCCCATTCCAATCCTGAGACCCTTCCGATAGCATGAGATGTGATATCTTAATGTTTCTCTTACCAAACCTGAGGCCCTTCCTATAGCAAGAGATGTGATGTACAAATCCTTCCCATTCCAAACCTGAGACCCTTCCTATAGCATGAGATGTGATATCCAACTCCTTCCCAATCCAATCCTGAAACCCTTCCTATAGCATGAGATGTAATATCACAATGTTTGTAATACCAAACCTGAGACCCTTCCTATAGCATGAGATGTGATATCCAACTCCTTCCCATTCCAATCCTGAGACCCTTCCTATAGCATGAGATGTGATATCTCAATGCTTCTAATACCAAACCTGAGATCCTTCCGATAGCATGAGATGTGATATCTCAATGCTTCTAATACCAAACCTGAGATCCTCCTATAACATGAGATGTGATATCCAAATCCTTCCACTTCCAAACCTGAAACCCTCCCTTTAGCATGAGATGTGATATCCGACTCCTTCCCATTCCAATCCTGAGACCCTTCTGGTAGCATGAGATGTGATATCTCAATGCTTCTAATACCAAACCTGAGATCCTTCCGATAGCATGAGATCTGATATCTCAATGCTTCTAACACCAAACCTGAGATCCTTCCTATAGCATGAGATGTGATATCCAACTCCTTCCCATTCCAAACCTGAGACCCTTCCTATAGCATGAGATGTGATATCTCAATGCTTCTAATACCAAACCTGAGATCCTTCCTATAACATGAGATGTGATATCTCAATGCTTCTAAAACCAAACATGAGAACTATCCTGTAACATGTGAAATCCAAATCATTCCCTTTCCAAACCTGAGACCCTTCCTATAGCTTGAGATGTGATATCAAACTCCTTCCCATTCCAATCCTGAGATAGCTTGAGATGTGCTATCCAACTCCTTCCCATTCCAATCCTGAGACCCTTCCTATACCATGAGATGTGATATCTCAATGCTTCTAATACCAAACCTGACACCCGTCCTAAAACATATGTGAGATCCAAATCCTTCCCCTTCCAAACCTGAGACCTTTCCTTTAGCATGTGATGTGATATCCAACTCCTTCCCATTCCAATCCCGAGACCTTTCCTATAGCATGATATGTGATATCTCAATGCTTCTAATACCAAACCTGAGATCCTTCCTATAACATGAGATTTGTATCCAACTCCTTCCCATTCCAAACCTGAGACCCTTCCGATAGCATGAGATGTGATATCTCAGTGCTTCTAATAGCAAACCTGAGATCCTTCCTATGACATGAGATGGGATATCCAAATCCTTCCCCTTCCAAACCTGAGACCTTTCCTTTAGCATGTGATGTGATATCCAACTCCTTCCCATTCCAATCCCGAGACCTTTCCTATAACATGAGATGTGATATCTTACTGCTTCTAAAACCAAACCTGAGAACCATCCTATAACATATGTGAAATCCAAATCCTTCCCTTTCCAAACCTGAGACCCTTCCGATAGCATGAGATGTGATATCTCAATGCTTCTAAAACCAAACATGAGAACCATCCTACAACATGAGATGTGAAATCCAAATCCTTCCCTTTCCAAACCTGAGACCCTTCCTATAGCTTGAGAAGTGATATCTCAATGCTTCTAATAGCAAACCTGAGATCCTTCCTATGACATGAGATGTGATATCCAATTCCTTCCCATTCCAAACCTGAGACCCTTCCTACAGCATGCGATGTGATATCTCAATCCTTCTAATACCACACCTGAGACCCGTCCTATAACATGAGATGAGATATCCAAGTCCTTCCCATCCCAATCCTGAGACCTTTCCTATAGCATGAGATGTGATATCTCAATGCTTCTAATACCAAACCTGAGACCCTTCCTATAACATGAGATGGGATATCCAACTCCTTCCCATTCCAATCCTGAGACCCTTCCGATAGCAGAGATGTGATATCTCAATGCTTATACCAAACCTGAGACCCTTCCTATGGCATGAGATGTAATATACAACTACTACCCATTCCAATCCGGAGACCCTTCCTATAGCATGAGATGTGATATCTCAATGCTTCTACCAAACCTGAGACCCTTCCTATAGCATGAGATGTGATATCCAACTCCTTCCCACTCCAAACCTGAGACCCTTCCTATGGCATGAGATGTGATATCACAATGCTTCTAATACCAGACCTGAGATCCTTCCTATAACATGAGATGTGATATCCAATTCCTTCCCATTCCAAACCTGAGACCCTTCCTGTAGCATGAGATGTGATATCCAACTCCTTCCGATTCCAATACTGAGACCCTTCCTATAGCATGAGATGTGATATCTCAATGCTTCTAATACCAAACCTGAGAACCTTCCTATAGCATGAGACGTGATATCCAACTCCTTCCCTTTCCAAACCTGAGACCCTTCCGATAGCAGAGATGTGATATCTCAATGCTTGTACCAAACCTGAGACCATTCCTATGGCATGAGAGGTCATATACTACTCCTTCCCATTCCAATCCTGAGACCCTTCCTATAGCATGAGATGTGATATCTCAATGCTTCTACCAAACCTGAGACCCTTCCTATAGCATGAGATGTGATATCTCAATGCTTCTAATACCAAACTTGATATCCTTCCTATAACACGAGATGTGATATCCAACTCCTTCACATTCCAATCCTGAGATCCTTCCTATACCATGAGATGTGATATTTCAATGTTTCTCATACCAAACCTGAGGCCCTTCCTATAGCAAGAGATGTGATGTACAAATCCTTCCCATTCCAAACCTGAGCCCTTCCTATAGCATCAGATGTGATATCCAACTCCTTCCCAATCCAATCCTGAGACCCTTCCTATAGCATGAGATGTAATATCACAATGCTTGTAATACCAAACCTGAGACCCTTCCTATAGCATGTGTGATATCCAACTCCTTCCCATTCCAATCCTTAGACCCTTCCTATAGCATGAGATGTGATATCACAATGCTTCTAATACCAAACCTGAGACCCTTCTTAAAGCATGAGATGGGATATCCAACTCCTTCCTATTCCAATCCTGAGACCCTTACGATAGCATGAGATGTGATATCTCAATGCTTCTAATACCAAACCTGATATCCTTCCTATAACATGAGATGTGATATCCAACCCCTTTCCATTCCAATACTGAGATCCTTCCTATACCATGAGATGTGATATCTCAATGTTTCTGATACCAAACCTGAGGCCCTTCCTATAGAAAGAGATGCGATATACAAATCATTCCCATTCCAAACCTGAGACCTTTCCTATAGCATGGGATGTGATATCCGACTCCTTCCCAATCCAATCCTGAGACCCTTCCAATAGCATGAGATGTGATATCCAACTCGTTCCCATTCCAATCCTGAGACCCTTCCTATAGCATGAGATGTGATATCTCAATGCTTCTAATACCAAAACTGAGACCCTTCTTAAAGCATGAGATGTGATATCTCAATGCTTCTAATACCAAACCTGATATCCTTCCTATAACATGAGATGTGATATCTCAATGTTTCTCATACCAAACCTGAGGCCCTTCCTATAGCAAGAGATGTGATGTACAAACCCTTCCCATTCCAAACCTGAGACCCTTCCTATAGCATGAGATGTGATATCCAACTCCTTCCCAATCCAATCCTGAGACCCTTCCTATAGCATGAGATATAATATCACAATGCTTGTAATACCAAACCTGAGACCCTTCCTATAGCATAAGATGTGATATCCAACTCCTTCCCATTCCAATCCTTAGACCCTTCCTATAGCATGAGATGTGATATCTCAATGCTTCTAATACCAAACCTGAGACCCTTCTTAAAGCATGAGATGGGATAATACAACTCCTTCCTATTCCAATCCTGAGACCCTTACGATAGCAGAGATGTGATATCTCAATGCTTATACCAAACCTGAGACTCTTCCTATGGCATGAGATGTGATATCCAACTCCTTCCCATTCCAATCCTGAGACCCTTCCTATAGCATGAGATGTGCTATCTCAATGCTTCTATCAAACCTGAGACCCTTCCTATTGCATGAGATGTGATATCCAACTCCTTCCCATTCCAATCCTGAAACCCTTCCTATACCATGAGATGTGATATCTCAATGTTTCTAATACCAAACCTGAGACCCGTCCTAAAACATGAGATGTGAAATCCAAATCCTTCCCCTTCCAAACTTGAGACCCTTCCTATAGCTTGAGATGTGATATCAAACTCCTTCCCATTCCAATCCTGAGATAGCTTGAGATGTGATATCCAACTCCTTCCCATTCCAATCCTGAGACCCTTCCGATAGCATGAGATGTGATATCTTAATGTTTCTCTTACCAAACCTGAGGCCCTTCCTATAGCAAGAGATGTGATGTACAAATCCTTCCCATTCCAAACCTGAGACCCTTCCTATAGCATGAGATGTGATATCCAACTCCTTCCCAATCCAATCCTGAAACCCTTCCTATAGCATGAGATGTAATATCACAATGTTTGTAATACCAAACCTGAGACCCTTCCTATAGCATGAGATGTGATATCCAACTCCTTCCCATTCCAATCCTGAGACCCTTCCTATAGCATGAGATGTGATATCTCAATGCTTCTAATACCAAACCTGAGATCCTTCCGATAGCATGAGATGTGATATCTCAATGCTTCTAATACCAAACCTGAGATCCTCCTATAACATGAGATGTGATATCCAAATCCTTCCACTTCCAAACCTGAAACCCTCCCTTTAGCATGAGATGTGATATCCGACTCCTTCCCATTCCAATCCTGAGACCCTTCTGGTAGCATGAGATGTGATATCTCAATGCTTCTAATACCAAACCTGAGATCCTTCCGATAGCATGAGATCTGATATCTCAATGCTTCTAACACCAAACCTGAGATCCTTCCTATAGCATGAGATGTGATATCCAACTCCTTCCCATTCCAAACCTGAGACCCTTCCTATAGCATGAGATGTGATATCTCAATGCTTCTAATACCAAATCTGAGATCCTTCCTATAACATGAGATGTGATATCTCAATGCTTCTAAAACCAAACATGAGAACTATCCTGTAACATGTGAAATCCAAATCATTCCCTTTCCAAACCTGAGACCCTTCCTATAGCTTGAGATGTGATATCAAACTCCTTCCCATTCCAATCCTGAGATAGCTTGAGATGTGCTATCCAACTCCTTCCCATTCCAATCCTGAGACCCTTCCTATACCATGAGATGTGATATCTCAATGCTTCTAATACCAAACCTGACACCCGTCCTAAAACATATGTGAGATCCAAATCCTTCCCCTTCCAAACCTGAGACCTTTCCTTTAGCATGTGATGTGATATCCAACTCCTTCCCATTCCAATCCCGAGACCTTTCCTATAGCATGATATGTGATATCTCAATGCTTCTAATACCAAACCTGAGATCCTTCCTATAACATGAGATTTGTATCCAACTCCTTCCCATTCCAAACCTGAGACCCTTCCGATAGCATGAGATGTGATATCTCAGTGCTTCTAATAGCAAACCTGAGATCCTTCCTATGACATGAGATGGGATATCCAAATCCTTCCCCTTCCAAACCTGAGACCTTTCCTTTAGCATGTGATGTGATATCCAACTCCTTCCCATTCCAATCCCGAGACCTTTCCTATAACATGAGATGTGATATCTTACTGCTTCTAAAACCAAACCTGAGAACCATCCTATAACATATGTGAAATCCAAATCCTTCCCTTTCCAAACCTGAGACCCTTCCGATAGCATGAGATGTGATATCTCAATGCTTCTAAAACCAAACATGAGAACCATCCTACAACATGAGATGTGAAATCCAAATCCTTCCCTTTCCAAACCTGAGACCCTTCCTATAGCTTGAGAAGTGATATCTCAATGCTTCTAATAGCAAACCTGAGATCCTTCCTATGACATGAGATGTGATATCCAATTCCTTCCCATTCCAAACCTGAGACCCTTCCTACAGCATGCGATGTGATATCTCAATCCTTCTAATACCACACCTGAGACCCGTCCTATAACATGAGATGAGATATCCAAGTCCTTCCCATCCCAATCCTGAGACCTTTCCTATAGCATGAGATGTGATATCTCAATGCTTCTAATACCAAACCTGAGACCCTTCCTATAACATGAGATGGGATATCCAACTCCTTCCCATTCCAATCCTGAGACCCTTCCGATAGCAGAGATGTGATATCTCAATGCTTATACCAAACCTGAGACCCTTCCTATGGCATGAGATGTAATATACAACTACTACCCATTCCAATCCGGAGACCCTTCCTATAGCATGAGATGTGATATCTCAATGCTTCTACCAAACCTGAGACCCTTCCTATAGCATGAGATGTGATATCCAACTCCTTCCCACTCCAAACCTGAGACCCTTCCTATGGCATGAGATGTGATATCACAATGCTTCTAATACCAGACCTGAGATCCTTCCTATAACATGAGATGTGATATCCAATTCCTTCCCATTCCAAACCTGAGACCCTTCCTGTAGCATGAGATGTGATATCCAACTCCTTCCGATTCCAATACTGAGACCCTTCCTATAGCATGAGATGTGATATCTCAATGCTTCTAATACCAAACCTGAGAACCTTCCTATAGCATGAGACGTGATATCCAACTCCTTCCCTTTCCAAACCTGAGACCCTTCCGATAGCAGAGATGTGATATCTCAATGCTTGTACCAAACCTGAGACCATTCCTATGGCATGAGAGGTCATATACTACTCCTTCCCATTCCAATCCTGAGACCCTTCCTATAGCATGAGATGTGATATCTCAATGCTTCTACCAAACCTGAGACCCTTCCTATAGCATGAGATGTGATATCTCAATGCTTCTAATACCAAACTTGATATCCTTCCTATAACACGAGATGTGATATCCAACTCCTTCACATTCCAATCCTGAGATCCTTCCTATACCATGAGATGTGATATTTCAATGTTTCTCATACCAAACCTGAGGCCCTTCCTATAGCAAGAGATGTGATGTACAAATCCTTCCCATTCCAAACCTGAGCCCTTCCTATAGCATCAGATGTGATATCCAACTCCTTCCCAATCCAATCCTGAGACCCTTCCTATAGCATGAGATGTAATATCACAATGCTTGTAATACCAAACCTGAGACCCTTCCTATAGCATGTGTGATATCCAACTCCTTCCCATTCCAATCCTTAGACCCTTCCTATAGCATGAGATGTGATATCACAATGCTTCTAATACCAAACCTGAGACCCTTCTTAAAGCATGAGATGGGATATCCAACTCCTTCCTATTCCAATCCTGAGACCCTTACGATAGCATGAGATGTGATATCCAACTCCTTCCCATTTCAATCCTGAGACCCTTCCTATAGCATGAGATGTGTTATCTCAATGTTTCTAATACCAAACCTGAGATCCTTCCTATAACATGAGATGTGATATCCAACTCCTTCCCATTCCAAACCGGAGACCCTTCCTTTAGCATGAGATGTGATATCAAATTCCTTCCCATGCCAATCCTGAGACCCTTACTATAGCATGAGATGTGATATCTCAATGCTTCTAATACCAAACCTGAGAGCCTTCATATAACATAATATGTGATATCCAACTCCTTCTCATTCCAAAACTGAGATCCTTCCTATAGCCTGAGATGTGATATCCAACTCCTTCCCATTCCAAACCTGAGACCCTTCCTATAGCATGAGATGTGATATCTCAATGCTTCTAATACCAAACCTGAGACCCTTGTTATAGCATGAGATGTGATATCCAACTCCTTCCCATCCCAAACCAGAGACCCTTCCTATAGTATGAAATGTGATATCTCAAAGCTTCTAATACCAAACCTGAGACCCTTCATATAGCATGAGATGTTATCTCCAACTCCTTCCCATCCCAAAACAGAGACACTTCCTATAGCATGAGATGTGATATCTCAATGCTTCTAATACCAAACCTGATATCCTTCCTATAACATGAGATGTGATATCCAACTCCTTCCCATTCCAATCCTGAGAACCTTCCTATACCATGAGATGTGATATCTCAATGCTTCTAATACCAAAACTGAGACCCTTCTTAAAGCATGAGATGTGATATCCAACTCCTTCCCGTTCCAAACCTGAGACCCTTCCTATAGCAAGAATGTAATATCCAACTCCTTCCCATTCCAATCCTGAGACCATTCCTATAGCATGAGATGTGATATCTCAGTGCTTCTAATAGCAAACCTGAGATCCTTCCTATGACATGAGATGGGATATCCAACTCCTTCCCATTCCAAACCTGAGACCCTTCCTATAGCAAGAATGTAATATCCAACTCCTTCCCATTCCAATCCTGAGACCATTCCTATAGCATGAGATGTGATATCTCAGTGCTTCTAATAGCAAACCTGAGATCCTTCCTATGACATGAGATGGGATATCCAATTCCTTCCCATTCCAATCCTGAGACACTTCCGATAGCAGAGATGTGATATCTCAATGCTTATACCAAACCTGAGACCCTTCCTATGGCATGAGATGTCATATACTACTCCTTCCCATTCCAATCCTGAGACCCTTCCTATAGCATGAGATGTGATATCTCAATGCTTCTACCAAACCTGAGACCCTTCCTATAGCATGAGATGTGATATCCAACTCCTTCCCATTCCAATCCTGAGACCCTTCCTATAGCATGAGATGTGATATCTCAATGCTTCTAATACCAAACCTGATATCCTTCCTATAACATGAGATGTGATATCCAACCCCTTTCCATTCCAATACTGAGATCCTTCCTATACCATGAGATGTGATATCTCAATGTTTCTGATACCAAACCTGAGGCCCTTCCTATAGCAAGAGATGTGATATACAAATCATTCCCATTCCAAACCTGAGACCTTTCCTATAGCATGGGATGTGATATCCGACTCCTTCCCAATCCAATCCTGAGACCCTTCCTATAGCATGAGATGTGATATCCAACTCGTTCCCATTCCAATCCTGAGACCCTTCCTATAGCATGAGATGTGATATCTCAATGCTTCTAATACCAAAACTGAGACCCTTCTTAAAGCATGAGATGTGATATCCAACTCCTTCCCGTGTTCCAAACCTGAGACCCTTCCTATAGCATATGTGCTACCCTTCCTATGGCATGAGATGTCATATACAACTACTTCCCATTCCAATCCGGAGACCCTTCCTATAGCATGAGATGTGATATCTCAATGCTTCTACCAAACCTGAGACCCTTCCTATAGCATGAGATGTGATATCCAACTCCTTCCCATTCCAATCCTGAGACCCTTCCTATATCATGAGATGTGATATCTCAATGCTTCTAATACCAAACCTGATATCCTTCCTATAACATGAGATGTGATATCTCAATGTTTCTCATACCAAACCTGAGGCCCTTCCTATAGCAAGAGATGTGATGTACAAACCCTTCCCATTCCAAACCTGAGACCCTTCCTATAGCATGAGATGTGATATCCAACTCCTTCCCAATCCAATCCTGAGACCCTTCCTATAGCATGAGATATAATATCACAATGCTTGTAATACCAAACCTGAGACCCTTCCTATAGCATAAGATGTGATATCCAACTCCTTCCCATTCCAATCCTTAGACCCTTCCTATAGCATGAGATGTGATATCTCAATGCTTCTAATACCAAACCTTAGACCCTTCTTAAAGCATGAGATGGGATATCCAACTCCTTCCTATTCCAATCCTGAGACCCTTACGATAGCAGAGATGTGATATCTCAATGCTTATACCAAACCTGAGAATCTTCCTATGGCATGAGATGTGATATCCAACTCCTTCCCATTCCAATCCTGAGACCCTTCCTATAGCATGAGATGTGATATCCCAATGCTTCTATCAAACCTGAGACCCTTCCTATTGCATGAGATGTGATATCCAACTCCTTCCCATTCCAATCCTGAAACCCTTCCTATACCATGAGATGTGATATCTCAATGTTTCTAATACCAAACCTGAGACCCGTCCTAAAACATGAGATGTGAAATCCAAATCCTTCCCCTTCCAAACTTGAGACCCTTCCTATAGCTTGAGATGTGATATCAAACTCCTTCCCATTCCAATCCTGAGATAGCTTGAGATGTGATATCCAACTCCTTCCCATTCCAATCCTGAGACCCTTCCGATAGCATGAGATGTGATATCTTAATGTTTCTCTTACCAAACCTGAGGCCCTTCCTATAGCAAGAGATGTGATGTACAAATCCTTCCCATTCCAAACCTGAGACCCTTCCTATAGCATGAGATGTGATATCCAACTCCTTCCCAATCCAATCCTGAAACCCTTCCTATAGCATGAGATGTAATATCACAATGTTTGTAATACCAAACCTGAGACCCTTCCTATAGCATGAGATGTGATATCCAACTCCTTCCCATTCCAATCCTGAGACCCTTCCTATAGCATGAGATGTGATATCTCAATGCTTCTAATACCAAACCTGAGATCCTTCCGATAGCATGAGATGTGATATCTCAATGCTTCTAATACCAAACCTGAGATCTTCCTATAACATGAGATGTGATATCCAAATCCTTCCACTTCCAAACCTGAAACCCTCCCTTTAGCATGAGATGTGATATCCGACTCCTTCCCATTCCAATCCTGAGACCCTTCTGGTAGCATGAGATGTGATATCTCAATGCTTCTAATACCAAACCTGAGATCCTTCCGATAGCATGAGATCTGATATCTCAATGCTTCTAACACCAAACCTGAGATCCTTCCTATAGCATGAGATGTGATATCCAACTCCTTCTCATTCCAAACCTGAGACCCTTCCTATAGCATGAGATGTGATATCTCAATGCTTCTAATACCAAACCTGAGATCCTTCCTATAACATGAGATGTGATATCTCAATGCTTCTAAAACCAAACATGAGAACTATCCTGTAACATGTGAAATCCAAATCATTCCCTTTCCAAACCTGAGACCCTTCCTATAGCTTGAGATGTGATATCAAACTCCTTCCCATTCCAATCCTGAGATAGCTTGAGATGTGCTATCCAACTCCTTCCCATTCCAATCCTGAGACCCTTCCTATACCATGAGATGTGATATCTCAATGCTTCTAATACCAAACCTGACACCCGTCCTAAAACATATGTGAGATCCAAATCCTTCCCCTTCCAAACCTGAGACCTTTCCTTTAGCATGTGATGTGATATCCAACTCCTTCCCATTCCAATCCTGAGACCTTTCCTATAGCATGATATGTGATATCTCAATGCTTCTAATACCAAACCTGAGATCCTTCCTATAACATGAGATTTGTATCCAACTCCTTCCCATTCCAAACCTGAGACCCTTCCTATAGCATGAGATGTGATATCTTACTGCTTCTAAAACCAAACCTGAGAACCATCCTATAACATATGTGAAATCCAAATCCTTCCCTTTCCAAACCTGAGACCCTTCCGATAGCATGAGATGTGATATCTCAATGCTTCTAAAACCAAACATGAGAACCATCCTACAACATGAGATGTGAAATCCAAATCCTTCCCTTTCCAAACCTGAGACCCTTCCTATAGCTTGAGAAGTGATATCTCAATGCTTCTAATGGCAAACCTGAGATCCTTCCTATGACATGAGATGTTATATCCAATTCCTTCCCATTCCAAACCTGAGACCCTTCCTACAGCATGCGATGTGATATCTCAATCCTTCTAATACCACACCTGAGACCCGTCCTATAACATGAGATGAGATATCCAAGTCCTTCCCATCCCAATCCTGAGACCTTTCCTATAGCATGAGATGTGATATCTCAATGCTTCTAATACCAAACCTGAGACCCTTCCTATAACATGAGATGGGATATCCAACTCCTTCCCATTCCAATCCTGAGACCCTTCCGATAGCAGAGATGTGATATCTCAATGCTTATACCAAACCTGAGACCCTTCCTATGGCATGAGATGTAATATACAACTACTACCCATTCCAATCCGGAGACCCTTCCTATAGCATGAGATGTGATATCTCAATGCTTCTACCAAACATGAGACCCTTCCTATAGCATGAGATGTGATATCCAACTCCTTCCCACTCCAAACCTGAGACCCTTCCTATGGCATGAGATGTGATATCACAATGCTTCTAATACCAGACCTGAGATCCTTCCTATAACATGAGATGTGATATCCAATTCCTTCCCATTCCAAACCTGAGACCCTTCCTGTAGCATGAGATGTGATATCCAACTCCTTCCCATTCCAATAATGAGACCCTTCCTATAGCATGAGATGTGATATCTCAATGCTTCTAATACCAAACCTGAGAACCTTCCTATAGCATGAGACGTGATATCCAACTCCTTCCCTTTCCAAACCTGAGACCCTTCCGATAGCAGAGATGTGATATCTCAATGCTTGTACCAAACCTGAGACCATTCCTATGGCATGAGAGGTCATATACTACTCCTTCCCATTCCAATCCTGAGACCCTTCCTATAGCATGAGATGTGATATCTCAATGCTTCTACCAAACCTGAGACCCTTCCTATAGCATGAGATGTGATATCTCAATGCTTCTAATACCAAACTTGATATCCTTCCTATAACACGAGATGTGATATCCAACTCCTTCACATTCCAATCCTGAGATCCTTCCTATACCATGAGATGTGATATTTCAATGTTTCTCATACCAAACCTGAGGCCCTTCCTATAGCAAGAGATGTGATGTACAAATCCTTCCCATTCCAAACCTGAGACCCTTCCTATAGCATCAGATGTGATATCCAACTACTTCCCAATCCAATCCTGAGACCCTTCCTATAGCATGAGATGTAATATCACAATGCTTGTAATACCAAACCTGAGACCCTTCCTATAGCATGTGTGATATCCAACTCCTTCCCATTCCAATCCTTAGACCCTTCCTATAGCATGAGATGTGATATCTCAATGCTTCTAATACCAAACCTGAGACCCTTCTTAAAGCATGAGATGGGATATCCAACTCCTTCTTATTCCAATCCTGAGACCCTTACGATAGCATGAGATGTGATATCCAACTCCTTCCCATTTCAATCCTGAGACCCTTCCTATAGCATGAGATGTGTTATCTCAATGTTTCTAATACCAAACCTGAGATCCTTCCTATAACATGAGATGTGATATCCAACTCCTTCCCATTCCAAACCGGAGACCCTTCCTTTAGCATGAGATGTGATATCAAACTCCTTCCCATGCCAATCCTGAGACCCTTACTATAGCATGAGATGTGATATCTCAATGCTTCTAATACCAAACCTGAGAGCCTTCATATAACATGATATGTGATATCCAACTCCTTCTCATTCCAAAACTGAGATCCTTCCTATAGCCTGAGATGTGATATCCAACTCCTTCCCATTCCAAACCTGAGACCCTTCCTATAGCATGAGATGTGATATCTCAATGCTTCTAATACCAAACCTGAGACCCTTGTTATAGCATGAGATGTGATATCCAACTCCTTCCCATCCCAAACCAGAGAACCTTCCTATAGTATGAAATGTGATATCTCAAAGCTTCTAATACCAAAACTGAGACCCTTCATATAGCATGAGATGTTATCTCCAACTCCTTCCCATCCCAAAACAGAGACACTTCCTATAGCATGAGATGTGATATCTCAATGCTTCTAATACCAAACCTGATATCCTTCCTATAACATGAGATGTGATATCCAACTCCTTCCCATTCCAATCCTGAGATCCTTCCTATACCATGAGATGTGATATCTCAATGTTTCTCATACCAAACCTGAGGCCCTTCCTATAGCAAGAGATGTGATATACAAATCCTCCCCATTCCAAACCTGAGACCCTTCCTATAGCATGAGATGTAATATCGCAATGCTTGTAATACCAAACCTGAGACCCTTCCTATAGCATGAGATGTGATATCCAACTCCTTCCCATTCCAATCCTGAGACCCTTCCTATAGCATGAGATGTGATATCTCAATGCTTCTAATACCAAAACTGAGACCCTTCTTAAAGCATGAGATGTGATATCCAACTCCTTCCCGTTCCAAACCTGAGACCCTTCCTATAGCAAGAATGTAATATCCAACTCCTTCCCATTCCAATCCTGAGACCATTCCTATAGCATGAGATGTGATATCTCAGTGCTTCTAATAGCAAACCTGAGATCCTTCCTATGACATGAGATGGGATATCCAACTCCTTCCCATTCCAAACCTGAGACCCTTCCTATAGCAAGAATGTAATATCCAACTCCTTCCCATTCCAATCCCGAGACCCTTCCGATAGCAGAGATGTGATATCTCAATGCTTATACCAAACCTGAGACCCTTCCTATGGCATGAGATGTCATATACTACTCCTTCCCATTCCAATCCTGAGACCCTTCCTATAGCATGAGATGTGATATCTCAATGCTTCTACCAAACCTGAGACCCTTCCTATAGCATGAGATGTGATATCCAACTCCTTCCCATTCCAATCCTGAGACCCTTCCTATAGCATGAGATGTGATATCTCAATACTTCTAATACCAAACCTGAGATCCTTCCGATAACATGAGATGTGATATCCAAATCCTTCCCCTTCCAAACCTGAGACCCTCCCTTTAGCATGAGATGTGATAACCATCTCCTTCCCATTCCAATCCTGAGACCCTTCTGATAGCATGAGATGTGATATCTCAATGCTTCTAATACCAAACCTGAGATCCTTCCGATAGCATGAGATGTGATATCTCAATGCTTCTAATACCAAACCTGAGATCCTTCCTATAACATGAGATGTGATATCCAAATCCTTCCCCTTCCAATTCTGAGACCCTCCCTTTAACATGAGATGTGATATCCAACTCCTTCCCATTCCAACCTGAGACCCTTCCTATAGCATGAGATGTGATATCCAAGTCCTTCCCATTCCAATCCTTAGACCCTTCCTACAGCATGCAATATGATATCTCAATGCCTCTAATACCAAACCTGAGATCCTTCCTCTAACATGAAATGTGATATCCAACTCCTTCCCTTTCCAAACCTGAGAGCCTATCTATAGCATGAGATGTGATATCCAAGTCCTTTCCATTCCAATCCTTAGACCCTTCCTACAGCATGCAATATGATATCTCAATGATTCTAATAACAAACCTGAGACCCGTCCTATAACATGAGATGGGATATCCAACTCCTTCCATTTCCAATCCTGAGACACTTCCGATAGCAGAGATGTGATATCTCAATGCTTATACCAAACCTGAGACTCTTCCTTTAGCATGAGATGTGATATCCAGCTCCTTCCCATTCCAATCGTGAGACACTTCCGATAGCATGAGATGTGATATCTCAATGCTTCTAATATCAAAACTGAGACCCTCCCTATAGCATGATATGTGATATCTAAGTCCTTCCCATTCCAATCCTGAGACCCTTCCTATAGCATGAGATGTGATATCTCAATGCTTCTACCAAACCTGAGGCCCTTCCTTTAGCATGAGATGTGATATCCAACTCCTTCCCATTCCAATCCTGAGACCCTTCCTATAGCATGAGATGTGATATCTCAATACTTCTAATACCAAACCTGAGATCCTTCCTATAGCATGAGATGTGATATCTCAATGCTTCTAATACCAAACCTGAGACCCTTCCTACAGCATGCGATGTGATATCTCACTGCTTATACCAAACCTGAGATCCTTCCTATAGCATGAGATGTGATATCCAACTCCTTCCCATTCCAATCCTGAGACCCTTCCTATAGCATGAGATGTGATATCTCAATGCTTCTAATATCAAACTTGAGAGCCTCCCTATAGCATGAGATGTGATATCCAAGTCCTTCCCATTCCAATCCTGAGACACTTCCTATAGTATGAGATGTGATATCTCAATGCTTCTAATACCAAACCTGAGACTCTTCCTATAACATGAGATGGGATATCCAACTCCTTCCCATTCCAATCCTGAGACCCTTCCGATAGCAGAGATGTGATATCTCAATGCTTATACCAAACCTGAGACCCTTCCTACGGCATGAGATGTCATATACAACTCCTTCCCATTCCAATCCTGAGACCCTTCCTATAGCAGGAGATGTGATATCTCAATGCTTATACCAAACCTGAGACCCTTCCTATAGCATGAGATGTGATATCCAACTCCTTCCCATTCCAATCCTGAGACCCTTCCTATAGCATGAGATGTGATATCTCAATGCTTATACCAAACCTGAGACCCTTCCTATGGCATGAGATGTCATATACAACTCCTTCCCATTCCAATCCTGAGACCCTTCCTATAGCATGAGATGTGATATCTCAATGCTTATACCAAACCTGAGACCCTTCCTATAGCATGAGATGTGATATCCAACTCCTTCCCATTCCAATCCTGAGACCCTTCCTATAGCATGAGATGTGATATCTCAATGCTTATACCAAACCTGAGACCCTTCCTATAACATGAGATGGGATATCCAACTCCTTCCCATTCCAATCCTGAGACCCTTCCTATAGCATGAGATGGGATATCCAACTCCTTCCCATTCCAATCCTGAGACCCTTCCTATAGCATGAGATGTGATATCTCAATGCTTCTAATATCAAACTTGAGAGCCTCCCTATAGCATGAGATGTGATATCCAAGTCCTTCCCATTCCAATCCTGAGACACTTCCTATAGTATGAGATGTGATATCTCAATGCTTCTAATACCAAACCTGAGACTCTTCCTATAACATGAGATGGGATATCCAACTCCTTCCCATTCCAATCCTGAGACCCTTCCGATAGCAGAGATGTGATATCTCAATGCTTATACCAAACCTGAGACCCTTCCTACGGCATGAGATGTCATATACAACTCCTTCCCATTCCAATCCTGAGACCCTTCCTATAGCAGGAGATGTGATATCTCAATGCTTATACCAAACCTGAGACCCTTCCTATAGCATGAGATGTGATATCCAACTCCTTCCCATTCCAATCCTGAGACCCTTCCTATAGCATGAGATGTGATATCTCAATGCTTATACCAAACCTGAGACCCTTCCTATGGCATGAGATGTCATATACAACTCCTTCCCATTCCAATCCTGAGACCCTTCCTATAGCATGAGATGTGATATCTCAATGCTTATACCAAACCTGAGACCCTTCCTATAGCATGAGATGTGATATCCAACTCCTTCCCATTCCAATCCTGAGACCCTTCCTATAGCATGAGATGTGATATCTCAATGCTTATACCAAACCTGAGACCCTTCCTATAACATGAGATGGGATATCCAACTCCTTCCCATTCCAATCCTGAGACACTTCCGATAGCAGAGATGTGATATCTCAATGCTTATACCAGACCTTAGACCCTTCCTATAACATGAGATCGGATATCCAACTCCTTCCCGTTCCAAACCTGAGACCCTTCCTTTAGCATGAGATGTGATATCCAGCTCCTTCCCATTCCAATCCTGAGACCCTCCCTTTAGCATGAGATGTGATATCTCAATGCTTCTAATATCAAAACAGAAACCCTCCCTATAGCATGATATGTGATATCTAAGTCCTTCCCATTCCAATCCTGAGACCCTTCCTATAGCATGAGATGTGATGTCTCAATGCTTCTACCAAACCTGAGACCCTTCCTTTAGCATGAGATGTGATATCCAACTCCTTCCCATTCCAATCCCGAGACCCTTCCTATAGCATGAGATGTGATATCTCAATACTTCTAATACCAAACCTGAAATCCTTCCGATAACATGAGATGTGATATCCAAATCCTTCCCCTTCCAAACCTGAGACCCTCCCTTTAGCATGAGATGTGATATCCAACTCCTTCCCATTCCAATCCTGAGACCCTTCTGATAGCATGAGATGTGATATCTCAATGCTTCTAATACCAAACCTGAGATCCTTCCAATAGCATGAGATGTGATATCTCAATGCTTCTAATACCAAACCTGAGATCCTTCCTATAACATGAGATGTGATATCCAAATCCTTCCGCTTCCAATTCTGAGACCCTCCCTTTAACATGAGATGTGATATCCAACTCCTTCCCATTCCAACCTGAGACCCTTCCTATAGCATGAGATGTGATATCTCAATGCTTATACCAAACCTGAGACCCTTCCTATAACATGAGATGGGATATCCAACTCCTTCCCATTCCAATCCTGAGACACTTCCCATAGCAGAGATGTGATATCTCAATGCTTATACCAGACCTTAGACCCTTCCTATAACATGAGATCGGATATCCAACTCCTTCCCGTTCCAAACCTGAGACCCTTCCTTTAGCATGAGATGTGATATCCAGCTCCTTCCCATTCCAATCCTGAGACACTTCCGATAGCATGAGATGTGATATCTCAATGCTTCTAATATCAAAACGGAAACCCTCCCTATAGCATGATATGTGATATCTAAGTCCTTCCCATTCCAATCCTGAGACCCTTCCTATAGCATGAGATGTGATATCTCAATGCTTCTAATACCAAACCTGAGATCCTTCCGATAGCATGAGATCGGATATCCAACTCCTTCCCATTCCAATCCTGAGACACTTCCGATAGCAGAGATGTGATATCTCAATGCTTATACCAGACCTTAGACCCTTCCTATAACATGAGATCGGATATCCAACTCCTTCCCGTTCCAAACCTGAGACCCTTCCTTTAGCATGAGATGTGATATCCAGCTCCTTCCCATTCCAATCCTGAGACACTTCCTATAGCATGAGATGTGATATCTCAATGCTTCTACCAAACCTGAGACCCTTCCTTTAGCATGAGATGTGATATCCAACTCCTTCCCATTCCAATCCTGAGACCCTTCCTATAGCATGAGATGTGATATCTCAATACTTCTAATACCAAACCTGAGATCCTTCCGATAACATGAGATGTGATATCCAAATCCTTCCCCTTCCAAACCTGAGACCCTCCCTTTAGCATGAGATGTGATATCCATCTCCTTCCCATTCCAATCGTGAGACCCTTCTGATAGCTGAGATGTGATATCTCAATGCTTCTAATACCAAACCTGAGATCCTTCCGATAGCATGAGATGTGATATCTCAATGCTTCTAATACCAAACCTGAGATCCTTTCTATAACATGAGATGTGATATCCAAATCCTTCCCCTTCCAATTCTGAGACCCTCCCTTTAATATGAGATGTGATATCCAACTCCTTCCCATTCCAACCTGAGACCCTTCCTATAGCATGAGATGTGATATCTCAATGCCTCTAATACCAAACCTGAGATCCTTCCTCTAACATGAAATGTGATATCCAACTCCTTCCCTTTCCAAACCTGAGAGCCTATCTATAGCATGAGATGTGATATCCAAGTCCTTCCCATTCCAATCCTTAGACCCTTCCTACAGCATGCAATATGATATCTCAATGATTCTAATAACAAACCTGAGACCCGTCCTATAACATGAGATGGGATATCCAACTCCTTCCATTTCCAATCCTGAGACACTTCCGATAGCAGAGATGTGATATCTCAATGCTTATACCAAACCTGAGACCCTTCCTATAACATAAGATGTGATATCCAACTCCTTCCCGTTCCAAACCTGAGACTCTTCCTTTAGCATGAGATGTGATATCCAGCTCCTTCCCATTCCAATCCTGAGACACTTCCGATAGCATGAGATGTGATATCTCAATGCTTCTAATATCAAAACTGAGACCCTCCCTGTAGCATGATATGTGATATCTAAGTCCTTCCCATTCCAATCCTGAGACCCTTCCTATAGCATGAGATGTGATATCTCAATGCTTCTACCAAACCTGAGACCCTTCCTTTAGCATGATATGTGATATCCAACTCCTTCCCATTCCAATCCTGAGACCCTTCCTATAGCATGAGATGTGATATCTCAATACTTCTAATACCAAACCTGAGATCCTTCCTATAGCATGAGATGTGATATCTCAATGCTTCTAATACCAAACCTGAGACCCTTCCTACAGCATGCGATGTGATATCTCACTGCTTATACCAAACCTGAGACCCTTCCTATAGCATGAGATGTGATATCCAACTCCTTCCCATTCCAATCCTGAGACCCTTCCTATAGCATGAGATGTGATATCTCAATGCTTCTAATATCAAACTTGAGAGCCTCCCTATAGCATGAGATGTGATATCCAAGTCCTTCCCATTCCAATCCTGAGACACTTCCTATAGCATGAGATGTGATATCTCAATGCTTCTAATACCAAACCTGAGACTCTTCCTATAACATGAGATGGGATATCCAACTCCTTCCCATTCAAATCCAGAGACCCTTGCGATAGCAGAGATGTGATATCTCAATGCTTATACCAAACCTGAGACCCTTCCTACGGCATGAGATGTCATATACAACTCCTTCCCATTCCAATCCTGAGACCCTTCCTATAGCATGAGATGTGATATCTCAATGCTTATACCAAACCTGAGACCCTTCCTATAGCATGAGATGTGATATCCAACTCCTTCCCATTCCAATCCTGAGACCCTTCCTATAGCATGAGATGTGATATCTCAATGCTTATACCAAACCTGAGACCCTTCCTACGGCATGAGATGTCATATACAACTACTTCCCATTCCAATCCTGGGACCCTTCCTATAGCATGAGATGTGATATCTCAATGCTTATACCAAACCTGAGACCCTTCCTATAACATGAGATGGGATATCCAACTCCTTCCCATTCCAATCCTGAGACACTTCCGATAGCAGAGATGTGATATCTCAATGCTTATACCAGACCTTAGACCCTTCCTATAACATGAGATCGGATATCCAACTCCTTCCCGTTCCAAACCTAAGACCCTTCCTTTAGCATGAGATGTGATATCCAGCTCCTTCCCATTCCAATCCTGAGACACTTCCGATAGCATGAGATGTGATATCTCAATGCTTCTAATATCAAAACGGAAACCCTCCCTATAGGATGATATGTGATATCTAAGTCCTTCCCATTACAATCCTGAGACCCTTCCTATAGCATGAGATGTGATATCTCAATGCTTCTACCAAACCTGAGACCCTTCCTTTAGCATGAGATGTGATATCCAACTCCTTCCCATTCTAATCCTGAGACCCTTCCTATAGCATGAGATGTGATATCTCAATACTTCTAATAGCAAACCTGAGATCCTTCCGATAACATGAGATGTGATATCCAAATCCTTCCCCTTCCAAACCTGAGACCCTCCATTTTAGCATGAGATGTGATATCCAACTCCTTCCCATTCCAATCCTGAGACCCTTCTGATAGCATGAGATGTGATATCTCAATGCTTCTAATACCAAACCTGAGATCCTTCCGATAGCATGAGATGTGATATCTCAATGCTTCTAATAACAAACCTGAGATCCTTCCTATAACATGAGATGTGATATCCAAATCCTTCCCCTTCCAATTCTGAGACCCTCCCTTTAACATGAGATGTGATATCCAACTCCTTCCCATTCCAACCTGAGACCCTTCCTATAGCATGAGATGTGATATCTCAATGCCTCTAATACCAAACCTGAGATCCTTCCTCTAACATGAAATGTGATATCCAACTCCTTCCCTTTCCAAACCTGAGAGCCTATCTATAGCATGAGATGTGATATCCAACTCCTTCCCATTCCAATCCTGAGACCCTTCTGATAGCATGAGATGTGATATCTCAATGCTTCTAATACCAAACCTGAGATCCTTCCAATAGCATGAGATGTGATATCTCAATGCTTCTAATACCAAACCTGAGATCCTTCCTATAACATGAGATGTGATATCCAAATCCTTCCGCTTCCAATTCTGAGACCCTCCCTTTAACATGAGATGTGATATCCAACTCCTTCCCATTCCAACCTGAGACCCTTCCTATAGCATGAGATGTGATATCTCAATGCTTATACCAAACCTGAGACCCTTCCTATAACATGAGATGGGATATCCAACTCCTTCCCATTCCAATCCTGAGACACTTCCCATAGCAGAGATGTGATATCTCAATGCTTATACCAGACCTTAGACCCTTCCTATAACATGAGATCGGATATCCAACTCCTTCCCGTTCCAAACCTGAGACCCTTCCTTTAGCATGAGATGTGATATCCAGCTCCTTCCCATTCCAATCCTGAGACACTTCCGATAGCATGAGATGTGATATCTCAATGCTTCTAATATCAAAACGGAAACCCTCCCTATAGCATGATATGTGATATCTAAGTCCTTCCCATTCCAATCCTGAGACCCTTCCTATAGCATGAGATGTGATATCTCAATGCTTCTAATACCAAACCTGAGATCCTTCCGATAGCATGAGATCGGATATCCAACTCCTTCCCATTCCAATCCTGAGACACTTCCGATAGCAGAGATGTGATATCTCAATGCTTATACCAGACCTTAGACCCTTCCTATAACATGAGATCGGATATCCAACTCCTTCCCGTTCCAAACCTGAGACCCTTCCTTTAGCATGAGATGTGATATCCAGCTCCTTCCCATTCCAATCCTGAGACACTTCCTATAGCATGAGATGTGATATCTCAATGCTTCTACCAAACCTGAGACCCTTCCTTTAGCATGAGATGTGATATCCAACTCCTTCCCATTCCAATCCTGAGACCCTTCCTATAGCATGAGATGTGATATCTCAATACTTCTAATACCAAACCTGAGATCCTTCCGATAACATGAGATGTGATATCCAAATCCTTCCCCTTCCAAACCTGAGACCCTCCCTTTAGCATGAGATGTGATATCCATCTCCTTCCCATTCCAATCCTGAGACCCTTCTGATAGCATGAGATGTGATATCTCAATGCTTCTAATACCAAACCTGAGATCCTTCCGATAGCATGAGATGTGATATCTCAATGCTTCTAATACCAAACCTGAGATCCTTTCTATAACATGAGATGTGATATCCAAATCCTTCCCCTTCCAATTCTGAGACCCTCCCTTTAATATGAGATGTGATATCCAACTCCTTCCCATTCCAACCTGAGACCCTTCCTATAGCATGAGATGTGATATCTCAATGCCTCTAATACCAAACCTGAGATCCTTCCTCTAACATGAAATGTGATATCCAACTCCTTCCCTTTCCAAACCTGAGAGCCTATCTATAGCATGAGATGTGATATCCAAGTCCTTCCCATTCCAATCCTTAGACCCTTCCTACAGCATGCAATATGATATCTCAATGATTCTAATAACAAACCTGAGACCCGTCCTATAACATGAGATGGGATATCCAACTCCTTCCATTTCCAATCCTGAGACACTTCCGATAGCAGAGATGTGATATCTCAATGCTTATACCAAACCTGAGACCCTTCCTATAACATAAGATGTGATATCCAACTCCTTCCCGTTCCAAACCTGAGACTCTTCCTTTAGCATGAGATGTGATATCCAGCTCCTTCCCATTCCAATCCTGAGACACTTCCGATAGCATGAGATGTGATATCTCAATGCTTCTAATATCAAAACTGAGACCCTCCCTATAGCATGATATGTGATATCTAAGTCCTTCCCATTCCAATCCTGAGACCCTTCCTATAGCATGAGATGTGATATCTCAATGCTTCTACCAAACCTGAGACCCTTCCTTTAGCATGATATGTGATATCCAACTCCTTCCCATTCCAATCCTGAGACCCTTCCTATAGCATGAGATGTGATATCTCAATACTTCTAATACCAAACCTGAGATCCTTCCTATAGCATGAGATGTGATATCTCAATGCTTCTAATACCAAACCTGAGACCCTTCCTACAGCATGCGATGTGATATCTCACTGCTTATACCAAACCTGAGACCCTTCCTATAGCATGAGATGTGATATCCAACTCCTTCCCATTCCAATCCTGAGACCCTTCCTATAGCATGAGATGTGATATCTCAATGCTTCTAATATCAAACTTGAGAGCCTCCCTATAGCATGAGATGTGATATCCAAGTCCTTCCCATTCCAATCCTGAGACACTTCCTATAGCATGAGATGTGATATCTCAATGCTTCTAATACCAAACCTGAGACTCTTCCTATAACATGAGATGGGATATCCAACTCCTTCCCATTCAAATCCAGAGACCCTTGCGATAGCAGAGATGTGATATCTCAATGCTTATACCAAACCTGAGACCCTTCCTACGGCATGAGATGTCATATACAACTCCTTCCCATTCCAATCCTGAGACCCTTCCTATAGCATGAGATGTGATATCTCAATGTTTATACCAAACCTGAGACCCTTCCTATAGCATGAGATGTGATATCCAACTCCTTCCCATTCCAATCCTGAGACCCTTCCTATAGCATGAGATGTGATATCTCAATGCTTATACCAAACCTGAGACCCTTCCTACGGCATGAGATGTCATATACAACTCCTTCCCATTCCAATCCTGAGACCCTTCCTATAGCATGAGATGTGATATCTCAATGCTTATACCAAACCTGAGACCCTTCCTATAGCATGAGATGTGATATCCAACTACTTCCCATTCCAATCCTGGGACCCTTCCTATAGCATGAGATGTGATATCTCAATGCTTATACCAAACCTGAGACCCTTCCTATAACATGAGATGGGATATCCAACTCCTTCCCATTCCAATCCTGAGACACTTCCGATAGCAGAGATGTGATATCTCAATGCTTATACCAGACCTTAGACCCTTCCTATAACATGAGATCGGATATCCAACTCCTTCCCGTTCCAAACCTAAGACCCTTCCTTTAGCATGAGATGTGATATCCAGCTCCTTCCCATTCCAATCCTGAGACACTTCCGATAGCATGAGATGTGATATCTCAATGCTTCTAATATCAAAACGGAAACCCTCCCTATAGGATGATATGTGATATCTAAGTCCTTCCCATTACAATCCTGAGACCCTTCCTATAGCATGAGATGTGATATCTCAATGCTTCTACCAAACCTGAGACCCTTCCTTTAGCATGAGATGTGATATCCAACTCCTTCCCATTCTAATCCTGAGACCCTTCCTATAGCATGAGATGTGATATCTCAATACTTCTAATACCAAACCTGAGATCCTTCCGATAACATGAGATGTGATATCCAAATCCTTCCCCTTCCAAACCTGAGACCCTCCATTTTAGCATGAGATGTGATATCCAACTCCTTCCCATTCCAATCCTGAGACCCTTCTGATAGCATGAGATGTGATATCTCAATGCTTCTAATACCAAACCTGAGATCCTTCCGATAGCATGAGATGTGATATCTCAATGCTTCTAATAACAAACCTGAGATCCTTCCTATAACATGAGATGTGATATCCAAATCCTTCCCCTTCCAATTCTGAGACCCTCCCTTTAACATGAGATGTGATATCCAACTCCTTCCCATTCCAACCTGAGACCCTTCCTATAGCATGAGATGTGATATCTCAATGCCTCTAATACCAAACCTGAGATCCTTCCTCTAACATGAAATGTGATATCCAACTCCTTCCCTTTCCAAACCTGAGAGCCTATCTATAGCATGAGATGTGATATCCAAGTCCTTCCCATTCCAATCCTTAGACCCTTCCTACAGCATGCAATATGATATCTCAATGATTCTAATAACAAACCTGAGACCCGTCCTATAACATGAGATGGGATATCCAACTCCTTCCCATTCCAATCCTGAGACACTTCCGATAGCAGAGATGTGATATCTCAATGCTTATACCAAACCTGAGACCCTTCCTATAACATGAGATGTGATATCCAACTCCTTCCCGTTCCAAACCTGAGACTCTTCCTTTAGCATGAGATGTGATATCCAGCTCCTTCCCATTCCAATCCTGAGACACTTCCGATAGCATGAGATGTGATATCTCAATGCTTCTAATATCAAAACTGAGACCCTCCCTATAGCATGATATGTGATATCTAAGTCCTTCCCATTCCAATCCTGAGACCCTTCTGATAGCATGAGATGTGATATCTCAATGCCTCTAATACCAAAAATGAGATCCTACCTCTAACATGAAATGTTATATCCAACTCTCTCCCCTTCCAAACCTGAGAGCCTTCCTATAGCATGAGATGTGATATCCAAGTCCTTCCCATTCCAATCCTGAGACCCTTCCTATAACATGAGATGTGATATCCAAGTCCTTCCCATTCCAACCTGAGACCCTTCCTATAGCATGAGATGGGATATCCAACTCCTTCCAAATCCAATCCTGATACCATTCCGATAGCATGAGATGTGATATCCCAATGCTTCTACCAAACCTGAGACCCATACTATGGCATGAGATGTGATATCAAACTCCTTCCCATTCCAATTCTGAGACCCTTCCTATACCATGAGACTTGCTATCTCAATGCTTCTAATACCAAACCTGAGACCCGTCCTATAACATGAGATGTGATATCCAAATCCTTCCCCTTCCAAACCTTAGACCCTTCCTTTATCATGAGATGTGATATCCAACTCCTTCCCATTCCAATCCTGAGACCCTTCCGATATCATGAGATGTGATATCTCAATGCTTCTAATATCAAACTTGAGACCCTCCCTATAGCATGAGATGTGATATCCAAGTCCTTCCCATTCCAATCCTGAGACCCTTCCTATAGCATGAGATGTGATATCTCAATGCTTCTAATACCAAACCTGAGACCCTTCCTATAACATGAGATGGGAATATCCAACTCCTTACATTCCAATCCTGAGACCCTTCCGATAGCAGAGATGTGATATCTCAATGTTTATACCAAACCTGAGATCCTTCCTATAACATGAGATGTGATATCCAACTCCTTCCCATTCCAATACTGAGACACTGCCTATAGCATGAGATGTGATATCTCACTGCTTATACCAAACCTGAGACCCTTCCTATACCATGAGATGTGATATCCAACTCCTTCCCATTCCAATCCTGAGACCCTTCCTATAGCATGAGATGTGATATCTCAATGCTTCTAATATCAAACTTGAGAGCCTCCCTATAGCATGAGATGTGATATCCAAGTCCTTCCCATTCCAATCCTGAGACACTTCCTACAGCATGAGATGTGATATCTCAATGCCTCTAATACCAAACCTGAGACTCTTCCTATAACATGAGATGGGATATCCAACTCCTTCCCATTCCAATCCTGAGACCCTTGCGATAGCAGAGATGTGATATCTCAATGCTTATACCAAACCTGAGACCCTTCCTACGGCATGAGATGTCATATACAACTCCTTCCCATTCCAATCCTGAGACCCTTCCTATAGCATGAGATGTGATATCTCAATGCTTCTAATATCAAACTTGAGACCCTCCCTATAGCATGAGATGTGATATCCAAGTCCTTCCCATTCCAATCCTGAGACACTTCCTATAGCATGAGATGTGATATCTCAATGCTTCTAATACCAAACCTGAGACTCTTCCTATAACATGAGATGGGATATCCAACTCCTTCCCATTCCAATCCTGAGACCCTTCCGATAGCAGAGATGTGATATCTCAATGCTTATACCAAACCTGAGACCCTTCCTACGGCATGAGATGTCATATACAACTCCTTCCCATTCCAATCCTGAGACCCTTCCTATAGCATGAGATGTGATATCTCAATGCTTATACCAAACCTGAGACCCTTCCTATAGTATGAGATGTGATATCCAACTCCTTCCCATTCCAATCCTGAGACCCTTCCTATAGCATGAGATGTGATGTCTCAATGCTTCTAATACCAAACCTGAGATCCTTCCTATAACATGAGATGTGATATCCAACTCCTTCCATTCCAATCCTGAGACCCTTCCTATAGCATGAGATTTGATATCTCAATGCTTATACCAAACCTGAGACCCTTCCTATAGCATGAGATGTGATATCCAAGTCCTTCCCATTCCAATCCTTAGACCCTTCCTACAGCATGCAATATGATATCTCAATGATTCTAATAACAATCCAGAGACCCGTCCTATAACATGAGATGGGATATCCAATTCCTTCCCATTCCAATCCTGAGACACTTCCGATAGCAGAGATGTGATATCTCAATGCTTATACCAAACCTGAGACCCTTCCTATAACATGAGATCGGATATCCAACTCCTTTTCGTTCCAAACCTGAGACCCTTCCTTTAGCATGAGATGTGATATCCAGCTCCTTCGCATTCCAATCCTGAGACCCTTCCGATAGCATGAGATGTGATATCTCAATGCTTCTAATACCAAACCTGTGATCCTTCCTATAACAAGAGATGTGATATCCAAATCCTTCCCCTTACAAACCTGAGACCCTCCCTTTAGCATGAGATGTGATATCTCAATGCCTCTAATACCAAACCTGAGATCCTTCCGATAGCATGAGATGTGATATCTCTATGCTTCTAATACCAAACCTGAGATCCTTCCTATAACATGAGACGTGATATCCAAATCCTTCCCCTTCCAAACCTGAGACCCTCCCTTTAGCATGAGATGTGATATCCAACTCCTTCCCATTCTAATCCTGAGACCCTTCTGATAGCATGAGATGTGATATCTCAATGCCTCTAATACCAAACCTGAGATCCTACCTCTAACATGAAATGTGATATCCAACTCTTTCCCCTTCCAAACCTGAGAGCCTTCCTATAGCATGAGATGTGATATCCGACTCCTTCCCATTCCAATCCTGAGACCCTTCCGATAGCATGAGATGTGATATCCCAATGCTTCTAATACCAAACCTGAGATCCTTCTTATAACATGTGATGTGATATCCAAATCCTTCCCCTTCCAAACCTGAGACCCTCCCTTTAGCATGAGATGTGTTATCCAACTCCTTCCCATTCCAATCCTGAGACCCTTATGATAGATAGCATGAGATGTGATATCTCAATGCCTCTAATACCAAACCTGAGATACTTCCGATAGCATGAGATGTGATATCTCAATGCTTCTAATACCAAACCTGAGATCCTTCCTGTAACATGAGATGTGATATCCAAATCCTTCCCCTTCCAAACCTGAGACCCTCCCTTTAGCATGAGATGTGTTATCCAACTCCTTCCCATTCCAATCCTGAGACCCTTCCGATAGCATGAGATGTGATATCTCAATGCTTCTAATACCAAACCTGTGATCCTTCCTATAACAAGAGATGTGATATCCAAATCCTTCCCCTTCCAAACCCGAGACCCTCCCTTTAGCATGAGATGTGATATCTCAATGCCTCTAATACCAAACCTGAGATCCTTCCGATAGCATGAGATGTGATATCTCAATGCTTCTAATACCAAACCTGAGATCCTTCCTATAACATGAGACGTGATATCCAAATCCTTCCCCTCCCAAACCTGAGACCCTCCCTTTAGCATGAGATGTGATATCCAACTCCTTCCCATTCCAATCCTGAGACCCTTCTGATAGCATGAGATGTGATATCTCAATGCCTCTAATACCAAACCTGAGATCCTACCTCTAACATGAAATGTGATATCCAACTCTTTCCCCTTCCAAACCTGAGACCCTCCCTTTAGCATGAGATGTGATATCCAACTCCTTCCCATTCCAATCCTGAGACCCTTATGATAGATAGCATGAGATGTGATATCTCAATGCCTCTAATACCAAACCTGAGATACTTCCGATAGCATGAGATGTGATATCTCAATGCTTCTAATACCAAACCTGAGACCGGTCCAATAACATGAGATGTGATATCCAAATCCTTCCCCTTCCAAACCTGAGACCATTCCTTTAGCATGAGATGTGATATCCAAATCCTTCCCATTCCAATCCTTAAACCCTTCCTATAGCATGAGATGTGATATCTCAATGTTTCTAATAAAAAACCTGAGACCCTTCCTATAGCAAGAGATTTGATATCCAAATCCTTCCCATTCCAATCTGAGACCCTTCCTATAGTATGAGAAGGGATATCCAACTCCTTCCCATTCCAATCCTGAGACCCTTCCTATACCATGAGATGTGATATCTCAATGCTTCTAATAAAAAACCTGAGACCCTTCCTATAGCAAGAGATGTGATATCCAAATCCTTCCCATTCCAATTCTGAGATCCTTCCTATAACATGAGATGTGATATCCAATTCCTTCCCATTCCAAACCTGAGACCCTTCCTATTGGATGAGATGTGATATCCAACTCCTTCCCATTCCAATCCTGAGACCCTTCCTATAACATAAGTTGTGATATCTCAATGCTTCTAATACCAAACCTGGGACCCGTCCTATAACATGAGATATGATATCCAAATCCTTCCCCTTCCAAACCTGAGAGCCTTCCTTTAGCATGAGATGTGATATCTAAATCCTTCCCATTCCAATCCTGAAACCCTTCCTATAGCATGAGATGTGATATCTCAATGTTTCTAATAAAAAACCTGAGACCCTTCCTATAGCAAGAGATGTGATATCCAAATCCTTCCCATTTCAATCTTGAGACCCTTCCTATGACATGAGATGTGATATCCAACTCCTTCCCATTCCAACATGAGACCCTTCCTATAGCATGAGAAGGGATATCCAACTCCTTCCCAATCCAATCCTGAGACCCTTCCGATAGCAGAGATGTGATATCTCAATGCTTATACCAAACCTGAGACCCTTCCTTTAGCATGAGATGTGATATCCAAATCCTTCACATTCCAATCCTGAGACCCTTCCTATAGCATGAGATGTGATATCTCAATGCTTCTAATACCAAACCTGAGATGCTTCCTATAACATGAGATGTGATATCCAACTCCTTCCCATTCCAAACCTGAGACCCTTCCGATAGCATGAGATGTGATATCTCAATGCTTCTAAAACCAAACATGAGAACCATCCTATAACATGAGATGTGAAATCCCAATCCTTCCCTTCCCAAACCTGAGACCCTTCCTATAGCTTGAGATGTGATATCAAACTCCTTCCCATTCCAATCCTGAAATAGCTTGAGATGTGATATCCAACTCCTTCCCATTCCAATCCTGAGACCCTTATTATACCATGAGATGTGATATCTCAAGGCTTCTAATACCAAACCTGAGACCCGTCCTAAAACATGAGATGTGAGATCCAAATCCTTCCCCTTCCAAACCTGAGACCTTTCCTTTAGCATATGTGATATCCAACTACTTCCCATTCCAATCCTGAGACCCTTCCAATAGCATGAGATGTGATACCTCAATGCTTCTAATATCAAACCTGAGAACCTCCCTATAGCACGAGATGTGCTATCCAACTCCTTCCAATTCCAATACTGAGACTCTTCCAATAGCATATGTGATATCCCAATGCTTTTAATATCAAAACTGAGACCCTCCCTATAGCATGAGATGTGATATCCAACTCCTTCCCATTCCAATCGAGACCCTTCCTATAACATGAGATGTGATATCTCTATGCTTCTAATACCAAACCTGAGCCCCTTCCCGTAGTATATGTGATATCCAACTCCTTCCCATTCCAAACTTGTGACCCTTCCTGTAGCATGAAATGTGATTTCTCACCCCTTCCAATACCAAACCCGAGACCCTTCCCACAGCATGAGATTTGAAATCTCATTTCTTCCAATGCCAAACCCGATACCCTTCCGATAGGATGAGATTTACTATCTCACTCCTTAAAATACCAAACTCGAGTCCCTTCCGAAAGGATGTGATTTGATATCTCAGTGCTTCTAATACCAAACCTGAGACCCTCGCTATAACAAGAGATGTCATATCCAACTCCTTCCCATTCCATTCCTGAGACTCTTCCTATAGCATGACATGTGATATCGAACTTCCCATTCCAATCCTGAGACTCAGACCTCCCCGTCTAACCTTCTCACCACTCCTAGCTCCCGGATTGATCATGCAGTCCTGCTGTCTCTTCTCTCCCTTCTTTTGCTTTCTTTCCTCTCTCCGTCCTCATCTGCCCTAGGTCAGGCTCCTTCTACACCTCAGCAGGGATTACTGATTTGTACCCCTCCCCACTCTCAACTCTCACTCAGTTTCAAACACTCATCTGACATCTGCCATTTCCTGGAAGAACCCGACCTTGATGTCCTTGGTCTAACCGAGACATGGTTGACGGCCAGCGCTGTCTCGAGCTTTGACACTTTCCTCCCTGAGGACAAGTTCCTCTCCATGCCCAGATTTCTTGAGGGGGAGTATTCTTGATTCCTGTAGTAAATTGCTTTCCTTTGCAGGCCGACTCCTCTCACGAATGCCTTGTCTGCATGCATTCTCTCTTTCCTGGTCATTCTCTCACCGTGGCTATTTGCCTAACCCCTTCCTCTCTCAGTGGATGGACTTCTCCATCCTAGCCTCCTACCACTCAACTCAGCCTACTTGGAGAATTCAACATGAACCTGTATACTTCCTGACCTGGACTTTTACGAGCTCTGCAACTCTACATGTCGCTGGCCCTACACACTGCAGGGAATACTCAGGATTTTCTGATCTCAGACCTCCCCCTCTGTAACCCTCTCAACAATCCTCTCCCGTGGTGATCAAGTTCTCATCTCCAAAGAAGGCTAACTACCAGCTGTTCCTCCTCAGTGGAGTTCTCCCTTTCTGTCCCTGCTCCCTGCACCGTTTCGCGTTGCAAACACTCGCTTCCCAGCTCTGGTTTAGACGCGTGTTCCCTGCCTTCTCTCCTCTTCCCGCTGCCTTCAAATCAACAAATGAGCTTCAAAAGATACACGGTGCTCAGAATGCTTTATAACACCCATTATTCATCATAAAGCCGTAACCCGCTAGACGTATTGAAATGTGCTGTAAACTAGCAAAACCAGCTAGAAAATGTACTGTCCTCGCGTTCTTGTAAATGCGAATTCTGATGGGTTCCCATGTATGTACTGTGTCCGTGCGTTTGTTGTCGAATCCTGAAGTTTTTAGCCACTGTTCTCCCATACAAGGAGGGGGGTCAACATCTACTGCTGTTCACAGGCTGAATGTATACGGCTGAAATCTTCAAGGCATTATCAGGTTTCGTGACTGTTTTGGAACGTGTATTTGCCATCTGTTAATGCAGTCGCCTTGTGGTAATCGTCCCTTTTAGTTTACAGGCTGCATTCCCCTGGTGATCACATTCTCCTCTCCAGAGCAGGCTAACTACCAGCTGCTCCTCAGAGGCGTTCCTTCTTTCTGTCCCTGATCCCTGCTCCGTTTCGCGTTGCAAACACTCGCTTCCCTGCTCTCTGGTTTAGACGCTGTTCCTCCTCATAGGCGTTCTTCTTTCTGTCCCTGATCCCTGCTCCGTTTCGCGTTGCATGTACACGCTTCCCAGCTCTCTGGTTTAGATGCGTGTTCCCTGCTTCTCTCCTCTTCCTAAAGCCTTCCAATGAGCTCCACAAGATACAGTGTTCAGAATGCTTTATAACACCCATTATTCAACATATAGCCGTAACCCGCTAGACGTATTGAAACGTTTAAAAACTAGCAAAAACAGCTAGAAAATGTACTTTCCTCGCGTTTTGGTAGATGCGAATTCTGGTGGATTCCCATTTTGTACTCTGTTCGTGCGTTTGATCAGTCGAATTCTGTACTTTTGAACCACTCTTCTCCCATAAAAGGGAGGATCAAAATGTGTTGTTCACAGGCTGAATTTATACTGCTGAAATGCTCGCTTCCCTGCTCTCTGGTTTAGACGCGTGTGCCCTGCATTTACCAAAACGCGAGGAAGTACATTTTCTAGCTGTTTTTGCTAGTTTTTAGCACGTTTCAATAACGTCTAGCGGGTTACAGCTATATGTTGAATAATGGGGTTATAAAGCATTCTGAACACTATCTTGTGGAGCTCATTGGAAGGCTGTAGGAAGAGGAGAGAAGGCAGGGAATACGTATCTAACCAGAGAGCTGGGAAGCGAGAACATGCAACGCGAAACGGTGCAGGGAGCAGGGACAGAAAGAAGGAACGCCTCTGAGGAGGAGCAGCTGGTAGTTAGCCTGCTCTGGAGAGGAGATTGTGATCACCAGGGGAGTGCAGCCTGTAAATTAAAAGGGACGATGACCACAAGGCGACTGCATTAACAGATGGCAAATACACGTTCCAAAACAGTCAGGAAAGCTGATAATGCCTTGAAGATTTCAGCCGTATACATTCAGCCTGTGAACAGCAGTAGATGTTAACCCCCCTTAGTATGGGAGAACAGTGGTTAAAAACTTCAGGATTCGACAACAAACGCACGGACACAGTACATACAACATGGGAACCCACCAGAATTCGCATTTACAAAAACGCGAGGGAAGTACATTTTCTAGCTATTTTTGCTAGTTTTTAGCACGTTTCAATACGTCTAGCGGGTTACACTATATTTTGAATAATGGGGTTATGAAGCATTCTGAACACTATCTTGTGGAGCTCATTGGAAGGCTGTAGGAAGAGGAGAGAAGGCAGGGAACACACATCTAAACCAGAGAGGTGGGAAGCGAGTACATGCAACGCGAAACGGTGCAGGGAGCAGGGACAGAAAGAAGGAACGCCTCTGAGGAGGAGCAGCTGGTAGTTAGCCTGCTCTGGAGAAGAGAATGTAATCATCAGGGGAGTGCAGCCTGTAAACTAAAAGGGACGATGACCACAAGGCGACTGCATTAACAGATGGCAAATACACGTTCCAAAACAGTCAGGAAAGCTGATAATGCCTTGAAGATTTCAGCCGTATACATTCAGCCTGTGAACAGCAGTAGATGTTGAACCCCCCTTGTATGGGAGAACAGTGGTTAAAAACTTCAGGATTCGACAACAAACGCACGGACACAGTACATACATGGGAACCCATCAGAATTCGCATTTACAAAAACGCGAGGAAAGTACATTTTCTAGCTGGTTTTGCTAGTTTACAGCACATTTCAATACGTCTAGTGGGTTACGGCTATATGATGAATAATGGGTGTTATAAAGCATTCTGAGCAATGTGTATCTTTTGAAGCTCATTTGTTGATTTGAAGGCAGCGGGAAGAAGAGAGAAGGCAGGGAACACGCGTCTAAACCAGAGAGCTGGGAAGCGAGTACTTGCAACGCGAAACGGTGCAGGGAGCAGGGACAGAAAGGGAGAACTCCACTGAGGAGGAACAGCTGGCAGTTAGCCTTCTTTGGAGATGAGAACTTGATCACCACGGGAGAGGATTGTTGAGAGGGTTACAGAGGGGGAGGTCTGAGATCTGAAAATCCTGAGTATTTCCTGCAGTGTGTAGGGCCAGCGACATGAAGAGTTGCAGATCTCGTAAAAGTCCAGGTCAGGAAGCACACAGGTTCATGTTGAATTCTCCAAGTAGGCGGAGTTGAGTGGTAGGAGGCTAGGATGGAGAAGTCCATCCACTGAGAGGAAGGGGGTAGGCAAATAGCCACGGTGAGAGATTCGCCAGGAAAGAGAGAATGCATGCAGACAAGGCATTCGTGAGAGGAGGCGGCCTGCAAAGGAAAGCAATTTACTACAGGAAACAAGGATACTCCCCCTCAAGAACGGTTGGATCTGGGCATGGAGAGGAACTTGTCATCAGGGAGGAAAGTGTCAAAGCTCGAGACAGCGCTGGCCGTCAACCATGTCTCGGTTAGACCAAGAACATCAAGGTCGGGTACTTCCAGGAAATGGCAGATGTCAGATGAGTGTTTGAAACTGAGTGAGAGTTGAGAGTGGGGAGGGGTACAAATCAGTAATCCCTGCGGAGGTGTAGAAGGAGCCTGACCTAGGGCAGATGAGGAAGGAGAGAGGAAAGGAAGCAGAAGAAGGGAGAGAAGAGACAGCAGGAGTGCATGATCAATCCGGGAGCTAGGAGTGGTGAGAAGGTTAGACGGGGAGGTCTGAGTCTCAGGATTGGAATGGGAAGTTCAATATCACATGTCATGTTATAGGAAGAGTCTCAGGATTGGAATGGGAAGGAGTTGGATATGACATCTCTTGTTATAGGGAGAGTCTCAGGTTTGGTATTAGAATCACATCCTTTAGGAAGGGACTCGAGGTTGGTATTTTAAGGAGTGAGATAGTAAATCTCATCCTATCGGAAGGGTCTCGAGTTTGGTATTGGAAGAAATGAGATTTCAAATCTCAGGCTGTGGGAATGGTCTCAGGTTTGGTATTAGAAGCATAGAGATATCACATCTCATGTTATAGGAAGGGTCTCGATTGGAAAGGGAAGGATTTGGATATCACATCTCATGTTATAGGGCGGGTCCCAGGTTTGGTATTAGAAGCATTGAGATATCACATCTCATGCTATAGGGAGGGTCTCAGTTTTGATATTAGAAGCATTGAGATATCACATATGCTATTGGAAGGGTCTCAGTATTGGAATTGGAAGGAGTTGGATATCACATATGCTATAGGGAGGTTCTCAGGTTTGATATTAGAAGCATTGAGATATCACATCTCATGCTATCGGAAGGGTCTCAGGATTGGAATGGGAAGGAGTTGGATATCACATATGCTAAAGGAAAGGTCTCAGGTTTGGAAGGGGAAGGATTTGGATCTCACATCTCATGTTTTAGGACGGGTCTCAGGTTTGGTATTAGAAGCCTTGAGATATCACATCTCATGGTATAATAAGGGTCTCAGGATTGGAATGGGAAGGAGTTGGATATCACATCTAAAGCTATCTCAGGATTGGAATGGGAAGGAGTTTGATATCACATCTCGAGCTATAGGAAGGGTCTCAGGTTTGGGAAGGGAAGGATTGGGATTTCACATCTCATGTTATAGGATGGTTCTCATGTTTAATTTTAGAAGCATTGAGATATCACATCTCATGCTATCGGAAGGGTCTCAGGTTTGGAATGGGAAGGAGTTGGATATCACATCTCATGTTATAGGATGGATCTCAGGTTTGTTATTAGAAGCATTGAGATATCACATCTCTGCTATCGGAAGGGTCTCAGGTTGGAATGGGAAGGAGTTGGATATCACATCTCATGCTATAGGAAGGGTCTCAAGATTGAAATGGGAAGGATTTGGATATCACATCTCTTGCTATAGGAAGGGTCTCAGGTTTTTTATTAGAAACATTGAGATATCACATCTCATGCTATAGGAAGGGTTTCAGGATTGGAATGGGAAGGATTTGGATATCACATCTCATGCTAAAGGAAGGGTCTCAGGTTTGGAAGGGGAAGGATTTGGATATCATATCTCATGTTATAGGGCGGGTCCCAGGTTTGGTATTATAAGCATTGAGATATCACATCTCATGGTATAGGAAGGGTTTCAGGATTGGAATGGGAAGGATTTGGATATCACATCTCATGCTAAAGGAAGGGTCTCAGGTTTGGAAGGGGAAGGATTTGGATATCATATCTCATGTTATAGGGCGGGTCCCAGTTTTGATATTAGAAGCATTGAGATATCACATATGCTATTGGAAGGGTCTCAGTATTGGAATTGGAAGGAGTTGGATATCACATATGCTATAGGGAGGTTCTCAGGTTTGATATTAGAAGCATTGAGATATCACGTCTCATGCTATCGGAAGGGTCTCAGGATTGGAATGGGAAGGAGTTGGATATCACATATGCTAAAGGAAAGGTCTCAGGTTTGGAAGGGGAAGGATTTGGATCTCACATCTCATGTTTTAGGACGGGTCTCAGGTTTGGTATTAGAAGCCTTGAGATATCACATCTCATGGTATAATAAGGGTCTCAGGATTGGAATGGGAAGGAGTTGGATATCACATCTAAAGCTATCTCAGGATTGGAATGGGAAGGAGTTTGATATCACATCTCGAGCTATAGGAAGGGTCTCAGGTTTGGGAAGGGAAGGATTGGGATTTCACATCTCATGTTATAGGATGGTTCTCATGTTTAATTTTAGAAGCATTGAGATATCACATCTCATGCTATCGGAAGGGTCTCAGGTTTGGAATGGGAAGGAGTTGGATATCACATCTCATGTTATAGGAAGGATCTCAGGTTTGTTATTAGAAGCATTGAGATATCACATCTCATGTTATAGGAAGGGTCTCAGGATTGGAATGTGAAGGATTTGGATATCACATCATGCTAAAGGTAGGGTCTCAGGTTTGGTATAAGCATTGAGATATCACATCTCTGCTATCGGAAGGGTCTCAGGATTGGATTGGGAAGGAGTTGGATATCCCTTCTCATGCTATAGGAAGGGTCTCAGGTTGGAATGGGAAGGAGTTGGATATCACATCTCATGCTATAGGAAGGGTCTCAAGATTGAAATGGGAAGGATTTGGATATCACATCTCTTGCTATAGGAAGGGTCTCAGGTTTTTTATTAGAAACATTGAGATATCACATCTCATGCTATAGGAAGGGTTTCAGGATTGGAATGGGAAGGATTTGGATATCACATCTCATGCTAAAGGAAGGGTCTCAGGTTTGGAAGGGGAAGGATTTGGATATCATATCTCATGTTATAGGGCGGGTCCCAGGTTTGGTATTATAAGCATTGAGATATCACATCTCATGGTATAGGAAGGGTCTCAGGATTGGAATGGGAAGGAGTTGGATATCACATCTCATCCAATAGGAAGGGTCTCAGGTTTGGAATGGGAATGAATTGGATATCACATCTCATGTTATAGGAAGGATCTCAGGATTGGAATGGGAAGGATTTGGATATCACATCTCTTGCTATATGAAGGGTCTCAGGTTTTTTATTAGAAGCATTGAGATATCACATCTCATGGTATAGGAAGGGTCTCAGGATTGGAATGGGAAGGAGTTGGATATCCCTTCTCATGCTATTGGACGGGTTTCAGGATTGGAATGGGAAGGATTTGGATATCACATCTCATGTTATACGGCGGGTCCCAGGTTTGGTAATAGAAGCATTGAGATATCACATCTCATGGTATAGGAAGGGACTCAGGATTGGAATGGGAAGGAGTTGGATATCACATCTCATCCAATAGGAAGGGTCTCAGGTTTGGAATGGGAATGAATTGGATATCACATCTCATGTTATAGGAAGGATCTCAGGATTGGAATGGGAAGGATTTGGATATCACATCTCTTGCTATATGAAGGGTCTCAGGTTTTTTATTAGAAGCATTGAGATATCACATCTCATGGTATAGGAAGGGTCTCAGGATTGGAATGGGAAGGAGTTGGATATCCCTTCTCATGCTATAGGAAGGGTTTCAGGTTTGGAAGGGGAAGGATTTGGATATCATATCTCATGTTATAGGACGGGTCCCAGGTTTGGTATTAGAAGCATTGAGATATCACATCTCATGGTATAGGAGGGGAGTTTGATATGACATCTCATGCCATGGTATGGGTCTCAGGTTTTGTAGAAGCATTGGGATATCACATCTCATGCTATCGGAAGGGTATCAGGATTGGATTTGGAAGGAGTTGGATATCCCATCTCATGCTATAGGAAGGGTCTCAGGTTGGAATGGGAAGGAGTTGGATATCACATCTCATGTTATAGGAAGGGTGTCAGGATTGGAATGGGAAGGACTTGGATATCACATCTCATGCTGTAGGAAGGCTCTCAGGTTTGGAAAGGGAAGGAGTTGGATATCACATTTCATGTTAGAGGTAGGATCTCAGGTTTGGTATTAGAGGCATTGAGATATCACATCTCATGCTATCAGAAGGGTATCAGGATTGGAATTGGAAGGAGTTGGATATCACATCTCATTCTAAAGGGAGGGTCTCAGGTTTGGAAGGCGAAGGATTTGGATATCACATCTCATGTTATAGGAAGGATCTCAGGTTTGGTATTAGAAGCATTGAGATATCACATCTCATGCTATCGGAAGGATTTCAGGTTTGGTATAAGAAGCATTGAGATATCACATCTCATGCTATAGGAAAGGTCTCAGGTTTGGAAGGGGAAGGATTTGGATCTCACATCTCATGTTTTAGGACGGGTCTCAGGTTTGGTATTAGAAGCATTGAAATATCACATCTCATGGTATAGGAAGGGTCTCAGGATTGGAATGGGAAGGAGTTGGATATCACATTGAATGGGAAGGAGTTTGATATCACATCTCAAGCTATAGGAAGGGTCTCAGGTTTGGAAAGGGAATGATTTGGATTTCACATCTCATGTTATAGGATGGTTCTCATGTTTGGTTTTAGAAGCATTGTGATATCACATATCATGCTATCGGAAGGGTCTCAGGTTTGGAATGGGAAGGAGTTTGATATCACATCTCATGTTATAGGAAGGATCTCAGGTTTGGTATTAGAAGCATTGAGATATCACATCTCATGCTATAGGAAGGGTCTCAGGATTGGAATCGGAAGGAGTTGTATATGACATCTCATGCCATAGGAAGGGTCTCAGGTTTGGTATAAGCATTGAGATATCACATCTCTGCTATCGGAAGGGTCTCAGGATTGGAATGGGAAGGAGTTGGATATCCCATCTCGTTATAGGAAGGGTCTCAGGTTTGGTATTAGAAGCATTGAGATATCACATCTCATGCTATAGGAAGGGTCTATGGTTTGGAAGGGGAAGGATTTGGGTATCACATCTCATGTTATAGGACCAGTCTCAGGTTTGGTATTAGAAGCATTGAGATATCAAGTCTCATGGTATAGGACGGGTCTCAGAATTGGAATGGGAAGGAGTTGGATATTACTCATGTTATAGGACGGGTCTCAGAATTGGAATGGGAAGGATTTGGATATTATCTCATGTTATAGGAAGGGTCTCAGGTTTGGTAGAAGCATTGAGATATCACATCTCATGCTATAGGAAGAGTCTCAGGATTGGAATGTGAAGGATTTGGATATCACATCTCATGCTGTAGGAAGGCTCTCAGGTTTGGAAAGGGAAGGAGTTGGATATCACATTTCATGTTAGAGGTAGGATCTCAGGTTTGGTATTAGAGGCATTGAGATATCACATCTCATGCTATCAGAAGGGTATCAGGATTGGAATTGGAAGGAGTTGGATATCACATCTCATTCTAAAGGGAGGGTCTCAGGTTTGGAAGGCGAAGGATTTGGATATCACATCTCATGTTATAGGAAGGATCTCAGGTTTGGTATTAGAAGCATTGAGATATCACATCTCATGCTATCGGAAGGATTTCAGGTTTGGTATAAGAAGCATTGAGATATCACATCTCATGCTATAGGAAAGGTCTCAGGTTTGGAAGGGGAAGGATTTGGATCTCACATCTCATGTTTTAGGACGGGTCTCAGGTTTGGTATTAGAAGCATTGAAATATCACATCTCATGGTATAGGAAGGGTCTCAGGATTGGAATGGGAAGGAGTTGGATATCACATTGAATGGGAAGGAGTTTGATATCACATCTCAAGCTATAGGAAGGGTCTCAGGTTTGGAAAGGGAATGATTTGGATTTCACATCTCATGTTATAGGATGGTTCTCATGTTTGGTTTTAGAAGCATTGTGATATCACATATCATGCTATCGGAAGGGTCTCAGGTTTGGAATGGGAAGGAGTTTGATATCACATCTCATGTTATAGCAAGGATCTCAGGTTTGGTATTAGAAGCATTGAGATATCACATCTCATGCTATAGGAAGGGTCTCAGGATTGGAATCGGAAGGAGTTGTATATGACATCTCATGCCATAGGAAGGGTCTCAGGTTTGGTATAAGCATTGCGATATCACATCTCTGCTATCGGAAGGGTCTCAGGATTGGAATGGGAAGGAGTTGGATATCCCATCTCGTTATAGGAAGGGTCTCAGGTTTGGTATTAGAAGCATTGAGATATCACATCTCATGCTATAGGAAGGGTCTATGGTTTGGAAGGGGAAGGATTTGGGTATCACATCTCATGTTATAGACCGGTCTCAGGTTTGGTATTAGAAGCATTGAGATATCAAGTCTCATGGTATAGGACGGGTCTCAGAATTGGAATGGGAAGGAGTTGGATATTACTCATGTTATAGGACGGGTCTCAGAATTGGAATGGGAAGGATTTGGATATTATCTCATGTTATAGGAAGGGTCTCAGGTTTGGTAGAAGCATTGAGATATCACATCTCATGCTATAGGAAGAGTCTCAGGATTGGAATGGGAAGGAGTTGGATATCCCGTCTCATGTTATAGGAAGGATCTCAGGTTTGGTATTAGAAGCATTGAGATATCATATCTCATGCTATAGGAAGGGTCTCAGGTTTGGCAGAAGCATTGAGATATCACATCTCATGCAATAGGAAGGGTCTCAGGATTGCTATAAGCATTGAGATATCACATCTCTGCTATCGGAAGGGTCTCAGGATTGGATTGGGAAGGAGTTGGATATCCCTTCTCATGCTATAGGAAGGGTCACAGGTTGGAATGGGAAGGAGTTGGATATCACATATGTTATCAGTAGGGTCTCAGGATTGAAATGGGAAGGATTTGAATATCACATCTCTTGCTATAGGAAGGGTCTCAGTTTTGTATTAGAAACATTGAGATATCACATCTCATGGTATAGGAAGGGTGTCAGGATTGGAATGGGAAGGTGTTGAATATCACATCTCATCCAATAGGAAGGGTCTCAGGTTTGGAATGGGAAATAATTGGGTATCACATCTCATGTTATAGGAAGGATCTCAGGATTGGAATGGGAAGGATTTGGATATCACATCTCTTGCGATAGGAAGGGTCTCAGGATTGGAATGGGAAGGAGTTGGATATCCCTTCTCATGCTATAGGAAGGGTCTCAGGTTGGAATGGGAAGGAGTTGGATATCACATCTCATGTTATAGGAAGGGTCTCAGGATTGGAATGGGAAGGATTTGTATATCACATCTCTTGCTATTGGAAGGGTCTCAGGTTTTTTATTAGAAACATTGAGATATCACATCTCATGCTATAGGAGGAGTTTCAGGATTTGAATGGGAAGGATTTGGATATCACATCTCATGTTATAGGAAGGGTCCCAGGTTTGGTATTAGAAGCATTGAGATATCACATCTCATGGTATAGGAAGGGTGTCAGGATTGGAATGGGAAGGTGTTGGATATCACATCTCATCCAATAGGAAGGGTCTCAGGTTTGGAATGGGAAATAATTGGGTATCACATCTCATGTTATAGGAAGGATCTCAGGATTGGAATGGGAAGGATTTGGATATCACATCTCTTGCTATAGGAAGGGTCTCAGGATTGGAATGGGAAGGAGTTGGATATCCCTTCTCATGCTATAGGAAGGGTCTCAGGTTGGAATGGGAAGGAGTTGGATATCACATCTCATGTTATAGAAAGGGTCTCAGGATTGGAATGGGAAGGATTTGGATATCACATCTCTTGCTATTGGAAGGGTTTCAGGATTGGAATGGGAAGGAGTTGGATATCACATCTCATGTTATAGGAAGGGTCTCAGGATGGGAATGGGAAGGATTTGGATATCACATCTCTTGCTATAGGAAGGGTCTCAGGTTTTTTATTAGAAACATTGAGATATCACATCTCATGCTAAAGGAAGGGTTTCAGGATTGGAATGGGAAGGATTTGGATATCATATCTCATGTTATAGGACGGGTCCCAGGTTTGGTATTAGAAGCATTGAGATATCACTTCTCATGCTATCGGAAGGATCTCAGGTTTAGTATTAGAAGCATTGAGATATCACATCTCATGCTATCAGAAGGGTCTCAGGATTGGAATGGGAAGGAGTTGGATATCACATCTCATGCTAAAGGGAGGGTCTCAGGTTGGAATGGGAAGGAGTTGGATATCACATCTCATGTTATAGGTAGGGTCTCAGGATTGAAATGGGAAGGATTTGGATATCACATCTCTTGCTATAGGAAGGGTCTCAGTTTTTTATTAGAAACATTGAGATATCAGATCTCATGCTTTAGGAGGGGTTTCAGGATTGAAATGGGAAGGATTTGGATATCACATCTCTTGCTATAGGAAGGGTCTCAGTTTTGTATTAGAAACATTGAGATATCACATCTCATGGTATAGGAAGGGTGTCAGGATTGGAATGGGAAGGTGTTGAATATCACATCTCATCCAATAGGAAGGGTCTCAGGTTTGGAATGGTAAATAATTGGGTATCACATCTCATGTTATAGGAAGGATCTCAGGATTGGAATGGGAAGGATTTGGATATCACATCTCTTGCTATAGGAAGGGTTTTAGGATTGGAATGGGAAGGAGTTGGATATCCCTTCTCATGCTATAGGAAGGGTCTCAGGTTGGAATGGGAAGGAGTTGGATATCACATCTCATGTTATAGGAAGGGTCTCAGGATTGGAATGGGAAGGATTTGGATATCACATCTCTTGCTATTGGAAGGGTCTCAGGTTTTTTATTAGAAACATTGAGATATCACATCTCATGCTATAGGAGGGGTTTCAGGATTGGAATGGGAAGGATTTGGATATCACATCTCATGCTAAAGGAAGGGTCTCAGGTTTGGAAGGGGAAGGATTTGGATATCATATCTCATGTTATAGGACGTGTCCCAGGTTTGGTATTAGAAGCATTGAGATATCACATCTCATGGTATAGGAAGGGTGTCAGGATTGGAATGGGAAGGTGTTGGATATCACATCTCATCCAATAGGAAGGGTCTCAGGTTTGGAATGGGTAATAATTGGGTATCACATCTCATGTTATAGGAAGGATCTCAGGATTGGAATGGGAAGGATTTGGATATCACATCTCTTGCTATAGGAAGGGTCTCAGGATTAGAATGGGAAGGAGTTGGATATCCCTTCTCATACTATAGGAAGGGTCTCAGGTTGGAATGGGAAGGAGTTGGATATCACATCTCATGTTATAGGAAGGGTCTCAGGTTTGGAATGGTAAGGATTTGGATATCACATCTCTTGCTATTGGAAGGGTCTCAGGTTTTTTATTAGAAACATTGAGATATCACATCTCATGCTATAGGAAGGGTTTCAGGATTGGAATGGGAAGGAGTTGGATATCACATCTCATGTTATAGGAAGGGTCTCAGGATTGGAATGGGAAGGATTTGGATATCACATCTCTTGCTATAGGAAGGGTCTCAGGTTTTTTATTAGAAACATTGAGATATCACATCTCATGCTAAAGGAAGGGTTTCAGGATTGGAATGGGAAGGATTTGGATATCATATCTCATGTTATAGGACGGGTCCCAGGTTTGGTATTAGAAGCATTGAGATATCACTTCTCATGCTATCAGAAGGATCTCAGGTTTAGTATTAGAAGCATTGAGATATCACATCTCATGCTATCAGAAGGGTCTCAGGATTGGAATGGGAAGGAGTTGGATATCACATCTCATGCTAAAGGGAGGGTCTCATGTTTGGAAGGGGAAGGATTTGGATATCACATCTCATGTTATCGGAAGGATCTCAGGTTTGGTATTAGAAGCATTGAGATATCACATCTCATGCTATAGGAAGGGTCTCAGGATTGGAATGGGAAGGAGATGGATATCACATCTCATGCTAAAGGAAGGGTCTCATGTTTGGTAGAAGCATTGAGATATCACATCTCATGCTATAGGAAGGGTCTCAGGATTGAAATGGGAAGGAGTTGGATATCACATCTCATGCCATAGGAAGGGTCTCAGGTTTGGTATAAGCATTGAGATATCACATATCTGCTATCGGAAGGGTCTCAGGATTGGAATGCGAAGGACTTAGATATCACATCTCATGCTATAGGGAGGGTCTCAGTTTTGATATTAGAAGCATTGAGATATCACATCTCATGCTATCGGAAGGGTCTCAGGATTGGAATGGGAAGGAGCTGGATATCACATCTCTTGCTATAGGAAGGGTCTCATTTTTTTTATTAGAAACATTGAGATATCACATCTCATGCTAAAAGAAGGGTTTCAGGATTCGAATGGTAGGGATTTTGATATAATATCTCATGTTATAGGACGGGTCCCAGGTTTGGTATTAGAAGCATTGAGATATCACTTCTCATGCTATCGGAAGGATCTCAGGTTTAGTATTAGAAGCATTGAGATATCACATCTCATGCTATCAGAAGGGTCTCGGGATTGGAATGGGAAGGAGTTGGATATCACATCTCATGCTAAAGGGAGGGTCTCAGGTTTGGAAGGGGAAGGATTTGGATATCACATCTCATGTTATCGGAAGGATCTCAGGTTTGGTATTAGAAGCATTGAGATATCACATCTCATGCTATAGGAAGGGTCTCAGGATTGGAATGGGAAGGAGATGGATATCACATCTCATGCCATAGGAAGGGTCTCAGGTTTGGTATAAGCACTGAGATATCACATCTCTGCTATCGGAAGGGTCTCAGGATTGGAATGGGAAGGTCTTAGATATCACATCTCATGCTATAGGGAGGGTCTCAGTTTTGATATTAGAAGCATTGATATATCACATCTCATGCTATCGGAAGGGTCTCAGGATTGGAATGGGAAGGAGCTGGATATCACATCTCATGCTAAAGGAAGGGTCTCAGGTTTGGAAGGGGAAGGATTTGGATATCACATCTCATGTTATAGGACGGGTCTCAGGTTTGGTATTAGAAGCATTAAGATATCACATCTCATGGTATAGGAAGGGTTTCAGGATTGGAATGGGAAGGAGTTGGATATCATATCTCATGCTATATAAAGGGTCTCAGGATTGGAATGGGAAGGAGTTTGATATCAAATCTCATGCCATAGGAAGGGTCTCAGGTTTGGTATTAGAAGCATTGAGATATCACATCTCATGCTATAGGAAGTGTCTGAGGATTGGAATGGGAAGGAGTTGGATATCCCATCTCATGTTATAGGAAGGGTCTCATGTTTGGTAGAAGCATTGAGATATCACATCTCATGCTATAGGAAGGGTCTCAGGTTGAAATGGGAAGGAGTTGGATATCACATCTCATGCCATAGGAAGGGTCTCAGGTTTGGTATAAGCACTGAGATATCACATCTCTGCTATCGGAAGGGTCTCAGGATTGGAATGGGAAGGTCTTAGATATCACATCTCATGCTATAGGGAGGGTCTCAGTTTTAATATTAGAAGCATTGATATATCACATCTCATGCTATCGGAAGGGTCTCAGGATTGGAATGGGAAGGAGCTGGATATCACATCTCATGCTAAAGGAAGGGTCTCAGGTTTGGAAGGGGAAGGATTTGGATATCACATCTCATGTTATAGGACGGGTCTCAGGTTTGGTATTAGAAGCATTAAGATATCACATCTCATGGTATAGGAAGGGTTTCAGGATTGGAATGGGAAGGAGTTGGATATCATATCTCATGCTATAGGAAGGGTCTCAGGATTGGAATGGGAAGGAGTTTGATATCAAATCTCATGCCATAGGAAGGGTCTCAGGTTTGGTATTAGAAGCATTGAGATATCACATCTCATGCTATAGGAAGTGTCTGAGGATTGGAATGGGAAGGAGTTGGATATCCCATCTCATGTTATAGGAAGGGTCTCAGGTTTGGTAGAAGCATTGAGATATCACATCTCATGCTATAGGAAGAGTCTCAGGATTGGAATGGGAAGGAGTTGGATATCACGTCTCATGCTATAGGGAGGGTCTCAAGTTTGATATTAGAAGCATTGAGATATCACATCTCATGCTATAGGAAGGGTCTCAGGATTGGAATGGGAAGGAGTTGGATATCACATCTCATGCTATAGGAAGGGTCTCAGGTTTGGTATAAGCAGTGAGATATCACATCTCATGCTATAGGAAGGGCCTCAGGATTGGAATGGGAAGGAGTTGGATATCACATCTCATGTTATAGGAAGGATCTCAGGTTTGGTATTAGAAGCATTGAGACATCACATCTCATGCTATAGGAAGGGTCTCAGGTTGGAATGGGAAGGAGTTGGATATCACATCTCATGTTATAGGTAGGGTCTCAGGATTGAAATGGGAAGGATTTGGATATCACATCTCTTGCTATAGGAAGGGTCTCAGTTTTTTATTAGAAACATTGAGATATCACATCTCATGCTATCGGAGGGGTTTCAGGTTTGGAAGGGGAAGGATTTGGATATCATATCTCATGTTATAGGACGTGTCCCAGGTTTGGTATTAGAAGCATTGAGATATCACATCTCATGGTATAGGAAGGGTGTCAGGATTGGAATGGGAAGGTGTTGGATATCACATCTCATCCAATAGGAAGGGTCTCAGGTTTGGAATGGGTAATAATTGGGTATCACATCTCATGTTATAGGAAGGATCTCAGGATTGGAATGGGAAGGATTTGGATATCCCTTCTCATACTATAGGAAGGGTCTCAGGTTGGAATGGGAAGGAGTTGGATATCACATCTCATGTTATAGGAAGGGTCTCAGGTTTGGAATGGTAAGCATTTGGATATCACATCTCTTGCTATTGGAAGGGTCTCAGGTTTTTTATTAGAAACATTGAGATATCACATCTCATGCTATAGGAAGGGTTTCAGGATTGGAATGGGAAGGAGTTGGATATCACATCTCATGTTATAGGAAGGGTCTCAGGATTGGAATGGGAAGGATTTGGATATCACATCTCTTGCTATAGGAAGGGTCTCAGGTTTTTTATTAGAAACATTGAGATATCACATCTCATGCTAAAGGAAGGGTTTCAGGATTGGAATGGGAAGGATTTGGATATCATATCTCATGTTATAGGACGGGTCCCAGGTTTGGTATTAGAAGCATTGAGATATCACTTCTCATGCTATCAGAAGGATCTCAGGTTTAGTATTAGAAGCATTGAGATATCACATCTCATGCTATCAGAAGGGTCTCAGGATTGGAATGGGAAGGAGTTGGATATCACATCTCATGCTAAAGGGAGGGTCTCATGTTTGGAAGGGGAAGGATTTGGATATCACATCTCATGTTATCGGAAGGATCTCAGGTTTGGTATTAGAAGCATTGAGATATCACATCTCATGCTATAGGAAGGGTCTCAGGATTGGAATGGGAAGGAGATGGATATCACATCTCATGCTAAAGGAAGGGTCTCATGTTTGGTAGAAGCATTGAGATATCACATCTCATGCTATAGGAAGGGTCTCAGGATTGAAATGGGAAGGAGTTGGATATCACATCTCATGCCATAGGAAGGGTCTCAGGTTTGGTATAAGCATTGAGATATCACATCTCTGCTATCGGAAGGGTCTCAGGATTGGAATGCGAAGGACTTAGATATCACATCTCATGCTATAGGGAGGGTCTCAGTTTTGATATTAGAAGCATTGAGATATCACATCTCATGCTATCGGAAGGGTCTCAGGATTGGAATGGGAAGGAGCTGGATATCACATCTCTTGCTATAGGAAGGGTCTCATTTTTTTTATTAGAAACATTGAGATATCACATCTCATGCTAAAAGAAGGGTTTCAGGATTCGAATGGTAGGGATTTTGATATAATATCTCATGTTATAGGACGGGTCCCAGGTTTGGTATTAGAAGCATTGAGATATCACTTCTCATGCTATCGGAAGGATCTCAGGTTTAGTATTAGAAGCATTGAGATATCACATCTCATGCTATCAGAAGGGTCTCGGGATTGGAATGGGAAGGAGTTGGATATCACATCTCATGCTAAAGGGAGGGTCTCAGGTTTGGAAGGGGAAGGATTTGGATATCACATCTCATGTTATCGGAAGGATCTCAGGTTTGGTATTAGAAGCATTGAGATATCACATCTCATGCTATAGGAAGGGTCTCAGGATTGGAATGGGAAGGAGATGGATATCACATCTCATGCCATAGGAAGGGTCTCAGGTTTGGTATAAGCACTGAGATATCACATCTCTGCTATCGGAAGGGTCTCAGGATTGGAATGGGAAGGTCTTAGATATCACATCTCATGCTATAGGGAGGGTCTCAGTTTTGATATTAGAAGCATTGATATATCACATCTCATGCTATCGGAAGGGTCTCAGGATTGGAATGGGAAGGAGCTGGATATCACATCTCATGCTAAAGGAAGGGTCTCAGGTTTGGAAGGGGAAGGATTTGGATATCACATCTCATGTTATAGGACGGGTCTCAGGTTTGGTATTAGAAGCATTAAGATATCACATCTCATGGTATAGGAAGGGTTTCAGGATTGGAATGGGAAGGAGTTGGATATCATATCTCATGCTATAGGAAGGGTCTCAGGATTGGAATGGGAAGGAGTTTGATATCAAATCTCATGCCATAGGAAGGGTCTCAGGTTTGGTATTAGAAGCATTGAGATATCACATCTCATGCTATAGGAAGTGTCTGAGGATTGGAATGGGAAGGAGTTGGATATCCCATCTCATGTTATAGGAAGGGTCTCATGTTTGGTAGAAGCATTGAGATATCACATCTCATGCTATAGGAAGGGTCTCAGGTTGAAATGGGAAGGAGTTGGATATCACATCTCATGCCATAGGAAGGGTCTCAGGTTTGGTATAAGCACTGAGATATCACATCTCTGCTATCGGAAGGGTCTCAGGATTGGAATGGGAAGGTCTTAGATATCACATCTCATGCTATAGGGAGGGTCTCAGTTTTAATATTAGAAGCATTGATATATCACATCTCATGATATCGGAAGGGTCTCAGGATTGGAATGGGAAGGAGCTGGATATCACATCTCATGCTAAAGGAAGGGTCTCAGGTTTGGAAGGGGAAGGATTTGGATATCACATCTCATGTTATAGGACGGGTCTCAGGTTTGGTATTAGAAGCATTAAGATATCACATCTCATGGTATAGGAAGGGTTTCAGGATTGGAATGGGAAGGAGTTGGATATCATATCTCATGCTATAGGAAGGGTCTCAGGATTGGAATGGGAAGGAGTTTGATATCAAATCTCATGCCATAGGAAGGGTCTCAGGTTTGGTATTAGAAGCATTGAGATATCACATCTCATGCTATAGGAAGTGTCTGAGGATTGGAATGGGAAGGAGTTGGATATCCCATCTCATGTTATAGGAAGGGTCTCAGGTTTGGTAGAAGCATTGAGATATCACATCTCATGCTATAGGAAGAGTCTCAGGATTGGAATGGGAAGGAGTTGGATATCACGTCTCATGCTATAGGGAGGGTCTCAAGTTTGATATTAGAAGCATTGAGATATCACATCTCATGCTATAGGAAGGGTCTCAGGATTGGAATGGGAAGGAGTTGGATATCACATCTCATGCTATAGGAAGGGTCTCAGGTTTGGTATAAGCAGTGAGATATCACATCTCATGCTATAGGAAGGGCCTCAGGATTGGAATGGGAAGGAGTTGGATATCACATCTCATGTTATAGGAAGGATCTCAGGTTTGGTATTAGAAGCATTGAGACATCACATCTCATGCTATAGGAAGGGTCTCAGGTTGGAATGGGAAGGAGTTGGATATCACACCTCATGTTATAGGTAGGGTCTCAGGATTGAAATGGGAAGGATTTGGATATCACATCTCTTGCTATAGGAAGGGTCTCAGTTTTTTATTAGAAACATTGAGATATCACATCTCATGCTATAGGAGGGGTTTCAGGATTGGAAGGGGAAGGATTTGGATATCATATCTCATGTTATAGGACGGGTCCCAGGTTTGGTATTAGAAGCATTGAGATATCACATCTCATGGTATAGGAAGGGTGTCAGGGTTGGAATGGGAAGGTGTTGGATATCACATCTCATCCAATAGGAAGGGTCTCAGGTTTGGAATGGGAAATAATTGGGTATCACATCTCATGTTATAGGAAGGATCTCAGGATTGGAATGGGAAGGATTTGGATATCACATCTCTTGCTATAGGAAGGGTCTCAGGATTGGAATGGGAAGGAGTTGGATATCCCTTCTCATGCTATAGGAAGGGTCTCAGGTTGGAATGGGAAGGAGTTGGATATCACATCTCATGTTATAGGAAGGTTCTCAGGATTGGAATGGGAAGGATTTGGATATCACATCTCTTGCTATTGGAATGGTCTCAGGTTTTTTATTAGAAAAATTGAGATATCACATCTCATGCTATAGGAAGGGTTTCAGGATTGGAATGGGAAGGAGTTGGATATCACATCTCATGTTATAGGAAGGGTCTCAGGATTGGAATGGGAAGGATTTGGATATCACATCTCTTGCTATAGGAAGGGTCTCAGGTTTTTTATTAGAAACATTGAGATATCACATCTCATGCTAAAGGAAGGGTTTCAGGATTGGAATGGGAAGGATTTGGATATAATATCTCATGTTATAGGACGGGTCCCAGGTTTGGTATTAGAAGCATTGAGATATCACTTCTCATGCTATCGGAAGGATCTCAGGTTTAGTATTAGAAGCATTGAGATATCACATCTCATGCTATCAGAAGGGTCTCAGGATTGGAATGGGAAGGAGTTGGATATCACATCTCATGCTAAAGGGAGGGTCTCAGGTTGGAATGGGAAGGAGTTGGATATCACATCTCATGTTATAGGTAGGGTCTCAGGATTGAAATGGAAGGGGAAGGATTTGGATATCACATCTCATGTTATCGGAAGGATCTCAGGTTTGGTATTAGAAGCATTGAGATATCTATCACATCTCATGCTATAGGAAGGGTCTCAGGATTGGAATGGGAAGGAGATGGATATCACATCTCATGCTAAAGGAAGGGTCTCATGTTTGGTAGAAGCATTGAGATATCACATCTCATGCTATAAGAAGGGTCTCAGGATTGAAATGGGAAGGAGTTGGATATCACATCTCATGCCATAGGAAGGGTCTCAGGTTTGGTATAAGCATTGAGATATCACATCTCTGCTATCGGAAGGGTCTCAGGATTGGAATGGGAAGGTCTTAGATATCACATCTCATGCTATAGGGAGGGTCTCAGTTTTGATATTAGAAGCATTGATATATCACATCTCATGCTATCGGAAGGGTCTCAGGATTGGAATGGGAAGGAGCTGGATATCACATCTCATGCTAAAGGAAGGGTCTCAAGTTTGGAAGGGGAAGGATTTGGATATCACATCTCATGTTATAGGACGGGTCTCAGGTTTGGTATTAGAAGCATTAAGATATCACATCTCATGGTATAGGAAGGGTTTCAGGATTGGAATGGGAAGGAGTTGGATATCATATCTCATGCTATAGGAAGGGTCTCAGGATTGGAATGGGAAGGAGTTTGATATCAAATCTCATGCCATAGGAAGGGTCTCAGGTTTGGTATTAGAAGCATTGAGATATCACATCTCATGCTATAGGAAGTGTCTGAGGATTGGAATGGGAAGGAGTTGGATATCCCATCTCATGTTATAGGAAGGGTCTCAGGTTTGGTAGAAGCATTGAGATATCACATCTCATGCTATAGGAAGAGTCTCAGGATTGGAATGGGAAGGAGTTGGATATCACGTCTCATGCTATAGGGAGGGTCTCAAGTTTGATATTAGAAGCATTGAGATATCACATCTCATGCTATAGGAAGGGTCTCAGGATTGGAATGGGAAGGAGTTGGATATCACATCTCATGCTATAGGAAGGGTCTCAGGTTTGGTATAAGCAGTGAGATATCACATCTCATGCTATAGGAAGGGCCTCAGGATTGGAATGGGAAGGAGTTGGATATCTCATCTCATGTTATAGGAAGGATCTCAGGTTTGGTATTAGAAGCATTGAGACATCACATCTCATGCTATAGGAAGGGTCTCAGGTTGGAATGGGAAGGAGTTGGATATCACATCTCATGTTATAGGTAGGGTCTCAGGATTGAAATGGGAAGGATTTGGATATCACATCTCTTGCTATAGGAAGGGTCTCAGTTTTTTATTAGAAACATTGAGATATCACATCTCATGCTATAGGAGGGGTTTCAGGATTGGAATGGGAAGGATTTGGATATCACATCTCATGCTAAAGGAAGGGTCTCAGGTTTGGAAGGGGAAGGATTTGGATATCATATCTCATGTTATAGGACGGGTCCCAGGTTTGGTATTAGAAGCATTGAGATATCACATCTCATGGTATAGGAAGGGTGTCAGGATTGGAATGGGAAGGTGTTGGATATCATCCAATAGGAAGGGTCTCAGGTTTGGAATGGGAAATAATTGGGTATCACATCTCATGTTATAGGAAGGATCTCAGGATTGGAATGGGAAGGAATTGGATATCACATCTCTTGCTATAGGAAGGGTCTCAGGATTGGAATGGGAAGGCGTTGGATATCCCTTCTCATGCTATAGGAAGGGTCTCAGGTTGGAATGGGAAGGAGTTGGATATCACATCTCATGTTATAGGAAGGGTCTCAGGATTGGAATGGGAAGGATTTGGATATCACATCTCTTGCTATTGGAAGGGTCTCAGGTTTTTTATTAGAAAAATTGAGATATCACATCTCATGCTATAGGAAGGGTTTCAGGATTGGAATGGGAAGGAGTTGGATATCACATCTCATGTTATAGGAAGGGTCTCAGGATTGGAATGGGAAGGATTTGGATATCACATCTCTTGCTATAGGAAGGGTCTCAGGTTTTTTATTAGAAACATTGAGATATCACATCTCATGCTAAAGGAAGGGTTTCAGGATTGGAATGGGAAGGATTTGGATATAATATCTCATGTTATAGGACGGGTCCCAGGTTTGGTATTAGAAGCATTGAGATATCACTTCTCATGCTATCGGAAGGATCTCAGGTTTAGTATTAGAAGCATTGAGATATCACATCTCATGCTATCAGAAGGGTCTCAGGATTGGAATGGGAAGTAGTTGGATATCACATCTCATGCTAAAGGGAGGGTCTCAGGTTTGGAAGGGGAAGGATTTGGATATCACATCTCATGTTATCGGAAGGATCTCAGGTTTGGTATTAGAAGCATTGAGATATCACATCTCATGCTATAGGAAGGGTCTCAGGATTGGAATGGGAAGGAGATGGATATCACATCTCATGCTAAAGGAAGGTCTCATGTTTGGTAGAAACATTGAGATATCACATCTCATGCTATAGGAAGGGTCTCAGGATTGAAATGGGAAGGAGTTGGATATCACATCTCATGCCATAGGAAGGGTCTCAGGTTTGGTATAAGCATTGAGATATCACATCTCTGCTATTGGAAGGGTCTCAGGATTGGAATGGGAAGGACTTAGATATCACATCTCATGCTATAGGGAGGGTCTCAGTTTTGATATTAGAAGCATTGAGATATCACATCTCATGCTATCGGAAGGGTCTCAGGATTGGAATGGGAAGGAGCTGGATATCACATCTCATGCTAAAGGAAGGGTCTCAGGTTTGGAAGGGTAAGGATTTGGATATCACATCTCATGTTATAGGACGGGTCTCAGGTTTGGTATTAGAAGCATTAAGATATCACATCTCATGGTATAGGAAGGGTTTCAGGATTGGAATGGGAAGGAGTTGGATATCATATCTCATGCTATAGGAAGGGTCTCAGGATTGGAATGGGAAGGAGTTTGATATCAAATCTCATGCCATAGGAAGGGTCTCAGGTTTGGTATTAGAAGCATTGAGATATCACATCTCATGCTATAGGAAGTGTCTGAGGATTGGAATGGGAAGGAGTTGGATATCACATCGCATGTTATAGGAAGGGTCTCAGGATTGGAATGGGAAGGATTTGGATATCACATCTCTTGCTATAGGAAGGGTCTCAGGTTTTTTATTAGAAACATTGAGATATCACATCTCATGCTAAAGGAAGGGTTTTAGGATTGGAATGGGAAGGATTTGGATATCATATCTCATGTTATAGGACGGGTCCCAGGTTTGGTATTAGAAGCATTGAGATATCACTTCTCATGCTATCAGAAGGATCTCAGGTTTAGTATTAGAAGCATTGAGATATCACATCTCATGCTATCAGAAGGGTCTCAGGATTGGAATGGGAAGGAGTTGGATATCACATCTCATGCTAAAGGGAGGGTCTCATGTTTGGAAGGGGAAGGATTTGGATATCACATCTCATGTTATCGGAAGGATCTCAGGTTTGGTATTAGAAGAATTGAGATATCACATCTCATGCTATAGGAAGGGTCTCAGGATTGGAATGGGAAGGAGATGGATATCACATCTCATGCTAAAGGAAGGGTCTCATGTTTGGTAGAAGCATTGAGATATCACATCTCATGCTATAGGAAGGGTCTCAGGATTGAAATGGGAAGGAGTTGGATATCACATCTCATGCCATAGGAAGGGTCTCAGGTTTGGTATAAGCATTGAGATATCACATCTCTGCTATCGGAAGGGTCTCAGGATTGGAATGCGAAGGACTTAGATATCACATCTCATGCTATAGGGAGGGTCTCAGTTTTGATATTAGAAGCATTGAGATATCACATCTCATGCTATCGGAAGGGTCTCAGGATTGGAATGGGAAGGAGCTGGATATCACATCTCTTGCTATAGGAAGGGTCTCATTTTTTTTATTAGAAACATTGAGATATCACATCTCATGCTAAAGGAAGGGTTTCAGGATTCGAATGGTAGGGATTTTGATATAATATCTCATGTTATAGGACGGGTCCCAGGTTTGGTATTAGAAGCATTGAGATATCACTTCTCATGCTATCGGAAGGATCTCAGGTTTAGTATTAGAAGCATTGAGATATCACATCTCATGCTATCAGAAGGGTCTCGGGATTGGAATGGGAAGGAGTTGGATATCACATCTCATGCTAAAGGGAGGGTCTCAGGTTTGGAAGGGGAAGGATTTGGATATCACATCTCATGTTATCGGAAGGATCTCAGGTTTGGTATTAGAAGCATTGAGATATCACATCTCATGCTATAGGAAGGGTCTCAGGATTGGAATGGGAAGGAGATGGATATCACATCTCATGCTAAAGGAAGGGTCTCAGGATTGAAATGGGAAGGAGTTGGATATCACATCTCATGCCATAGGAAGGGTCTCAGGTTTGGTATAAGCACTGAGATATCACATCTCTGCTATCGGAAGGGTCTCAGGATTGGAATGGGAAGGTCTTAGATATCACATCTCATGCTATAGGGAGGGTCTCAGTTTTGATATTAGAAGCATTGATATATCACATCTCATGCTATCGGAAGGGTCTCAGGATTGGAATGGGAAGGAGCTGGATATCACATCTCATGCTAAAGGAAGGGTCTCAGGTTTGGAAGGGGAAGGATTTGGATATCACATCTCATGTTATAGGACGGGTCTCAGGTTTGGTATTAGAAGCATTAAGATATCACATCTAATGGTATAGGAAGGGTTTCAGGACTGGAATGGGAAGGAGTTGGATATCATATCTCATGCTATAGGAAGGGTCTCAGGATTGGAATGGGAAGGAGTTTGATATCAAATCTCATGCCATAGGAAGGGTCTCAGGTTTGGTATTAGAAGCATTGAGATATCACATCTCATGCTATAGGAAGTGTCTGAGGATTGGAATGGGAAGGAGTTGGATATCCCATCTCATGTTATAGGAAGGGTCTCATGTTTGGTAGAAGCATTGAGATATCACATCTCATGCTATAGGAAGGGTCTCAGGTTGAAATGGGAAGGAGTTGGATATCACATCTCATGCCATAGGAAGGGTCTCAGGTTTGGTATAAGCACTGAGATATCACATCTCTGCTATCGGAAGGGTCTCAGGATTGGAATGGGAAGGTCTTAGATATCACATCTCATGCTATAGGGAGGGTCTCAGTTTTGATATTAGAAGCATTGATATATCACATCTCATGCTATCGGAAGGGTCTCAGGATTGGAATGGGAAGGAGCTGGATATCACATCTCATGCTAAAGGAAGGGTCTCAGGTTTGGAAGGGGAAGGATTTGGATATCACATCTCATGTTATAGGACGGGTCTCAGGTTTGGTATTAGAAGCATTAAGATATCACATCTCATGGTATAGGAAGGGTTTCAGGATTGGAATGGGAAGGAGTTGGATATCATATCTCATGCTAGAGGAAGGGTCTCAGGATTGGAATGGGCAGGAGTTTGATATCAAATCTCATGCCATAGGAAGGGTCTCAGGTTTGGTATTAGAAGCATTGAGATATCACATCTCATGCTATAGGAAGTGTCTGAGGATTGGAATGGGAAGGAGTTGGATATCCCATCTCATGTTATAGGAAGGGTCTCAGGTTTGGTAGAAGCATTGAGATATCACATCTCATGCTATAGGAAGAGTCTCAGGATTGGAATGGGAAGGAGTTGGATATCACGTCTCATGCTATAGGGAGGGTCTCAAGTTTGATATTAGAAGCATTGAGATATCACATCTCATGCTATAGGAAGGGTCTCAGGATTGGAATGGGAAGGAGTTGGATATCACATCTCATGCTATAGGAAGGGTCTCAGGTTTGGTATAAGCAGTGAGATATCACATCTCATGCTATAGGAAGGGCCTCAGGATTGGAATGGGAAGGAGTTGGATATCACATCTCATGTTATAGGAAGGATCTCAGGTTTGGTATTAGAAGCATTGAGACATCACATCTCATGCTATAGGAAGGGTCTCAGGTTGGAATGGGAAGGAGTTGGATATCACATCTCATGTTATAGGTAGGGTCTCAGGATTGAAATGGGAAGGATTTGGATATCACATCTCTTGCTATAGGAAGGGTCTCAGTTTTTTATTAGAAACATTGAGATATCACATCTCATGCTATAGGAGGGGTTTCAGGATTGGAAGGGGAAGGATTTGGATATCATATCTCATGTTATAGGACGGGTCCCAGGTTTGGTATTAGAAGCATTGAGATATCACATCTCATGGTATAGGAAGGGTGTCAGGATTGGAATGGGAAGGTGTTGGATATCACATCTCATCCAATAGGAAGGGTCTCAGGTTTGGAATGGGAAATAATTGGGTATCACATCTCATGTTATAGGAAGGATCTCAGGATTGGAATGGGAAGGATTTGGATATCACATCTCTTGCTATAGGAAGGGTCTCAGGATTGGAATGGGAAGGAGTTGGATATCCCTTCTCATGCTATAGGAAGGGTCTCAGGTTGGAATGGGAAGGAGTTGGATATCACATCTCATGTTATAGGAAGGTTCTCAGGATTGGAATGGGAAGGATTTGGATATCACATCTCTTGCTATTGGAAGGGTCTCAGGTTTTTTATTAGAAAAATTGAGATATCACATCTCATGCTATAGGAAGGGTTTCAGGATTGGAATGGGAAGGAGTTGGATATCACATCTCATGTTATAGGAAGGGTCTCAGGATTGGAATGGGAAGGATTTGGATATCACATCTCTTGCTATAGGAAGGGTCTCAGGTTTTTTATTAGAAACATTGAGATATCACATCTCATGCTAAAGGAAGGGTTTCAGGATTGGAATGGGAAGGATTTGGATATAATATCTCATGTTATAGGACGGGTCCCAGGTTTGGTATTAGAAGCATTGAGATATCACTTCTCATGCTATCGGAAGGATCTCAGGTTTAGTATTAGAAGCATTGAGATATCACATCTCATGCTATCAGAAGGGTCTCAGGATTGGAATGGGAAGGAGTTGGATATCACATCTCATGCTAAAGGGAGGGTCTCAGGTTGGAATGGGAAGGAGTTGGATATCACATCTCATGTTATAGGTAGGGTCTCAGGATTGAAATGGAAGGGGAAGGATTTGGATATCACATCTCATGTTATCGGAAGGATCTCAGGTTTGGTATTAGAAGCATTGAGATATCACATCTCATGCTATAGGAAGGGTCTCAGGATTGGAATGGGAAGGAGATGGATATCACATCTCATGCTAAAGGAAGGGTCTCATGTTTGGTAGAAGCATTAAGATATCACATCTCATGCTATAGGAAGGGTCTCAGGATTGAAATGGGAAGGAGTTGGATATCACATCTCATGCTATAGGAAGGGTCTCAGGTTTGGTATAAGCATTGAGATATCACATCTCTGCTATCGGAAGGGTCTCAGGATTGGAATGGGAAGGTCTTAGATATCACATCTCATGCTATAGGGAGGGTCTCAGTTTTGATATTAGAAGCATTGATATATCACATCTCATGCTATCGGAAGGGTCTCAGGATTGGAATGGGAAGGAGCTGGATATCACATCTCATGCTAAAGGAAGGGTCTCAAGTTTGGAAGGGGAAGGATTTGGATATCACATCTCATGTTATAGGACGGGTCTCAGGTTTGGTATTAGAAGCATTAAGATATCACATCTCATGGTATAGGAAGGGTTTCAGGATTGGAATGGGAAGGAGTTGGATATCATATCTCATGCTATAGGAAGGGTCTCAGGATTGGAATGGGAAGGAGTTTGATATCAAATCTCATGCCATAGGAAGGGTCTCAGGTTTGGTATTAGAAGCATTGAGATATCACATCTCATGCTATAGGAAGTGTCTGAGGATTGGAATGGGAAGGAGTTGGATATCCCATCTCATGTTATAGGAAGGGTCTCAGGTTTGGTAGAAGCATTGAGATAGCACATCTCATGCTATAGGAAGAGTCTCAGGATTGGAATGGGAAGGAGTTGGATATCACGTCTCATGCTATAGGGAGGGTCTCAAGTTTGATATTAGAAGCATTGAGATATCACATCTCATGCTATAGGAAGGGTCTCAGGATTGGAATGGGAAGGAGTTGGATATCACATCTCATGCTATAGGAAGGGTCTCAGGTTTGGTATAAGCAGTGAGATATCACATCTCATGCTATAGGAAGGGCCTCAGGATTGGAATGGGAAGGAGTTGGATATCACATCTCATGTTATAGGAAGGATCTCAGGTTTGGTATTAGAAGCATTGAGACATCACATCTCATGCTATAGGAAGGGTCTCAGGTTGGAATGGGAAGGAGTTGGATATCACATCTCATGTTATAGGTAGGGTCTCAGGATTGAAATGGGAAGGATTTGGATATCACATCTCTTGCTATAGGAAGGGTCTCAGTTTTTTATTAGAAACATTGAGATATCACATCTCATGCTATAGGAGGGGTTTCAGGATTGGAATGGGAAGGATTTGGATATCACATCTCATGCTAAAGGAAGGGTCTCAAGTTTGGAAGGGGAAGGATTTGGATATCATATCTCATGTTATAGGACGGGTCCCAGGTTTGGTATTAGAAGCATTGAGATATCACATCTCATGGTATAGGAAGGGTGTCAGGATTGGAATGGGAAGGTGTTGGATATCATCCAATAGGAAGGGTCTCAGGTTTGGAATGGGAAATAATTGGGTATCACATCTCATGTTATAGGAAGGATCTCAGGATTGGAATGGGAAGGAATTGGATATCACATCTCTTGCTATAGGAAGGGTCTCAGGATTGGAATGGGAAGGCGTTGGATATCCCTTCTCATGCTATAGGAAGGGTCTCAGGTTGGAATGGGAAGGAGTTGGATATCACATCTCATGTTATAGGAAGGGTCTCAGGATTGGAATGGGAAGGATTTGGATATCACATCTCTTGCTATTGGAAGGGTCTCAGGTTTTTTATTAGAAAAATTGAGATATCACATCTCATGCTATAGGAAGGGTTTCAGGATTGGAATGGGAAGGAGTTGGATATCACATCTCATGTTATAGGAAGGGTCTCAGGATTGGAATGGGAAGGATTTGGATATCACATCTCTTGCTATAGGAAGGGTCTCAGGTTTTTTATTAGAAACATTGAGATATCACATCTCATGCTAAAGGAAGGGTTTCAGGATTGGAATGGGAAGGATTTGGATATAATATCTCATGTTATAGGACGGGTCCCAGGATTGGTATTAGAAGCATTGAGATATCACTTCTCATGCTATCGGAAGGATCTCAGGTTTAGTATTAGAAGCATTGAGATATCACATCTCATGCTATCAGAAGGGTCTCAGGATTAGAATGGGAAGTAGTTGGATATCACATCTCATGCTAAAGGGAGGGTCTCAGGTTTGGAAGGGGAAGGATTTGGATATCACATCTCATGTTATCGGAAGGATCTCAGGTTTGGTATTAGAAGCATTGAGATATCACATCTCATGCTATAGGAAGGGTCTCAGGATTGGAATGGGAAGGAGATGGATATCACATCTCATGCTAAAGGAAGGTCTCATGTTTGGTAGAAACATTGAGATATCACATCTCATGCTATAGGAAGGGTCTCAGGATTGAAATGGGAAGGAGTTGGATATCACATCTCATGCCATAGGAAGGGTCTCAGGTTTGGTATAAGCATTGAGATATCACATCACTGCTATTGGAAGGGTCTCAGGATTGGAATGGGAAGGACTTAGATATCACATCTCATGCTATAGGGAGGGTCTCAGTTTTGATATTAGAAGCATTGAGATATCACATCTCATGCTATCGGAAGGGTCTCAGGATTGGAATGGGAAGGAGCTGGATATCACATCTCATGCTAAAGGAAGGGTCTCAGGTTTGGAAGGGTAAGGATTTGGATATCACATCTCATGTTATAGGACGGGTCTCAGGTTTGGTATTAGAAGCATTAAGATATCACATCTCATGTTATAGGAAGGATCTCAGGATTCGAATGGGAAGGAATTGGATATCACATCTCTTGCTATAGGAAGGGTCTCAGGATTGGAATGGGAAGGCGTTGGATATCCCTTCTCATGCTATAGGAAGGGTCTCAGGTTGGAATGGGAAGGAGTTGGATATCACATCTCATGTTATAGGAAGGGTCTCAGGATTGGAATGGGAAGGATTTGGATATCACATCTCTTGCTATAGGAAGGGTCTCAGGTTTTTTATTAGAAACATTGAGATATCACATCTCATGCTAAAGGAAGGGTTTCAGGATTGGAATGGGAAGGATTTGGATATAATATCTCATGTTATAGGACGGGTCCCAGGTTTGGTATTAGAAGCATTGAGATATCACTTCTCATGCTATCGGAAGGATCTCAGGTTTAGTATTAGAAGCATTGAGATATCACATCTCATGCTATCAGAAGGGTCTCAGGATTGGAATGGGAAGTAGTTGGATATCACATCTCATGCTAAAGGGAGGGTCTCAGGTTTGGAAGGGGAAGGATTTGGATATCACATCTCATGCTATAGAGAGGGTCTCAGTTTTGATATTAGAAGCATTGAGATATCACATCTCATGCTATCGGAAGGGTCTCAGGATTGGAATGGGAAGGAGCTGGATATCACATCTCATGCTAAAGGAAGGGTCTCAGGTTTGGAAGGGTAAGGATTTGGATATCACATCTCATGTTATAGGACGGGTCTCAGGTTTGGTATTAGAAGCATTAAGATATCACATCTCATGGTATAGGAAGGGTTTCAGGATTGGAATGGGAAGGAGTTGGATATCATATCTCATGCTATAGGAAGGGTCTCAGGATTGGAATGGGAAGGAGTTTGATATCAAATCTCATGCCATAGGAAGGGTCTCAGGTTTGGTATTAGAAGCATTGAGATATCACATCTCATGCTATAGGAAGTGTCTGAGGATTGGAATGGGAAGGAGTTGGATATCACATCGCATGTTATAGGAAGGGTCTCAGGATTGGAATGGGAAGGATTTGGATATCACATCTCTTGCTATAGGAAGGGTCTCAGGTTTTTTATTAGAAACATTGAGATATCACATCTCATGCTAAAGGAAGGGTTTTAGGATTGGAATGGGAAGGAATTGGATATCATATCTCATGTTATAGGACGGGTCCCAGGTTTGGTATTAGAAGCATTGAGATATCACTTCTCATGCTATCAGAAGGATCTCAGGTTTAGTATTAGAAGCATTGAGATATCACATCTCATGCTATCAGAAGGGTCTCAGGATTGGAATGGGAAGGAGTTGGATATCACATCTCATGCTAAAGGGAGGGTCTCATGTTTGGAAGGGGAAGGATTTGGATATCACATCTCATGTTATCGGAAGGATCTCAGGTTTGGTATTAGAAGCATTGAGATATCACATCTCATGCTATAGGAAGGGTCTCAGGATTGGAATGGGAAGGAGATGGATATCACATCTCATGCTAAAGGAAGGGTCTCATGTTTGGTAGAAGCATTGAGATATCACATCTCATGCTATAGGAAGGGTCTCAGGATTGAAATGGGAAGGAGTTGGATATCACATCTCATGCCATAGGAAGGGTCTCAGGTTTGGTATAAGCATTGAGATATCACATCTCTGCTATCGGAAGGGTCTCAGGATTGGAATGCGAAGGACTTAGATATCACATCTCATGCTATAGGGAGGGTCTCAGTTTTGATATTAGAAGCATTGAGATATCACATCTCATGCTATCGGAAGGGTCTCAGGATTGGAATGGGAAGGAGCTGGATATCACATCTCTTGCTATAGGAAGGGTCTCATTTTTTTTATTAGAAACATTGAGATATCACATCTCATGCTAAAGGAAGGGTTTCAGGATTCGAATGGTAGGGATTTTGATATAATATCTCATGTTATAGGACGGGTCCCAGGTTTGGTATTAGAAGCATTGAGATATCACTTCTCATGCTATCGGAAGGATCTCAGGTTTAGTATTAGAAGCATTGAGATATCACATCTCATGCTATCAGAAGGGTCTCGGGATTGGAATGGGAAGGAGTTGGATATCACATCTCATGCTAAAGGGAGGGTCTCAGGTTTGGAAGGGGAAGGATTTGGATATCACATCTCATGTTATCGGAAGGATCTCAGGTTTGGTATTAGAAGCATTGAGATATCACATCTCATGCTATAGGAAGGGTCTCAGGATTGGAATGGGAAGGAGATGGATATCACATCTCATGCTAAAGGAAGGGTCTCAGGATTGAAATGGGAAGGAGTTGGATATCACATCTCATGCCATAGGAAGGGTCTCAGGTTTGGTATAAGCACTGAGATATCACATCTCTGCTATCGGAAGGGTCTCAGGATTGGAATGGGAAGGTCTTAGATATCACATCTCATGCTATAGGGAGGGTCTCAGTTTTGATATTAGAAGCATTGATATATCACATCTCATGCTATCGGAAGGGTCTCAGGATTGGAATGGGAAGGAGCTGGATATCACATCTCATGCTAAAGGAAGGGTCTCAGGTTTGGAAGGGGAAGGATTTGGATATCACATCTCATGTTATAGGACGGGTCTCAGGTTTGGTATTAGAAGCATTAAGATATCACATCTAATGGTATAGGAAGGGTTTCAGGACTGGAATGGGAAGGAGTTGGATATCATATCTCATGCTATAGGAAGGGTCTCAGGATTGGAATGGGAAGGAGTTTGATATCAAATCTCATGCCATAGGAAGGGTCTCAGGTTTGGTATTAGAAGCATTGAGATATCACATCTCATGCTATAGGAAGTGTCTGAGGATTGGAATGGGAAGGAGTTGGATATCCCATCTCATGTTATAGGAAGGGTCTCATGTTTGGTAGAAGCATTGAGATATCACATCTCATGCTATAGGAAGGGTCTCAGGTTGAAATGGGAAGGAGTTGGATATCACATCTCATGCCATAGGAAGGGTCTCAGGTTTGGTATAAGCACTGAGATATCACATCTCTGCTATCGGAAGGGTCTCAGGATTGGAATGGGAAGGTCTTAGATATCACATCTCATGCTATAGGGAGGGTCTCAGTTTTGATATTAGAAGCATTGATATATCACATCTCATGCTATCGGAGGGGTCTCAGGATTGGAATGGGAAGGAGCTGGATATCACATCTCATGCTAAAGGAAGGGTCTCAGGTTTGGAAGGGGAAGGATTTGGATATCACATCTCATGTTATAGGACGGGTCTCAGGTTTGGTATTAGAAGCATTAAGATATCACATCTCATGGTATAGGAAGGGTTTCAGGATTGGAATGGGAAGGAGTTGGATATCATATCTCATGCTAGAGGAAGGGTCTCAGGATTGGAATGGGCAGGAGTTTGATATCAAATCTCATGCCATAGGAAGGGTCTCAGGTTTGGTATTAGAAGCATTGAGATATCACATCTCATGCTATAGGAAGTGTCTGAGGATTGGAATGGGAAGGAGTTGGATATCCCATCTCATGTTATAGGAAGGGTCTCAGGTTTGGTAGAAGCATTGAGATATCACATCTCATGCTATAGGAAGAGTCTCAGGATTGGAATGGGAAGGAGTTGGATATCACGTCTCATGCTATAGGGAGGGTCTCAAGTTTGATATTAGAAGCATTGAGATATCACATCTCATGCTATAGGAAGGGTCTCAGGATTGGAATGGGAAGGAGTTGGATATCACATCTCATGCTATAGGAAGGGTCTCAGGTTTGGTATAAGCAGTGAGATATCACATCTCATGCTATAGGAAGGGCCTCAGGATTGGAATGGGAAGGAGTTGGATATCACATCTCATGTTATAGGAAGGATCTCAGGTTTGGTATTAGAAGCATTGAGACATCACATCTCATGCTATAGGAAGGGTCTCAGGTTGGAATGGGAAGGAGTTGGATATCACATCTCATGTTATAGGTAGGGTCTCAGGATTGAAATGGGAAGGATTTGGATATCACATCTCTTGCTATAGGAAGGGTCTCAGTTTTTTATTAGAAACATTGAGATATCACATCTCATGCTATAGGAGGGGTTTCAGGATTGGAAGGGGAAGGATTTGGATATCATATCTCATGTTATAGGACGGGTCCCAGGTTTGGTATTAGAAGCATTGAGATATCACATCTCATGGTATAGGAAGGGTGTCAGGATTGGAATGGGAAGGTGTTGGATATCACATCTCATCCAATAGGAAGGGTCTCAGGTTTGGAATGGGAAATAATTGGGTATCACATCTCATGTTATAGGAAGGATCTCAGGATTGGAATGGGAAGGATTTGGATATCACATCTCTTGCTATAGGAAGGGTCTCAGGATTGGAATGGGAAGGAGTTGGATATCCCTTCTCATGCTATAGGAAGGGTCTCAGGTTGGAATGGGAAGGAGTTGGATATCACATCTCATGTTATAGGAAGGTTCTCAGGATTGGAATGGGAAGGATTTGGATATCACATCTCTTGCTATTGGAAGGGTCTCAGGTTTTTTATTAGAAAAATTGAGATATCACATCTCATGCTATAGGAAGGGTTTCAGGATTGGAATGGGAAGGAGTTGGATATCACATCTCATGTTATAGGAAGGGTCTCAGGATTGGAATGGGAAGGATTTGGATATCACATCTCTTGCTATAGGAAGGGTCTCAGGTTTTTTATTAGAAACATTGAGATATCACATCTCATGCTAAAGGAAGGGTTTCAGGATTGGAATGGGAAGGATTTGGATATAATATCTCATGTTATAGGACGGGTCCCAGGTTTGGTATTAGAAGCATTGAGATATCACTTCTCATGCTATCGGAAGGATCTCAGGTTTAGTATTAGAAGCATTGAGATATCACATCTCATGCTATCAGAAGGGTCTCAGGATTGGAATGGGAAGGAGTTGGATATCACATCTCATGCTAAAGGGAGGGTCTCAGGTTGGAATGGGAAGGAGTTGGATATCACATCTCATGTTATAGGTAGGGTCTCAGGATTGAAATGGAAGGGGAAGGATTTGGATATCACATCTCATGTTATCGGAAGGATCTCAGGTTTGGTATTAGAAGCATTGAGATATCACATCTCATGCTATAGGAAGGGTCTCAGGATTGGAATGGGAAGGAGATGGATATCACATCTCATGCTAAAGGAAGGGTCTCATGTTTGGTAGAAGCATTAAGATATCACATCTCATGCTATAGGAAGGGTCTCAGGATTGAAATGGGAAGGAGTTGGATATCACATCTCATGCTATAGGAAGGGTCTCAGGTTTGGTATAAGCATTGAGATATCACATCTCTGCTATCGGAAGGGTCTCAGGATTGGAATGGGAAGGTCTTAGATATCACATCTCATGCTATAGGGAGGGTCTCAGTTTTGATATTAGAAGCATTGATATATCACATCTCATGCTATCGGAAGGGTCTCAGGATTGGAATGGGAAGGAGCTGGATATCACATCTCATGCTAAAGGAAGGGTCTCAAGTTTGGAAGGGGAAGGATTTGGATATCACATCTCATGTTATAGGACGGGTCTCAGGTTTGGTATTAGAAGCATTAAGATATCACATCTCATGGTATAGGAAGGGTTTCAGGATTGGAATGGGAAGGAGTTGGATATCATATCTCATGCTATAGGAAGGGTCTCAGGATTGGAATGGGAAGGAGTTTGATATCAAATCTCATGCCATAGGAAGGGTCTCAGGTTTGGTATTAGAAGCATTGAGATATCACATCTCATGCTATAGGAAGTGTCTGAGGATTGGAATGGGAAGGAGTTGGATATCCCATCTCATGTTATAGGAAGGGTCTCAGGTTTGGTAGAAGCATTGAGATAGCACATCTCATGCTATAGGAAGAGTCTCAGGATTGGAATGGGAAGGAGTTGGATATCACGTCTCATGCTATAGGGAGGGTCTCAAGTTTGATATTAGAAGCATTGAGATATCACATCTCATGCTATAGGAAGGGTCTCAGGATTGGAATGGGAAGGAGTTGGATATCACATCTCATGCTATAGGAAGGGTCTCAGGTTTGGTATAAGCAGTGAGATATCACATCTCATGCTATAGGAAGGGCCTCAGGATTGGAATGGGAAGGAGTTGGATATCACATCTCATGTTATAGGAAGGATCTCAGGTTTGGTATTAGAAGCATTGAGACATCACATCTCATGCTATAGGAAGGGTCTCAGGTTGGAATGGGAAGGAGTTGGATATCACATCTCATGTTATAGGTAGGGTCTCAGGATTGAAATGGGAAGGATTTGGATATCACATCTCTTGCTATAGGAAGGGTCTCAGTTTTTTATTAGAAACATTGAGATATCACATCTCATGCTATAGGAGGGGTTTCAGGATTGGAATGGGAAGGATTTGGATATCACATCTCATGCTAAAGGAAGGGTCTCAAGTTTGGAAGGGGAAGGATTTGGATATCATATCTCATGTTATAGGACGGGTCCCAGGTTTGGTATTAGAAGCATTGAGATATCACATCTCATGGTATAGGAAGGGTGTCAGGATTGGAATGGGAAGGTGTTGGATATCATCCAATAGGAAGGGTCTCAGGTTTGGAATGGGAAATAATTGGGTAACACATCTCATGTTATAGGAAGGATCTCAGGATTGGAATGGGAAGGAATTGGATATCACATCTCTTGCTATAGGAAGGGTCTCAGGATTGGAATGGGAAGGCGTTGGATATCCCTTCTCATGCTATAGGAAGGGTCTCAGGTTGGAATGGGAAGGAGTTGGATATCACATCTCATGTTATAGGAAGGGTCTCAGGATTGGAATGGGAATGATTTGGATATCACATCTCTTGCTATTGGAAGGGTCTCAGGTTTTTTATTAGAAAAATTGAGATATCACATCTCATGCTATAGGAAGGGTTTCAGGATTGGAATGGGAAGGAGTTGGATATCACATCTCATGTTATAGGAAGGGTCTCAGGATTGGAATGGGAAGGATTTGGATATCACATCTCTTGCTATAGGAAGGGTCTCAGGTTTTTTATTAGAAACATTGAGATATCACATCTCATGCTAAAGGAAGGGTTTCAGGATTGGAATGGGAAGGATTTGGATATAATATCTCATGTTATAGGACGGGTCCCAGGTTTGGTATTAGAAGCATTGAGATATCACTTCTCATGCTATCGGGAGGATCTCAGGTTTAGTATTAGAAGCATTGAGATATCACATCTCATGCTATCAGAAGGGTCTCAGGATTGGAATGGGAAGTAGTTGGATATCACATCTCATGCTAAAGGGAGGGTCTCAGGTTTGGAAGGGGAAGGATTTGGATATCACATCTCATGTTATCGGAAGGATCTCAGGTTTGGTATTAGAAGCATTGAGATATCACATCTCATGCTATAGGAAGGGTCTCAGGATTGGAATGGGAAGGAGATGGATATCACATCTCATGCTAAAGGAAGATCTCATGTTTGGTAGAAACATTGAGATATCACATCTCATGCTATAGGAAGGGTCTCAGGATTGAAATGGGAAGGAGTTGGATATCACATCTCATGCCATAGGAAGGGTCTCAGGTTTGGTATAAGCATTGAGATATCACATCACTGCTATTGGAAGGGTCTCAGGATTGGAATGGGAAGGACTTAGATATCACATCTCATGCTATAGGGAGGGTCTCAGTTTTGATATTAGAAGCATTGAGATATCACATCTCATGCTATCGGAAGGGTCTCAGGATTGGAATGGGAAGGAGCTGGATATCACATCTCATGCTAAAGGAAGGGTCTCAGGTTTGGAAGGGTAAGGATTTGGATATCACATCTCATGTTATAGGACGGGTCTCAGGTTTGGTATTAGAAGCATTAAGATATCACATCTCATGGTATAGGAAGGGTTTCAGGATTGGAATGGGAAGGAGTTGGATATCATATCTCATGCTATAGGAAGGGTCTCAGGATTGGAATGGGAAGGAGTTTGATATCAAATCTCATGCCATAGGAAGGGTCTCAGGTTTGGTATTAGAAGCATTGAGATATCACATCTCATGCTATAGGAAGTGTCTGAGGATTGGAATGGGAAGGAGTTGGATATCACATCGCATGTTATAGGAAGGGTCTCAGGATTGGAATGGGAAGGATTTGGATATCACATCTCTTGCTATAGGAAGGGTCTCAGGTTTTTTATTAGAAACATTGAGATATCACATCTCATGCTAAAGGAAGGGTTTTAGGATTGGAATGGGAAGGATTTGGATATCATATCTCATGTTATAGGACGGGTCCCAGGTTTGGTATTAGAAGCATTGAGATATCACTTCTCATGCTATCAGAAGGATCTCAGGTTTAGTATTAGAAGCATTGAGATATCACATCTCATGCTATCAGAAGGGTCTCAGGATTGGAATGGGAAGGAGTTGGATATCACATCTCATGCTAAAGGGAGGGTCTCATGTTTGGAAGGGGAAGGATTTGGATATCACATCTCATGTTATCGGAAGGATCTCAGGTTTGGTATTAGAAGCATTGAGATATCACATCTCATGCTATAGGAAGGGTCTCAGGATTGGAATGGGAAGGAGATGGATATCACATCTCATGCTAAAGGAAGGGTCTCATGTTTGGTAGAAGCATTGAGATATCACATCTCATGCTATAGGAAGGGTCTCAGGATTGAAATGGGAAGGAGTTGGATATCACATCTCATGCCATAGGAAGGGTCTCAGGTTTGGTATAAGCATTGAGATATCACATCTCTGCTATCGGAAGGGTCTCAGGATTGGAATGCGAAGGACTTAGATATCACATCTCATGCTATAGGGAGGGTCTCAGTTTTGATATTAGAAGCATTGAGATATCACATCTCATGCTATCGGAAGGGTCTCAGGATTGGAATGGGAAGGAGCTGGATATCACATCTCTTGCTATAGGAAGGGTCTCATTTTTTTTATTAGAAACATTGAGATATCACATCTCATGCTAAAGGAAGGGTTTCAGGATTCGAATGGTAGGGATTTTGATATAATATCTCATGTTATAGGACGGGTCCCAGGTTTGGTATTAGAAGCATTGAGATATCACTTCTCATGCTATCGGAAGGATCTCAGGTTTAGTATTAGAAGCATTGAGATATCACATCTCATGCTATCAGAAGGGTCTCGGGATTGGAATGGGAAGGAGTTGGATATCACATCTCATGCTAAAGGGAGGGTCTCAGGTTTGGAAGGGGAAGGATTTGGATATCACATCTCATGTTATCGGAAGGATCTCAGGTTTGGTATTAGAAGCATTGAGATATCACATCTCATGCTATAGGAAGGGTCTCAGGATTGGAATGGGAAGGAGATGGATATCACATCTCATGCTAAAGGAAGGGTCTCAGGATTGAAATGGGAAGGAGTTGGATATCACATCTCATGCCATAGGAAGGGTCTCAGGTTTGGTATAAGCACTGAGATATCACATCTCTGCTATCGGAAGGGTCTCAGGATTGGAATGGGAAGGTCTTAGATATCACATCTCATGCTATAGGGAGGGTCTCAGTTTTGATATTAGAAGCATTGATATATCACATCTCATGCTATCGGAAGGGTCTCAGGATTGGAATGGGAAGGAGCTGGATATCACATCTCATGCTAAAGGAAGGGTCTCAGGTTTGGAAGGGGAAGGATTTGGATATCACATCTCATGTTATAGGACGGGTCTCAGGTTTGGTATTAGAAGCATTAAGATATCACATCTAATGGTATAGGAAGGGTTTCAGGACTGGAATGGGAAGGAGTTGGATATCATATCTCATGCTATAGGAAGGGTCTCAGGATTGGAATGGGAAGGAGTTTGATATCAAATCTCATGCCATAGGAAGGGTCTCAGGTTTGGTATTAGAAGCATTGAGATATCACATCTCATGCTATAGGAAGTGTCTGAGGATTGGAATGGGAAGGAGTTGGATATCCCATCTCATGTTATAGGAAGGGTCTCATGTTTGGTAGAAGCATTGAGATATCACATCTCATGCTATAGGAAGGGTCTCAGGTTGAAATGGGAAGGAGTTGGATATCACATCTCATGCCATAGGAAGGGTCTCAGGTTTGGTATAAGCACTGAGATATCACATCTCTGCTATCGGAAGGGTCTCAGGATTGGAATGGGAAGGTCTTAGATATCACATCTCATGCTATAGGGAGGGTCTCAGTTTTGATATTAGAAGCATTGATATATCACATCTCATGCTATCGGAAGGGTCTCAGGATTGGAATGGGAAGGAGCTGGATATCACATCTCATGCTAAAGGAAGGGTCTCAGGTTTGGAAGGGGAAGGATTTGGATATCACATCTCATGTTATAGGACGGGTCTCAGGTTTGGTATTAGAAGCATTAAGATATCACATCTCATGGTATAGGAAGGGTTTCAGGATTGGAATGGGAAGGAGTTGGATATCATATCTCATGCTAGAGGAAGGGTCTCAGGATTGGAATGGGCAGGAGTTTGATATCAAATCTCATGCCATAGGAAGGGTCTCAGGTTTGGTATTAGAAGCATTGAGATATCACATCTCATGCTATAGGAAGTGTCTGAGGATTGGAATGGGAAGGAGTTGGATATCCCATCTCATGTTATAGGAAGGGTCTCAGGTTTGGTAGAAGCATTGAGATATCACATCTCATGCTATAGGAAGAGTCTCAGGATTGGAATGGGAAGGAGTTGGATATCACGTCTCATGCTATAGGGAGGGTCTCAAGTTTGATATTAGAAGCATTGAGATATCACATCTCATGCTATAGGAAGGGTCTCAGGATTGGAATGGGAAGGAGTTGGATATCACATCTCATGCTATAGGAAGGGTCTCAGGTTTGGTATAAGCAGTGAGATATCACATCTCATGCTATAGGAAGGGCCTCAGGATTGGAATGGGAAGGAGTTGGATATCACATCTCATGTTATAGGAAGGATCTCAGGTTTGGTATTAGAAGCATTGAGACATCACATCTCATGCTATAGGAAGGGTCTCAGGTTGGAATGGGAAGGAGTTGGATATCACATCTCATGTTATAGGTAGGGTCTCAGGATTGAAATGGGAAGGATTTGGATATCACATCTCTTGCTATAGGAAGGGTCTCAGTTTTTTATTAGAAACATTGAGATATCACATCTCATGCTATAGGAGGGGTTTCAGGATTGGAAGGGGAAGGATTTGGATATCATATCTCATGTTATAGGACGGGTCCCAGGTTTGGTATTAGAAGCATTGAGATATCACATCTCATGGTATAGGAAGGGTGTCAGGATTGGAATGGGAAGGTGTTGGATATCACATCTCATCCAATAGGAAGGGTCTCAGGTTTGGAATGGGAAATAATTGGGTATCACATCTCATGTTATAGGAAGGATCTCAGGATTGGAATGGGAAGGATTTGGATCTCACATCTCTTGCTATAGGAAGGGTCTCAGGATTGGAATGGGAAGGAGTTGGATATCCCTTCTCATGCTATAGGAAGGGTCTCAGGTTGGAATGGGAAGGAGTTGGATATCACATCTCATGTTATAGGAAGGTTCTCAGGATTGGAATGGGAAGGATTTGGATATCACATCTCTTGCTATTGGAAGGGTCTCAGGTTTTTTATTAGAAAAATTGAGATATCACATCTCATGCTATAGGAAGGGTTTCAGGATTGGAATGGGAAGGAGTTGGATATCACATCTCATGTTATAGGAAGGGTCTCAGGATTGGAATGGGAAGGATTTGGATATCACATCTCTTGCTATAGGAAGGGTCTCAGGTTTTTTATTAGAAACATTGAGATATCACATCTCATGCTAAAGGAAGGGTTTCAGGATTGGAATGGGAAGGATTTGGATATAATATCTCATGTTATAGGACGGGTCCCAGGTTTGGTATTAGAAGCATTGAGATATCACTTCTCATGCTATCGGAAGGATCTCAGGTTTAGTATTAGAAGCATTGAGATATCACATCTCATGCTATCAGAAGGGTCTCAGGATTGGAATGGGAAGGAGTTGGATATCACATCTCATGCTAAAGGGAGGGTCTCAGGTTGGAATGGGAAGGAGTTGGATATCACATCTCATGTTATAGGTAGGGTCTCAGGATTGAAATGGAAGGGGAAGGATTTGGATATCACATCTCATGTTATCGGAAGGATCTCAGGTTTGGTATTAGAAGCATTGAGATATCACATCTCATGCTATAGGAAGGGTCTCAGGATTGGAATGGGAAGGAGATGGATATCACATCTCATGCTAAAGGAAGGGTCTCATGTTTGGTAGAAGCATTGAGATATCACATCTCATGCTATAGGAAGGGTCTCAGGATTGAAATGGGAAGGAGTTGGATATCACATCTCATGCTATAGGAAGGGTCTCAGGTTTGGTATAAGCATTGAGATATCACATCTCTGCTATCGGAAGGGTCTCAGGATTGGAATGGGAAGGTCTTAGATATCACATCTCATGCTATAGGGAGGGTCTCAGTTTTGATATTAGAAGCATTGATATATCACATCTCATGCTATCGGAAGGGTCTCAGGATTGGAATGGGAAGGAGCTGGATATCACATCTCATGCTAAAGGAAGGGTCTCAAGTTTGGAAGGGGAAGGATTTGGATATCACATCTCATGTTATAGGACGGGTCTCAGGTTTGGTATTAGAAGCATTAAGATATCACATCTCATGGTATAGGAAGGGTTTCAGGATTGGAATGGGAAGGAGTTGGATATCATATCTCATGCTATAGGAAGGGTCTCAGGATTGGAATGGGAAGGAGTTTGATATCAAATCTCATGCCATAGGAAGGGTCTCAGGTTTGGTATTAGAAGCATTGAGATATCACATCTCATGCTATAGGACGGGTCTCAGGTTTGGTATTAGAAGCATTAAGATATCACATCTAATGGTATAGGAAGGGTTTCAGGACTGGAATGGGAAGGAGTTGGATATCATATCTCATGCTATAGGAAGGGTCTCAGGATTGGAATGGGAAGGAGTTTGATATCAAATCTCATGCCATAGGAAGGGTCTCAGGTTTGGTATTAGAAGCATTGAGATATCACATCTCATGCTATAGGAAGTGTCTGAGGATTGGAATGGGAAGGAGTTGGATATCCCATCTCATGTTATAGGAAGGGTCTCATGTTTGGTAGAAGCATTGAGATATCACATCTCATGCTATAGGAAGGGTCTCAGGTTGAAATGGGAAGGAGTTGGATATCACATCTCATGCCATAGGAAGGGTCTCAGGTTTGGTATAAGCACTGAGATATCACATCTCTGCTATCGGAAGGGTCTCAGGATTGGAATGGGAAGGTCTTAGATATCACATCTCATGCTATAGGGAGGGTCTCAGTTTTGATATTAGAAGCATTGATATATCACATCTCATGCTATCGGAAGGGTCTCAGGATTGGAATGGGAAGGAGCTGGATATCACATCTCATGCTAAAGGAAGGGTCTCAGGTTTGGAAGGGGAAGGATTTGGATATCACATCTCATGTTATAGGACGGGTCTCAGGTTTGGTATTAGAAGCATTAAGATATCACATCTCATGGTATAGGAAGGGTTTCAGGATTGGAATGGGAAGGAGTTTGATATCAAATCTCATGCCATAGGAAGGGTCTCAGGTTTGGTATTAGAAGCATTGAGATATCACATCTCATGCTATAGGAAGTGTCTGAGGATTGGAATGGGAAGGAGTTGGATATCACATCGCATGTTATAGGAAGGGTCTCAGGATTGGAATGGGAAGGATTTGGATATCACATCTCTTGCTATAGGAAGGGTCTCAGGTTTTTTATTAGAAACATTGAGATATCACATCTCATGCTAAAGGAAGGGTTTTAGGATTGGAATGGGAAGGATTTGGATATCATATCTCATGTTATAGGACGGGTCCCAGGTTTGGTATTAGAAGCATTGAGATATCACTTCTCATGCTATCAGAAGGATCTCAGGTTTAGTATTAGAAGCATTGAGATATCACATCTCATGCTATCAGAAGGGTCTCAGGATTGGAATGGGAAGGAGTTGGATATCACATCTCATGCTAAAGGGAGGGTCTCATGTTTGGAAGGGGAAGGATTTGGATATCACATCTCATGTTATCGGAAGGATCTCAGGTTTGGTATTAGAAGCATTGAGATATCACATCTCATGCTATAGGAAGGGTCTCAGGATTGGAATGGGAAGGAGATGGATATCACATCTCATGCTAAAGGAAGGGTCTCATGTTTGGTAGAAGCATTGAGATATCACATCTCATGCTATAGGAAGGGTCTCAGGATTGAAATGGGAAGGAGTTGGATATCACATCTCATGCCATAGGAAGGGTCTCAGGTTTGGTATAAGCATTGAGATATCACATCTCTGCTATCGGAAGGGTCTCAGGATTGGAATGCGAAGGACTTAGATATCACATCTCATGCTATAGGGAGGGTCTCAGTTTTGATATTAGAAGCATTGAGATATCACATCTCATGCTATCGGAAGGGTCTCAGGATTGGAATGGGAAGGAGCTGGATATCACATCTCTTGCTATAGGAAGGGTCTCATTTTTTTTATTAGAAACATTGAGATATCACATCTCATGCTAAAGGAAGGGTTTCAGGATTCGAATGGTAGGGATTTTGATATAATATCTCATGTTATAGGACGGGTCCCAGGTTTGGTATTAGAAGCATTGAGATATCACTTCTCATGCTATCGGAAGGATCTCAGGTTTAGTATTAGAAGCATTGAGATATCACATCTCATGCTATCAGAAGGGTCTCGGGATTGGAATGGGAAGGAGTTGGATATCACATCTCATGCTAAAGGGAGGGTCTCAGGTTTGGAAGGGGAAGGATTTGGATATCACATCTCATGTTATCGGAAGGATCTCAGGTTTGGTATTAGAAGCATTGAGATATCACATCTCATGCTATAGGAAGGGTCTCAGGATTGGAATGGGAAGGAGATGGATATCACATCTCATGCTAAAGGAAGGGTCTCAGGATTGAAATGGGAAGGAGTTGGATATCACATCTCATGCCATAGGAAGGGTCTCAGGTTTGGTATAAGCACTGAGATATCACATCTCTGCTATCGGAAGGGTCTCAGGATTGGAATGGGAAGGTCTTAGATATCACATCTCATGCTATAGGGAGGGTCTCAGTTTTGATATTAGAAGCATTGATATATCACATCTCATGCTATCGGAAGGGTCTCAGGATTGGAATGGGAAGGAGCTGGATATCACATCTCATGCTAAAGGAAGGGTCTCAGGTTTGGAAGGGGAAGGATTTGGATATCACATCTCATGTTATAGGACGGGTCTCAGGTTTGGTATTAGAAGCATTAAGATATCACATCTAATGGTATAGGAAGGGTTTCAGGACTGGAATGGGAAGGAGTTGGATATCATATCTCATGCTATAGGAAGGGTCTCAGGATTGGAATGGGAAGGAGTTTGATATCAAATCTCATGCCATAGGAAGGGTCTCAGGTTTGGTATTAGAAGCATTGAGATATCACATCTCATGCTATAGGAAGTGTCTGAGGATTGGAATGGGAAGGAGTTGGATATCCCATCTCATGTTATAGGAAGGGTCTCATGTTTGGTAGAAGCATTGAGATATCACATCTCATGCTATAGGAAGGGTCTCAGGTTGAAATGGGAAGGAGTTGGATATCACATCTCATGCCATAGGAAGGGTCTCAGGTTTGGTATAAGCACTGAGATATCACATCTCTGCTATCGGAAGGGTCTCAGGATTGGAATGGGAAGGTCTTAGATATCACATCTCATGCTATAGGGAGGGTCTCAGTTTTGATATTAGAAGCATTGATATATCACATCTCATGCTATCGGAAGGGTCTCAGGATTGGAATGGGAAGGAGCTGGATATCACATCTCATGCTAAAGGAAGGGTCTCAGGTTTGGAAGGGGAAGGATTTGGATATCACATCTCATGTTATAGGACGGGTCTCAGGTTTGGTATTAGAAGCATTAAGATATCACATCTCATGGTATAGGAAGGGTTTCAGGATTGGAATGGGAAGGAGTTGGATATCATATCTCATGCTAGAGGAAGGGTCTCAGGATTGGAATGGGCAGGAGTTTGATATCAAATCTCATGCCATAGGAAGGGTCTCAGGTTTGGTATTAGAAGCATTGAGATATCACATCTCATGCTATAGGAAGTGTCTGAGGATTGGAATGGGAAGGAGTTGGATATCCCATCTCATGTTATAGGAAGGGTCTCAGGTTTGGTAGAAGCATTGAGATATCACATCTCATGCTATAGGAAGAGTCTCAGGATTGGAATGGGAAGGAGTTGGATATCACGTCTCATGCTATAGGGAGGGTCTCAAGTTTGATATTAGAAGCATTGAGATATCACATCTCATGCTATAGGAAGGGTCTCAGGATTGGAATGGGAAGGAGTTGGATATCACATCTCATGCTATAGGAAGGGTCTCAGGTTTGGTATAAGCAGTGAGATATCACATCTCATGCTATAGGAAGGGCCTCAGGATTGGAATGGGAAGGAGTTGGATATCACATCTCATGTTATAGGAAGGATCTCAGGTTTGGTATTAGAAGCATTGAGACATCACATCTCATGCTATAGGAAGGGTCTCAGGTTGGAATGGGAAGGAGTTGGATATCACATCTCATGTTATAGGTAGGGTCTCAGGATTGAAATGGGAAGGATTTGGATATCACATCTCTTGCTATAGGAAGGGTCTCAGTTTTTTATTAGAAACATTGAGATATCACATCTCATGCTATAGGAGGGGTTTCAGGATTGGAAGGGGAAGGATTTGGATATCATATCTCATGTTATAGGACGGGTCCCAGGTTTGGTATTAGAAGCATTGAGATATCACATCTCATGGTATAGGAAGGGTGTCAGGATTGGAATGGGAAGGTGTTGGATATCACATCTCATCCAATAGGAAGGGTCTCAGGTTTGGAATGGGAAATAATTGGGTATCACATCTCATGTTATAGGAAGGATCTCAGGATTGGAATGGGAAGGATTTGGATCTCACATCTCTTGCTATAGGAAGGGTCTCAGGATTGGAATGGGAAGGAGTTGGATATCCCTTCTCATGCTATAGGAAGGGTCTCAGGTTGGAATGGGAAGGAGTTGGATATCACATCTCATGTTATAGGAAGGTTCTCAGGATTGGAATGGGAAGGATTTGGATATCACATCTCTTGCTATTGGAAGGGTCTCAGGTTTTTTATTAGAAAAATTGAGATATCACATCTCATGCTATAGGAAGGGTTTCAGGATTGGAATGGGAAGGAGTTGGATATCACATCTCATGTTATAGGAAGGGTCTCAGGATTGGAATGGGAAGGATTTGGATATCACATCTCTTGCTATAGGAAGGGTCTCAGGTTTTTTATTAGAAACATTGAGATATCACATCTCATGCTAAAGGAAGGGTTTCAGGATTGGAATGGGAAGGATTTGGATATAATATCTCATGTTATAGGACGGGTCCCAGGTTTGGTATTAGAAGCATTGAGATATCACTTCTCATGCTATCGGAAGGATCTCAGGTTTAGTATTAGAAGCATTGAGATATCACATCTCATGCTATCAGAAGGGTCTCAGGATTGGAATGGGAAGGAGTTGGATATCACATCTCATGCTAAAGGGAGGGTCTCAGGTTGGAATGGGAAGGAGTTGGATATCACATCTCATGTTATAGGTAGGGTCTCAGGATTGAAATGGAAGGGGAAGGATTTGGATATCACATCTCATGTTATCGGAAGGATCTCAGGTTTGGTATTAGAAGCATTGAGATATCACATCTCATGCTATAGGAAGGGTCTCAGGATTGGAATGGGAAGGAGATGGATATCACATCTCATGCTAAAGGAAGGGTCTCATGTTTGGTAGAAGCATTGAGATATCACATCTCATGCTATAGGAAGGGTCTCAGGATTGAAATGGGAAGGAGTTGGATATCACATCTCATGCTATAGGAAGGGTCTCAGGTTTGGTATAAGCATTGAGATATCACATCTCTGCTATCGGAAGGGTCTCAGGATTGGAATGGGAAGGTCTTAGATATCACATCTCATGCTATAGGGAGGGTCTCAGTTTTGATATTAGAAGCATTGATATATCACATCTCATGCTATCGGAAGGGTCTCAGGATTGGAATGGGAAGGAGCTGGATATCACATCTCATGCTAAAGGAAGGGTCTCAAGTTTGGAAGGGGAAGGATTTGGATATCACATCTCATGTTATAGGACGGGTCTCAGGTTTGGTATTAGAAGCATTAAGATATCACATCTCATGGTATAGGAAGGGTTTCAGGATTGGAATGGGAAGGAGTTGGATATCATATCTCATGCTATAGGAAGGGTCTCAGGATTGGAATGGGAAGGAGTTTGATATCAAATCTCATGCCATAGGAAGGGTCTCAGGTTTGGTATTAGAAGCATTGAGATATCACATCTCATGCTATAGGACGGGTCTCAGGTTTGGTATTAGAAGCATTAAGATATCACATCTAATGGTATAGGAAGGGTTTCAGGACTGGAATGGGAAGGAGTTGGATATCATATCTCATGCTATAGGAAGGGTCTCAGGATTGGAATGGGAAGGAGTTTGATATCAAATCTCATGCCATAGGAAGGGTCTCAGGTTTGGTATTAGAAGCATTGAGATATCACATCTCATGCTATAGGAAGTGTCTGAGGATTGGAATGGGAAGGAGTTGGATATCCCATCTCATGTTATAGGAAGGGTCTCATGTTTGGTAGAAGCATTGAGATATCACATCTCATGCTATAGGAAGGGTCTCAGGTTGAAATGGGAAGGAGTTGGATATCACATCTCATGCCATAGGAAGGGTCTCAGGTTTGGTATAAGCACTGAGATATCACATCTCTGCTATCGGAAGGGTCTCAGGATTGGAATGGGAAGGTCTTAGATATCACATCTCATGCTATAGGGAGGGTCTCAGTTTTGATATTAGAAGCATTGATATATCACATCTCATGCTATCGGAAGGGTCTCAGGATTGGAATGGGAAGGAGCTGGATATCACATCTCATGCTAAAGGAAGGGTCTCAGGTTTGGAAGGGGAAGGATTTGGATATCACATCTCATGTTATAGGACGGGTCTCAGGTTTGGTATTAGAAGCATTAAGATATCACATCTCATGGTATAGGAAGGGTTTCAGGATTGGAATGGGAAGGAGTTGGATATCATATCTCATGCTAGAGGAAGGGTCTCAGGATTGGAATGGGCAGGAGTTTGATATCAAATCTCATGCCATAGGAAGGGTCTCAGGTTTGGTATTAGAAGCATTGAGATATCACATCTCATGCTATAGGAAGTGTCTGAGGATTGGAATGGGAAGGAGTTGGATATCCCATCTCATGTTATAGGAAGGGTCTCAGGTTTGGTATTAGAAGCATTAAGATATCACATCTCATGGTATAGGAAGGGTTTCAGGATTGGAATGGGAAGGAGTTTGATATCAAATCTCATGCCATAGGAAGGGTCTCAGGTTTGGTATTAGAAGCATTGAGATATCACATCTCATGCTATAGGAAGTGTCTGAGGATTGGAATGGGAAGGAGTTGGATATCACATCGCATGTTATAGGAAGGGTCTCAGGATTGGAATGGGAAGGATTTGGATATCACATCTCTTGCTATAGGAAGGGTCTCAGGTTTTTTATTAGAAACATTGAGATATCACATCTCATGCTAAAGGAAGGGTTTTAGGATTGGAATGGGAAGGATTTGGATATCATATCTCATGTTATAGGACGGGTCCCAGGTTTGGTATTAGAAGCATTGAGATATCACTTCTCATGCTATCAGAAGGATCTCAGGTTTAGTATTAGAAGCATTGAGATATCACATCTCATGCTATCAGAAGGGTCTCAGGATTGGAATGGGAAGGAGTTGGATATCACATCTCATGCTAAAGGGAGGGTCTCATGTTTGGAAGGGGAAGGATTTGGATATCACATCTCATGTTATCGGAAGGATCTCAGGTTTGGTATTAGAAGCATTGAGATATCACATCTCATGCTATAGGAAGGGTCTCAGGATTGGAATGGGAAGGAGATGGATATCACATCTCATGCTAAAGGAAGGGTCTCATGTTTGGTAGAAGCATTGAGATATCACATCTCATGCTATAGGAAGGGTCTCAGGATTGAAATGGGAAGGAGTTGGATATCACATCTCATGCCATAGGAAGGGTCTCAGGTTTGGTATAAGCATTGAGATATCACATCTCTGCTATCGGAAGGGTCTCAGGATTGGAATGCGAAGGACTTAGATATCACATCTCATGCTATAGGGAGGGTCTCAGTTTTGATATTAGAAGCATTGAGATATCACATCTCATGCTATCGGAAGGGTCTCAGGATTGGAATGGGAAGGAGCTGGATATCACATCTCTTGCTATAGGAAGGGTCTCATTTTTTTTATTAGAAACATTGAGATATCACATCTCATGCTAAAGGAAGGGTTTCAGGATTCGAATGGTAGGGATTTTGATATAATATCTCATGTTATAGGACGGGTCCCAGGTTTGGTATTAGAAGCATTGAGATATCACTTCTCATGCTATCGGAAGGATCTCAGGTTTAGTATTAGAAGCATTGAGATATCACATCTCATGCTATCAGAAGGGTCTCGGGATTGGAATGGGAAGGAGTTGGATATCACATCTCATGCTAAAGGGAGGGTCTCAGGTTTGGAAGGGGAAGGATTTGGATATCACATCTCATGTTATCGGAAGGATCTCAGGTTTGGTATTAGAAGCATTGAGATATCACATCTCATGCTATAGGAAGGGTCTCAGGATTGGAATGGGAAGGAGATGGATATCACATCTCATGCTAAAGGAAGGGTCTCAGGATTGAAATGGGAAGGAGTTGGATATCACATCTCATGCCATAGGAAGGGTCTCAGGTTTGGTATAAGCACTGAGATATCACATCTCTGCTATCGGAAGGGTCTCAGGATTGGAATGGGAAGGTCTTAGATATCACATCTCATGCTATAGGGAGGGTCTCAGTTTTGATATTAGAAGCATTGATATATCACATCTCATGCTATCGGAAGGGTCTCAGGATTGGAATGGGAAGGAGCTGGATATCACATCTCATGCTAAAGGAAGGGTCTCAGGTTTGGAAGGGGAAGGATTTGGATATCACATCTCATGTTATAGGACGGGTCTCAGGTTTGGTATTAGAAGCATTAAGATATCACATCTAATGGTATAGGAAGGGTTTCAGGACTGGAATGGGAAGGAGTTGGATATCATATCTCATGCTATAGGAAGGGTCTCAGGATTGGAATGGGAAGGAGTTTGATATCAAATCTCATGCCATAGGAAGGGTCTCAGGTTTGGTATTAGAAGCATTGAGATATCACATCTCATGCTATAGGAAGTGTCTGAGGATTGGAATGGGAAGGAGTTGGATATCCCATCTCATGTTATAGGAAGGGTCTCATGTTTGGTAGAAGCATTGAGATATCACATCTCATGCTATAGGAAGGGTCTCAGGTTGAAATGGGAAGGAGTTGGATATCACATCTCATGCCATAGGAAGGGTCTCAGGTTTGGTATAAGCACTGAGATATCACATCTCTGCTATCGGAAGGGTCTCAGGATTGGAATGGGAAGGTCTTAGATATCACATCTCATGCTATAGGGAGGGTCTCAGTTTTGATATTAGAAGCATTGATATATCACATCTCATGCTATCGGAAGGGTCTCAGGATTGGAATGGGAAGGAGCTGGATATCACATCTCATGCTAAAGGAAGGGTCTCAGGTTTGGAAGGGGAAGGATTTGGATATCACATCTCATGTTATAGGACGGGTCTCAGGTTTGGTATTAGAAGCATTAAGATATCACATCTCATGGTATAGGAAGGGTTTCAGGATTGGAATGGGAAGGAGTTGGATATCATATCTCATGCTAGAGGAAGGGTCTCAGGATTGGAATGGGCAGGAGTTTGATATCAAATCTCATGCCATAGGAAGGGTCTCAGGTTTGGTATTAGAAGCATTGAGATATCACATCTCATGCTATAGGAAGTGTCTGAGGATTGGAATGGGAAGGAGTTGGATATCCCATCTCATGTTATAGGAAGGGTCTCAGGTTTGGTAGAAGCATTGAGATATCACATCTCATGCTATAGGAAGAGTCTCAGGATTGGAATGGGAAGGAGTTGGATATCACGTCTCATGCTATAGGGAGGGTCTCAAGTTTGATATTAGAAGCATTGAGATATCACATCTCATGCTATAGGAAGGGTCTCAGGATTGGAATGGGAAGGAGTTGGATATCACATCTCATGCTATAGGAAGGGTCTCAGGTTTGGTATAAGCAGTGAGATATCACATCTCATGCTATAGGAAGGGCCTCAGGATTGGAATGGGAAGGAGTTGGATATCACATCTCATGTTATAGGAAGGATCTCAGGTTTGGTATTAGAAGCATTGAGACATCACATCTCATGCTATAGGAAGGGTCTCAGGTTGGAATGGGAAGGAGTTGGATATCACATCTCATGTTATAGGTAGGGTCTCAGGATTGAAATGGGAAGGATTTGGATATCACATCTCTTGCTATAGGAAGGGTCTCAGTTTTTTATTAGAAACATTGAGATATCACATCTCATGCTATAGGAGGGGTTTCAGGATTGGAAGGGGAAGGATTTGGATATCATATCTCATGTTATAGGACGGGTCCCAGGTTTGGTATTAGAAGCATTGAGATATCACATCTCATGGTATAGGAAGGGTGTCAGGATTGGAATGGGAAGGTGTTGGATATCACATCTCATCCAATAGGAAGGGTCTCAGGTTTGGAATGGGAAATAATTGGGTATCACATCTCATGTTATAGGAAGGATCTCAGGATTGGAATGGGAAGGATTTGGATCTCACATCTCTTGCTATAGGAAGGGTCTCAGGATTGGAATGGGAAGGAGTTGGATATCCCTTCTCATGCTATAGGAAGGGTCTCAGGTTGGAATGGGAAGGAGTTGGATATCACATCTCATGTTATAGGAAGGTTCTCAGGATTGGAATGGGAAGGATTTGGATATCACATCTCTTGCTATTGGAAGGGTCTCAGGTTTTTTATTAGAAAAATTGAGATATCACATCTCATGCTATAGGAAGGGTTTCAGGATTGGAATGGGAAGGAGTTGGATATCACATCTCATGTTATAGGAAGGGTCTCAGGATTGGAATGGGAAGGATTTGGATATCACATCTCTTGCTATAGGAAGGGTCTCAGGTTTTTTATTAGAAACATTGAGATATCACATCTCATGCTAAAGGAAGGGTTTCAGGATTGGAATGGGAAGGATTTGGATATAATATCTCATGTTATAGGACGGGTCCCAGGTTTGGTATTAGAAGCATTGAGATATCACTTCTCATGCTATCGGAAGGATCTCAGGTTTAGTATTAGAAGCATTGAGATATCACATCTCATGCTATCAGAAGGGTCTCAGGATTGGAATGGGAAGGAGTTGGATATCACATCTCATGCTAAAGGGAGGGTCTCAGGTTGGAATGGGAAGGAGTTGGATATCACATCTCATGTTATAGGTAGGGTCTCAGGATTGAAATGGAAGGGGAAGGATTTGGATATCACATCTCATGTTATCGGAAGGATCTCAGGTTTGGTATTAGAAGCATTGAGATATCACATCTCATGCTATAGGAAGGGTCTCAGGATTGGAATGGGAAGGAGATGGATATCACATCTCATGCTAAAGGAAGGGTCTCATGTTTGGTAGAAGCATTGAGATATCACATCTCATGCTATAGGAAGGGTCTCAGGATTGAAATGGGAAGGAGTTGGATATCACATCTCATGCTATAGGAAGGGTCTCAGGTTTGGTATAAGCATTGAGATATCACATCTCTGCTATCGGAAGGGTCTCAGGATTGGAATGGGAAGGTCTTAGATATCACATCTCATGCTATAGGGAGGGTCTCAGTTTTGATATTAGAAGCATTGATATATCACATCTCATGCTATCGGAAGGGTCTCAGGATTGGAATGGGAAGGAGCTGGATATCACATCTCATGCTAAAGGAAGGGTCTCAAGTTTGGAAGGGGAAGGATTTGGATATCACATCTCATGTTATAGGACGGGTCTCAGGTTTGGTATTAGAAGCATTAAGATATCACATCTCATGGTATAGGAAGGGTTTCAGGATTGGAATGGGAAGGAGTTGGATATCATATCTCATGCTATAGGAAGGGTCTCAGGATTGGAATGGGAAGGAGTTTGATATCAAATCTCATGCCATAGGAAGGGTCTCAGGTTTGGTATTAGAAGCATTGAGATATCACATCTCATGCTATAGGACGGGTCTCAGGTTTGGTATTAGAAGCATTAAGATATCACATCTAATGGTATAGGAAGGGTTTCAGGACTGGAATGGGAAGGAGTTGGATATCATATCTCATGCTATAGGAAGGGTCTCAGGATTGGAATGGGAAGGAGTTTGATATCAAATCTCATGCCATAGGAAGGGTCTCAGGTTTGGTATTAGAAGCATTGAGATATCACATCTCATGCTATAGGAAGTGTCTGAGGATTGGAATGGGAAGGAGTTGGATATCCCATCTCATGTTATAGGAAGGGTCTCATGTTTGGTAGAAGCATTGAGATATCACATCTCATGCTATAGGAAGGGTCTCAGGTTGAAATGGGAAGGAGTTGGATATCACATCTCATGCCATAGGAAGGGTCTCAGGTTTGGTATAAGCACTGAGATATCACATCTCTGCTATCGGAAGGGTCTCAGGATTGGAATGGGAAGGTCTTAGATATCACATCTCATGCTATAGGGAGGGTCTCAGTTTTGATATTAGAAGCATTGATATATCACATCTCATGCTATCGGAAGGGTCTCAGGATTGGAATGGGAAGGAGCTGGATATCACATCTCATGCTAAAGGAAGGGTCTCAGGTTTGGAAGGGGAAGGATTTGGATATCACATCTCATGTTATAGGACGGGTCTCAGGTTTGGTATTAGAAGCATTAAGATATCACATCTCATGGTATAGGAAGGGTTTCAGGATTGGAATGGGAAGGAGTTGGATATCATATCTCATGCTAGAGGAAGGGTCTCAGGATTGGAATGGGCAGGAGTTTGATATCAAATCTCATGCCATAGGAAGGGTCTCAGGTTTGGTATTAGAAGCATTGAGATATCACATCTCATGCTATAGGAAGTGTCTGAGGATTGGAATGGGAAGGAGTTGGATATCCCATCTCATGTTATAGGAAGGGTCTCAGGTTTGGTAGAAGCATTGAGATATCACATCTCATGCTATAGGAAGAGTCTCAGGATTGGAATGGGAAGGAGTTGGATATCACGTCTCATGCTATAGGGAGGGTCTCAAGTTTGATATTAGAAGCATTGAGATATCACATCTCATGCTATAGGAAGGGTCTCAGGATTGGAATGGGAAGGAGTTGGATATCACATCTCATGCTATAGGAAGGGTCTCAGGTTTGGTATAAGCAGTGAGATATCACATCTCATGCTATAGGAAGGGCCTCAGGATTGGAATGGGAAGGAGTTGGATATCACATCTCATGTTATAGGAAGGATCTCAGGTTTGGTATTAGAAGCATTGAGACATCACATCTCATGCTATAGGAAGGGTCTCAGGTTGGAATGGGAAGGAGTTGGATATCACATCTCATGTTATAGGTAGGGTCTCAGGATTGAAATGGGAAGGATTTGGATATCACATCTCTTGCTATAGGAAGGGTCTCAGTTTTTTATTAGAAACATTGAGATATCACATCTCATGCTATAGGAGGGGTTTCAGGATTGGAAGGGGAAGGATTTGGATATCATATCTCATGTTATAGGACGGGTCCCAGGTTTGGTATTAGAAGCATTGAGATATCACATCTCATGGTATAGGAAGGGTGTCAGGATTGGAATGGGAAGGTGTTGGATATCACATCTCATCCAATAGGAAGGGTCTCAGGTTTGGAATGGGAAATAATTGGGTATCACATCTCATGTTATAGGAAGGATCTCAGGATTGGAATGGGAAGGATTTGGATATCACATCTCTTGCTATAGGAAGGGTCTCAGGATTGGAATGGGAAGGAGTTGGATATCCCTTCTCATGCTATAGGAAGGGTCTCAGGTTGGAATGGGAAGGAGTTGGATATCACATCTCATGTTATAGGAAGGTTCTCAGGATTGGAATGGGAAGGATTTGGATATCACATCTCTTGCTATTGGAAGGGTCTCAGGTTTTTTATTAGAAAAATTGAGATATCACATCTCATGCTATAGGAAGGGTTTCAGGATTGGAATGGGAAGGAGTTGGATATCACATCTCATGTTATAGGAAGGGTCTCAGGATTGGAATGGGAAGGATTTGGATATCACATCTCTTGCTATAGGAAGGGTCTCAGGTTTTTTATTAGAAACATTGAGATATCACATCTCATGCTAAAGGAAGGGTTTCAGGATTGGAATGGGAAGGATTTGGATATAATATCTCATGTTATAGGACGGGTCCCAGGTTTGGTATTAGAAGCATTGAGATATCACTTCTCATGCTATCGGAAGGATCTCAGGTTTAGTATTAGAAGCATTGAGATATCACATCTCATGCTATCAGAAGGGTCTCAGGATTGGAATGGGAAGGAGTTGGATATCACATCTCATGCTAAAGGGAGGGTCTCAGGTTGGAATGGGAAGGAGTTGGATATCACATCTCATGTTATAGGTAGGGTCTCAGGATTGAAATGGAAGGGGAAGGATTTGGATATCACATCTCATGTTATCGGAAGGATCTCAGGTTTGGTGTTAGAAGCATTGAGATATCACATCTCATGCTATAGGAAGGGTCTCAGGATTGGAATGGGAAGGAGATGGATATCACATCTCATGCTAAAGGAAGGGTCTCATGTTTGGTAGAAGCATTGAGATATCACATCTCATGCTATAGGAAGGGTCTCAGGATTGAAATGGGAAGGAGTTGGATATCACATCTCATGCTATAGGAAGGGTCTCAGGTTTGGTATAAGCATTGAGATATCACATCTCTGCTATCGGAAGGGTCTCAGGATTGGAATGGGAAGGTCTTAGATATCACATCTCATGCTATAGGGAGGGTCTCAGTTTTGATATTAGAAGCATTGATATATCACATCTCATGCTATCGGAAGGGTCTCAGGATTGGAATGGGAAGGAGCTGGATATCACATCTCATGCTAAAGGAAGGGTCTCAAGTTTGGAAGGGGAAGGATTTGGATATCACATCTCATGTTATAGGACGGGTCTCAGGTTTGGTATTAGAAGCATTAAGATATCACATCTCATGGTATAGGAAGGGTTTCAGGATTGGAATGGGAAGGAGTTGGATATCATATCTCATGCTATAGGAAGGGTCTCAGGATTGGAATGGGAAGGAGTTTGATATCAAATCTCATGCCATAGGAAGGGTCTCAGGTTTGGTATTAGAAGCATTGAGATATCACATCTCATGCTATAGGAAGTGTCTGAGGATTGGAATGGGAAGGAGTTGGATATCCCATCTCATGTTATAGGAAGGGTCTCAGGTTTGGTAGAAGCATTGAGATAGCACATCTCATGCTATAGGAAGAGTCTCAGGATTGGAATGGGAAGGAGTTGGATATCACGTCTCATGCTATAGGGAGGGTCTCAAGTTTGATATTAGAAGCATTGAGATATCACATCTCATGCTATAGGAAGGGTCTCAGGATTGGAATGGGAAGGAGTTGGATATCACATCTCATGCTATAGGAAGGGTCTCAGGTTTGGTATAAGCAGTGAGATATCACATCTCATGCTATAGGAAGGGCCTCAGGATTGGAATGGGAAGGAGTTGGATATCACATCTCATGTTATAGGAAGGATCTCAGGTTTGGTATTAGAAGGATTGAGACATCACATCTCATGCTATAGGAAGGGTCTCAGGTTGGAATGGGAAGGAGTTGGATATCACATCTCATGTTATAGGTAGGGTCTCAGGATTGAAATGGGAAGGATTTGGATATCACATCTCTTGCTATAGGAAGGGTCTCAGTTTTTTATTAGAAACATTGAGATATCACATCTCATGCTATAGGAGGGGTTTCAGGATTGGAATGGGAAGGATTTGGATATCACATCTCATGCTAAAGGAAGGGTCTCAAGTTTGGAAGGGGAAGGATTTGGATATCATATCTCATGTTATAGGACGGGTCCCAGGTTTGGTATTAGAAGCATTGAGATATCACATCTCATGGTATAGGAAGGGTGTCAGGATTGGAATGGGAAGGTGTTGGATATCATCCAATAGGAAGGGTCTCAGGTTTGGAATGGGAAATAATTGGGTATCACATCTCATGTTATAGGAAGGATCTCAGGATTGGAATGGGAAGGAATTGGATATCACATCTCTTGCTATAGGAAGGGTCTCAGGATTGGAATGGGAAGGCGTTGGATATCCCTTCTCATGCTATAGGAAGGGTCTCAGGTTGGAAAGGGAAGGAGTTGGATATCACATCTCATGTTATAGGAAGGGTCTCAGGATTGGAATGGGAAGGATTTGGATATCACATCTCTTGCTATTGGAAGGGTCTCAGGTTTTTTATTAGAAAAATTGAGATATCACATCTCATGCTATAGGAAGGGTTTCAGGATTGGAATGGGAAGGAGTTGGATATCACATCTCATGTTATAGGAAGGGTCTCAGGATTGGAATGGGAAGGATTTGGATATCACATCTCTTGCTATAGGAAGGGTCTCAGGTTTTTTATTAGAAACATTGAGATATCACATCTCATGCTAAAGGAAGGGTTTCAGGATTGGAATGGGAAGGATTTGGATATAATATCTCATGTTATAGGACGGGTCCCAGGTTTGGTATTAGAAGCATTGAGATATCACTTCTCATGCTATCGGAAGGATCTCAGGTTTAGTATTAGAAGCATTGAGATATCACATCTCATGCTATCAGAAGGGTCTCAGGATTGGAATGGGAAGTAGTTGGATATCACATCTCATGCTAAAGGGAGGGTCTCAGGTTTGGAAGGGGAAGGATTTGGATATCACATCTCATGTTATCGGAAGGATCTCAGGTTTGGTATTAGAAGCATTGAGATATCACATCTCATGCTATAGGAAGGGTCTCAGGATTGGAATGGGAAGGAGATGGATATCACATCTCATGCTAAAGGAAGGGTCTCATGTTTGGTAGAAACATTGAGATATCACATCTCATGCTATAGGAAGGGTCTCAGGATTGAAATGGGAAGGAGTTGGATATCACATCTCATGCCATAGGAAGGGTCTCAGGTTTGGTATAAGCATTGAGATATCACATCTCTGCTATTGGAAGGGTCTCAGGATTGGAATGGGAAGGACTTAGATATCACATCTCATGCTATAGGGAGGGTCTCAGTTTTGATATTAGAAGCATTGAGATATCACATCTCATGCTATCGGAAGGGTCTCAGGATTGGAATGGGAAGGAGCTGGATATCACATCTCATGCTATAGGAAGGGTCTCAGGTTTGGAAGGGTAAGGATTTGGATATCACATCTCATGTTATAGGACGGGTCTCAGGTTTGGTATTAGAAGCATTAAGATATCACATCTCATGGTATAGGAAGGGTTTCAGGATTGGAATGGGAAGGAGTTTGATATCAAATCTCATGCCATAGGAAGGGTCTCAGGTTTGGTATTAGAAGCATTGAGATATCACATCTCATGCTATAGGAAGTGTCTGAGGATTGGAATGGGAAGGAGTTGGATATCCCATCTCATGTTATAGGAAGGGTCTCAGGTTTGGTAGAAGCATTGAGATATCACATCTCATGCTATAGGAAGAGTCTCAGGATTGGAATGGGAAGGAGTTGGATATCACGTCTCATGCTATAGGGAGGGTCTCAAGATTGATATTAGAAGCATTGAGATATCACATCTCATGCTATAGGAAGGGTCTCAGGATTGGAATGGGAAGGAGTTGGATATCACATCTCATGCTATAGGAAGGGTCTCAGGTTTGGTATTAGAAGCATTGAGATATCACATCTCATGTTATAGGAAGGATCTCAGGATTGGAATGGGAAGGATTTGGATATCACATCTCTTGCTATAGGAAGGGTCTCAGGATTGGAATGGGAAGGAGTTGGATATCCCTTCTCATGCAATAGGAAGGGTCTCAGGTTGGTATGGGAAGGAGTTGGATATCACATCTCATGTTATAGGAAGGGTCTCAGGATTGGAATGGGAAGGATTTGGATATCACATCTCTTGCTATTGGAAGGGTCTCAGGTTTTTTATTAGAAACATTGAGATATCACATCTCATGCTATAGGAAGGGTTTCAGGATTGGAATGGGAAGGAGTTGGATATCACATCTCATGCTAAAGGAAGGGTCTCAGGTTTGGAAGGGGAAGGATTTGGATATCATATCTCATGTTATACGACGGGTCCCAGGTTTGGTATTAGAAGCATTGAGATATCACATCTCATGGTATAGGAAGGGTGTCAGGATTGGAATGGGAAGGTGTTGGATATCACATCTCATCCAATAGGAAGGGTCTCAGGTTTGGAATGGGAAATAATTGGGTATCACATCTCATGTTATAGGAAGGATCTCAGGATTGGAATGGGAAGGATTTGGATATCACATCTCTTGCTATAGGAAGGGTCTCAGGATTGGAATGGGAAGGAGTTGGATATCCCTTCTCATGCTATAGGAAACGTCTCAGGTTGGAATGGGAAGGAGTTGGATATCACATCTCATGTTATAGGAAGGGTCTCAGGATTGGAATGGGAAGGATTTGGATAGCACATCTCTTGCTATTGGAAGGGTCTCAGGTTTTTTATTAGAAACATTGAGATATCACATCTCATGCTATAGGAAGGGTTTCAGGATTGGAATGGGAAGGAGTTGGATATCACATCTCATGTTATAGGAAGGGTCTCAGGTTGGAATGGGAAGGAGTTGGATATCACATCTCATGTTATAGGTAGGGTCTCAGGATTGAAATGGGAAGGATTTCGATATCACATCTCTTGCTATAGGAAGGGTCTCAGTTTTTTATTAGAAACATTGAGATATCACATCTCATGCTAGAGGAGGGGTTTCAGGATTGGAATGGGAAGGATTTGGATATCACATCTCATGCTAAAGGAAGGGTCTCAGGTTTGGAAGGGGAAGGATTTGGATATCATATCTCATGTTATAGGAAGGGTGTCAGGATTGGAATGGGAAGGTGTTGGATATCACATCTCATCCAATAGGAAGGGTCTCAGGTTTGGAATGGGAAATAATTGGGTATCACATCTCATGTTATAGGAAGGATCTCAGGATTGGAATGGGAAGGATTTGGATATCACATCTCTTGCTATAGGAAGGGTCTCAGGATTGGAATGGGAAGGAGTTGGATATCCCTTCTCATGCTATAGGAAACGTCTCAGGTTGGAATGGGAAGGAGTTGGATATCACATCTCATGTTATAGGAAGGGTTTCAGGATTGGAATGGGAAGGATTTGGATAGCACATCTCTTGCTATTGGAAGGGTCTCAGGTTTTTTATTAGAAACATTGAGATATCACATCTCATGCTATAGGAAGGGTTTCAGGATTGGAATGGGAAGGAGTTGGATATCACATCTCATGTTCTAGGAAGGGTCTCAGGTTGGAATGGGAAGGAGTTGGATATCACATCTCATGTTATAGGTAGGGTCTCAGGATTGAAATGGGAAGGATTTGGATATCACATCTCTTGCTATAGGAAGGGTCACAGTTTTTTATTAGAAACATTGAGATATCACATCTCATGCTATAGGAGGGGTTTCAGGATTGGAATGGGAAGGATTTGTATATCACATCTCATGCTAAAGGAAGGGTCTCAGGTTTGGAAGGGGAAGGATTTGGATATCATATCTCATGTTATAGGACGAGTCCCAGGTTTGGTATTAGACGCATTGAGATATCACATCTCATGGTATAGGAAGGGTGTCAGGATTGGAATGGGAAGGTGTTGGATATCGAATCTCATCCAATAGGAAGGGTCTCAGGTTTGGAATGGGAAATAATTGGGTATCACATCTCATGTTATAGGAAGCATCTCAGGATTGGAATGGGAAGGATTTGGATATCACATCTCTTGCTATAGGAAGGGTCTCAGGATTGGAATGGGAAGGAGTTGGATATCCCTTGTCATGCTATAGGAACGGTCTCAGGTTTTTTATTAGAAACATTGAGATATCACATCTCATGCTAAAGGAAGGGTTTCAGGATTGGAATGGGAAGGATGTGGATATCATATCTCATGTTATAGGACGGGTCCCAGGTTTGGTATTAGAAGCATTGAGATATCACTTCTCATGCTATCGGAAGGATCTCAGGTTTAGTATTAGAAGCATTGAGATATCACATCTCATGCTATCAGAAGGGTCTCAGGATTGGAATGGGAAGGAGTTGGATATCACATCTCATGCTAAAGGGAGGGTCTCGGGTTTGGAAGGGGAAGGATTTGGATATCACATCTCATGTTATCGGAAGGATCTCAGGTTTGGTATTAGAAGCATTGAGATATCACATCTCATGCTATAGGAAGGGTCTCAGGATTGGAATGGGAAGGAGATGGATATCACATCTCATGCTAAAGGAAGGGTCTCATGTTTGGTAGAAGCATTGAGATATCACATCTCATGCTATAGGAAGGGTCTCAGGATTGAAATGGGAAGGAGTTGGATATCACATCTCATGCCATAGGAAGGGTCTCAGGTTTAGTATAAGCATGGAGATATCACATCTCTGCTATCGGAAGGGTCTCAGGATTGGAATGGGAAGGACTTAGATATCACATCTCATGCTATAGGGAGGGTTTCAGTTTTGATATTAGAAGCATTGCGATATCACATCTCATGCTATCGGAAGGGTCTCAGGATTGGAATGGGAAGGAGCTGGATATCACATCTCTTGCTATAGGAAGGGTCTCAGGTTTTTTATTAGAAACATTGAGATATCACATCTCATGCTAAAGGAAGGGTTTCAGGATTGGAATGGGAAGGATTTGGATATAATATCTCATGTTATAGGACGGGTCCCAGGTTTGGTATTAGAAGCATTGAGACATCACTTCTTATGCTATCGGAAGGATCTCAGGTTTAGTATTAGAAGAATTGAGATATCACATCTCATGCTATCAGAAGGGTCTCAGGATTGGAATGGGAAGGAGTTGGATATCACATCTCATGCTAAAGGGAGGGTCTCAGGTTTGGAAGGGGAAGGATTTGGATATCACATCTCATGTTATCGGAAGGATCTCAGGTTTGGTATTAGAAGCATTGAGATATCACATCTCATGCTATAGGAAGGGTCTCAGGATTGGAATGGGAAGGAGATGGATATCACATCTCATGCTAAAGGAAGGGTCTCATGTTTGGTAGAAGCATTGAGATATCACATCTCATGCTATAGGAAGGGTCCCAGGATTGAAATGGGAAGGAGTTGGATATCACATCTCATGCCATAGGAAGGGTCTCAGGTTTGGTATAAGCATTGAGATATCACATCTCTGCTATCGGAAGGGACTCAGGATTGGAATGGGAAGGACTTAGATATCACATCTCATGCTATAGGGAGGGTCTCAGTTTTGATATTAGAAGCATTGAGATATCACATCTCATGCCATCGGAAGGGTCTCAGGATTGGAATGGGAAGGAGCTGGATATCACATCTCATGCTAAAGGAAGGGTCTCAGGTTTGGAAGGGGAAGGATTTGGATATCACATCTCATGTTATAGGACGGGTCTCAGGTTTGGTATTAGAAGCATTAAGATATCACATCTCATGGTATAGGAAGGGTTTCAGGATTGGAATGGGAAGGAGTTGGATATCATATCTCATGCTATAGGAAGGGTCTCAGGATTGGAATGGGAAGGAGTTTGATATCAAATCTCATGCCATAGGAAGGGTCTCAGGTTTGGTATTAGAAGCATTGAGATATCACATCTCATGCTATAGGAAGTGTCTGAGGATTGGAATGGGAAGGAGTTGGATATCCCATCTCATGTTATAGGAAGGGTCTCAGGTTTGGTAGAAGCATTGAGATATCACATCTCATGCTATAGGAAGAGTCTCAGGATTGGAATGGGAAGGAGTTGGATATCACGTCTCATGCTATAGGGAGGGTCTCAAGTTTGATATTAGAAGCATTGAGATATCACATCTCATGCTATAGGAAGGGTCTCAGGATTGGAATGGGAAGGAGTTGGATATCACATCTCATGCTATAGGAAGGGTCTCAGGTTTGGTATAAGCAGTGAAATATCACATCTCATGCTATAGGAAGGGTCTCAGGATTGGAATGGGAAGGAGTTGGATATCAAATCTCATGTTATAGGAAGGATCTCAGGCTTGGTATTAGAAGCATTGAGACATCACATCTCATGCCATAGGAAGGGTCTCAGGATTGGAATGGGAAGGAGTTGGATATCCCATCTCATGTCATAGGAAGGGTCTCAGGTTTGGTATTCGAAGCATTGAGATATCACATCTCATGCTATAGGAAGGGTCTCAGGATTGGAATGGGAAGGACTTGGATATCACATCTCATGCTGTAGGAAGGGTCTCAGGCTTGGTATAAGCATTGAGATATCATATCTCTGCTATCCGAAGGGTCTCAGGATTGGAATGGGAAGGAGTTGGATATCCCATCTCATGTCATAGGAAGGGTCTCAGGTTTGGTATTAGAAGCATTGAGATATCACATCTCATGCTATAGGAAGGGTCTCAGGATTGGAATGGGAAGGACTTGGATATCACATCTCATGCTGTAGGGAGGGTCTCAAGTTTGATATTAGAAGCATTGAGATATCACATCTCATGATATCGGAAAGGTCTCAGGATTGGAATGGGAAGGAGTTGGATATCACATCTCATGATAAAGGAAGGGTCTCAGGATTGGAATGGGAAGGACTTGGATATCACATCTCATGTTATAGGAAGGATCTCAGGTTTGGTATTAGAAGCATTGAGATATCACTTCTCATGCTATCGGAAGGATCTCAGGTTTAGTATTAGAGGCATTGAAATATCACATCTCATGCTATCGTAAGGGTATCAGGATTGGATTTGGAAGTAGTTGGATATCCCATCTCATGCTATAGGAAGGGGCTCAGGTTTGGAAGGGGAAGGAGTTGGATATCACATTTCATGTTAGAGGTAGAATCCCAGGTTTGATATTAGAAGCATTGAGATAGCACATCTCATGCTATCGGAAGGGTCTCAGGATTGGAATGGTAAGGAGTTGGATATCACATCTCATGCTAAAGGAAAGGTCTCAGGTTTGGAAGGGGAAGGATTTGGATCTCACATCTCATGTTTTAGGACGGGTCTCAGATAAATTAACTTATCAAAAAGATAAATTAACAAGGATTATCTAGTGTCATGTGCATTCAAAAGCCAACAATTATCCCACAATAGATATAAAAATTAAGTTATAATTACCTTAATATTACTTGCGGTTGCAATGACCATTAATTAATTACTGCAAAAAGTCCACATCCAAAAAGGAAATGTTGCGCGTAGATAACACCAACCAACCAATTCAGGACGAGTCACGTATCCATTACCAATATTAAATTGGACAATTACCAAAAGAAAAAGAGGAAACACGGCTCTTAGTTAAATAAAATCAATTCATTGCAACATAGGGATCATGTCGAAAGAGCACATAAACTTCTTACCAGCCTTCCGGCAACAACAGTGTACAAAGAGAGAGTGCGCGCGCGCAATGCATCTCGTGTAGTTAAAAAGAGAAATGGATCGCATAGGCAGCAACAACACAAGGCATACCGCGGTGGCCATGTTAGGTGAGGAAAAGAGCCGGTTATTGATTAGATCAATTCTCGAGTTATATGTAACGTCTAAAAATCACCCCCAACATATTCTCGAGTCATATATAACATCTAAAAAACCCCCACAAATTAAAGAAATGACGCGGTTGTATTTAAGTACTTATAAAGCGGAATATAATATATTCTTAACTGCAGAAAATTTATAAATCCAGGTTATGTGTAAAGCACACAATCTGTCGGTGCTATACACCTGAATATCCACTTACAACTCATAATTCAGTCGAAAATAAAATTAAGAGGTAAACAATACATAGAGCGCACTTGTTAAGCTGATGATGAAAAGATTAGTCTTGGCGGTGTATAAGAATATGTTATCACAGGTTGTGTATTCAACCGCACACACCCATTAATACATCAAGAAACTATACAAACAATTTGATATTCTGAAATGAAATTAAATAATAAGGAGCACGGTAGTTCAGGTGTAGCTACCTAAGTATCAGTGGCACCAAACCAACTCTAAATATAAAATTAAATCATAAGAACACATGAAATTCATGATCGGAATTGAGTCCAAAATTTACTAATCTGTGTTTACAAATAAGTCTAGCCTCTAATTGTCTAAGTCTAAGTTCCATATTACCCCCTCTTTTCAATGGACGTATTTGAGACAACCCAATAAATTTCAAATCCTTAAAGTCATCCAGCTGATGTAAAGTCTGCCAATGTAATGCCAGTGGATATTTGGCATCCTGTTTATGCAAAGAAGCCAAATGCTCCCGAATACGCATTTTAAGTGGCCTAATGGTGCTCCCGACATAAAATAAGCCACAGACACATATAATGCAATACACCACAAATTTTGTGTTACAGTTAATGAATGAATTGATAACATGTTTGCCTGTTGTACCAAAATCAAGTGCCTCAGATTCAAATGCATGTGAACACATGTTGCAACTCCCACATTTGTGAAACCCATTCACACGACCTAGTTCTAACCATGTTCTAACAATAGGTACTGGTGCCATGAAAGAGGGGCATAGAAGATTTTTAAGAGTAGGAGCTCTACTAAAAACTATCGATGGATTAGGTTCCAATAATTTGGTGAGATCCTTGTCTAAATGGAGTAAGTGCCAATGACGTTTTAGTATAGCATACACCTCATTACTATCACTAGTGTACCTAGTGATCAACCTAATTTTATTAAAGCGCGTATTAGCTGAGTTCGTTCTAGTTTTAGGTTTAAGTAAATCAGCCCTCTTCATACTGGACACTTCGCGTTCAACCTTAGTAAGAAGGTTTGGTTGGTAACCCCGTTGTACAAATTGATCGCGGATAAACAGTTTTTCCGCATCAAAATCAGCATTCAGAGAGCAATTACGTTTAGCTCTAATATATTCACCTTTCGGAATGTTGTTAATAACAGACCGTATGTGAGAACTAGATGAATGTAAAACTGCATTGACCGAGGTAGGTTTACGGAAAGTTTTAGTAATAAAACCCATAGGGGACTTAGAGATATTCAGGTCAAGAAAATCCACAGAATCATTTGAAACATGATGCACGAATTGCAAACCCCAATTATTGGCATTTAAAAATTTTACAAATTCATTTAATTCAGCCACATTGCCAGTCCAAATCATAAAAACGTCATCAATATATCTCTGTTGTTGCCGGAAGGCTGGTAAGAAGTTTATGTGCTCTTTCGACATGATCCCTATGTTGCAATGAATTGATTTTATTTAACTAAGAGCCGTGTTTCCTCTTTTTCTTTTGGTAATTGTCCAATTTAATATTGGTAATGGATACGTGACTCGTCCTGAATTGGTTGGTTGGTGTTATCTACGCGCAACATTTCCTTTTTGGATGTGGACTTTTTGCAGTAATTAATTAATGGTCATTGCAACCGCAAGTAATATTAAGGTAATTATAACTTAATTTTTATATCTATTGTGGGATAATTGTTGGCTTTTGAATGCACATGACACTAGATAATCCTTGTTAATTTATCTTTTTGCCGTATAGTTTCCTTTTGGACAAGGTTCAACGGTAAATATTTAGTCAGTTGACCCTTTGAGTTGATTTAACAAATTATGTTATCTATGGTTGATTTTCCACCGCACACATCTAATCTCTTATTATGTTATGTTTTTTATTCTTTTTCGGGTTTGTAACCGGATGGATCCTCTGTTAAAACGGTAATTGTTTGTATGGAAAATGATTTATATTATATTATGTTCCTTTTAATTTAATGTCATGATGTCCTGATTTCTTCTGGCCATCTCCCTTGCTACCCCTTGATGTTTGCCCAATTGACATGATGTAAATCCACTAATGAATGGGTTACTGGTTGTATATTTGTTACTATGTACAGCCTTTGAAAAAGAGCTTTGCTCGAAACACGTGTCAGGCTGTGGAATGGAATTAAAAACATAATTCAATTATTATTGTATTACTGTTAATTGGCGCAGTTCACTGTTTATAACTAATTTACTTCTCATTGAGGGTCCTTGGTCCGGGTACCCTCACACTTTCATGTTGAACGCTGCCTTTTTAAACTTCTAACTTTTGTGCAGTTGCGCTGGTCGTTCACATAGGCCTTGGACCATCTTGTTTTACTGTCAATTTTCAGGTCTTGAACCCAGCAGCGGTGCATTGTACTCTTCTTTAACTCATGGCTGAAGCAGCAGAATATATTCTCACTAGAGATGCGGATATCAAAGCACTATTTGCACCTCGTGGTTCTACTTTGAACCCGTTCAAACGTTTACCTAATATTACTGAGGATCTTAGATCCAAATTTATTAAGCTTGAGAGGTTGAGCATTAGAGAAATCAATAAATTTTGGGAAATGACCACGTTGCAGCATTATATTCAAGAAAATAAAATACCAAGAGGTCTGCGTATTCTTATCTTACCGGACTTTGAAGATCCTCAGGATAATGATCTGGCAGTGGAATGGGAAACTAACCTCACCAACAGCTCTAACAAAATGTTACTTCTACTTATTGAACATGCAAAAAGAGCACATTCTCGTATTGTCCAACAGATTGACGTACTCAAACAAGAAATTCAATTATTTGATGCACCTGCCGCAACTATTGATAAAAATTTTAAAACAATGTATAATATATTGAGAAGGCATCAGGATGAGGTTAAAATGAGAAAATGCAGGAAATTTTCAAGAGATGATAGGGATTATCGAGACAACCGGGTCTACACTTATCAACCTAAGTTTGATGAAGTGTCGAGATCGCGGAATAGTAGTGCGGCCTCTTCACCTGTTAGTTCTGATGTCGAAAGTGATTCAGATCGATCTGTTAACAAAAATGCCTTAGGGAATACACCTCGTGATGATGAATCACGGGATGAAGAAGATGCCGAATCTGTTGAATTGTCAGAACCATCTAGCTTATCTCCGGCACCTTTTTTGGAACAGATGAGAAGATTCAAAAAGGGCAACAGACAAGAGGCTATCAGAAAACAGGTCAGGTTTCGTCTACCACCCACTGCCAATATCGCAACGCTCGGTCCAAACCAAGGGGATCAAGGGGCGGCCAACATAGGCGGCGTCAACGCCGCTCCACTAGGCCAACGGTTAACCAGAGCCTCTTATCAGAAATCAATACAGAATCAAACCGATCAGAATCAGTTCAGATAAATTTAATTCATAATTTAAGTCAATATCAGCTCTCTCCAGAAGAACACTCATTGCTAAATAAAGGATTATCATTTGCTCCATCCTGCATTAAGGATATCGTGCAGGTTCAAATTGATCTATTTAAATTTATCAGAAAGCTGAAGCTTAAGAAGTTTTTTGCTACACAGGTCAAACAATACTCTCCTACGACACCTGTCGCTGCACTATCAGAAATTTCATTGCAAACAATGATGAGTACCCATATACTCATGTCTATTGATGAGTCAATGTCTGACAGTGAATCTAACCTTCTTGATACGATGCATGAACTAGATATTCAGCATCGTAATTTGACAATTAAAGAATTTGCAAATAAATCTAAATTTACTCCAATTTTTTCAGATGACAATGTTATAGATACGTTTTATCGGGTTGTGACCAATGATATTCACACATTAGTTGATCGTTGCTCTTTTCGTTCACAATTTACAAATTCTAATTTGTCAATAGCACAGCGTTCCGCCCTGAACAAATTAGCATCTAATGATTCGTTGGTAATTAAGGAGGCTGATAAAGGCGGTAACGTTGTGATTATGGACAAAGCCGATTACATCTCCATGGCACTTGACCATTTGAACTCACCAGGTTGCTATGCCATTTTGAAAAACAATCCCATTGCTCAAATACGTAATAAAGTTCACTCTTTAATTGATAAATGGTATAAATTAGGAATCATTACAGATGTGGAAAAATGTTTTTTGTTTTCTGATAAACCCACAATGCCAACTGTTTATTTTCTTCCTAAGATTCATAAGCCATTTGATAAGATACCTGAAGGTAGACCTATCATTAGTGGCCAGGGGGGAATTTTGGAACCTATATCAGTGTATGTTAATGAATGTATTGCACCTTTGGTCCATTCTACACCCACATATTTAAGAGACACTATGCACATTCTTGAGATTCTTGCACAATTGCCTTGTACTTCTGAAATATTATTGGTCACACTTGATGTTAAATCATTATATACTTCTATTGATCACCACAAAGCAATTGCTAGCATTACTTATATTTTCCGACACAAATCAGCATCATACCATCTTCATATTGAAATGATCAAAGAATTTCTTCTTTGTGCTCTGCAAAATAATGTGTTTCTTTTTAATGATACATATTATCAACAACTGATTGGCATTGCAATGGGAGCCAGCTTTGCTCCTTCTGTAGCGAACATATTCATGCACCAATTTGAAGAACAATATGTGTTTCATAATAATGTCTTTTCACCGTCGATATATCTTTGGAAAAGATATATTGATGACGTTTTTATGATTTGGACTGGCAATGTGGCTGAATTAAATGAATTTGTAAAATTTTTAAATGCCAATAATTGGGGTTTGCAATTGGTGCATCATGTTTCAAATGATTCTGTGGATTTTCTTGACCTGAATATCTCTAAGTCCCCTATGGGTTTTATTACTAAAACTTTCCGTAAACCTACCTCGGTCAATGCAGTTTTACATTCATCTAGTTCTCACATACGGTCTGTTATTAACAACATTCCGAAAGGTGAATATATTAGAGCTAAACGTAATTGCTCTCTGAATGCTGATTTTGATGCGGAAAAACTGTTTATCCGCGATCAATTTGTACAACGGGGTTACCAACCAAACCTTCTTACTAAGGTTGAACGCGAAGTGTCCAGTATGAAGAGGGCTGATTTACTTAAACCTAAAACTAGAACGAACTCAGCTAATACGCGCTTTAATAAAATTAGGTTGATCACTAGGTACACTAGTGATAGTAATGAGGTGTATGCTATACTAAAACGTCATTGGCACTTACTCCATTTAGACAAGGATCTCACCAAATTATTGGAACCTAATCCATCGATAGTTTTTAGTAGAGCTCCTACTCTTAAAAATCTTCTATGCCCCTCTTTCATGGCACCAGTACCTATTGTTAGAACATGGTTAGAACTAGGTTGTGTGAATGGGTTTCACAAATGTGGGAGTTGCAACATGTGTTCACATGCATTTGAATCTGAGGCACTTGATTTTGGTACAACAGGCAAACATGTTATCAATTCATTCATTAACTGTAACACAAAATTTGTGGTGTATTGCATTATATGTGTCTGTGGCTTATTTTATGTCGGGAGCACCATTAGGCCACTTAAAATGCGTATTCGGGAGCATTTGGCTTCTTTGCATAAACAGGATGCCAAATATCCACTGGCATTACATTGGCAGACTTTACATCAGCTGGATGACTTTAAGGATTTGAAATTTATTGGGTTGTCTCAAATACGTCCATTGAAAAGAGGGGGTAATATGGAACTTAGACTTAGACAATTAGAGGCTAGACTTATTTGTAAACACAGATTAGTAAATTTTGGACTCAATTCCGATCATGAATTTCATGTGTTCTTATGATTTAATTTTATATTTAGAGTTGGTTTGGTGCCACTGATACTTAGGTAGCTACACCTGAACTACCGTGCTCCTTATTATTTAATTTCATTTCAGAATATCAAATTGTTTGTATAGTTTCTTGATGTATTAATGGGTGTGTGCGGTTGAATACACAACCTGTGATAACATATTCTTATACACCGCCAAGACTAATCTTTTCATCATCAGCTTAACAAGTGCGCTCTATGTATTGTTTACCTCTTAATTTTATTTTCGACTGAATTATGAGTTGTAAGTGGATATTCAGGTGTATAGCACCGACAGATTGTGTGCTTTACACATAACCTGGATTTATAAATTTTCTGCAGTTAAGAATATATTATATTCCGCTTTATAAGTACTTAAATACAACCGCGTCATTTCTTTAATTTGTGGGGGTTTTTTAGATGTTATATATGACTCGAGAATATGTTGGGGGTGATTTTTAGACGTTACATATAACTCGAGAATTGATCTAATCAATAACCGGCTCTTTTCCTCACCTAACATGGCCGCCGCGGTATGCCTTGTGTTGTTGCTGCCTATGCGATCCATTTCTCTTTTTAACTACACGAGATGCATTGCGCGCGCGCACTCTCTCTTTGTACACTGTTGTTGCCGGAAGGCTGGTAAGAAGTTTATGTGCTCTTTCGACATGATCCCTATGTTGCAATGAATTGATTTTATTTAACTAAGAGCCGTGTTTCCTCTTTTTCTTTTGGTAATTGTCCAATTTAATATTGGTAATGGATACGTGACTCGTCCTGAATTGGTTGGTTGGTGTTATCTACGCGCAACATTTCCTTTTTGGATGTGGACTTTTTGCAGTAATTAATTAATGGTCATTGCAACCGCAAGTAATATTAATGTAATTATAACTTAATTTTTATATCTATTGTGGGATAATTGTTGGCTTTTGAATGCACATGACACTAGATAATCCTTGTTAATTTATCTTTTTGCCGTATAGTTTCCTTTTGGACAAGGTTCAACGGTAAATATTTAGTCAGTTGACCCTTTGAGTTGATTTAACAAATTATGTTATCTATGGTTGATTTTCCACCGCACACATCTAATCTCTTATTATGTTATGTTTTTTATTCTTTTTCGGGTTTGTAACCGGATGGATCCTCTGTTAAAACGGTAATTGTTTGTATGGAAAATGATTTATATTATATTATGTTCCTTTTAATTTAATGTCATGATGTCCTGATTTCTTCTGGCCATCTCCCTTGCTACCCCTTGATGTTTGCCCAATTGACATGATGTAAATCCACTAATGAATGGGTTACTGGTTGTATATTTGTTACTATGTACAGCCTTTGAAAAAGAGCTTTGCTCGAAACACGTGTCAGGCTGTGGAATGGAATTAAAAACATAATTCAATTATTATTGTATTACTGTTAATTGGCGCAGTTCACTGTTTATAACTAATTTACTTCTCATTGAGGGTCCTTGGTCCGGGTACCCTCACACTTTCATGTTGAACGCTGCCTTTTTAAACTTCTAACTTTTGTGCAGTTGCGCTGGTCGTTCACATAGGCCTTGGACCATCTTGTTTTACTGTCAGATCCTAGCTATGCTACTCACCGGTCCCCGATGCAAGCAGACCCAGGCTTCTCCGCGTCAGTTTCAGCAGCTGGCAGGTTCAGAAGAGCAGGGAACGCCTCGTCGTCGTGTAGAGCAAAAAGACGTCCCAATCGAAGAAACCTGCACAGTTTGTTGCCGCAGCAGGGCAACGAAGCGGCCGTGTGTATCTGAGCCAAATGTCCACTCCTCCCTTCAGACCTGGGAACGCCAAGAGTACGAAGCGTGGGAGAGTGACAAGGACTTGAGATACTACACAACCTGGCGGCGGTTACAGAGCAGGACTCCCGTGTAAGCTGGTCAGTCAACTGGATGGCCCAGAGACGCTTCCGAAGGCTTACTGGCAGGAGATGATGAAGTTGCCGAGAATAGCTGTTCCTGCTATTCCAAAGGTCGAAGCACCAGTACAGGCCTTCTGGTTCGATCAAAGGAGGAAAGGGTTTCACAGGACGACAGCAGTGCAAAGGAGGAGTCCTTCAGCGGGTCACCAGCGATTCCTCGGTCCAGCCTCTTGGTTGCAGGATACTTGGCTCCTGTATTCCTTCGTTCGTGAGAACTCAGGAGATCGACATGGTAGTGGTGTTTCCAGCCCCCTCTTATCCACGGTTCCCTTCGCGCCAAAACGGAGGGGACCCGATGGGAGATCCGCTCATCAACACTCACACCATTCGTGGACCAATCACGGACCACGGTGGTCCCAGGCATTCACACCACCCTAGACTCTCTGGCACCCAGGATGTGTATTGGGACCAGACATCCCAGCCCACATCCTGGAGGCACACACACGACATGTAGAAGCCCGCAAAAGCATCCGTGTTTCGCGGGAAAGTACATGCCCAAATAAGGAAGGCCCCGGGTCGGCTCGACCTGGGAAAGGTGAAGGGAGCAAGACGGTCAGTGGACAGGAAAAAGGAGCCTCGTGGTCTGGCCATTATGGGAGCCAGGCCACCATTTTGGGTTAAGCGCGAGAAATGCGCTTAGAACGCCAAAAGGAGCTCAAAACACAAGAAAACGATCGCTGCCACCATTCCCGTCCCTGAATTACTTGCACCGATCAGATACAATCCTAAACGAGTATCTAGGGCCCGTAGAAGGCTAGAGACCCAAGAGAGCTGTAACTTAGCTTACTGTGCCCTCTTGTGTCATGTTGCACTAAAGCCGCAACATGATAAAAGAAACTACGGGAAACAGCGTTCCCCGGTACTGACTGTCTTAAGGGCATGTCAGTTTCCCCATGAGAAAAGGAGCGAAAGCCCAGAGGAGTGCAGCAGAAGGCTGCACTTCTCTGGCAAAGTCAAGAACAAGGTGAAAAACAACAGCAAAAAGTTTAGGGGTTGCCACATGGAAGGAAAATTACCTACAATTACGAAATCTTTCCTAACACTTCTGATAGCATGAGGTGTGATATCTCAATGTCTCTAATACCAAACCTGAGATCCTACCTCTAACATGAAATGTGATATCCAACTCCTTCCCTTTCCAAACCTGAGAGCCTTCCTACAGCATGAGATGTGATATCCAAGTCCTTCCCATTCCAATCCTGAGACCCTTCCTATAGCATGAGATGGGATATCCAACTCCTTCCAAATCCAATCCTGATACCCTTCCGATAGCATGAGATGTGATATGCCAATGCTTCTACAAAACCTGAGACCCATACCATGGCATGAGATGTGATATCAAACTCCCGTCCTATACCATGAGACTTGATATCTCAATGCTTCTAATACCAAACCTGAGACCGGTCCAATAACATGAGATGTGATATCCAAATCCTTCATGTTCCAAAACTGATACCCTTCCTATAGCATGAGATGTGATATCCAATTCCTTCCCATCCCAATCCTGAGACACCTCCGATAGCAGAGATGTGATATCTCAATGCTTATACCAAACCTGAGACTCTTCCTATAACATGAGATGTGATATCCAACTCCTTCCCGTTCCAAACCTGAGACCCTTCCTATAGCATGAGATGTGATATCCAACTCCTTCCCATTCCAATCCTGAGACCCTTCCGATAGCATGAGATGTGATATCTCAATGCTTCTAATACCAAACCTGTGATCCTTCCTATAACAAGAGATGTGATATCCAAATCCTTTCCCTTCCAAACCCGAGACCCTCCCTTTAGCATGAGATGTGATATCTCAATGCCTCTAATACCAAACCTGAGATCCTTCCGATAGCATGAGATGTGATATCTCAATGCTTCTAATACCAAACCTGAGATCCTTCCTATAACATGAGATGTGATATCCAAATCCTTCCCCTTCCATTCCTGAGACCCTCCCTTTAGCATGAGATGTGATATCCAACTCCTTCCCATTCCAATCCTGAGACCCTTCTGATAGCATGAGATGTGATATCTCAATGCCTCTAATAAGAAACCTGAGATCCTACCTCTAACATGAAATGTGATATCCAACTCCTTCCCTTTCCAAACGTGAGACCCTCCCTATAGCATGAGATGTGATATCCAAGTCCTTCCCATTCCAATCCTGAGACCCTTCCTATAGCATGAGATGTGATATCTCAATGCTTCTAATACCAAACCTGAGACCCTTCCTATAACATAAGATGGGATATCCAACTCCTTCCCATTGCAATCCTGAGACCCTTCCGATAGCAGAGATGTGATATCTCAATGCTTATACCAAACCTGAGACCCTTCCTGTGGCATGAGATGTCATATACAACTCCTTCCCATTCCAATCCTGAGACCCTTCCTATAGCATGAGATGTGATATCTCAATGCTTATACCAAACCTGAGACCCTTCCTATAGCATGAGATGTGATATCCAACTCCTTCCCATACAAATCCTGAGACCCTTCCTATAACATGAGATGTGATGTCTCAATGCTTCTAAAACCAAAACTGAGATCCTTCCTATGGCATGAGATGTCATATAAAACTCCTTCCCATTCCAATCCTGAGACCCTTCCTATAGCATGAGATGTGATATCGAACTCCTTCCCATTCCAATCCTGAGATCCTTCCGATAGCATGAGATGTGATATCTCAATGCTTCTAATACCAAACCTGAGATCATTCCTATACCACAAGATGTAATATCCAAATCCTTCCCCTTCCAAACCTGAGACCCTCCCTTTAGCATGAGATGTGATATCCAACTCCTTCCCATTCCAATCCTGAGACCCTTCCTATAGCATGAGATGTGATGTCACAATGCTTCTAATACCAAACCTGAGATCCTTCCTATAACATGAGATGTGATATCCAACTCCTTCCCATTCCAATCCTGAGACACTTCCTATAGCATGAGAAGTGATATCTCCATGCTTATACCAAACCTGAGACCCTTCCTATAGCATGAGATGTGATATCCAAATCCTTCCCATTCCAATCCCGAGACCCTTCCTATAGCATGAGATGTGATATCTCAATGCTTATACCAAACCTGAGAGCCTACCTATAGCATGAGATGTGATATCCAAGTCCATCCCATTCCAATCCTTAGACCCTTCCGACAGCATGCGATGTGATATCTCAATGATTCTAATACCAAACCAGAGACCCGTCCTATAACATGAGATGGGATATCCAACTCCTTCCCATTCCAATCCTGAGCCACCTCCGATAGCAGAGATGTGATATCTCAATGCTTATACCAAACCTGAGACCCTTCCTATAACATGAGATGTGATATCCAACTCCTTCCCGTTCCAAACCTGAGACCCTTCCTATAGCATATGTGATATCCAACTCCTTCCCATTCCAAACATGAGACCCTTCCTATAGCAAGAATGTAATATCCAATTCCTACCCATTCCAATCCTGAGACCATTCCTATAGCATGAGATATGATATCTCAATGCTTCTAATACCAAACCTGAGATACTTCCTATGACATGAGATGTGATATCCAATTCCTTCCCATTCCAAACCTGAGATCCTTCCTACAGCATGCGATGTGATATCTCAATGCTTCTAATACCAAACCTGAGAGCCGTCCTATAACATGAGATGGGATATCCAACTCCTTCCCGTTCCATACCTTATACCCTTCCTATAGCATGAGATGTAATATCCAACTCCTTCCCATCCCAATCCTGAGACACCTCCGATAGCAGAGATGTGATATCTCAATGCTTATACCAAACCTGAGACTCTTCCTATAACATGAGATGTGATATCCAACTCCTTCCCGTTCCAAACCTGAGACCCTTCCTATAGCATGAGATGTGATATCCAACTCCTTCCCATTCCAATCCTGAGACCCTTCCGATAGCATGAGATGTGATATCTCAATGCTTCTAATACCAAACCTGTGATCCTTCCTATAACATGAGATGTGATATCCAAATCCTTCCCCTTCCAAACCTGAGACCCTCCCTTTAGCATGAGATGTGATATCCAACTCCTTCCCATTCCAATCCTGAGACCCTTCATACAGCATGAGATGTGATATCTCAATGCTTCTAATACCAAACCTGAGACCCTTCCTATAACATGAGATGTGATATCTCAATGCTTATACCAAACCTGATATCCTTCCTATAACATGAGATGTGATATCCAACTCCTTCCCATTCCAATCCTGAGACCCTTCCGATAGCAGAGATGTGATATCTCAATGCTTATACCAAACCTGATATCCTTCCTATAACATGAGATGTGATATCCAACTCCTTCCCATTCCAATCCTGAGACCCTTCCTATAGCATGAGATGTGATATCTCACTGCTTATACCAAACGTGAGACCCTTCCTATAGCATGAGATGTGATATCCAACTCCTTCCCATTCCAATCCTGAGACCCTTCCTATAGCATGAGATGTGATATCTCAATGCTTCTAATATCAAACTTGAGACCCTCCCTATAGCATGAGTAGTGATTCCAAGTCCTTCCCATTCCAATCCTGAGACACTTCCTATAGCATGAGATGTGATATCTCAATGCTTCTAATACCAAACCTGAGACTCTTCCTATAACATGAGATGGGATATCCAACTCCTTCCCATTCCAATCCCGAGACCCTTCCGATAGCAGAGATGTCATATCTCAATGCTTATACCAAACCTGAGATCCTTCCTATAACATGAGATGTGATATCCAACTCCTTCCCATTCCAATCCTGAGACCCTTCCTATAGCATGAGATGTGAAATCTCAATGCTTATACCAAACCTGAGACCCTTCCTATAGCATGAGATGTGATACCCAACTCCTTCCCATTCCAATCCTGAGACCCTTCCTATAGCATGAGATGTGATATCTCAATGCCTCTAATACCGAACCTGAGATCCTTCCTCTAACATGAAATGTGATATCCAACTCCTTCCCTTTCCAAACCTGAGAGCCTATCTATAGCATGAGATGTGATATCCAAGTCCTTCCCATTCCAATCCTTAGACCCTTCCTACAGCATGCAATATGATATCTCAATGATTCTAATAACAAACCTGAGACCCATCCTATAACATGAGATGGGATATCCAACTCCTTCCCATTCCAATCCTGAGACACTTCCGATAGCAGAGATGTGATATCTCAATGCTTATACCAAACCTGAGACCCTTCCTATAACATGAGATGTGATATCCAACTCCTTCCCATTCCAATCCTGAGACCCTTCCTATAGCATGAGATGTGATATCTCAATACTTCTAATACCAAACCTGAGATCCTTCCGATAGCTTGAGATGTGATATCTCAATGCTTCTAATACCAAACCTGAGATCCTTCCTATAACATGAGATGTTATATCCAAATCCTTCCCCTTCCAAACCTGAGACCCTCCCTTTAGCATGAGATGTGATATCCAACTCCTTCCCATTCCAATTCTGAGCCCCTTCCTATACCATGAGACTTGATATCCAACTCCTTCCCATTCCAATTCTTAGCCCCTTCCTATACCATGAGACTTGATATCTCAATGCTTCTAATACCAAACCTGAGACCCGTCCTATAACATGAGATGTGATATCCAAATCCTTCCCCTTCCAAACCTTAGACCCTTCCTTTATCATGAGATGTGATATCCAACTCCTTCCCATTCCAATCCTGAGACCCTTCCGATATCATGAGATGTGATATCTCAATGCTTCTAATATCAAACTTGAGACACTCCCTATAGCATGAGATGTGATATCCAAGTCCTTCCCATTCCAATCCTGAGACCCTTCCAATAGCTTGAGATGTGATATCCAACTCCTTCCCATTCCAATTCTGAGCCCCTTCCTATACCATGAGACTTGATATCTCAATGCTTCTAATACCAAACCTGAGACCCGTCCTATAACATGAGATGTGATATCCAAATCCTTCCCCTTCCAAACCTTAGACCCTTCCTTTATCATGAGATGTGATATCCAACTCCTTCCCATTCCAATCCTGAGACCCTTCCGATATCATGAGATGTGATATCTCAATGCTTCTAATATCAAACTTGAGACCCTCCCTATAGCATGAGATGTGATATCCAAGTCCTTCCCATTCCAATCCTGAGACCCTTCCTATAGCATGAGATGTGATATCTCAATGCTTCTAATACCAAACCTGAGACCCTTCCTATAACATGAGATTGGAATATCCAACTCCTTCCCATTCTAATCCTGAGACCCTTCCGATAGCAGAGATGTGATATCTCAATTCTTATACCAAACCTGAGATCCTTCCTATAACATGAGATGTGATATCCAACTCCTTCCCATTCCAATCCTGAGACACTTCCTATAGCATGAGATGTGATATCTCACTGCTTATACCAAACCTGAGACCCTTCCTATAGCATGAGATGTGATATCCAACTCCTTCCCATTCCAATCCTGAGACCCTTCCTATAGCAAGAGATGTGATATCTCAATGCTTCTAATATCAAACTTGAGAGCCTCCCTATAGCATGAGATGTGATATCCAAGTACTTCCCATTCCAATCCTGAGACACTTCCTATAGCATGAGATGTGATATCTCAATGCTTCTAATACCAAACCTGAGACTCTTCCTATAACATGAGATGGGATATCCAACTCCTTCCCATTCCAATCCTGAGACCCTTCCGATAGCAGAGATGTGATATCTCAATGCTTATATCAAACCTGAGACCCTTCCTACGGCATGAGATGTCATATACAACTCCTTCCCATTCCAATCCTGAGACGCTTCCTATAGCATGAGATGTGATATCTCAATGCTTATACCAAACCTGAGACCCTTCCTATAGCATGAGATGTGATATCCAACTCCTTCCCATTCCAATCCTGAGACCCTTCCTATAGCATGAGATGTGATATCTCAATGCTTATACCAAACCTGAGACCCTTCCTACGGCATGAGATGTCATATACAACTCCTTCCCATTCCAATCCTGAGACCCTTCCTATAGCATGACATGTGATATCTCAATGCTTATACCAAACCTGAGACCCTTCCTATAGCATGAGATGTGATATCCAACTCCTTCCCATTCCAATCCTGAGACCCTTCCTATAGCATGAGATGTGATATCTCAATGCTTCTACCAAACCTGAGACCCTTCCTTTAGCATGAGATGTGATATCCAACTCCCTCCCATTCCAATCCTGAGACCCTTCCTATTGCATGAGTTGTGATATCTCAATACTTCTAATACCAAACCTGAGATCCTTCCGATAACATGAGATGTGATATCCAAATCCTTCCCCTTCCAATCCTGAGACCCTTCTGATAGCATGAGATGTGATATCTCAATGCTTCTAATACCAAACCTGAGATCCTTCCGATAGCATGAGATGTGATATCTCAATGCTTCTAATACCAAACCTGAGATCCTTCCTATAACATGAGATGTGATATCCAAATCCTTCCCCTTCCAAACCTGAGACCCTCCCTTTAGCATGAGATGTGATATCCAACTCCTTCCCATTCCAATTCTGAGCCCCTTCCTATACCATGAGACTTGATATCCAACTCCTTCCCATTCCAATTCTGAGCCCCTTCCTATACCATGAGACTTGATATCTCAATGCTTCTAATACCAAACCTGAGACCCGTCCTATAACATGAGATGTGATATCCAAATCCTTCCCCTTCCAAACCTTAGACCCTTCCTTTATGATGAGATCTGATATCCAACTCCTTCCCATTCCAATCCTGAGACCCTTCCGATATCATGAGATGTGATATCTCAATGCTTCTAATATCAAACTTGAGACCCTCCCTATAGCATGAGATGTGATATCCAAGTCCTTCCCATTCCAATCCTGAGACCCTTCCTATAGCTTGAGATGTGACATCCAACTCCTTCCCATTCCAATTATGATCCCCTTCCTATACCATGAGACTTGATATCTCAATGCTTCTAATACCAAACCTGAGACCCGTCCTATAACATGAGATGTGATATCCAAATCCTTCCCCTTCCAAACCTTAGACCCTTCCTTTATCATGAGATGTGATATCCAACTCCTTCCCATTCCAATCCTGAGACCCTTCCGATATCATGAGATGTAATATCTCAATGCTTCTAATATCAAACTTGAGACCCTCCCTATAGCATGAGATGTGATATCCAAGTCCTTCCCATTCCAATCCTGAGACCCTTCCTATAGCATGAGATGTGATATCTCAATGCTTCTAATACCAAACCTGAGACCCTTCCTATAACATGAGATTGGAATATCCAACTCCTTCAAATTCCAATCCTGAGACCCTTCCGATAGCAGAGATGTGATATCTCAATTCTTATACCAAACCTGAGATCCTTCCTATAACATGAGATGTGATATCCAACTCCTTCCCATTCCAATCCTGAGACACTTCCTATAGCATGAGATGTGATATCTCACTGCTTATACCAAACCTGAGACCCTTCCTATAGCATGAGATGTGATATCCAACTTCTTCCCATTCCAATCCTGAGACCCTTCCTATAGCATGAGATGTGATATCTCAATGCTTCTAATATCAAACTTGAGAGCCTCCCTATAGCATGAGATGTGATATCCAAGTCCTTCCCATTCCAATCCTGAGACACTTCCTATAGCATGAGATGTGATATCTCAATGCTTCTAATACCAAACCTGTGATCCTTCCTATAACATGAGATGTGATATCCAAATCCTTCCCCTTCCAAACCTGAGACCCTTCCTATAGCATGAGATGTGATATCCAACTCCTTCCCATTCCAATCCTGAGACCCTTCCGATAGCATGAGATGTGATATCTCAATGCTTCTAATACCAAACCTGTGATCCTTCCTATAACATGAGATGTGATATCCAAATCCTTCCCCTTCCAAACCTGAGACCCTCCCTTTAGCATGAGATGTGATATCCAACTCCTTCCCATTCCAATCCTGAGACCCTTCATACAGCATGAGATGTGATATCTCAATGCTTCTAATACCAAACCTGAGACCCTTCCTATAACATGAGATGGGAATATCCAACTCCTTCCCATTCCAATCCTGAGACCCTTCCGATAGCAGAGATGTGATATCTCAATGCTTATACCAAACCTGATATCCTTCCTATAACATGAGATGTGATATCCAACTCCTTCCCATTCCAATCCTGAGACCCTTCCTATAGCATGAGATGTGATATCTCACTGCTTATACCAAACGTGATACCCTTCCTATAGCATGAGATGTGATATCCAACTCCTTCCCATTCCAATCCTGAGACCCTTCCTATAGCATGAGATGTGATATCTCAATGCTTCTAATATCAAACTTGAGACCCTCCCTATAGCATGAGTAGTGATATCCAAGTCCTTCCCATTCCAATCCTGAGACACTTCCTATAGCATGAGAAGTGATATCTCCATGCTTATACCAAACCTGAGACCCTTCCTATAGCATGAGATGTGATATCCAAATCCTTCCCATTCCAATCCCGAGACCCTTCCTATAGCATGAGATGTGATATCTCAATGCTTATACCAAACCTGAGAGCCTACCTATAGCATGAGATGTGATATCCAAGTCCATCCCATTCCAATCCTTAGACCCTTCCGACAGCATGCGATGTGATATCTCAATGATTCTAATACCAAACCAGAGACCCGTCCTATAACATGAGATGGGATATCCAACTCCTTCCCATTCCAATCCTGAGCCACCTCCGATAGCAGAGATGTGATATCTCAATGCTTATACCAAACCTGAGACCCTTCCTATAACATGAGATGTGATATCCAACTCCTTCCCGTTCCAAACCTGAGACCCTTCTTATAGCATATGTGATATCCAACTCCTTCCCATTCCAAACATGAGACCCTTCCTATAGCAAGAATGTAATATCCAATTCCTACCCATTCCAATCCTGAGACCATTCCTATAGCATGAGATGTGATATCTCAATGCTTCTAATACCAAACCTGAGATACTTCCTATGACATGAGATGTGATATCCAATTCCTTCCCATTCCAAACCTGAGATCCTTCCTACAGCATGCGATGTGATATCTCAATGCTTCTAATACCAAACCTGAGAGCCGTCCTATAACATGAGATGGGATATCCAACTCCTTCCCGTTCCATACCTTATACCCTTCCTATAGCATGAGATGTAATATCCAACTCCTTCCCATCCCAATCCTGAGACACCTCCGATAGCAGAGATGTGATATCTCAATGCTTATACCAAACCTGAGACTCTTCCTATAACATGAGATGTGATATCCAACTCCTTCCCGTTCCAAACCTGAGACCCTTCCTATAGCATGAGATGTGATATCCAACTCCTTCCCATTCCAATCCTGAGACCCTTCCGATAGCATGAGATGTGATATCTCAATGCTTCTAATACCAAACCTGTGATCCTTCCTATAACATGAGATGTGATATCCAAATCCTTCCCCTTCCAAACCTGAGACCCTCCCTTTAGCATGAGATGTGATATCCAACTCCTTCCCATTCCAATCCTGAGACCCTTCATACAGCATGAGATGTGATATCTCAATGCTTCTAATACCAAACCTGAGACCCTTCCTATAACATGAGATGTGATATCTCAATGCTTATACCAAACCTGATATCCTTCCTATAACATGAGATGTGATATCCAACTCCTTCCCATTCCAATCCTGAGACCCTTCCGATAGCAGAGATGTGATATCTCAATGCTTATACCAAACCTGATATCCTTCCTATAACATGAGATGTGATATCCAACTCCTTCCCATTCCAATCCTGAGACCCTTCCTATAGCATGAGATGTGATATCTCACTGCTTATACCAAACGTGAGACCCTTCCTATAGCATGAGATGTGATATCCAACTCCTTCCCATTCCAATCCTGAGACCCTTCTTATAGCATGAGATGTGATATCTCAATGCTTCTAATATCAAACTTGAGACCCTCCCTATAGCATGAGTAGTGATTCCAAGTCCTTCCCATTCCAATCCTGAGACACTTCCTATAGCATGAGATGTGATATCTCAATGCTTCTAATACCAAACCTGAGACTCTTCCTATAACATGAGATGGGATATCCAACTCCTTCCCATTCCAATCCCGAGACCCTTCCGATAGCAGAGATGTGATATCTCAATGCTTATACCAAACCTGAGATCCTTCCTATAACATGAGATGTGATATCCAACTCCTTCCCATTCCAATCCTGAGACCCTTCCTATAGCATGAGATGTGAAATCTCAATGCTTATACCAAACCTGAGACCCTTCCTATAGCATGAGATGTGATACCCAACTCCTTCCCATTCCAATCCTGAGACCCTTCCTATAGCATGAGATGTGATATCTCAATGCCTCTAATACCGAACCTGAGATCCTTCCTCTAACATGAAATGTGATATCCAACTCCTTCCCTTTCCAAACCTGAGAGCCTATCTATAGCATGAGATGTGATATCCAAGTCCTTCCCATTCCAATCCTTAGACCCTTCCTACAGCATGCAATATGATATCTCAATGATTCTAATAACAAACCTGAGACCCATCCTATAACATGAGATGGGATATCCAACTCCTTCCCATTCCAATCCTGAGACACTTCCGATAGCAGAGATGTGATATCTCAATGCTTATACCAAACCTGAGACCCTTCCTATAACATGAGATGTGATATCCAACTCCTTCAAATTCCAAACCTGAGACCCTTCCTTTAGCATGAGATGTGATATCCAGCTCCTTCCCATTCCAATCCTGAGACACTTCGAATAGCATGAGATGTGATATCTCAATGCTTCTAATATCAAAACTGAGACCCTCCCTATAGCATGATATGTGATATCTAAGTCCTTCCCATTCCAATCCTGAGACCCTTCCTATAGCATGAGATGTGATATCTCAATGCTTCTACCAAACCTGAGACCCTTCCTTTAGCATGAGATGTGATATCCAACTCCTTCCCATTCCAATCCTGAGACCCTTCCTATAGCATGAGATGTGATATCTCAATACTTCTAATACCAAACCTGAGATCCTTCCGATAACATGAGATGTGATATCCAAATCCTTCCCCTTCCAATCCTGAGACCCTTCTGATAGCATGAGATGTGATATCTCAATGCTTCTAATACCAAACCTGAGATCCTTCCGATAGCTTGAGATGTGATATCTCAATGCTTCTAATACCAAACCTGAGATCCTTCCTATAACATGAGATGTTATATCCAAATCCTTCCCCTTCCAAACCTGAGACCCTCCTTTTAGCATGAGATGTGATATCCAACTCCTTCCCATTCCAATTCTGAGCCCCTTCCTATACCATGAGACTTGATATCCAACTCCTTCCCATTCCAATTCTTAGCCCCTTCCTATACCATGAGACTTGATATCTCAATGCTTCTAATACCAAACCTGAGACCCGTCCTATAACATGAGATGTGATATCCAAATCCTTCCCCTTCCAAACCTTAGACCCTTCCTTTATCATGAGATGTGATATCCAACTCCTTCCCATTCCAATCCTGAGACCCTTCCGATATCATGAGATGTGATATCTCAATGCTTCTAATATCAAACTTGAGACACTCCCTATAGCATGAGATGTGATATCCAAGTCCTTCCCATTCCAATCCTGAGACCCTTCCAATAGCTTGAGATGTGATATCCAACTCCTTCCCATTCCAATTCTGAGCCCCTTCCTATACCATGAGACTTGATATCTCAATGCTTCTAATACCAAACCTGAGACCCGTCCTATAACATGAGATGTGATATCCAAATCCTTCCCCTTCCAAACCTTAGACCCTTCCTTTATCATGAGATGTGATATCCAACTCCTTCCCATTCCAATCCTGAGACCCTTCCGATATCATGAGATGTGATATCTCAATGCTTCTAATATCAAACTTGAGACCCTCCCTATAGCATGAGATGTGATATCCAAGTCCTTCCCATTCCAATCCTGAGACCCTTCCTATAGCATGAGATGTGATATCTCAATGCTTCTAATACCAAACCTGAGACCCTTCCTATAACATGAGATTGGAATATCCAACTCCTTCCCATTCTAATCCTGAGACCCTTCCGATAGCAGAGATGTGATATCTCAATTCTTATACCAAACCTGAGATCCTTCCTATAACATGAGATGTGATATCCAACTCCTTCCCATTCCAATCCTGAGACACTTCCTATAGCATGAGATGTGATATCTCACTGCTTATACCAAACCTGAGACCCTTCCTATAGCATGAGATGTGATATCCAACTCCTTCCCATTCCAATCCTGAGACCCTTCCTATAGCAAGAGATGTGATATCTCAATGCTTCTAATATCAAACTTGAGAGCCTCCCTATAGCATGAGATGTGATATCCAAGTACTTCCCATTCCAATCCTGAGACACTTCCTATAGCATGAGATGTGATATCTCAATGCTTCTAATACCAAACCTGAGACTCTTCCTATAACATGAGATGGGATATCCAACTCCTTCCCATTCCAATCCTGAGACCCTTCCGATAGCAGAGATGTGATATCTCAATGCTTATATCAAACCTGAGACCCTTCCTACGGCATGAGATGTCATATACAACTCCTTCCCATTCCAATCCTGAGACCCTTCCTATAGCATGAGATGTGATATCTCAATGCTTATACCAAACCTGAGACCCTTCCTATAGCATGAGATGTGATATCCAACTCCTTCCCATTCCAATCCTGAGACCCTTCCTATAGCATGAGATGTGATATCTCAATGCTTATACCAAACCTGAGACCCTTCCTACGGCATGAGATGTCATATACAACTCCTTCCCATTCCAATCCTGAGACCCTTCCTATAGCATGACATGTGATATCTCAATGCTTATACCAAACCTGAGACCCTTCCTATAGCATGAGATGTGATATCCAACTCCTTCCCATTCCAATCCTGAGACCCTTCCTATAGCATGAGATGTGATATCTCAATGCTTCTACCAAACCTGAGACCCTTCCTTTAGCATGAGATGTGATATCCAACTCCCTCCCATTCCAATCCTGAGACCCTTCCTATTGCATGAGTTGTGATATCTCAATACTTCTAATACCAAACCTGAGATCCTTCCGATAACATGAGATGTGATATCCAAATCCTTCCCCTTCCAATCCTGAGACCCTTCTGATAGCATGAGATGTGATATCTCAATGCTTCTAATACCAAACCTGAGATCCTTCCGATAGCATGAGATGTGATATCTCAATGCTTCTAATACCAAACCTGAGATCCTTCCTATAACATGAGATGTGATATCCAAATCCTTCCCCTTCCAAACCTGAGACCCTCCCTTTAGCATGAGATGTGATATCCAACTCCTTCCCATTCCAATTCTGAGCCCCTTCCTATACCATGAGACTTGATATCCAACTCCTTCCCATTCCAATTCTGAGCCCCTTCCTATACCATGAGACTTGATATCTCAATGCTTCTAATACCAAACCTGAGACCCGTCCTATAACATGAGATGTGATATCCAAATCCTTCCCCTTCCAAACCTTAGACCCTTCCTTTATGATGAGATCTGATATCCAACTCCTTCCCATTCCAATCCTGAGACCCTTCCGATATCATGAGATGTGATATCTCAATGCTTCTAATATCAAACTTGAGACCCTCCCTATAGCATGAGATGTGATATCCAAGTCCTTCCCATTCCAATCCTGAGACCCTTCCTATAGCTTGAGATGTGACATCCAACTCCTTCCCATTCCAATTATGATCCCCTTCCTATACCATGAGACTTGATATCTCAATGCTTCTAATACCAAACCTGAGACCCGTCCTATAACATGAGATGTGATATCCAAATCCTTCCCCTTCCAAACCTTAGACCCTTCCTTTATCATGAGATGTGATATCCAACTCCTTCCCATTCCAATCCTGAGACCCTTCCGATATCATGAGATGTAATATCTCAATGCTTCTAATATCAAACTTGAGACCCTCCCTATAGCATGAGATGTGATATCCAAGTCCTTCCCATTCCAATCCTGAGACCCTTCCTATAGCATGAGATGTGATATCTCAATGCTTCTAATACCAAACCTGAGACCCTTCCTATAACATGAGATTGGAATATCCAACTCCTTCAAATTCCAATCCTGAGACCCTTCCGATAGCAGAGATGTGATATCTCAATTCTTATACCAAACCTGAGATCCTTCCTATAACATGAGATGTGATATCCAACTCCTTCCCATTCCAATCCTGAGACACTTCCTATAGCATGAGATGTGATATCTCACTGCTTATACCAAACCTGAGACCCTTCCTATAGCATGAGATGTGATATCCAACTTCTTCCCATTCCAATCCTGAGACCCTTCCTATAGCATGAGATGTGATATCTCAATGCTTCTAATATCAAACTTGAGAGCCTCCCTATAGCATGAGATGTGATATCCAAGTCCTTCCCATTCCAATCCTGAGACACTTCCTATAGCATGAGATGTGATATCTCAATGCTTCTAATACCAAACCTGTGATCCTTCCTATAACATGAGATGTGATATCCAAATCCTTCCCCTTCCAAACCTGAGACCCTTCCTATAGCATGAGATGTGATATCCAACTCCTTCCCATTCCAATCCTGAGACCCTTCCGATAGCATGAGATGTGATATCTCAATGCTTCTAATACCAAACCTGTGATCCTTCCTATAACATGAGATGTGATATCCAAATCCTTCCCCTTCCAAACCTGAGACCCTCCCTTTAGCATGAGATGTGATATCCAACTCCTTCCCATTCCAATCCTGAGACCCTTCATACAGCATGAGATGTGATATCTCAATGCTTCTAATACCAAACCTGAGACCCTTCCTATAACATGAGATGGGAATATCCAACTCCTTCCCATTCCAATCCTGAGACCCTTCCGATAGCAGAGATGTGATATCTCAATGCTTATACCAAACCTGATATCCTTCCTATAACATGAGATGTGATATCCAACTCCTTCCCATTCCAATCCTGAGACCCTTCCTATAGCATGAGATGTGATATCTCACTGCTTATACCAAACGTGATACCCTTCCTATAGCATGAGATGTGATATCCAACTCCTTCCCATTCCAATCCTGAGACCCTTCCTATAGCATGAGATGTGATATCTCAATGCTTCTAATATCAAACTTGAGACCCTCCCTATAGCATGAGTAGTGATATCCAAGTCCTTCCCATTCCAATCCTGAGACACTTCCTATAGCATGAGATGTGATATCTCAATGCTTCTAATACCAAACCTGAGACTCTTCCTATAACATGAGATGGGATATCCAACTCCTTCCCATTCCAATCCCGAGACCCTTCCGATAGCAGAGATGTGATATCTCAATGCTTATACCAAACCTGAGATCCTTCCTATAACATGAGATGTGATATCCAACTCCTTCCCATTCCAATCCTGAGACCCTTCCTATAGCATGAGATGTGAAATCTCAATGCTTATACCAAACCTGAGACCCTTCCTATAGCATGAGATGTGATACCCAACTCCTTCCCATTCCAATCCTGAGACCCTTCCTATAGCATGAGATGTGATATCTCAATGCCTCTAATACCGAACCTGAGATCCTTCCTCTAACATGAAATGTGATATCCAACTCCTTCCCTTTCCAAACCTGAGAGCCTATCTATAGCATGAGATGTGATATCCAAGTCCTTCCCATTCCAATCCTTAGACCCTTCCTACAGCATGCAATATGATATCTCAATGATTCTAATAACAAACCTGAGACCCGTCCTATAACATGAAATGGGATATCCAACTCCTTCCCATTCCAATCCTGAGACACTTCCGATAGCAGAGATGTGATATCTCAATGCTTATACCAAACCTGAGACCCTTCCTATAACATGAGATGTGATATCCAACTCCTTCCCATTCCAAACCTGAGACCCTTCCTTTAGCATGAGATGTGAAATCCTGAGACACTTCCGATAGCAGAGATGTGATATCTCAATGCTTATACCAAACCTGAGACCCTTCCTATAACATAAGATGTGATATCCAACTCCTTCCCGTTCCAAACCTGAGACTCTTCCTTTAGCATGAGATGTGATATCCAGCTCCTTCCCATTCCAATCCTGAGACACTTCCGATAGCATGAGATGTGATATCTCAATGCTTCTAATATCAAAACTGAGACCCTCCCTATAGCATGATATGTGATATCTAAGTCCTTCCCATTCCAATCCTGAGACCCTTCCTATAGCATGAGATGTGATATCTCAATGCTTCTACCAAACCTGAGACCCTTCCTTTAGCATGATATGTGATATCCAACTCCTTCCCATTCCAATCCTGAGACCCTTCCTATAGCATGAGATGTGATATCTCAATACTTCTAATACCAAACCTGAGATCCTTCCTATAGCATGAGATGTGATATCTCAATGCTTCTAATACCAAACCTGAGACCCTTCCTACAGCATGCGATGTGTTATCTCACTGCTTATACCAAACCTGAGACCCTTCCTATAGCATGAGATGTGATATCCAACTCCTTCCCATTCCAATCCTGAGACCCTTCCTATAGCATGAGATGTGATATCTCAATGCTTCTAATATCAAACTTGAGAGCCTCCCTATAGCATGAGATGTGATATCCAAGTCCTTCCCATTCCAATCCTGAGACACTTCCTATAGCATGAGATGTGATATCTCAATGCTTCTAATACCAAACCTGAGACTCTTCCTATAACATGAGATGGGATATCCAACTCCTTCCCATTCAAATCCAGAGACCCTTGCGATAGCAGAGATGTGATATCTCAATGCTTATACCAAACCTGAGACCCTTCCTACGGCATGAGATGTCATATACAACTCCTTCCCATTCCAATCCTGAGACCCTTCCTATAGCATGAGATGTGATATCTCAATGCTTATACCAAACCTGACACCCTTCCTATGGCATGAGATGTGATATCCAACTCCTTCCCATTCCAATCCTGAGACCCTTCCTATAGCATGAGATGTGATATCTCAATGCTTATACCAAACCTGAGACCCTTCCTACGGCATGAGATGTCATATACAACTCCTTCCCATTCCAATCCTGAGACCCTTCCTATAGCATGAGATGTGATATCTCAATGCTTATACCAAACCTGAGACCCTTCCTATAGCATGAGATGTGATATCCAACTACTTCCCATTCCAATCCTGAGACCCTTCCTATAGCATGAGATGTGATATCTCAATGCTTATACCAAACCTGAGACCCTTCCTATAACATGAGATGGGATATCCAACTCCTTCCCATTCCAATCCTGAGACACTTCCGATAGCAGAGATGTGATATCTCAATGCTTATACCAGACCTTAGACCCTTCCTATAACATGAGATCGGATATCCAACTCCTTCCCGTTCCAAACCTGAGACCCTTCCTTTAGCATGAGATGTGATATCCAGCTCCTTCCCATTCCAATCCTGAGACACTTCCGATAGCATGAGATGTGATATCTCAATGCTTCTAATATCAAAACGGAAACCCTCCCTATAGCATGATATGTGATATCTAAGTCCTTCCCATTCCAATCCTGAGACCCTTCCTATAGCATGAGATGTGATATCTCAATGCTTCTACCAAACCTGAGACCCTTCCTTTAGCATGAGATGTGATATCCAACTCCTTCCCATTCTAATCCTGAGACCCTTCCTATAGCATGAGATGTGATATCTCAATACTTCTAATACCAAACCTGAGATCCTTCCGATAACATGAGATGTGATATCCAAATCCTTCCCCTTCCAAACCTGAGACCCTCCATTTTAGCATGAGATGTGATATCCAACTCCTTCCCATTCCAATCCTGAGACCCTTCTGATAGCATGAGATGTGATATCTCAATGCTTCTAATACCAAACCTGAGATCCTTCCGATAGCATGAGATGTGATATCTCAATGCTTCTAATACCAAACCTGAGATCTTTCCTATAACATGAGATGTGATATCCAAATCCTTCCCCTTCCAATTCTGAGACCCTCCCTTTAACATGAGATGTGATATCCAACTCCTTCCCATTCCAACCTGATACCCTTCCTATAGCATGAGATGTGATATCTCAATGCCTCTAATACCAAACCTGAGATCCTTCCTCTAACATGAAATGTGATATCCAACTCCTTCCCTTTCCAAACCTGAGAGCCTATCTATAGCATGAGATGTGATATCCAATCCTTCCCATTCCAATCCTTAGACCCTTCCTACAGCATGCAATATGATATCTCAATGATTCTAATAACAAACCTGAGACCCGTCCTATAACATGAGATGGGATATCCAACTCCTTCCCATTCCAATCCTGAGACACTTCCGATAGCAGAGATGTGATATCTCAATGCTTATACCAAACCTGAGACCCTTCCTATAACATGAGATGTGATATCCAACTCCTTCCCGTTCCAAACCTGAGACTCTTCCTTTAGCATGAGATGTGATATCCAGCTCCTTCCCATTCCAATCCTGAGACACTTCCGATAGCATGAGATGTGATATCTCAATGCTTCTAATATCAAAACTGAGACCCTCCCTATAGCATGATATGTGATATCTAAGTCCTTCCCATTCCAATCCTGAGACCCTTCTGATAGCATGAGATGTGATATCTCAATGCCTCTAATACCAAACCTGAGATCCTACCTCTAACATGAAATGTGATATCCAACTCTCTCCCCTTCCAAACCTGAGAGCCTTCCTATAGCATGAGATGTGATATCCAAGTCCTTCCCATTCCAATCCTGAGACCCTTCCTATAGCATGAGATGGGATATCCAACTCCTTCCAAATCCAATCCTGATACCATTCCGATAGCATGAGATGTGATATCCCAATGCTTCTACCAAACCTGAGACCCATACTATGGCATGAGATGTGATATCAAACTCCTTCCCATTCCAATTCTGAGACCCTTCCTATACCATGAGACTTGCTATCTCAATGCTTCTAATACCAAACCTGAGACCCTTCCTATAATATGAGATGTGATATCCAAATCCTTCCCCTTCCAAACCTTAGACCCTTCCTTTATCATGAGATGTGATATCCAACTCCTTCCCATTCCAATCCTGAGACCCTTCCGATATCATGAGATGTGATATCTCAATGCTTCTAATAATAAACTTGAGATCCTCCCTATAGCATGAGATGTGATATCCAAGTCCTTCCCATTCCAATCCTGAGACCCTTCCTATAGCATGAGATGTGATATCTCAATGCTTCTAATACCAAACCTGAGAACCTTCCTATAACATGAGATGGGAATATCCAACTCCTTACATTCCAATCCTGAGACCCTTCCGATAGCAGAGATGTGATATCTCAATGTTTATACCAAACCTGAGATCCTTCCTATAACATGAGATGTGATATCCAACTCCTTCCCATTCCAATACTGAGACACTGCCCATAGCATGAGATGTGATATCTCACTGCTTATACCAAACCTGAGACCCTTCCTATAGCATGAGATGTGATATCCAACTCCTTCCCATTCCAATCCTGAGACCCTTCCTATGGCATGAGATGTGATATCTCAATGCTTCTAATATCAAACTTGAGAGCCTCCCTATAGCATGAGATGTGATATCCAAGTCCTTCCCATTCCAATCCTGAGACACTTCCTACAGCATGAGATGTGATATCTCAATGCCTCTAATACCAAACCTGAGACTCTTCCTATAACATGAGATGGGATATCCAACTCCTTCCCATTCCAATCCTGAGACCCTTCCGATAGCATGAGATGTGATATCTCAATGCTTCTAATATCAAACTTGAGACCCTCCCTATAGCATGAGATGTGATATCCACGTCCTTCCCATTCCAATCCTGAGACACTTCCTATAGCATGAGATGTGATATCTCAATGCTTCTAATACCAAACCTGAGACTCTTCCTATAACATGAGATGGGATATCCAACTCCTTCCCATTCCAATCCTGAGACCCTTCCGATAGCAGAGATGTGATATCTCAATGCTTATACCAAACCTGAGACCCTTCCTACGGCATGAGATGTCATATACAACTCCTTCCCATTCCAATCCTGAGACCCTTCCTATAGCATGAGATGTGATATCTCAATGCTTATACCAAACCTGAGACCCTTCCTATAGTATGAGATGTGATATCCAACTCCTTCCCATTCCAATCCTGAGACCCTTCCTATAGCATGAGATGTGATGTCTCAATGCTTCTAATACCAAACCTGAGATCCTTCCGATAACATGAGATGTGATATCCAACTCCTTCCCAATCCAATCCTGAGACCCTTCCGATAGCAGAGATGTGATATCTCAATGCTTATACCAAACCTGAGACCCTTCCTATGACATGAGATGTGATATCCAACTCCTTGCCATTCAAATCCTGAGACCCTCCCTATAACAAGAGATGTCATATCCAACTCCTTCCCATTCCAAACCTGAGACCCTTCCTTTAGCATGAGATGTGATATCCAAATCCTTCACATTCCAATCCGGAGACCAATCCTATAGCATGAGATGTGATATCTCAATGCTTCTAATACCAAACCTGAGACCCTTCCGATAGCATGAGATGTGATATCTCAATGCTTCAAAAACCAAACATGAGAACCATCCTATAACATGAGATGTGAAATCCAAATCCTTCCCTTCCCAAACCTGAGACTCTTCCTATAGCATGAGATGTGATATCTCAATGCTTCTAATATCAAACCTGAGACTCTTCCTATAACATGAGATGGGATATCCAACTCCTTCCCATTCCAATCCTGAGACTCTTCTTATAGCAGAGATGTGATATCTCAATGCTTATACCAAACCTGAGACCCTTCCTACGGCATGAGATGTCATATACAACTCCTTCCCATTCCAATCCTGAGACCCTTCCTATAGCATGAGATGTGATATCTCAATGCTTCTAATACCAAACCTGAGACTCTTCCTATAACATGAGATGGGATATCCAACTCCTTCCCATTCCAATCCTGAGACTCTTCTTATAGCAGAGATGTGATATCTCAATGCTTATACCAAACCTGAGACCCTTCCTACGGCATGAGATGTCATATACAACTCCTTCCCATTCCAATCCTGAGACCCTTCCTATAGCATGAGATGTGATATCTCAATGCTTATACCAAACCTGAGACCCTTCCTATAGCATGAGATGTGATATCCAACTCCTTCCCATTCCAATCCTGAGACCCTTCCTATAGCATGAGATGTGATGTATCAATGCTTCTAATACCAAACCTGAGATCCTTCCTATAACATGAGATGTGATATCCAACTCCTTCCATTCCAATCCTGAGACCCTTCCTATAGCATGAGATTTGATATCTCAATGCTTATACCAAACCTGAGACCCTTCCTATAGTATGAGAGGTGATATCCAAGTCTTTCCCATTCCAATCCTTAGACCCTTCCTACAGCATGCAATATGATATCTCAATGATTCTAATAACAATCCTGAGACCCGTCCTATAACATGAGATGGGATATCCAATTCCTTCCCATTCCAATCCTGAGACACTTCCGATAGCAGAGATGTGATATCTCAATGCTTATACCAAACCTCAGACCCTTCCTATAACATGAGATCGGATATCCAACTCCTTCCCGTTCCAAACCTGAGACCCTTCCTTTAGCATGAGATGTAATATCCAGCTCCTTCCCATTCCAATCCTGAGACACTTCCGATAGCATGAGATGTGATATCTCAATGCTTCTAATATCAAAATTGAAACCCTCCCTATAGCATGATATGTGATATCTAAGTCCTTCCCATTCCAATCCTGAGACCCTTCCTATAGCATGAGATGTGATATCTCAATGCTTCTACCAAACCTGAGACCCTTCCTTTAGCATGAGATGTGATATCCAACTCCTTCCCATTCCAACCTGAGACCCTTCCAGTAGCATGAGAAGGGATATCCAACTCCTTCCCAATCCAATCCTGAGACCCTTCCGATAGCAGAGATGTGATATCTCTATGCTTATACCAAACCTGCGACCCTTCCTATGGCATGAGATGTGATATCCAACTCCTTGCCATTCAAATCCTGAGACCCTCCCTATAACAAGAGATGTCATATCCAACTCCTTCCCATTCCAAACCTGAGACCCTTCCTTTAGCATGAGATGTGATATCCAAATCCTTCACATTCCAATCCGGAGACCCTTCCTATAACATGAGATGTGATATCCAACTCCTTCCCAATCCAATCCTGAGACCCTTCCGATAGCAGAGATGTGATATCTCAATGCTTATACCAAACCTGAGACCCTTCCTATGGCATGAGATGTGATATCCAACTCCTTGCCATTCAAATCCTGAGACCCTCCCTATAACAAGAGATGTCATATCCAACTCCTTCCCATTCCAAACCTGAGACCCTTCCTTTAGCATGAGATGTGATATCCAAATCCTTCACATTCCAATCCAGAGACCAATCCTATAGCATGAGATGTGATATCTCAATGCTTCTAATACCAAACCTGAGACCCTTCCGATAGCATGAGATGTGATATCTCAATGCTTCAAAAACCAAACATGAGAACCATCCTATAACATGAGATGTGAAATCCAAATCCTTCCCTTCCCAAACCTGAGACTCTTCCTATAGCATGAGATGTGATATCTCAATGCTTCTAATATCAAACTTAAGACCCTCCCTATAGCACGAGATGTGATATCCAAGTCCTTCCCATTCCAATCCTGAGACACTTCCGATAGCATGAGATGTGATATCTCAATGCTTCTAATACCAACCCTGAGACTCTTCCTATAACATGAGATGGGATATCCAACTCCTTCCCATTCCAATCCTGAGACTCTTCTGATAGCAGAGATGTGATATCTCAATGCTTATACCAAACCTGAGACCCTTCCTACGGCATGAGATGTCATATACAACTCCTTCCCATTCCAATCCTGAGACCCTTCCTATAGCATGAGATGTGATATCTCAATGCTTATACCAAACCTGAGACCCTTCCTATAGCATGAGATGTGATATCCAACTCCTTCCCATTCCAATCCTGAGACCCTTCCTATAGCATGAGATGTGATGTCTCAATGCTTCTAATACCAAACCTGAGATCCTTCCTATAACATGAGATGTGATATCCAACTCCTTCCATTCCAATCCTGAGACCCTTCCTATAGCATGAGATTTGATATCTCAATGCTTATACCAAACCTGAGACCCTTCCTATAGCATGAGATGTGATATCCAAGTCTTTCCCATTCCAATCCTTAGACCCTTCCTACAGCATGCAATTTGATATCTCAATGATTCTAATAACAATCCTGAGACCCGTCCTATAACATGAGATGGGCTATCCAATTCCTTCCCATTCCAATCCTGAGACACTTCCGATAGCAGAGATGTGATATCTCAATGCTTATACCAAACCTGAGACCCTTCCTACAACATGAGATCGGATATCCAACTCCTTCCCGTTCCAAACCTGAGACCCTTCCTTTAGCATGAGATGTGATATCCAGCTCCTTCCCATTCGAATCCTGAGACACTTCCGATAGCATGAGATGTGATATCTCAATGCTTCTAATATCAAAACTGAAACCCTCCCTATAGCATGATATGTGATATCTAAGTCCTTCCCATTCCAATCCTGAGACCCCTCCTATAGCATGAGATGTGATATCTCAATGCTTCTACCAAACCTGAGACCCTTCCTTTAGCATGAGATGTGATATCCAACTCCTTCCCATTCCAACCTGAGACCCTTCCTATAGCATGAGAAGGGATATCCAACTCCTTCCCAATCCAATCCTGAGACCCCTCCAATAGCAGAGATGTGATATCTCAATGCTTATACCAAACCTGAGACCCTTCCTATGGCATGAGATGTGATATCCAACTCCTTGCCATTCAAATCCTGAGACCCTCCCTATAACAAGAGATGTCATATCCAACTCCTTCCCATTCCAAACCTGAGACCCTTCCTTTAGCATGAGATGTGATATCCAAATCCTTCACATTCCAATACGGAGACCAATCCTATAGCATGAGATGTGATATCTCAATGCTTCTAATACCAAACCTGAGACCCTTCCGATAGCATGAGATGTGATATCTCAATGCTTCAAAAACCAAACATGAGAACCATCCTATAACATGAGATGTGAAATCAAAATCCTTCCCTTCCCAAACCTGAGACTCTTCCTATAGCATGAGATGTGATATCTCAATGCTTCTACCAAACCTGAAACCCTTCCTATAGCATGAGATGTGATATCCAACTCCTTCCCATTCCAATCCTGAGACACTTCCTATAGCATGAGATGTGATATCACAATGATTCTAATACCAAACCTGAGACCCATCCTATAACATGAGATGTGATATCCAAATCCTTCCCCTTCCAAACCTGAGACCCTTCCTTTAGCATGAGATGTGATATCCAGCTCCTCCCATTCCAATCCTGAGACCCTTCCGATAGCATGAGATGTGGTATCTCAATGCTTCTAATATCAAAACTGAGACCCTCCCTATAGCATGAGATGGGATATCTAAGTCCTTCCCATTCCAATCCTGAGACCCTTCCGATAGCAGAGATGTGATATCTCAATGCTTATACCAAACCTGAGACCCTTCCTATGGCATGAGATGTGATATCCAACTCCTTGCCATTCAAATCCTGAGACCCTCCCTATAACAAGAGATGTCATATCCAACTCCTTCCCATTCCAAACCTGAGACCCTTCCTTTAGCATGAGATGTGATATCCAAATCCTTCACATTCCAATCCGGAGACCAATCCTATAGCATGAGATGTGATATCTCAATGCTTCTAATACCAAACCTGAGACCCTTCCGATAGCATGAGATGTGATATCTCAATGCTTCAAAAACCAAACATGAGAACCATCCTATAACATGAGATGTGAAATCCAAATCCTTCCCTTCCCAAACCTGAGACTCTTCCTATAGCATGAGATGTGATATCTCAATGCTTCTAATATCAAACTTGAGACCCTCCCTATAGCATGAGATGTGATATCCAAGTCCTTCCCATTCCAATCCTGAGACACTTCCTATAGCATGAGATGTGATATCTCAATGCTTCTAATAACAAACCTGAGACTCTTCCTATAACATGAGATGGGATATCCAACTCCTTCCCATTCCAATCCTGAGACTCTTCTGATAGCAGAGATGTGATATCTCAATGCTTATACCAAACCTGAGACCCTTCCTACGGCATGAGATGTCATATACAACTCCTTCCCATTCCAATCCTGAGACCCTTCCTATAGCATGAGATGTGATATCTCAATGCTTATACCAAACATGAGACCCTTCCTATAGCATGAGATGTGATATCCAACTCCTTCCCATTCCAATCCTGAGACCCTTCCTATAGCATGAGATGTTATGTCTCAATGCTTCTAATACCAAACCTGAGATCCTTCCTATAACATGAGATGTGATATCCAACTCCTTCCATTCCAATCCTGAGACCCTTCCTATAGCATGAGATTTGATATCTCAATGCTTATACCAAACCTGAGACCCTTCCTATAGCATGAGTTGTGATATCCAAGTCTTTCCCATTCCAATCCTTAGACCCTTCCTACAGCATGCAATATGATATCTCAATGATTCTAATAACAATCCTGAGACCCGTCCTATAACATGAGATGGGATATCCAATTCCTTCCCATTCCAATCCTGAGACACTTCCGATAGCAGAGATGTGATATCTCAATGCTTATACCAAACCTGAGACCCTTCCTATAAAATGAGATCGGATATCCAACTTCTTCCCGTTCCAAACCTGAGACCCTTCCTTTAGCATGAGATGTAATATCCAGCTCCTTCCCATTCCAATCCTGAGACACTTCCGATAGCATGAGATGTGATATCTCAATGCTTCTAATATCAAAACTGAAACCCTCCCTATAGCATGATATGTGATATCTAAGTCCTTCCCATTCCAATCCTGAGACCCTTCCTATAGCATGAGATGTGATATCTCAATGCTTCTACCAAACCTGAGACCCTTCCTTTAGCATGAGATGTGATATCCAACTCCTTCCCATTCCAACCTGAGACCCTTCCTATAGCATGAGAAGGGATATCCAACTCCTTCCCAATCCAATCCTGAGACCCTTCCGATAGCAGAGATGTGATATCTCAATGCTTATACCAAACCTGAGACCCTTCCTATGGCATGAGATGTGATATCCAACTCCTTGCCATTCAAATCCTGAGACCCTCCCTATAACAAGAGATGTCATATCCAACTCCTTCCCATTCCAAACCTGAGACCCTTCCTTTAGCATGAGATGTGATATCCAAATCCTTCACATTCCAATCCGGAGACCCTTCCTATAACATGAGATGTGATATCCAACTCCTTCCCAATCCAATCCTGAGACCCTTCCGATAGCAGAGATGTGATATCTCAATGCTTATACCAAACCTGAGACCCTTCCTATGCCATGAGATGTGATATCCAACTCCTTGCCATTCAAATCCTGAGACCCTCCCTATAACAAGAGATGTCATATCCAACTCCTTCCCATTCCAAACCTGAGACCCTTCCTTTAGCATGAGATGTGATATCCAAATCCTTCACATTCCAATCCGGAGACCAATCCTATAGCATGAGATGTGATATCTCAATGCTTCTAATACCAAACCTGAGACCCTTCCGATAGCATGAGATGTGATATCTCAATGCTTCAAAAACCAAACATGAGAACCATCCTATAACATGAGATGTGAAATCCAAATCCTTCCCTTCCCAAACCTGAGACTCTTCCTATAGCATGAGATGTGATATCTCAATTCTTCTAATATCAAACTTGAGACCCTCCCTATAGCATGAGATGTGATATCCAAGTCCTTCCCATTCCAATCCTGAGACACTTCCTATAGCATGAGATGTGATATCTCAATGCTTCTAATACCAAACCTGAGACTCTTCCTATAACATGAGATGGGATATCCAACTCCTTCCCATTCCAATCCTGAGACTCTTCTGATAGCAGAGATGTGATATCTCAATGCTTATACCAAACCTGAGACCCTTCCTACGGCATGAGATGTCATATAATACAACTCCTTCCCATTCCAATCCTGAGACCCTTCCTATAGCATGAGATGTGATATCTCAATGCTTATACCAAACCTGAGACCCTTCCTATAGCATGAGATGTGATATCCAACTCCTTCCCATTCCAATCCTGAGACCCTTCCTTAGCATGCCCATTGGATCTTGTTTTGCTTGTGGAGCAACTGACCATGTGAAGGTGGATCCCCGTTGTAAGGTTAGACCTTTGGGGGTCCACTCCGCTAATCTGGCCTTCTCCTCCTACGAGGAAGAAGAGATTACAGGAGCATCCTTCTCCTCCGACTCATTTCCCAGCGGAATAGAGGCTGAGGTAGTTTTAGTGTCCCTGGGTTCCTGGGAGCCTAAAGTCGCAGAGGCGTATGCTAGGATTCCGGATAATACCAAGCACTACTTTAAAGACAGTGTGCTGATCAATGGAGTAGATACTCCAGCTCTTAGGGATAGTGGGTGCAGCTGCACTGTAGTGGATTCTACCTTGGTAGACTCAGAGGAAGTTGCCAGAGCTACTCTGATGCCCACTAAGTTGGCTGACGGCCCCCTCCGTATGTTTCCCGTGATCCCTGTAAATCTTACTTTAAATGGTACAGCAGTCAGGATTCCAGTGAGCATTCATAGAAACGTCCCGGGAAAGGTCTTGTTGGGTAATGATCTCAGAGCTTTAGGGCTCGTAGGAGACACTGCCGAAAGACCCTACACACGGTCTCAAGCACGGGCAGCATTGGCCAAGTCCAATACGCCGCCCCAGCCGAAGGGGAAACCCAAGGCGAAAGGAGTCTACAAGTCACGACGAGGGAAAGAGAATATTCCCCCGAGCTCGCCTACCACTGCGGTGGAGGAAGTTGGTCGATCGCCCGAGCCTGACGAGGAAGTGGCGATGCCTGAAGTATTCGACCCCAACGATCATCCTGAACTAAAAGACTTGTTAGTTGAAGGAGGTCCTGATAGGGACGAGTTCAGTAAAGGCCAACGTGAGTGCCCATCTCTGGAAGGCCTAAGGAGACAGGCCTGCTCCCAGCTTGAGGGTGAACCTCCTGGGACGCACAGGATTTATTGGGAAGGTGGACTCCTCTATAGTGAGCCCACAGAGTCTACAGAAGGAGACCATAGGAGGTTGGTGGTTCCCCTTGCTGTTAGGCCCTTCCTCCTGCAGTTGGCGCATGAAGTTCCCCTTGCTGGTCACCTTGGTATGAAGAGGACCAAGCAAAGGTTATCCATGCACTTCTACTGGCCCAAGATCGGGGTGCAAGTAGAAAGTCACTGCAGGAGTTGTGTCTCCTGCCAGTTGTCTGGTAAGGTTGGCGCGACAATCCAAGCTCCGTTGGTACCGCTCCCAGTTGTGGGGGTACAATTTGAAAGGGTAGGGATCGACATCGTCGGTCCCCTTGACCCGCAAACATCCTCGGGCAATAGGTTTATCCTGGTGCTGGTCGACCATGCAACCAGGTATCCTGAGGCCATCCCATTGAAAACTGTAACTGCCAAGTCAGTTGCAAAAGCTTTACTCGGCATATTTACTAGGGTTGGCTTCCCTAAAGAAGTTGTGTCAGATCGTGGCAGCAACTTTATGTCGAAGTATATGCAGGCTATGTGGAAAGAATGTGGGGTCACCTACAAGTTCTCTTCTGCATACCACCCCCAGACCAATGGTCTGGTGGAACGTTTCAACAGAACGTTAAAGAGCATGATTGGGGCTCTGGAGGAGCCCCAGAGAAGAAAATGGGATCTTCTTTTACCATGCTTGCTGTTTGCCTACCGAGAGGTACCACAGGAGGGTGTTGGCTTCAGCCCCTTCGAACTTCTGTTCGGTCATCCCGTACGGGGACCCTTAGCCATCATCAAAGAGGGATGGGAGATGCCCACTCCCCCTGTTACTACCAACGTAGTTCATTATGTGCTAGGGCTCAGAAAACGGATGGTACTTCTGATGGGCTTGGCTAGTGAGAAATTGAAGGCAGGGCAAGCGCTGGTGAAACATTGGTACGACCAGAAAGCTTCCCTCATCAACTTTACACCTGGTCAGCAAGTCCTGATCATGAATCCAATAAGGCCTCGCGCTTTACAGGACAAATGGTCAGGCCCTTACACAGTGGTGTAGCCCCTGGGTGAGGTGAACTATTTAGTGGACCTTGGAAGGCCTGGACAGGCTCCAAAAGTGTTTCACGTGAATAGGCTGAAGGCTTTCGTCCCAAGAGTCGAAATCGCAGCACTGCTACTGGCTTCAGACGTCGAGGAAGAGGAGTCTGAACCTCTCCCCGACCTGTTCCAAGGTGGTCCTTCAGATTGCTCCTTTGAGGGTGACCGTGTGGCCCCTCACCTGACTTCTGATCAGCAGGCTGAGGTGAAAAGTTTGCTTAGGCAGTTTTCCCCCCTGTTTTCTCAGTCACCTGGTTTGACACCTTGGTGCAAACATAACATTGACACAGGAGACAGTGTACCTACCAAAAGTAGGGGATACAGAATGTCGGATAAAGTACGGTCTTATATTAAGACCGAGGTCAACAAGATGTTAGACCTTGGGGTGATTGAACCCTCTAGTAGTCCTTGGTCCAGCCCTGTGGTTTTGGTTCCAAAGGCAGGCACTTCTGAATTGAGGTTCTGCGTGGATTACAGGGCTCTGAATGCTGTCACCAAGACAGATGCACACCCCTTGCCTCGAACAGATGAGCTGGTATATACTTTGGGTGCCTCCAAGTACCTCAGCACGTTTGACCTTACTGCTGGCTATTGGCAAATAGCGTTAGCAGAACATGCTAAGGAGAAGACGGCATTTTCTACTCCAGACGGCCTTTACCAATTCCGGGTAATGCCGTTCGGGTTGAAGAATGCACCTGCCACTTTCCAGAGGCTTGTGAATCATGTGTTGAATGGGTTGGACGAATTCTGTCTCGCATATCTGGACGATATCGCAGTTTTCAGTGCCACCTGGGAAGACCATGTGAAACACCTCGGGATTGTGCTCCAGGCTCTTCAGAAAGCCCACTTGACCATAAAGGCTAGTAAATGCCAGATTGGACAAGGCTCAGTGGTTTACCTTGGACATGAAGTAGGTGGAGGGAGGATACAGCCTCTTCCCAGTAAAGTACAAGCAGTACAAGACTGGCCTACCCCCACTACGCAAACCTAAGTGAGAGCCTTCTTAGGACTCACGGGGTATTATCGCAATTTTATGGCAGACTATGGCACCATAGCTGCTCCTCTGACTGCCCTCACAACTCCGAAGAAACCCAAGAAGGTAACTTGGACCGACGAGTGTGAGAAGGCCTTCAATGGCTTGAAAGACTCCTTGTGCCAGGCCCCCATTCCAATCCTGAGACCCTTATTATACCATGAGATGTGATATCTCAAGGCTTCTAATACCAAACCTGAGACCCGTCCTAAAACATGAGATGTGAGATCCAAATCCTTCCCCTTCCAAACCTGAGACCTTTCCTTTAGCATATGTGATATCCAACTACTTCCCATTCCAATCCTGAGACCCTTCCAATAGCATGAGATGTGATATCTCAATGCTTCTAATATCAAACCTGAGAACCTCCCTATAGCACGAGATGTGCTATCCAACTCCTTCCAATTCCAATACTGAGACCCTTCCAATAGCATATGTGATATCTCAATGCTTTTAATATCAAAACTGAGACCCTCCCTATAGCATGAGATGTGATATCTCTATGCTTCTAATACCAAACCTGAGCCCCTTCCCGTAGTATATGTGATATCCAACTCCTTCCCATTCCAAACTTGTGACCCTTCCTGTAGCATGAAATGTGATTTCTCACCCCTTCCAATACCAAACCCGAGACCCTTCCCACAGCATGAGATTTGAAATCTCATTTCTTCCAATACCAAACCCGATACCCTTCCGATAGGATGAGATTTACTATCTCTCTCCTTAAAATACCAAACTCGAGTCCCTTCCGAAAGGATGTGATTTGATATCTCAGTGCTTCTAATACCAAACCTGAGACCCTCCCTATAACAAGAGATGTCATATCCAACTCCTTCCCATTCCATTCCTGAGACTCTTCCTATAGCATGACATATGATATCGAACTTCCCATTCCAATCCTGAGACTCAGACCTCCCCGTCTAACCTTCTCACCACTCCTAGCTCCCGGATTGATCATGCAGTCCTGCTGTCTCTTCTCTCCCTTCTTTTGCTTTCTTTCCTCTCTCCGTCCTCATCTGCCCTAGGTCAGGCTCCTTCTACACCTCAGCAGGGATTACTGATTTGTACCCCTCCCCACTCTCAACTCTCACTCAGTTTCAAACACTCATCTGACATCTGCCATTTCCTGGAAGAACCCGACCTTGATGTCCTTGGTCTAACCGAGACATGGTTGACGGCCAGCGCTGTCTCGAGCTTTGACACTTTCCTCCCTGATGACAAGTTCCTCTCCATGCCCAGATTTCTTGAGGGGGAGTATTCTTGATTCCTGTAGTAAATTGCTTTCCTTTGCAGGCCGACTCCTCTCACGAATGCCTTGTCTGCATGCATTCTCTCTTTCCTGGTCATTCTCTCACCGTGGCTATTTGCCTAACCCCTTCCTCTCTCAGTGGATGGACGTCTCCATCCTAGCCTCCTACCACTCAACTCAGCCTACTTGGAGAATTCAACATGAACCTGTATACTTCCTGACCTGGACTTTTACGAGCTCTGCAACTCTACATATCGCTGGCCCTACACACTGCAGGGAATACTCAGGATTTTCTGATCTCAGACCTCCCCCTCTGTAACCCTCTCAACAATCCTCTCCCGTGGTGATCAAGTTCTCATCTCCATAGAAGGCTAACTACCAGCTGTTCCTCCTCATTGGAGTTCTCCCTTTCTGTCCCTGCTCCCTGCACCGTTTTGCGTTGCAAACACTCGCTTCCCAGCTCTCTGGTTTAGACGCGTGTTCCCTGCCTTCTCTCCTCTTCCCGCTGCCTTCAAATCAACAAATGAGCTTCAAAAGATACACGGTGCTCAGAATGCTTTATAACACCCATTATTCATCATAAAGCCGTAACCCGCTAGACGTATTGAAATGTGCTGTAAACTAGCAAAACCAGCTAGAAAATGTACTGTCCTCGCGTTCTTGTAAATGCGAATTCTGATGGGTTCCCATGTATGTACTGTGTCCGTGCGTTTGTTGTCGAATCCTGAAGTTTTTAGCCACTGTTCTCCCATACAAGGAGGGGGGTCAACATCTACTGCTGTTCACAGGCTGAATGTATACGGCTGAAATCTTCAAGGCATTATCAGGTTTCGTGACTGTTTTGGAACGTGTATTTGCCATCTGTTAATGCAGTCGCCTTGTGGTAATCGTCCCTTTTAGTTTACAGGCTGCATTCCCCTGGTGATCACATTCTCCTCTCCAGAGCAGGCTAACTACCAGCTGCTCCTCAGAGGCGTTCCTTCTTTCTGTCCCTGATCCCTGCTCCGTTTCGCGTTGCAAACACTCGCTTCCCTGCTCTCTGGTTTAGACGCTGTTCCTCCTCATAGGCGTTCTTCTTTCTGTCCCTGCTCCCTGCACAGTTTCGCGTTGCAAGTACTCGCTTCCCAGCTCTCTGGTTTAGAAGCGTGTTCCCTGCCTTCTCTGCTCTTCCCGCTGCCTTCAAATCAACAAATGAGCTTCAAAAGATACACATTGCTCAGAATGCTTTATAACACCCATTATTCATCATATAGCCGTAACCCACTAGACGTATTGAAATGTGCTGTAAACTAGCAAAACCAGCTAGAAAATGTACTTTCCTCGCGTTTTTGTAAATGCGAATTCTGATGGGTTCCCATGTATGTACTGTGTCCGTGCGTTTGTTGTCGAATCCTGAAGTTTTTAACCACTGTTCTCCCATACAAGGGGGGTTCAACATCTACTGCTGTTCACAGGCTGAATGTATACGGCTGAAATCTTCAAGGCATTATCAGCTTTCCTGACTGTTTTGGAACGTGTATTTGCCATCTGTTAATGCAGTCGCCTTGTGGTCATCGTCCCTTTTAATTTACAGGCTGCACTCCCCTGGTGATCACATTCTCCTCTCCAGAGCAGGCTAACTACCAGCTGCTCCTCCTCATAGGCGTTCATCCTTTCTGTCCCTGATCCCTGCTCCGTTTCGCGTTGCATGTACACGCTTCCCAGCTCTCTGGTTTAGATGCGTGTTCCCTGCTTCTCTCCTCTTCCTAAAGCCTTCCAATGAGCTCCACAAGATACAGTGTTCAGAATGCTTTATAACACCCATTATTCAACATATAGCCGTAACCCGCTAGACGTATTGAAACGTTCTAAAAACTAGCAAAAACAGCTAGAAAATGTACTTTCCTCGCGTTTTGGTAAATGCGAATTCTGGTGGATTCCCATTTTGTACTCTGTTCGTGCGTTTGATCAGTCGAATTCTGTACTTTTGAACCACTCTTCTCCCATAAAAGGGAGGATCAAAATGTGTTGTTCACAGGCTGAATTTATACTGCTGAAATGCTCGCTTCCCTGCTCTCTGGTTTAGACACGTGTGCCCTGCATTTACCAAAACGCGAGGAAGTACATTTTCTAGCTGTTTTTGCTAGTTTTTAGCACGTTTCAATAACGTCTAGCGGGTTACAGCTATATGTTGAATAATGGGGTTATAAAGCATTCTGAACACTGTCTTGTGGAGCTCATTGGAAGGCTGTAGGAAGAGGAGAGAAGGCAGGGAATACGCATCTAACCAGAGAGCTGGGAAGCGAGAACATGCAACGCGAAACGGTGCAGGGAGCAGGGACAGAAAGAAGGAACGCCTCTGAGGAGGAGCAGCTGGTAGTTAGCCTGCTCTGGAGAGGAGAATGTGATCACCAGGGGAGTGCAGCCTGTAAATTAAAAGGGACGATGACCACAAGGCGACTGCATTAACAGATGGCAAATACACGTTCCAAAACAGTCAGGAAAGCTGATAATGCCTTGAAGATTTCAGCCGTATACATTCAGCCTGTGAACAGCAGTAGATGTTAACCCCCCTTAGTATGGGAGAACAGTGGTTAAAAACTTCAGGATTCGACAACAAACGCACGGACACAGTACATACAACATGGGAACCCACCAGAATTCGCATTTACAAAAACGCGAGGGAAGTACATTTTCTAGCTATTTTTGCTAGTTTTTAGCACGTTTCAATACGTCTAGCGGGTTACAGCTATATTTTGAATAATGGGGTTATGAAGCATTCTGAACACTGTCTTGTGGAGCTCATTGGAAGGCTGTAGGAAGAGGAGAGAAGGCAGGGAACACACATCTAAACCAGAGAGGTGGGAAGCGAGTACATGCAACGCGAAACGGTGCAGGGAGCAGGGACAGAAAGAAGGAACGCCTCTGAGGAGGAGCAGCTGGTAGTTAGCCTGCTCTGGAGAAGAGAATGTAATCATCAGGGGAGTGCAGCCTGTAAACTAAAAGGGACGATGACCACAAGGCGACTGCATTAACAGATGGCAAATACACGTTCCAAAACAGTCAGGAAAGCTGATAATGCCTTGAAGATTTCAGCCGTATACATTCAGCCTGTGAACAGCAGTAGATGTTGAACCCCCCTTGTATGGGAGAACAGTGGTTAAAAACTTCAGGATTCGACAACAAACGCACGGACACAGTACATACATGGGAACCCATCAGAATTCGCATTTACAAAAACGCGAGGAAAGTACATTTTCTAGCTGGTTTTGCTAGTTTACAGCACATTTCAATACGTCTAGTGGGTTACGGCTATATGATGAATAATGGGTGTTATAAAGCATTCTGAGCAATGTGTATCTTTTGAAGCTCATTTGTTGATTTGAAGGCAGCGGGAAGAAGAGAGAAGGCAGGGAACACGCGTCTAAACCAGAGAGCTGTGAACCGAGAACATGCAACGCGAAACGGTGCAGGGAGCAGGGACAGAAAGAAGGAACGCCTCTGAGGAGGAGCAGCTGGTAGTTAGCCTGCTCTGGAGAGGAGAATGTGATCACCAGGGGAGTGCAGCCTGTAAATTAAAAGGGACGATGACCACAAGGCGACTGCATTAACAGATGGCAAATACACGTTCCAAAACAGTCAGGAAAGCTGATAATGCCTTGAAGATTTCAGCCGTATACATTCAGCCTGTGAACAGCAGTAGATGTTAACCCCCCTTAGTATGGGAGAACAGTGGTTAAAAACTTCAGGATTCGACAACAAACGCACGGACACAGTACATACAACATGGGAACCCACCAGAATTCGCATTTACAAAAACGCGAGGGAAGTACATTTTCTAGCTATTTTTGCTAGTTTTTAGCACGTTTCAATACGTCTAGCGGGTTACAGCTATATTTTGAATAATGGGGTTATGAAGCATTCTGAACACTATCTTGTGGAGCTCATTGGAAGGCTGTAGGAAGAGGAGAGAAGGCAGGGAACACACATCTAAACCAGAGAGGTGGGAAGCGAGTACATGCAACGCGAAACGGTGCAGGGAGCAGGGACAGAAAGAAGGAACGCCTCTGAGGAGGAGCAGCTGGTAGTTAGCCTGCTCTGGAGAAGAGAATGTAATCATCAGGGGAGTGCAGCCTGTAAACTAAAAGGGACGATGACCACAAGGCGACTGCATTAACAGATGGCAAATACACGTTCCAAAACAGTCAGGAAAGCTGATAATGCCTTGAAGATTTCAGCCGTATACATTCAGCCTGTGAACAGCAGTAGATGTTGAACCCCCCTTGTATGGGAGAACAGTGGTTAAAAACTTCAGGATTCGACAACAAACGCACGGACACAGTACATACATGGGAACCCATCAGAATTCGCATTTACAAAAACGCGAGGAAAGTACATTTTCTAGCTGGTTTTGCTAGTTTACAGCACATTTCAATACGTCTAGTGGGTTACGGCTATATGATGAATAATGGGTGTTAGAAAGCATTCTGAGCAATGTGTATCTTTTGAAGCTCATTTGTTGATTTGAAGGCAGCGGGAAGAAGAGAGAAGGCAGGGAACACGCGTCTAAACCAGAGAGCTGGGAAGCGAGTACTTGCAACGCGAAACGGTGCAGGGAGCAGGGACAGAAAGGGAGAACTCCACTGAGGAGGAACAGCTGGCAGTTAGCCTTCTTTGGAGATGAGAACTTGATTACCACGGGAGAGGATTGTTGAGAGGGTTACAGAGGGGGAGGTCTGAGATCTGAAAATCCTGAGTATTTCCTGCAGTGTGTAGGGCCAGCGACATGAAGAGTTGCAGATCTCGTAAAAGTCCAGGTCAGGAAGCACACAGGTTCATGTTGAATTCTCCAAGTAGGCGGAGTTGAGTGGTAGGAGGCTAGGATGGAGAAGTCCATCCACTGAGAGGAAGGGGGTAGGCAAATAGCCACGGTGAGAGATTCGCCAGGAAAGAGAGAATGCATGCAGACAAGGCATTCGTGAGAGGAGGCGGCCTGCAAAGGAAAGCAATTTACTACAGGAAACAAGGATACTCCCCCTCAAGAACGGTTGGATCTGGGCATGGAGAGGAACTTGTCATCAGGGAGGAAAGTGTCAAAGCTCGAGACAGCGCTGGCCGTCAACCATGTCTCGGTTAGACCAAGAACATCAAGGTCGGGTACTTCCAGGAAATGGCAGATGTCAGATGAGTGTTTGAAACTGAGTGAGAGTTGAGAGTGGGGAGGGGTACAAATCAGTAATCCCTGCGGAGGTGTAGAAGGAGCCTGACCTAGGGCAGATGAGGAAGGAGAGAGGAAAGGAAGCAGAAGAAGGGAGAGAAGAGACAGCAGGAGTGCATGATCAATCCGGGAGCTAGGAGTGGTGAGAGGGTTAGACGGGGAGGTCTGAGTCTCAGGATTGGAATGGGAAGTTCGATATCACATGTCATGTTATAGGAAGAGTCTCAGGATTGGAATGGGAAGGAGTTGGATATGACATCTCTTGTTATAGGGAGAGTCTCAGGTTTGGTATTAGAATCACATCCTTTAGGAAGGGACTCGAGGTTGGTATTTTAAGGAGTGAGATAGTAATTCTCATCCTATCGGAAGGGTCTCGAGTTTGGTATTGGAAGAAATGAGATTTCAAATCTCAGGCTGTGGGAATGGTCTCAGGTTTGGTATTAGAAGCATAGAGATATCACATCTCATGTTATAGGAAGGGTCTCGATTGGAATGGGAAGGATTTGGATATCACATCTCATGTTATAGGGCGGGTCCCAGGTTTGGTATTAGAAGCATTGAGATATCACATCTCATGCTATAGGGAGGGTCTCAGTTTTGATATTAGAAGCATTGAGATATCACATATGCTATTGGAAGGGTCCCAGTATTGGAATTGGAAGGAGTTGGATATCACATATGCTATAGGGAGGTTCTCAGGTTTGATATTAGAAGCATTAAGATATCACATCTCATGCTATCGGAAGGGTCTCAGGATTGGAATGGGAAGGAGTTGGATATCACATATGCTAAAGGAAAGGTCTCAGGTTTGGAAGGGGAAGGATTTGGATCTCACATCTCATGTTTTAGGACGGGTCTCAGGTTTGGTATTAGAAGCCTTGAGATATCACATCTCATGGTATAATAAGGGTCTCAGGATTGGAATGGGAAGGAGTTGGATATCACATCTAAAGCTATCTCAGGATTGGAATGGGAAGGAGTTTGATATCACATCTCGAGCTATAGGAAGGGTCTCAGGTTTGGGAAGGGAAGGATTGGGATTTCACATCTCATGTTATAGGATGGTTCTCATGTTTAATTTTAGAAGCATTGAGATATCACATCTCATGCTATCGGAAGGGTCTCAGGTTTGGAATGGGAAGGAGTTGGATATCACATCTCATGTTATAGGAAGTATCTCAGGTTTGTTATTAGAAGCATTGAGATATCACATCTCATGTTATAGGAAGGGTCTCAGGATTGGAATGTGAAGGATTTGGATATCACATCATGCTAAAGGTAGGGTCTCAGGTTTGGTATAAGCATTGAGATATCACATCTCTGCTATCGGAAGGGTCTCAGGATTGGATTGGGAAGGAGTTGGATATCCCTTCTCATGCTATAGGAAGGGTCTCAGGTTGGAATGGGAAGGAGTTGGATATCACATCTCATGCTATAGGAAGGGTCTCAAGATTGAAATGGGAAGGATTTGGATATCACATCTCTTGCTATAGGAAGGGTCTCAGGTTTTTTATTAGAAACATTGAGATATCACATCTCATGCTATAGGAAGGGTTTCAGGATTGGAATGGGAAGGATTTGGATATCACATCTCATGCTAAAGGAAGGGTCTCAGGTTTGGAAGGGGAAGGATTTGGATATCATATCTCATGTTATAGGGCGGGTCCCAGGTTTGGTATTATAAGCATTGAGATATCACATCTCATGGTATAGGAAGGGTTTCAGGATTGGAATGGGAAGGATTTGGATATCACATCTCATGCTAAAGGAAGGGTCTCAGGTTTGGAAGGGGAAGGATTTGGATATCATATCTCATGTTATAGGGCGGGTCCCAGTTTTGATATTAGAAGCATTGAGATATCACATATGCTATTGGAAGGGTCTCAGTATTGGAATTGGAAGGAGTTGGATATCACATATGCTATAGGGAGGTTCTCAGGTTTGATATTAGAAGCATTGAGATATCACATCTCATGCTATCGGAAGGGTCTCAGGATTGGAATGGGAAGGAGTTGGATATCACATATGCTAAAGGAAAGGTCTCAGGTTTGGAAGGGGAAGGATTTGGATCTCACATCTCATGTTTTAGGACGGGTCTCAGGTTTGGTATTAGAAGCCTTGAGATATCACATCTCATGGTATAATAAGGGTCTCAGGATTGGAATGGGAAGGAGTTGGATATCACATCTAAAGCTATCTCAGGATTGGAATGGGAAGGAGTTTGATATCACATCTCGAGCTATAGGAAGGGTCTCAGGTTTGGGAAGGGAAGGATTGGGATTTCACATCTCATGTTATAGGATGGTTCTCATGTTTAATTTTAGAAGCATTGAGATATCACATCTCATGCTATCGGAAGGGTCTCAGGTTTGGAATGGGAAGGAGTTGGATATCACATCTCATGTTATAGGAAGGATCTCAGGTTTGTTATTAGAAGCATTGAGATATCACATCTCATGTTATAGGAAGGGTCTCAGGATTGGAATGTGAAGGATTTGGATATCACATCATGCTAAAGGTAGGGTCTCAGGTTTGGTATAAGCATTGAGATATCACATCTCTGCTATCGGAAGGGTCTCAGGATTGGATTGGGAAGGAGTTGGATATCCCTTCTCATGCTATAGGAAGGGTCTCAGGTTGGAATGGGAAGGAGTTGGATATCACATCTCATGCTATAGGAAGGGTCTCAAGATTGAAATGGGAAGGATTTGGATATCACATCTCTTGCTATAGGAAGGGTCTCAGGTTTTTTATTAGAAACATTGAGATATCACATCTCATGCTATAGGAAGGGTTTCAGGATTGGAATGGGAAGGATTTGGATATCACATCTCATGCTAAAGGAAGGGTCTCAGGTTTGGAAGGGGAAGGATTTGGATATCATATCTCATGTTATAGGGCGGGTCCCAGGTTTGGTATTATAAGCATTGAGATATCACATCTCATGGTATAGGAAGGGTCTCAGGATTGGAATGGGAAGGAGTTGGATATCACATCTCATCCAATAGGAAGGGTCTCAGGTTTGGAATGGGAATGAATTGGATATCACATCTCATGTTATAGGAAGGATCTCAGGATTGGAATGGGAAGGATTCGGATATCACATCTCTTGCTATAGGAAGGGTCTCAGGTTTTTTATTAGAAGCATTGAGATATCACATCTCATGGTATAGGAAGGGTCTCAGGATTGGAATGGGAAGGAGTTGGATATCCCTTCTCATGCTATTGGACGGGTTTCAGGATTGGAATGGGAAGGATTTGGATATCACATCTCATGTTATACGGCGGGTCCCAGGTTTGGTATTAGAAGCATTGAGATATCACATCTCATGGTATAGGAAGGGACTCAGGATTGGAATGGGAAGGAGTTGGATATCACATCTCATCCAATAGGAAGGGTCTCAGGTTTGGAATGGGAATGAATTGGATATCACATCTCATGTTATAGGAAGGATCTCAGGATTGGAATGGGAAGGATTTGGATATCACATCTCTTGCTATATGAAGGGTCTCAGGTTTTTTATTAGAAGCATTGAGATATCACATCTCATGGTATAGGAAGGGTCTCAGGATTGGAATGGGAAGGAGTTGGATATCCCTTCTCATGCTATAGGAAGGGTTTCAGGTTTGGAAGGGGAAGGATTTGGATATCATATCTCATGTTATAGGACGGGTCCCAGGTTTGGTATTAGAAGCATTGAGATATCACATCTCATGGTATAGGAGGGGAGTTTGATATGACATCTCATGCCATGGTATGGGTCTCAGGTTTTGTAGAAGCATTGGGATATCACATCTCATGCTATCGGAAGGGTATCAGGATTGGATTTGGAAGGAGTTGGATATCCCATCTCATGCTATAGGAAGGGTCTCAGGTTGGAATGGGAAGGAGTTGGATATCACATCTCATGTTATAGGAAGGGTGTCAGGATTGGAATGGGAAGGACTTGGATATCACATCTCATGCTGAAGGAAGGCTCTCAGGTTTGGAAAGGGAAGGAGTTGGATATCACATTTCATGTTAGAGGTAGGATCTCAGGTTTGGTATTAGAGGCATTGAGATATCACATCTCATGCTATCAGAAGGGTATCAGGATTGGAATTGGAAGGAGTTGGATATCACATCTCATTCTAAAGGGAGGGTCTCAGGTTTGGAAGGCGAAGGATTTGGATATCACATCTCATGTTATAGGAAGGATCTCAGGTTTGGTATTAGAAGCATTGAGATATCACATCTCATGCTATCGGAAGGATTTCAGGTTTGGTATAAGAAGCATTGTGATATCACATATCATGCTATCGGAAGGGTCTCAGGTTTGGAATGGGAAGGAGTTTGATATCACATCTCATGTTATAGGAAGGATCTCAGGTTTGGTATTAGAAGCATTGAGATATCACATCTCATGCTATAGGAAGGGTCTCAGGATTGGAATCGGAAGGAGTTGTATATGACATCTCATGCCATAGAAAGGGTCTCAGGTTTGGTATAAGCATTGAGATATCACATCTCTGCTATCGGAAGGGTCTCAGGATTGGAATGGGAAGGAGTTGGATATCCCATCTCGTTATAGGAAGGGACTCAGGTTTGGTATTAGAAGCATTGAGATATCACATCTCATGCTATAGGAAGGGTCTATGGTTTGGAAGGGGAAGGATTTGGGTATCACATCTCATGTTATAGGACCGGTCTCAGGTTTGGTATTAGAAGCATTGAGATATCAAGTCTCATGGTATAGGACGGGTCTCAGAATTGGAATGGGAAGGAGTTGGATATTACTCATGTTATAGGACGGGTCTCAGAATTGGAATGGGAAGGATTTGGATATTATCTCATGTTATAGGAAGGGTCTCAGGTTTGGTAGAAGCATTGAGATATCACATCTCATGCTATAGGAAGAGTCTCAGGATTGGAATGTGAAGGATTTGGATATCACATCTCATGCTGTAGGAAGGCTCTCAGGTTTGGAAAGGGAAGGAGTTGGATATCACATTTCATGTTAGAGGTAGGATCTCAGGTTTGGTATTAGAGGCATTGAGATATCACATCTCATGCTATCAGAAGGGTATCAGGATTGGAATTGGAAGGAGTTGGATATCACATCTCATTCTAAAGGGAGGGTCTCAGGTTTGGAAGGCGAAGGATTTTGATATCACATCTCATGTTATAGGAAGGATCTCAGGTTTGGTATTAGAAGCATTGAGATATCACATCTCATGCTATCGGAAGGATTTCAGGTTTGGTATAAGAAGCATTGAGATATCACATCTCATGCTATAGGAAAGGTCTCAGGTTTGGAAGGGGAAGGATTTGGATCTCTCATCTCATGTTTTAGGACGGGTCTCAGGTTTGGTATTAGAAGCATTGAAATATCACATCTCATGGTATAGGAAGGGTCTCAGGATTGGAATGGGAAGGAGTTGGATATCACATTGAATGGGAAGGAGTTTGATATCACATCTCAAGCTATAGGAAGGGTCTCAGGTTTGGAAAGGGAATGATTTGGATTTCACATCTCATGTTATAGGATGGCTCTCATGTTTGGTTTTAGAAGCATTGTGATATCACATATCATGCTATCGGAAGGGTCTCAGGTTTGGAATGGGAAGGAGTTTGATATCACATCTCATGTTATAGGAAGGATCTCAGGTTTGGTATTAGAAGCATTGAGATATCACATCTCATGCTATAGGAAGGGTCTCAGGATTGGAATCGGAAGGAGTTGTATATGACATCTCATGCCATAGGAAGGGTCTCAGGTTTGGTATAAGCATTGAGATATCACATCTCTGCTATCGGAAGGGTCTCAGGATTGGAATGGGAAGGAGTTGGATATCCCATCTCGTTATAGGAAGGGTCTCAGGTTTGGTATTAGAAGCATTGAGATATCACATCTCATGCTATAGGAAGGGTCTATGGTTTGGAAGGGGAAGGATTTGGGTATCACATCTCATGTTATAGACCGGTCTCAGGTTTGGTATTAGAAGCATTGAGATATCAAGTCTCATGGTATAGGACGGGTCTCAGAATTGGAATGGGAAGGAGTTGGATATTACTCATGTTATAGGACGGGTCTCAGAATTGGAATGGGAAGGATTTGGATATTATCTCATGTTATAGGAAGGGTCTCAGGTTTGGTAGAAGCATTGAGATATCACATCTCATGCTATAGGAAGAGTCTCAGGATTGGAATGGGAAGGAGTTGGATATCCCGTCTCATGTTATAGGAAGGATCTCAGGTTTGGTATTAGAAGCATTGAGATATCATATCTCATGCTATAGGAAGGGTCACAGGTTGGAATGGGAAGGAGTTGGATATCACATATGTTATCGGTAGGGTCTCAGGATTGAAATGGGAAGGATTTGGATATCACATCTCTTGCTATAGGAAGGGTCTCAGTTTTGTATTAGAAACATTGAGATATCACATCTCATGGTATAGGAAGGGTGTCAGGATTGGAATGGGAAGGTGTTGAATATCACATCTCATCCAATAGGAAGGGTCTCAGGTTTGGAATGGGAAATAATTGGGTATCACATCTCATGTTATAGGAAGGATCTCAGGATTGGAATGGGAAGGATTTGGATATCACATCTCTTGCGATAGGAAGGGTCTCAGGATTGGAATGGGAAGGAGTTGGATATCCCTTCTCATGCTATAGGAAGGGTCTCAGGTTGGAATGGGAAGGAGTTGGATATCACATCTCATGTTATAGGAAGGGTCTCAGGATTGGAATGGGAAGGATTTGTATATCACATCTCTTGCTATTGGAAGGGTCTCAGGTTTTTTATTAGAAACATTGAGATATCACATCTCATGCTATAGGAGGGGTTTCAGGATTGGAATGGGAAGGATTTGGATATCACATCTCATGTTATAGGAAGGGTCCCAGGTTTGGTATTAGAAGCATTGAGATATCACATCTCATGGTATAGGAAGGGTGTCAGGATTGGAATGGTAAGGTGTTGGATATCACATCTCATCCAATAGGAAGGGTCTCAGGTTTGGAATGGGAAATAATTGGGTATCACATCTCATGTTATAGGAAGGATCTCAGGATTGGAATGGGAAGGATTTGGATATCACATCTCTTGCTATAGGAAGGGTCTCAGGATTGGAATGGGAAGGAGTTGGATATCCCTTCTCATGCTATAGGAAGGGTCTCAGGTTGGAATGGGAAGGAGTTGGATATCACATCTCATGTTATAGAAAGGGTCTCAGGATTGGAATGGGAAGGATTTGGATATCACATCTCTTGCTATTGGAAGGGTTTCAGGATTGGAATGGGAAGGAGTTGGATATCACATCTCATGTTATAGGAAGGGTCTCAGGATGGGAATGGGAAAGATTTGGATATCACATCTCTTGCTATAGGAAGGGTCTCAGGTTTTTTATTAGAAACATTGAGATATCACATCTCATGCTAAAGGAAGGGTTTCAGGATTGGAATGGGAAGGATTTGGATATCATATCTCATGTTATAGGACGGGTCCCAGGTTTGGTATTAGAAGCATTGAGATATCACTTCTCATGCTATCGGAAGGACCTCAGGTTTAGTATTAGAAGCATTGAGATATCACATCTCATGCTATCAGAAGGGTCTCAGGATTGGAATGGGAAGGAGTTGGATATCACATCTCATGCTAAAGGGAGGGTCTCAGGTTGGAATGGGAAGGAGTTGGATATCACATCTCATGTTATAGGTAGGGTCTCAGGATTGAAATGGGAAGGATTTGGATATCACATCTCTTGCTATAGGAAGGGTCTCAGTTTTTTATTAGAAACATTGAGATATCAGATCTCATGCTTTAGGAGGGGTTTCAGGATTGAAATGGGAAGGATTTGGATATCACATCTCTTGCTATAGGAAGGGTCTCCGTTTTGTATTAGAAACATTGAGATATCACATCTCATGGTATAGGAAGGGTGTCAGGATTGGAATGGGAAGGTGTTGAATATCACATCTCATCCAATAGGAAGGGTCTCAGGTTTGGAATGGTAAATAATTGGGTATCACATCTCATGTTATAGGAAGGATCTCAGGATTGGAATGGGAAGGATTTGGATATCACATCTCTTGCTATAGGAAGGGTTTTAGGATTGGAATGGGAAGGAGTTGGATATCCCTTCTCATGCTATAGGAAGGGTCTCAGGTTGGAATGGGAAGGAGTTGGATATCACATCTCATGTTATAGGAAGGGTCTCAGGATTGGAATGGGAAGGATTTGGATATCACATCTCTTGCTATTGGAAGGGTCTCAGGTTTTTTATTAGAAACATTGAGATATCACATCTCATGCTATAGGAGGGGTTTCAGGATTGGAATGGGAAGGATTTGGATATCACATCTCATGCTAAAGGAAGGGTCTCAGGTTTGGAAGGGGAAGGATTTGGATATCATATCTCATGTTATAGGACGTGTCCCAGGTTTGGTATTAGAAGCATTGAGATATCACATCTCATGGTATAGGAAGGGTGTCAGGATTGGAATGGGAAGGTGTTGGATATCACATCTCATCCAATAGGAAGGGTCTCAGGTTTGGAATGGGTAATAATTGGGTATCACATCTCATGTTATAGGAAGGATCTCAGGATTGGAATGGGAAGGATTTGGATATCACATCTCTTGCTATAGGAAGGGTCTCAGGATTAGAATGGGAAGGAGTTGGATATCCCTTCTCATACTATAGGAAGGGTCTCAGGTTGGAATGGGAAGGAGTTGGATATCACATCTCATGTTATAGGAAGGGTCTCAGGTTTGGAATGGTAAGGATTTGGATATCACATCTCTTGCTATTGGAAGGGTCTCAGGTTTTTTATTAGAAACATTGAGATATCACATCTCATGCTATAGGAAGGGTTTCAGGATTGGAATGGGAAGGAGTTGGATATCACATCTCATGTTATAGGAAGGGTCTCAGGATTGGAATGGGAAGGATTTGGATATCACATCTCTTGCTATAGGAAGGGTCTCAGGTTTTTTATTAGAAACATTGAGATATCACATCTCATGCTAAAGGAAGGGTTTCAGGATTGGAATGGGAAGGATTTGGATATCATATCTCATGTTATAGGACGGGTCCCAGGTTTGGTATTAGAAGCATTGAGATATCACTTCTCATGCTATCAGAAGGATCTCAGGTTTAGTATTAGAAGCATTGAGATATCACATCTCATGCTATCAGAAGGGTCTCAGGATTGGAATGGGAAGGAGTTGGATATCACATCTCATGCTAAAGGGAGGGTCTCATGTTTGGAAGGGGAAGGATTTGGATATCACATCTCATGTTATCGGAAGGATCTCAGGTTTGGTATTAGAAGCATTGAGATATCACATCTCATGCTATAGGAAGGGTCTCAGGATTGGAATGGGAAGGAGATGGATATCACATCTCATGCTAAAGGAAGGGTCTCATGTTTGGTAGAAGCATTGAGATATCACATCTCATGCTATAGGAAGGGTCTCAGGATTGAAATGGGAAGGAGTTGGATATCACATCTCATGCCATGGGAAGGGTCTCAGGTTTGGTATAAGCATTGAGATATCACATCTCTGCTATCGGAAGGGTCTCAGGATTGGAATGCGAAGGACTTAGATATCACATCTCATGCTTTAGGGAGGGTCTCAGTTTTGATATTAGAAGCATTGAGATATCACATCTCATGCTATCGGAAGGGTCTCAGGATTGGAATGGGAAGGAGCTGGATATCACATCTCTTGCTATAGGAAGGGTCTCATTTTTTTTATTAGAAACATTGAGATATCACATCTCATGCTAAAAGAAGGGTTTCAGGATTCGAATGGTAGGGATTTTGATATAATATCTCATGTTATAGGACGGGTCCCAGGTTTGGTATTAGAAGCATTGAGATATCACTTCTCATGCTATCGGAAGGATCTCAGGTTTAGTATTAGAAGCATTGAGATATCACATCTCATGCTATCAGAAGGGTCTCGGGATTGGAATGGGAAGGAGTTGGATATCACATCTCATGCTAAAGGGAGGGTCTCAGGTTTGGAAGGGGAAGGATTTGGATATCACATCTCATGTTATCGGAAGGATCTCCGGTTTGGTATTAGAAGCATTGAGATATCACATCTCATGCTATAGGAAGGGTCTCAGGATTGGAATGGGAAGGAGATGGATATCACATCTCATGCCATAGGAAGGGTCTCAGGTTTGGTATAAGCACTGAGATATCACATCTCTGCTATCGGAAGGGTCTCAGGATTGGAATGGGAAGGTCTTAGATATCACATCTCATGCTATAGGGAGGGTCTCAGTTTTGATATTAGAAGCATTGATATATCATATCTCATGCTATCGGAAGGGTCTCAGGATTGGAATGGGAAGGAGCTGGATATCACATCTCATGCTAAAGGAAGGGTCTCAGGTTTGGAAGGGGAAGGATTTGGATATCACATCTCATGTTATAGGACGGGTCTCAGGTTTGGTATTAGAAGCATTAAGATATCACATCTCATGGTATAGGAAGGGTTTCAGGATTGGAATGGGAAGGAGTTGGATATCATATCTCATGCTATATAAAGGGTCTCAGGATTGGAATGGGAAGGAGTTTGATATCAAATCTCATGCCATAGGAAGGGTCTCAGGTTTGGTATTAGAAGCATTGAGATATCACATCTCATGCTATAGGAAGTGTCTGAGGATTGGAATGGGAAGGAGTTGGATATCCCATCTCATGTTATAGGAAGGGTCTCATGTTTGGTAGAAGCATTGAGATATCACATCTCATGCTATAGGAAGGGTCTCAGGTTGAAATGGGAAGGAGTTGGATATCACATCTCATGCCATAGGAAGGGTCTCAGGTTTGGTATAAGCACTGAGATATCACATCTCTGCTATCGGAAGGGTCTCAGGATTGGAATGGGAAGGTCTTAGATATCACATCTCATGCTATAGGGAGGGTCTCAGTTTTAATATTAGAAGCATTGATATATCACATCTCATGCTATCGGAAGGGTCTCAGGATTGGAATGGGAAGGAGCTGGATATCACATCTCATGCTAAAGGAAGGGTCTCAGGTTTGGAAGGGGAAGGATTTGGATATCACATCTCATGTTATAGGACGGGTCTCAGGTTTGGTATTAGAAGCATTAAGATATCACATCTCATGGTATAGGAAGGGTTTCAGGATTGGAATGGGAAGGAGTTGGATATCATATCTCATGCTATAGGAAGGGTCTCAGGATTGGAATGGGAAGGAGTTTGATATCAAATCTCATGCCATAGGAAGGGTCTCAGGTTTGGTATTAGAAGCATTGAGATATCACATCTCATGCTATAGGAAGTGTCTGAGGATTGGAATGGGAAGGAGTTGGATATCCCATCTCATGTTATAGGAAGGGTCTCAGGTTTGGTAGAAGCATTGAGATATCACATCTCATGCTATAGGAAGAGTCTCAGGATTGGAATGGGAAGGAGTTGGATATCACGTCTCATGCTATAGGGAGGGTCTCAAGTTTGATATTAGAAGCATTGAGATATCACATCTCATGCTATAGGAAGGGTCTCAGGATTGGAATGGGAAGGAGTTGGATATCACATCTCATGCTATAGGAAGGGTCTCAGGTTTGGTATAAGCAGTGAGATATCACATCTCATGCTATAGGAAGGGTCTCAGGATTGGAATGGGAAGGAGTTGGATATCCCTTCTCATGCTATAGGAAGGGTCTCAGGTTGGAATGGGAAGGAGTTGGATATCACATCTCATGTTATAGGAAGGGTCTCAGGATTGGAATGGGAAGGATTTGTATATCACATCTCTTGCTATTGGAAGGGTCTCAGGTTTTTTATTAGAAACATTGAGATATCACATCTCATGCTATAGGAGGGGTTTCAGGATTGGAATGGGAAGGATTTGGATATCACATCTCATGTTATAGGAAGGGTCCCAGGTTTGGTATTAGAAGCATTGAGATATCACATCTCATGGTATAGGAAGGGTGTCAGGATTGGAATGGTAAGGTGTTGGATATCACATCTCATCCAATAGGAAGGGTCTCAGGTTTGGAATGGGAAATAATTGGGTATCACATCTCATGTTATAGGAAGGATCTCAGGATTGGAATGGGAAGGATTTGGATATCACATCTCTTGCTATAGGAAGGGTCTCAGGATTGGAATGGGAAGGAGTTGGATATCCCTTCTCATGCTATAGGAAGGGTCTCAGGTTGGAATGGGAAGGAGTTGGATATCACATCTCATGTTATAGAAAGGGTCTCAGGATTGGAATGGGAAGGATTTGGATATCACATCTCTTGCTATTGGAAGGGTTTCAGGATTGGAATGGGAAGGAGTTGGATATCACATCTCATGTTATAGGAAGGGTCTCAGGATGGGAATGGGAAAGATTTGGATATCACATCTCTTGCTATAGGAAGGGTCTCAGGTTTTTTATTAGAAACATTGAGATATCACATCTCATGCTAAAGGAAGGGTTTCAGGATTGGAATGGGAAGGATTTGGATATCATATCTCATGTTATAGGACGGGTCCCAGGTTTGGTATTAGAAGCATTGAGATATCACTTCTCATGCTATCGGAAGGACCTCAGGTTTAGTATTAGAAGCATTGAGATATCACATCTCATGCTATCAGAAGGGTCTCAGGATTGGAATGGGAAGGAGTTGGATATCACATCTCATGCTAAAGGGAGGGTCTCAGGTTGGAATGGGAAGGAGTTGGATATCACATCTCATGTTATAGGTAGGGTCTCAGGATTGAAATGGGAAGGATTTGGATATCACATCTCTTGCTATAGGAAGGGTCTCAGTTTTTTATTAGAAACATTGAGATATCAGATCTCATGCTTTAGGAGGGGTTTCAGGATTGAAATGGGAAGGATTTGGATATCACATCTCTTGCTATAGGAAGGGTCTCCGTTTTGTATTAGAAACATTGAGATATCACATCTCATGGTATAGGAAGGGTGTCAGGATTGGAATGGGAAGGTGTTGAATATCACATCTCATCCAATAGGAAGGGTCTCAGGTTTGGAATGGTAAATAATTGGGTATCACATCTCATGTTATAGGAAGGATCTCAGGATTGGAATGGGAAGGATTTGGATATCACATCTCTTGCTATAGGAAGGGTTTTAGGATTGGAATGGGAAGGAGTTGGATATCCCTTCTCATGCTATAGGAAGGGTCTCAGGTTGGAATGGGAAGGAGTTGGATATCACATCTCATGTTATAGGAAGGGTCTCAGGATTGGAATGGGAAGGATTTGGATATCACATCTCTTGCTATTGGAAGGGTCTCAGGTTTTTTATTAGAAACATTGAGATATCACATCTCATGCTATAGGAGGGGTTTCAGGATTGGAATGGGAAGGATTTGGATATCACATCTCATGCTAAAGGAAGGGTCTCAGGTTTGGAAGGGGAAGGATTTGGATATCATATCTCATGTTATAGGACGTGTCCCAGGTTTGGTATTAGAAGCATTGAGATATCACATCTCATGGTATAGGAAGGGTGTCAGGATTGGAATGGGAAGGTGTTGGATATCACATCTCATCCAATAGGAAGGGTCTCAGGTTTGGAATGGGTAATAATTGGGTATCACATCTCATGTTATAGGAAGGATCTCAGGATTGGAATGGGAAGGATTTGGATATCACATCTCTTGCTATAGGAAGGGTCTCAGGATTAGAATGGGAAGGAGTTGGATATCCCTTCTCATACTATAGGAAGGGTCTCAGGTTGGAATGGGAAGGAGTTGGATATCACATCTCATGTTATAGGAAGGGTCTCAGGTTTGGAATGGTAAGGATTTGGATATCACATCTCTTGCTATTGGAAGGGTCTCAGGTTTTTTATTAGAAACATTGAGATATCACATCTCATGCTATAGGAAGGGTTTCAGGATTGGAATGGGAAGGAGTTGGATATCACATCTCATGTTATAGGAAGGGTCTCAGGATTGGAATGGGAAGGATTTGGATATCACATCTCTTGCTATAGGAAGGGTCTCAGGTTTTTTATTAGAAACATTGAGATATCACATCTCATGCTAAAGGAAGGGTTTCAGGATTGGAATGGGAAGGATTTGGATATCATATCTCATGTTATAGGACGGGTCCCAGGTTTGGTATTAGAAGCATTGAGATATCACTTCTCATGCTATCAGAAGGATCTCAGGTTTAGTATTAGAAGCATTGAGATATCACATCTCATGCTATCAGAAGGGTCTCAGGATTGGAATGGGAAGGAGTTGGATATCACATCTCATGCTAAAGGGAGGGTCTCATGTTTGGAAGGGGAAGGATTTGGATATCACATCTCATGTTATCGGAAGGATCTCAGGTTTGGTATTAGAAGCATTGAGATATCACATCTCATGCTATAGGAAGGGTCTCAGGATTGGAATGGGAAGGAGATGGATATCACATCTCATGCTAAAGGAAGGGTCTCATGTTTGGTAGAAGCATTGAGATATCACATCTCATGCTATAGGAAGGGTCTCAGGATTGAAATGGGAAGGAGTTGGATATCACATCTCATGCCATGGGAAGGGTCTCAGGTTTGGTATAAGCATTGAGATATCACATCTCTGCTATCGGAAGGGTCTCAGGATTGGAATGCGAAGGACTTAGATATCACATCTCATGCTTTAGGGAGGGTCTCAGTTTTGATATTAGAAGCATTGAGATATCACATCTCATGCTATCGGAAGGGTCTCAGGATTGGAATGGGAAGGAGCTGGATATCACATCTCTTGCTATAGGAAGGGTCTCATTTTTTTTATTAGAAACATTGAGATATCACATCTCATGCTAAAAGAAGGGTTTCAGGATTCGAATGGTAGGGATTTTGATATAATATCTCATGTTATAGGACGGGTCCCAGGTTTGGTATTAGAAGCATTGAGATATCACTTCTCATGCTATCGGAAGGATCTCAGGTTTAGTATTAGAAGCATTGAGATATCACATCTCATGCTATCAGAAGGGTCTCGGGATTGGAATGGGAAGGAGTTGGATATCACATCTCATGCTAAAGGGAGGGTCTCAGGTTTGGAAGGGGAAGGATTTGGATATCACATCTCATGTTATCGGAAGGATCTCCGGTTTGGTATTAGAAGCATTGAGATATCACATCTCATGCTATAGGAAGGGTCTCAGGATTGGAATGGGAAGGAGATGGATATCACATCTCATGCCATAGGAAGGGTCTCAGGTTTGGTATAAGCACTGAGATATCACATCTCTGCTATCGGAAGGGTCTCAGGATTGGAATGGGAAGGTCTTAGATATCACATCTCATGCTATAGGGAGGGTCTCAGTTTTGATATTAGAAGCATTGATATATCATATCTCATGCTATCGGAAGGGTCTCAGGATTGGAATGGGAAGGAGCTGGATATCACATCTCATGCTAAAGGAAGGGTCTCAGGTTTGGAAGGGGAAGGATTTGGATATCACATCTCATGTTATAGGACGGGTCTCAGGTTTGGTATTAGAAGCATTAAGATATCACATCTCATGGTATAGGAAGGGTTTCAGGATTGGAATGGGAAGGAGTTGGATATCATATCTCATGCTATATAAAGGGTCTCAGGATTGGAATGGGAAGGAGTTTGATATCAAATCTCATGCCATAGGAAGGGTCTCAGGTTTGGTATTAGAAGCATTGAGATATCACATCTCATGCTATAGGAAGTGTCTGAGGATTGGAATGGGAAGGAGTTGGATATCCCATCTCATGTTATAGGAAGGGTCTCATGTTTGGTAGAAGCATTGAGATATCACATCTCATGCTATAGGAAGGGTCTCAGGTTGAAATGGGAAGGAGTTGGATATCACATCTCATGCCATAGGAAGGGTCTCAGGTTTGGTATAAGCACTGAGATATCACATCTCTGCTATCGGAAGGGTCTCAGGATTGGAATGGGAAGGTCTTAGATATCACATCTCATGCTATAGGGAGGGTCTCAGTTTTAATATTAGAAGCATTGATATATCACATCTCATGCTATCGGAAGGGTCTCAGGATTGGAATGGGAAGGAGCTGGATATCACATCTCATGCTAAAGGAAGGGTCTCAGGTTTGGAAGGGGAAGGATTTGGATATCACATCTCATGTTATAGGACGGGTCTCAGGTTTGGTATTAGAAGCATTAAGATATCACATCTCATGGTATAGGAAGGGTTTCAGGATTGGAATGGGAAGGAGTTGGATATCATATCTCATGCTATAGGAAGGGTCTCAGGATTGGAATGGGAAGGAGTTTGATATCAAATCTCATGCCATAGGAAGGGTCTCAGGTTTGGTATTAGAAGCATTGAGATATCACATCTCATGCTATAGGAAGTGTCTGAGGATTGGAATGGGAAGGAGTTGGATATCCCATCTCATGTTATAGGAAGGGTCTCAGGTTTGGTAGAAGCATTGAGATATCACATCTCATGCTATAGGAAGAGTCTCAGGATTGGAATGGGAAGGAGTTGGATATCACGTCTCATGCTATAGGGAGGGTCTCAAGTTTGATATTAGAAGCATTGAGATATCACATCTCATGCTATAGGAAGGGTCTCAGGATTGGAATGGGAAGGAGTTGGATATCACATCTCATGCTATAGGAAGGGTCTCAGGTTTGGTATAAGCAGTGAGATATCACATCTCATGCTATAGGAAGGGCCTCAGGATTGGAATGGGAAGGAGTTGGATATCACATCTCATGTTATAGGAAGGATCTCAGGTTTGGTATTAGAAGCATTGAGACATCACATCTCATGCTATAGGAAGGGTCTCAGGTTGGAATGGGAAGGAGTTGGATATCACATCTCATGTTATAGGTAGGGTCTCAGGATTGAAATGGGAAGGATTTGGATATCACATCTCTTGCTATAGGAAGGGTCTCAGTTTTTTATTAGAAACATTGAGATATCACATCTCATGCTATAGGAGGGGTTTCAGGTTTGGAAGGGGAAGGATTTGGATATCATATCTCATGTTATAGGACGTGTCCCAGGTTTGGTATTAGAAGCATTGAGATATCACATCTCATGGTATAGGAAGGGTGTCAGGATTGGAATGGGAAGGTGTTGGATATCACATCTCATCCAATAGGAAGGGTCTCAGGTTTGGAATGGGTAATAATTGGGTATCACATCTCATGTTATAGGAAGGATCTCAGGATTGGAATGGGAAGGATTTGGATATCCCTTCTCATACTATAGGAAGGGTCTCAGGTTGGAATGGGAAGGAGTTGGATATCACATCTCATGTTATAGGAAGGGTCTCAGGTTTGGAATGGTAAGCATTTGGATATCACATCTCTTGCTATTGGAAGGGTCTCAGGTTTTTTATTAGAAACATTGAGATATCACATCTCATGCTATAGGAAGGGTTTCAGGATTGGAATGGGAAGGAGTTGGATATCACATCTCATGTTATAGGAAGGGTCTCAGGATTGGAATGGGAAGGATTTGGATATCACATCTCTTGCTATAGGAAGGGTCTCAGGTTTTTTATTAGAAACATTGAGATATCACATCTCATGCTAAAGGAAGGGTTTCAGGATTGGAATGGGAAGGATTTGGATATCATATCTCATGTTATAGGACGGGTCCCAGGTTTGGTATTAGAAGCATTGAGATATCACTTCTCATGCTATCAGAAGGATCTCAGGTTTAGTATTAGAAGCATTGAGATATCACATCTCATGCTATCAGAAGGGTCTCAGGATTGGAATGGGAAGGAGTTGGATATCACATCTCATGCTAAAGGGAGGGTCTCATGTTTGGAAGGGGAAGGATTTGGATATCACATCTCATGTTATCGGAAGGATCTCAGGTTTGGTATTAGAAGCATTGAGATATCACATCTCATGCTATAGGAAGGGTCTCAGGATTGGAATGGGAAGGAGATGGATATCACATCTCATGCTAAAGGAAGGGTCTCATGTTTGGTAGAAGCATTGAGATATCACATCTCATGCTATAGGAAGGGTCTCAGGATTGAAATGGGAAGGAGTTGGATATCACATCTCATGCCATAGGAAGGGTCTCAGGTTTGGTATAAGCATTGAGATATCACATCTCTGCTATCGGAAGGGTCTCAGGATTGGAATGCGAAGGACTTAGATATCACATCTCATGCTATAGGGAGGGTCTCAGTTTTGATATTAGAAGCATTGAGATATCACATCTCATGCTATCGGAAGGGTCTCAGGATTGGAATGGGAAGGAGCTGGATATCACATCTCTTGCTATAGGAAGGGTCTCATTTTTTTTATTAGAAACATTGAGATATCACATCTCATGCTAAAAGAAGGGTTTCAGGATTCGAATGGTAGGGATTTTGATATAATATCTCATGTTATAGGACGGGTCCCAGGTTTGGTATTAGAAGCATTGAGATATCACTTCTCATGCTATCGGAAGGATCTCAGGTTTAGTATTAGAAGCATTGAGATATCACATCTCATGCTATCAGAAGGGTCTCGGGATTGGAATGGGAAGGAGTTGGATATCACATCTCATGCTAAAGGGAGGGTCTCAGGTTTGGAAGGGGATGGATTTGGATATCACATCTCATGTTATCGGAAGGATCTCAGGTTTGGTATTAGAAGCATTGAGATATCACATCTCATGCTATAGGAAGGGTCTCAGGATTGGAATGGGAAGGAGATGGATATCACATCTCATGCCATAGGAAGGGTCTCAGGTTTGGTATAAGCACTGAGATATCACATCTCTGCTATCGGAAGGGTCTCAGGATTGGAATGGGAAGGTCTTAGATATCACATCTCATGCTATAGGGAGGGTCTCAGTTTTGATATTAGAAGCATTGATATATCACATCTCATGCTATCGGAAGGGTCTCAGGATTGGAATGGGAAGGAGCTGGATATCACATCTCATGCTAAAGGAAGGGTCTCAGGTTTGGAAGGGGAAGGATTTGGATATCACATCTCATGTTATAGGACGGGTCTCAGGTTTGGTATTAGAATCATTAAGATATCACATCTCATGGTATAGGAAGGGTTTCAGGATTGGAATGGGAAGGAGTTGGATATCATATCTCATGCTATAGGAAGGGTCTCAGGATTGGAATGGGAAGGAGTTTGATATCAAATCTCATGCCATAGGAAGGGTCTCAGATTTGGTATTAGAAGCATTGAGATATCACATCTCATGCTATAGGAAGTGTCTGAGGATTGGAATGGGAAGGAGTTGGATATCCCATCTCATGTTATAGGAAGGGTCTCATGTTTGGTAGAAGCATTGAGATATCACATCTCATGCTATAGGAAGGGTCTCAGGTTGAAATGGGAAGGAGTTGGATATCACATCTCATGCCATAGGAAGGGTCTCAGGTTTGGTAGAAGCATTGAGATATCACATCTCATGCTATAGGAAGAGTCTCAAGATTGGAATGGGAAGGAGTTGGATATCACGTCTCATGCTATAGGGAGGGTCTCAAGTTTGATATTAGAAGCATTGAGATATCACATCTCATGCTATAGGAAGGGTCTCAGGATTGGAATGGGAAGGAGTTGGATATCACATCTCATGCTATAGGAAGGGTCTCAGGTTTGGTATAAGCAGTGAGATATCACATCTCATGCTATAGGAAGGGCCTCAGGATTGGAATGGGAAGGAGTTGGATATCACATCTCATGTTATAGGAAGGATCTCAGGTTTGGTATTAGAAGCATTGAGACATCACATCTCATGCTATAGGAAGGGTCTCAGGTTGGAATGGGAAGGAGTTGGATATCACATCTCATGTTATAGGTAGGGTCTCAGGATTGAAATGGGAAGGATTTGGATATCACATCTCTTGCTATAGGAAGGGTCTCAGTTTTTTATTAGAAACATTGAGATATCACATCTCATGCTATAGGAGGGGTTTCAGGATTGGAAGGGGAAGGATTTGGATATCATATCTCATGTTATAGGACGGGTCCCAGGTTTGGTATTAGAAGCATTGAGATATCACATCTCATGGTATAGGAAGGGTGTCAGGGTTGGAATGGGAAGGTGTTGGATATCACATCTCATCCAATAGGAAGGGTCTCAGGTTTGGAATGGGAAATAATTGGGTATCACATCTCATGTTATAGGAAGGATCTCAGGATTGGAATGGGAAGGATTTGGATATCACATCTCTTGCTATAGGAAGGGTCTCAGGATTGGAATGGGAAGGAGTTGGATATCCCTTCTCATGCTATAGGAAGGGTCTCAGGTTGGAATGGGAAGGAGTTGGATATCACATCTCATGTTATAGGAAGGTTCTCAGGATTGGAATGGGAAGGATTTGGATATCACATCTCTTGCTATTGGAATGGTCTCAGGTTTTTTATTAGAAAAATTGAGATATCACATCTCATGCTATAGGAAGGGTTTCAGGATTGGAATGGGAAGGAGTTGGATATCACATCTCATGTTATAGGAAGGGTCTCAGGATTGGAATGGGAAGGATTTGGATATCACATCTCTTGCTATAGGAAGGGTCTCAGGTTTTTTATTAGAAACATTGAGATATCACATCTCATGCTAAAGGAAGGGTTTCAGGATTGGAATGGGAAGGATTTGGATATAATATCTCATGTTATAGGACGGGTCCCAGGTTTGGTATTAGAAGCATTGAGATATCACTTCTCATGCTATCGGAAGGATCTCAGGTTTAGTATTAGAAGCATTGAGATATCACATCTCATGCTATCAGAAGGGTCTCAGGATTGGAATGGGAAGGAGTTGGATATCACATCTCATGCTAAAGGGAGGGTCTCAGGTTGGAATGGGAAGGAGTTGGATATCACATCTCATGTTATAGGTAGGGTCTCAGGATTGAAATGGAAGGGGAAGGATTTGGATATCACATCTCATGTTATCGGAAGGATCTCAGGTTTGGTATTAGAAGCATTGAGATATCTATCACATCTCATGCTATAGGAAGGGTCTCAGGATTGGAATGGGAAGGAGATGGATATCACATCTCATGCTAAAGGAAGGGTCTCATGTTTGGTAGAAGCATTGAGATATCACATCTCATGCTATAGGAAGGGTCTCAGGATTGAAATGGGAAGGAGTTGGATATCACATCTCATGCCATAGGAAGGGTCTCAGGTTTGGTATAAGCATTGAGATATCACATCTCTGCTATCGGAAGGGTCTCAGGATTGGAATGGGAAGGTCTTAGATATCACATCTCATGCTATAGGGAGGGTCTCAGTTTTGATATTAGAAGCATTGATATATCACATCTCATGCTATCGGAAGGGTCTCAGGATTGGAATGGGAAGGAGCTGGATATCACATCTCATGCTAAAGGAAGGGTCTCAAGTTTGGAAGGGGAAGGATTTGGATATCACATCTCATGTTATAGGACGGGTCTCAGGTTTGGTATTAGAAGCATTAAGATATCACATCTCATGGTATAGGAAGGGTTTCAGGATTGGAATGGGAAGGAGTTGGATATCATATCTCATGCTATAGGAAGGGTCTCAGGATTGGAATGGGAAGGAGTTTGATATCAAATCTCATGCCATAGGAAGGGTCTCAGGTTTGGTATTAGAAGCATTGAGATATCACATCTCATGCTATAGGAAGTGTCTGAGGATTGGAATGGGAAGGAGTTGGATATCCCATCTCATGTTATAGGAAGGGTCTCAGGTTTGGTAGAAGCATTGAGATATCACATCTCATGCTATAGGAAGAGTCTCAGGATTGGAATGGGAAGGAGTTGGATATCACGTCTCATGCTATAGGGAGGGTCTCAAGTTTGATATTAGAAGCATTGAGATATCACATCTCATGCTATAGGAAGGGTCTCAGGATTGGAATGGGAAGGAGTTGGATATCACATCTCATGCCATAGGAAGGGTCTCAGGTTTGGTATAAGCAGTGAGATATCACATCTCATGCTATAGGAAGGGCCTCAGGATTGGAATGGGAAGGAGTTGGATATCACATCTCATGTTATAGGAAGGATCTCAGGTTTGGTATTAGAAGCATTGAGACATCACATCTCATGCTATAGGAAGGGTCTCAGGTTGGAATGGGAAGGAGTTGGATATCACATCTCATGTTATAGGTAGGGTCTCAGGATTGAAATGGGAAGGATTTGGATATCACATCTCTTGCTATAGGAAGGGTCTCAGTTTTTTATTAGAAACATTGAGATATCACATCTCATGCTATAGGAGGGGTTTCAGGATTGGAATGGGAAGGATTTGGATATCACATCTCATGCTAAAGGAAGGGTCTCAGGTTTGGAAGGGGAAGGATTTGGATATCATATCTCATGTTATAGGACGGGTCCCAGGTTTGGTATTAGAAGCATTGAGATATCACATCTCATGGTATAGGAAGGGTGTCAGGATTGGAATGGGAAGGTGTTGGATATCATCCAATAGGAAGGGTCTCAGGTTTGGAATGGGAAATAATTGGGTATCACATCTCATGTTATAGGAAGGATCTCAGGATTGGAATGGGAAGGAATTGGATATCACATCTCTTGCTATAGGAAGGGTCTCAGGATTGGAATGGGAAGGCGTTGGATATCCCTTCTCATGCTATAGGAAGGGTCTCAGGTTGGAATGGGAAGGAGTTGGATATCACATCTCATGTTATAGGAAGGGTCTCAGGATTGGAATGGGAAGGATTTGGATATCACATCTCTTGCTATTGGAAGGGTCTCAGGTTTTTTATTAGAAAAATTGAGATATCACATCTCATGCTATAGGAAGGGTTTCAGGATTGGAATGGGAAGGAGTTGGATATCACATCTCATGTTATAGGAAGGGTCTCAGGATTGGAATGGGAAGGATTTGGATATCACATCTCTTGCTATAGGAAGGGTCTCAGGTTTTTTATTAGAAACATTGAGATATCACATCTCATGCTAAAGGAAGGGTTTCAGGATTGGAATGGGAAGGATTTGGATATAATATCTCATGTTATAGGACGGGTCCCAGGTTTGGTATTAGAAGCATTGAGATATCACTTCTCATGCTATCGGAAGGATCTCAGGTTTAGTATTAGAAGCATTGAGATATCACATCTCATGCTATCAGAAGGGTCTCAGGATTGGAATGGGAAGTAGTTGGATATCACATCTCATGCTAAAGGGAGGGTCTCAGGTTTGGAAGGGGAAGGATTTGGATATCACATCTCATGTTATCGGAAGGATCTCAGGTTTGGTATTAGAAGCATTGAGATATCACATCTCATGCTATAGGAAGGGTCTCAGGATTGGAATGGGAAGGAGATGGATATCACATCTCATGCTAAAGGAAGGGTCTCATGTTTGGTAGAAACATTGAGATATCACATCTCATGCTATAGGAAGGGTCTCAGGATTGAAATGGGAAGGAGTTGGATATCACATCTCATGCCATAGGAAGGGTCTCAGGTTTGGTATAAGCATTGAGATATCACATCTCTGCTATTGGAAGGGTCTCAGGATTGGAATGGGAAGGACTTAGATATCACATCTCATGCTATAGGGAGGGTCTCAGTTTTGATATTAGAAGCATTGAGATATCACATCTCATGCTATCGGAAGGGTCTCAGGATTGGAATGGGAAGGAGCTGGATGTCACATCTCATGCTAAAGGAAGGGTCTCAGGTTTGGAAGGGTAAGGATTTGGATATCACATCTCATGTTATAGGACGGGTCTCAGGTTTGGTATTAGAAGCATTAAGATATCACATCTCATGGTATAGGAAGGGTTTCAGGATTGGAATGGGAAGGAGTTGGATATCATATCTCATGCTATAGGAAGGGTCTCAGGATTGGAATGGGAAGGAGTTTGATATCAAATCTCATGCCATAGGAAGGGTCTGAGGTTTGGTATTAGAAGCATTGAGATATCACATCTCATGCTATAGGAAGTGTCTGAGGATTGGAATGGGAAGGAGTTGGATATCACATCTCATGTTATAGGAAGGGTCTCAGGATTGGAATGGGAAGGATTTGGATATCACATCTCTTGCTATAGGAAGGGTCTCAGGTTTTTTATTAGAAACATTGAGATATCACATCTCATGCTAAAGGAAGGGTTTTAGGATTGGAATGGGAAGGATTTGGATATCATATCTCATGTTATAGGACGGGTCCCAGGTTTGGTATTAGAAGCATTGAGATATCACTTCTCATGCTATCAGAAGGATCTCAGGTTTAGTATTAGAAGCATTGAGATATCACATCTCATGCTATCAGAAGGGTCTCAGGATTGGAATGGGAAGGAGTTGGATATCACATCTCATGCTAAAGGGAGGGTCTCATGTTTGGAAGGGGAAGGATTTGGATATCACATCTCATGTTATCGGAAGGATCTCAGGTTTGGTATTAGAAGCATTGAGATATCACATCTCATGCTATAGGAAGGGTCTCAGGATTGGAATGGGAAGGAGATGGATATCACATCTCATGCTAAAGGAAGGGTCTCATGTTTGGTAGAAGCATTGAGATATCACATCTCATGCTATAGGAAGGGTCTCAGGATTGAAATGGGAAGGAGTTGGATATCACATCTCATGCCATAGGAAGGGTCTCAGGTTTGGTATAAGCATTGAGATATCACATCTCTGCTATCGGAAGGGTCTCAGGATTGGAATGCGAAGGACTTAGATATCACATCTCATGCTATAGGGAGGGTCTCAGTTTTGATATTAGAAGCATTGAGATATCACATCTCATGCTATCGGAAGGGTCTCAGGATTGGAATGGGAAGGAGCTGGATATCACATCTCTTGCTATAGGAAGGGTCTCATTTTTTTATTAGAAACATTGAGATATCACATCTCATGCTAAAGGAAGGGTTTCAGGATTCGAATGGTAGGGATGTTGATATAATATCTCATGTTATAGGACGGGTCCCAGGTTTGGTATTAGAAGCATTGAGATATCACTTCTCATGCTATCGGAAGGATCTCAGGTTTAGTATTAGAAGCATTGAGATATCACATCTCATGCTATCAGAAGGGTCTCGGGATTGGAATGGGAAGGAGTTGGATATCACATCTCATGCTAAAGGGAGGGTCTCAGGTTTGGAAGGGGAAGGATTTGGATATCACATCTCATGTTATCGGAAGGATCTCAGGTTTGGTATTAGAAGCATTGAGATATCACATCTCATGCTATAGGAAGGGTCTCAGGATTGGAATGGGAAGGAGATGGATATCACATCTCATGCTAAAGGAAGGGTCTCAGGATTGAAATGGGAAGGAGTTGGATATCACATCTCATGCCATAGGAAGGGTCTCAGGTTTGGTATAAGCACTGAGATATCACATCTCTGCTATCGGAAGGGTCTCAGGATTGGAATGGGAAGGTCTTAGATATCACATCTCATGCTATAGGGAGGGTCTCAGTTTTGATATTAGAAGCATTGATATATCACATCTCATGCTATCGGAAGGGTCTCAGGATTGGAATGGGAAGGAGCTGGATATCACATCTCATGCTAAAGGAAGGGTCTCAGGTTTGGAAGGGGAAGGATTTGGATATCACATCTCATGTTATAGGACGGGTCTCAGGTTTGGTATTAGAAGCATTAAGATATCACATCTCATGGTATAGGAAGGGTTTCAGGATTGGAATGGGAAGGAGTTGGATATCATATCTCATGCTATAGGAAGGGTCTCAGGATTGGAATGGGAAGGAGTTTGATATCAAATCTCATGCCATAGGAAGGGTCTCAGGTTTGGTATTAGAAGCATTGAGATATCACATCTCATGGTATAGGAAGGGTGTCAGGATTGGAATGGGAAGGTGTTGGATATCATCCAATAGGAAGGGTCTCAGGTTTGGAATGGGAAATAATTGGGTATCACATCTCATGTTATAGGAAGGATCTCAGGATTGGAATGGGAAGGAATTGGATATCACATCTCTTGCTATAGGAAGGGTCTCAGGATTGGAATGGGAAGGCGTTGGATATCCCTTCTCATGCTATAGGAAGGGTCTCAGGTTGGAATGGGAAGGAGTTGGATATCACATCTCATGTTATAGGAAGGGTCTCAGGATTGGAATGGGAAGGATTTGGATATCACATCTCTTGCTATTGGAAGGGTCTCAGGTTTTTTATTAGAAAAATTGAGATATCACATCTCATGCTATAGGAAGGGTTTCAGGATTGGAATGGGAAGGAGTTGGATATCACATCTCATGTTATAGGAAGGGTCTCAGGATTGGAATGGGAAGGATTTGGATATCACATCTCTTGCTATAGGAAGGGTCTCAGGTTTTTTATTAGAAACATTGAGATATCACATCTCATGCTAAAGGAAGGGTTTCAGGATTGGAATGGGAAGGATTTGGATATAATATCTCATGTTATAGGACGGGTCCCAGGTTTGGTATTAGAAGCATTGAGATATCACTTCTCATGCTATCGGAAGGATCTCAGGTTTAGTATTAGAAGCATTGAGATATCACATCTCATGCTATCAGAAGGGTCTCAGGATTGGAATGGGAAGTAGTTGGATATCACATCTCATGCTAAAGGGAGGGTCTCAGGTTTGGAAGGGGAAGGATTTGGATATCACATCTCATGTTATCGGAAGGATCTCAGGTTTGGTATTAGAAGCATTGAGATATCACATCTCATGCTATAGGAAGGGTCTCAGGATTGGAATGGGAAGGAGATGGATATCACATCTCATGCTAAAGGAAGGGTCTCATGTTTGGTAGAAACATTGAGATATCACATCTCATGCTATAGGAAGGGTCTCAGGATTGAAATGGGAAGGAGTTGGATATCACATCTCATGCCATAGGAAGGGTCTCAGGTTTGGTATAAGCATTGAGATATCACATCTCTGCTATTGGAAGGGTCTCAGGATTGGAATGGGAAGGACTTAGATATCACATCTCATGCTATAGGGAGGGTCTCAGTTTTGATATTAGAAGCATTGAGATATCACATCTCATGCTATCGGAAGGGTCTCAGGATTGGAATGGGAAGGAGCTGGATATCACATCTCATGCTAAAGGAAGGGTCTCAGGTTTGGAAGGGTAAGGATTTGGATATCACATCTCATGTTATAGGACGGGTCTCAGGTTTGGTATTAGAAGCATTAAGATATCACATCTCATGGTATAGGAAGGGTTTCAGGATTGGAATGGGAAGGAGTTGGATATCATATCTCATGCTATAGGAAGGGTCTCAGGATTGGAATGGGAAGGAGTTTGATATCAAATCTCATGCCATAGGAAGGGTCTGAGGTTTGGTATTAGAAGCATTGAGATATCACATCTCATGCTATAGGAAGTGTCTGAGGATTGGAATGGGAAGGAGTTGGATATCACATCTCATGTTATAGGAAGGGTCTCAGGATTGGAATGGGAAGGATTTGGATATCACATCTCTTGCTATAGGAAGGGTCTCAGGTTTTTTATTAGAAACATTGAGATATCACATCTCATGCTAAAGGAAGGGTTTTAGGATTGGAATGGGAAGGATTTGGATATCATATCTCATGTTATAGGACGGGTCCCAGGTTTGGTATTAGAAGCATTGAGATATCACTTCTCATGCTATCAGAAGGATCTCAGGTTTAGTATTAGAAGCATTGAGATATCACATCTCATGCTATCAGAAGGGTCTCAGGATTGGAATGGGAAGGAGTTGGATATCACATCTCATGCTAAAGGGAGGGTCTCATGTTTGGAAGGGGAAGGATTTGGATATCACATCTCATGTTATCGGAAGGATCTCAGGTTTGGTATTAGAAGCATTGAGATATCACATCTCATGCTATAGGAAGGGTCTCAGGATTGGAATGGGAAGGAGATGGATATCACATCTCATGCTAAAGGAAGGGTCTCATGTTTGGTAGAAGCATTGAGATATCACATCTCATGCTATAGGAAGGGTCTCAGGATTGAAATGGGAAGGAGTTGGATATCACATCTCATGCCATAGGAAGGGTCTCAGGTTTGGTATAAGCATTGAGATATCACATCTCTGCTATCGGAAGGGTCTCAGGATTGGAATGCGAAGGACTTAGATATCACATCTCATGCTATAGGGAGGGTCTCAGTTTTGATATTAAAAGCATTGAGATATCACATCTCATGCTATCGGAAGGGTCTCAGGATTGGAATGGGAAGGAGCTGGATATCACATCTCTTGCTATAGGAAGGGTCTCATTTTTTTTATTAGAAACATTGAGATATCACATCTCATGCTAAAGGAAAGGTTTCAGGATTCGAATGGTAGGGATGTTGATATAATATCTCATGTTATAGGACGGGTCCCAGGTTTGGTATTAGAAGCATTGAGATATCACTTCTCATGCTATCGGAAGGATCTCAGGTTTAGTATTAGAAGCATTGAGATATCACATCTCATGCTATCAGAAGGGTCTCGGGATTGGAATGGGAAGGAGTTGGATATCACATCTCATGCTAAAGGGAGGGTCTCAGGTTTGGAAGGGGAAGGATTTGGATATCACATCTCATGTTATCGGAAGGATCTCAGGTTTGGTATTAGAAGCATTGAGATATCACATCTCATGCTATAGGAAGGGTCTCAGGATTGGAATGGGAAGGAGATGGATATCACATCTCATGCTAAAGGAAGGGTCTCAGGATTGAAATGGGAAGGAGTTGGATATCACATCTCATGCCATAGGAAGGGTCTCAGGTTTGGTATAAGCACTGAGATATCACATCTCTGCTATCGGAAGGGTCTCAGGATTGGAATGGGAAGGTCTTAGATATCACATCTCATGCTATAGGGAGGGTCTCAGTTTTGATATTAGAAGCATTGATATATCACATCTCATGCTATCGGAAGGGTCTCAGGATTGGAATGGGAAGGAGCTGGATATCACATCTCATGCTAAAGGAAGGGTCTCAGGTTTGGAAGGGGAAGGATTTGGATATCACATCTCATGTTATAGGACGGGTCTCAGGTTTGGTATTAGAAGCATTAAGATATCACATCTCATGGTATAGGAAGGGTTTCAGGATTGGAATGGGAAGGAGTTGGATATCATATCTCATGCTATAGGAAGGGTCTCAGGATTGGAATGGGAAGGAGTTTGATATCAAATCTCATGCCATAGGAAGGGTCTCAGGTTTGGTATTAGAAGCATTGAGATATCACATCTCATGCTATAGGAAGTGTCTGAGGATTGGAATGGGAAGGAGTTGGATATTGTTAGGAAAGATTTCGTTATTGTAGGGAACTTTCCTTCCATGTGGCAACCCCTAAACTTTTTGCTATTGTTTTCAACCTGTTTTCTTGACTTTGCCAGAGAAGTGCAGCCTTCTGCTGTACTCCTCTGGGCTTTCGCTCCTTTCTTACGGGGAAACTGACATGCCCTTAAGACAGTCAGTACCGGGGAACGCTGTTTCCCGTAGTTTCTTTTATCGTGTCGCCATTTTAGTGCAACACGACACAAGAGGGCACTGTAAGCTAAGTTACAGCTCTCTTGGGTCTCTAGCCTTCTACAAACCCTAGACACTCTTTTCGGATGGGTTTTGGATCGGTGCAAGTCATTCAGGGACTGGGCTGGTGGCAGCGATCATTTGGTTTATTTTGAGCTCCTTTTGCCGTTCTGAGCACGTTTTTGCCGCGAACACAAAAGGGTGGCCCGGCTACACAAAATGGCCGGACCACGAGGCTCCTTTGTCTAGTCCACTGTCCGTCTTGCTCCCTTTACCTTCCCCCGGGTCAGGCGACCCGGGGCCTTCCTTATTTGGGCATGTAGTTTCCCGCGAAACACGGTTGCTTTCGCGGGCTTCTACATGTCGTTTGAGTGCCCCCAGGATGTGGGCTGGGCTGTCTGGTCCCAATACACATCCTGGGTGCCAGAGAGTCTAGGGTGGTGTGAATGCCTGGGACCACCGTGGTCCGTGATTGGTCCACGTATGGTATGTGTGTTGATGAGCGGATCTCCCATTGGCTCCCCTCCGTTTTGGCGCGAAGGGAACCGTGGATAAGAGGGAGCTGGAAACACCACTACCATGTCGATCTCCTGAGTTCTTACGAACCCAGGGATACAGGAGCCAAGTATCCTGCGAACACGAGGCTGGACCGAGGAATCGCTGGTGACCCCCTGAAGAACTTCTGCTCCTCATTGCTGTCGTCCGGTGAAGCCCTTTCCACCTAAGATCGAACAAGAAGGCCTGTACTGGCGCTTCGACCTATTGGAATAGCAGGACCAGCTATTCCCGGCACCTTCATCAACTCCTGCTGTAAGCCTTCGGAAGTGTCTCTGGGCCATCCAGTTGACTGACCAGCTTACTAAGGAGGCCTGCTCTGTAATCGCCGACAGGTTGGGTGGTATTCTGAGTCCGGGGCATGCTCACACGCTTCGTTTGCTTAGCAGTCCTAAGCTAGAGGTGAGCGGTGCTCGTTTGGCTTGAATACACCCGGCCGTTCCGTTGCCCTGCCGTGGCGACAAAACTGTGCTTGTTTCTTCGATCGGGACGTCTTTTTACTCTGCACGACGACGAGACGTTCCCTGCTCTTCAGAACCTGCCAGAAGCTGCATCTATCGAGGAGAAGCTCGGGCCTGCTTGCTTCGGGGACCGGTGAGTAGATTAGCTAGGATCTGGTCGCCCTCCTGCAGTGCCCTTTGCTTTTCCCCGCTGTGAATACAGCACCCCTTGTCCGTACTCGCGCCCTGCTTCTGCCTCACAGTGGAGGCTGCGCTAGAGTCGCGGACCGTGTTCTCCTTCATTAGAGCTCCCTACAGAGCTGTTCAACGTCCTCCGAAGAGCTTCACCTTCTGCCCATTGGCACCGGCGTGTGCAGGTACTTTTGAGCGCTAGGCTCCACTCTTCGTAGGGATTGGACTACCATCCAGTTAGGGGCCTCAGAAGGCGGACATATCACTCGCATTGGTTCGCACTGCCTGTTTTCCTTCCCCTGCAGGTGGATAACATATTTCGTGCTGCTAATGCTGTGAAACTGTGTATTCTGTATATATATTGGGTGGATAGTGTATGTGTTGGTTTAATATCGTTGTATGTTGCTGCTTTTACTGTGGTCATTAGTTTTGAGGCCTTATAATAAATGTGTATCTATTTTTGATATAAACAACTGTTTGGAGTAGTTTGTAAGCGCTCTTGCTCTGTGTGCTCATTGCGGGCTTTCAGTCACCCTCACCCCTCTTGAGACCTAGTCTTGACCGCCGCGATCGCTACCTTGATTGGTCTGGCTTGTCCAGAGGTTACCCTGTTCCAAGTAATTAGGTTGGCCTTCTGAACCTCTGCGCCACCAGGACAGAGTTCAGAAATCCGTCTTAACAAATTGGTGGCAGCGGTGGGATACGACTGAAGGTATCCAGTGTTGCGCACGAGCTAAGGCGTTTTCAGGTTATTCCAACCAGGACACGCAGTAAAGTATTGAATATAACGTTAAAAAGGCCATAGTCCTATCGACAGTATGGAAACGAATACTTTATTAACCTTAAATGCTTCGAAATCTGAAACATTGAAGAAGATGTGTGCGGAGAGAGGGGTTTCCTCTCAAGGCACTAAATTGGAAATGATCCAGAGAATCGTGGCGTGGCAAGAAGCGCAGCTTGACGCTATAACTTCCGAGGACAGTGCAGAAGGTGGTGGGGCTGCTCTCACTGGCAGAACCGACGGTTCTGCCGCTGCACTGATCCATCACGACCACGAGGACAGGGAGGATGTAATGTCTAATGTTTCCTCTGCCAGTATTGATGGGGAGGCTATGCTTGAATTCAAGAAGCAAGAGCTGCGGTTTAGGCAGCAGGAGCTTGAATTCAGCATAGCCAAACTGAAAATCGACCAGGCAGAAAAACAAAAAGACAGGGATCACCAGTTGGAACTGGCCAAGCTTCAGTTCGCAAATGGGTCCAAGGGTCCTGGACATGGTTCTGGGGCTTCCTCTCATCCACGGTTTCCAAAAGATCTGCTCAGTGTGTATGAGGAACGAAATGACATTATGGACTGGTTAAATGCGTTTGAGTATGCATGCGAGGTTCAGGAGGTTGATAATGCGGATAAGATTGCATGGTTACTCAGCAGACTGCCCCATTCTGGTTGCAGTGCCATTATGGAAATGTCGAAGGCTGAGCGCGCTGATTTTGCAATGTTGAAGCAGACTCTCATTTTAAAGTTTGGGAAGACTCCGACCCAATATTTGAAAAGGTTTAGAGAGTATAAGAAAAAGGAAGGTGGTACTTGGGTGTCGTATGTAGCTGAGTCCCTGAAAAACTTGACTGGCTGGGTTGAAGGTTATAAGGTTTCTACCTTCGAAGGCATGATCAATCTGGTCATGCTGGAACACATTTTTGCTTCTTCTTCCCCGGAGCTTAAGCAGCATTTGGCCGATTCGAAGGAGATAGATCCTAAGAAGCTGGCCATTGCAGCAGATTTATGGGTGTCACATCGAGTGTCCCATAAGGACAAAACTCATCCTGGTAAGCAGGAAGAAGGGAAAAAGTCCAAAGATGTGGAGGGTGGGGAATCTGCTAAATCTTCTTCCCATAAGGGCCACAAAAAGAAAAATAAGGGTAAGCCATCCGAGAACTCACAGGGTAGTGGAGGTTCGCCTCCGAAACAGAACTCTGGTTATAATAAGCCTCCCTACGTAAACAGACCCAATGGGGCTTGTTTTTCTTGTGGAGCAACTGACCATGTGAAGGGGGATCCCCGTTGTAAGGTTAGACCTTTGGGGGTCCACTCCGCTAATCTGGCCTTCTCCTCCTACGAGGAAGAAGAGATTACAGGAGCATCCTTCTCCTCAGACTCATTTCCCAGCGGAATAGAGGCTGAGGTAGTTTTAGTGTCCCTGGGTTCCTGGGAGCCTAAAGTCGCAGAGGCGTATGCTAGGATTCCAGATAATACCAAGCACTACTTTAAAGACAGTGTGCTGATCAATGGAGTGGATACTCCAGCTCTTAGGGATAGTGGGTGCAGTCGAACTGTAGTGGATTCTACCTTGGTAGACTCAGAGGAAGTTGCCAGAGCTACTCTGATGCCCACTAAGTTGGCTGACGGCCCCCTCCGTATGTTTCCCGTGATCCCTGTTAATCTAACTTTAAATGGTACAGCAGTTAGGATTCCAGTGAGCATTCAGAGAAACGTCCCGGGAAAGGTCTTGTTGGGCAATGATCTCAGAGCTCTAGGGCTCGTAGGAGACACTGCCGAAAGACCCTACACACGGTCTCAAGCACGGGCAGCATTGGCCAAGTCCAATACGCCGCCCCAGCCGAAGGGGAAACCCAAGGCGAAAGGAGTCAACAAGTCCCGACGGGGGAAAGAGAATATTCCCCCGAACTCGCCTACCACTGCGGTGGAGGGAGTTGGTCAATCGCCCGAGCCTGACGAGGAGGTGGCGATGCCTGAAGTGTTCGACCCCAACGACCATCCTGAACTAAAAGACTTGTTAGTTGAAGGAGGTCCTGATAGGGACGACTTCAGTAAGGGCCAACGTGAGTGCCCATCTCTGGAAGGCCTAAGGAGACAGGCCTGCTCCCAGCTTGAGGGTGAACCTCCTGGGTTGCAAAGGATTTACCAGGAAGGTGGACTCCTTTATAGTGAGCCCACAGAGTCTACAGAAGGAGACCATAGGAGGTTGGTGGTTTCCCTTGCTGTTAGGCCCTTCCTCCTGCAGTTGGCGCATGTCGTTCCCCTTGCTGGTCACCTTGGTATGAGGAGGACCAAGCAAAGGTTATCCATGCACTTCTACTGGCCCAAGATGGGGGAGCAAGTAGAAAGTCACTGCAGGAGTTGTGCCGCCTGCCAGTTGTCTGGTAAGGTTGGTGCGACAATCCAAGCTCCGTTGGTACCGCTCCCAGTTGTGGGGGTACCATTTGAAAGGGTAGGGATCGACATGGTTGGTCCCCTTGACCCGCAAACATCCTCAGGCAATAGGTTTATCCTGGTGCTGGTCGACCATGCAACCAGGTATCCTGAGGCCGTCCCATTTACAACTGTAACTGCCAAGCCAGTTGCAGAAGCTTTACTCGGCATGTTTACTAGGGTTGGCTTCCCTAAAGAAGTTGTGCCGGATGATGGCAGCAACTTTATGTCGAAGTATAGGCAGGCTATGTGGAAAGAATGTGGGGTCACCTACAGGTTCTCTTCTGCATACCGCCCCCAGACCGATGGTCTGGGGGGGCGTCTTAACAGGACGTTAAAAAGCATGATTGGGGCTCTGGAGGAGCCTCAGAGAAGAAAATGGGATCTTCTTGTTTCATGCTTGCTGTTTGCCTACCGAGAGGTACCACAGGAGGGTGTTGGCTTCAGCCCCTTCGAACTTCTGTTCGGTCATCCCGTACGGGGACCCTTAGCCATCATCAAAGAGGGATGGGAGATGCCCACTCCCCCTGTTACTACCAATGTAGTTGATTATGTGCTAGGGCTCAGAAAACGGATGGTACTTCTGATAGGCTTGACTAGTGATAAATTGAAGGCAGGGCAAGCGCTGGTGAAACCTTGGTACGACCAGAAAGCTTCCCTCATCAACTTTACACTTGGTCAGCAAGTCCTGATCATGAATCTCATAAGGCCTCGAGCTTTACAGGACAAATGGTCAGGCCCTTACCCAGTGGTGGAGCCCCTGGGTGAGGTTAACTATTCAGTGGACCTTGGAAGGCCTGGACAGGCTCCCAAAGTGCTTCCCGTGAATAGGCTGAAGGCTTTCGGCCCAAGCGTCGAAATCGTAGCACTGCTCCTGGCTTCAGATGTTGAGGAAGAGGAGTCTGAACCTCTCCCCGACCTGTTCCCAAGCAGTCCTTCAGTTAGCTCTTTTGAGGGTGTCCGAGTGGCCCCTCACCAAAATGGACAAGGCTCAGTGGTTTACCTTGGACATGAAGTAGGTGGAGGGAGGAGACAGCCTCTATCCAGTAAAGTACAAGCAGTACAAGACTGGCCTACCCCCACTACACAAACCCAAGTGAGAGCCTTCTTAGGACTCACGGGTTATTACCGCAATTTTATGGCAGACTATGGCACCATAGCTGCTCCTCTGACTGCCCTCACAACTCCGAAGAAACCCAAGAAGGTAACTTGGACTGACGAGTGTGAGAAGGCCTTCAATGGCTTGAAAGACTCCTTGTGCCAGGCCCCTGTGCTCAGGGCCCCTGATTATCAAAGACCTTTTATCGTGCAGACGGATGCCTCTGACACTGGGATAGGAGCTGTACTATCGCAAGTAGATGAGAAGGGTAAGGAACACCCTATCGGTTTTATTAGTCGCCAGCTTAAGGACAGAGAGCTCAGATGGTCCACGGTAGAGAAAGAATGTTTCTCTGTTGTGTGGGCCCTAAGGAAGCTGCGGCCCTACCTCTATGGGACCCACTTCACTGTGCAGACTGACCATAAGCCGTTAAAGTGGCTAATGAACATGAAGGGGGAGAATCCAAAGTTGCTTAGGTGGTCCATAAGTCTACAAGGCTTCGACTTCACTATTGAGCATAGGCCAGGTGTCCAACATAGCAATGCTGATGGGTTGTCCAGAATGTTTTACCGACCTGAACAAGAGACTCATCCAGGGGTGGATTAGTTCCCCCTGTCCATAGTCTGGGAGGGGCGAGTGTTAGGAAAGATTTCGTTATTGTAGGGAACTTTCCTTCCATGTGGCAACCCCTAAACTTTTTGCTATTGTTTTCAACCTGTTTTCTTGACTTTGCCAGAGAAGTGCAGCCTTCTGCTGTACTCCTCTGGGCTTTCGCTCCTTTCTTACGGGGAAACTGACATGCCCTTAAGACAGTCAGTACCGGGGAACGCTGTTTCCCGTAGTTTCTTTTATCGTGTCGCCATTTTAGTGCAACACGACACAAGAGGGCACTGTAAGCTAAGTTACAGCTCTCTTGGGTCTCTAGCCTTCTACAAACCCTAGACACTCTTTTCGGATGGGTTTTGGATCGGTGCAAGTCATTCAGGGACTGGGCTGGTGGCAGCGATCATTTGGTTTATTTTGAGCTCCTTTTCCCGTTCTGAGCACGTTTTTGCCGCGAACACAAAAGGGTGGCCCGGCTACACAAAATGGCCGGACCACGAGGCTCCTTTGTCTAGTCCACTGTCCGTCTTGCTCCCTTTACCTTCCCCCGGGTCAGGCGACCCGGGGCCTTCCTTATTTGGGCATGTAGTTTCCCGCGAAACACGGTTGCTTTCGCGGGCTTCTACATGTCGTTTGAGTGCCCCCAGGATGTGGGCTGGGCTGTCTGGTCCCAATACACATCCTGGGTGCCAGAGAGTCTAGGGTGGTGTGAATGCCTGGGACCACCGTGGTCCGTGATTGGTCCACGTATGGTATGTGTGTTGATGAGCGGATCTCCCATTGGCTCCCCTCCGTTTTGGCGCGAAGGGAACCGTGGATAAGAGGGAGCTGGAAACACCACTACCATGTCGATCTCCTGAGTTCTTACGAACCCAGGGATACAGGAGCCAAGTATCCTGCGAACACGAGGCTGGACCGAGGAATCGCTGGTGACCCCCTGAAGAACTTCTGCTCCTCATTGCTGTCGTCCGGTGAAGCCCTTTCCACCTAAGATCGAACAAGAAGGCCTGTACTGGCGCTTCGACCTATTGGAATAGCAGGACCAGCTATTCCCGGCACCTTCATCAACTCCTGCTGTAAGCCTTCGGAAGTGTCTCTGGGCCATCCAGTTGACTGACCAGCTTACTAAGGAGGCCTGCTCTGTAATCGCCGACAGGTTGGGTGGTATTCTGAGTCCGGGGCATGCTCACACGCTTCGTTTGCTTAGCAGTCCTAAGCTAGAGGTGAGCGGTGCTCGTTTGGCTTGAATACACCCGGCCGTTCCGTTGCCCTGCCGTGGCGACAAAACTGTGCTTGTTTCTTCGATCGGGACGTCTTTTTACTCTGCACGACGACGAGACGTTCCCTGCTCTTCAGAACCTGCCAGAAGCTGCATCTATCGAGGAGAAGCTCGGGCCTGCTTGCTTCGGGGACCGGTGAGTAGATTAGCTAGGATCTGGTCGCCCTCCTGCAGTGCCCTTTGCTTTTCCCCGCTGTGAATACAGCACCCCTTGTCCGTACTCGCGCCCTGCTTCTGCCTCACAGTGGAGGCTGCGCTAGAGTCGCGGACCGTGTTCTCCTTCATTAGAGCTCCCTACAGAGCTGTTCAACGTCCTCCGAAGAGCTTCACCTTCTGCCCATTGGCACCGGCGTGTGCAGGTACTTTTGAGCGCTAGGCTCCACTCTTCGTAGGGATTGGACTACCATCCAGTTAGGGGCCTCAGAAGGCGGACATATCACTCGCATTGGTTCGCACTGCCTGTTTTCCTTCCCCTGCAGGTGGATAACATATTTCGTGCTGCTAATGCTGTGAAACTGTGTATTCTGTATATATATTGGGTGGATAGTGTATGTGTTGGTTTAATATCGTTGTATGTTGCTGCTTTTACTGTGGTCATTAGTTTTGAGGCCTTATAATAAATGTGTATCTATTTTTGATATAAACAACTGTTTGGAGTAGTTTGTAAGCGCTCTTGCTCTGTGTGCTCATTGCGGGCTTTCAGTCACCCTCACCCCTCTTGAGACCTAGTCTTGACCGCCGCGATCGCTACCTTGATTGGTCTGGCTTGTCCAGAGGTTACCCTGTTCCAAGTAATTAGGTTGGCCTTCTGAACCTCTGCGCCACCAGGACAGAGTTCAGAAATCCGTCTTAACAGATATCCCATCTCATGTTATAGGAAGGGTCTCATGTTTGGTAGAAGCATTGAGATATCACATCTCATGCTATAGGAAGGGTCTCAGGTTGAAATGGGAAGGAGTTGGATATCACATCTCATGCCATAGGAAGGGTCTCAGGTTTGGTATAAGCACTGAGATATCACATCTCTGCTATCGGAAGGGTCTCAGGATTGGAATGGGAAGGTCTTAGATATCACATCTCATGCTATAGGGAGGGTCTCAGTTTTGATATTAGAAGCATTGATATATCACATCTCATGCTATCGGAAGGGTCTCAGGATTGGAATGGGAAGGAGCTGGATATCACATCTCATGCTAAAGGAAGGGTCTCAGGTTTGGAAGGGGAAGGATTTGGATATCACATCTCATGTTATAGGACGGGTCTCAGGTTTGGTATTAGAAGCATTAAGATATCACATCTCATGGTATAGGAAGGGTTTCAGGATTGGAATGGGAAGGAGTTGGATATCATATCTCATGCTAGAGGAAGGGTCTCAGGATTGGAATGGGAAGGAGTTTGATATCAAATCTCATGCCATAGGAAGGGTCTCAGGTTTGGTATTAGAAGCATTGAGATATCACATCTCATGCTATAGGAAGTGTCTGAGGATTGGAATGGGAAGGAGTTGGATATCCCATCTCATGTTATAGGAAGGGTCTCAGGTTTGGTAGAAGCATTGAGATATCACATCTCATGCTATAGGAAGAGTCTCAGGATTGGAATGGGAAGGAGTTGGATATCACGTCTCATGCTATAGGGAGGGTCTCAAGTTTGATATTAGAAGCATTGAGATATCACATCTCATGCTATAGGAAGGGTCTCAGGATTGGAATGGGAAGGAGTTGGATATCACATCTCATGCTATAGGAAGGGTCTCAGGTTTGGTATAAGCAGTGAGATATCACATCTCATGCTATAGGAAGGGCCTCAGGATTGGAATGGGAAGGAGTTGGATATCACATCTCATGTTATAGGAAGGATCTCAGGTTTGGTATTAGAAGCATTGAGACATCACATCTCATGCTATAGGAAGGGTCTCAGGTTGGAATGGGAAGGAGTTGGATATCACATCTCATGTTATAGGTAGGGTCTCAGGATTGAAATGGGAAGGATTTGGATATCACATCTCTTGCTATAGGAAGGGTCTCAGTTTTTTATTAGAAACATTGAGATATCACATCTCATGCTATAGGAGGGGTTTCAGGATTGGAAGGGGAAGGATTTGGATATCATATCTCATGTTATAGGACGGGTCCCAGGTTTGGTATTAGAAGCATTGAGATATCACATCTCATGGTATAGGAAGGGTGTCAGGATTGGAATGGGAAGGTGTTGGATATCACATCTCATCCAATAGGAAGGGTCTCAGGTTTGGAATGGGAAATAATTGGGTATCACATCTCATGTTATAGGAAGGATCTCAGGATTGGAATGGGAAGGATTTGGATATCACATCTCTTGCTATAGGAAGGGTCTCAGGATTGGAATGGGAAGGAGTTGGATATCCCTTCTCATGCTATAGGAAGGGTCTCAGGTTGGAATGGGAAGGAGTTGGATATCACATCTCATGTTATAGGAAGGTTCTCAGGATTGGAATGGGAAGGATTTGGATATCACATCTCTTGCTATTGGAAGGGTCTCAGGTTTTTTATTAGAAAAATTGAGATATCACATCTCATGCTATAGGAAGGGTTTCAGGATTGGAATGGGAAGGAGTTGGATATCACATCTCATGTTATAGGAAGGGTCTCAGGATTGGAATGGGAAGGATTTGGATATCACATCTCTTGCTATAGGAAGGGTCTCAGGTTTTTTATTAGAAACATTGAGATATCACATCTCATGCTAAAGGAAGGGTTTCAGGATTGGAATGGGAAGGATTTGGATATAATATCTCATGTTATAGGACGGGTCCCAGGTTTGGTATTAGAAGCATTGAGATATCACTTCTCATGCTATCGGAAGGATCTCAGGTTTAGTATTAGAAGCATTGAGATATCACATCTCATGCTATCAGAAGGGTCTCAGGATTGGAATGGGAAGGAGTTGGATATCACATCTCATGCTAAAGGGAGGGTCTCAGGTTGGAATGGGAAGGAGTTGGATATCACATCTCATGTTATAGGTAGGGTCTCAGGATTGAAATGGAAGGGGAAGGATTTGGATATCACATCTCATGTTATCGGAAGGATCTCAGGTTTGGTATTAGAAGCATTGAGATATCACATCTCATGCTATAGGAAGGGTCTCAGGATTGGAATGGGAAGGAGATGGATATCACATCTCATGCTAAAGGAAGGGTCTCATGTTTGGTAGAAGCATTGAGATATCACATCTCATGCTATCAGAAGGGTCTCGGGATTGGAATGGGAAGGAGTTGGATATCACATCTCATGCTAAAGGGAGGGTCTCAGGTTTGGAAGGGGAAGGATTTGGATATCACATCTCATGTTATCGGAAGGATCTCAGGTTTGGTATTAGAAGCATTGAGATATCACATCTCATGCTATAGGAAGGGTCTCAGGATTGGAATGGGAAGGAGATGGATATCACATCTCATGCTAAAGGAAGGGTCTCAGGATTGAAATGGGAAGGAGTTGGATATCACATCTCATGCCATAGGAAGGGTCTCAGGTTTGGTATAAGCACTGAGATATCACATCTCTGCTATCGGAAGGGTCTCAGGATTGGAATGGGAAGGTCTTAGATATCACATCTCATGCTATAGGGAGGGTCTCAGTTTTGATATTAGAAGCATTGATATATCACATCTCATGCTATCGGAAGGGTCTCAGGATTGGAATGGGAAGGAGCTGGATATCACATCTCATGCTAAAGGAAGGGTCTCAGGTTTGGAAGGGGAAGGATTTGGATATCACATCTCATGTTATAGGACGGGTCTCAGGTTTGGTATTAGAAGCATTAAGATATCACATCTCATGGTATAGGAAGGGTTTCAGGATTAGAATGGGAAGGAGTTGGATATCATATCTCATGCTATAGGAAGGGTCTCAGGATTGGAATGGGAAGGAGTTTGATATCAAATCTCATGCCATAGGAAGGGTCTCAGGTTTGGTATTAGAAGCATTGAGATATCACATCTCATGCTATAGGAAGTGTCTGAGGATTGGAATGGGAAGGAGTTGGATATCCCATCTCATGTTATAGGAAGGGTCTCATGTTTGGTAGAAGCATTGAGATATCACATCTCATGCTATAGGAAGGGTCTCAGGTTGAAATGGGAAGGAGTTGGATATCACATCTCATGCCATAGGAAGGGTCTCAGGTTTGGTATAAGCACTGAGATATCACATCTCTGCTATCGGAAGGGTCTCAGGATTGGAATGGGAAGGTCTTAGATATCACATCTCATGCTATAGGGAGGGTCTCAGTTTTGATATTAGAAGCATTGATATATCACATCTCATGCTATCGGAAGGGTCTCAGGATTGGAATGGGAAGGAGCTGGATATCACATCTCATGCTAAAGGAAGGGTCTCAGGTTTGGAAGGGGAAGGATTTGGATATCACATCTCATGTTATAGGACGGGTCTCAGGTTTGGTATTAGAAGCATTAAGATATCACATCTCATGGTATAGGAAGGGTTTCAGGATTGGAATGGGAAGGAGTTGGATATCATATCTCATGCTAGAGGAAGGGTCTCAGGATTGGAATGGGAAGGAGTTTGATATCAAATCTCATGCCATAGGAAGGGTCTCAGGTTTGGTATTAGAAGCATTGAGATATCACATCTCATGCTATAGGAAGTGTCTGAGGATTGGAATGGGAAGGAGTTGGATATCCCATCTCATGTTATAGGAAGGGTCTCAGGTTTGGTAGAAGCATTGAGATATCACATCTCATGCTATAGGAAGAGTCTCAGGATTGGAATGGGAAGGAGTTGGATATCACGTCTCATGCTATAGGGAGGGTCTCAAGTTTGATATTAGAAGCATTGAGATATCACATCTCATGCTATAGGAAGGGTCTCAGGATTGGAATGGGAAGGAGTTGGATATCACATCTCATGCTATAGGAAGGGTCTCAGGTTTGGTATAAGCAGTGAGATATCACATCTCATGCTATAGGAAGGGCCTCAGGATTGGAATGGGAAGGAGTTGGATATCACATCTCATGTTATAGGAAGGATCTCAGGTTTGGTATTAGAAGCATTGAGACATCACATCTCATGCTATAGGAAGGGTCTCAGGTTGGAATGGGAAGGAGTTGGATATCACATCTCATGTTATAGGTAGGGTCTCAGGATTGAAATGGGAAGGATTTGGATATCACATCTCTTGCTATAGGAAGGGTCTCAGTTTTTTATTAGAAACATTGAGATATCACATCTCATGCTATAGGAGGGGTTTCAGGATTGGAAGGGGAAGGATTTGGATATCATATCTCATGTTATAGGACGGGTCCCAGGTTTGGTATTAGAAGCATTGAGATATCACATCTCATGGTATAGGAAGGGTGTCAGGATTGGAATGGGAAGGTGTTGGATATCACATCTCATCCAATAGGAAGGGTCTCAGGTTTGGAATGGGAAATAATTGGGTATCACATCTCATGTTATAGGAAGGATCTCAGGATTGGAATGGGAAGGATTTGGATATCACATCTCTTGCTATAGGAAGGGTCTCAGGATTGGAATGGGAAGGAGTTGGATATCCCTTCTCATGCTATAGGAAGGGTCTCAGGTTGGAATGGGAAGGAGTTGGATATCACATCTCATGTTATAGGAAGGTTCTCAGGATTGGAATGGGAAGGATTTGGATATCACATCTCTTGCTATTGGAAGGGTCTCAGGTTTTTTATTAGAAAAATTGAGATATCACATCTCATGCTATAGGAAGGGTTTCAGGATTGGAATGGGAAGGAGTTGGATATCACATCTCATGTTATAGGAAGGGTCTCAGGATTGGAATGGGAAGGATTTGGATATCACATCTCTTGCTATAGGAAGGGTCTCAGGTTTTTTATTAGAAACATTGAGATATCACATCTCATGCTAAAGGAAGGGTTTCAGGATTGGAATGGGAAGGATTTGGATATAATATCTCATGTTATAGGACGGGTCCCAGGTTTGGTATTAGAAGCATTGAGATATCACTTCTCATGCTATCGGAAGGATCTCAGGTTTAGTATTAGAAGCATTGAGATATCACATCTCATGCTATCAGAAGGGTCTCAGGATTGGAATGGGAAGGAGTTGGATATCACATCTCATGCTAAAGGGAGGGTCTCAGGTTGGAATGGGAAGGAGTTGGATATCACATCTCATGTTATAGGTAGGGTCTCAGGATTGAAATGGAAGGGGAAGGATTTGGATATCACATCTCATGTTATCGGAAGGATCTCAGGTTTGGTATTAGAAGCATTGAGATATCACATCTCATGCTATAGGAAGGGTCTCAGGATTGGAATGGGAAGGAGATGGATATCACATCTCATGCTAAAGGAAGGGTCTCATGTTTGGTAGAAGCATTGAGATATCACATCTCATGCTATCAGAAGGGTCTCGGGATTGGAATGGGAAGGAGTTGGATATCACATCTCATGCTAAAGGGAGGGTCTCAGGTTTGGAAGGGGAAGGATTTGGATATCACATCTCATGTTATCGGAAGGATCTCAGGTTTGGTATTAGAAGCATTGAGATATCACATCTCATGCTATAGGAAGGGTCTCAGGATTGGAATGGGAAGGAGATGGATATCACATCTCATGCTAAAGGAAGGGTCTCAGGATTGAAATGGGAAGGAGTTGGATATCACATCTCATGCCATAGGAAGGGTCTCAGGTTTGGTATAAGCACTGAGATATCACATCTCTGCTATCGGAAGGGTCTCAGGATTGGAATGGGAAGGTCTTAGATATCACATCTCATGCTATAGGGAGGGTCTCAGTTTTGATATTAGAAGCATTGATATATCACATCTCATGCTATCGGAAGGGTCTCAGGATTGGAATGGGAAGGAGCTGGATATCACATCTCATGCTAAAGGAAGGGTCTCAGGTTTGGAAGGGGAAGGATTTGGATATCACATCTCATGTTATAGGACGGGTCTCAGGTTTGGTATTAGAAGCATTAAGATATCACATCTCATGGTATAGGAAGGGTTTCAGGATTAGAATGGGAAGGAGTTGGATATCATATCTCATGCTATAGGAAGGGTCTCAGGATTGGAATGGGAAGGAGTTTGATATCAAATCTCATGCCATAGGAAGGGTCTCAGGTTTGGTATTAGAAGCATTGAGATATCACATCTCATGCTATAGGAAGTGTCTGAGGATTGGAATGGGAAGGAGTTGGATATCCCATCTCATGTTATAGGAAGGGTCTCATGTTTGGTAGAAGCATTGAGATATCACATCTCATGCTATAGGAAGGGTCTCAGGTTGAAATGGGAAGGAGTTGGATATCACATCTCATGCCATAGGAAGGGTCTCAGGTTTGGTATAAGCACTGAGATATCACATCTCTGCTATCGGAAGGGTCTCAGGATTGGAATGGGAAGGTCTTAGATATCACATCTCATGCTATAGGGAGGGTCTCAGTTTTGATATTAGAAGCATTGATATATCACATCTCATGCTATCGGAAGGGTCTCAGGATTGGAATGGGAAGGAGCTGGATATCACATCTCATGCTAAAGGAAGGGTCTCAGGTTTGGAAGGGGAAGGATTTGGATATCACATCTCATGTTATAGGACGGGTCTCAGGTTTGGTATTAGAAGCATTAAGATATCACATCTCATGGTATAGGAAGGGTTTCAGGATTGGAATGGGAAGGAGTTGGATATCATATCTCATGCTAGAGGAAGGGTCTCAGGATTGGAATGGGAAGGAGTTTGATATCAAATCTCATGCCATAGGAAGGGTCTCAGGTTTGGTATTAGAAGCATTGAGATATCACATCTCATGCTATAGGAAGTGTCTGAGGATTGGAATGGGAAGGAGTTGGATATCCCATCTCATGTTATAGGAAGGGTCTCAGGTTTGGTAGAAGCATTGAGATATCACATCTCATGCTATAGGAAGAGTCTCAGGATTGGAATGGGAAGGAGTTGGATATCACGTCTCATGCTATAGGGAGGGTCTCAAGTTTGATATTAGAAGCATTGAGATATCACATCTCATGCTATAGGAAGGGTCTCAGGATTGGAATGGGAAGGAGTTGGATATCACATCTCATGCTATAGGAAGGGTCTCAGGTTTGGTATAAGCAGTGAGATATCACATCTCATGCTATAGGAAGGGCCTCAGGATTGGAATGGGAAGGAGTTGGATATCACATCTCATGTTATAGGAAGGATCTCAGGTTTGGTATTAGAAGCATTGAGACATCACATCTCATGCTATAGGAAGGGTCTCAGGTTGGAATGGGAAGGAGTTGGATATCACATCTCATGTTATAGGTAGGGTCTCAGGATTGAAATGGGAAGGATTTGGATATCACATCTCTTGCTATAGGAAGGGTCTCAGTTTTTTATTAGAAACATTGAGATATCACATCTCATGCTATAGGAGGGGTTTCAGGATTGGAAGGGGAAGGATTTGGATATCATATCTCATGTTATAGGACGGGTCCCAGGTTTGGTATTAGAAGCATTGAGATATCACATCTCATGGTATAGGAAGGGTGTCAGGATTGGAATGGGAAGGTGTTGGATATCACATCTCATCCAATAGGAAGGGTCTCAGGTTTGGAATGGGAAATAATTGGGTATCACATCTCATGTTATAGGAAGGATCTCAGGATTGGAATGGGAAGGATTTGGATATCACATCTCTTGCTATAGGAAGGGTCTCAGGATTGGAATGGGAAGGAGTTGGATATCCCTTCTCATGCTATAGGAAGGGTCTCAGGTTGGAATGGGAAGGAGTTGGATATCACATCTCATGTTATAGGAAGGTTCTCAGGATTGGAATGGGAAGGATTTGGATATCACATCTCTTGCTATTGGAAGGGTCTCAGGTTTTTTATTAGAAAAATTGAGATATCACATCTCATGCTATAGGAAGGGTTTCAGGATTGGAATGGGAAGGAGTTGGATATCACATCTCATGTTATAGGAAGGGTCTCAGGATTGGAATGGGAAGGATTTGGATATCACATCTCTTGCTATAGGAAGGGTCTCAGGTTTTTTATTAGAAACATTGAGATATCACATCTCATGCTAAAGGAAGGGTTTCAGGATTGGAATGGGAAGGATTTGGATATAATATCTCATGTTATAGGACGGGTCCCAGGTTTGGTATTAGAAGCATTGAGATATCACTTCTCATGCTATCGGAAGGATCTCAGGTTTAGTATTAGAAGCATTGAGATATCACATCTCATGCTATCAGAAGGGTCTCAGGATTGGAATGGGAAGGAGTTGGATATCACATCTCATGCTAAAGGGAGGGTCTCAGGTTGGAATGGGAAGGAGTTGGATATCACATCTCATGTTATAGGTAGGGTCTCAGGATTGAAATGGAAGGGGAAGGATTTGGATATCACATCTCATGTTATCGGAAGGATCTCAGGGTTGGTATTAGAAGCATTGAGATATCACATCTCATGCTATAGGAAGGGTCTCAGGATTGGAATGGGAAGGAGATGGATATCACATCTCATGCTAAAGGAAGGGTCTCATGTTTGGTAGAAGCATTGAGATATCACATCTCATGCTATAGGAAGGGTCTCAGGATTGAAATGGGAAGGAGTTGGATATCACATCTCATGCTATAGGAAGGGTCTCAGGTTTGGTATAAGCATTGAGATATCACATCTCTGCTATCGGAAGGGTCTCAGGATTGGAATGGGAAGGTCTTAGATATCACATCTCATGCTATAGGGAGGGTCTCAGTTTTGATATTAGAAGCATTGATATATCACATCTCATGCTATCGGAAGGGTCTCAGGATTGGAATGGGAAGGAGCTGGATATCACATCTCATGCTAAAGGAAGGGTCTCAATTTTGGAAGGGGAAGGATTTGGATATCACATCTCATGTTATAGGACGGGTCTCAGGTTTGGTATTAGAAGCATTAAGATATCACATCTCATGGTATAGGAAGGGTTTCAGGATTGGAATGGGAAGGAGTTGGATATCATATCTCATGCTATAGGAAGGGTCTCAGGATTGGAATGGGAAGGAGTTTGATATCAAATCTCATGCCATAGGAAGGGTCTCAGGTTTGGTATTAGAAGCATTGAGATATCACATCTCATGCTATAGGAAGTGTCTGAGGATTGGAATGGGAAGGAGTTGGATATCCCATCTCATGTTATAGGAAGGGTCTCAGGTTTGGTAGAAGCATTGAGATATCACATCTCATGCTATAGGAAGAGTCTCAGGATTGGAATGGGAAGGAGTTGGATATCACGTCTCATGCTATAGGGAGGGTCTCAAGTTTGATATTAGAAGCATTGAGATATCACATCTCATGCTATAGGAAGGGTCTCAGGATTGGAATGGGAAGGAGTTGGATATCACATCTCATGCTATAGGAAGGGTCTCAGGTTTGGTATAAGCAGTGAGATATCACATCTCATGCTATAGGAAGGGCCTCAGGATTGGAATGGGAAGGAGTTGGATATCACATCTCATGTTATAGGAAGGATCTCAGGTTTGGTATTAGAAGCATTGAGACATCACATCTCATGCTATAGGAAGGGTCTCAGGTTGGAATGGGAAGGAGTTGGATATCACATCTCATGTTATAGGTAGGGTCTCAGGATTGAAATGGGAAGGATTTGGATATCACATCTCTTGCTATAGGAAGGGTCTCAGTTTTTTATTAGAAACATTGAGATATCACATCTCATGCTATAGGAGGGGTTTCAGGATTGGAATGGGAAGGATTTGGATATCACATCTCATGCTAAAGGAAGGGTCTCAGGTTTGGAAGGGGAAGGATTTGGATATCATATCTCATGTTATAGGACGGGTCCCAGGTTTGGTATTAGAAGCATTGAGATATCACATCTCATGGTATAGGAAGGGTGTCAGGATTGGAATGGGAAGGTGTTGGATATCATCCAATAGGAAGGGTCTCAGGTTTGGAATGGGAAATAATTGGGTATCACATCTCATGTTATAGGAAGGATCTCAGGATTGGAATGGGAAGGAATTGGATATCACATCTCTTGCTATAGGAAGGGTCTCAGGATTGGAATGGGAAGGCGTTGGATATCCCTTCTCATGCTATAGGAAGGGTCTCAGGTTGGAATGGGAAGGAGTTGGATATCACATCTCATGTTATAGGAAGGGTCTCAGGATTGGAATGGGAAGGATTTGGATATCACATCTCTTGCTATTGGAAGGGTCTCAGGTTTTTTATTAGAAAAATTGAGATATCACATCTCATGCTATAGGAAGGGTTTCAGGATTGGAATGGGAAGGAGTTGGATATCACATCTCATGTTATAGGAAGGGTCTCAGGATTGGAATGGGAAGGATTTGGATATCACATCTCTTGCTATAGGAAGGGTCTCAGGTTTTTTATTAGAAACATTGAGATATCACATCTCATGCTAAAGGAAGGGTTTCAGGATTGGAATGGGAAGGATTTGGATATAATATCTCATGTTATAGGACGGGTCCCAGGTTTGGTATTAGAAGCATTGAGATATCACTTCTCATGCTATCGGAAGGATCTCAGGTTTAGTATTAGAAGCATTGAGATATCACATCTCATGCTATCAGAAGGGTCTCAGGATTGGAATGGGAAGTAGTTGGATATCACATCTCATGCTAAAGGGAGGGTCTCAGGTTTGGAAGGGGAAGGATTTGGATATCACATCTCATGTTATCGGAAGGATCTCAGGTTTGGTATTAGAAGCATTGAGATATCACATCTCATGCTATAGGAAGGGTCTCAGGATTGGAATGGGAAGGAGATGGATATCACATCTCATGCTAAAGGAAGGGTACATGTTTGGTAGAAACATTGAGATATCACATCTCATGCTATAGGAATGGTCTCAGGATTGAAATGGGAAGGAGTTGGATATCACATCTCATGCCATAGGAAGGGTCTCAGGTTTGGTATAAGCATTGAGATATCACATCTCTGCTATTGGAAGGGTCTCAGGATTGGAATGGGAAGGACTTAGATATCACATCTCATGCTATAGGGAGGGTCTCAGTTTTGATATTAGAAGCATTGAGATATCACATCTCATGCTATCGGAAGGGTCTCAGGATTGGAATGGGAAGGAGATGGATATCACATCTCATGCTAAAGGAAGGGTCTCAGGTTTGGAAGGGTAAGGATTTGGATATCACATCTCATGTTATAGGACGGGTCTCAGGTTTGGTATTAGAAGCATTAAGATATCACATCTCATGCTATCGGAAGGGTCTCAGGATTGGAATGGGAAGGAGCTGGATATCACATCTCATGCTAAAGGAAGGGTCTCAAGTTTGGAAGGGGAAGGATTTGGATATCACATCTCATGTTATAGGACGGGTCTCAGGTTTGGTATTAGAAGCATTAAGATATCACATCTCATGGTATAGGAAGGGTTTCAGGATTGGAATGGGAAGGAGTTGGATATCATATCTCATGCTATAGTAAGGGTCTCAGGATTGGAATGGGAAGGAGTTTGATATCAAATCTCATGCCATAGGAAGGGTCTCAGCTTTGGTATTAGAAGCATTGAGATATCACATCTCATGCTATAGGAAGTGTCTGAGGATTGGAATGGGAAGGAGTTGGATATCCCATCTCATGTTATAGGAAGGGTCTCAGGTTTGGTAGAAGCATTGAGATATCACATCCCATGCTATAGGAAGAGTCTCAGGATTGGAATGGGAAGGAGTTGGATATCACGTCTCATGCTATAGGGAGGGTATCAAGTTTGATATTAGAAGCATTGAGATATCACATCTCATGCTATAGGAAGGGCCTCAGGATTGGAATGGGAAGGAGTTGGATATCACATCTCATGTTATAGGAAGGATCTCAGGTTTGGTATTAGAAGCATTGAGACATCACATCTCATGCTATAGGAAGGGTCTCAGGTTGGAATGGGAAGGAGTTGGATATCACATCTCATGTTATAGGTAGGGTCTCAGGATTGAAATGGGAAGGATTTGGATATCACATCTCTTGCTATAGGAAGGGTCTCAGTTTTTTATTAGAAACATTGAGATATCACATCTCATGCTATAGGAGGGGTTTCAGGATTGGAATGGGAAGGATTTGGATATCACATCTCATGCTAAAGGAAGGGTCTCAGGTTTGTAAGGGGAAGGATTTGGATATCATATCTCATGTTATAGGACGGGTCCCAGGTTTGGTATTAGAAGCATTGAGATATCACATCTCATGGTATAGGAAGGGTGTCAGGATTGGAATGGGAAGGTGTTGGATATCATCCAATAGGAAGGGTCTCAGGTTTGGAATGGGAAATAATTGGGTATCACATCTCATGTTAAAGGAAGGATCTCAGGATTGGAATGGGAAGGAATTGGATATCACATCTCTTGCTATAGGAAGGGTCTCAGGATTGGAATGGGAAGGCGTTGGATATCCCTTCTCATGCTATAGGAAGGGTCTCAGGTTGGAATGGGAAGGAGTTGGATATCACATCTCATGTTATAGGAAGGGTCTCAGGATTGGAATGGGAAGGATTTGGATATCACATCTCTTGCTATTGGAAGGGTCTCAGGTTTTTTATTAGAAAAATTGAGATATCACATCTCATGCTATAGGAAGGGTTTCAGGATTGGAATGGGAAGGAGTTGGATATCACATCTCATGTTATAGGAAGGGTCTCAGGATTGGAATGGGAAGGATTTGGATATCACATCTCTTGCTATAGGAAGGGTCTCAGGTTTTTTATTAGAAACATTGAGATATCACATCTCATGCTAAAGGAAGGGTTTCAGGATTGGAATGGGAAGGATTTGGATATAATATCTCATGTTATAGGACGGGTCCCAGGTTTGGTATTAGAAGCATTGAGATATCACTTCTCATGCTATCGGAAGGATCTCAGGTTTAGTATTAGAAGCATTGAGATATCACATCTCATGCTATCAGAAGGGTCTCAGGATTGGAATGGGAAGTAGTTGGATATCACATCTCATGCTAAAGGGAGGGTCTCAGGTTTGGAAGGGGAAGGATTTGGATATCACATCTCATGTTATCGGAAGGATCTCAGGTTTGGTATTAGAAGCATTGAGATATCACATCTCATGCTATAGGAAGGGTCTCAGGATTGGAATGGGAAGGAGATGGATATCACATCTCATGCTAAAGGAAGGGTCTCATGTTTGGTAGAAACATTGAGATATCACATCTCATGCTATAGGAAGGGTCTCAGGATTGAAATGGGAAGGAGTTGGATATCACATCTCATGCCATAGGAAGGGTCTCAGGTTTGGTATAAGCATTGAGATATCACATCTCTGCTATTGGAAGGGTCTCAGGATTGGAATGGGAAGGACTTAGATATCACATCTCATGCTATAGGGAGGGTCTCAGTTTTGATATTAGAAGCATTGAGATATCACATCTCATGCTATCGGAAGGGTCTCAGGAATGGAATGGGAAGGAGCTGGATATCACATCTCATGCTAAAGGAAGGGTCTCAGGTTTGGAAGGGTAAGGATTTGGATATCACATCTCATGTTATAGGACGGGTCTCAGGTTTGGTATTAGAAGCATTAAGATATCACATCTCATGGTATAGGAAGGGTTTCAGGATTGGAATGGGAAGGAGTTGGATATCATATCTCATGCTATAGGAAGGGTCTCAGGATTGGAATGGGAAGGAGTTTGATATCAAATCTCATGCCATAGGAAGGGTCTCAGGTTTGGTATTAGAAGCATTGAGATATCACATCTCATGCTATAGGAAGTGTCTGAGGATTGGAATGGGAAGGAGTTGGATATCCCATCTCATGTTATAGGAAGGGTCTCAGGTTTGGTAGAAGCATTGAGATATCACATCTCATGCTATAGGAAGAGTCTCAGGATTGGAATGGGAAGGAGTTGGATATCACGTCTCATGCTATAGGGAGGGTCTCAAGTTTGATATTAGAAGCATTGAGATATCACATCTCATGCAATAGGAAGGGTCTCAGGTTGGTATGGGAAGGAGTTGGATATCACATCTCATGTTATAGGAAGGGTCTCAGGATTGGAATGGGAAGGATTTGGATATCACATCTCTTGCTATTGGAAGGGTCTCAGGTTTTTTATTAGAAACATTGAGATATCACATCTCATGCTATAGGAAGGGTTTCAGGATTGGAATGGGAAGGAGTTGGATATCACATCTCATGTTATAGGAAGGGTCTCAGGTTGGAATGGGAAGGAGTTTGATATCACATCTCATGCTATAGGTAGGGTCTCAGGATTGAAATGGGAAGGATTTGGATATCACATCTCTTGCTATAGGAAGGGTCTCAGTTTTTTATTAGAAACATTGAGATATCACATCTCATGCTATAGGAGGGGTTTCAGGATTGGAATGGGAAGGATTTGGATATCACATCTCATGCTAAAGGAAGGGTCTCAGGTTTGGAAGGGGAAGGATTTGGATATCATATCTCATGTTATACGACGGGTCCCAGGTTTGGTATTAGAAGCATTGAGATATCACATCTCATGGTATAGGAAGGGTGTCAGGATTGGAATGGGAAGGTGTTGGATATCACATCTCATCCAATAGGAAGTGTCTCAGGTTTGGAATGGGAAATAATTGGGTATCACATCTCATGTTATAGGAAGGATCTCAGGATTGGAATGGGAAGGATTTGGATATCACATCTCTTGCTATAGGAAGGGTCTCAGGATTGGAATGGGAAGGAGTTGGATATCCCTTCTCATGCTATAGGAAACGTCTCAGGTTGGAATGGGAAGGAGTTGGATATCACATCTCATGTTATAGGAAGGGTCTCAGGATTGGAATGGGAAGGATTTGGATAGCACATCTCTTGCTATTGGAAGGGTCTCAGGTTTTTTATTAGAAACATTGAGATATCACATCTCATGCTATAGGAAGGGTTTCAGGATTGGAATGGGAAGGAGTTGGATATCACATCTCATGTTATAGGAAGGGTCTCAGGTTGGAATGGGAAGGAGTTGGATATCACATCTCATGTTATAGGTAGGGTCTCAGGATTGAAATGGGAAGGATTTGGATATCACATCTCTTGCTATAGGAAGGGTCTCAGTTTTTTATTAGAAACATTGAGATATCACATCTCATGCTAGAGGAGGGGTTTCAGGATTGGAATGGGAAGGATTTGGATATCACATCTCAGGCTAAAGGAAGGGTCTCAGGTTTGGAAGGGGAAGGATTTGGATATCATATCTCATGTTATAGGACGGATCCCAGGTTTGGTATTAGAAGCATTGAGATATCACATCTCATGGTATAGGAAGGGTGTCAGGATTGGAATGGGAAGGAGTTGGATATCACATCTCATCCAATAGGAAGGGTCTCAGGTTTGGAATGGGAAATAATTGGGTATCACATCTCATGTTATAGGAAGGATCTCAGGATTGGAATGGGAAGGATTTGGATATCACATCTCTTGCTATAGGAAGGGTCTCAGGATTGGAATGGGAAGGAGTTGGATATCCCTTCTCATGCTATAGGAAACGTCTCAGGTTGGAATGGGAAGGAGTTGGATATCACATCTCATGTTATAGGAAGGGTCTCAGGATTGGAATGGGAAGGATTTGGATAGCACATCTCTTGCTATTGGAAGGGTCTCAGGTTTTTTATTAGAAACATTGAGATATCACATCTCATGCTATAGGAAGGGTTTCAGGATTGGAATGGGAAGGAGTTGGATATCACATCTCATGTTCTAGGAAGGGTCTCAGGTTGGAATGGGAAGGAGTTGGATATCACATCTCATGTTATAGGTAGGGTCTCAGGATTGAAATGGGAAGGATTTGGATATCACATCTCTTGCTATAGGAAGGGACTCAGTTTTTTATTAGAAACATTGAGATATCACATCTCATGCTATAGGAGGGGTTTCAGGATTGGAATGGGAAGGATTTGTATATCACATCTCATGCTAAAGGAAGGGTCTCAGGTTTGGAAGGGGAAGGATTTGGATATCATATCTCATGTTATAGGACGAGTCCCAGGTTTGGTATTAGACGCATTGAGATATCACATCTCATGGTATAGGAAGGGTGTCAGGATTGGAATGGGAAGGTGTTGGATATCACATCTCATCCAATAGGAAGGGTCTCAGGTTTGGAATGGGAAATAATTGGGTATCACATCTCATGTTATAGGAAGCATCTCAGGATTGGAATGGGAAGGATTTGGATATCACATCTCTTGCTATAGGAAGGGTCTCAGGATTGGAATGGGAAGGAGTTGGATATCCCTTGTCATGCTATAGGAACGGTCTCAGGTTTTTTATTAGAAACATTGAGATATCACATCTCATGCTAAAGGAAGGGTTTCAGGATTGGAATGGGAAGGATTTGGATATCATATCTCATGTTATAGGACGGGTCCCAGGTTTGGTATTAGAAGCATTGAGATATCACTTCTCATGCTATCGGAAGGATCTCAGGTTTAGTATTAGAAGCATTGAGATATCACATCTCATGCTATCAGAAGGGTCTCAGGATTGGAATGGGAAGGAGTTGGATATCACATCTCATGCTAAAGGGAGGGTCTCGGGTTTGGAAGGGGAAGGATTTGGATATCACATCTCATGTTATCGGAAGGATCTCAGGTTTGGTATTAGAAGCATTGAGATATCACATCTCATGCTATAGGAAGGGTCTCAGGATTGGAATGGGAAGGAGATGGATATCACATCTCATGCTAAAGGAAGGGTCTCATGTTTGGTAGAAGCATTGAGATATCACATCTCATGCTATAGGAAGGGTCTCAGGATTGAAATGGGAAGGAGTTGGATATCACATCTCATGCCATAGGAAGGGTCTCAGGTTTAGTATAAGCATTGAGATATCACATCTCTGCTATCGGAAGGGTCTCAGGATTGGAATGGGAAGGACTTAGATATCACATCTCATGCTATAGGGAGGGTTTCAGTTTTGATATTAGAAGCATTGCGATATCACATCTCATGCTATCGGAAGGGTCTCAGGATTGGAATGGGAAGGAGCTGGATATCACATCTCTTGCTATAGGAAGGGTCTCAGGTTTTTTATTAGAAACATTGAGATATCACATCTCATGCTAAAGGAAGGGTTTCAGGATTGGAATGGGAAGGATTTGGATATAATATCTCATGTTATAGGACGGGTCCCAGGTTTGGTATTAGAAGCATTGAGACATCACTTCTTATGCTATCGGAAGGATCTCAGGTTTAGTATTAGAAGAATTGAGATATCACATCTCATGCTATCAGAAGGGTCTCAGGGTGGAATGGGAAGGAGTTGGATATCACATCTCATGCTAAAGGGAGGGTCTTAGGTTTGGAAGGGGAAGGATTTGGATATCACATCTCATGTTATCGGAAGGATCTCAGGTTTGGTATTAGAAGCATTGAGATATCACATCTCATGCTATAGGAAGGGTCTCAGGATTGGAATGGGAAGGAGATGGATATCACATCTCATGCTAAAGGAAGGGTCTCATGTCTGGTAGAAGCATTGAGATATCACATCTCATGCTATAGGAAGGGTCTCAGGATTGAAATGGGAAGGAGTTGGATATCACATCTCATGCCATAGGAAGGGTCTCAGGTTTGGTATAAGCATTGAGATATCACATCTCTGCTATCGGAAGGGACTCAGGATTGGAATGGGAAGGACTTAGATATCACATCTCATGCTATAGGGAGGGTCTCAGTTTTGATATTAGAAGCATTGAGATATCACATCTCATGCCATCGGAAGGGTCTCAGGATTGGAATGGGAAGGAGCTGGATATCACATCTCATGCTAAAGGAAGGGTCTCAGGTTTGGAAGGGGAAGGATTTGGATATCACATCTCATGTTATAGGACGGGTCTCAGGTTTGGTATTAGAAGCATTAAGATATCACATCTCATGGTATAGGAAGGGTTTCAGGATTGGAATGGGAAGGAGTTGGATATCATATCTCATGCTATAGGAAGGGTCTTAGGATTGGAATGGGAAGGAGTTTGATATCAAATCTCATGCCATAGGAAGGGTCTCAGGTTTGGTATTAGAAGCATTGAGATATCACATCTCATGCTATAGGAAGTGTCTGAGGATTGGAATGGGAAGGAGTTGGATATCACATCTCATGTTATAGGAAGGGTCTCAGGTTTGGTAGAAGCATTGAGATATCACATCTCATGCTATAGGAAGAGTCTCAGGATTGGAATGGGAAGGAGTTGGATATCACGTCTCATGCTATAGGGAGGGTCTCAAGTTTGATATTAGAAGCATTGAGATATCACATCTCATGCTATAGGAAGGGTCTCAGGATTGGAATGGGAAGGAGTTGGATATCACATCTCATGCTATAGGAAGGGTCTCAGGTTTGGTATAAGCAGTGAAATATCACATCTCATGCTATAGGAAGGGTCTCAGGATTGGAATGGGAAGGAGTTGGATATCACATCTCATGTTATAGGAAGGATCTCAGGTTTGGTATTAGAAGCATTGAGACATCACATCTCATGCTATAGGAAGGGTCTCAGGATTGGAATGGGAAGGAGTTGGATATCCCATCTCATGTCATAGGAAGGGTCTCAGGTTTGGTATTAGAAGCATTGAGATATCACATCTCATGCTATAGGAAGGGTCTCAGGATTGGAATGGGAAGGACTTGGATATCACATCTCATGCTGTAGGAAGGGTCTCAGGCTTGGTATAAGCATTGAGATATCATATCTCTGCTATCCGAAGGGTCTCAGGATTGGAATGGGAAGGAGTTGGATATCCCATCTCATGTCATAGGAAGGGTCTCAGGTTTGGTATTAGAAGCATTGAGATATCACATCTCATGCTATAGGAAGGGTCTCAGGATTGGAATGGGAAGGACTTGGATATCACATCTCATGCTGTAGGGAGGGTCTCAAGTTTGATATTAGAAGCATTGAGATATCACATCTCATGATATCGGAAAGGTCTCAGGATTGGAATGGGAAGGAGTTGGATATCACATCTCATGATAAAGGAAGGGTCTCAGGATTGGAATGGGAAGGACTTGGATATCACATCTCATGTTATAGGAAGGATCTCAGGTTTGGTATTAGAAGCATTGAGATATCACTTCTCATGCTATCGGAAGGATCTCAGGTTTAGTATTAGAGGCATTGAAATATCACATCTCATGCTATCGTAAGGGTATCAGGATTGGATTTGGAAGTAGTTGGATATCCCATCTCATGCTATAGGAAGGGGCTCAGGTTTGGAAGGGGAAGGAGTTGGATATCACATTTCATGTTAGAGGTAGAATCCCAGGTTTGATATTAGAAGCATTGAGATAGCACATCTCATGCTATCGGAAGGGTCTCAGGATTGGAATGGTAAGGAGTTGGATATCACATCTCATGCTAAAGGAAAGGTCTCAGGTTTGGAAGGGGAAGGATTTGGATCTCACATCTCATGTTTTAGGACGGGTCTCAGGTTTGGTATTAGAAGCATTGAGATATGACATCTCATGGTATAATAAGGGTCTCAGGATTGGAATGGGAAGGAGTTGAATATCACATCTCATGCTATAGGAAGGCTCTCAGGTTTGGAAGGGGAAGGAGTTGGATATCACATTTCCCATCTCATGCTATAGGAAGGGTCTCAGGTTTGGTATTAGAAGCATTGAGATATCACATCTCATGCTATAGGAAGGGTCTCAGGATTGGAATGGGAAGGAGTTGGATATCACATCTCATGCTAAAGGAAGGGTCTCAGGTTTGGTAGATAGCATGAGATGGGATATCCAACTACTTCCAAATCCAATCCTGATACCCTTCCGATAGCATGAGATGTGATGTTTCAATGCCTCTAATACTAAACCTGAGATCCTTCCGATAGCATGAGAAGTGATATCTCAATGCTTCTAATACCAAACCTGAGATCCTTCCTATAACATGAGATGTGATATCCAAATCCTTCCCCTTCCAAATCTGAGACCCTCCCTTTAGCATGAGATGTGATATCCAACGCCTTCCCATCCCAATCCTGAGACCCTTCTGATAGCATGAGATGTGATATCTCAATGCCTCTAATTCCAAACCTGCGATTCTACCTCTAACATGAAATGTGGTATCCAACTCCTTCCCCTTCCAAACCTGAGATCCTTCCTATAGCATGAGATGTGATATCCAAGTCCTTCCTATTCCAATCCTGAGACCCTTCCTTTATCATGAGATGTGATATCCAACTCCTTCCCATTCCAATCCTGAGACCCTTCCGATATCATGAGATGTGATATCTCAATGCTTCTAATATCAAACTTGAGACCCTTCCTATAACATGAGATGGGATATCCAACTCCTTCCCATTCCAATGTTGAGACCCTTCCTATAGCATGAGATGTGATGTCTCAATGCTTCTAATACCAAACCTGAGACTCTTCCTATAACATGAGATGGGATATCCAACTCCTTCCCATTCCAATCCTGATACCCTTCCGATAGCAGAGATGTGATATCTCAATGCTTATACCAAACCTGAGATCCTTCCTATGGCATGAGATGTCATATACAACTTCCAATTCCAATCCTGAGACCCTTCCTATAGCATGGGATGTGGTGATATCTCAATGCTTATACCAAACCTGAGACCCTTCCTATAGCATGAGATGTGATGTCTCAATGCTTCTAATACCAAACCTGAGATCCTTCCTATAGCATGAGATGTGATATCTCAATGTTTATACCAAACCTGATAACCCTTCCTATGGCATGAGATGTGATATCCAACTCCTTCCCATTCCAATCCTGAGTTCCTTCCTATAGCATGAGATGTGATATCTCAATGCTTCTATCAAACCTGAGACCCTTCCTTTAGCATGAGATGTGATATCCAACTCCTTGCCATTCCAATCCTGAGACCCTTCCTATAGCATGAGATGTGATATCTCAATGCTTCTAATACCAAACCTGAGATCCTTCCTATAACATGAGATGTGATATCCAACTCCTTCCCATTCCAAACCTGAGACCCTTCCGATAGCATGAGATGTGATATCTCAATGCTTCAAAAACCAAACATGAGAACCATCCTATAACATGAGATGTGAAATCCAAATCCTTCCCTTCCCAAACCTGAGACTCTTCCCATAGCATGAGATGTGATATCTCAATGCTTCTACCAAACCTGAAACCCTTCCTATAGCATGAGATGTGATATCCAACTCCTTCCCATTCCAATCCTGAGACACTTCCTATAGCATGAGATGTGATATCACAATGCTTCTAATACCAAACCTGAGACCCGTCCTATAACATGAGATGTGATATCCAAATCCTTCCCCTTCCAAACCTGAGACCCTTCCTTTAGCATGAGATGTGATATCCAGCTCCTCCCATTCCAATCCTGAGACCCTTCCGATAGCATGAGATGTGATATCTCAATGCTTCTGATATCAAAACTGAGACCCTCCCTATAGCATGAGATGTGATATCTAAGTCCTTCCGATTCCAATCCTGAGACCCTTCCTATAGCATGAGATGTGATATCGCAATGCTTCTACCAAAACTGAGAACCTTCCTTTAGCATGAGATGTGATATCCAACTCCTTCCCATTCCAATCCTGAGACCCTTCCTTTAGCATGAGATGTGATATCTCAATGCTTCTAATACCAAACCTGAGATCCTTCCTATAACATGAGATGTGATATCCAACTCCTTCCCATTCCAATCCTGAGACCCTTCCTATAGCATGAGATGTGATATCTCAATGCTTTTAATACCAAACCTGAGATCCTTCCGATAGCATGAGATGTGATATCTCAATGCTTCTAATACCAAACCTGAGATCCTTCCTATAACATGAGATGTGATATCCAAATCCTTCCCCTTCCAAACCTGAGACCCTCCCTTTAGCATGAGATGTGATATCCAACTCCTTCCCATTCCAATCCTGATACCCTTCTTGTTAAGACGGATTTCTGAACTCTGTCCTGGTGGCGCAGAAGTTCAGAAGGCCAACCTAGTTACTTGGAACAGGGTAACCTCTGGACGAGCCAGACCAATCAAGGTAGCGATCGCGGCGGGCAAGACTAGGTCTCAAGAGGGGTGAGGGTGACTGAAAGCTCGTAATGAGCCCACAAAGCAAGATCACTTACAAACTACTCCAAACAGTTGTTATATAAAAAATATATACACATTTATTTTAAGGCCTTTAAAACAATGACCGTAGCGAGAAAATCACAATATCACAATATTAAACCAACACATACCATATCCACACAATATATATACAAATACGACAGTCGCAAGCGTTATAGGCACGAAATGTGTAGTCCACCTAAAAGGGAAGGAAAACAGGCAGTGCGATATAATGCTTAGACTCAGTTCGCCTTCAGAGGCACCTAACTAGATGGAAGTCCGAGCCCTGCGAAGAGTGGAGCCTTGTGCTCAAAGTACCTGCACGCGCTGGTGCCAACGGGCAAAAGGAGAAGCTCTTTGAAGGAAGTCAGGCAGTTCAGTTTAGTGCACGAAAGAAGAAGAACAAGTTCCGCGACTCAAGCGCAGCCTCCACAGTGGGCAGAAGCAGAGCGCGAGTACGGACAAGGGTGCTGTTTTACACAGCGGGGAAAAGCAATGGGCTCCTGCAGGAGGGCGACCAGATCCTAGCTATGCTACTCACCGGTCCCCGATGCAAGCAGACCCAGGCTTCTCCGCGTCAGTTTCAGCAGCTGGCAGGTTCAGAAGAGCAGGGAACGCCTCGTCGCCGTGTAGAGCAAAAAGACGTCCCAATCGAAGAAACCTGCACAGTTTGTTGCCGCAGCAGGGCAACGGAGCGGCCGTGTGTATCTGAGCCAAATGTCCACTCCTCCCTTCAGACCTGGGAACGCCAAGAGTACGAAGCGTGGGAGAGTGACAAGGACTCGAGATACTACACAACCTGGCGGCGGTTACAGAGCAGGACTCCCGTGTAAGCTGGTCAGTCAACTGGATGGCCCAGAGACGCTTCCGAAGGCTTACTGGCAGGAGATGATGAAGTTGCCGAGAATAGCTGTTCCTGCTATTCCAAAGGTCGAAGCACCAGTACAGGCCTTCTGGTTCGATCAAAGGAGGAAAGGGTTTCACAGGACGACAGCAGTGCAAAGGAGGAGTCCTTCAGCGGGTCACCAGCGATTCCTCGGTCCAGCCACTTGGTTGCAGGATACTTGGCTCCTGTATTCCTTCGTTCGTGAGAACTCAGGAGATCGACATGGTAGTGGTGTTTCCAGCCCCCTCTTATCCACGGTTCCCTTCGCGCCAAAACGGAGGGGACCCGATGGGAGATCCGCTCATCAACACTCACACCATTCGTGGACCAATCACGGACCACGGTGGTCCCAGGCATTCACACCACCCTAGACTCTCTGGCACCCAGGATGTGTATTGGGACCAGACATCCCAGCCCACATCCTGGAGGCACACACACGACATGTAGAAGCCCGCAAAAGCATCCGTGTTTCGCGGGAAAGTACATGCCCAAATAAGGAAGCCCCTGGGTCGGCTCGACCTGGGAAAGGTGAAGGGAGCAAGACGGTCAGTGGACAGGAAAAAGGAGCCTCGTGGTCTGGCCATTTTGGGAGCCAGGCCACCATTTTGGGTTAAGCGCGAGAAATGCGCTTAGAACGCCAAAAGGAGCTCAAAACACAAGAAAACGATCGCTGCCACCATTCCCGTCCCTGAATTACTTGCACCGATCAGATACAATCCTAAACGAGTATCTAGGGCCCGTAGAAGGCTAGAGACCCAAGAGAGCTGTAACTTAGCTTACAGTGCCCTCTTGTGTCATGTTGCACTAAAGCCGCAACATGATAAAAGAAACTACGGGAAACAGCGTTCCCCGGTACTGACTGTCTTAAGGGCATGTCAGTTTCCCCATGAGAAAAGGAGCGAAAGCCCAGAGGAGTGCAGCAGAAGGCTGCACTTCTCTGGCAAAGTCAAGAACAAGGTGAAAAACAACAGCAAAAAGTTTAGGGGTTGCCACATGGAAGGAAAATTACCTACAATTACGAAATCTTTCCTAACACTTCTGATAGCATGAGGTGTGATATCTCAATGTCTCTAATACCAAACCTGAGATCCTACCTCTAACATGAAATGTGATATCCAACTCCTTCCCTTTCCAAACCTGAGAGCCTTCCTACAGCATGAGATGTGATATCCAAGTCCTTCCCATTCCAATCCTGAGACCCTTCCTATAGCATGAGATGGGATATCCAACTCCTTCCAAATCCAATCCTGATACCCTTCCGATAGCATGAGATGTGATATGCCAATGCTTCTACAAAACCTGAGACCCATACCATGGCATGAGATGTGATATCAAACTCCCGTCCTATACCATGAGACTTGATATCTCAATGCTTCTAATACCAAACCTGAGACCGGTCCAATAACATGAGATGTGATATCCAAATCCTTCATGTTCCAAAACTGATACCCTTCCTATAGCATGAGATGTGATATCCAATTCCTTCCCATCCCAATCCTGAGACACCTCCGATAGCAGAGATGTGATATCTCAATGCTTATACCAAACCTGAGACTCTTCCTATAACATGAGATGTGATATCCAACTCCTTCCCGTTCCAAACCTGAGACCCTTCCTATAGCATGAGATGTGATATCCAACTCCTTCCCATTCCAATCCTGAGACCCTTCCGATAGCATGAGATGTGATATCTCAATGCTTCTAATACCAAACCTGTGATCCTTCCTATAACAAGAGATGTGATATCCAAATCCTTTCCCTTCCAAACCCGAGACCCTCCCTTTAGCATGAGATGTGATATCTCAATGCCTCTAATACCAAACCTGAGATCCTTCCGATAGCATGAGATGTGATATCTCAATGCTTCTAATACCAAACCTGAGATCCTTCCTATAACATGAGATGTGATATCCAAATCCTTCCCCTTCCATTCCTGAGACCCTCCCTTTAGCATGAGATGTGATATCCAACTCCTTCCCATTCCAATCCTGAGACCCTTCTGATAGCATGAGATGTGATATCTCAATGCCTCTAATAACAAACCTGAGATCCTACCTCTAACATGAAATGTGATATCCAACTCCTTCCCTTTCCAAACGTGAGACCCTCCCTATAGCATGAGATGTGATATCCAAGTCCTTCCCATTCCAATCCTGAGACCCTTCCTATAGCATGAGATGTGATATCTCAATGCTTCTAATACCAAACCTGAGACCCTTCCTATAACATAAGATGGGATATCCAACTCCTTCCCATTGCAATCCTGAGACCCTTCCGATAGCAGAGATGTGATATCTCAATGCTTATACCAAACCTGAGACCCTTCCTGTGGCATGAGATGTCATATACAACTCCTTCCCATTCCAATCCTGAGACCCTTCCTATAGCATGAGATGTGATATCTCAATGCTTATACCAAACCTGAGACCCTTCCTATAGCATGAGATGTGATATCGAACTCCTTCCCATTCCAATCCTGAGATCCTTCCGATAGCATGAGATGTGATATCTCAATGCTTCTAATACCAAACCTGAGATCATTCCTATACCACAAGATGTAATATACAAATCCTTCCCCTTCCAAACCTGAGACCCTCCCTTTAGCATGAGATGTGATATCCAACTCCTTCCCATTCCAATCCTGAGACCCTTCCTATAGCATGAGATGTGATGCACACAATGCTTCTAATACCAAACCTGAGATCCTTCCTATAACATGAGATGTGATATCCAACTCCTTCCCATTCCAATCCTGAGACACTTCCTATAGCATGAGAAGTGATATCTCCATGCTTATACCAAACCTGAGACCCTTCCTATAGCATGAGATGTGATATCCAAATCCTTCCCATTCCAATCCCGAGACCCTTCCTATAGCATGAGATGTGATATCTCAATGCTTATACCAAACCTGAGAGCCTACCTATAGCATGAGATGTGATATCCAAGTCCATCCCATTCCAATCCTTAGACCCTTCCGATAGCATGCGATGTGATATCTCAATGATTCTAATACCAAACCAGAGACCCGTCCTATAACATGAGATGGGATATCCAACTCCTTCCCATTCCAATCCTGAGCCACCTCCGATAGCAGAGATGTGATATCTCAATGCTTATACCAAACCTGAGACCCTTCCTATAACATGAGATGTGATATCCAACTCCTTCCCGTTCCAAACCTGAGACCCTTCCTATAGCATATGTGATATCCAACTCCTTCCCATTCCAAACATGAGACCCTTCCTATAGCAAGAATGTAATATCCAACTCCTACCCATTCCAATCCTGAGACCATTCCTATAGCATGAGATGTGATATCTCAATGCTTCTAATACCAAACCTGAGATACTTCCTATGACATGAGATGTGATATCCAATTCCTTCCCATTCCAAACCTGAGATCCTTCCTACAGCATGCGATGTGATATCTCAATGCTTCTAATACCAAACCTGAGACCCGTCCTATAACATGAGATGGGATATCCAACTCCTTCTCGTTCCATACCTGATACCCTTCCTATAGCATGAGATGTAATATCCAACTCCTTCCCATCCCAATCCTGAGACACCTCCGATAGCAGAGATGTGATATCTCAATGCTTATACCAAACCTGAGACTCTTCCTATAACATGAGATGTGATATCCAACTCCTTCCCGTTCCAAACCTGAGACCCTTCCTATAGCATGAGATGTGATATCCAACTCCTTCCCATTCCAATCCTGAGACCCTTCCGATAGCATGAGATGTGATATCTCAATGCTTCTAATACCAAACCTGTGATCCTTCCTATAACATGAGATGTGATATCCAAATCCTTCCCCTTCCAAACCTGAGACCCTCCCTTTAGCATGAGATGTGATATCCAACTCCTTCCCATTCCAATCCTGAGACCCTTCATACAGCATGAGATGTGATATCTCAATGCTTCTAATACCAAACCTGAGACCCTTCCTATAACATGAGATGTGATATCTCAATGCTTATACCAAACCTGATATCCTTCCTATAACATGAGATGTGATATCCAACTCCTTCCCATTCCAATCCTGAGACCCTTCCGATAGCAGAGATGTGATATCTCAATGCTTATACCAAACCTGATATCCTTCCTATAACATGAGATGTGATATCCAACTCCTTCCCATTCCAATCCTGAGACCCTTCCTATAGCATGAGATGTGATATCTCACTGCTTATACCAAACGTGAGACCCTTCCTATAGCATGAGATGTGATATCCAACTCCTTCCCATTCCAATCCTGAGACCCTTCCTATAGCATGAGATGTGATATCTCAATGCTTCTAATATCAAACTTGAGACCCTCCCTATAGCATGAGTAGTGATTCCAAGTCCTTCCCATTCCAATCCTGAGACACTTCCTATAGCATGAGATGTGATATCTCAATGCTTCTAATACCAAACCTGAGACTCTTCCTATAACATGAGATGGGATATCCAACTCCTTCCCATTCCAATCCCGAGACCCTTCCGATAGCAGAGATGTGATATCTCAATGCTTATACCAAACCTGAGATCCTTCCTATAACATGAGATGTGATATCCAACTCCTTCCCATTCCAATCCTGAGACCCTTCCTATAGCATGAGATGTGAAATCTCAATGCTTATACCAAACCTGAGACCCTTCCTATAGCATGAGATGTGATACCCAACTCCTTCCCATTCCAATCCTGAGACCCTTCCTATAGCATGAGATGTGATATCTCAATGCCTCTAATACCGAACCTGAGATCCTTCCTCTAACATGAAATGTGATATCCAACTCCTTCCCTTTCCAAACCTGAGAGCCTATCTATAGCATGAGATGTGATATCCAAGTCCTTCCCATTCCAATCCTTAGACCCTTCCTACAGCATGCAATATGATATCTCAATGATTCTAATAACAAACCTGAGACCCATCCTATAACATGAGATGGGATATCCAACTCCTTCCCATTCCAATCCTGAGACACTTCCGATAGCAGAGATGTGATATCTCAATGCTTATACCAAACCTGAGACCCTTCCTATAACATGAGATGTGATATCCAACTCCTTCCCATTCCAAACCTGAGACCCTTCCTTTAGCATGAGATGTGATATCCAGCTCCTTCCCATTCCAATCCTGAGACACTTCGAATAGCATGAGATGTGATATCTCAATGCTTCTAATATCAAAACTGAGACCCTCCCTATAGCATGATATGTGATATCTAAGTCCTTCCCATTCCAATCCTGAGACCCTTCCTATAGCATGAGATGTGATATCTCAATGCTTCTACCAAACCTGAGACCCTTCCTTTAGCATGAGATGTGATATCCAACTCCTTCCCATTCCAATCCTGAGACCCTTCCTATAGCATGAGATGTGATATCTCAATACTTCTAATACCAAACCTGAGATCCTTCCGATAACATGAGATGTGATATCCAAATCCTTCCCCTTCCAATCCTGAGACCCTTCTGATAGCATGAGATGTGATATCTCAATGCTTCTAATACCAAACCTGAGATCCTTCCTATAACATGAGATGTTATATCCAAATCCTTCCCCTTCCAAACCTGAGACCCTCCCTTTAGCATGAGATGTGATATCCAACTCCTTCCCATTCCAATTCTGAGCCCCTTCCTATACCATGAGACTTGATATCCAACTCCTTCCCATTCCAATTCTTAGCCCCTTCCTATACCATGAGACTTGATATCTCAATGCTTCTAATACCAAACCTGAGACCCGTCCTATAACATGAGATGTGATATCCAAATCCTTCCCCTTCCAAACCTTAGACCCTTCCTTTATCATGAGATGTGATATCCAACTCCTTCCCATTCCAATCCTGAGACCCTTCCGATATCATGAGATGTGATATCTCAATGCTTCTAATATCAAACTTGAGACACTCCCTATAGCATGAGATGTGATATCCAAGTCCTTCCCATTCCAATCCTGAGACCCTTCCAATAGCTTGAGATGTGATATCCAACTCCTTCCCATTCCAATTCTGAGCCCCTTCCTATACCATGAGACTTGATATCTCAATGCTTCTAATACCAAACCTGAGACCCGTCCTATAACATGAGATGTGATATCCAAATCCTTCCCCTTCCAAACCTTAGACCCTTCCTTTATCATGAGATGTGATATCCAACTCCTTCCCATTCCAATCCTGAGACCCTTCCGATATCATGAGATGTGATATCTCAATGCTTCTAATATCAAACTTGAGACCCTCCCTATAGCATGAGATGTGATATCCAAGTCCTTCCCATTCCAATCCTGAGACCCTTCCTATAGCATGAAATGTGATATCTCAATGCTTCTAATACCAAACCTGAGACCCTTCCTATAACATGAGATTGGAATATCCAACTCCTTCCCATTCTAATCCTGAGACCCTTCCGATAGCAGAGATGTGATATCTCAATTCTTATACCAAACCTGAGATCCTTCCTATAACATGAGATGTGATATCCAACTCCTTCCCATTCCAATCCTGAGACACTTCCTATAGCATGAGATGTGATATCTCACTGCTTATACCAAACCTGAGACCCTTCCTATAGCATGAGATGTGATATCCAACTCCTTCCCATTCCAATCCTGAGACCCTTCCTATAGCAAGAGATGTGATATCTCAATGCTTCTAATATCAAACTTGAGGACCTCCCTATAGCATGAGATGTGATATCCAAGTACTTCCCATTCCAATCCTGAGACACTTCCTATAGCATGAGATGTGATATCTCAATGCTTCTAATACCAAACCTGAGACTCTTCCTATAACATGAGATGGGATATCCAACTCCTTCCCATTCCAATCCTGAGACCCTTCCGATAGCAGAGATGTGATATCTCAATGCTTATATCAAACCTGAGACCCTTCCTACGGCATGAGATGTCATATACAACTCCTTCCCATTCCAATCCTGAGACCCTTCCTATAGCATGAGATGTGATATCTCAATGCTTATACCAAACCTGAGACCCTTCCTATAGCATGAGATGTGATATCCAACTCCTTCCCATTCCAATCCTGAGACCCTTCCTATAGCATGAGATGTGATATCTCAATGCTTATACCAAACCTGAGACCCTTCCTACGGCATGAGATGTCATATACAACTCCTTCCCATTCCAATCCTGAGACCCTTCCTATAGCATGACATGTGATATCTCAATGCTTATACCAAACCTGAGACCCTTCCTATAGCATGAGATGTGATATCCAACTCCTTCCCATTCCAATCCTGAGACCCTTCCTATAGCATGAGATGTGATATCTCAATGCTTCTACCAAACCTGAGACCCTTCCTTCAGCATGAGATGTGATATCCAACTCCCTCCCATTCCAATCCTGAGACCCTTCCTATTGCATGAGTTGTGATATCTCAATACTTCTAATACCAAACCTGAGATCCTTCCGATAACATGAGATGTGATATCCAAATCCTTCCCCTTCCAATCCTGAGACCCTTCTGATAGCATGAGATGTGATATCTCAATGCTTCTAATACCAAACCTGAGATCCTTCCGATAGCATGAGATGTGATATCTCAATGCTTCTAATACCAAACCTGAGATCCTTCCTATAACATGAGATGTGATATCCAAATCCTTCCCCTTCCAAACCTGAGACCCTCCCTTTAGCATGAGATGTGATATCCAACTCCTTCCCATTCCAATTCTGAGCCCCTTCCTATACCATGAGACTTGATATCCAACTCCTTCCCATTCCAATTCTGAGCCCCTTCCTATACCATGAGACTTGATATCTCAATGCTTCTAATACCAAACCTGAGACCCGTCCTATAACATGAGATGTGATATCCAAATCCTTCCCCTTCCAAACCTTAGACCCTTCCTTTATGATGAGATGTGATATCCAACTCCTTCCCATTCCAATCCTGAGACCCTTCCGATATCATGAGATGTGATATCTCAATGCTTCTAATATCAAACTTGAGACCCTCCCTATAGCATGAGATGTGATATCCAAGTCCTTCCCATTCCAATCCTGAGACCCTTCCTATAGCTTGAGATGTGACATCCAACTCCTTCCCATTCCAATTATGATCCCCTTCCTATACCATGAGACTTGATATCTCAATGCTTCTAATACCAAACCTGAGACCCGTCCTATAACATGAGATGTGATATCCAAATCCTTCCCCTTCCAAACCTTAGACCCTTCCTTTATCATGAGATGTGATATCCAACTCCTTCCCATTCCAATCCTGAGACCCTTCCGATATCATGAGATGTAATATCTCAATGCTTCTAATATCAAACTTGAGACCCTCCCTATAGCATGAGATGTGATATCCAAGTCCTTCCCATTCCAATCCTGAGACCCTTCCTATAGCATGAGATGTGATATCTCAATGCTTCTAATACCAAACCTGAGACCCTTCCTATAACATGAGATTGGAATATCCAACTCCTTCAAATTCCAATCCTGAGACCCTTCCGATAGCAGAGATGTGATATCTCAATTCTTATACCAAACCTGAGATCCTTCCTATAACATGAGATGTGATATCCAACTCCTTCCCATTCCAATCCTGAGACACTTCCTATAGCATGAGATGTGATATCTCACTGCTTATACCAAACCTGAGACCCTTCCTATAGCATGAGATGTGATATCCAACTTCTTCCCATTCCAATCCTGAGACCCTTCCTATAGCATGAGATGTGATATCTCAATGCTTCTAATATCAAACTTGAGAGCCTCCCTATAGCATGAGATGTGATATCCAAGTCCTTCCCATTCCAATCCTGAGACACTTCCTATAGCATGAGATGTGATATCTCAATGCTTCTAATACCAAACCTGTGATCCTTCCTATAACATGAGATGTGATATCCAAATCCTTCCCCTTCCAAACCTGAGACCCTTCCTATAGCATGAGATGTGATATCCAACTCCTTCCCATTCCAATCCTGAGACCCTTCCGATAGCATGAGATGTGATATCTCAATGCTTCTAATACCAAACCTGTGATCCTTCCTATAACATGAGATGTGATGTCCAAATCCTTCCCCTTCCAAACCTGAGACCCTCCCTTTAGCATGAGATGTGATATCCAACTCCTTCCCATTCCAATCCTGAGACCCTTCATACAGCATGAGATGTGATATCTCAATGCTTCTAATACCAAACCTGAGACCCTTCCTATAACATGAGATGGGAATATCCAACTCCTTCCCATTCCAATCCTGAGACCCTTCCGATAGCAGAGATGTGATATCTCAATGCTTATACCAAACCTGATATCCTTCCTATAACATGAGATGTGATATCCAACTCCTTCCCATTCCAATCCTGAGACCCTTCCTATAGCATGAGATGTGATATCTCACTGCTTATACCAAACGTGATACCCTTCCTATAGCATGAGATGTGATATCCAACTCCTTCCCATTCCAATCCTGAGACCCTTCCTATAGCATGAGATGTGATATCTCAATGCTTCTAATATCAAACTTGAGACCCTCCCTATAGCATGAGTAGTGATATCCAAGTCCTTCCCATTCCAATCCTGAGACACTTCCTATAGCATGAGATGTGATATCTCAATGCTTCTAATACCAAACCTGAGACTCTTCCTATAACATGAGATGGGATATCCAACTCCTTCCCATTCCAATCCCGAGACCCTTCCGATAGCAGAGATGTGATATCTCAATGCTTATACCAAACCTGAGATCCTTCCTATAACATGAGATGTGATATCCAACTCCTTCCCATTCCAATCCTGAGACCCTTCCTATAGCATGAGATGTGAAATCTCAATGCTTATACCAAACCTGAGACCCTTCCTATAGCATGAGATGTGATACCCAACTCCTTCCCATTCCAATCCTGAGACCCTTCCTATAGCATGAGATGTGATATCTCAATGCCTCTAATACCGAACCTGAGATCCTTCCTCTAACATGAAATGTGATATCCAACTCCTTCCCTTTCCAAACCTGAGAGCCTATCTATAGCATGAGATGTGATATCCAAGTCCTTCCCATTCCAATCCTTAGACCCTTCCTACAGCATGCAATATGATATCTCAATGATTCTAATAACAAACCTGAGACCCGTCCTATAACATGAAATGGGATATCCAACTCCTTCCCATTCCAATCCTGAGACACTTCCGATAGCAGAGATGTGATATCTCAATGCTTATACCAAACCTGAGACCCTTCCTATAACATGAGATGTGATATCCAACTCCTTCCCATTCCAAACCTGAGACCCTTCCTTTAGCATGAGATGTGAAATCCTGAGACACTTCCGATAGCAGAGATGTGATATCTCAATGCTTATACCAAACCTGAGACCCTTCCTATAACATAAGATGTGATATCCAACTCCTTCCCGTTCCAAACCTGAGACTCTTCCTTTAGCATGAGATGTGATATCCAGCTCCTTCCCATTCCAATCCTGAGACACTTCCGATAGCATGAGATGTGATATCTCAATGCTTCTAATATCAAAACTGAGACCCTCCCTATAGCATGATATGTGATATCTAAGTCCTTCCCATTCCAATCCTGAGACCCTTCCTATAGCATGAGATGTGATATCTCAATGCTTCTAATACCAAACCTGAGACCCTTCCTACAGCATGCGATGTGATATCTCACTGCTTATACCAAACCTGAGACCCTTCCTATAGCATGAGATGTGATATCCAACTCCTTCCCATTCCAATCCTGAGACCCTTCCTATAGCATGAGATGTGATATCTCAATGCTTCTAATATCAAACTTGAGAGCCTCCCTATAGCATGAGATGTGATATCCAAGTCCTTCCCATTCCAATCCTGAGACACTTCCTATAGCATGAGATGTGATATCTCAATGCTTCTAATACCAAACCTGAGACTCTTCCTATAACATGAGATGGGATATCCAACTCCTTCCCATTCAAATCCAGAGACCCTTGCGATAGCAGAGATGTGATATCTCAATGCTTATACCAAACCTGAGACCCTTCCTACGGCATGAGATGTCATATACAACTCCTTCCCATTCCAATCCTGAGACCCTTCCTATAGCATGAGATGTGATATCTCAATGCTTATACCAAACCTGACACCCTTCCTATAGCATGAGATGTGATATCCAACTCCTTCCCATTCCAATCCTGAGACCCTTCCTATAGCATGAGATGTGATATCTCAATGCTTATACCAAACCTGAGACCCTTCCTACGGCATGAGATGTCATATACAACTCCTTCCCATTCCAATCCTGAGACCCTTCCTATAGCATGAGATGTGATATCTCAATGCTTATACCAAACCTGAGACCCTTCCTATAGCATGAGATGTGATATCCAACTACTTCCCATTCCAATCCTGAGACCCTTCCTATAGCATGAGATGTGATATCTCAATGCTTATACCAAACCTGAGACCCTTCCTATAACATGAGATGGGATATCCAACTCCTTCCCATTCCAATCCTGAGACACTTCCGATAGCAGAGATGTGATATCTCAATGCTTATACCAGACCTTAGACCCTTCCTATAACATGAGATCGGATATCCAACTCCTTCCCGTTCCAAACCTGAGACCCTTCCTTTAGCATGAGATGTGATATCCAGCTCCTTCCCATTCCAATCCTGAGACACTTCCGATAGCATGAGATGTGATATCTCAATGCTTCTAATATCAAAACGGAAACCCTCCCTATAGCATGATATGTGATATCTAAGTCCTTCCCATTCCAATCCTGAGACCCTTCCTATAGCATGAGATGTGATATCTCAATGCTTCTACCAAACCTGAGACCCTTCCTTTAGCATGAGATGTGATATCCAACTCCTTCCCATTCTAATCCTGAGACCCTTCCTATAGCATGAGATGTGATATCTCAATACTTCTAATACCAAACCTGAGATCCTTCCGATAACATGAGATGTGATATCCAAATCCTTCCCCTTCCAAACCTGAGACCCTCCATTTTAGCATGAGATGTGATATCCAACTCCTTCCCATTCCAATCCTGAGACCCTTCTGATAGCATGAGATGTGATATCTCAATGCTTCTAATACCAAACCTGAGATCCTTCCGATAGCATGAGATGTGATATCTCAATGCTTCTAATACCAAACCTGAGATCTTTCCTATAACATGAGATGTGATATCCAAATCCTTCCCCTTCCAATTCTGAGACCCTCCCTTTAACATGAGATGTGATATCCAACTCCTTCCCATTCCAACCTGATACCCTTCCTATAGCATGAGATGTGATATCTCAATGCCTCTAATACCAAACCTGAGATCCTTCCTCTAACATGAAATGTGATATCCAACTCCTTCCCTTTCCAAACCTGAGAGCCTATCTATAGCATGAGATGTGATATCCAAGTCCTTCCCATTCCAATCCTTAGACCCTTCCTACAGCATGCAATATGATATCTCAATGATTCTAATAACAAACCTGAGACCCGTCCTATAACATGAGATGGGATATCCAACTCCTTCCCATTCCAATCCTGAGACACTTCCGATAGCAGAGATGTGATATCTCAATGCTTATACCAAACCTGAGACCCTTCCTATAACATGAGATGTGATATCCAACTCCTTCCCGTTCCAAACCTGAGACTCTTCCTTTAGCATGAGATGTGATATCCAGCTCCTTCCCATTCCAATCCTGAGACACTTCCGATAGCATGAGATGTGATATCTCAATGCTTCTAATATCAAAACTGAGACCCTCCCTATAGCATGATATGTGATATCTAAGTCCTTCCCATTCCAATCCTGAGACCCTTCTGATAGCATGAGATGTGATATCTCAATGCCTCTAATACCAAACCTGAGATCCTACCTCTAACATGAAATGTGATATCCAACTCTCTCCCCTTCCAAACCTGAGAGCCTTCCTATAGCATGAGATGTGATATCCAAGTCCTTCCCATTCCAATCCTGAGACCCTTCCTATAACATGAGATGTGATATCCAACTACTTCCCATTCCAACCTGAGACCCTTCCTTTAGCATGAGATGGGATATCCAACTCCTTCCAAATCCAATCCTGATACCATTCCGATAGCATGAGATGTGATATCCCAATGCTTCTACCAAACCTGAGACCCATACTATGGCATGAGATGTGATATCAAACTCCTTCCCATTCCAATTCTGAGACCCTTCCTATACCATGAGACTTGCTATCTCAATGCTTCTAATACCAAACCTGAGACCCGTCCTATAACATGAGATGTGATATCCAAATCCTTCCCCTTCCAAACCTTAGACCCTTCCTTTATCATGAGATGTGATATCCAACTCCTTCCCATTCCAATCCTGAGACCCTTCCGATATCATGAGATGTGATATCTCAATGCTTCTAATATCAAACTTGAGACCCTCCCTATAGCATGAGATGTGATATCCAAGTCCTTCCCATTCCAATCCTGAGACCCTTCCTATAGCATGAGATGTGATATCTCAATGCTTCTAATACCAAACCTGAGACCCTTCCTATAACATGAGATGGGAATATCCAACTCCTTACATTCCAATCCTGAGACCCTTCCGATAGCAGAGATGTGATATCTCAATGTTTATACCAAACCTGAGATCCTTCCTATAACATGAGATGTGATATCCAACTCCTTCCCATTCCAATACTGAGACACTGCCCATAGCATGAGATGTGATATCTCACTGCTTATACCAAACCTGAGACCCTTCCTATTGCATGAGATGTGATATCCAACTCCTTCCCATTCCAATCCTGAGACCCTTCCTATGGCATGAGATGTGATATCTCAATGCTTCTAATATCAAACTTGAGAGCCTCCCTATAGCATGAGATGTGATATCCAAGTCCTTCCCATTCCAATCCTGAGACACTTCCTACAGCATGAGATGTGATATCTCAATGCCTCTAATACCAAACCTGAGACTCTTCCTATAACATGAGATGGGATATCCAACTCCTTCCCATTCCAATCCTGAGACCCTTCCGATAGCAGAGATGTGATATCTCAATGCTTATACCAAACCTGAGACCCTTCCTACGGCATGAGATGTCATATACAACTCCTTCCCATTCCAATCCTGAGACCCTTCCTATAGCATGAGATGTGATATCTCAATGCTTCTAATATCAAACTTGAGACCCTCCCTATAGCATGAGATGTGATATCCACGTCCTTCCCATTCCAATCCTGAGACACTTCCTATAGCATGAGATGTGATATCTCAATGCTTCTAATACCAAACCTGAGACTCTTCCTATAACATGAGATGGGATATCCAACTCCTTCCCATTCCAATCCTGAGACCCTTCCGATAGCAGAGATGTGATATCTCAATGCTTATACCAAACCTGAGACCCTTCCTACGGCATGAGATGTCATATACAACTCCTTCCCATTCCAATCCTGAGACCCTTCCTATAGCATGAGATGTGATATCTCAATGCTTATACCAAACCTGAGACCCTTCCTACGGCATGAGATGTCATATACAACTCCTTCCCATTCCAATCCTGAGACCCTTCCTATAGCATGAGATGTGATATCTCAATGCTTCTAATATCAAACTTGAGACCCTCCCTATAGCATGAGATGTGATATCCAACTCCTTCCCATTCCAATCCTGAGACCCTTCCTATAGCATGAGATGTGATGTCTCAATGCTTCTAATACCAAACCTGAGATCCTTCCGATAACATGAGATGTGATATCCAACTCCTTCCCAATCCAATCCTGAGACCCTTCCGATAGCAGAGATGTGATATCTCAATGCTTATACCAAACCTGAGACCCTTCCTATGACATGAGATGTGATATCCAACTCCTTGCCATTCAAATCCTGAGACCCTCCCTATAGCAAGAGATGTCATATCCAACTCCTTCCCATTCCAAACCTGAGACCCTTCCTTTAGCATGAGATGTGATATCCAAATCCTTCACATTCCAATCCGGAGACCAATCCTATAGCATGAGATGTGATATCTCAATGCTTCTAATACCAAACCTGAGACCCTTCCGATAGCATGAGATGTGATATCTCAATGCTTCAAAAACCAAACATGAGAACCATCCTATAACATGAGATGTGAAATCCAAATCCTTCCCTTCCCAAACCTGAGACTCTTCCTATAGCATGAGATGTGATATCTCAATGCTTCTAATATCAAACTTGAGACCCTCCGTATAGCATGAGATGTGATATCCAAGTCCTTCCCATTCCAATCCTGAGACACTTCCTATAGCATGAGATGTGATATCTCAATGCTTCTAATACCAAACCTGAGACTCTTCCTATAACATGAGATGGGATATCCAACTCCTTCCCATTCCAATCCTGAGACTCTTCTGATAGCAGAGATGTGATATCTCAATGCTTATACCAAACCTGAGACCCTTCCTACGGCATGAGATGTCATATACAACTCCTTCCCATTCCAATCCTGAGACCCTTCCTATAGCATGAGATGTGATATCTCAATGCTTATACCAAACCTGAGACCCTTCCTATAGCATGAGATGTGATATCCAACTCCTTCCCATTCCAATCCTGAGACCCTTCCTATAGCATGAGATGTGATGTATCAATGCTTCTAATACCAAACCTGAGATCCTTCCTATAACATGAGATGTGATATCCAACTCCTTCCATTCCAATCCTGAGACCCTTCCTATAGCATGAGATTTGATATCTCAATGCTTATACCAAACCTGAGACCCTTCCTATAGCATGAGATGTGATATCCAAGTCTTTCCCATTCCAATCCTTAGACCCTTCCTACAGCATGCAATATGATATCTCAATGATTCTAATAACAATCCTGAGACCCGTCCTATAACATGAGATGGGATATCCAATTCCTTCCCATTCCAATCCTGAGACACTTCCGATAGCAGAGATGTGATATCTCAATGCTTATACCAAACCTGAGACCCTTCCTATAACATGAGATCGGATATCCAACTCCTTCCCGTTCCAAACCTGAGACCCTTCCTTTAGCATGAGATGTAATATCCAGCTCCTTCCCATTCCAATCCTGAGACACTTCCGATAGCATGAGATGTGATATCTCAATGCTTCTAATATCAAAATTGAAACCCTCCCTATAGCATGATATGTGATATCTAAGTCCTTCCCATTCCAATCCTGAGACCCTTCCTATAGCATGAGATGTGATATCTCAATGCTTCTACCAAACCTGAGACCCTTCCTTTAGCATGAGATGTGATATCCAACTCCTTCCCATTCCAACCTGAGACCCTTCCAGTAGCATGAGAAGGGATATCCAACTCCTTCCCAATCCAATCCTGAGACCCTTCCGATAGCAGAGATGTGATATCTCTATGCTTATACCAAACCTGCGACCCTTCCTATGGCATGAGATGTGATATCCAACTCCTTGCCATTCAAATCCTGAGACCCTCCCTATAACAAGAGATGTCATATCCAACTCCTTCCCATTCCAAACCTGAGACCCTTCCTTTAGCATGAGATGTGATATCCAAATCCTTCACATTCCAATCCGGAGACCCTTCCTATAACATGAGATGTGATATCCAACTCCTTCCCAATCCAATCCTGAGACCCTTCCGATAGCAGAGATGTGATATCTCAATGCTTATACCAAACCTGAGACCCTTCCTATGGCATGAGATGTGATATCCAACTCCTTGCCATTCAAATCCTGAGACCCTCCCTATAACAAGAGATGTCATATCCAACTCCTTCCCATTCCAAACCTGAGACCCTTCCTTTAGCATGAGATGTGATATCCAAATCCTTCACATTCCAACCCAGAGACCAATCCTATAGCATGAGATGTGATATCTCAATGCTTCTAATACCAAACCTGCGACCCTTCCGATAGCATGAGATGTGATATCTCAATGCTTCAAAAACCAAACATGAGAACCATCCTATAACATGAGATGTGAAATCCAAATCCTTCCCTTCCCAAACCTGAGACTCTTCCTATAGCATGAGATGTGATATCTCAATGCTTCTAATATCAAACTTAAGACCCTCCCTATAGCATGAGATGTGATATCCAAGCCCTTCCCATTCCAATCCTGAGACACTTCCGATAGCATGAGATGTGATATCTCAATGCTTCTAATACCAACCCTGAGACTCTTCCTATAACATGAGATGGGATATCCAACTCCTTCCCATTCCAATCCTGAGACTCTTCTGATAGCAGAGATGTGATATCTCAATGCTTATACCAAACCTGAGACCCTTCCTACGGCATGAGATGTCATATACAACTCCTTCCCATTCCAATCCTGAGACCCTTCCTATAGCATGAGATGTGATATCTCAATGCTTATACCAAACCTGAGACCCTTCCTATAGCATGAGATGTGATATCCAACTCCTTCCCATTCCAATCCTGAGACCCTTCCTATAGCATGAGATGTGATGTCTCAATGCTTCTAATACCAAACCTGAGATCCTTCCTATAACATGAGATGTGATATCCAACTCCTTCCATTCCAATCCTGAGACCCTTCCTATAGCATGAGATTTGATATCTCAATGCTTATACCAAACCTGAGACCCTTCCTATAGCATGAGATGTGATATCCAAGTCTTTCCCATTCCAATCCTTAGACCCTTCCTACAGCATGCAATTTGATATCTCAATGATTCTAATAACAATCCTGAGACCCGTCCTATAACATGAGATGGGCTATCCAATTCCTTCCCATTCCAATCCTGAGACACTTCCGATAGCAGAGATGTGATATCTCAATGCTTATACCAAACCTGAGACCCTTCCTACAACATGAGATCGGATATCCAACTCCTTCCCGTTCCAAACCTGAGACCCTTCCTTTAGCATGAGATGTGATATCCAGCTCCTTCCCATTCGAATCCTGAGACACTTCCGATAGCATGAGATGTGATATCTCAATGCTTCTAATATCAAAACTGAAACCCTCCCTATAGCATGATATGTGATATCTAAGTCCTTCCCATTCCAATCCTGAGACCCCTCCTATAGCATGAGATGTGATATCTCAATGCTTCTACCAAACCTGAGACCCTTCCTTTAGCATGAGATGTGATATCCAACTCCTTCCCATTCCAACCTGAGACCCTTCCTATAGCATGAGAAGGGATATCCAACTCCTTCCCAATCCAATCCTGAGACCCCTCCAATAGCAGAGATGTGATATCTCAATGCTTATACCAAACCTGAGACCCTTCCTATGGCATAAGATGTGATATCCAACTCCTTGCCATTCAAATCCTGAGACCCTCCCTATAACAAGAGATGTCATATCCAACTCCTTCCCATTCCAAACCTGAGACCCTTCCTTTAGCATGAGATGTGATATCCAAATCCTTCACATTCCAATCCGGAGACCCTTCCTATAACATGAGATGTGATATCCAACTCCTTCCCAATCCAATCCTGAGACCCTTCCGATAGCAGAGATGTGATATCTCAATGCTTATACCAAACCTGAGACCCTTCCTATGGCATGAGATGTGATATCCAACTCCTTGCCATTCAAATCTTGAGACCCTCCCTATAACAAGAGATGTCATATCCAACTCCTTCCCATTCCAAACCTGAGACCCTTCCTTTAGCATGAGATGTGATATCCAAATCCTTCACATTCCAATACGGAGACCAATCCTATAGCATGAGATGTGATATCTCAATGCTTCTAATACCAAACCTGAGACCCTTCCGATAGCATGAGATGTGATATCTCAATGCTTCAAAAACCAAACATGAGAACCATCCTATAACATGAGATGTGAAATCAAAATCCTTCCCTTCCCAAACCTGAGACTCTTCCTATAGCATGAGATGTGATATCTCAATGCTTCTACCAAACCTGAAACCCTTCCTATAGCATGAGATGTGATATCCAACTCCTTCCCATTCCAATCCTGAGACACTTCCTATAGCATGAGATGTGATATCACAATGCTTCTAATACCAAACCTGAGACCCATCCTATAACATGAGATGTGATATCCAAATCCTTCCCCTTCCAAACCTGAGACCCTTCCTTTAGCATGAGATGTGATATCCAGCTCCTCCCATTCCAATCCTGAGACCCTTCCGATAGCATGAGATGTGGTATCTCAATGCTTCTAATATCAAAACTGAGACCCTCCCTATAGCATGAGATGTGATATCTAAGTCCTTCCCATTCCAATCCTGAGACCCTTCCGATAGCAGAGATGTGATATCTCAATGCTTATACCAAACCTGAGACCCTTCCTATGGCATGAGATGTGATATCCAACTCCTTGCCATTCAAATCCTGAGACCCTCCCTATAACAAGAGATGTCATATCCAACTCCTTCCCATTCCAAACCTGAGACCCTTCCTTTAGCATGAGATGTGATATCCAAATCCTTCACATTCCAATCCGGAGACCAATCCTATAGCATGAGATGTGATATCTCAATGCTTCTAATACCAAACCTGAGACCCTTCCGATAGCATGAGATGTGATATCTCAATGCTTCAAAAACCAAACATGAGAACCATCCTATAACATGAGATGTGAAATCCAAATCCTTCCCTTCCCAAACCTGAGACTCTTCCTATAGCATGAGATGTGATATCTCAATGCTTCTAATATCAAACTTGAGACCCTCCCTATAGCATGAGATGTGATATCCAAGTCCTTCCCATTCCAATCCTGAGACACTTCCTATAGCATGAGATGTGATATCTCAATGCTTCTAATACCAAACCTGAGACTCTTCCTATAACATGAGATGGGATATCCAACTCCTTCCCATTCCAATCCTGAGACTCTTCTGATAGCAGAGATGTGATATCTCAATGCTTATACCAAACCTGAGACCCTTCCTACGGCATGAGATGTCATATACAACTCCTTCCCATTCCAATCCTGAGACCCTTCCTATAGCATGAGATGTGATATCTCAATGCTTATACCAAACATGAGACCCTTCCTATAGCATGAGATGTGATATCCAACTCCTTCCCATTCCAATCCTGAGACCCTTCCTATAGCATGAGATGTTATGTCTCAATGCTTCTAATACCAAACCTGAGATCCTTCCTATAACATGAGATGTGATATCCAACTCCTTCCATTCCAATCCTGAGACCCTTCCTATAGCATGAGATTTGATATCTCAATGCTTATACCAAACCTGAGACCCTTCCTATAGCATGAGTTGTGATATCCAAGTCTTTCCCATTCCAATCCTTAGACCCTTCCTACAGCATGCAATATGATATCTCAATGATTCTAATAACAATCCTGAGACCCGTCCTATAACATGAGATGGGATATCCAATTCCTTCCCATTCCAATCCTGAGACACTTCCGATAGCAGAGATGTGATATCTCAATGCTTATACCAAACCTGAGACCCTTCCTATAAAATGAGATCGGATATCCAACTCCTTCCCGTTCCAAACCTGAGACCCTTCCTTTAGCATGAGATGTAATATCCAGCTCCTTCCCATTCCAATCCTGAGACACTTCCGATAGCATGAGATGTGATATCTCAATGCTTCTAATATCAAAACTGAAACCCTCCCTATAGCATGATATGTGATATCTAAGTCCTTCCCATTCCAATCCTGAGACCCTTCCTATAGCATGAGATGTGATATCTCAATGCTTCTACCAAACCTGAGACCCTTCCTTTAGCATGAGATGTGATATCCAACTCCTTCCCATTCCAACCTGAGACCCTTCCTATAGCATGAGAAGGGATATCCAACTCCTTCCCAATCCAATCCTGAGACCCTTCCGATAGCAGAGATGTGATATCTCAATGCTTATACCAAACCTGAGACCCTTCCTATGGCATGAGATGTGATATCCAACTCCTTTCCATTCAAATCCTGAGACCCTCCCTATAACAAGAGATGTCATATCCAACTCCTTCCCATTCCAAACCTGAGACCCTTCCTTTAGCATGAGATGTGATATCCAAATCCTTCACATTCCAATCCGGAGACCCTTCCTATAACATGAGATGTGATATCCAACTCCTTCCCAATCCAATCCTGAGACCCTTCCGATAGCAGAGATGTGATATCTCAATGCTTATACCAAACCTGAGACCCTTCCTATGGCATGAGATGTGATATCCAACTCCTTGCCATTCAAATCCTGAGACCCTCCCTATAACAAGAGATGTCATATCCAACTCCTTCCCATTCCAAACCTGAGACCCTTCCTTTAGCATGAGATGTGATATCCAAATCCTTCACATTCCAATCCGGAGACCAATCCTATAGCATGAGATGTGATATCTCAATGCTTCTAATACCAAACCCGAGACCCTTCCGATAGCATGAGATGTGATATCTCAATGCTTCAAAAACCAAACATGAGAACCATCCTATAACATGAGATGTGAAATCCAAATCCTTCCCTTCCCAAACCTGAGACTCTTCCTATAGCATGAGATGTGATATCTCAATGCTTCTAATATCAAACTTGAGACCCTCCCTATAGCATGAGATGTGATATCCAAGTCCTTCCCATTCCAATCCTGAGACACTTCCTATAGCATGAGATGTGATATCTCAATGCTTCTAATACCAAACCTGAGACTCTTCCTATAACATGAGATGGGATATCCAACTCCTTCCCATTCCAATCCTGAGACTCTTCTGATAGCAGAGATGTGATATCTCAATGCTTATACCAAACCTGAGACCCTTCCTACGGCATGAGATGTCATATAATACAACTCCTTCCCATTCCAATCCTGAGACCCTTCCTATAGCATGAGATGTGATATCTCAATGCTTATACCAAACCTGAGACCCTTCCTATAGCATGAGATGTGATATCCAACTCCTTCCCATTCCAATCCTGAGACCCTTCCTATAGCATGCCCATTGGATCTTGTTTTGCTTGTGGAGCAACTGACCATGTGAAGGTGGATCCCCGTTGTAAGGTTAGACCTTTGGGGGTCCACTCCGCTAATCTGGCCTTCTCCTCCTACGAGGAAGAAGAGATTACAGGAGCATCCTTCTCCTCCGACTCATTTCCCAGCGGAATAGAGGCTGAGGTAGTTTTAGTGTCCCTGGGTTCCTGGGAGCCTAAAGTCGCAGAGGCGTATGCTAGGATTCCGGATAATACCAAGCACTACTTTAAAGACAGTGTGCTGATCAATGGAGTAGATACTCCAGCTCTTAGGGATAGTGGGTGCAGCCGCACTGTAGTGGATTCTACCTTGGTAGACTCAGAGGAAGTTGCCAGAGCTACTCTGATGCCCACTAAGTTGGCTGACGGCCCCCTCCGTATGTTTCCCGTGATCCCTGTATATCTTACTTTAAATGGTACAGCAGTCAGGATTCCAGTGAGCATTCATAGAAACGTCCCGGGAAAGGTCTTGTTGGGTAATGATCTCAGAGCTTTAGGGCTCGTAGGAGACACTGCCGAAAGACCCTACACACGGTCTCAAGCACGGGCAGCATTGGCCAAGTCCAATACGCCGCCCCAGCCGAAGGGGAAACCCAAGGCGAAAGGAGTCTACAAGTCACGACGAGGGAAAGAGAATATTCCCCCGAGCTCGCCTACCACTGCGGTGGAGGAAGTTGGTCGATCGCCCGAGCCTGACGAGGAAGTGGCGATGCCTGAAGTATTCGACCCCAACGATCATCCTGAACTAAAAGACTTGTTAGTTGAAGGAGGTCCTGATAGGGACGAGTTCAGTAAAGGCCAACGTGAGTGCCCATCTCTGGAAGGCCTAAGGAGACAGGCCTGCTCTCAGCTTTGAGGGTGAACCTCCTGGGACGCACAGGATTTATTGGGAAGGTGGACTCCTCTATAGTGAGCCCACAGAGTCTACAGAAGGAGACCATAGGAGGTTGGTGGTTCCCCTTGCTGTTAGGCCCTTCCTCCTGCAGTTGGCGCATGAAGTTCCCCTTGCTGGTCACCTTGGTATGAAGAGGACCAAGCAAAGGTTATCCATGCACTTCTACTGGCCCAAGATCGGGGTGCAAGTAGAAAGTCACTGCAGGAGTTGTGCCTCCTGCCAGTTGTCTGGTAAGGTTGGCGCGACAATCCAAGCTCCGTTGGTACCGCTCCCAGTTGTGGGGGTACAATTTGAAAGGGTAGGGATCGACATCGTCGGTCCCCTTGACCCGCAAACATCCTCGGGCAATAGGTTTATCCTGGTGCTGGTCGACCATGCAACCAGGTATCCTGAGGCCATCCCATTGAAAACTGTAACTGCCAAGTCAGTTGCAAAAGCTTTACTCGGCATATTTACTAGGGTTGGCTTCCCTAAAGAAGTTGTGTCAGATCGTGGCAGCAACTTTATGTCGAAGTATATGCAGGCTATGTGGAAAGAATGTGGGGTCACCTACAAGTTCTCTTCTGCATACCACCCCCAGACCAATGGTCTGGTGGAACGTTTCAACAGAACGTTAAAGAGCATGATTGGGGCTCTGGAGGAGCCCCAGAGAAGAAAATGGGATCTTCTTTTACCATGCTTGCTGTTTGCCTACCGAGAGGTACCACAGGAGGGTGTTGGCTTCAGCCCCTTCGAACTTCTGTTCGGTCATCCCGTACGGGGACCCTTAGCCATCATCAAAGAGGGATGGGAGATGCCCACTCCCCCTGTTACTACCAACGTAGTTCATTATGTGCTAGGGCTCAGAAAACGGATGGTACTTCTGATGGGCTTGGCTAGTGAGAAATTGAAGGCAGGGCAAGCGCTGGTGAAACATTGGTACGACCAGAAAGCTTCCCTCATCAACTTTACACCTGGTCAGCAAGTCCTGATCATGAATCCAATAAGGCCTCGCGCTTTACAGGACAAATGGTCAGGCCCTTACACAGTGGTGTAGCCCCTGGGTGAGGTGAACTATTTAGTGGACCTTGGAAGGCCTGGACAGGCTCCAAAAGTGTTTCACGTGAATAGGCTGAAGGCTTTCGTCCCAAGAGTCGAAATCGCAGCACTGCTACTGGCTTCAGACGTCGAGGAAGAGGAGTCTGAACCTCTCCCCGACCTGTTCCAAGGTGGTCCTTCAGATTGCTCCTTTGAGGGTGTCCGTGTGGCCCCTCACCTGACTTCTGATCAGCAGGCTGAGGTGAAAAGTTTGCTTAGGCAGTTTTCCCCCCTGTTTTCACAGTCACCTGGTTTGACACCTTGGTGCAAACATAACATTGACACAGGAGACAGTGTACCTACCAAAAGTAGGGGATACAGAATGTCGGATAAAGTACGGTCTTATATTAAGACCGAGGTCAACAAGATGTTAGACCTTGGGGTGATTGAACCCTCTAGTAGTCCTTGGTCCAGCCCTGTGGTTTTGGTTCCAAAGGCAGGCACTTCTGAATTGAGGTTCTGCGTGGATTACAGGGCTCTGAATGCTGTCACCAAGACAGATGCACACCCCTTGCCTCGAACAGATGAGCTGGTATATACTTTGGGTGCCTCCAAGTACCTCAGCACGTTTGACCTTACTGCTGGCTATTGGCAAATAGCGTTAGCAGAACATGCTAAGGAGAAGACGGCATTTTCTACTCCAGACGGCCTTTACCAATTCCGGGTAATGCCGTTCGGGTTGAAGAATGCACCTGCCACTTTCCAGAGGCTTGTGAATCATGTGTTGAATGGGTTGGACGAATTCTGTCTCGCATATCTGGACGATATCGCAGTTTTCAGTGCCACCTGGGAAGACCATGTGAAACACCTCGGGATTGTGCTCCAGGCTCTTCAGAAAGCCCACTTGACCATAAAGGCTAGTAAATGCCAGATTGGACAAGGCTCAGTGGTTTACCTTGGACATGAAGTAGGTGGAGGGAGGATACAGCCTCTTCCCAGTAAAGTACAAGCAGTACAAGACTGGCCTACCCCCACTACGCAAACCCAAGTGAGAGCCTTCTTAGGACTCACGGGGTATTATCGCAATTTTATGGCAGACTATGGCACCATAGCTGCTCCTCTGACTGCCCTCACAACTCCGAAGAAACCCAAGAAGGTAACTTGGACCGACGAGTGTGAGAAGGCCTTCAATGGCTTGAAAGACTCCTTGTGCCAGGCCCCTGTGCTCAGGGCCCCTGATTATCAAAGAACTTTTATCATGCAGACGGACGCCTCTGACACTGGGATAGGAGCTGTACTATCACAAGTAGATGAGAAGGGTAAGGAACACCCTATCGGTTTTATTAGTCGCCAGCTTAAGGACAGAGAGCTCAGATGGTCCACGGTAGAGAAAGAATGTTTCTCTGTTGTGTGGGCCCTAAGGAAGCTGAGGCCCTACCTCTATGGGACCCACTTCACTGTGCAAACTGACCATAAGCCGTTAAAGTGGCTAATGAACATGAAGGGGGAGAATCCAAAGTTGCTTAGGTGGTCCATAAGTCTACAAGGCTTCGACTTCACTATTGAGCATAGGCCAGGTGTCCAACATAGCAATGCTGATGGGTTGTCCAGAATGTTTAACCGACCTGAACATGAGACTCATCCAGGGGTGGATTAGTTCCCCCTGTCCATAGTCTGGGAGGGGCGAGTGTTAGGAAAGATTTAGTTATTGTAGGGAAATTTCCTTCCATGTGGCAACCCCTAAACTTTTTGCGATTGTTTTTAACCTTGTTCTTGACTTTGCCAGAGAAGTACAGCCTTCTCCCGCACTTCTCTGGGCTTTCGCTCCTTTCTTACGGGGAAACTGACATGCCCTTAAGACAGTCAGTACCGGGGAACGTTGTTTCCCGTAGTTTCTTTTATCGTGTCGCCGCTTTAGTGCAACACGACACAAGAGAGCACTGTAAGCTAAGTTACAGCTCTCTTGGGTCTCTAGCCTTCTACAGGCCCTAGATACTCGTTTAGGATGGTATGTGATCGGTGCAAGTCATTCAGGGACTGGAATGGTGGCAGCGATCGTTTTGTATATTTTGAGCTCCTTTTGCCGTTCTGAGCACGTTTTTGCACTGAACCCAAAATGGTGGCCTGGCTCCCCAAAATGGCCAGACCACAAGGCTCCTTTGTCCTGTCCACTGTCCGTCTTGCTCCCTTCACCTTCCCCAGGTCCAGCGACCCGGGGCCTTCCTTATTTGGGCATGTACTTTCCCGCGAAACGTGGTTGCTTTCGCGGGCTTCTACATGCCGTTTGTGTGCCTCCAGGGTGTGGGCTGGGATGTCTGGTCCCAATACACATCCTGGGTGCCAGAGAGTCTAGGGTGGTGTGAATGCCTGGGACCACCGTGGTCTGTGATTGGTCCACGTATGGTATGTGTTTTGATGAGCGGATCTCCCATTGGTTCCTCTCCGTTTTGGCGCGAAGGGAACCGTGGATAAGAGGGGGCTGGAAACACCACTACCATGTCGATCTCCTGAGTTCTCACGAACGAAGGAATACAGGAGCCAAGTATCCTGCAGCCAAGAGGCTGGACCGAGGAATCGCTGGTGACCCGCTGAAGGAATCCTCCTTTGCACTGCTGTCGTCCTGAGAGCCCCCGTCCTCCTTTGATCGAACCAGAAGGCCTGTATTGGTGCTTCGACCTATTGGAATAGCAGGAACAGCTATTCCCGGCATCTTCATCAACTCCTCGCAGTAAGCCTTCGGAAGCGTCTCTGGGCCATCCAGTTGACTGACCAGCTTACAAGGGAGTCCTGCTCTGTAACCGCCGCCAGGTTGTGCCGTATCTCGAGTCCTTGTCACTCTCCCACGCTTCGTACACTTGGCGTTCCCAAGTCTGAAGGGAGGAGTGTACTTTTGACTCAGATACGCACAGCCGCTTCGTTGTCCTGCTGCGGCAACAAAACTGTGCTGGTTTCGTCGATTGGGACGTCTTTTTGATCTACACGACTGGAAAGCGTTCCCTGCTCTTCTGAACCTGCCAGCTGCTGAAACTAACGTGGAGAAGCCTGGGTCTGCTTGCTTCGGGGACCGGTGAGTAGTTTAGCTTGGATCTGGTCGCCCTCCTGCAGTAGCCCATTGCTTTTCCCCGCTGTGTAAAAACAGCACCCTTTTCGTCCGTACTCGCGCTTTGCTTCTGCTAGCTGTGGAGGCTGTGCGTGAGTTGCGGAACCTGTTCTTCTTCTGCTGTGCACTAACCCGAACTGCCTGACTTCCTCCGAAGAGCTTCTCCTTTTGCCCGTTGGCACCAGCACTTGCAGGTACTTTGAGCACAAGGCTCCACTCTTCTCAGGGCTCGGACTTCCATCTAGTTAGGTGCCTATGAAGGCGAACTGAGTCGAAAGCATTATCGCACTGCCTGTTTTCCTTCCCTTTCAGGTGGACTACATATTTCGTGCTTTAAACGCTTGCGACTGTGTATTTGTATATATATTGTGTTGATTTGGTATGTGTTGGCTTAATACTGTGTTATTGTGATTTTCTCGCTACGGTCGTTGTTTTAAAGGCCTTAAAATAAATGTGTTTATATTTTTGATATAACACCTGTTTGGAGTAGTTTGTAAGCGCTCTGGCTTTGTGTGCTCATTGCGGGCTTTCAGTCACCCTCACCCCTCTTGAGACCTAGTCTTGACCGCCGCGATCGCTACCTTGATTGGTCTGGCTTGTCCAGAGGTTACCCTGTTCCAAGTAATTAGGTTGGCCTTCTGAACTTCTGCGCCACCAGGACAGAGTTCAGAAATCCGTCTTAACACTCCCTATAGCATGAGATGTGATATCCAAGTCCTTCCCATTCCAATCCTGAGACCCTTCCTATAGCATGAGATGTGATATCTCAATGCTTCTAATACCAAACCTGAGACCCTTCCTATAACATAAGATGGGATATCCAACTCCTTCCCATTGCAATCCTGAGACTCTTCCGATAGCAGAGATGTGATATCTCAATGCTTATACCAAACCTGAGACCCTTCCTGTGGCATGAGATGTCATATACAACTCCTTCCCATTCCAATCCTGAGACCCTTCCTATAGCATGAGATGTGATATCTCAATGCATATACCAAACCTGAGACCCTTCCTATAGCATGAGATGTGATATCCAACTCCTTCCCATTCCAATCCTGAGAGCCTTCCTATAACATGAGATGTGATGTCTCAATGCTTCTAAAACCAAAACTGAGATCCTTCCTATGGCATGAGATGTCATATAAAACTCCTTCCCATTCCAATCCTGAGACCCTTCCTATAGCATGAGATGTGATATCGAACTCCTTCCCATTCCAATCCTGAGATCCTTCCGATAGCATGAGATGTGATATCTCAATGCTTCTAATACCAAACCTGAGATCATTCCTATAACACAAGATGTAATATCCAAATCCTTCCCCTTCCAAACCTGAGACCCTCCCTTTAGCATGAGATGTGATATCCAACTCCTTCCCATTCCAATCCTGAGACCCTTCCTATAGCATGAGATGTGATGTCTCAATGCTTCTAATACCAAACCTGAGATCCTTCCTATAACATGAGATGTGATATCCAACTCCTTCCCATTCCAATCCTGAGACACTTCCTATAGCATGAGAAGTGATATCTCCATGCTTATACCAAACCTGAGACCCTTCCTATAGCATGAGATGTGATATCCAATCCTTCCCATTCCAATCCCGAGACCCTTCCTATAGCATGAGATGTGATATCTCAATGCTTATACCAAACTTGAGAGCCTACCTATAGCATGAGATGTGATATCCAAGTCCATCCCATTCCAATCCTTAGACCCTTCCTACAGCATGCGATGTGATATCTCAATGATTCTAATACCAAACCAGAGACCCGTCCTATAACATGAGATGGGATATCCAACTCCTTCCCATTCCAATCCTGAGCCACCTCCGATAGCAGAGATGTGATATCTCAATGCTTATACCAAACCTGAGACCCTTCCTATAACATGAGATGTGATATCCAACTCCTTCCCGTTCCAAACCTGAGACCCTTCCTATAGCATATGTGATATCCAACTCCTTCCCATTCCAAACATGAGACCCTTCCTATAGCAAGAATGTAATATCCAACTCCTACCCATTCCAATCCTGAGACCATTCCTATAGCATGAGATGTGATATCTCAATGCTTCTAATACCAAACCTGAGATACTTCCTATGACATGAGATGGGATATCCAATTCCTTCCCATTCCAAACCTGAGATCCTTCCTACAGCATGCGATGTGATATCTCAATGCTTCTAATACCAAACCTGAGACCCGTCCTATAACATGAGATGGGATATCCAACTCCTTCCCGTTCCATACCTGATACCCTTCCTATAGCATGAGATGTAATATCCAACTCCTTCCCATCCCAATCCTGAGACACCTCCGATAGCAGAGATGTGATATCTCAATGCTTATACCAAACCTGAGACTCTTCCTATAACATGAGATGTGATATCCAACTCCTTCCCGTTCCAAACCTGAGACCCTTCCTATAGCATGAGATGTGATATCCAACTCCTTCCCATTCCAATCCTGAGACCCTTCCGATAGCATGAGATGTGATATCTCAATGCTTCTAATACCAAACCTGTGATCCTTCCTATAACATGAGATGTGATATCCAAATCCTTCCCCTTCCAAACCTGAGACCCTCCCTTTAGCATGAGATGTGATATCCAACTCCTTCCCGTTCCAAACCTGAGACCCTTCCTATAGCATGAGATGTGATATCCAACTCCTTCCCATTCCAATCCTGAGACCCTTCATACAGCATGAGATGTGATATCTCAATGCTTCTAATACCAAACCTGAGACCCTTCCTATAACATGAGATGGGAATATCCAACTCCTTCCCATTCCAATCCTGAGACCCTTCAGATAGCAGAGATGTGATATCTCAATGCTTATACCAAACCTGATATCCTTCCTATGGCATGAGATGTGATATCCAACTCCTTGCCATTCAAATCCTGAGACACTTCCTATAGCATGAGATGTGATATCCAACTCCTTCCCATTCCAATCCTGAGACACTTCCTATAGCATGAGATGTGATATCACAATGCTTCTAATACCAAACCTGAGACCCATCCTATAACATGAGATGTGATATCCAAATCCTTCCCCTTCCAAACCTGAGACCCTTCCTTTAGCATGAGATGTGATATCCAGCTCCTCCCATTCCAATCCTGAGACCCTTCCGATAGCATGAGATGTGGTATCTCAATGCTTCTAATATCAAAACTGAGACCCTCCCTATAGCATGAGATGTGATATCTAAGTCCTTCCCATTCCAATCCTGAGACCCTTCCGATAGCAGAGATGTGATATCTCAATGCTTATACCAAACCTGAGACCCTTCCTATGGCATGAGATGTGATATCCAACTCCTTGCCATTCAAATCCTGAGACCCTCCCTATAACAAGAGATGTCATATCCAACTCCTTCCCATTCCAAACCTGAGACCCTTCCTTTAGCATGAGATGTGATATCCAAATCCTTCACATTCCAATCCGGAGACCAATCCTATAGCATGAGATGTGATATCTCAATGCTTCTAATACCAAACCTGAGACCCTTCCGATAGCATGAGATGTGATATCTCAATGCTTCAAAAACCAAACATGAGAACCATCCTATAACATGAGATGTGAAATCCAAATCCTTCCCTTCCCAAACCTGAGACTCTTCCTATAGCATGAGATGTGATATCTCAATGCTTCTAATATCAAACTTGAGACCCTCCCTATAGCATGAGATGTGATATCCAAGTCCTTCCCATTCCAATCCTGAGAAACTTCCTATAGCATGAGATGTGATATCTCAATGCTTCTAATACCAAACCTGAGACTCTTCCTATAACATGAGATGGGATATCCAACTCCTTCCCATTCCAATCCTGAGACTCTTCTGATAGCAGAGATGTGATATCTCAATGCTTATACCAAACCTGAGACCCTTCCTACGGCATGAGATGTCATATACAACTCCTTCCCATTCCAATCCTGAGACCCTTCCTATAGCATGAGATGTGATATCTCAATGCTTATACCAAACATGAGACCCTTCCTATAGCATGAGATGTGATATCCAACTCCTTCCCATTCCAATCCTGAGACCCTTCCTATAGCATGAGATGTTATGTCTCAATGCTTCTAATACTAAACCTGAGATCCTTCCTATAACATGAGATGTGATATCCAACTCCTTCCATTCCAATCCTGAGACCCTTCCTATAGCATGAGATTTGATATCTCAATGCTTATACCAAACCTGAGACCCTTCCTATAGCATGAGTTGTGATATCCAAGTCTTTCCCATTCCAATCCTTAGACCCTTCCTACAGCATGCAATATGATATCTCAATGATTCTAATACCAAACCTGAGACCCTTCCGATAGCATGAGATGTGATATCTCAATGCTTCAAAAACCAAACATGAGAACCATCCTATAACATGAGATGTGAAATCCAAATCCTTCCCTTCCCAAACCTGAGACTCTTCCTATAGCATGAGATGTGATATCTCAATGCTTCTAATATCAAACTTGAGACCCTCCCTATAGCATGAGATGTGATATCCAAGTCCTTCCCATTACAATCCTGAGACACTTCCTATAGCATGAGATGTGATATCTCAATGCTTCTAATACCAAACCTGAGACTCTTCCTATAACATGAGATGTCATATACAACTCCTTCCCATTCCAATCCTGAGACACTTCCGATAGCAGAGATGTGATATCTCAATGCTTATACCAAACCTGAGACCCTTCCTATAACATGAGATCGGATATCCAGCTCCTTCCCATTCCAATCCTGAGACACTTCCGATAGCATGAGATGTGATATCTCAATGCTTCTAATATCAAAACTGAAACCCTCCCTATAGCATGATATGTGATATCTAAGTCCTTCCCATTCCAATCCTGAGACCCTTCCTATAGCATGAGATGTGATATCCAACTCCTTCCCATTCTGACCTGAGACCCTTCCTATAGCATGAGAAGGGATATCCAACTCCTTCCCAATCCAATCCTGAGACCCTTCCGATAGCAGGGATGTGATATCTCAATGCTTCTACCAAACCTGAGACCCTTCCTTTAGCATGAGATGTGATATCCAACTCCTTCCCATTCCAACCTGAGACCCTTCCTATAGCATGAGAAGGGATATCCAACTCCTTCCCAATCCAATCCTGAGACCCTTCCGATAGCAGAGATGTGATATCTCAATGCTTATACCAAACCTGAGACCCTTCCTATGGCATGAGATGTGATATCCAACTCCTTGCCATTCAAATCCTGAGACCCTCCCTATAACAAGAGATGTCATATCCAACTCCTTCCCATTCCAAACCTGAGACCCTTCCTTTAGCATGAGATGTGATATCCAAATCCTTCACATTCCAATCCGGAGACCCTTCCTATAACATGAGATGTGATATCCAACTCCTTCCCAATCCAATCCTGAGACCCTTCCGATAGCAGAGATGTGATATCTCAATGCTTATACCAAACCTGAGACCCTTCCTATGGCATGAGATGTGATATCCAACTCCTTGCCATTCAAATCCTGAGACCCTCCCTATAACAAGAGATGTCATATCCAACTCCTTCCCATTCCAAACCTGAGACCCTTCCTTTAGCATGAGATGTGATATCCAAATCCTTCACATTCCAATCCGGAGACCAATCCTATAGCATGAGATGTGATATCTCAATGCTTCTAATACCAAACCTGAGACCCTTCCGATAGCATGAGATGTGATATCTCAATGCTTCAAAAACCAAACATGAGAACCATCCTATAACATGAGATGTGAAATCCAAATCCTTCCCAATCCAATCCTGAGACCCTTCCGATAGCAGAGATGTGATATCTCAATGCTTCTACCAAACCTGAGACCCTTCCTTTAGCATGAGATGTGATATCCAACTCCTTCCCATTCCAACCTGAGACCCTTCCTATAGCATGAGAAGGGATATCCAACTCCTTCCCAATCCAATCCTGAGACCCTTCCGATAGCAGAGATGTGATATCTCAATGCTTATACCAAACCTGAGACCCTTCCTATGGCATGAGATGTGATATCCAACTCCTTGCCATTCAAATCCTGAGACCCTCCCTATAACAAGAGATGTCATATCCAACTCCTTCCCATTCCAAACCTGAGACCCTTCCTTTAGCATGAGATGTGATATCCAAATCCTTCACATTCCAATCCGGAGACCCTTCCTATAACATGAGATGTGATATCCAACTCCTTCCCAATCCAATCCTGAGACCCTTCCGATAGCAGAGATGTGATATCTCAATGCTTATACCAAACCTGAGACCCTTCCTATGGCATGAGATGTGATATCCAACTCCTTGCCATTCAAATCCTGAGACCCTCCCTATAACAAGAGATGTCATATCCAACTCCTTCCCATTCCAAACCTGAGACCCTTCCTTTAGCATGAGATGTGATATCCAAATCCTTCACATTCCAATCCGGAGACCAATCCTATAGCATGAGATGTGATATCTCAATGCTTCTAATACCAAACCTGAGACCCTTCCGATAGCATGAGATGTGATATCTCAATGCTTCAAAAACCAAACATGAGAACCATCCTATAACATGAGATGTGAAATCCAAATCCTTCCCTTCCCAAACCTGAGACTCTTCCTATAGCATGAGATGTGATATCTCAATGCTTCTAATATCAAACTTGAGACCCTCCCTATAGCATGAGATGTGATATCCAAGTCCTTCCCATTCCAATCCTGAGACACTTCCTATAGCATGAGATGTGATATCTCAATGCTTCTAATACCAAACCTGAGACTCTTCCTATAACATGAGATGGGATATCCAACTCCTTCCCATTCCAATCCTGAGACTCTTCTGATAGCAGAGCTGTGATATCTCAATGCTTATACCAAACCTGAGACCCTTCCTACGGCATGAGATGTCATATACAACTCCTTCCCATTCCAATCCTGAGACCCTTCCTATAGCATGAGATGTGATATCTCAATGCTTATACCAAACCTGAGACCCTTCCTATAGCATGAGATGTGATATCCAACTCCTTCCCATTCCAATCCTGAGACCCTTCCTATAGCATGCCCATTGGATCTTGTTTTGCTTGTGGAGCAACTGACCATGTGAAGGTGGATCCCCGTTGTAAGGTTAGACCTTTGGGGGTCCACTCCGCTAATCTGGCCTTCTCCTCCTACGAGGAAGAAGAGATTACAGGAGCATCCTTCTCCTCCGACTCATTTCCCAGCGGAATAGAGGCTGAGGTAGTTTTAGTGTCCCTGGGTTCCTGGGAGCCTAAAGTCGCAGAGGCGTATGCTAGGATTCCGGATAATACCAAGCACTACTTTAAAGACAGTGTGCTGATCAATGGAGTAGATACTCCAGCTCTTAGGGATAGTGGGTGCAGCCGCACTGTAGTGGATTCTACCTTGGTAGACTCAGAGGAAGTTGCCAGAGCTACTCTGATGCCCACTAAGTTGGCTGACGGCCCCCTCCGTATGTTTCCCGTGATCCCTGTAAATCTTACTTTAAATGGTACAGCAGTCAGGATTCCAGTGAGCATTCATAGAAACGTCCCGGGAAAGGTCTTGTTGGGTAATGATCTCAGAGCTTTAGGGCTCGTAGGAGACACTGCCGAAAGACCCTACACACGGTCTCAAGCACGGGCAGCATTGGCCAAGTCCAATACGCCGCCCCAGCCGAAGGGGAAACCCAAGGCGAAAGGAGTCTACAAGTCACGCCGAGGGAAAGAGAATATTCCCCCGAGCTCGCCTACCACTGCGGTGGAGGAAGTTGGTCGATCGCCCGAGCCTGACGAGGAAGTGGCGATGCCTGAAGTATTCGACCCCAACGATCATCCTGAACTAAAAGACTTGTTAGTTGAAGGAGGTCCTGATAGGGACGAGTTCAGTAAAGGCCAACGTGAGTGCCCATCTCTGGAAGGCCTAAGGAGACAGGCCTGCTCCCAGCTTGAGGGTGAACCTCCTGGGACGCACAGGATTTATTGGGAAGGTGGACTCCTCTATAGTGAGCCCACAGAGTCTACAGAAGGAGACCATAGGAGGTTGGTGGTTCCCCTTGCTGTTAGGCCCTTCCTCCTGCAGTTGGCGCATGAAGTTCCCCTTGCTGGTCACCTTGGTATGAAGAGGACCAAGCAAAGGTTATCCATGCACTTCTACTGGCCCAAGATCGGGGTGCAAGTAGAAAGTCACTGCAGGAGTTGTGCCTCCTGCCAGTTGTCTGGTAAGGTTGGCGCGACAATCCAAGCTCCGTTGGTACCGCTCCCAGTTGTGGGGGTACAATTTGAAAGGGTAGGGATCGACATCGTCGGTCCCCTTGACCCGCAAACATCCTCGGGCAATAGGTTTATCCTGGTGCTGGTCGACCATGCAACCAGGTATCCTGAGGCCATCCCATTGAAAACTGTAACTGCCAAGTCAGTTGCAAAAGCTTTACTCGGCATATTTACTAGGGTTGGCTTCCCTAAAGAAGTTGTGTCAGATCGTGGCAGCAACTTTATGTCGAAGTATATGCAGGCTATGTGGAAAGAATGTGGGGTCACCTACAAGTTCTCTTCTGCATACCACCCCCAGACCAATGGTCTGGTGGAACGTTTCAACAGAACGTTAAAGAGCATGATTGGGGCTCTGGAGGAGCCCCAGAGAAGAAAATGGGATCTTCTTTTACCATGCTTGCTGTTTGCCTACCGAGAGGTACCACAGGAGGGTGTTGGCTTCAGCCCCTTCGAACTTCTGTTCGGTCATCCCGTACGGGGACCCTTAGCCATCGTCAAAGAGGAATGGGAGATGCCCACTCCCCCTGTTACTACCAACGTAGTTCATTATGTGCTAGGGCTCAGAAAACGGATGGTACTTCTGATGGGCTTGGCTAGTGAGAAATTGAAGGCAGGGCAAGCGCTGGTGAAACATTGGTACGACCAGAAAGCTTCCCTCATCAACTTTACACCTGGTCAGCAAGTCCTGATCATGAATCCAATAAGGCCTCGCGCTTTACAGGACAAATGGTCAGGCCTTACACAGTGGTGTAGCCCCTGGGTGAGGTGAACTATTTAGTGGACCTTGGAAGGCCTGGACAGGCTCCAAAAGTGTTTCACGTGAATAGGCTGAAGGCTTTCGTCCCAAGAGTCGAAATCGCAGCACTGCTACTGGCTTCAGACGTCGAGGAAGAGGAGTCTGAACCTCTCCCCGACCTGTTCCAAGGTGGTCCTTCAGATTGCTCCTTTGAGGGTGTCCGTGTGGCCCCTCACCTGACTTCTGATCAGCAGGCTGAGGTGAAAAGTTTGCTTAGGCAGTTTTCCCCCCTGTTTTCACAGTCACCTGGTTTGACACCTTGGTGCAAACATAACATTGACACAGGAGACAGTGTACCTACCAAAAGTAGGGGATACAGAATGTCGGATAAAGTACGGTCTTATATTAAGACCGAGGTCAACAAGATGTTAGACCTTGGGGTGATTGAACCCTCTAGTAGTCCTTGGTCCAGCCCTGTGGTTTTGGTTCCAAAGGCAGGCACTTCTGAATTGAGGTTCTGCGTGGATTACAGGGCTCTGAATGCTGTCACCAAGACAGATGCACACCCCTTGCCTCGAACAGATGAGCTGGTATATACTTTGGGTGCCTCCAAGTACCTCAGCACGTTTGACCTTACTGCTGGCTATTGGCAAATAGCGTTAGCAGAACATGCTAAGGAGAAGACGGCATTTTCTACTCCAGACGGCCTTTACCAATTCCGGGTAATGCCGTTCGGGTTGAAGAATGCACCTGCCACTTTCCAGAGGCTTGTGAATCATGTGTTGAATGGGTTGGACGAATTCTGTCTCGCATATCTGGACGATATCGCAGTTTTCAGTGCCACCTGGGAAGACCATGTGAAACACCTCGGGATTGTGCTCCAGGCTCTTCAGAAAGCCCACTTGACCATAAAGGCTAGTAAATGCCAGATTGGACAAGGCTCAGTGGTTTACCTTGGACATGAAGTAGGTGGAGGGAGGATACAGCCTCTTCCCAGTAAAGTACAAGCAGTACAAGACTGGCCTACCCCCACTACGCAAACCCAAGTGAGAGCCTTCTTAGGACTCACGGGGTATTATCGCAATTTTATGGCAGACTATGGCACCATAGCTGCTCCTCTGACTGCCCTCACAACTCCGAAGAAACCCAAGAAGGTAACTTGGACCGACGAGTGTGAGAAGGCCTTCAATGGCTTGAAAGACTCCTTGTGCCAGGCCCCTGTGCTCAGGGCCCCTGATTATCAAAGAACTTTTATCATGCAGACGGACGCCTCTGACACTGGGATAGGAGCTGTACTATCACAAGTAGATGAGAAGGGTAAGGAACACCCTATCGGTTTTATTAGTCGCCAGCTTAAGGACAGAGAGCTCAGATGGTCCACGGTAGAGAAAGAATGTTTCTCTGTTGTGTGGGCCCTAAGGAAGCTGAGGCCCTACCTCTATGGGACCCACTTCACTGTGCAAACTGACCATAAGCCGTTAAAGTGGCTAATGAACATGAAGGGGGAGAATCCAAAGTTGCTTAGGTGGTCCATAAGTCTACAAGGCTTCGACTTCACTATTGAGCATAGGCCAGGTGTCCAACATAGCAATGCTGATGGGTTGTCCAGAATGTTTAACCGACCTGAACATGAGACTCATCCAGGGGTGGATTAGTTCCCCCTGTCCATAGTCTGGGAGGGGCGAGTGTTAGGAAAGATTTCGTTATTGTAGGGAAATTTCCTTCCATGTGGCAACCCCTAAACTTTTTGCGATTGTTTTTAACCTTGTTCTTGACTTTGCCAGAGAAGTACAGCCTTCTGCCGCACTTCTCTGGGCTTTCGCTCCTTTCTTACGGGGAAACTGACATGCCCTTAAGACAGTCAGTACCGGGGAACGTTGTTTCCCGTAGTTTCTTTTATCGTGTCGCCGCTTTAGTGCAACACGACACAAGAGAGCACTGTAAGCTAAGTTACAGCTCTCTTGGGTCTCTAGCCTTCTACAGGCCCTAGATACTCGTTTAGGATGGTATGTGATCGGTGCAAGTCATTCAGGGACTGGAATGGTGGCAGCGATCGTTTTGTATATTTTGAGCTCCTTTTGCCGTTCTGAGCACGTTTTTGCACTGAACCCAAAATGGTGGCCTGGCTCCCCAAAATGGCCAGACCACGAGGCTCCTTTGTCCTGTCCACTGTCCGTCTTGCTCCCTTCACCTTCCCCAGGTCCAGCGACCCGGGGCCTTCCTTATTTGGGCATGTACTTTCCCGCGAAACGTGGTTGCTTTCGCGGGCTTCTACATGCCGTTTGTGTGCCTCCAGGGTGTGGGCTGGGATGTCTGGTCCCAATACACATCCTGGGTGCCAGAGAGTCTAGGGTGGTGTGAATGCCTGGGACCACCGTGGTCTGTGATTGGTCCACGTATGGTATGTGTTTTGATGAGCGGATCTCCCATTGGTTCCTCTCCGTTTTGGCGCGAAGGGAACCGTGGATAAGAGGGGGCTGGAAACACCACTACCATGTCGATCTCCTGAGTTCTCACGAACGAAGGAATACAGGAGCCAAGTATCCTGCAGCCAAGAGGCTGGACCGAGGAATCGCTGGTGACCCGCTGAAGGAATCCTCCTTTGCACTGCTGTCGTCCTGAGAGCCCCCGTCCTCCTTTGATCGAACCAGAAGGCCTGTATTGGTGCTTCGACCTATTGGAATAGCAGGAACAGCTATTCCCGGCATCTTCATCAACTCCTCGCAGTAAGCCTTCGGAAGCGTCTCTGGGCCATCCAGTTGACTGACCAGCTTACAAGGGAGTCCTGCTCTGTAACCGCCGCCAGGTTGTGCCGTATCTCGAGTCCTTGTCACTCTCCCACGCTTCGTACACTTGGCGTTCCCAAGTCTGAAGGGAGGAGTGTACTTTTGACTCAGATACGCACGGCCGCTTCGTTGTCCTGCTGCGGCAACAAAACTGTGCTGGTTTCGTCGATTGGGACGTCTTTTTGATCTACACGACTGGAAAGCGTTCCCTGCTCTTCTGAACCTGCCAGCTGCTGAAACTAACGTGGAGAAGCCTGGGTCTGCTTGCTTCGGGGACCGGTGAGTAGTTTAGCTAGGATCTGGTCGCCCTCCTGCAGTAGCCCATTGCTTTTCCCCGCTGTGTAAAAACAGCACCCTTTTCGTCCGTACTCGCGCTTTGCTTCTGCTAGCTGTGGAGGCTGTGCGTGAGTTGCGGAACCTGTTCTTCTTCTGCTGTGCACTAACCCGAACTGCCTGACTTCCTCCGAAGAGCTTCTCCTTTTGCCCATTGGCACCAGCACTTGCAGGTACTTTGAGCACAAGGCTCCACTCTTCTCAGGGCTCGGACTTCCATCTAGTTAGTTGCCTATGAAGGCGAACTGAGTCGAAAGCATTATCGCACTGCCTGTTTTCCTTCCCTTTGAGGTGGACTACATATTTCGTGCTTTAAACGCTTGCGACTGTGTATTTGTATATATATTGTTTTGATTTGGTATGTGTTGGCTTAATACTGTGTTATTGTGATTTTCTCGCTACGGTCGTTGTTTTAAAGGCCTTAAAATAAATGTGTTTATATTTTTGATATAACACCTGTTTGGAGTAGTTTGTAAGCGCTCTGGCTTTGTGTGCTCATTGCGGGCTTTCAGTCACCCTCACCCCTCTTGAGACCTAGTCTTGACCGCCGCGATCGCTACCTTGATTGGTCTGGCTTGTCCAGAGGTTACCCTGTTCCAAGTAATTAGGTTGGCCTTCTGAACTTCTGCGCCACCAGGACAGAGTTCAGAAATCCGTCTTAACACTCCCTATAGCATGAGATGTGATATCCAAGTCCTTCCCATTCCAATCCTGAGACCCTTCCTATAGCATGAGATGTGATATCTCAATGCTTCTAATACCAAACCTGAGACCCTTCCTATAACATAAGATGGGATATCCAACTCCTTCCCATTGCAATCCTGAGACCCTTCCGATAGCAGAGATGTGATATCTCAATGCTTATACCAAACCTGAGACCCTTCCTGTGGCATGAGATGTCATATACAACTCCTTCCCATTCCAATCCTGAGACCCTTCCTATAGCATGAGATGTGATATCTCAATGCTTATACCAAACCTGAGACCCTTCCTATAGCATGAGATGTGATATCCAACTCCTTCCCATTCCAATCCTGAGAGCCTTCCTATAACATGAGATGTGATGTCTCAATGCTTCTAAAACCAAAACTGAGATCCTTCCTATGGCATGAGATGTCATATAAAACTCCTTCCCATTCCAATCCTGAGACCCTTCCTATAGCATGAGATGTGATATCGAACTCCTTCCCATTCCAATCCTGAGATCCTTCCGATAGCATGAGATGTGATATCTCAATGCTTCTAATACCAAACCTGAGATCATTCCTATAACACAAGATGTAATATCCAAATCCTTCCCCTTCCAAACCTGAGACCCTCCCTTTAGCATGAGATGTGATATCCAACTCCTTCCCATTCCAATCCTAAGACCCTTCCTATAGCATGAGATGTGATGTCTCAATGCTTCTAATACCAAACCTGAGATCCTTCCTATAACATGAGATGTGATATCCAACTCCTTCCCATTCCAATCCTGAGACACTTCCTATAGCATGAGAAGTGATATCTCCATGCTTATACCAAACCTGAGACCCTTCCTATAGCATGAGATGTGATATCCAATCCTTCCCATTCCAATCCCGAGACCCTTCCTATAGCATGAGATGTGATATCTCAATGCTTATACCAAACCTGAGAGCCTACCTATAGCATGAGATGTGATATCCAAGTCCATCCCATTCCAATCCTTAGACCCTTCCTACAGCATGCGATGTGATATCTCAATGATTCTAATACCAAACCAGAGACCCGTCCTATAACATGAGATGGGATATCCAACTCCTTCCCATTCCAATCCTGAGCCACCTCCGATAGCAGAGATGTGATATCTCAATGCTTATACCAAACCTGAGACCCTTCCTATAACATGAGATGTGATATCCAACTCCTTCCCGTTCCAAACCTGAGACCCTTCCTATAGCATATGTGATATCCAACTCCTTCCCATTCCAAACATGAGACCCTTCCTATAGCAAGAATGTAATATCCAACTCCTACCCATTCCAATCCTGAGACCATTCCTATAGCATGAGATGTGATATCTCAATGCTTCTAATACCAAACCTGAGATACTTCCTATGACATGAGATGTGATATCCAATTCCTTCCCATTCCAAACCTGAGATCCTTCCTACAGCATGCGATGTGATATCTCAATGCTTCTAATACCAAACCTGAGACCCGTCCTATAACATGAGATGGGATATCCAACTCCTTCCCGTTCCATACCTGATACCCTTCCTATAGCATGAGATGTAATATCCAACTCCTTCCTATCCCAATCCTGAGACACCTCCGATAGCAGAGATGTGATATCTCAATGCTTATACCAAACCTGAGACTCTTCCTATAACATGAGATGTGATATCCAACTCCTTCCCGTTCCAAACCTGAGACCCTTCCTATAGCATGAGATGTGATATCCAACTCCTTCCCATTCCAATCCTGAGACCCTTCCGATAGCATGAGATGTGATATCTCAATGCTTCTAATACCAAACCTGTGATCCTTCCTATAACATGAGATGTGATATCCAAATCCTTCCCCTTCCAAACCTGAGACCCTCCCTTTAGCATGAGATGTGATATCCAACTCCTTCCCGTTCCAAACCTGAGACCCTTCCTATAGCATGAGATGTGATATCCAACTCCTTCCCATTCCAATCCTGAGACCCTTCATACAGCATGAGATGTGATATCTCAATGCTTCTAATACCAAACCTGAGACCCTTCCTATAACATGAGATGGGAATATCCAACTCCTTCCCATTCCAATCCTGAGACCCTTCAGATAGCAGAGATGTGATATCTCAATGCTTATACCAAACCTGATATCCTTCCTATGGCATGAGATGTGATATCCAACTCCTTGCCATTCAAATCCTGAGACCCTCCCTATAACAAGAGATGTCATATCCAACTCCTTCCCATTCCAAACCTGAGACCCTTCCTTTAGCATGAGATGTGATATCCAAATCCTTCACATTCCAATCCGGAGACCAATCCTATAGCATGAGATGTGATATCTCAATGCTTCTCATACCAAACCTGAGACCCTTCCGATAGCATGAGATGTGATATCTCAATGCTTCAAAAACCAAACATGAGAACCATCCTATAACATGAGATGTGAAATCCAAATCCTTCCCTTCCCAAACCTGAGACTCTTCCTATAGCATGAGATGTGATATCTCAATGCTTCTACCAAACCTGAAACCCTTCCTATAGCATGAGATGTGATATCCAACTCCTTCCCATTCCAATCCTGAGACACTTCCGATAGCAGAGATGTGATATCTCAATGCTTATACCAAACCTGAGACCCTTCCTATAACATGAGATCGGATATCCAACTCCTTCCCGTTCCAAACCTGAGACCCTTCCTTTAGCATGAGATGTAATATCCAGCTCCTTCCCATTCCAATCCTGAGACACTTCCGATAGCATGAGATGTGATATCTCAATGCTTCTAATATCAAAACTGAAACCCTCCCTATAGCATGATATGTGATATCTAAGTCCTTCCCATTCCAATCCTGAGACCCTTCCTATAGCATGAGATGTGATATCTCAATGCTTCTACCAAACCTGAGACCCTTCCTTTAGCATGAGATGTGATATCCAACTCCTTCCCATTCCAACCTGAGACCCTTCCTATAGCATGAGAAGGGATATCCAACTCCTTCCCAATCCAATCCTGAGACCCTTCCGATAGCAGAGATGTGATATCTCAATGCTTATACCAAACCTGAGACCCTTCCTATGGCATGAGATGTGATATCCAACTCCTTGCCATTCAAATCCTGAGACCCTCCCTATAACAAGAGATGTCATATCCAACTCCTTCCCATTCCAAACCTGAGACCCTTCCTTTAGCATGAGATGTGATATCCAAATCCTTCACATTCCAATCCGGAGACCCTTCCTATAACATGAGATGTGATATCCAACTCCTTCCCAATCCAATCCTGAGACCCTTCCGATAGCAGAGATGTGATATCTCAATGCTTATACCAAACCTGAGACCCTTCCTATGGCATGAGATGTGATATCCAACTCCTTGCCATTCAAATCCTGAGACCCTCCCTATAACAAGAGATGTCATATCCAACTCCTTCCCATTCCAAACCTGAGACCCTTCCTTTAGCATGAGATGTGATATCCAAATCCTTCACATTCCAATCCGGAGACCAATCCTATAGCATGAGATGTGATATCTCAATGCTTCTAATACCAAACCTGAGACCCTTCCGATAGCATGAGATGTGATATCTCAATGCTTCAAAAACCAAACATGAGAACCATCCTATAACATGAGATGTGAAATCCAAATCCTTCCCTTCCCAAACCTGAGACTCTTCCTATAGCATGAGATGTGATATCTCAATGCTTCTAATATCAAACTTGAGACCCTCCCTATAGCATGAGATGTGATATCCAAGTCCTTCCCATTCCAATCCTGAGACACTTCCTATAGCATGAGATGTGATATCTCAATGCTTCTAATACTAAACCTGAGACTCTTCCTATAACATGAGATGGGATATCCAACTCCTTCCCATTCCAATCCTGAGACTCTTCTGATAGCAGAGATGTGATATCTCAATGCTTATACCAAACCTGAGACCCTTCCTACGGCATGAGATGTCATATACAACTCCTTCCCATTCCAATCCTGAGACCCTTCCTATAGCATGAGATGTGATATCTCAATGCATATACCAAACCTGAGACCCTTCCTATAGCATGAGATGTGATATCCAACTCCTTCCCATTCCAATCCTGAGACCCTTCCTATAGCATGCCCATTGGATCTTGTTTTGCTTGTGGAACAACTGACCATGTGAAGGGGGATCCCCGTTGTAAGGTTAGACCTTTGGGGGTCCACTCCGCTAATCTGGCCTTCTCCTCCTACGAGGAAGAAGAGATTACAGGAGCATCCTTCTCCTCCGACTCATTTCCCAGCGGAATAGAGGCTGAGGTAGTTTTAGTGTCCCTGGGTTCCTGGGAGCCTAAAGTCGCAGAGGCGTATGCTAGGATTCCGGATAATACCAAGCACTACTTTAAAGACAGTGTGCTGATCAATGGAGTAGATACTCCAGCTCTTAGGGATAGTGGGTGCAGCCACACTGTAGTGGATTCTACCTTGGTAGACTCAGAGGAAGTTGCCAGAGCTATTCTGATGCCCACTAAGTTGGCTGACGGCCCCCTCCGTATGTTTCCCGTGATCCCTGTAAATCTTACTTTAAATGGTACAGCAGTCAGGATTCCAGTGAGCATTCAGAGAAACGTCCCGGGAAAGGTCTTGTTGGGTAATGATCTCAGAGCTTTAGGGCTCGTAGGAGACACTGCCGAAAGACCCTACACACGGTCTCAAGCACGGGCAGCATTGGCCAAGTCCAATACGCCGCCCCAGCCGAAGGGGAAACCCAAGGCGAAAGGAGTCTACAAGTCACGACGAGGGAAAGAGAATATTCCCCCGAGCTCGCCTACCACTGCGGTGGAGGAAGTTGGTCGATCGCCCGAGCCTGACGAGGAAGTGGCGATGCCTGAAGTATTCGACCCCAACGATCATCCTGAACTAAAAGACTTGTTAGTTGAAGGAGGTCCTGATAGGGACGAGTTCAGTAAAGGCCAACGTGAGTGCCCATCTCTGGAAGGCCTAAGGAGACAGGCCTGCTCCCAGCTTGAGGGTGAACCTCCTGGGACGCACAGGATTTATTGGGAAGGTGGACTCCTCTATAGTGAGCCCACAGAGTCTACAGAAGGAGACCATAGGAGGTTGGTGGTTCCCCTTGCTGTTAGGCCCTTCCTCCTGCAGTTGGCGCATGAAGTTCCCCTTGCTGGTCACCTTGGTATGAAGAGGACCAAGCAAAGGTTATCCATGCACTTCTACTGGCCCAAGATGGGGGTGCAAGTAGAAAGTCACTGCAGGAGTTGTGCCTCCTGCCAGTTGTCTGGTAAGGTTGGCGCGACAATCCAAGCTCCGTTGGTACCGCTCCCAGTTGTGGGGGTACCATTTGAAAGGGTAGGGATCGACATCGTCGGCCCCCTTGACCCGCAAACATCCTCGGGCAATAGGTTTATCCTGGTGCTGGTCGACCATGCAACCAGGTATCCTGAGGCCATCCCATTGAAAACTGTAACTGCCAAGTCAGTTGCAAAAGCTTTACTCGGCATATTTACTAGGGTTGGCTTCCCTAAAGAAGTTGTGTCAGATCGTGGCAGCAACTTTATGTCGAAGTATATGCAGGCTATGTGGAAAGAATGTGGGGTCACCTACAAGTCCTCTTCTGCATACCACCCCCAGACCAATGGTCTGGTGGAACGTTTCAACAGAACGTTAAAGAGCATGATTGGGGCTCTGGAGGAGCCCCAGAGAAGAAAATGGGATCTTCTTTTACCATGCTTGCTGTTTGCCTACCGAGAGGTACCACAGGAGGGTGTTGGCTTCAGCCCCTTCGAACTTCTGTTCGGTCATCCCGTACGGGGACCCTTAGCCATCGTCAAAGAGGGATGGGAGATGCCCACTCCCCCTGTTACTACCAACATAGTTGATTATGTGCTAGGGCTCAGAAAACGGATGGTACTTCTGATGGGCTTGGCTAGTGAGAAATTGAAGGCAGGGCAAGCGCTGGTGAAACATTGGTACGACCAGAAAGCTTCCCTCATCAACTTTACACCTGGTCAGCAAGTCCTGATCATGAATCCAATAAGGCCTCGCGCTTTACAGGACAAATGGTCAGGCCCTTACACAGTGGTGGAGCCCCTGGGTGAGGTGAACTATTTAGTGGACCTTGGAAGGCCTGGACAGGCTCCAAAAGTGTTTCACGTGAATAGGCTGAAGGCTTTCGTCCCAAGAGTCGAAATCGCAGCACTGCTACTGGCTTCAGACGTCGAGGAAGAGGAGTCTGAACCTCTCCCCGACCTGTTCCAAGGTGGTCCTTCAGATTGCTCCTTTGAGGGTGTCCGTGTGGCCCCTCACCTGACTTCTGATCAGCAGGCTGAGGTGAAAAGTTTGCTTAGGCAGTTTTCCCCCCTGTTTTCACAGTCACCTGGTTTGACACCTTGGTGCAAACATAACATTGACACAGGAGACAGTGTACCTACCAAAAGTAGGGGATACAGAATGTCGGATAAAGTACGGTCTTATATTAAGACCGAGGTCAACAAGATGTTAGACCTTGGGGTGATTGAACCCTCTAGTAGTCCTTGGTCCAGCCCTGTGGTTTTGGTTCCAAAGGCAGGCACTTCTGAATTGAGGTTCTGCGTGGATTACAGGGCTCTGAATGCTGTCACCAAGACAGATGCACACCCCTTGCCTCGAACAGATGAGCTGGTGGATACTTTGGGTGCCTCCAAGTACCTCAGCACGTTTGACCTTACTGCTGGCTATTGGCAAATAGCGTTAGCAGAACATGCTAAGGAGAAGACGGCATTTTCTACTCCAGACGGCCTTTACCAATTCCGGGTAATGCCGTTCGGGTTGAAGAATGCACCTGCCACTTTCCAGAGGCTTGTGAATCATGTGTTGAATGGGTTGGACGAATTCTGTCTCGCATATCTGGACGATATCGCAGTTTTCAGTGCCACCTGGGAAGACCATGTGAAACACCTCGGGATTGTGCTCCAGGCTCTTCAGAAAGCCCACTTGACCATAAAGGCTAGTAAATGCCAGATTGGACAAGGCTCAGTGGTTTACCTTGGACATGAAGTAGGTGGAGGGAGGATACAGCCTCTTCCCAGTAAAGTACAAGCAGTACAAGACTGGCCTACCCCCACTACGCAAACCCAAGTGAGAGCCTTCTTAGGACTCACGGGGTATTATCGCAATTTTATGGCAGACTATGGCACCATAGCTGCTCCTCTGACTGCCCTCACAACTCCGAAGAAACCCAAGAAGGTAACTTGGACCGACGAGTGTGAGAAGGCCTTCAATGGCTTGAAAGACTCCTTGTGCCAGGCCCCTGTGCTCAGGGCCCCTGATTATCAAAGAACTTTTATCATGCAGACGGACGCCTCTGACACTGGGATAGGAGCTGTACTATCACAAGTAGATGAGAAGGGTAAGGAACACCCTATCGGTTTTATTAGTCGCCAGTTTAAGGACAGAGAGCTCAGATGGTCCACGGTAGAGAAAGAATGTTTCTCTGTTGTGTGGGCCCTAAGGAAGCTGAGGCCCTACCTCTATGGGACCCACTTCACTGTGCAAACTGACCATAAGCCGTTAAAGTGGCTAATGAACATGAAGGGGGAGAATCCAAAGTTGCTTAGGTGGTCCATAAGTCTACAAGGCTTCGACTTCACTATTGAGCATAGGCCAGGTGTCCAACATAGCAATGCTGATGGGTTGTCCAGAATGTTTAACCGACCTGAACATGAGACTCATCCAGGGGTGGATTAGTTCCCCCTGTCCATAGTCTGGGAGGGGCGAGTGTTAGGAAAGATTTCGTTATTGTAGGGAAATTTCCTTCCATGTGGCAACCCCTAAACTTTTTGCTATTGTTTTTAACCTTGTTCTTGACTTTGCCAGAGAAGTACAGCCTTCTGCCGCACTTCTCTGGGCTTTCGCTCCTTTCTTACGGGGAAACTGACATGCCCTTAAGACAGTCAGTACCGGGGAACGTTGTTTCCCGTAGTTTCTTTTATCGTGTCGCCGCTTTAGTGCAACACGACACAAGAGAGCACTGTAAGCTAAGTTACAGCTCTCTTGGGTCTCTAGCCTTCTACAGGCCCTAGATACTCGTTTAGGATGGTATGTGATCGGTGCAAGTCATTCAGGGACTGGAATGGTGGCAGCGATCGTTTTGTATATTTTGAGCTCCTTTTGCCGTTCTGAGCACGTTTTTGCACTGAACCCAAAATGGTGGCCTGGCTCCCCAAAATGGCCAGACCACGAGGCTCCTTTGTCCTGTCCACTGTCCGTCTTGCTCCCTTCACCTTCCCCAGGTCCAGCGACCCGGGGCCTTCCTTATTTGGGCATGTACTTTCCCGCGAAACGTGGTTGCTTTCGTGGGCTTCTACATGCCGTTTGTGTGCCTCCAGGGTGTGGGCTGGGATGTCTGGTCCCAATACACATCCTGGGTGCCAGAGAGTCTAGGGTGGTGTGAATGCCTGGGACCACCGTGGTCTGTGATTGGTCCACGTATGGTATGTGTTTTGATGAGCGGATCTCCCATTGGTTCCTCTCCGTTTTGGCGCGAAGGGAACCGTGGATAAGAGGGGGCTGGAAACACCACTACCATGTCGATCTCCTGAGTTCTCACGAACGAAGGAATACAGGAGCCAAGTATCCTGCAGCCAAGAGGCTGGACCGAGGAATCGCTGGTGACCCGCTGAAGGAATCCTCCTTTGCACTGCTGTCGTCCTGAGAGCCCCAGTCCTCCTTTGATCGAACCAGAAGGCCTGTATTGGTGCTTCGACCTATTGGAATAGCAGGAACAGCTATTCCCGGCATCTTCATCAACTCCTCGCAGTAAGCCTTCGGAAGCGTCTCTGGGCCATCCAGTTGACTGACCAGCTTACAAGGGAGTCCTGCTCTGTAACCGCCGCCAGGTTGTGCCGTATCTCGAGTCCTTGTCACTCTCCCACGCTTCGTACACTTGGCGTTCCCAAGTCTGAAGGGAGGAGTGTACTTTTGACTCAGATACGCACGGCCGCTTCGTTGTCCTGCTGCGGCAACAAAACTGTGCTGGTTTCGTCGATTGGGACGTCTTTTTGATCTACACGACTGGAAAGCGTTCCCTGCTCTTCTGAACCTGCCAGCTGCTGAAACTAACGTGGAGAAGCCTGGGTCTGCTTGCTTCGGGGACCGGTGAGTAGTTTAGCTAGGATCTGGTCGCCCTCCTGCAGTAGCCCATTGCTTTTCCCCGCTGTGTAAAAACAGCACCCTTTTCGTCCGTACTCGCGCTTTGCTTCTGCTAGCTGTGGAGGCTGCGCGTGAGTTGCGGAACCTGTTCTTCTTCTGCTGTGCACTAACCCGAACTGCCTGACTTCCTCCGAAGAGCTTCTCCTTTTGCCCGTTGGCACCAGCACTTGCAGGTACTTTGAGCACAAGGCTCCACTCTTCTCAGGGCTCGGACTTCCATCTAGTTAGGTGCCTATGAAGGCGAACTGAGTCGAAAGCATTATCGCACTGCCTGTTTTCCTTCCCTTTCAGGTGGACTACATATTTCGTGCTTTAAACGCTTGCGACTGTGTATTTGTATATATATTGTGTTGATTTGGTATGTGTTGGCTTAATACTGTGTTATTGTGATTTTCTCGCTACGGTCGTTGTTTTAAAGGCCTTAAAATAAATGTGTTTATATTTTTGATATAACACCTGTTTGGAGTAGTTTGTAAGCGCTCTGGCTTTGTGTGCTCATTGCGGGCTTTCAGTCACCCTCACCCCTCTTGAGACCTAGTCTTGACCGCCGCGATCGCTACCTTGATTGGTCTGGCTTGTCCAGAGGTTACCCTGTTCCAAGTAATTAGGTTGGCCTTCTGAACTTCTGCGCCACCAGGACAGAGTTCAGAAATCCATCTTAACACTCCCTATAGCATGAGATGTGATATCCAAGTCCTTCCCATTCCAATCCTGAGACCCTTCCTATAGCATGAGATGTGATATCTCAATGCTTCTAATACCAAACCTGAGACCCTTCCTATAACATAAGATGGGATATCCAACTCCTTCCCATTGCAATCCTGAGACCCTTCCGATAGCAGAGATGTGATATCTCAATGCTTATACCAAACCTGAGACCCTTCCTGTGGCATGAGATGTCATATACAGCTCCTTCCCATTCCAATCCTGAGACCCTTCCTATAGCATGAGATGTGATATCTCAATGCTTATACCAAACCTGAGACCCTTCCTATAGCATGAGATGTGATATCCAACTCCTTCCCATTCCAATCCTGAGAGCCTTCCTATAACATGAGATGTGATGTCTCAATGCTTCTAAAACCAAAACTGAGATCCTTCCTATGGCATGAGATGTCATATAAAACTCCTTCCCATTCCAATCCTGAGACCCTTCCTATAGCATGAGATGTGATATCGAACTCCTTCCCATTCCAATCCTGAGATCCTTCCGATAGCATGAGATGTGATATCTCAATGCTTCTAATACCAAACCTGAGATCATTCCTATAACACAAGATGTAATATCCAAATCCTTCCCCTTCCAAACCTGAGACCCTCCCTTTAGCATGAGATGTGATATCCAACTCCTTCCCATTCCAATCCTGAGACCCTTCCTATAGCATGAGATGTGATGTCTCAATGCTTCTAATACCAAACCTGAGATCCTTCCTATAACATGAGATGTGATATCCAACTCCTTCCCATTCCAATCCTGAGACACTTCCTATAGCATGAGAAGTGATATCTCCATGCTTATACCAAACCTGAGACCCTTCCTATAGCATGAGATGTGATATCCAATCCTTCCCATTCCAATCCCGAGACCCTTCCTATAGCATGAGATGTGATATCTCTATGCTTATACCAAACCTGAGAGCCTACCTATAGCATGAGATGTGATATCCAAGTCCATCCCATTCCAATCCTTAGACCCTTCCTACAGCATGCGATGTGATATCTCAATGATTCTAATACCAAACCAGAGACCCGTCCTATAACATGAGATGGGATATCCAACTCCTTCCCATTCCAATCCTGAGCCACCTCCGATAGCAGAGATGTGATATCTCAATGCTTATACCAAACCTGAGACCCTTCCTATAACATGAGATGTGATATCCAACTCCTTCCCGTTCCAAACCTGAGACCCTTCCTATAGCATATGTGATATCCAACTCCTTCCCATTCCAAACATGATACCCTTCCTATAGCAAGAATGTAATATCCAACTCCTACCCATTCCAATCCTGAGACCATTCCTATAGCATGAGATGTGATATCTCAATGCTTCTAATACCAAACCTGAGACCCGTCCTATAACATGAGATGGGATATCCAACTCCTTCCCGTTCCATACCTGATACCCTTCCTATAGCATGAGATGTAATATCCAACTCCTTCCCATCCCAATCCTGAGACACCTCCCATAGCAGAGATGTGATATCTCAATGCTTATACCAAACCTGAGACTCTTCCTATAACATGAGATGTGATATCCAACTCCTTCCCGTTCCAAACCTGAGACCCTTCCTATAGCATGAGATGTGATATCCAACTCCTTCCCATTCCAATCCTGAGACCCTTCCGATAGCAGAGATGTGATATCTCAATGCTTATACCAAACCTGAGACTCTTCCTATAACATGAGATGTGATATCCAACTCCTTCCCGTTCCAAACCTGAGACCCTTCCTATAGCATGAGATGTGATATCCAACTCCTTCCCATTCCAATCCTGAGACCCTTCCGATAGCATGAGATGTGATATCTCAATGCTTCTAATATCAAAACTGAAACCCTCCCTATAGCATGATATGTGATATCTAAGTCCTTCCCATTCCAATCCTGAGACCCTTCCTATAGCATGAGATGTGATATCTCAATGCTTCTACCAAACCTGAGACCCTTCCTTTAGCATGAGATGTGATATCCAACTCCTTCCCGTTCCAACCTGAGACCCTTCCTATAGCATGAGAAGGGATATCCAACTCCTTCCCAATCCAATCCTGAGACCCTTCCGATAGCAGAGATGTGATATCTCAATGCTTATACCAAACCTGAGACCCTTCCTATGGCATGAGATGTGATATCCAACTCCTTGCCATTCAAATCCTGAGACACTCCCTATAACAAGAGATGTCATATCCAACTCCTTCCCATTCCAAACCTGAGACCCTTCCTTTAGCATGAGATGTGATATCCAAATCCTTCACATTCCAATCCGGAGACCCTTCCTATAACATGAGATGTGATATCCAACTCCTTCCCAATCCAATCCTGAGACCCTTCCGATAGCAGAGATGTGATATCTCAATGCTTATACCAAACCTGAGACCCTTCCTATGGCATGAGATGTGATATCCAACTCCTTGCCATTCAAATCCTGAGACCCTCCCTATAACAAGAGATGTCATATCCAACTCCTTCCCATTCCAAACCTGAGACCCTTCCTTTAGCATGAGATGTAATATCCAAATCCTTCACATTCCAATCCGGAGACCAATCCGATAGCATGAGATGTGATATCTCAATGCTTCTAATACCAAACCTGAGACCCTTCCGATAGCATGAGATGTGATATCTCAATGCTTCAAAAACCAAACATGAGAACCATCCTATAACATGAGATGTGAAATCCAAATCCTTCCCTTCCCAAACCTGAGACTCTTCCTATAGCATGAGATGTGATATCTCAATGCTTCTAATATCAAACTTGAGACCCTCCCTATAGCATGAGATGTGATATCCAAGTCCTTCCCATTCCAATCCTGAGACACTTCCTATAGCATGAGATGTGATATCTCAATGCTTCTAATACCAAACCTGAGACTCTTCTTATAACATGAGATGGGATATCCAACTCCTTCCCATTCCAATCCTGAGACTCTTCTGATAGCAGAGATGTGATATCTCAATGCTTATACCAAACCTGAGGCCCTTCCTACGGCATGAGATGTCATATACAACTCCTTCCCATTCCAATCCTGAGACCCTTCCTATAGCATGAGATGTGATATCTCAATGCTTATACCAAACATGAGACCCTTCCTATAGCATGAGATGTGATATCCAACTCCTTCCCATTCCAATCCTGAGACCCTTCCTATAGCATGCCCATTGGATCTTGTTTTGCTTGTGGAACAACTGACCATGTGAAGGGGGATCCCCGTTGTAAGGTTAGACCTTTGGGGGTCCACTCCGCTAATCTGACCTTCTCCTCCTACGAGGAAGAAGAGATTACAGGAGCATCCTTCTCCTCCGACTCATTTCCCAGCGGAATAGAGGCTGAGGTAGTTTTAGTGTCCCTGGGTTCCTGGGAGCCTAAAGTCGCAGAGGCGTATGCTAGGATTCCGGATAATACCAAGCACTACTTTAAAGACAGTGTGCTGATCAATGGAGTAGATACTCCAGCTCTTAGGGATAGTGGGTGCAGCCGCACTGTAGTGGATTCTACCTTGGTAGACTCAGAGGAAGTTGCCAGAGTTACTCTGATGCCCACTAAGTTGGCTGACGGCCCCCTCCGTATGTTTCCCATGATCCCTGTAAATCTTACTTTAAATGGTACAGCAGTCAGGATTCCAGTGAGCATTCAGAGAAACGTCCCGGGAAAGGTCTTGTTGGGTAATGATCTCAGAGCTTTAGGGCTCGTAGGAGACACTGCCGAAAGACCCTACACACGGTCTCAAGCACGGGCAGCATTGGCCAAGTCCAATACGCCGCCCCAGCCGAAGGGGAAACCCAAGGCGAAAGGAGTCTACAAGTCACGACGAGGGAAAGAGAATATTCCCCCGAGCTCGCCTACCACTGCGGTGGAGGAAGTTGGTCGATCGCCCGAGCCTGACGAGGAAGTGGCGATGCCTGAAGTATTCGACCCCAATGATCATCCTGAACTAAAAGACTTGTTAGTTGAAGGAGGTCCTGATAGGGACGAGTTCAGTAAAGGCCAACGTGAGTGCCCATCTCTGGAAGGCCTAAGGAGACAGGCCTGCTCCCAGCTTGAGGGTGAACCTCCTGGGACGCACAGGATTTATTGGGAAGGTGGACTCCTCTATAGTGAGCCCCCAGAGTCTACAGAAGGAGACCATAGGAGGTTGGTGGTTCCCCTTGCTGTTAGGCCCTTCCTCCTGCAGTTGGCGCATGAAGTTCCCCTTGCTGGTCACCTTGGTATGAAGAGGACCAAGCAAAGGTTATCCATGCACTTCTACTGGCCCAAGATGGGGGTGCAAGTAGAAAGTCACTGCAGGAGTTGTGCCTCCTGCCAGTTGTCTGGTAAGGTTGGCGCGACAATCCAAGCTCCGTTGGTACCGCTCCCAGTTGTGGGGGTACCATTTGAAAGGGTAGGGATCGACATCGTCGGCCCCCTTGACCCGCAAACATCCTCGGGCAATAGGTTTATCCTGGTGCTGGTCGACCATGCAACCAGGTATCCTGAGGCCATCCCATTGAAAACTGTAACTGCCAAGTCAGTTGCAAAAGCTTTACTCGGCATATTTACTAGGGTTGGCTTCCCTAAAGAAGTTGTGTCAGATCGTGGCAGCAACTTTATGTCGAAGTATATGCAGGCTATGTGGAAAGAATGTGGGGTCACCTACAAGTTCTCTTCTGCATACCACCCCCAGACCAATGGTCTGGTGGAACGTTTCAACAGAACGTTAAAGAGCATGATTGGGGCTCTGGAGGAGCCCCAGAGAAGAAAATGGGATCTTCTTTTACCATGCTTGCTGTTTGCCTACCGAGAGGTACCACAGGAGGGTGTTGGCTTCAGCCCCTTCGAACTTCTGTTCGGTCATCCCGTACGGGGACCCTTAGCCATCGTCAAAGAGGGATGGGGGATGCCCACTCCCCATGTTACTACCAACGTAGTTGATTATGTGCTAGGGCTCAGAAAACGGATGGTACTTCTGATGGGCTTGGCTAGTGAGAAATTGAAGGCAGGGCAAGCGCTGGTGAAACATTGGTACGACCAGAAAGCTTCCCTCATCAACTTTACACCTGGTCAGCAAGTCCTGATCATGAATCCAATAAGGCCTCGCGCTTTACAGGACAAATGGTCAGGCCCTTACACAGTGGTGGAGCCCCTGGGTGAGGTGAACTATTTAGTGGACCTTGGAAGGCCTGGACATGCTCCAAAAGTGTTTCACGTGAATAGGCTGAAGGCTTTCGTCCCAAGAGTCGAAATCGCAGCACTGCTACTGGCTTCAGACGTCGAGGAAGAGGAGTCTGAACCTCTCCCCGACCTGTTCCAAGGTGGTCCTTCAGATTGCTCCTTTGAGGGTGTCCGTGTGGCCCCTCACCTGACTTCTGATCAGCAGGCTGAGGTGAAAAGTTTGCTTAGGCAGTTTTCCCCCCTGTTTTCACAGTCACCTGGTTTGACACCTTGGTGCAAACATAACATTGACACAGGAGACAGTGTACCTACCAAAAGTAGGGGATACAGAATGTCGGATAAAGTACGGTCTTATATTAAGACCGAGGTCAACAAGATGTTAGACCTTGGGGTGATTGAACCCTCTAGTAGTCCTTGGTCCAGCCCTGTGGTTTTGGTTCCAAAGGCAGGCACTTCTGAATTGAGGTTCTGCGTAGATTACAGGGCTCTGAATGCTGTCACCAAGACAGATGCACACCCCTTGCCTCGAACAGATGAGCTGGTGGATACTTTGGGTGCCTCCAAGTACCTCAGCACGTTTGACCTTACTGCTGGCTATTGGCAAATAGCGTTAGCAGAACATGCTAAGGAGAAGACGGCATTTTCTACTCCAGACGGCCTTTACCAATTCCGGGTAATGCCGTTCGGGTTGAAGAATGCACCTGCCACTTTCCAGAGGCTTGTGAATCATGTGTTGAATGGGTTGGACGAATTCTGTCTCGCATATCTGGACGATATCGCAGTTTTCAGTGCCACCTGGGAAGACCATGTGAAACACCTCGGGATTGTGCTCCAGGCTCTTCAGAAAGCCCACTTGACCATAAAGGCTAGTAAATGCCAGATTGGACAAGGCTCAGTGGTTTACCTTGGACATGAAGTAGGTGGAGGGAGGATACAGCCTCTTCCCAGTAAAGTACAAGCAGTACAAGACTGGCCTACCCCCACTACGCAAACCCAAGTGAGAGCCTTCTTAGGACTCACGGGGTATTATCGCAATTTTATGGCAGACTATGGCACCATAGCTGCTCCTCTGACTGCCCTCACAACTCCGAAGAAACCCAAGAAGGTAACTTGGACCGACGAGTGTGAGAAGGCCTTCAATGGCTTGAAAGACTCCTTGTGCCAGGCCCCTGTGCTCAGGGCCCCTGATTATCAAAGAACTTTTATCATGCAGACGGACGCCTCTGACACTGGGATAGGAGCTGTACTATCACAAGTAGATGAGAAGGGTAAGGAACACCCAATCGGTTTTATTAGTCGCCAGTTTAAGGACAGAGAGCTCAGATTGTCCACGGTAGAGAAAGAATGTTTCTCTGTTGTGTGGGCCGTAAGGAAGCTGAGGCCCTACCTCTATGGGACCCACTTCACTGTGCAAACTGACCATAAGCCGTTAAAGTGGCTAATGAACATGAAGGGGGAGAATCCAAAGTTGCTTAGGTGGTCCATAAGTCTACAAGGCTTCGACTTCACTATTGAGCATAGGCCAGGTGTCCAACATAGCAATGCTGATGGGTTGTCCAGAATGTTTAACCGACCTGAACATGAGACTCATCCAGGCGTGGATTAGTTCCCCCTGTCCATAGTCTGGGAGGGGCGAGTGTTAGGAAAGATTTCGTTATTGTAGGGAAATTTCCTTCCATGTGGCAACCCCTAAACTTTTTGCGATTGTTTTTAACCTTGTTCTTGACTTTGCCAGAGAAGTACAGCCTTCTGCCGCACTTCTCTGGGCTTTCGCTCCTTTCTTACGGGGAAACTGACATGCCCTTAAGACAGTCAGTACCGGGGAACTTTGTTTCCCGTAGTTTCTTTTATCGTGTCGCCGCTTTAGTGCAACACGACACAAGAGAGCACTGTAAGCTAAGTTACAGCTCTCTTGGGTCTCTAGCCTTCTACAGGCCCTAGATACTCGTTTAGGATGGTATGTGATCGGTGCAAGTCATTCAGGGACTGGAATGGTGGCAGCGATCGTTTTGTATATTTTGAGCTCCTTTTGCCGTTCTGAGCACGTTTTTGCACTGAACCCAAAATGGTGGCCTGGCTCCCCAAAATGGCCAGACCACGAGGCTCCTTTGTCCTGTCCACTGTCCGTCTTGCTCCCTTCACCTTCCCCAGGTCCAGCGACCCGGGGCCTTCCTTATTTGGGCATGTACTTTCCCGCGAAACATGGTTGCTTTCGTGGGCTTCTACATGCCGTTTGTGTGCCTCCAGGGTGTGGGCTGGGATGTCTGGTCCCAATACACATCCTGGGTGCCAGAGAGTCTAGGGTGGTGTGAATGCCTGGGACCACCGTGGTCTATGATTGGTCCACGTATGGTATGTGTTTTGATGAGCGGATCTCCCATTGGTTCCTCTCCGTTTTGGCGCGAAGGGAACCGTGGATAAGAGGGGGCTGGAAACACCACTACCATGTCGATCTCCTGAGTTCTCACGAACGAAGGAATACAGGAGCCAAGTATCCTGCAGCCAAGAGGCTGGACCGAGGAATCGCTGGTGACCCGCTGAAGGAATCCTCCTTTGCACTGCTGTCGTCCTGAGATCCCCCGTCCTCCTTTGATCGAACCAGAAGGCCTGTATTGGTGCTTCGACCTATTGGAATAGCAGGAACAGCTATTCCCGGCATCTTCATCAACTCCTCGCAGTAAGCCTTCGGAAGCGTCTCTGGGCCATCCAGTTGACTGACCAGCTTACAAGGGAGTCCTGCTCTGTAACCGCCGCCAGGTTGTGCCGTATCTCGAGTCCTTGTCACTCTCCCACGCTTCGTACACTTGGCGTTCCCAAGTCTGAAGGGAGGAGTGTACTTTTGACTCAGATACGCACGGCCGCTTCGTTGTCCTGCTGCGGCAACAAAACTGTGCTGGTTTCGTCGATTGGGACGTCTTTTTGATCTACACGACTGGAAAGCGTTCCCTGCTCTTCTGAACCTGCCAGCTGCTGAAACTAACGTGGAGAAGCCTGGGTCTGCTTGCTTCGGGGACCGGTGAGTAGTTTAGCTAGGATCTGGTCGCCCTCCTGCAGTAACCCATTGCTTTTCCCCGCTGTGTAAAAACAGCACCCTTTTCGTCCGTACTCGCGCTTTGCTTCTGCTAGCTGTGGAGGCTGCGCGTGAGTTGCGGAACCTGTTCTTCTTCTGCTGTGCACTAACCCGAACTGCCTGACTTCCTCCGAAGAGCTTCTCCTTTTGCCCGTTGGCACCAGCACTTGCAGGTACTTTGAGCACAAGGCTCCACTCTTCTCAGGGCTCGGACTTCCATCTAGTTAGGTGCCTATGAAGGCGAACTGAGTCGAAAGCATTATCGCACTGCCTGTTTTCCTTCCCTTTCAGGTGGACTACATATTTCGTGCTTTAAACGCTTGCGACTGTGTATTTGTATATATATTGTGTTGATTTGGTATGTGTTGGCTTAATACTGTGTTATTGTGATTTTCTCGCTACGGTCGTTGTTTTAAAGGCCTTAAAATAAATGTGTTTATATTTTTGATATAACACCTGTTTGGAGTAGTTTGTAAGCGCTCTGGCTTTGTGTGCTCATTGCGGGCTTTCAGTCACCCTCACCCCTCTTGAGACCTAGTCTTGACCGCCGCGATCGCTACCTTGATTGGTCTGGCTTGTCCAGAGGTTACCCTGTTCCAAGTAATTAGGTTGGCCTTCTGAACTTCTGCGCCACCAGGACAGAGTTCAGAAATCCATCTTAACACTCCCTATAGCATGAGATGTCATATACAACTCCTTTCCATTCCAATCCTGAGACCCTTCCTATAGCATGAGATGTGATATCTCAATGCTTATACCAAACCTGAGACCCTTCCTATAGCATGAGATGTGATATCCAACTCCTTCCCATTCCAATCCTGAGACCCTTCCTATAACATGAGATGTGATGTCTCAATGCTTCTAAAACCAAAACTGAGATCCTTCCTATGGCATGAGATGTCATATAAAACTCCTTCCCATTCCAATCCTGAGACCCTTCCTATAGCATGAGATGTGATATCGAACTCCTTCCCATTCCAATCCTGAGATCCTTCCGATAGCATGAGATGTGATATCTCAATGCTTCTAATACCAAACCTGAGATCATTCCTATAACACAAGATGTAATATCCAAATCCTTCCCCTTCCAAACCTGAGACCCTCCCTTTAGCATGAGATGTGATATCCAACTCCTTCCCATTCCAATCTTGAGACCCTTCCTGTAGCATGAGATGTGATGTCTCAATGCTTCTAATACCAAACCTGAGATCCTTCCTATAACATGAGATGTGATATCCAACTCCTTCCCATTCCAATCCTGAGACACTTCCTATAGCATGAGAAGTGATATCTCCATGCTTATACCAAACCTGAGACCCTTCCTATAGCATGAGATGTGATATCCAATCCTTCCCATTCCAATCCCGAGACCCTTCCTATAGCATGAGATGTGATATCTCAATGCTTATACCAAACCTGAGAGCCTACCTATAGCATGAGATGTGATATCCAAGTCCATCCCATTCCAATCCTTAGACCCTTCCTACAGCATGTGATGTGATATCTCAATGATTCTAATACCAAACCAGAGACCCGTCCTATAACATGAGATGGGATATCCAACTCCTTCCCATTCCAATCCTGAGCCACCTCTGATAGCAGAGATGTGATATCTCAATGCTTCTAATACCAAACCTGAGATCATTCCTATAACACAAGATGTAATATCCAAATCCTTCCCCTTCCAAACCTGAGACCCTCCCTTTAGCATGAGATGTGATATCCAACTCCTTCCCATTCCAATCCTGAGACCCTTCCTGTAGCATGAGATGTGATGTCTCAATGCTTCTAATACCAAACCTGAGATCCTTCCTATAACATGAGATGTGATATCCAACTCCTTCCCATTCCAATCCTGAGACACTTCCTATAGCATGAGAAGTGATATCTCCATGCTTATACCAAACCTGAGACCCTTCCTATAGCATGAGATGTGATATCCAATCCTTCCCATTCCAATCCCGAGACCCTTCCTATAGCATGAGATGTGATATCTCAATGCTTATACCAAACCTGAGAGCCTACCTATAGCATGAGATGTGATATCCAAGTCCATCCCATTCCAATCCTTAGACCCTTCCTACAGCATGTGATGTGATATCTCAATGATTCTAATACCAAACCAGAGACCCGTCCTATAACATGAGATGGGATATCCAACTCCTTCCCATTCCAATCCTGAGCCACCTCTGATAGCAGAGATGTGATATCTCAATGCTTATACCAAACCTGAGACCCTTCCTATAACATGAGATGTGATATCCAACTCCTTCCCGTTCCAAACCTGAGACCCTTCCTATAGCATATGTGATATCCAACTCCTTCCCATTCCAAACATGAGACCCTTCCTATAGCAAGAATGTAATATCCAACTCCTTCCCATTCCAATCCTGAGACCATTCCTATAGCATGAGATGTGATATCTCAATGCTTCTAATACCAAACCTGAGACCCGTCCTATAACATGAGATGGGATATCCAACTCCTTCCCGTTCCATACCTGATACCCTTCCTATAGCATGAGATGTAATATCCAACTCCTTCCCATCCCAATCCTGAGACACCTCCGATAGCAGAGATGTGATATCTCAATGCTTATACCAAACCTGAGACTCTTCCTATAACATGAGATGTGATATCCAACTCCTTCCCGTTCCAAACCTGAGACCCTTCCTATAGCATGAGATGTGATATCCAACTCCTTCCCATTCCAATCCTGAGACCCTTCCGATAGCATGAGATGTGATATCTCAATGCTTCTAATACCAAACCTGTGATCCTTCCTATAACATGAGATGTGATATCCAAATCCTTCCCCTTCCAAACCTGAGACCCTCCCTTTAGCATGAGATGTGATATCCAACTCCTTCCCGTTCCAAACCTGAGACCCTTCCTATAGCATGAGATGTGATATCCAACTCCTTCCCATTCCAATCCTGAGACCCTTCATACAGCATGAGATGTGATATCTCAATGCTTATACCAAACCTGATATCCTTCCTATAACATGAGATGTGATATCCAACTCCTTCCCATTCCAATCCTGAGACCCTTCCTATAGCATGAGATGTGATATCTCACTGCTTATACCAAACGTGAGACCCTTCCTATAGCATGAGATGTGATATCCAACTCCTTCCCATTCCAATCTTGAGACCCTTCCTATAGCATGAGATGTGATATCTCAATGCTTCTAATATCAAACTTGAGACCCTCCCTATAGCATGAGTAGTGATATCCAAGTCCTTCCCATTCCAATCCTGAGACACTTCCTATAGCATGAGATGTGATATCTCAATGCTTCTAATACCAAACCTGAGACTCTTCCTATAACATGAGATGGGAAATCCAACTCCTTCCCATTCCCATCCCGAGACCCTTCCGATAGCAGAGATGTGATATCTCAATGCTTATACCAAACCTGAGATCCTTCCTATAACATGAGATGTGATATCCAACTCCTTCCCATTCCAATCCTGAGACCCTTCCTATAGCATGAGATGTGAAATCTCAATGCTTATACCAAACCTGAGACCCTTCCTATAGCATGAGATGTGATACCCAACTCCTTCCCATTCCAATCCTGAGACCCTTCCTATAGCCTGAGATGTGATATCTCAATGCCTCTAATACCGAACCTGAGATCCTTCCTCTAACATGAAATGTGATATCCAACTCCTTCCCTTTCCAAACCTGAGACCCTTCCTTTAGCATGAGATGTGATATCCAAGTCCTTCCCATTCCAATCCTTAGACCCTTCCTACAGCATGCAATATGATATCTCAATGATTCTAATAATAAACCTGAGACCCGTCCTATAACATGAGATGGGATATCCAACTCCTTCCCATTCCAATCCTGAGACACTTCCGATAGCAGAGATGTGATATCTCAATGCTTATACCAAACCTGAGACCCTTCCTATAACATGCGATGTGATATCCAACTCCTTCCCATTCCAAACCTGAGACCCTTCCTTTAGCATGAGATGTGATATCCAGCTCCTTCCCATTCCAATCCTGAGACACTTCGAATAGCATGAGATGTGATATCTCAATGCTTCTAATATCAAAACTGAGACCCTCCCTATAGCATGATATGTGATATCTAAGTCCTTCCCATTCCAATCCTGAGACCCTTCCTATAGCATGAGATGTGATATCTCAATGCTTCTACCAAACCTGAGACCCTTCCTTTAGCATGAGATGTGATATCCAACTCCTTCCCATTCCAATCCTGAGACCCTTCCTATAGCATGAGATGTGATATCTCAATGCTTCTAATACCAAACCTGAGATCCTTCCGATAGCTTGAGATGTGATATCTCAATGCTTCTAATACCAAACCTGAGATCCTTCCTATGACATGAGATGTTATATCCAAATCCTTCCCCTTCCAAACCTGAGACCCTCCCTTTAGCATGAGATGTGATATCCAACTCCTCCCATTCCAATTCTGAGCCCCTTCCTATACCATGAGACTTGATATCCAACTCCTTCCCATTCCAATTCTTAGCCCCTTCCTATACCATGAGACTTGATATCTCAATGCTTCTAATACCAAACCTGAGACCCGTCCTATAACATGAGATGTGATATCCAAATCCTTCCCCTTCCAAACCTTAGACCCTTCCTTTATCATGAGATGTGATATCCAACTCCTTCCCATTCCAATCCTGAGACCCTTCCGATATCATGAGATGTGATATCTCAATGCTTCTAATAGCAAACTTGAGACACTCCCTATAAATGTGATGTGATATCCCAGTCCTTCCCATTCCAATCCTGAGACCCTTCCTATAGCTTGAGATGTGATATCCAACTCCTTCCCATTCCAATTCTGAGCCCCTTCCTATACCATGAGACTTGATATCTCAATGCTTCTAATACCAAACCACTTTCCTCCCTGATGACAAGTTCCTCTCCATGCCCAGATCCAACCGTTCTTGAGGGGGAGTATCCTTGTTTCCTGTAGTAAATTGCTTTCCTTTGCAGGCCGACTCCTCTCAAGAATGCCTTGTCTGCATGCATTCTCTCTTTCCTGGCGAATCTCTCACCGTGGCTATTTCCCTACCCCCTTCCTCTCAGTGGATGGACTTCTCCATCCTAGCCTCCTACCACTCAACTCCGCCTACTTGGAGAATTCAACATGAACCTGTATGCTTCCTGACCTGGACTTTTACGAGATCTGCAACTCTTCATGTCGCTGGCCCTACACACTGCAGGAAATACTCAGGATTTTCAGATCTCAGACCTCCCCCTCTGTAACCCTCTCAACAATCCTCTCCCGTGGTGATCAAGTTCTCATCTCCAAAGAAGGCTAACTGCCAGCTGTTCCTCCTCAGTGGAGTTCTCCCTTTCTGTCCCTGCTCCCTGCACCGTTTCGCGTTGCAAGTACTCGCTTCCCAGCTCTCTGGTTTAGACGCGTGTTCCCTGCCTTCTCTCTTCTTCCCGCTGCCTTCAAATCAACAAATGAGCTTCAAAAGATACACGGTGTATGTACTGTGTCCGTGCGTTTGTTGTCGAATCCTGACGTTTTTAACCACTGTTCTCCCATACAAGGGGGGGTCAACATCTACTGCTGTTCACAGGCTGATTGTATACGGCTGAAATCTTCAAGGCATTATCAGCTTTCCTGACTGTTTTGGAACGTGTATTTGCCATCTGTTAATGCAGTCGCACTGTGTTCATCGTCCCTTCTACTTTACAGGCTGCACTCCCCTGGAGATCACATTCTCCTCTCCAGAGCAGGCTAACTACCAGCTGCTCCTCCTCATAGGCGTTCATCCTTTCTGTCCCTGATCCCTGCTCCGTTTCGCGTTGCAAACACTCGCTTCCCTGCTCTCTGGTTTAGAAGCGTGTTCCCTGCCTTCTCTGCTCTTCCCGCTGCCTTCAAATCAACAAATGAGCTTCAAAAGATACACATTGCTCAGAATGCTTTATAACACCCATTATTCATCATATAGCCGTAACCCACTAGACGTATTGAAATGTGCTGTAAACTAGCAAAACCAGCTAGAAAATGTACTTTCCTCGCTTTTTTGTAAATGCGAATTCTGATGGGTTCCCATGTATGTACTGTGTCCGTGCGTTTGTTGTCGAATCCTGAAGTTTTTAACCACTGTTCTCCCATACAAGGGGGGTTCAACATCTACTGCTGTTCACAGGCTGAATGTATACGGCTGAAATCTTCAAGGCATTATCAGCTTTCCTGACTGTTTTGGAACGTGTATTTGCCATCTGTTAATGCAGTCGCCTTGTGGTCATCGTCCCTTTTAGTTTACAGGCTGCACTCCCCTGGTGATCACATTCTCTTCTCCAGAGCAGGCTAACTACCAGCTGCTCCTCCTCAGAGGCGTTCCTTCTTTCTGTCCCTGCTCCCTGCACCGTTTCGCGTTGCATGTACTCGCTTCCCACCTCTCTGGTCTAGATGTGTGTTCCCTGCCTTCTCTCCTCTTCCTACAGCCTTCCAATGAGCTCCACAAGATAGTGTTCAGAATGCTTCATAACCCCATTATTCAACATATAGCTGTAACCCGCTAGACGTATTGAAACGTGCTAAAAACTAGCAAAAATAGCTAGAAAATGTACTTCCCTCGCGTTTTTGTAAATGCGAATTCTGGTGGGTTCCCATGTTGTATGTACTGTGTCCGTGCGTTTGTTGTCGAATCCTGAAGTTTTTAACCACTGTTCTCCCATACTAAGGGGGGTTAACATCTACTGCTGTTCACAGGCTGAATGTATACGGCTGAAATCTTCAAGAGATTATCAGCTTTCCTGACTGTTTTGGAACGTGTATTTGCCATCTGTTAATGCAGTCGCCTTGTGGTCATCGTCCCTTTTAATTTACAGGCTGCACTCCCCTGGTGATCACATTCTCCTCTCCAGAGCAGGCTAACTACCAGCTGCTCCTCCTCAGAGGCGTTCCTTCTTTCTGTCCCTGCTCCCTGCACCGTTTCGCGTTGCTTGTTCTCGCTTCCCAGCTCTATGGTTAGATGCGTATTCCCTGCCTTCTCTCCTCTTCCTACAGCCTTCCAATGAGCTCCACAAGATAGTGTTCAGAATGCTTTATAACCCCATTATTCAACATATAGCTGTAACCCGCTAGACGTATTGAAACGTGCTAAAAACTAGCAAAAACAGCTAGAAAATGTACTTCCTCGCGTTTTGGTAAATGCAGGGCACACGCGTCTAAACCAGAGAGCAGGGAAGCGAGCATTTCAGCAGTATAAATTCAGCCTGTGAACAACACATTTTGATCCTCCCTTTTATGGGAGAAGAGTGGTTCAAAAGTACAGAATTCGACTGATCAAACGCACGAACAGAGTACAAAATGGGAATCCACCAGAATTCGCATTTACCAAAACGCGAGGAAAGTACATTTTCTAGCTGTTTTTGCTAGTTTTTAGAACGTTTCAATACGTCTAGCGGGTTACGGCTATATGTTGAATAATGGGTGTTATAAAGCATTCTGAACACTGTATCTTGTGGAGCTCATTGGAAGGCTTTAGGAAGAGGAGAGAAGCAGGGAACACGCATCTAAACCAGAGAGCTGGGAAGCGTGTACATGCAACGCGAAACGGAGCAGGGATCAGGGACAGAAAGGATGAACGCCTATGAGGAGGAGCAGCTGGTAGTTAGCCTGCTCTGGAGAGGAGAATGTGATCACCAGGGGAGTGCAGCCTGTAAATTAAAAGGGACGATGACCACAAGGCGACTGCATTAACAGATGGCAAATACACGTTCCAAAACAGTCAGGAAAGCTGATAATGCCTTGAAGATTTCAGCCGTATACATTCAGCCTGTGAACAGCAGTAGATGTTGAACACCCCTTGTATGGGAGAACAGTGGTTAAAAACTTCAGGATTCGACAACAAACGCACGGACACAGTACATACATGGGAACCCATCAGAATTCGCATTTACAAAAACGCGAGGAAAGTACATTTTCTAGCTGGTTTTGCTAGTTTACATCACATTTCAATACGTCTAGTGGGTTACGGCTATATGATGAATAATGGGTGTTATAAAGCATTCTGAGCAATGTGTATCTTTTGAAGCTCATTTGTTGATTTGAAGGCAGCGGGAAGAGCAGAGAAGGCAGGGAACACGCTTCTAAACCAGAGAGCTGGGAAGCGAGTACTTGCAACGCGAAACTGTGCAGGGAGCAGGGACAGAAAGAAGAACGCCTATGAGGAGGAACAGCGTCTAAACCAGAGAGCAGGGAAGCGAGTGTTTGCAACGCGAAACGGAGCAGGGATCAGGGACAAAAAGGACGAACGCCTATGAGGAGGAGCAGCTGGTAGTTAGCCTGCTCTGGAGAGGAGAATGTGATCTCCAGGGGAGTGCAGCCTGTAAACTAGAAGGGACGATGAACACAGGGCGACTGCATTAACAGATGGCAAATACACGTTCCAAAACAGTCAGGAAAGCTGATAATGCCTTGAAGATTTCAGCCGTATACAATCAGCCTGTGAACAGCAGTAGATGTTGACCCCCCCTTGTATGGGAGAACAGTGGTTAAAAACGTCAGGATTCGACAACAAACGCACGGACACAGTACATACACCGTGTATCTTTTGAAGCTCATTTGTTGAGTTGAAGGCAGCGGGAAGAAGAGAGAAGGCAGGGAACACGCGTCTAAACCAGAGAGCTGGGAACCGAGTACTTGCAACGCGAAACGGTGCAGGGAGCAGGGACAGAAAGGGAGAACTCCACTGAGGAGGAACAGCTGGCAGTTAGCCTTCTTTGGAGATGAGAACTTGATCACCACGGGAGAGGATTGTTGAGAGGGTTACAGAGGGGGAGGTCTGAGATCTGAAAATCCTGAGTATTTCCTGCAGTGTGTAGGGCCAGCGACATGAAGAGTTGCAGATCTCGTAAAAGTCCAGGTCAGGAAGCATACAGGTTCATGTTGAATTCTCCAAGTAGGCGGAGTTGAGTGGTAGGAGGCTAGGATGGAGAAGTCCATCCACTGAGAGGAAGGGGGTAGGCAAATAGCCACGGTGAGAGATTCGCCAGGAAAGAGAGAATGCATGCAGACAAGGCATTCGTGAGAGGAGTCGGCCTGCAAAGGAAAGCAATTTACTACAGGAAACAAGGATATTCCCCCTCAAGAACGGTTGGATCTGGGCATGGAGAGGAACTTGTCATCAGGGAGGAAAGTGGTTTGGTATTAGAAGCATTGAGATATCAAGTCTCATGGTATAGGAAGGGGCTCAGAATTGGAATGGGAAGGAGTTGGATATCACATCTCAAGCTATAGGAAGGGTCTCAGGATTGGAATGGGAAGGACTTGGATATCACATCACATCTATAGGGAGTGTCTCAAGTTTGCTATTAGAAGAATTGAGATATCACATCTCATGATATCGGAAGGGTCTCAGGATTGGAAAGGGAAGGAGTTGGATATCACATCTCATGATAAAGGAAGGGTCTAAGGTTTGGAAGGGGAAGGATTTGGATATCACATCTCATGTTATGGGACGGGTCTCAGGTTTGGTATTAGAAGCATTGAGATATCAAGTCTCATGGTATAGGAAGGGGCTAAGAATTGGAATGGGAAGGAGTTGGATATCAAGTCTCATGGTATAGGAAGGGGCTCAGAATTGGAATGGGAAGGAGTTGGATATCACATCTCATGCTAAAGGGAGGGTCTCAGGTTTGGAAGGGGAAGGATTTGGATATAACATCTCATGTTATAGGAAGGATCTCAGGTTTGGTATTAGAAGCATTGAGATATCACATCTCAAGCTATCGGAAGGATCTCAGGTTTGGGATTAGAAGCATTGAGATATCACATCTCATGCTATCAGAAGGGTCTCAGGATTGGAAGGGGAAGGTTGGATATCACATCTCATGTTATCGGAAGGATCTCAGGTTTGGTATTAGAAGCATTGAGATATCACATCTCATGCTATAGGAAGGGTCTCAGGATTGGAATGGGAAGGACTTAGATATCACATATCATGCTATAGGGAGGGTCTCAGTTTTGATATTAGAAGCATTGAGATATCACATCTCATGCTATTCGAAGTGTCTCAGGATTGGAATGGGAAGGAGCTGGATATCACATCTCATGCTAAAGGAAGGGTCTCAGGTTTGGAATGGGAAGGAGTTGGATATCACATCTCATGTTATAGGAAGGGTCTCAGGTTTGGTATAAGCATTGAGATATCACATCTCTGCTATCGGAAGTGTCTCAGGATTGGAATGGGAAGGAGTTGGATATCCCATCTCATGTTATAGGACGGGGCTCAGGTTTGTTATTAGAATCATTGAGATATCATATTGCATGCTGTAGGAAGGGTCTAAGGATTGGAATGGGAAGGACTTGGATATCACATCTCATGCTATAGATAGGCTCTCAGGTTTGGAAAGGGAAGGAGTTGGATATCACATTTCATGTTAGAGGAAGGATCTCAGGTTCGGTATTAGAGGCATTGAGATATCACATCTCATGCTATAGGAAGGGTCTCAGGATTGGAATGGGAAGGAGTTGGGTATCACATCTCATGCTATAGGAAGGGTCTCAGGTTTGGTATAAGCATTGAGATATCACATCTCTGCTATCGGAAGGGTCTCGGGATTGGAATGGGAAGGAGTTGGATATCCCATCTCATGTTATAGGAAGAGTCTCAGGTTTGGTATTAGAAGCATTGAGATATCACATCTCATGCTATAGGAAGTGTCTCAGGATTGGAATGGGAAGGACTTGGATATCACTACTCATGCTATAGGGAGGGTCTCAAGTTTGATATTAGAAGTATTGAGATATCACATCTCATGCTATAGGAAGGGTCTCAGGATTGGAATGGGAAGGAGTTGGATATCACATCTCATGCTATAGGAAGGGTCTCACGTTTGGTATAAGCAGTGAGATATCACATCTCATGCTATAGGAAGGGTCTCAGGATTGGAATGGGAAGGAGTTGGATATCACATCTCATGTTATAGGAAGGGTCTCCGGATTGGAATGTGAAGGATTTGGATATCACATCTCATGCTAAAGGAAGGGTCTCAGGTTTGGAATGGGAGGGAGTTGGATATGACATCTCTTGTTATAGGGAGGGTCTCAGGATTTGAATGGCAAGGAGTTGGATATCACATCTCATGCCATAGGAAGGGTCTCAGGTTTGGTATAAGCATTGAGATATCACATCTCTGCTATCGGAGGGGTCTCAGGATTGGATTGGGAAGGAGTTGGATATCCCTTCTCATGCTATAGGAAGGGTCTCAGGTTGGAATAGGAAGGAGTTGGATATCACATCTCATGCTAAAGGAAGGGTCTCAGGTTTGGTTGAAGCATTGAGATATCACATCTCATGCTATAGGAAGGGTCTCAGGATTGGAATGGGAAGGACTTAGATATCACATATCATGCTATAGGGAGGGTTTCAGTTTTGATATTAGAAGCATTGAGATATCACATCTCATGCTATCGGAAGTGTCTCAGGATTCGAATGGGAAGGAGCTGGATATCACATCTCATGCTAAAGGAAGGGTCTCAGGTTTGGAACGGGAAGGAGTTGGATATCCGATCTCATGTTGTAGGAAGGGTCTCCGGTTTGGTATAAGCATTGAGATATCACATCTCTGCTATCGGAAGTGTCTCAGGATTGGAATGGGAAGGAATTGGATATCCCATCTCATGTTATAGGACGGGTCTCAGGATTGTTATTAGAATCATTGAGATATCAAATTGCATGCTGTAGGAAGGGTCTAAGGATTGGAATGGGAAAGACTTGGATATCACATCTCATGCTATAGGAAGGGTCTCAGGTTTGGTATAAGCATTGAGATATCAAATCTCATGCTATAGGAAGGGTCTCAGGATTGGAATGGAAGGAGTTGGATATCACATCTCATGTTATAGGAAGGATCTCAGGTTTGGTATTAGAAGCATTGAGACATCACATCTCATGCTATAGGAAGGGTCTCAGGATTGGAATGGGAAGGAGTTGGATATCACATCTCATGCTATAGGAAGGGTCTCAGGTTTGGTATAAGCATTGAGATATCACATCTCATGCTATAGGAAGGGTCTCAGGATTGGAATGGGAAGGAGTTGTATATGACATCTCATGCCGTAGGAAGGGTCTCAGGTTTGGTATAAGCATTGAGATATCACATCTCTGCTATCAGAAGAGTCTCAGGATTTGAATGGGAAGGAGTTGGATATCCCATCTCATGTTATAGGAAGAGTCTCAGGTTTGGTATTAGAAGCATTGAGATATCACATCTCATGCTATCGGAAGTGTCTCAGGATTGGAATGGGAAGGACTTGGATATCACATCTCATGCTATAGGGAGGGTCTCAAGTTTGATATTAGAAGCATTGAGATATCACATCTCATGCTATAGGAAGAGTCTCAGGTTTGGGAAGGGAAGGATTTGGATTTCACATCTCATGTTATAGGATGGTTCTCATGTTTGGTTTTTGAAGCATTGAGATATCACATCTCATGCTATAGGATTGGTCTCTGGATTGGAATGTGAAGGATTTGGATATCACATCTCATGCTAAAGGAAGGGTCTCAGGTTTGGAATGGGAAGGAGTTGGATATGACATCTCTTGTTATAGGGAGGGTCTCAGGATTTGAATGGCAAGGAGTTGGATATCACATCTCATGCCATAGGAAGGGTCGCAGGTTTGGTATAAGCATAGAGATATCACATCTCTTCTATCGGAAGGGTCTCAGGATTGGATTGGGAAGGAGTTGGATATCCCTTCTCATGCTACTGGAAGGGTCTCAGGTTGGAATGGGAAGGAGTTGGATATCACATCTCATGCTAAAGGAAGGGTCTCAGGTTTGGTAGAAGCATTGAGATATCACATCTCATGCTATAGGAAGGGTCTCAGGATTGGAATGGGAAGGACTTAGATATCACATATCATGCTATAGGGAGGGTTTCAGTTTCGATATTAGAAGCATTGAGATATCACATCTCATGCTATCGGAAGTGTCTCAGGATTGGAATGGGAAGGAGCTGGATATTACATCTCATGCTAAAGGAAGGGTCTCAGGTTTGGAACGGGAAGGAGTTGGATATCCGATCTCATGTTATAGGAAGGGTCTCAGGTTTGGTATAAGCATTGAGATATCACATCTCTGCTATCGGAAGTGTCTCAGGATTGGAATGGGAAGGAATTGGATATCCCATCTCATGTTATAGGACGGGTCTCAGGATTGTTATTAGAATCATTGAGATATCATATTGCATGCTGTAGGAAGGGTCTAAGGATTGGAATGGGAAGGAGTTGGATATCACATCTCATGCTATAGGAAGGGTCTCAGGTTTGGTATAAGCATTGAGATATCACATCTCATGCTATAGGAAGGGTCTCAGGATTGGAATGGGAAGGAGTTGTATATGACATCTCATGCTATAGGAAGGGTCTCAGGTTTGGTATAAGCATTGAAATATCACATCTCATGCTATAGGAAGGGTCTCAGGATTGGAATGGGAAGGAGTTGGATATCACATCTCATGCTATAGGAAGGGTCTCAGGTTTGGTATAAGCATTGAGATATCACATCTCATGCTATAGGAAGGGTCTCAGGATTGGAATGGGAAGGAGTTGTATATGACATCTCATGCCGTAGGAAGGGTCTCAGGTTTGGTATAAGCATTGAGATATCACATCTCTGCTATCAGAAGAGTCTCAGGATTGGAATGGGAAGGAGTTGGATATCCCATCTCATGTTATAGGAAGAGTCTCAGGTTTGGTATTAGAAGCATTGAGATATCACATCTCATGCTATAGGAAGTGTCTCAGGATTGGAATGGGAAGGACTTGGATATCACATCTCATGCTATACGGAGGGTCTCAAGTTTGATATTAGAAGCATTGAGATATCACATCTCATGCTATAGGAAGAGTCTCAGGTTTGGGAAGGGAAGGATTTGGATTTCACATCTCATGGTATAGGATGGTTCTCATGTTTGGTTTTTGAAGCATTGAGATATCACATCTCATGCTATCGGAAGGGTCTCAGGTTTGGTATTAGAAGCATTGAGATATCACATCTCATGCTATAGGATTGGTCTCCGGATTGGAATGTGAAGGATTTGGATATCACATCTCATGCTAAAGGAAGGGTCTCAGGTTTGGAATGGGAAGGAGTTGGATATGACATCTCTTGTTATAGGGAGGGTCTCAGGATTTGAATGGCAAGGAGTTGGATATCACATCTCATGCCATAGGAAGGGTCTCAGGTTTGGTATAAGCATTGAGATATCACATCTCTTATCGGAAGGGTCTCAGGATTGGATTGGGAAGGAGTTGGATATCACATCTCATGTTATAGGAAGGGTCTCCGGATTGGAATGTGAAGGATTTGGATATCACATCTCATGCTAAAGGAAGGGTCTCAGGTTTGGAATGGGAAGGAGTTGGATATGACATCTCTTGTTATAGGGAGGGTCTCAGGATTTGAATGGCAAGGAGTTGGATATCACATCTCATGCCATAGGAAGGGTCTCAGGTTTGGTATAAGCATTGAGATATCACATCTCTGCTATCGGAAGGGTCTCAGGATTGGATTGGGAAGGAGTTGGATATCCCTTCTCATGCTATAGGAAGGGTCTCAGGTTGGAATGGGAAGGAGTTGGATATCACATCTCATGCTAAAGGAAGGGTCTCAGGTTTGGTAGAAGCATTGAGATATCACATCTCATGCTATAGGAAGGGTCTCAGGATTGGAATGGGAAGGACTTAGATATCACATATCATGCTATAGGGAGGGTTTCAGTTTTGATATTAGAAGCATTGAGATATCACATCTCATGCTATCGGAAGTGTCTCAGGATTGGAATGGGAAGGAGCTGGATATTACATCTCATGCTAAAGGAAGGGTCTCAGGTTTGGAACGGGAAGGAGTTGGATATCCGATCTCATGTTATAGGAAGGGTCTCAGGTTTGGTATAAGCATTGAGATATCACATCTCTGCTATCGGAAGTGTCTCAGGATTGGAATGGGAAGGAATTGGATATCCCATCTCATGTTAAAGGACGGGTCACAGGATTGTTATTAGAATCATTGAGATATCATATTGCATGCTGTAGGAAGGGTCTAAGGATTGGAATGGGAAAGACTTGGATATCACATCTCATGCTATAGGAAGGGTCTCAGGTTTGGTATAAGCATTGAGATATCAAATCTCATGCTATAGGAAGGGTCTCAGGATTGGAATGGAAGGAGTTGGATATCACATCTCATGTTATAGGAAGGATCTCAGGTTTGGTATTAGAAGCATTGAGACATCACATCTCATGCTATAGGAAGGGTCTCAGGATTCAAATGGGAAGGAGTTGGATATCACATCTCATGCTATAGGAAGGGTCTCATGTTTGGTATGAGCATTGAGATATCACATCTCATGCTATAGGAAGGGTCTCAGGATTGGAATGGGAAGGAGTTGTATATGACATCTCATGCCGTAGGAAGGGTCTCAGGTTTGGTATAAGCATTGAGATATCACATCTCTGCTATCAGAAGAGTCTCAGGATTGGAATGGGAAGGAGTTGGATATCCCATCTCATGTTATAGGAAGAGTCTCAGGTTTGGTATTAGAAGCATTGAGATATCACATCTCATGCTATAGGAAGTGTCTCAGGATTGGAATGGGAAGGACTTGGATATCACATCTCATGCTATCGGAAGGGTCTCAAGTTTGATATTAGAAGCATTGAGATATCACATCTCATGTTATAGGAAGAGTCTCAGGTTTGGGAAGGGAAGGATTTGGATATCACATCTCATGCTAAAGGAAGGGTCTCAGGTTTGGAATGGGAAGGAGTTGGATATGACATCTCTTGTTATAGGGAGGGTCTCAGGATTTGAATGGCAAGGAGTTGGATATCACATCTCATGCCATAGGAAGGGTCTCAGGTTTGGTATAAGCATTGAGATATCACATCTCTTATCGGAAGGGTCTCAGGTTTGGAATGGGAAGGAGTTGGATATGACATCTCTTGTTATAGGGAGGGTCTCAGGATTTGAATGGCAAGGAGTTGGATATCACATCTCATGCCATAGGAAGGGTCTCAGGTTTGGTATAAGCATTGAGATATCACATCTCTGCTATCGGAAGGGTCTCAGGATTGGATTGGGAAGGAGTTGGATATCCCTTCTCATGCTATAGGAAGGGTCTCAGGTTGGAATGGGAAGGAGTTGGATATCACATCTCATGCTAAAGGAAGGGTCTCAGGTTTGGTAGAAGCATTGAGATATCACATCTCATGCTATAGGAAGGGTCTCAGGATTGGAATGGGAAGGACTTAGATATCACATATCATGCTATAGGGAGGGTTTCAGTTTTGATATTAGAAGCATTGAGATATCACATCTCATGCTATCGGAAGTGTCTCAGGATTGGAATGGGAAGGAGCTGGATATTACATCTCATGCTAAAGGAAGGGTCTCAGGTTTGGAACGGGAAGGAGTTGGATATCCGATCTCATGTTATAGGAAGGGTCTCAGGTTTGGTATAAGCATTGAGATATCACATCTCTGCTATCGGAAGTGTCTCAGGATTGGAATGGGAAGGAATTGGATATCCCATCTCATGTTAAAGGACGGGTCACAGGATTGTTATTAGAATCATTGAGATATCATATTGCATGCTGTAGGAAGGGTCTAAGGATTGGAATGAGAAAGACTTGGATATCACATCTCATGCTATAGGAAGGGTCTCGGGTTTGGTATAAGCATTGAGATATCAAATCTCATGCTATAGGAAGGGTCTCAGGATTGGAATGGAAGGAGTTGGATATCACATCTCATGTTATAGGAAGGATCTCAGGTTTGGTATTAGAAGCATTGAGACATCACATCTCATGCTATAGGAAGGGTCTCAGGATTGGAATGGGAAGGAGTTGGATATCACATCTCATGCTATAGGAAGGGTCTCATGTTTGGTATTAGAAGCATTGAGATATCACATCTCATGCTATAGGAAGTGTCTCAGGATTGGAATGGGAAGGACTTGGATATCACATCTCATGCTATAGGGAGGGTCTCAAGTTTGATATTAGAAGCATTGAGATATCACATCTCATGCTATAGGAAGGGTCTCAGGATTGGAATGGGAAGGAGTTGTATATGACATCTCATGTTATAGGAAGAGTCTCAGGTTTGGTATTAGAAGCATTGAGATATCACATCTCATGCTATAGGAAGTGTCTCAGGATTGTAATGGGAAGGACTTGGATATCACATCTCATGCTATAGGGAGGGTCTCAAGTTTGATATTAGAAGCATTGAGATATCACATCTCATGCTATAGGAAGAGTCTCAGGTTTGGGAAGGGAAGGATTTGGATTTCACATCTCATGTTATAGGATGGTTCTCATGTTTGGTTTTTGAAGCATTGAGATATCACATCTCATGCTATCGGAAGGGTCTCAGGTTTGGTATTAGAAGCATTGAGATATCACATCTCATGCTAAAGGAAGGGTCTCAGGTTTGGAATGGGAAGGAGTTGGATATGACATCTCTTGTTATAGGGAGGGTCTCAGGATTTGAATGGCAAGGAGTTGGATATCACATCTCATGCCATAGGAAGGGTCTCAGGTTTGGTATAAGCATTGAGATATCACATCTCTGCTATCGGAAGGGTCTCAGGATTGGAATGGGAAGGACTTAGATATCACATCTCATGCTATAGGGAGGGTCTCAGTTTTGATATTAGAAGCATTGAGATACCACATCTCATGCTATCGGAAGGGTCTCAGGATTGGAATGGGAGGAGCTGGATATCACATCTCATGCTAAAGGAAGGGTCTCAGGTTTGGAAGGGGAAGGATTTGGATATCACATCTCATGTTATAGGATGGGTCTCAGGTTTGGTTTTTGAAGCATTGAGATATCACATCTCATGCTATCGGAAGGGTCTCAGGTTTGGGAAGGGAAGGATTTGGATTTCACATCTCATGTTATAGGATGGTTCTCATGTTTGGTTTTTGAAGCATTGAGATATCACATCTCATGCTATCGGAAGGGTCTCAGGTTTGGTATTAGAAGCATTGAGATTTCACATCTCATGCTATAGGATTGGTCTCCGGATTGGAATGTGAAGGATTTGGATATCACATCTCATGCTAAAGGAAGGGTCTCAGGTTTGGAATGGGAAGGAGTTGGATATGACATCTCTTGTTATAGGGAGGGTCTCAGGATTTGAATGGCAAGGAGTTGGATATCACATCTCATGCCATAGGAAGGGTCTCAGGTTTGGTATAAGCATTGAGATATCACATCTCTGCTATCGGAAGGGTCTCAGGATTGGAATGGGAAGGACTTAGATATCACATCTCATGCTATAGGGAGGGTCTCAGTTTTGATATTAGAAGCATTGAGATACCACATCTCATGCTATCGGAAGGGTCTCAGGATTGGAATGGGAGGAGCTGGATATCACATCTCATGCTAAAGGAAGGGTCTCAGGTTTGGAAGGGGAAGGATTTGGATATCACATCTCATGTTATAGGATGGGTCTCAGGTTTGGTATTAGAAGCATTGTGATATCACATCTCATGCTATAGGAAGTGTCTCAGGATTGGAATGGGAAGGAGTTGGATATCACATCTCATGCTATCGGAAGGGTTTCAGGTTTGGTAGAAGCATTGAGATATCACATCTCATGCTATAGGAAGAGTCTCAGGTTTGGGAAGGGAAGGATTTGGATTTCACATCTCATGTTATAGGATGGTTCTCATGTTTGGTTTTTGAAGCATTGAGATATCACATCTCATGCTATCGGAAGGGTCTCAGGTTTGGTATTAGAAGCATTGAGATATCACATCTCATGCTATAGGATTGGTCTCCGGATTGGAATGTGAAGGATTTGGATATCACATCTCATGCTAAAGGAAGGGTCTCAGGTTTGGAATGGGAAGGAGTTGGATATGACATCTCTTGTTATAGGGAGGGTCTCAGGATTTGAATGGCAAGGAGTTGGATATCACATCTCATGCCATAGGAAGGGTCTCAGGTTTGGTATAAGCATTGAGATATCACATCTCTGCTATCGGAAGGGTCTCAGGATTGGATTGGGAAGGAGTTGGATATCACATCTCATGTTATAGGAAGGGTCTCCGGATTGGAATGTGAAGGATTTGGATATCACATCTCATGCTAAAGGAAGGGTCTCAGGTTTGGAATGGGAAGGAGTTGGATATGACATCTCTTGTTATAGGGAGGGTCTCAGGATTTGAATGGCAAGGAGTTGGATATCACATCTCATGCCATAGGAAGGGTCTCAGCTTTGGTATAAGCATTGAGATATCACATCTCTGCTATCGGAGGGGTCTCAGGATTGGATTGGGAAGGAGTTGGATATCCCTTCTCATGCTATAGGAAGGGTCTCAGGTTGGAATGGGAAGGAGTTGGATATCACATCTCATGCTAAAGGAAGGGTCTCAGGTTTGGTAGAAGCATTGAGATATCACATCTCATGCTATAGGAAGGGTCTCAGGATTGGAATGGGAAGGACTTAGATATCACATATCATGCTATAGGGAGGGTTTCATTTTTGATATTAGAAGCATTGAAATATCACATCTCATGCTATCGGAACTATCTCAGGATTGGAATGGGAAGGAGCTGGATATTACATCTCATGCTAAAGGAAGGGTCTCAGGTTTGGAACGGGAAGGAGTTGGATATCCGATCTCATGTTGTAGGAAGGGTCTCAGGTTTGGTATAAGCATTGAGATATCACATCTCTGCTATCGGAAGTGTCTCAGGATTGGAATGGGAAGGAATTGGATATCCCATCTCATGTTATAGGATGGGTCTCAGGATTGTTATTAGAATCATTGAGATATCATATTGCATGCTGTAGGAAGGGTCTAAGGATTGGAATGGGAAAGACTTGGATATCACATCTCATGCTATAGGAAGGGTCTCAGGTTTGGTATAAGCATTGAGATATCAAATCTCATGCTATAGGAAGGGTCTCAGGATTGGAATGGAAGGAGTTGGATATCACATCTCATGTTATAGGAAGGATCTCAGGTTTGGTATTAGAAGCATTGAGACATCACATCTCATGCTATAGGAAGGGTCTCAGGATTGGAATGTGAAGGAGTTGGATATCACATCTCATGCTATAGGAAGGGTCTCAGGTTTGGTATAAGCATTGAGATATCACATCTCATGCTATAGGAAGGGTCTCAGGATTGGAATGGGAAGGAGTTGTATATGACATCTCATGCCGTAGGAAGGGTCTCAGGTTTGGTATAAGCATTGAGATATCACATCTCTGCTATCAGAAGAGTCTCAGGATTGGAATGGGAAGGAGTTGGATATCCCATCTCATGTTATAGGAAGAGTCTCAGGTTTGGTATTAGAAGCTTTGAGATATCACATCTCATGCTATAGGAAGTGTCTCAGGATTGGAATGGGAAGGACTTGGATATCACATCTCATGCTATAGGGAGGGTCTCAAGTTTGATATTAGAAGCATTGAGATATCACATATCATGCTATAGGAAGAGTCTCAGGTTTGGGAAGGGAAGGATTTGGAATTCACATCTCATGTTATAGGATGGTTCTCATGTTTGGTTTTTGAAGCATAGAGATATCACATCTCATGCTATCGGAAGGGTCTCAGGTTTGGTATTAGAAGCATTGAGATATCACATCTCATGCTATAGGATTGGTCTCCGGATTGGAATGTGAAGGATTTGGAAATCACATCTCATGCTAAAGGAAGGGTCTCAGGTTTGGAATGGGAAGGAGTTGGATATGACATCTCTTGTTATAGGGAGGGTCTCAGGATTTGAATGGCAAGGAGTTGGATATCACATCTCATGCCATAGGAAGGGTCTCAGGTTTGGTATAAGCATTGAGATATCACATCTCTGCTATCGGAAGGGTCTCAGGATTGGATTGGGAAGGAGTTGGATATCTCATCTCATGTTATAGGAAGAGTCTCCGGATTGGAATGTGAAGGATTTGGATATCACATCTCATGCTAAAGGAAGGGTCTCAGGTTTGGAATGGGAAGGAGTTGGATATGACATCTCTTGTTATAGGGAGGATCTCAGGTTTGGTATAAGCATTGAGATATCACATCTCTGCTATCGGAAGGGTCTCGGGATTGGAATGGGAAGGAGTTGGATATCCCATCTCATGTTATAGGAAGAGTCTCAGGTTTGGTATTAGAAGCATTGAGATATCACATCTCATGCTATAGGAAGTGTCTCAGGATTGGAATGGGAAGGACTTGGATATCACTACTCATGCTATAGGGAGGGTCTCAAGTTTGATATTAGAAGTATTGAGATATCACATCTCATGCTATAGGAAGGGTCTCAGGATTGGAATGGGAAGGAGTTGGATATCACATCTCATGCTATAGGAAGGTTCTCACGTTTGGTATAAGCAGTGAGATATCACATCTCATGCTATAGGAAGGGTCTCAGGATTGGAATGGGAAGGAGTTGGATATCACATCTCATGTTATAGGAAGGGTCTCCGGATTGGAATGTGAAGGATTTGGATATCACATCTCATGCTAAAGGAAGGGTCTCAGGTTTGGAATGGGAGGGAGTTGGATATGACATCTCTTGTTATAGGGAGGGTCTCAGGATTTGAATGGCAAGGAGTTGGATATCACATCTCATGCCATAGGAAGGGTCTCAGGTTTGGTATAAGCATTGAGATATCACATCTCTGCTATCGGAGGGGTCTCAGGATTGGATTGGGAAGGAGTTGGATATCCCTTCTCATGCTATAGGAAGGGTCTCAGGTTGGAATAGGAAGGAGTTGGATATCACATCTCATGCTAAAGGAAGGGTCTCAGGTTTGGTTGAAGCATTGAGATATCACATCTCATGCTATAGGAAGGGTCTCAGGATTGGAATGGGAAGGACTTAGATATCACATATCATGCTGTTAGGAAAGATTTCGTTATTGTAGGGAACTTTCCTTCCATGTGGCAACCCCTAAACTTTTTGCTATTGTTTTCAACCTGTTCCTTGACTTTGCCAGAGAAGTGCAGCCTTCTGCCGTACTCCTCTGGGCTTTCGCTCCTTTCTTACGGGGAAACTGACATGCCCTTAAGACAGTCAGTACCGGGGAACGCTGTTTCCCGTAGTTTCTTTTATCGTGTCGCCATTTTAGTGCAACACGACACAAGAGGGCACTGTAAGCTAAGTTACAGCTCTCTTGGGTCTCTAGCCTTCTACAGACCCTAGACACTCTTATAGGATGGTTTTTGGATCGGTGCAAGTCATTCAGGGACTGGGCTGGTGGCAGCGATCATTTGGTTTATTTTGAGCTCCTTTTGCCGTTCTGAGCACGTTTTTGCCGCGAACACAAAAGGGTGGCCCGGCTACACAAAATGGCCGGACCACGAGGCTCCTTTGTCTAGTCCACTGTCCGTCTTGCTCCCTTTACCTTCCCCCGGGTCAGGCGACCCGGGGCCTTCCTTATTTGGGCATGTAGTTTCCCGCGAAACACGGTTGCGTTCGCGGGCTTCTACATGTCGTTTGAGTGCCCCCAGGATGTGGGCTGGGCTGTCTGGTCCCAATACACATCCTGGGTGCCAGAGAGTCTAGGGTGGTGTGAATGCCTGGGACCACTGTGGTCCGTGATTGGTCCACGTATGGTATGTGTGTTGATGAGCGGATCTCCCATTGGCTCCCCTCCGTTTTGGCGCGAAGGGAACCGTGGATAAGAGGGAGCTGGAAACACCACTACCATGTCGATCTCCTGAGTTCTTACGAACCCAGGGATACAGGAGCCAAGTATCCTGCGAACACGAGGCTGGACCGAGGAATCGCTGGTGACCCCCTGAAGAACTTCTGCTCCTCATTGCTGTCGTCCGGTGAAGCCCTTTCCACCTAAGATCGAACAAGAAGGCCTGTACTGGCGCTTCGACCTATTGGAATAGCAGGACCAGCTATTCCCGGCACCTTCATCAACTCCTGCTGTAAGCCTTCGGAAGTGTCTCTGGGCCATCCAGTTGACTGACCAGCTTACTAAGGAGGCCTGCTCTGTAATCGCCGACAGGTTGGGTGGTATTCTGAGTCCGGGGCATGCTCACACGCTTCGTTTGCTTAGCAGTCCTAAGCTAGAGGTGAGCAGTGCTCGTTTGGCTTGAATACACCCGGCCGTTCCGTTGCCCTGCTGTGGCGACAAAACTGTGCTTGTTTCTTCGATCGGGACGTCTTTTTACTCTGCACGACGACGAGACGTTCCCTGCTCTTCAGAACCTGCCAGAAGCTGTATCTATCGAGGAGAAGCTCGGGCCTGCTTGCTTCGGGGACCGGTGAGTAGATTAGCTAGGATCTGGTCGCCCTCCTGCAGTGCCCCTTGCTTTTCCCCGCTGTAAATACAGCACCCCTTGTCCGTACTCGCGCCCTGCTTCTGCCTCACAGTGGAGGCTGCGCTAGAGTCGCGGACCGTGTTCTCCTTCATTAGAGCTCCCTACAGAGCGTCCAACGTCCTCCGAAGAGCTTCACCTTCTGCCCATTGGCACCGGCGTGTGCAGGTACTTTTGAGCGCTAGGCTCCACTCTTCGTAGGGATTGGACTACCATCTAGTTAGGGGCCTCAGAAGGCGGACATATCACAAGCATTGGTTCGCACTGCCTGTTTTCCTTCCCCTGCAGGTGGATAACATATTTCGTGCTGCTAATGCTGTGAAACTGTGTATTCTGTATATATATTGGGTGGATAGTGTATGTGTTGGTTTAATATCGTTGTATGTTGCTGCTTTTACTGTGGTCATTAGTTTTGAGGCCTTATAATAAATGTGTATCTATTTTTGATATAAACAACTGTTTGGAGTAGTTTGTAAGCGCTCTTGCTTTGTGTGCTCATTGCGGGCTTTCAGTCACCCTCACCCCTCTTGAGACCTAGTCTTGACCGCCGCGATCGCTACCTTGATTGGTCTGGCTTGTCCAGAGGTTACCCTGTTCCAAGTAATTAGGTTGGCCTTCTGAACCTCTGCGCCACCAGGACAGAGTTCAGAAATCCGTCTTAACAAATTGGTGTACAGCGGTGGGATACGACTGAAGGTATCCAGTGTTGCGCACGAGCTAAGGCGTTTTCAGGTTATTCCAACCAGGACACGCAGTAAAGTATTGAATATAACGTTAAAAAGGCCATAGTCCTATCAACAGTATGGAAACGAATACTTTATTAACCTTAAATGCTTCGAAATCTGAAACATTGAAGAAGATGTGTGCGGAGAGAGGGGTTTCCTCTCAAGGCACTAAATTGGAAATGATCCAGAGAATCGTGGCGTGGCAAGAAGCGCAGCTTGACGCTATAACTTCCGAGGACAGTGCAGAAGGTGGTGGGGCTGCTCTCACTGGCAGAACCGACGGTTCTGCCGCTGCACTGATCCATCACGACCACGAGGACAGGGAGGATGTAATGTCTAACGTTTCCTCTGCCAGTGTTGATGGGGAGGCTATGCTTGAATTCAAGAAGCAAGAGCTGCGGTTTAGGCAGCAGGAGCTTGAATTCAGCATAGCCAAACTGAAAATCGACCAGGCAGAAAAACAAAAAGACAGGGATCACCAGTTGGAACTGGCCAAGCTTCAGTTCGCAAATGGGTCCAAGGGTCCTGGACATGGTTCTGGGGCTTCCTCTCATCCACGGTTTCCAAAAGATCTGCTCAGTGTGTATGAGGAACGAAATGACATTATGGACTGGTTAAATGCGTTTGAGTATGCATGCGAGGTTCAAGAGGTTGATAATGCGGATAAGATTGCATGGTTACTCAGCAGACTGCCCCATTCTGGTTGCAGTGCCATTATGGAAATGTCGAAGGCTGAGCGCGCTGATTTTGCAATGTTGAAGCAGACTCTCATTTTAAAGTTTGGGAAGACTCCGACCCAATATTTGAAAAGGTTTAGAGAGTATAAGAAAAAGGAAGGTGGTACTTGGGTGTCGTATGTAGCTGAGTCCCTGAAAAACTTGACTGGCTGGGTTGAAGGTTATAAGGTTTCTACCTTCGAAGGCATGATCAATCTGGTCATGCTGGAACACATTTTTGCTTCTTCTTCCCCGGAGCTTAAGCAGCATTTGGCCGATTCGAAGGAGATAGATCCTAAGAAGCTGGCCATTGCAGCAGATTTATGGGTGTCACATCGAGTGTCCCATAAGGACAAAACTCATCCTGGTAAGCAGGAGGAAGGGAAAAAGTCCAAAGATGTGGAGGGTGGGGAATCTGCTAAATCTTCTTCCCATAAGGGCCACAAAAAGAAAAATAAGGGTAAGCCATCCGAGAACTCACAGGGTAGTGGAGGTTCGCCTCCGAAACAGAACTCTGGTTATAATAAGCCTCCCTACGTAAACAGACCCAATGGGGCTTGTTTTTCTTGTGGAGCAACTGACCATGTGAAGGGGGATCCCCGTTGTAAGGTTAGACCTTTGGGGGTCCACTCCGCTAATCTGGCCTTCTCCTCCTACGAGGAAGAAGAGATTACAGGAGCATCCTTCTCCTCAGACTCATTTCCCAGCGGAATAGAGGCTGAGGTAGTTTTAGTGTCCCTGGGTTCCTGGGAGCCTAAAGTCGCAGAGGCGTATGCTAGGATTCCGGATAATACCAAGCACTACTTTAAAGACAGTGTGCTGATCAATGGAGTGGATACTCCAGCTCTTAGGGATAGTGGGTGCAGTCGAACTGTAGTGGATTCTACCTTGGTAGACTCAGAGGAAGTTGCCAGAGCTACTCTGATGCCCACTAAGTTGGCTGACGGCCCCCTCCGTATGTTTCCCGTGATCCCTGTTAATCTAACTTTAAATGGTACAGCAGTTAGGATTCCAGTGAGCATTCAGAGAAACGTCCCGGGAAAGGTCTTGTTGGGCAATGATCTCAGAGCTCTAGGGCTCGTAGGAGACACTGCCGAAAGACCCTACACACGGTCTCAAGCACGGGCAGCATTGGCCAAGTCCAATACGCCGCCCCAGCCGAAGGGGAAACCCAAGGCGAAAGGAGTCAACAAGTCCCGACGGGGGAAAGAGAATATTCCCCCGAGCTCGCCTACCACTGCGGTGGAGGGAGTTGGTCAATCGCCCGAGCCTGACGAGGAGGTGGCGATGCCTGAAGTGTTCGACCCCAACGACCATCCTGAACTAAAAGACTTGTTAGTTGAAGGAGGTCCTGATAGGGACGACTTCAGTAAGGGCCAACGTGAGTGCCCATCTCTGGAAGGCCTAAGGAGACAGGCCTGCTCCCAGCTTGAGGGTGAACCTCCTGGGTTGCAAAGGATTTACCAGGAAGGTGGACTCCTGTATAGTGAGCCCACAGAGTCTACAGAAGGAGACCATAGGAGGTTGGTGGTTTCCCTTGCTGTTAGGCCCTTCCTCCTGCAGTTGGCGCATGTCGTTCACCTTGCTGGTCACCTTGGTATGAGGAGGACCAAGCAAAGGTTATCCATGCACTTCTACTGGCCCAAGATGGGGGTGCAAGTAGAAAGTCACTGCAGGAGTTGTGCCTCCTGCCAGTTGTCTGGTAAGGTTGGCGCGACAATCCAAGCTCCGTTGGTACCGCTCCCAGTTGTGGGGGTACCATTTGAAAGGGTAGGGATCGACATGGTTGGTCCCCTTGACCCGCAAACATCCTCAGGCAATAGGTTTATCCTGGTGCTGGTCGACCATGCAACCAGGTATCCTGAGGCCGTCCCATTTACAACTGTAACTGCCAAGCCAGTTGCAGAAGCTTTACTCGGCATGTTTACTAGGGTTGGCTTCCCTAAAGAAGTTGTGTCGGATCATGGCAGCAACTTTATGTCGAAGTATAGGCAGGCTATGTGGAAAGAATGTGGGGTCACCTACAGGTTCTCTTCTGCATACCGCCCCCAGACCGATGGTCTGGGGGGGCGTCTTAACAGGACGTTAAAAAGCATGATTGGGGCTCTGGAGGAGCCTCAGAGAAGAAAATGGGATCTTCTTGTTTCATGCTTGCTGTTTGCCTACCGAGAGGTACCACAGGAGGGTGTTGGCTTCAGCCCCTTCGAACTTCTGTTCGGTCATCCCGTACGGGGACCCTTAGCCATTGTCAAGGAGGGATGGGAGATGCCCACTCCCCCTGTTACTACCAATGTAGTTGATTATGTGCTAGGGCTCAGAAAACGGATGGTACTTCTGATGGGCTTGGCTAGTGCTAAATTGAAGGCAGGGCAAGCGCTGGTGAAACATTGGTACGACCAGAAAGCTTCCCTCATCAACTTTACACATGGCCAGCAAGTCCTGATCGTGAATCCCATAAGGCCTCGAGCTTTACAGGACAAATGGTCAGGCCCTTACCCAGTGGTGGAGCCCCTGGGTGAGGTTAGCTATTCAGTGGACCTTGGAAGGCCTGGACAGGCTCTAAAAGTGTTTCACGTGAATAGGCTGAAGGCTTTCGTCCCAAGCGGCGAAATCGCAGCACTGCTATTGGCTTCAGACGTTGAGGAAGAGGAGTCTGAACCTCTCCCTGACCTGTTCCAAAGCAGTCCTTCAGAAAGCTCTTTTGAGGGTGTCCGAGTGGCCCCTCACCAAAATGGACAAGGCTCAGTGGTTTGCCTTGGACATGAAGTAGGTGGAGGGAGGAGACAGCCTCTATCCAGTAAGGTACCAGCGGTACAAGACTGGCCTACCCCCACTACGCAAACCCAAGTGAGAGCCGTCTTAGGACTCACGGGTTATTACCGCAATTTTGTGGCAGACTATGGCACCATAGCTGCTCCTCTGACTGCCCTCACAACTCCGAAGAAACCCAAGAAGGTAACTTGGACTGACGAGTGTGAGAAGGCCTTCAATGGCTTGAAAGACTCCTTGTGCCAGGCCCCTGTGCTCAGGGCCCCTGATTATCAAAGACCTTTTATCGTGCAGACGGATGCCTCTGACACTGGGATAGGAGCTGTACTATCACAAGTAGATGAGAAGGGTAAGGAACACCCTATCGGTTTTATTAGTCGCCAGCTTAAGGACAGAGAGCTCAGATGGTCCACGGTAGAGAAAGAATGTTTCTCTGTTGTGTGGGCCCTAAGGAAGCTGCGGCCCTACCTCTATGGGACCCACTTCACTGTGCAGACTGACCATAAGCCGTTAAAGTGGCTAATGAACATGAAGGGGGAGAATCCAAAGTTGCTTAGGTGGTCCATAAGTCTACAAGGCTTCGACTTCACTATTGAGCATAGGCCAGGTGTCCAACATAGCAATGCTGATGGGTTGTCCAGAATGTTTTACCGACCTGAACAAGAGACTCATCCAGGGGTGGATTAGTTCCCCCTGTCCATAGTCTGGGAGGGGCGAGTGTTAGGAAAGATTTCGTTATTGTAGGGAACTTTCCTTCCATGTGGCAACCCCTAAACTTTTTGCTATTGTTTTCAACCTGTTCCTTGACTTTGCCAGAGAAGTGCAGCCTTCTGCCGTACTCCTCTGGGCTTTCGCTCCTTTCTTACGGGGAAACTGACATGCCCTTAAGACAGTCAGTACCGGGGAACGCTGTTTCCCGTAGTTTCTTTTATCGTGTCGCCATTTTAGTGCAACACGACACAAGAGGGCACTGTAAGCTAAGTTACAGCTCTCTTGGGTCTCTAGCCTTCTACAGACCCTAGACACTCTTATAGGATGGTTTTTGGATCGGTGCAAGTCATTCAGGGACTGGGCTGGTGGCAGCGATCATTTGGTTTATTTTGAGCTCCTTTTGCCGTTCTGAGCACGTTTTTGCCGCGAACACAAAAGGGTGGCCCGGCTACACAAAATGGCCGGACCACGAGGCTCCTTTGTCTAGTCCACTGTCCGTCTTGCTCCCTTTACCTTCCCCCGGGTCAGGCGACCCGGGGCCTTCCTTATTTGGGCATGTAGTTTCCCGCGAAACACGGTTGCGTTCGCGGGCTTCTACATGTCGTTTGAGTGCCCCCAGGATGTGGGCTGGGCTGTCTGGTCCCAATACACATCCTGGGTGCCAGAGAGTCTAGGGTGGTGTGAATGCCTGGGACCACTGTGGTCCGTGATTGGTCCACGTATGGTATGTGTGTTGATGAGCGGATCTCCCATTGGCTCCCCTCCGTTTTGGCGCGAAGGGAACCGTGGATAAGAGGGAGCTGGAAACACCACTACCATGTCGATCTCCTGAGTTCTTACGAACCCAGGGATACAGGAGCCAAGTATCCTGCGAACACGAGGCTGGACCGAGGAATCGCTGGTGACCCCCTGAAGAACTTCTGCTCCTCATTGCTGTCGTCCGGTGAAGCCCTTTCCACCTAAGATCGAACAAGAAGGCCTGTACTGGCGCTTCGACCTATTGGAATAGCAGGACCAGCTATTCCCGGCACCTTCATCAACTCCTGCTGTAAGCCTTCGGAAGTGTCTCTGGGCCATCCAGTTGACTGACCAGCTTACTAAGGAGGCCTGCTCTGTAATCGCCGACAGGTTGGGTGGTATTCTGAGTCCGGGGCATGCTCACACGCTTCGTTTGCTTAGCAGTCCTAAGCTAGAGGTGAGCAGTGCTCGTTTGGCTTGAATACACCCGGCCGTTCCGTTGCCCTGCTGTGGCGACAAAACTGTGCTTGTTTCTTCGATCGGGACGTCTTTTTACTCTGCACGACGACGAGACGTTCCCTGCTCTTCAGAACCTGCCAGAAGCTGTATCTATCGAGGAGAAGCTCGGGCCTGCTTGCTTCGGGGACCGGTGAGTAGATTAGCTAGGATCTGGTCGCCCTCCTGCAGTGCCCCTTGCTTTTCCCCGCTGTAAATACAGCACCCCTTGTCCGTACTCGCGCCCTGCTTCTGCCTCACAGTGGAGGCTGCGCTAGAGTCGCGGACCGTGTTCTCCTTCATTAGAGCTCCCTACAGAGCGTCCAACGTCCTCCGAAGAGCTTCACCTTCTGCCCATTGGCACCGGCGTGTGCAGGTACTTTTGAGCGCTAGGCTCCACTCTTCGTAGGGATTGGACTACCATCTAGTTAGGGGCCTCAGAAGGCGGACATATCACAAGCATTGGTTCGCACTGCCTGTTTTCCTTCCCCTGCAGGTGGATAACATATTTCGTGCTGCTAATGCTGTGAAACTGTGTATTCTGTATATATATTGGGTGGATAGTGTATGTGTTGGTTTAATATCGTTGTATGTTGCTGCTTTTACTGTGGTCATTAGTTTTGAGGCCTTATAATAAATGTGTATCTATTTTTGATATAAACAACTGTTTGGAGTAGTTTGTAAGCGCTCTTGCTTTGTGTGCTCATTGCGGGCTTTCAGTCACCCTCACCCCTCTTGAGACCTAGTCTTGACCGCCGCGATCGCTACCTTGATTGGTCTGGCTTGTCCAGAGGTTACCCTGTTCCAAGTAATTAGGTTGGCCTTCTGAACCTCTGCGCCACCAGGACAGAGTTCAGAAATCCGTCTTAACACATGCTATAGGGAGGGTTTCAGTTTTGATATTAGAAGCATTGAGATATCACATCTCATGCTATCGGAAGTGTCTCAGGATTCGAATGGGAAGGAGCTGGATATCACATCTCATGCTAAAGGAAGGGTCTCAGGTTTGGAACGGGAAGGAGTTGGATATCCGATCTCATGTTGTAGGAAGGGTCTCAGGTTTGGTATAAGCATTGAGATATCACATCTCTGCTATCGGAAGTGTCTCAGGATTGGAATGGGAAGGAATTGGATATCCCATCTCATGTTATAGGACGGGTCTCAGGATTGTTATTAGAATCATTGAGATATCAAATTGCATGCTGTAGGAAGGGTCTAAGGATTGGAATGGGAAAGACTTGGATATCACATCTCATGCTATAGGAAGGGTCTCAGGTTTGGTATAAGCATTGAGATATCAAATCTCATGCTATAGGAAGGGTCTCAGGATTGGAATGGAAGGAGTTGGATATCACATCTCATGTTATAGGAAGGATCTCAGGTTTGGTATTAGAAGCATTGAGACATCACATCTCATGCTATAGGAAGGGTCTCAGGATTGGAATGGGAAGGAGTTGGATATCACATCTCATGCTATAGGAAGGGTCTCAGGTTTGGTATAAGCATTGAGATATCACATCTCATGCTATAGGAAGGGTCTCAGGATTGGAATGGGAAGGAGTTGTATATGACATCTCATGCCGTAGGAAGGGTCTCAGGTTTGGTATAAGCATTGAGATATCACATCTCTGCTATCAGAAGAGTCTCAGGATTTGAATGGGAAGGAGTTGGATATCCCATCTCATGTTATAGGAAGAGTCTCAGGTTTGGTATTAGAAGCATTGAGATATCACATCTCATGCTATCGGAAGTGTCTCAGGATTGGAATGGGAAGGACTTGGATATCACATCTCATGCTATAGGGAGGGTCTCAAGTTTGATATTAGAAGCATTGAGATATCACATCTCATGCTATAGGAAGAGTCTCAGGTTTGGGAAGGGAAGGATTTGGATTTCACATCTCATGTTATAGGATGGTTCTCATGTTTGGTTTTTGAAGCATTGAGATATCACATCTCATGCTATCGGAAGGGTCTCAGGTTTGGTATTAGAAGCATTGAGATATCACATCTCATGCTATAGGATTGGTCTCTGGATTGGAATGTGAAGGATTTGGATATCACATCTCATGCTAAAGGAAGGGTCTCAGGTTTGGAATGGGAAGGAGTTGGATATGACATCTCTTGTTATAGGGAGGGTCTCAGGATTTGAATGGCAAGGAGTTGGATATCACATCTCATGCCATAGGAAGGGTCGCAGGTTTGGTATAAGCATAGAGATATCACATCTCTTCTATCGGAAGGGTCTCAGGATTGGATTGGGAAGGAGTTGGATATCCCTTCTCATGCTACTGGAAGGGTCTCAGGTTGGAATGGGAAGGAGTTGGATATCACATCTCATGCTAAAGGAAGGGTCTCAGGTTTGGTAGAAGCATTGAGATATCACATCTCATGCTATAGGAAGGGTCTCAGGATTGGAATGGGAAGGACTTAGATATCACATATCATGCTATAGGGAGGGTTTCAGTTTTGATATTAGAAGCATTGAGATATCACATCTCATGCTATCGGAAGTGTCTCAGGATTGGAATGGGAAGGAGCTGGATATTACATCTCATGCTAAAGGAAGGGTCTCAGGTTTGGAACGGGAAGGAGTTGGATATCCGATCTCATGTTATAGGAAGGGTCTCAGGTTTGGTATAAGCATTGAGATATCACATCTCTGCTATCGGAAGTGTCTCAGGATTGGAATGGGAAGGAATTGGATATCCCATCTCATGTTATAGGACGGGTCTCAGGATTGTTATTAGAATCATTGAGATATCATATTGCATGCTGTAGGAAGGGTCTAAGGATTGGAATGGGAAGGAGTTGGATATCACATCTCATGCTATAGGAAGGGTCTCAGGTTTGGTATAAGCATTGAGATATCACATCTCATGCTATAGGAAGGGTCTCAGGATTGGAATGGGAAGGAGTTGTATATGACATCTCATGCTATAGGAAGGGTCTCAGGTTTGGTATAAGCATTGAAATATCACATCTCATGCTATAGGAAGGGTCTCAGGTTTGGAATGGGAAGGAGTTGGATATGACATCTCTTGTTATAGGGAGGGTCTCAGGATTTGAATGGCAAGGAGTTGGATATCACATCTCATGCCATAGGAAGGGTCGCAGGTTTGGTATAAGCATAGAGATATCACATCTCTTCTATCGGAAGGGTCTCAGGATTGGATTGGGAAGGAGTTGGATATCCCTTCTCATGCTACTGGAAGGGTCTCAGGTTGGAATGGGAAGGAGTTGGATATCACATCTCATGCTAAAGGAAGGGTCTCAGGTTTGGTAGAAGCATTGAGATATCACATCTCATGCTATAGGAAGGGTCTCAGGATTGGAATGGGAAGGACTTAGATATCACATATCATGCTATAGGGAGGGTTTCAGTTTTGATATTAGAAGCATTGAGATATCACATCTCATGCTATCGGAAGTGTCTCAGGATTGGAATGGGAAGGAGCTGGATATTACATCTCATGCTAAAGGAAGGGTCTCAGGTTTGGAACGGGAAGGAGTTGGATATCCGATCTCATGTTATAGGAAGGGTCTCAGGTTTGGTATAAGCATTGAGATATCACATCTCTGCTATCGGAAGTGTCTCAGGATTGGAATGGGAAGGAATTGGATATCCCATCTCATGTTATAGGACGGGTCTCAGGATTGTTATTAGAATCATTGAGATATCATATTGCATGCTGTAGGAAGGGTCTAAGGATTGGAATGGGAAGGAGTTGGATATCACATCTCATGCTATAGGAAGGGTCTCAGGTTTGGTATAAGCATTGAGATATCACATCTCATGCTATAGGAAGGGTCTCAGGATTGGAATGGGAAGGAGTTGTATATGACATCTCATGCTATAGGAAGGGTCTCAGGTTTGGTATAAGCATTGAAATATCACATCTCATGCTATAGGAAGGGTCTCAGGATTGGAATGGGAAGGAGTTGGATATCACATCTCATGCTATAGGAAGGGTCTCAGGTTTGGTATAAGCATTGAGATATCACATCTCATGCTATAGGAAGGGTCTCAGGATTGGAATGGGAAGGAGTTGTATATGACATCTCATGCCGTAGGAAGGGTCTCAGGTTTGGTATAAGCATTGAGATATCACATCTCTGCTATCAGAAGAGTCTCAGGATTGGAATGGGAAGGAGTTGGATATCCCATCTCATGTTATAGGAAGAGTCTCAGGTTTGGTATTAGAAGCATTGAGATATCACATCTCATGCTATAGGAAGTGTCTCAGGATTGGAATGGGAAGGACTTGGATATCACATCTCATGCTATACGGAGGGTCTCAAGTTTGATATTAGAAGCATTGAGATATCACATCTCATGCTATAGGAAGAGTCTCAGGTTTGGGAAGGGAAGGATTTGGATTTCACATCTCATGGTATAGGATGGTTCTCATGTTTGGTTTTTGAAGCATTGAGATATCACATCTCATGCTATCGGAAGGGTCTCAGGTTTGGTATTAGAAGCATTGAGATATCACATCTCATGCTATAGGATTGGTCTCCGGATTGGAATGTGAAGGATTTGGATATCACATCTCATGCTAAAGGAAGGGTCTCAGGTTTGGAATGGGAAGGAGTTGGATATGACATCTCTTGTTATAGGGAGGGTCTCAGGATTTGAATGGCAAGGAGTTGGATATCACATCTCATGCCATAGGAAGGGTCTCAGGTTTGGTATAAGCATTGAGATATCACATCTCTTATCGGAAGGGTCTCAGGATTGGATTGGGAAGGAGTTGGATATCACATCTCATGTTATAGGAAGGGTCTCCGGATTGGAATGTGAAGGATTTGGATATCACATCTCATGCTAAAGGAAGGGTCTCAGGTTTGGAATGGGAAGGAGTTGGATATGACATCTCTTGTTATAGGGAGGGTCTCAGGATTTGAATGGCAAGGAGTTGGATATCACATCTCATGCCATAGGAAGGGTCTCAGGTTTGGTATAAGCATTGAGATATCACATCTCTGCTATCGGAAGGGTCTCAGGATTGGATTGGGAAGGAGTTGGATATCCCTTCTCATGCTATAGGAAGGGTCTCAGGTTGGAATGGGAAGGAGTTGGATATCACATCTCATGCTAAAGGAAGGGTTTCAGGTTTGGTAGAAGCATTGAGATATCACATCTCATGTTATAGGAAGGGTCTCAGGATTGGAATGGGAAGGACTTAGATATCACATATCATGCTATAGGGAGGGTTTCAGTTTTGATATTAGAAGCATTGAGATATCACATCTCATGCTATCGGAAGTGTCTCAGGATTGGAATGGGAAGGAGCTGGATATTACATCTCATGCTAAAGGAAGGGTCTCAGGTTTGGAACGGGAAGGAGTTGGATATCCGATCTCATGTTATAGGAAGGGTCTCAGGTTTGGTATAAGCATTGAGATATCACATCTCTGCTATCGGAAGTGTCTCAGGATTGGAATGGGAAGGAATTGGATATCCCATCTCATGTTAAAGGACGGGTCACAGGATTGTTATTAGAATCATTGAGATATCATATTGCATGCTGTAGGAAGGGTCTAAGGATTGGAATGGGAAAGACTTGGATATCACATCTCATGCTATAGGAAGGGTCTCAGGTTTGGTATAAGCATTGAGATATCAAATCTCATGCTATAGGAAGGGTCTCAGGATTGGAATGGAAGGAGTTGGATATCACATCTCATGTTATAGGAAGGATCTCAGGTTTGGTATTAGAAGCATTGAGACATCACATCTCATGCTATAGGAAGGGTCTCAGGATTCAAATGGGAAGGAGTTGGATATCACATCTCATGCTATAGGAAGGGTCTCATGTTTGGTATGAGCATTGAGATATCACATCTCATGCTATAGGAAGGGTCTCAGGATTGGAATGGGAAGGAGTTGTATATGACATCTCATGCCGTAGGAAGGGTCTCAGGTTTGGTATAAGCATTGAGATATCACATCTCTGCTATCAGAAGAGTCTCAGGATTGGAATGGGAAGGAGTTGGATATCCCATCTCATGTTATAGGAAGAGTCTCAGGTTTGGTATTAGAAGCATTGAGATATCACATCTCATGCTATAGGAAGTGTCTCAGGATTGGAATGGGAAGGACTTGGATATCACATCTCATGCTATCGGAAGGGTCTCAAGTTTGATATTAGAAGCATTGAGATATCACATCTCATGTTATAGGAAGAGTCTCAGGTTTGGGAAGGGAAGGATTTGGATATCACATCTCATGCTAAAGGAAGGGTCTCAGGTTTGGAATGGGAAGGAGTTGGATATGACATCTCTTGTTATAGGGAGGGTCTCAGGATTTGAATGGCAAGGAGTTGGATATCACATCTCATGCCATAGGAAGGGTCTCAGGTTTGGTATAAGCATTGAGATATCACATCTCTTATCGGAAGGGTCTCAGGTTTGGAATGGGAAGGAGTTGGATATGACATCTCTTGTTATAGGGAGGGTCTCAGGATTTGAATGGCAAGGAGTTGGATATCACATCTCATGCCATAGGAAGGGTCTCAGGTTTGGTATAAGCATTGAGATATCACATCTCTGCTATTGGAAGGGTCTCAGGATTGGATTGGGAAGGAGTTGGATATCCCTTCTCATGCTATAGGAAGGGTCTCAGGTTGGAATGGGAAGGAGTTGGATATCACATCTCATGCTAAAGGAAGGGTCTCAGGTTTGGTAGAAGCATTGAGATATCACATCTCATGCTATAGGAAGGGTCTCAGGATTGGAATGGGAAGGACTTAGATATCACATATCATGCTATAGGGAGGGTTTCAGTTTTGATATTAGAAGCATTGAGATATCACATCTCATGCTATCGGAAGTGTCTCAGGATTGGAATGGGAAGGAGCTGGATATTACATCTCATGCTAAAGGAAGGGTCTCAGGTTTGGAACGGGAAGGAGTTGGATATCCGATCTCATGTTATAGGAAGGGTCTCAGGTTTGGTATAAGCATTGAGATATCACATCTCTGCTATCGGAAGTGTCTCAGGATTGGAATGGGAAGGAATTGGATATCCCATCTCATGTTAAAGGACGGGTCACAGGATTGTTATTAGAATCATTGAGATATCATATTGCATGCTGTAGGAAGGGTCTAAGGATTGGAATGGGAAAGACTTGGATATCACATCTCATGCTATAGGAAGGGTCTCGGGTTTGGTATAAGCATTGAGATATCAAATCTCATGCTATAGGAAGGGTCTCAGGATTGAAATGGAAGGAGTTGGATATCACATCTCATGTTATAGGAAGGATCTCAGGTTTGGTATTAGAAGCATTGAGACATCACATCTCATGCTATAGGAAGGGTCTCAGGATTGGAATGGGAAGGAGTTGGATATCACATCTCATGCTATAGGAAGGGTCTCATGTTTGGTATTAGAAGCATTGAGATATCACATCTCATGCTATAGGAAGTGTCTCAGGATTGGAATGGGAAGGACTTGGATATCACATCTCATGCTATAGGGAGGGTCTCAAGTTTGATATTAGAAGCATTGAGATATCACATCTCATGCTATAGGAAGGGTCTCAGGATTGGAATGGGAAGGAGTTGTATATGACATCTCATGTTATAGGAAGAGTCTCAGGTTTGGTATTAGAAGCATTGAGATATCACATCTCATGCTATAGGAAGTGTCTCAGGATTGTAATGGGAAGGACTTGGATATCACATCTCATGCTATAGGGAGGGTCTCAAGTTTGATATTAGAAGCATTGAGATATCACATCTCATGCTATAGGAAGAGTCTCAGGTTTGGGAAGGGAAGGATTTGGATTTCACATCTCATGTTATAGGATGGTTCTCATGTTTGGTTTTTGAAGCATTGAGATATCACATCTCATGCTATCGGAAGGGTCTCAGGTTTGGTATTAGAAGCATTGAGATATCACATCTCATGCTAAAGGAAGGGTCTCAGGTTTGGAATGGGAAGGAGTTGGATATGACATCTCTTGTTATAGGGAGGGTCTCAGGATTTGAATGGCAAGGAGTTGGATATCACATCTCATGCCATAGGAAGGGTCTCAGGTTTGGTATAAGCATTGAGATATCACATCTCTGCTATCGGAAGGGTCTCAGGATTGGAATGGGAAGGACTTAGATATCACATCTCATGCTATAGGGAGGGTCTCAGTTTTGATATTAGAAGCATTGAGATACCACATCTCATGCTATCGGAAGGGTCTCAGGATTGGAATGGGAGGAGCTGGATATCACATCTCATGCTAAAGGAAGGGTCTCAGGTTTGGAAGGGGAAGGATTTGGATATCACATCTCATGTTATAGGATGGGTCTCAGGTTTGGTTTTTGAAGCATTGAGATATCACATCTCATGCTATCGGAAGGGTCTCAGGTTTGGGAAGGGAAGGATTTGGATTTCACATCTCATGTTATAGGATGGTTCTCATGTTTGGTTTTTGAAGCATTGAGATATCACATCTCATGCTATCGGAAGGGTCTCAGGTTTGGTATTAGAAGCATTGAGATTTCACATCTCATGCTATAGGATTGGTCTCCGGATTGGAATGTGAAGGATTTGGATATCACATCTCATGCTAAAGGAAGGGTCTCAGGTTTGGAATGGGAAGGAGTTGGATATGACATCTCTTGTTATAGGGAGGGTCTCAGGATTTGAATGGCAAGGAGTTGGATATCACATCTCATGCCATAGGAAGGGTCTCAGGTTTGGTATAAGCATTGAGATATCACATCTCTGCTATCGGAAGGGTCTCAGGATTGGAAAGGGAAGGACTTAGATATCACATCTCATGCTATAGGGAGGGTCTCAGTTTTGATATTAGAAGCATTGAGATACCACATCTCATGCTATCGGAAGGGTCTCAGGATTGGAATGGGAGGAGCTGGATATCACATCTCATGCTAAAGGAAGGGTCTCAGGTTTGGAAGGGGAAGGATTTGGATATCACATCTCATGTTATAGGATGGGTCTCAGGTTTGGTATTAGAAGCATTGTGATATCACATCTCATGCTATAGGAAGTGTCTCAGGATTGGAATGGGAAGGAGTTGGATATCACATCTCATGCTATCGGAAGGGTTTCAGGTTTGGTAGAAGCATTGAGATATCACATCTCATGCTATAGGAAGAGTCTCAGGTTTGGGAAGGGAAGGATTTGGATTTCACATCTCATGTTATAGGATGGTTCTCATGTTTGGTTTTTGAAGCATTGAGATATCACATCTCATGCTATCGGAAGGGTCTCAGGTTTGGTATTAGAAGCATTGAGATATCACATCTCATGCTATAGGATTGGTCTCCGGATTGGAATGTGAAGGATTTGGATATCACATCTCATGCTAAAGGAAGGGTCTCAGGTTTGGAATGGGAAGGAGTTGGATATGACATCTCTTGTTATAGGGAGGGTCTCAGGATTTGAATGGCAAGGAGTTGGATATCACATCTCATGCCATAGGAAGGGTCTCAGGTTTGGTATAAGCATTGAGATATCACATCTCTGCTATCGGAAGGGTCTCAGGATTGGATTGGGAAGGAGTTGGATATCACATCTCATGTTATAGGAAGGGTCTCCGGATTGGAATGTGAAGGATTTGGATATCACATCTCATGCTAAAGGAAGGGTCTCAGGTTTGGAATGGGAAGGAGTTGGATATGACATCTCTTGTTATAGGGAGGGTCTCAGGATTTGAATGGCAAGGAGTTGGATATCACATCTCATGCCATAGGAAGGGTCTCAGCTTTGGTATAAGCATTGAGATATCACATCTCTGCTATCGGAGGGGTCTCAGGATTGGATTGGGAAGGAGTTGGATATCCCTTCTCATGCTATAGGAAGGGTCTCAGGTTGGAATGGGAAGGAGTTGGATATCACATCTCATGCTAAAGGAAGGGTCTCAGGTTTGGTAGAAGCATTGAGATATCACATCTCATGCTATAGGAAGGGTCTCAGGATTGGAATGGGAAGGACTTAGATATCACATATCATGCTATAGGGAGGGTTTCATTTTTGATATTAGAAGCATTGAAATATCACATCTCATGCTATCGGAACTATCTCAGGATTGGAATGGGAAGGAGCTGGATATTACATCTCATGCTAAAGGAAGGGTCTCAGGTTTGGAACGGGAAGGAGTTGGATATCCGATCTCATGTTGTAGGAAGGGTCTCAGGTTTGGTATAAGCATTGAGATATCACATCTCTGCTATCGGAAGTGTCTCAGGATTGGAATGGGAAGGAATTGGATATCCCATCTCATGTTATAGGATGGGTCTCAGGATTGTTATTAGAATCATTGAGATATCATATTGCATGCTGTAGGAAGGGTCTAAGGATTGGAATGGGAAAGACTTGGATATCACATCTCATGCTATAGGAAGGGTCTCAGGTTTGGTATAAGCATTGAGATATCAAATCTCATGCTATAGGAAGGGTCTCAGGATTGGAATGGAAGGAGTTGGATATCACATCTCATGTTATAGGAAGGATCTCAGGTTTGGTATTAGAAGCATTGAGACATCACATCTCATGCTATAGGAAGGGTCTCAGGATTGGAATGTGAAGGAGTTGGATATCACATCTCATGCTATAGGAAGGGTCTCAGGTTTGGTATAAGCATTGAGATATCACATCTCATGCTATAGGAAGGGTCTCAGGATTGGAATGGGAAGGAGTTGTATATGACATCTCATGCCGTAGGAAGGGTCTCAGGTTTGGTATAAGCATTGAGATATCACATCTCTGCTATCAGAAGAGTCTCAGGATTGGAATGGGAAGGAGTTGGATATCCCATCTCATGTTATAGGAAGAGTCTCAGGTTTGGTATTAGAAGCTTTGAGATATCACATCTCATGCTATAGGAAGTGTCTCAGGATTGGAATGGGAAGGACTTGGATATCACATCTCATGCTATAGGGAGGGTCTCAAGTTTGATATTAGAAGCATTGAGATATCACATCTCATGCTATAGGAAGAGTCTCAGGTTTGGGAAGGGAAGGATTTGGAATTCACATCTCATGTTATAGGATGGTTCTCATGTTTGGTTTTTGAAGCATAGAGATATCACATCTCATGCTATCGGAAGGGTCTCAGGTTTGGTATTAGAAGCATTGAGATATCACATCTCATGCTATAGGATTGGTCTCCGGATTGGAATGTGAAGGATTTGGAAATCACATCTCATGCTAAAGGAAGGGTCTCAGGTTTGGAATGGGAAGGAGTTGGATATGACATCTCTTGTTATAGGGAGGGTCTCAGGATTTGAATGGCAAGGAGTTGGATATCACATCTCATGCCATAGGAAGGGTCTCAGGTTTGGTATAAGCATTGAGATATCACATCTCTGCTATCGGAAGGGTCTCAGGATTGGATTGGGAAGGAGTTGGATATCTCATCTCATGTTATAGGAAGAGTCTCCGGATTGGAATGTGAAGGATTTGGATATCACATCTCATGCTAAAGGAAGGGTCTCAGGTTTGGAATGGGAAGGAGTTGGATATGACATCTCTTGTTATAGGGAGGATCTCAGGTTTGGTATAAGCATTGAGATATCACATCTCTGCTATCGGAAGGGTCTCGGGATTGGAATGGGAAGGAGTTGGATATCCCATCTCATGTTATAGGAAGAGTCTCAGGTTTGGTATTAGAAGCATTGAGATATCACATCTCATGCTATAGGAAGTGTCTCAGGATTGGAATGGGAAGGACTTGGATATCACTACTCATGCTATAGGGAGGGTCTCAAGTTTGATATTAGAAGTATTGAGATATCACATCTCATGCTATAGGAAGGGTCTCAGGATTGGAATGGGAAGGAGTTGGATATCACATCTCATGCTATAGGAAGGTTCTCACGTTTGGTATAAGCAGTGAGATATCACATCTCATGCTATAGGAAGGGTCTCAGGATTGGAATGGGAAGGATTTGGATATCACATCTCATGTTATAGGAAGGGTCTCCGGATTGGAATGTGAAGGATTTGGATATCACATCTCATGCTAAAGGAAGGGTCTCAGGTTTGGAATGGGAGGGAGTTGGATATGACATCTCTTGTTATAGGGAGGGTCTCAGGATTTGAATGGCAAGGAGTTGGATATCACATCTCATGCCATAGGAAGGGTCTCAGGTTTGGTATAAGCATTGAGATATCACATCTCTGCTATCGGAGGGGTCTCAGGATTGGATTGGGAAGGAGTTGGATATCCCTTCTCATGCTATAGGAAGGGTCTCAGGTTGGAATAGGAAGGAGTTGGATATCACATCTCATGCTAAAGGAAGGGTCTCAGGTTTGGTTGAAGCATTGAGATATCACATCTCATGCTATAGGAAGGGTCTCAGGATTGGAATGGGAAGGACTTAGATATCACATATCATGCTATAGGGAGGGTTTCAGTTTTGATATTAGAAGCATTGAGATATCACATCTCATGCTATCGGAAGTGTCTCAGGATTCGAATGGGAAGGAGCTGGATATCACATCTCATGCTAAAGGAAGGGTCTCAGGTTTGGAACGGGAAGGAGTTGGATATCCGATCTCATGTTGTAGGAAGGGTCTCAGGTTTGGTATAAGCATTGAGATATCACATCTCTGCTATCGGAAGTGTCTCAGGATTGGAATGGGAAGGAATTGGATATCCCATCTCATGTTATAGGACGGGTCTCAGGATTGTTATTAGAATCATTGAGATATCAAATTGCATGCTGTAGGAAGGGTCTAAGGATTGGAATGGGAAAGACTTGGATATCACATCTCATGCTATAGGAAGGGTCTCAGGTTTGGTATAAGCATTGAGATATCAAATCTCATGCTATAGGAAGGGTCTCAGGATTGGAATGGAAGGAGTTGGATATCACATCTCATGTTATAGGAAGGATCTCAGGT